>NC_138784.1:22639663-23839663 GCF_965178545.1 Coloeus monedula
CACTGTACTCTTCGATTTCCAGGTGACAGTGACGTGAAATACAGTAACAAGGTCCACATCCAATGACAAGGTCACAGTCTACATGCCAAATGCAAATGAAGGGGGGAAAAAAACCAGAGGCACTCATGATCAATGAGCCTCCAATGAGAGCACCCAGAAGGTGGCAAACCAAGCTGATGAACGAGCAGACAAAAATCTCCTCTATTACTTCTAATTGTTACCTTCCCCCAAACTGCAATTGCTGCAACGTTTTCTTATCAAAGCTGTGCCTGGGCTGTTTAGCACAATAAAAATAAACACCATACCTTGCTTGTGCTTGACCATATGAAGTGCCACACTCTGTGGCAGCAGCCCTACGGTACAGCTGAAGTGTAAGCAGTAACCAGACCACAAGGAGCTCTGGGTTAATGTAAGTCAGGGTGATTACAGAAGACGGAAGCATCTCTCTATTGCGGTGTTTCTTTCCCACATTAATCTCCCTACGGTTTTGGATTTCAGGCAGTGAGTGTATTTTGAACTGCTGCAGGGAAGTGCACAGTAATGCGATCCTTACCCGCTTCAGCTCCCATGATAGACTGCCGGAGGAGCAGCTGCTTTGGCAGGGACAGCCTGGCTCGGCTCTCGATTGGGCTATCGGGGACAAAGGTGACGGGCCCGTGATCCGGGCAGTCTGATGGATACGCCTTGTCACACAGCGTGCACCCTGCAGGACAGGAGGGGACAGCAGGCATTAAAAACATACAACAGCTCCTACAGTGCAATCAGCTCCCTACCGAAGTGCTTCAGCTCAGCTCCTGCCAGAGGCTGCTTCTATCAGGTTCCACTTGGCCACTCACTAGCTTTTACTCAGAAGAATATGGACCATGTTGTTACAGTCAGGTGGGCACTGACATACATGTCACTGTTTCTATCCAATTCAGATCAAATGTGAGCATCTCCACCTACCTTCCTGATGGTAAATTAATGACCTAGACTCCAGACTATCTCTTCAGGCAAATCTAGCAATGAGACAGAGCCCACTCTTCATCAAAGCTACTGCAAAATGGATGATAGCCTCCCCAGTACTGGTGGTAATGCTGGTGATGGAAGAGCCATTTTCACTCTGATCACAAGTGAAATGAACTCTACTGGCAGAAAAATCTAAGACAAACAAAACCAAACACCTTCTCACTGGTTACATTTTTGGAATTTACCAGAAAACTTCGTGCATGTAGAACTTCGATGATATCCACACAGATGGACCAGTAAGGTTGTCTTTCTAAAATTTTTCAAATTTGAACCACAAATCCCCTTACCTCCATTTAAATTCAGACAGTGTGTAGATCACAGCAGCAAAAACCCGACCTCACTGCTGCTTTTGAAGGTCTCACTGCAGTAAACTCATGCAGTGTGAGTATGCCACTGAATGCAACAAAAACAAAAGCCCGGGAAGAATCAGTAGCATCACCTAACCAATCTGTCATTCAGCAGAAGTACTGTTATAAAAGAAACCAGTGAAAGTCTTCAGTCTAATAAATCTGGGGGAAAGTACAGCATAAAATGCTCTCTACAGCATTACAGTTTCATCTGGAAAAACTATGTTGTTTTAGTTCTCTATGGATGGAGCAACCAACACCTACTCAGCAACCACTCTCCTGATAAATCATTATTCTTCTGAAGAAGAAAGATGTTCAAGTAATAAATCAGGATCTCCACTAAGACCTTCTTTGGTCTCTTGATGATCCAGCTCCTGTATAAAAGACCTATCACAGAAGTAGCCTTCAGCAGGCCTAAACAGCAGCTCCATCCTTACATGCTTAAAGATAATTTCCAGATACTTCCTTCATGGTACTAGGATACCTCATATGAAATACAGTTTGAGTAACTACAACATTAACAGATAGGAAGGTACTCCAAAAATTGTTAGGTAGAGCCTACATAAGCATTGTTTCATGTGCACAGGTGACATGTAGCAGTAAAGCAACAACAACAGCCAGATCTGAGTAATGAGAACCACTATGTGGAACAGCTGCTTTTAAGCACTGCCTAGCACACACCCCCCTGGGTCTGTGGACATGCTCCAAGGAGAGGCAGAGGAAGAAAGGTTCTAGGCATGGGACATTTCCACGTGGAGAAGTTCAACCATTCATACATTTTTAAGAAGTTGAAAAATAAAAACCCTCACATTCTACAGAAAGTGAAATGTACTGTCCTTACCAAATAATAATAATAATTTTAAAAAAGGAAAAAAAAAAAAGAAATCAGTGATTACCTCTCTGATTTGGATACCCAGAACTGTCAACAAAGATGACAAAAAAAACCCCAAACAACTTCTTGAAAGTTTTGCAAACATTTAGGACTGTAGCAAAGGTGCACTTTTTATCTCCTGCTTAAGAACAGTAGAAAGTTTTCTGAAAAAGGCCCTGACTTCTGCTGAGAATGAGGAAAACCACTAAGAGTGAGGAAAAACCACAAAGGGGCTCTAAACCAACTCCTTGTCCTTGCTGTTACCTGTCTGGACACAAATTCCTGTTTATTCAGGTGAAATTTAAAAACAACAACAAAAAGTTAAAATTTAAACCTCCGCAAGTCAAGAATCTGTTTTGCAAATCACATGCAAGCACAAGGCACGCAGCAGCCATTTTAATATCCTACCATAGGGGAGCATTGTCTGGAAAACAGCTTAGGACCATGTTAAGTATAGCAACAAAAAGTTGGCACATCACATCTCAGTTTTAGGAGAATAAGAGAAGTCATTTCACCACAAGCATGTTGGACATCACAGTATTTGGATCATTATTTGTTCAGCATGCAACAGATGCTTGTAGGAACCTCTGAGTGCATCAATTGTAAAGCTCTTCCTCGAGGAGTTGCAAATTCATCATAGTTCTATGCCCACCCGATTTTAAGTTTTATCACACAGAATGAAACCTTAATAAATTAATCCAAATGTCTGACTGACTAGGTACTTGGCACTAAACTGCACCTCTCCCCTTGTTAACCAAGGCACTGTATCTTTCAATTTCTTAAAATATGTTCTGCAGGCAAAGCATTAGGTTCTGGCAGTTGTAGGGCCAGACTGGATGAAGAGCAGAACTCAGCAATGCTACCACAGCTAATAAAAATGAATATAAAAGCTAGCCTTATGCTTCAGTGGCAGCAAGCCAGACATCCTGCAGGTGAAAGTTCAAATCTCTCTCTCAGCAAATGCGAACTTCTCAGTTCTCAAACACCACTCCTTGAACGATAACAGGATTGACAGTACAATACCCAGTGCTCCTCTCTTCCTATGAGATCCACTAACCTCTGGACTAAAGTCCTTTGATGAGAATAATTAGAAATATTATCAAGTTCCTTCCCTCTCTGCTCTTTTTTTTCCTGTTGAGAACGACACTTTCATGATGATTGTTCATGGTTTAATAAAAATTTTTCAAAATCACATAATGTCATACTCAACAATTACACCCATTTGATGAAAAGTGTGGCTTGTGGTGATGTTTGTTGTGTATTTTTAATGGAGCAAGAAGAGTCACTTGTGATGGGACTTTAAAAAAACCAGAAGTCTCATTGCAAAGGATATCAAGCATATCCACCAAATCAAGAGCTTCATCAAGATTCAGTTTCCAACCTCATGGCAACATGGGAAGTGCATACAAAGAGAATTATGCTAAAACATCCTACTACGTCTTCTACTACTGCCAACTACTGTTATTTCAGCACAGTTAATCTGACACTGCAGATGTTTCAACTTTTGGACTTGCTAAATAACTGGTTTTTTCTCCGTAAATCTGTAAGACTTGCAACAAGAGTCCTGCCATACCAGACAATAGCTACATGACAAACCCTACCCCAGAAAAGCAGGAAATGTCCACTCACATATGGTAAACAAGGTTGCCATGTTCTCCTTGTTGGAATTGGAGTCTTCCATTTGCAGAGATGATGGTACAAAGGCAAGATTGTCTGCAGACACATCGACATGACTTGGCCCCATGGCTACTTCCTGACTTATGGAAGACACCGCCACGGGCTCCAGGCTGAGGCCCACTTCATGCAAGGCTACTGAGTCCAGGGAAGCGAGGTTGTGTGAGGTAGGGAGCGCCACGCTCACGGAGTTGGTGCTCATGGCCACAGTATGAATGGGGTCATTTAGTGTGCTGTCCGATATCCCTGTCACCCGCCCGGCAATGTGGTCGGGCTCCATGACGACAGGGAGTTCCAAAGTGCTACCGTGAATGGGAATGACACCGCCGTGTCCCACAGCGTCCGACGTCAAGTTACTCCCCACTGTGTCTACGGCTAAAGGTTCGTGGCTCCGGGAGCCATTCGGGATCTGCGCATGATCCCCAGCTACATCATCCATTGTAAGCTCCTCTGTCATCCCATCTGTAGAGATGGGGCTGGTTACCCTGGAAACGCTCTCCATGGTGATTGTAGTATCCAGCGCTACCTCGTGGCTGTCACCAGGATGCAGATTTTGAGGACCGTGTGTGTTCACTGTGCGGGAGTCCATGGAGACAATCCCTGGTTCCAGTCCCACGGTCCCACTGGGCTGGTAGGGATCCAGGGCTGAGGGATTGTTGGAGACTGACAATGCTGGATTGCTGTCAACATTTATAGTGTTGGGATGGATGTATTGAGGGGGCGGTCTGTCAGCCAAGTAAGATAAGATACCTGATAGGAAGAGAGAGAGAAAGAGAAGGGAGTGAGATCACATCAGTTTTTAAATCTTGAATAAAAATCAGTCAAAGCACAGTACACTGAAACCCAGATCCCTGAAGACATGTTCTCTACATGTCTTATTATCTCCAATAAAAATCCACTCATTCTAAAACATGGCTCACAAAGATATGCTAGCCCAACACTCTTGTCAAAGTACCACTCAACAACTAATTCAGAGCCTCCATCCAACAGACCAAGTCTCTAGTTAAATCTCAAACTCTAAACAGCCAAGTTTCTGGCAGAATTCCACCTAGACTGCTCAGTACAAAGACAAATGAGAATGAGGCTCTTCACATTTTAGGCCTAATTTTTCATTCCCAAGAAACAGCTCACAAAGGATGGAGGACTGCTAGTGGAATCTATAATTTGGTAATTCCTGGTTCATCTTTGCTAGAAGCAGAAACAGTTCTCCAAGACACACAGTTTTTGCTTAGGCATTTAAGTTTTAAAATGATACTTCCTTCCTCTAAGACGAAGTGGCACAACTGTCCATCTCAGAGGTCATCAACTGCAATTCTGAAGGACAAACACAAGTTCTCTCACAGATTTCATGAGTCATCTGCTATCTTTCCTTACATGAAAGCATGTTGTTTCTCCTAAAACAATAGTTTGATTGAATTTAAATCAGAAACCCTACCATCTTTTCTGGTAGTTCTGGGAAGCTTCTCAACATCAAACAACCTTTGAACTTAAGATATGAAGAAACACTAAACTGTATTTACATACTAAAAACAAACAAAAAAAATCTTTGGAAGAACTACAACAGCACTTTCAAGGAAACATTATTTCCAGCAGAGACAGAGGCAGATTTTGCAGATTCTGCAAGATCTGAGTCAGCATGTTTCTTTTTAGCCTTCAACCCTATGAGCCACTTGTTCTGTGAGTTTTCCATTCAAATATGTTTGTTATTACAAGGATGCAAGCACAGACTCTTTCTGCAGCACAAGTAGCCAAAACATGAACAGTTTCATTTAATCAGCTGCATCAAATATTTCTGCATGCAATGCTGCCTTGTGGCTTGAACATGGAGGATCCTTGAAGGCAGCAAGGTGACTGACAGAAGAACCCTATGAAACACCAGACTAAACATCACAGGAAGATTATTCCAGCTCAAAGGAATGGCAAATACCTTTGGTCCTCGTGCACAGTCTCCTTGTCTACTCTTTGGCCACTAAACAGGCAGGCATGCAATGCAGTAGGAAAGGTTACTCCTAAGCAGCTGGAAAGCTCAGCCATCAGGCAACAGGTAGCTGCACAGGCTGCTACAGTTTATTCCTAACCCAGGTTGAACCAACAACACTCGCTGAGTCACTTTGAAGAAGTTTAACTACCCCTTGCACCCTGTGAAACTTAGCTACCAAACAAAACCAGGACTGCATTTAAAGCTCCTATTTCTGTGTTTTCATACACTAACACGTAAAATTCTACATTTTTACTCCAAAGCATGTGTGAGAAAGGAATCAAGATAGAAGTCAGTGCGTCAGGCCTTTGGAAGCCAACCTTGAAGGAAAATGAAGAAAAACTGTGCCATGGGCTAAATGGGTGTGAAAGTCCCCAATGCCGCAGCTGATGTCTTGCCCTCTTTGAGCTTTGAACTACTGTGACCTCTCACTATGCACATATTAAATATTGCTTCAGACTACAGGTGAAGAAAAACAGAAGCAACTTTCAAGCTACAAGCCATTGGAGACAGAAACCAGGCATGCTTTGTTTTCTGTTAATCCTAAAATCAAAGCAGGAGGAGCAATCAAAGGTTAGGTTTAAATAGAAAATGCCTTCCAATTCTTTCCATACACAAATATAGAAACAGACACCTGAAAATAAAGGTGCATAAATGATACAACAGTCTCCAGACAAACTCAGGGAAACAAGAGCTCTGCAAAACTATCAGTCACACCTGCTTCAGGACAGAAACAGACAGCTCTTAAAACAGCTTCTCTTTCTGTTCCCATCCATCAGCGCCAGAGCACTTACCAGGTAGAATGTGTCTGAAATAGCTGCTCTCCAGGTGAGGGTATGGTGGTGGAGGTAGGGTGTAGTTTCTCTCTGGTATACCACACATCACTCCTCGATCCCCAATACCCATTGGGAGCATCAGAGACAGAGCAGAGGGCAGGGAACTCAAGGAGGGGCCCAGGTTTGGAATTGCAACAGGCAAGCCTGCAAGAGAAAACACCCACTTAAATTCAATGGAACTACCCGAGTTTATGAACACATGAGCTAACAAAGACATTACTAATTCCCCAGGAGCTCTTGTCCTATGGAAATACAGCATAGTACTGTCCAAGTAAGGTGCCAGACATCAAAGAAGGGATCAGTTATCACAGCACTGAGAGGCATGCCTGAATATGGCTAGATCATTTTGGGTATGTTTTGTAGGGCTTGCTTGTACTTGACAATTGTAATAGACTTCTGTCTGTGCAGCCCCTGGAAAGAAGAACTATGAAAACAGGTTTGCTTTACAGGTGAAAAATTATTATTTTCACCTGAGAGAAATGAGACATAGATGGAGACA
Source organism: Coloeus monedula (assembly GCF_965178545.1). Lineage (NCBI taxonomy): Eukaryota > Metazoa > Chordata > Aves > Passeriformes > Corvidae > Coloeus > Coloeus monedula. The sequence continues at coordinate 22,646,877 of NC_138784.1, forward strand.
GATTTTCAGCTACAGTTCTGATTTCAAAGGATTCTGATACTACTCACCCACAGTGCAAATCACCCCATTAGAACATAACGAGGCTCCCACTAACGTGTAAGCCTGACAAGCACTCATGCCTTTTGCTTTGCTCACATAAACAACAATTTACGGTTTCCCCTTCCCCAGCTCTACATCATTTCACTACCTAAGATATGACCTGCTATCAGAGCAGGCACTGCTGCCCAGTTATGACCATTGCTGTGACAGCAGAACACAGAGCAGGAGCTGCAATACCCCCTGTGGGCCCTTCCCCCATTACCTGGTGCTGGTATGGCGTTGTGAGTGGGTGATGCTGCCAAGCCCAGGTGACTTCCCGAAACCGGCAGGGCATTGCTCACAGAGGAGGAGGTCAGCTGGTCCATCCCTACAGGACTCAAGTTCATTTCATTCATCCTGGAGACAGGGAACAGAGAGGGGAGCAGGAAGAAGAAACAGATGCAAAAGCATTCCTGATTACTGACTGTACTGTGGTGAGGAAGGGTTGAGCAAACAAACTCAAAATCTGATATTGGCATATAAAAACCCTGCCTTAAAAAGCTATGCATAAAACATATCAGCCATTCACACTGTCGCCACATCATGGTCAATACATATTGATCATATTAGATAGCAATAATCAGGATTAAAAAACAGTTCAGAAAGACAAATCAGACCATAGCTTTTTCCTTGCCATCCAGAAAACAAAGTCTTTCTCCTAATAGTAAAAGCCACTGTGATTAAACTCTTGTGAACACATCCATTTACAAGCTGAATGTCACAAATACTCAGACAACAGCACCTGATTTGTATTTCACGACTTCTGGACACCACATCCACATTCAAAACCCAGACTCTGGGGGAAAGATCACTTCAAACTGGTCATGGACACAAAACCTCTAATTCACCGTCAGTTTGAACCAGGCTGATAGTGACAAGAGTTGCCACTGCAGAGCGGCCATAGCACAGTTTCAATAGACTGCCTCAGTCTGGTTCTACACGCTCCCATTGCATTAAAAACTGGCACCATGGATGACATGGTATTTCAGAGTGATCAATGCTCAAGTGGGCACACACAACACAAGGAGCTGCAGGAACCACCCAACACACTAAATCCTCGGCCTTGGTAGAAACCATGTCAGCTTGGAGCACATGAGTCCTCTGGGGTCTCAAGCTGCACGTGCAGCCCAAACCAGTCCACGGGGATGGGGACACCAAGGGAGACATGGTCTACTCACACTTGTCACAACTTTTCAAGCCCTGCCTGACCTATGCTGTGCCCACCCTGGCCCTCCTACCCACACGCCAGGTTTAACCAGCAGCTCTTAGGGCCAGACAGACCCCCTCTGCTCCCCCTCTGCAGTCACACACACAACATCCTCCCGGCTGACCCAGGCCTCCTACACGGCCTTTGCCAGCAGCAGGCCCAAGCTCTGCAGTACTGATGGAGAGCTGGAGCTTGGGCTGCCACTCCGGTATGGAAAGGTACCACTCATCCAGGAAAAACAGCCGAATCCACCAAACTCACACAAGCGAACAGCACAAGATCTTAGCCTGGAAGAGGGCCGTAAGGAACATCGAGTCCACTCGCAGCTCCTCGTAGACCACCTGCCACCCGGAGGGCTGAGCCGCAAACGGAGTCGCCGACTTCCACCTCGGCTCTGGCCACCTTTGGCACCACGCACTCTCCCACCGCTGCCTGCCGCCAGGGACGGCTCTGCACGGACGGGGGCGAGGGCTCCGGCTGCCCGGCGGGGCAGGGCATTTCCCCCCGGCCCGGGCGGCTGCTGAGGATGGTGATGCCCGAGGGAGGGAACAACCCCCCTCGCCCCGGGGCCTCAGGAAGGCGCCGAACGCTTGAGGGATCCCCTCCCCTGCTCGCCCCCTCGGCCGGGGTGCTCCCCGCGGTGCCGCCCGCCTCGCCCGGTGCTCCGCGGCGCTCACCTGGGGTGCATGGGGCCCGGCGGCGGAGCGCCCGCAGCCGCATCAGGGCCCTGAGCCCCGGCCCGCCGCCTGCCCCCGGCCCCGGCTCCGGCCCCGGCTCCGGCCCCAGCCACGGCCCGGCCGCAACCCCCACCGCCGCCGCCGCCTCATGGGCGGGACCCGGGCGGCGCGGGCCCGGCGCGGGCGGGGAGGCGGAGGGAGGCGGTGATGGCGGAGGGAGGGGGCCGGGGCCGCTTCCGCCGCCGAGCGCCGGAGCCAGGAAGCGGCGCCACCGCCCCGGGGCTCGGCCGCTGCCCGCCCGCCCCGCGCCATTGCCTGGCCCCGAACCCTGCCCGAAGCTTCCCGCGCCGCCTCTTCCACGGTGCGGTGCTTGCTCTGGTTTTCCACACAGTATTCCCACACAGTATTCCCACACAGTATTCCCAGCTATCTCACTGCTTTCTCGTTACACCCTCGCATCTGCTGTCATAAGAGGGGTTGCGTTATGTGTCCTCCGGTACCATCCGCCCGTACGTGCCCAGCTGCCTTCTGGACGCCGCTCAGTTATGGTTGATCATATGTGCAATTCTGGCTCAGGTGACATTGCAAAGGAATCTGTTGATGTGCCCAAGCAGTTCTGTAGCTCGCTTTCGCCTGCGACACGTGGATAGACACCATATACGCTGCTCAAATCCATCGCCACGTTCCTTCAGGGCCGGCGTGAACAGCTGTTTCCTGAACACTGTAATGGGGTTTGGTTATCTGCTTGTGCGTGACACTTAACTAATGTCTCTTTAAATGAGCCATCCCTCGATAGGATGTCTGCACAGGAGGAGATTCAAAGTATTTTTCTGTCTGCTCTCTTTTGATCTAAAGGACCTAAATGTAGGATGTGTAAGGGTTATTCCATGATCTAAAGAGCCTAAACGTAGAAGTCATTCTAGTTCAGTACAAACCCATCGATTCTTCTGGGGGTGGAAGCATACTCTCCTCCGCTGGCTTTGTCAGAAAGTTAAACACCTTGCATTACACTGGTTCTTCAAGCACTCTCTCTCTAACTGAAGGAGAGAAACAGTTTGCTGCAGAGAGTGTTTCATCCCATCCTGAAGTAGGTGTCCGAGATGTGTGAGAAGAATTCCTTTTGGTGCTGCCTTTCTGTTTCTATGGCCTGTGACTGGGACCTGCATATTTAGTCTAAATATGTAACATCTAAAGGAGTACATTTAGGTAAAGTAAGTCCAGGTCTCTGTCATTTGTGACCAAAAGAATGACCGTATTTAGTTTACCACATATCCCACAACCTCTCCTCCACCAAGCCAAATAATCCTTACCTTAACCACAACTGAGTGACTATCTGAATTGGTCCACAAACATTATTTCAGCAAGTCAAAAAAGAATATACTAAGTCCTCAGGTTTTTATGGTCTACTAATCGTGTGATGGGGGCTTTAGGTGTGCTTCATTTTTGTGTGTGTAGTCCCACATATTCACATGTTGGTGCTAATACTTCACATCTTTCTTAGAAACTACTAGAGAATGACTACGAGCCCAAAAGTCTCTCTCTTCACTATGCATTCCCTAATACATACAAGATGACAGGAGACCTTCCATTTTTGGTTCTCATCCTTAAAACTTCACGGTCACACTCAGTACGTTTCAGTTCTGTCCTGAAATGCTGGGTTATCCCAAGCCCTCAGCTTGTCTTAATTCCAACTATAATACTGTAATTCTACAGCAGAAGTGCCCTGGCACTGAAATCCTTGCACTATTTCAACTATCTGAGCTGAAAGTAATACTTCAAGCCTATGAGCCAGATTGGACGTAGTCATACGTAGATAAGAGTGGTTTTTCCTACTGTCAGGCATGAGTCCTCTGAGATTCCAGCTTCTTTTGTAGTCACTTTACTCCCTTGAACTAGTGATATCTTAACTACCAGTTTAAAGCACTAGTATCAAAGGAAGCCAGTGATAATATGAAGTGTCACTGAATGAGAAATTAATCTGTGTCTACAGAGATGTACACTGCATGCCCAAGGTATTGTGATAAAACACATTTGGGAACTGTTTCTTCTGCAAGGGAAGATATTTTTTTTATATACCAAACGCTTTTATTATATGTGAAGTGTTTTGATAAGACAACTGCACTGTGTCTCCAGGAAGCCTGGTTTATTCACATTTATAGTGGTACTTGCTGTGTGAGGAGCAAATTGCTGAGCTATTTTTCAGGTCGTCTTCAGATCCTGGAGACATATTGACAGATAAGGGAGACTCTGAAACCACAGGGGAAGGAGATGCACTAAGCACGCTTCAGTCCTTCCCTGCAGCGTGAGCCAAAGGCCCTTCTGGGCCGTGCCCACATCTCGGTACGATCAGTTCTCTTCTGCTAATGCAAACCTGCCCTTGGGTTCTTTCTCACACCAAGCAGAATAACACTGGAATGAAGATTATGCAAAAAGCCATTTTTACCAGCAAAAATCCAAATTTCTCATCTCCTTTTAGTGGCGTGTCAGCACTTTGCAGGCCTGTATTTTGGTGATAGTCACAGTATGAAGCCTAGGTAGTCTATGTGCAGCTTTCACTTTTAGGTGTAGGGTTGGAAAGAGATGACCCGTGCTTAAGGATAAAACAGGACAAGAGAGACACAAACCTACTCAATCCTGTATTCCTGTAGCTCAGTCTCAAGCAAAGTTACTACTATAATTGTGTGACAGCAGTTAACAAGAGAACCTGTTAATTACATATTTTTGTATCTGTTAGTGAATTGTGGCAGCCTAGAAAAGCTATGATATGTATAATAGATACTCGAATTTGGCATAATTACAGCACAGTAAAATATAAGAAATGCACAGTGTTGTGAGAGTTTCTTTTTAAATTCCTGGTGTATTTTCTTCTTTCTTCTCAGTAATGTGTTCACAGATAGAAGAGTTGAGACATCTTCTGTTGGGAAATTAGTGGACTTGCATGTGTTCAGCTGACTCTCATGTTTCTACTATAATATTTCCACCAATGACTTTCTTTTCAGAGACAGAGGGACACAGGGTCAAGGAGAATCTGTTTCTTTGAGCAATTCAGAGTAATTCAAATCACTGTGTGATGTCAATAGTGTTATTCATGGTTATGGTTCATGTGGGAATGGGAACATGTTGAGGGTTCTTTTGTACAAAGATCACATACTTATAGATATTGTGTTAGGATACATGCAATTAAAACCACAACTAAGTTATATCTGGCAGGAAGATGCCTTAATGTTTTATTTTTATAGATATGTCAAGATTATTTTCTATTCATTTTGGCTGGGTAATTAAGTGCTCATAGTGAAGTAAAAGAGAAGTGAAAAAAAAGGGAACCTGTTTGAATGCCACAGATGGTAGAGTGTGTAAGGAATGTTCCAGCATCCCCATTTAGACTTTGTATTTACAAACAAAACAAAACAACAACAAAGCCAAAACCCCAAAACCTAAACCAAAGCTAAACATACAATGTGTGCATAAAGAGCATGAACTCTGCCATTGTAGAGCAGCAAACACCTGATTTGTACCGCCTGGAAAGCAAACCAGGCCATCTGCTTTGTATCAGCATGGCAGATACTGCTTTCTGGAGTCAAAGCTTCATCCAGACAAAGGTGTGAAGAGGACTTAATTGGAGAAGCAGTGTAAGAAAGAAGATCAAAGGCTTACCTTAAAAGAGGAACATTATCCGTGTAGTCTTAAGCTACTCTTAAAATTGAAAGGAACATGTATTAGCCTTTCCCTTTGGTGGTCCAGTCCTGCTACTTTCACTGTGTCTGCATGTGCAGACATGTTGAGACTTGGTGCAGAAGTCAGTACAGGAACAATAAATTGCTTTAATCCTGCTCAGGCTCTCGACAAGGAGCTGCAGTGGGATATAAGATGTGTTGGCCTTGCTCTGGCTCTCTGCCCAGGGGCAAATCCCTTTCCGAGCAAGTGACATTAGATTGTCAACAAGATTCCACATTCATCAAAAAGCCTGTGGCATATTTTCTAATTTCTCTTTCACACAAACAAATTCAGACTTCAGAGTCTGTTTGATATGAGATCAGCTTCAATAATTCAGGTCAACAATTAACATTTACCTGTTATTTTTCTTCGTGTATTTCTCTAAAGGATTAGCAACGTGGATTCTTCTGTCAGAAGAGCAGATGTCTTTAGCACCGGTGCAATTCTGACACTCTGGGAAGTGCTGGTGGCCTGCATTTACAGTAAACATAGAAAAGAGGTCTGGTAGCAGGGCACAGTGTATTTGCATGACAGAACTGAAATGTAACCCTGCCTTTTGAACATGGCCAGGCTGCTGGCAAGGTCATAGAGAGCTGTGAAATGAGCTGGCAGCTGAGCCCCCCAGGAGGCATGCTTCTATTTCCTTACAGGAATACTGCCAGAGAGCAGCATTTTAAATCTGATGATAACACAGATCAAATGGCCTTTGCCTGCTTCAGGTATTTGCTTAGAGGTCAACATCTTCTTTGTTTTAAGAAAACTGGAAGTCCTGGCCTAACCTAGCGCTATAGTGAAGGAGCCGTTTTCCTTTAAGCATTCATTTCTGAAAACATTTCTGGACAATGGACTTTAGAGTACAAGTAATATTGAAAAGTCCATCCTGATCAACTGTTTCCAAAGGTTCTTTTAAAAGGCAGAAAGACTCTCACTTATTTGATCTGAAATGAGCTGTACATACCGTGGGGTGTTCCCCAGTAATTTTTGCTCTGGCTTTTGGACCACTTTGGTGCTGATTCTACCCTGACATAAACCAGACTCCAGGATTGTTCTCACTCATGTCTGTCTGGAATGGTCTGCCTGTACGTTCATTGTTCTTTGAAGAGTACTACTCTTTTTCTGAAGCTGAAGAATAGGCCAGCAGAGACACAAAGGCTGACTTGAAAATGTGTGCTACTCACATCATTGCTGCTAGTTTCTAACTCAGCAGAGACATACATAGATGTGTCTCAGAGTGGAGAATGTTGTTTCAGTTGCTGACACTTCTGAGGCAGTTTCACATGAAACACTGAACGGGGTGGAAACTTTCACTTTGAGCAAAAGAACAGTTTTAATAGAGTCTACTTACCTGTACCTTTTCATGTCTGTCCCTTCCCACAGCTCTCCCAGACCAAACATTCAACTCCCCAAGCTGATGATGGCCAAAAAAGGAGATTCAGTTAACTGTGAAAATGTGTTTTCAACAAAAAACCTGTAACTATGGAACTCTTGAACAACAACATGGGAAAAGTCAAAGACTGTCAAGTTGCTGCAGGGGAAGATCTTAACACAGGGGGGTGTCTCAGAGGAAAGGCACAGACAAGGACATTATGACTTTATACTGCCCAAAGTCCTTGTCTTTTGTCCACCTCTTTCCTTTGGCAAGCTGCAGGCAAACTGGAGGACACAGCACAGACCTGGCAGGGTCAAGAGGGACTTTCAGCTCCCCCATTAAAGCAGTGTGTAGGGTCCATCAGGTAAGCCAATATCTGTGTAAACATCTAGTAATAGCTGCGCATGGGGCTATCAGGGCATCGCCTTTGTGTTTGTTTATCTGAGGCAGGTGCTCATAGGGATGACCAGAACTTTCCTAGAATGAGCAGAAACACACAAAATATTGAAAACTGTTTGAAAATGCTAAAATGCTTATGTTCAATTTGAGAAACACACTTCTTGAGAAAACCTCTCTTGGGGTGAAGAAGGCAGTTTTCCTCTTATGCTTGCACGTAGTACATTCTTGATCTGACAAGACTTGCAACCACAAGAGAGCACTCTTTCCTTTGAAGATGTCTCAGCTTCCCCAGAAAGCTACAGATAAGCCATATAAGTTTTGCAAACTGCTTGTGAGCTGGTTCAGTTAGACCAGAGCAGCCGAAACAACAAAGCTTGCAGTTGTCTTTTGGACTTCATTGTGAAAAGCCTTTGGGTAGTTTTCAGATGTCAGAAGATCCTTGGTTCCTGAAAGTGAGGAGTTCTGCCAAAACTTTGAAGATCCCTGTAAACTTTGCAAATTACCCATCTTTTGGAGACAATTATATCAAACGATATCATGGATTACAATACATGAGAAGTGTTTAGAGCCTGGAAGATTATTTATGTTTGGCATTAACTCTTATGGTCATAATTTCAAGTGGAGAGAAAAGGAATACACAGGAACCCTCTTATTATCTTTTGAAATATGAAGATCACAGGAGAAGAAGGGTTTAAATTGTGGAGTGATGGTCCTCAAAACCTGTCTGTACATTAACTGGCATCCTACACCTATAAAAACAAGGCTCTCCAGGCACAGTGTGGACCTCATGAATTGTTAGCCTTGCTTTGAGATCTGAGTTTTTATACACCACAGGAGGAAACTGCAGCCTGTGGGGAAGAGTACCTATACAAATGTTGGATTAATACATTGGAAGCCAAATTCAGGAACGAACACGCCACTGGTGAGGACAAAAAGAAGCATGGACAGCACCAAAGATGATAATAAACTCTTGAAGAGGATTGCATTTCCAGGAGCTGTGTCCCTGGCTAACAGCCACATGCACCTCCACGGGGTACCCCGGAGAGAGCCCTTTGGGGTTCCCTTCCATCTGGACCCATCTTACTGGGAGCAAGCCTATAGTGGGCACACAGGTTGCATCTCCTACATCCCATTCCCTGGCTACATGGGCATCTATGACTGCTCCTTCGAGCCTGCCTTCATTCGGAAGAGGAACGAGAGGGAGAGGCAGCGGGTGCGCTGTGTGAACGAAGGCTACACGCGCCTGAGGGAGCACCTGCCCAAGGAATTTGCTGACAGGCGCCTCAGCAAAGTGGAGACCCTGAGAGCTGCAATAAGCTACATCAAACACCTGCAGAGCTTGCTGGACTGCCATCCCTTAGGCTCTGCCAGTAAAGAAACGCTCTCTGCCCAGGAGCGCCCGGGAACTCCCGGTGCGGCTTCCCCGCAGGAGTGCAACAGTGATGGAGAGTCTAAAACTTCTTCGGCGTCATCGCCCTACAGCGAGTTTGAGGAGACGGGCAGCTAGGTCTCCTCTCTGGAGACAGAAAGCTTGAAGTTTGGCTGGAAAACAATTTCAAACCCTGGGGACTTTTCTGCAGATGAAAATTAATACCGGGGAAACGAAAAACTGATAGGGGAAAAAAAGGTATTTTCCATCTGTTAAAGGACTTAAAATGTTTGCTGTATCAAACTTAGACGTGATTTGTAAGCAAGCAGATATCTCTCAGGTTGCTTCAGCTGTGTTACTAAGCTTCCTTTGGACTGTTGAACCGGAGCAACATTTGCATTCTACTTTTCATTCAGCTTTTATTCTGTTCCATTTTCTTCTGTCTTTCACTTAAGACGGTAAAGCTGGATAAATCCATTTCAGGAAATCCCCCTCCCCTTTCTCCTGCTTTGTCCAGTAAGTTTTATTGTCTGTTTTTCCTGACTGCCAACCTGAGAGGCACTGCATTGCAAGCACTTGGACTGGGGAAGGTAAGATTTAGATAAAATATCTTTCCCTAAATATTTCAGAAAACTCACAGAAATACTTCTATTTATGAAACAACAATTTTCCAAGTAAAAACAAGGCTATATTTGGAAATTAACTTCTTTTACAGCATCTTCTAAAGTGAAAGAAACAGCTCATACATTGGACACTGTCTATTTGGTGATTATTCTAAGGATAATTTTCAGGAATATAAAGCTGGACACTTTCATTCCAATCAATGCTCCAAAGAGGGAAACAGAGTTCTGTAAAACTGCACCTTCAAAAGCAAAACTTCACTCCAGATACTGAAAAAATGCTGCCAGCTTTTTTCCTACTTTCCTTAAATCTGAGTTCATGGACAAAATAGTGTGGATTGTGTCTTTTTGGCAGGTCAGAAATGATATGCTTAGAAATATAACCTGTAAGGTTATATTGTATTATAGACACTTGTGTGAACAAAAAGGGAAATGTTGAGTATATCAGTTTACATCTGCATGAAAATGTAGGTATTTCTCCTTTCGTTTAGAATATTGTATTACTTTTTCAAAGGATGCAACTTCTAAAATTAATACCTCAAAATCTATGGAATACCTTTAATTTGGGTTGCATCTACTTAAAAGGAGAATTTCTGTCCAATTTGCTCTAAAATCTGCCTTTCCCCGAGGCATTTAGCTATGTGCTTAAATCCCATTCTGAATATGGGGTAAACTTCTTACCCATCCACTTTCCACATATCTTTCAAACTTTTGCTTTTTTGGCCTTGTGTTGATGAAATGGTTTTGTATCTTTTTATCTTTCCTTCATGTCCTGCTGACTGAACACCTGAAAAATACTCATGTATAAATAAGAACAAATACTGATCAAATACCTCAAAATGTGTCCATAAATTTCCTTTAAATAAAAAATGTGATTAATCCTGGCTCTGTCTTTTTCACTTTTAATTGACAACAAACAGGACAGCTCTGTTTGCAGGAGTAATACATTTTCAGGAAAAAATAAAGAAAATAGAAAGGAGGTAAATATGAACTGCTACCTATTTAACTACATTTTTAATCTAGATTTTTAAATGTAGATAAGGTCTGTGTTGTGGGCACCTAGTAAAAATTATTTGGTACAAAAATACTCATCTGCTTTCTAGAAGACTGTTCTCAGCATTTGTACACTTTTAGCTTCTGTGTTCATGGCAGTCACAGGTGCTGTTCTTCACCCTTTACATGGGAGCTGGCTCCATTTTCTAATGACTATGTTGTTTTCCGAAGGGCTGCTACTTTTTCAGAGGCTGTTTCCCAGATTCAGAAATAGAGGTTTAATTACCTGGACAGTTCAGATCCCGAGCCAATGCACTCATTTCTGGCTTTATAGTGTTTGTATTTCTCACCCAAGAAAGAAGAGGACAGCAAGGTAGAGGTCTGAATTTCTGATTGGGTTCCATTGTTTCCTGGCTTTTCTTCTTTCCGTTGTGTTTCTCTGGAAAGAAATTCAAGCTGTCTGTCTCTTTGACTCAGTGTTGAGATTTCTGGAAATGTGGTATTGCTGCTGGTAATTCTGTGAGTAAGCCTGAATTGCACTTCTCCCTCAAAGCAGAGATTAAATCTTTGTTATCTATGAAAAACACACACTCCCGCAGAGTACCAGAGGCAAATTCTGTGAAACACACTTCTTTGGAAAGCACTCTGAAGATGAAGAGCAGTTAATATACATATCATGACAATAAATAGCCAAATCAAACCAAACCACCAAAAATAAAAATTGCCAGAATGACCATTACTTCCTGGGCAGGACACATCAGAGAAGGCCACAAATCAATCTTTCGGTCAGATTGCTATCACAGAGGTCTGACCCCAACAGAGATATCAATCCAGGAGCCTCAGTCCTCTGATTCCCAAACCTCAGAGAGGTGGTGCAGTGAGCCACCTTCTCCAGGAGCAGCTGGCTGGAGAAGGGGACTGGGCTGTGACTCTGCCCCTTTTCCTCTCTCATGTGGAATGTTCCTCAATATTCCCATCTAATGGAGTGGAAATTATCCCACCCTGGGCCTGTGCTTGACCATCACTGCTTTAGTGTGTCTAGCTACTTTTTTTCAGCCTATACATCTTTAACAGCTCTGGAGATGTCCTTAAAATACCTCCCAGTCCAACCTCAATGCTGAAGATGCAAAAACCAGAATGCCACATGTATTTTAGTTTAATTTTTAAAAAATTAATTTCTGGATGAAAAGGAAATTCTTTTGGTGGGAAAAATCTGTCACAGATTGAAGCACTCTCCTGAGGAAAGTTGTACATTGTTATTTCTCACAGTTCTTGTTGTTACACAAACCTCTTGCACAATTTTAGCACAAGCAAGTAGAAAACAAGATTTCCTAAATATGGATTGGTGCTTCTGTCCAGGCATCAGCAAAGGTTTAAAGTGAATGCCACATTTCAAAAGCTTTATTAAGCTATTTCTGTCTAGACAAAGGTTTTTTTCTAAGTTTCTAAAGTGTATCATTATCAGACTTATAAAGCAGACAATGATCCAACTCATCACCATGAAAATTGTAGTTCTAATTAAAATGTTGACCAGAAGGATTCTCTCCACGTGGGACGATTACTATTTACAAGTAAGATGAATGCTGCTATCTGTAGGCGACCATGCTACAGCTTTATCCAACTTTGCACACCAAAAGCAGACACTTTAATCTATCAAATCTGGGAAAAAACAACATCTGAAGTCTTCCCTCTACTGCCATTAAATTACAAATCCATTTGCTTCTTGATATTATCAGCCTTTTAAAGATGTGTTATCCCAGCCATGGTATTGCTTTTAATCCTCTAATAGCTGTTTAGCCGATTTCTTTGTAAAAGCCCATCCACAATCCTTTCATGTTCTATTACCCAGTGTCAATAATGTGGCCAAAGAAAACCAGAAGGCACTATAGAAAAGTCATGTTCAGACAGTAAAGCAATCAGGGCCAATTTATCTCACTGGAATAAATGAGCAGGGAATGTTCACACACACACACAGAGTGTCTTTGAAAACATTTGTCTCCAGCATACTTAGGCAGGAAGCAAAACAAGATCCAAAACATTTTGAAGAGAGACTCTGAAGTGGTACTAACAGGAGAGCCCTGCTGAAGTAAGCTGAGGTAAATGCAATATCTGAGTAAGGTTTTAGTAAGCCTCTCCAAAACAGAGTCTAAGCAAATATAACTTCAGCAGGTGCTTCTTGCTAACCCTCAGAATATAGAGAGATGGCTACAGAGTAGAAATAAATTTGTTCTAGGCAAATGGGGAGCAGAAAAATTGCAAGACTGCAGCTGCACCCAGATCTTCCATGAGGCTGTCCTGCTACACATCTGGAAGCTCTGAAAATGCAAGATGAGCAGCATTTTCCATCAACCTGAAGGTGTGCTTGTAAGCAAAAACCCACTATAAATGCTCACTCATGTATTTCCCAGATGATTCTTATACAATTCTTTCCTACTTTGTTGTGGCTATATCTACGAACAGAGCAGTGGAAAAGTTCTTCAAGTTGCCCTTGCTGACAGAACAAATTAGAGGCATGAAGACCCCCTTGAAAATTTTGGAGACCCCTTAGCTCACTTCAGATATGACTGAAGACAGAGGTCTCAAAGACATGAAATTCCTACACGGTCCATGAGCACTGGTGGCACCAGAGTAGAAAAATGTGCCAATTTAGAGTCCTTACAGAGGGCAAAGCTAACACTGCCCCACGTGATGGTCAGCCAACGCACAGGCACCAGCCAGCCATGAGCAGGCACATGTGCTTTGTGCCACCTCTTGCCTGTTCTATGGGGCTAGTTAGAAAAAATAAGTATTTTTGTAGGATTTTTTTTTAACTTGGGTGGGGAGAGCTACACAAGTAGTCTGTGGAAGGCTGAAGAGTTGAAAATGTGGGGTAGGTAGTGGGCAGTGAAGCCTTGGAGCTTATATAGCACAAAGCCAAGCCAAGCTGCATTTACTGTGCTGCTCACAAAGCAGCTTGCTTGTCCCCATGATTTTATTTTGATGCGGTGTGGTTCTGGGCATACATAGCAGATTTTTGTGTTCCAGGGCTATGAGATGTCAGCACTGAATCCTAACCAATCTCTTCCATCTGCACTGAGATCACAAAGAGAACAAGTAGTTACAAATAAATGGAATTTTCACATCTTTTCATGTGTGCGCTTCATTGCAGCCTTTTACTATGCTAGGCTGCTCTCTTTAAAATGCTTTTTAAATGTAAAAAGCACTGAAGACGTTCCAGGTTCAGCTGCAGACAGCTTATCCCAAGGGATCACTCATGCAGAGGTGATGTGTGCATCCCCAAACCCAGAGGCACTAAAGCACACTGGGGCTTCACGAATGAAACGGATAATAAACTGTGTAATGCATAAATGAGATAAGCCAGAGGTACAAGCACAGGAGGGTGTGTTGTGGTGCTTGTGCATGGGAAAAGGAGGAAGCATGGAAGAGGGGAGGGAGAGAAGAAAGTGGTTTCGAGGTGCAGCACACTGATTGATACCATATCAGCTGCATGGTTCCAACAAGGGAAACAGGAACAAATTAGATATGACATCTTTGGGGAGGATTAATGCCTGGAAAAAAAACCAAACTGCACCCCCAACTTAATACATTTGCCTGCACCTCAGAATCACCACCTTCATTTGCCTACCATTGCTTCTTGTTCACTTTTTCTTGTTCATCATTGCAAAATACCTCCAAGTGTGTTTTTTATCTAAGTGCTGAGCAGTTGTGAGCAGGCTGTGCTCTATCTGGGGAGTGAGGGGAAGATTACAGTGCTCAGCCCAACTGCTGTCAGGAGCCAAGTGATAAACCTAGATTACTTCAGGCCTGGGTTTTGCCTCTGTTTCAATAACAGCATGGCCCACCTCTTGGCCTCTGTGCTAGGAACACCAGTACATCCTGCCCCACTGGAAAATATCACCAGACTGCCCCTGTAATGCTTTACCAGGAGCTGGTTGCATGGGTTTCTTGTCCCCTGTGTGAGCGGAAGCACCCAGGACCCCTGTGCTTATAGATAAACCTGCCCTTGAAAGTTACCCAGCTCTGGTATTGCAGAGCTGGCAGCTATTCTGTTCTGTTCTATTCTATTCTATTCTATTCTATTCTATTCTATTCTATTCTATTCCATTCCATTCCATTCCATTCCCTTATATTACAGTTACAGTGAGGGTGGTGGGGACAGATAAATCTCTCTGCCAGGCTGTCATGACAACGATGCCACTGGCATCCTCCTTGCCATGAGCATTCACTGCTGACTAATGCAGACCACTGCTGAAGGCAGGCAAAACGCTGTGAAAAGCCCTGTTCTGTTCCACTCTTGCCTGCCTCAGCCCCCCAACCCCAGCAGTTTGCTCCCAACACACCTGGGTAGTGCTGCAGCCCTGGTTCACAGGGGCAACACCGCACTGCAAGCAGTGGTGCAGATCCCAAGGGCCCTGTTAGGACAGATCAAAGCTGTCAGCGTGACAAGCACTACAAATGCAAGGAATTTGCCTCTGTTTATGTGCAGTGTGCTCCATAGCTTTGCATTTTGAAGCACTATGAAAGCTTTAAAATTTCCATTTACGTTAACAAGCCCATAAAGCGTAAGGTTATTAAGTGGTGTTTATATTACCCTGTCTGAGAAGCTCATTCAGTTACCAGCTGGTTCAATTTTCACTAAAAGCAAGTTTCATGAGGGCACAGAGTTGGAGCTGCATGTGTTGGGGGAGCTTGCTTTGAAAGGACCAAACAGCAGCCATGCCACCCCCACAAAACAGCTGAATTGCTCTGCAGTACGAGTGGTCAGTGCCTTCAGAGGTGACTGAAATTAGTTGGCTCTGTGATTGAAAAACATGTCGCATTTAAACATTTTTAAATTTACTTTTGACAAAACCCTTTGAGCATTGGTTAGTTTCTGCAGACTTTACTGGAATTTCACTGAGGTCACTGTCTTAAGGAGTACATTTCAGATTTGCGTCTTTGGTGAAAAAGTCGCAGTTTAGGTCTTTTCATCACAGTAATCACCACAAAACCTAATAAAGCTATTGTGTGTCTGGAGTGATGGGTGTCAGAAGCTGTCTGGGCAGGAGATGGTCATGCAGAGTGAGGATTGGGTGAGAGCAGCACAGCCAGAGGGGCATTTGCAGATAGAAGCTGAACAGGAACAGTGGGACAAAAAGAGTTTAGGTAGAGTTAGAGGAGATGCCTGTTGACATGTCGGAAAAGGATCCCAAGGTTTCATCCACATGGGCCTCCTGGGAAGGTGGCACTAAGAGCACATTCACAGCCTCAGGATTATATTTTTCCCAAGAACAATGTCTGGTGGGGTCTCTGGCCAGACTTTGCATGGCTGAACCATGGGGTAAGAAGAGCCCCTCTGAGAAAGCCACTGGTGAGTTTCCCACATGGTTCTTAATTGCAAGACATGAAGTTAAGTTTAGCAGTGAAGCCTGGCTGCAGGTGTGGGCACAGATATGTGTGGGGCAAATGCCACAGAGCAGCTCCTACAGCAGGCACCAAGGTCTGAGAGCAGGGGCTTGGAGCGTGGGGCAGGTGGCATCTGGTACCAGTGCCTGCTATCACCTGTGACTCTGGTGTGACAATGGCAGCAGCAACCCATGTCCAGGAATCATCAGGATGATGTATTTTATTTTACACCTGAAGTTTTACAGATAAGAAAAGTTTTACTCTGCAAATCTGTAAATGAGGCCATTTTTAGTTTGGAAGAATGTAATTGGAAATAATGTAAAAAAATATATGTTTGTGTTGAGCCATGCCCACAAAACAGAGGCAGTTTTGGGTTTATTTTATTTTTTTCTGAAAGCACTCCCTTTTTTCAGCTAGCCCTAACCTTTAATGCTGAGAACAAAGTGTACAAGTGTATGCTGAAATATTGACAGTAACTTCACTGTAACAATTAGGAAAGTGACTTGGCAGATCAGAAGGCTTAAGGCTTTCACACAATGAAATGTGTGAATGGAAATTCATGAGACTTACTTAAAATTTACTTCGAGAGGTCTAAGAAAAGGCAGTTTGTAGGGCAGAGTAAAAAATGTTCAAAAGGTTTGAAGAGATTTTTGAGATTTGTGAAAGAGCACATGCTAACTTTTAATG
This sequence comes from Coloeus monedula, assembly GCF_965178545.1. Lineage (NCBI taxonomy): Eukaryota > Metazoa > Chordata > Aves > Passeriformes > Corvidae > Coloeus > Coloeus monedula. The sequence continues at coordinate 22,663,375 of NC_138784.1, forward strand.
AGACTCATAGGGATGGAGCTCTTTGGAGAATAGGTTTCATGGAGAAATTTCCAGTGCCTCTTCATCTCAGTCAGGTTTTATATAAAAAATATCGTAACACAAATGCTCCAAAGGGAAGGGGTGTATAAACCAGGCTGCCAGGCAGAACTAGGAGTATGTTCCACCTGGTACATTATGGATGTAAGGCAACACTTACATGGTTAAATTATATCCCTCTTTCCTGAATTTTTTTATCCTAGATTCAGTGGGACAAACTTACCTCCTCATGAAAGATCTGGCAGCTCCGTGTCCTGAACCCTATCCAACTGATAATTATACTTGTTTGAAATCGGGGAGCTGGGAAGTAGCCTCCAGCCACTCAACAAAGGCTCCTCCAGTGCTCTGAGGAGGCGGTGCCGACACTTCCCTTCTCCTTGTCTGCCTCCTGCTGAAACACAGCCTGAAAAACTCCTGAAGCCTCTAAGGCTTTTCCAGAGATCTGGTGGAACCAGACCTGGTATCTCATGGAGTATCATCACATGCAAAGACAAAGAAACACCCCCACAGGCATAGTTAATGCAGACAAACCTTAATGGCTTTTTTTTCCCCCTTCTCCCTCCAGTTATAAATGTATAATTAATCTCAGTTCAAATTTACATGTTTGATCTATTTCCTTTAGGCTTCAGATGTCTTTGAAGGGAAGACCCTGTGAATTGATCTGAAGTGCCTGAGATAGGCTGTGTTTACATGGACAGAGCCCCATGCCCAGTGCTGGTCAGGCATGGAGAGCTCACTCCCAGCTTGCAGCCCTGGGGCAGCAGGGCAGTGGCTGAGGTGCTTCCCAAGCTGGGATGCAGGAGCCCCTTCATCCCAAAAAACCATTTCCCTAGGGCTCCTGTGAGCAGTGAGGACACCCACAGACAGGTGATGGGAATCTTCTGCGGACAAGAGCCAGAGCAGGAGCCAACCCTCCTGTGAACAGACCCTCTGAGCCCTCGCTCCCACAGCGTAACAGAAATGAAAGGTGTAGCAATGAAGGATGTATCCACTTCAAACAGGGAAATTTCCATTTGAAGTGCTGGCTTGAGTCAAATCCTCCCCAGCAGCACTTTGTTCCCCTCACTAGCGTGTATCAATTTCTTCTGACAACAGTTCCATGGCTTCGGGATAAAAAGCCCAACTCCATTGGTATTATATTTTACAACTACAGACAGACCACAGAGATTAAAATTCTTAGGCTGAGACACCAAAGATGGGGAGGGGGGGAGATGGGTCCACCAGGCACTGTGAAAGGTGCATTGAACACAATCCAAAGTGAATCCAGCCTTTCATCCCTGGCGGTGCCATGGAGGCTGGGGAGGGTGGCAAAGGTGGCAAAGGCAGAGCTGGGGGGACACTGTCATGAGGGGCCCTGCGTGCTGGGGAGATGGACTCTGGCACTGACTCAGGGCTGGGGGCTCTTCACTTCTTATGGCACAATACTAATGGCTCGTTTCCATGGCAAACAGGAGTAGCTGAAGAACAAAATAATTTCCAGTTTATCCATAAGGGTTTTGTTTGGTTTTGTTTTCCCACTGGAACCAAAGGCCTCCCTTAAATGCTTTCTTCCCTGACGTGCAGTATTTTGGTTTGATCTTCAGATTTTTGAAGTTTTTCAAGTAGGACTGTGAAGTGTGGAGTAAAGTGAAATGAAAGTCCATGTTCTGACATGCATTGCTGAATGTTTCCTGACTGAAGGCATCCATCTAACACTGTCCCTTTCCCTGAGAGAGCAACCCGATGCTCTCTCAGCTTCTGTCCCTTAGCACACAAAGATGGCCAAAGCAAGGTGGCACGTTCAGCTCTTCACACAGGCACAGAGGAATTTAGGCGCTCACTAACACGGAACTCGAGGGTCTGGCTCAGAGGCTCTGTGTTCTAGCCAGGCTCTGTAAAAATTACTCTAAATTTTGCAGTGACTACTTGAAACTCTGAACAGCTTACACTCTCTCCTACTTCCAGTTTAGATTGTGACAGGAATGAACCCATCCCTCCCTCCAGCAGCACTGAAGCCTCAGGAGAAGACAGCATGCACTGAGCATGGGACAGCTGAGGCCACGTTCCACAGAGAGGTACCACTATGATCGGCAGCACTCATAGGTACAGAAGGATCTGGTCCCTGAATCACAGATTCATATTTAAATAGGAAAGACCAATAAAAAGTGAGATTAAAGGAAGTGATTTTTATTCCTATTTGCAGATAAGACACCAAGACATAGGAAGATAAAGTGACTTGGTACAGGCTGGAAAAGTCCATGATGGACTTGAATGTCTGAACCTTGAGCCGAACTTTTCTTTCCAGGACCAGTCTGTGATGGAAGATTCACTTTCTGCCAGAGAAGCAAGGGGAAAGGAGACAGCAATGGTGCTCTTGACTGCTATTGATAATCGTCAAATTGTTGGAATTTCTGCCCGAGAGACAAGGAAACGAATATTGCCACAAACAAAGCTCTGTGCTTCTCTGTCAAGATAAAGATTCTGCCTCATCCACTGACCATTAATGGAAGAGCTCATGGGGTTTGGCCCAAAGAGCAGCCAGCAGCCTGCTAGTCTCCTGAACTAACCTAACAGGATTTGTGAAGGCCTTGCCCAAGTCACCCCACAGGCTTGGGACTGAGGTGGGGGACAGGAGCAGTGCATAGTTCCTGGCACACCATGCTTGAGAGCAGGGTTCTCCCTCCCTGCTTGCCCCTCTGAGGCCTGACTGCTGCCCCATGGGCACTGCAGTCCCCCTGGGACCCCCTCCCTGGGGAGGGATTTTGTGCCATGGAGGTGCCCACTGGGGCTGCTGTGGTAGGAGAGCACCCAGCACAGCCTGCACCCAAAGGCACCCTCCTGCCAGCAGAGCCCTGTGTCTTGGCAAAGTTTTCTCCTCCTCTGCAGGGCTTAGTTCTTCCACCATGAAAGTGGTGTGTATCTCCAGCCCTGCAGATACACACAACTTGTGTCAGGAAGATGGACAAAATCCTTTCTGGGCTAGGCTCAAAATACAGATACTCAAAATACACAAAATGGAGGAGAAAATCCCTTTAGCAACAGCTACAGTATAAATACCTTCCAGGGAAAGAATAATTTACAATGATACCATTTTAGTCCTCATCCAAGAAGTGGTTAAACACTTGGCAGGGAAACACTGGAGGAACTCATCAGCCTACCTATAGTTTTAAAGGTTGTTAACTTGTCTGTGAATGACACAAATTTAAAGCACCACAATAACAAGCGTTAGTCAAAAATAAAACAACCGGGGTTTTGATTTGTTTTTTTTAAGATTAAAAGCACAAACAGGTTACAATTCTTAAGAGCTAAGAGCTGGGTAACCAGGTGATTTGTTCGAATAGGCTCCAATACAAGGCTGACTCAAACACCTCAGCATGTGAGGGCAGCCCAGCCCCTGCGTGTCTTTTGCTAAGCTAGTAAATGTTAAATTAAGTGCTGGCAGATGATTCCATTTCCCTTTCCTGGTCATAATCTCTGCAATTAAGACTAGTGATTATTTTGGTTTCTTAATTTATATATACAACATGACCCAAAGCGGTCTCCTGGGGTTTGGGAACAAGGATGCAGCAAGATGGGGATGTGCTCAGCACTATGAAAGCCAGCGGCAGCAGCTCAGGCTGGGGATGGCTGGTTGCCTGAGGAGACCAAGCTGCATGTCTGCCATGGGAGACCATAGGCATTTTCTGTACCCTCTGGTCTCCCACCTTACACATCGCTCAGCATGACCCCCAACCTCCTGCTACATACTGCAAACAAAAACCCCAGAGAAACCACAATTATTGGTGTTTGTGCGTGCCAGGAGGTAATCGTCCTCTTCTTCCTCCCATGGTGCAGGGGACAAAGCACCTGTACCCAGTATCTCTCTGACTGGGGACCTCCAAAGCTCCTGCTTTTCCACTGTACACGTCCCACTGCCACCTTTCCAGATAGAAGACCAGAAGCGCTGGAATTCAAAACCCCTGGGGCTAGGAGAGGGCTCAAGAGAGCAAAGCTAATGCCAGGTACAGGCAGGGCCTGCTGCTTCACTGAAGCTTTCCTGCAAGCAGGGAGCGTGCTGGCACACGCTGCAGGAGGGATATTGCTCTGTCTGATCGCTTTGAAGACTGGGGTGGTTGAGGGAGAGAAGAGGCCAGTTAAGTGTGTTTATGTTTGAGAGGAACAAAGGAGAGTGGAGGATAGAGTGGGGGTGCCTGCGCCAGAGATGTGTCAGAGATCACTTGTTCCTCCTGGGCCAGAACACCAGCCTGGGACCACCAGCGTAGGGGGAGGCGGTGTGTGCGGAGCTGCGTTTAAAGCAGGGAGGGGAAAGTCAGAGCAGAGGGAAGAGAAATCCCAAGAGACTTAGGGTGGTGACAAACACGATACCAGGCGATAAATGTCAGACACCAGGCTCTCAAGCATCACGATGTGCGGCACGGTGCAAATATACCACAGCAGCTTACCTTGCTGGAGTCTGGTTTCCCTGGGGAGAGGCTGAATTAGGGAAGTTAGGCACCTGGAGAACACAAAGCGTGACCAAGTCAAGGGAGGCCGTCACCTGCACCCCAGCTTTGCTATCTGTTACAACAAATGAAGCCGCCATTTGCAACACTGCTGGAGGAACCGCCTTCCCAGGGATCTCACTCAGCCCAGGCTGAGCGCTGCCCCTTCCACCTTGTGCTGCACCCCACCAACAGCACCCTCAGCTTGGGGTGCAATCCGAGGGCTTTCTCAAAGAGTTGCCCAAAGGCAACCAAACCCTGAAATGCAGACTTAATGCAGACAGCCTGTGCAAGCCAACAAACCTTCTGCTGCAGGCCACAGATGAGTGAATTAACTGAACTTAGGCAGGGAATAGGTGAGTGCCTGTGGTTGGATGCAAGTGTGCAGCAGTTCCAAGGGCAGATGTAGACCACCATAACTGTGGTATCTCAAGGAAAAAAGGCCCTAACACTCATTCACCGAGGCTTTTTCAGTCTTTTGGGGAGGAAAGTGTGTCATTAACAGGTATTTCAGAGTTCTCAGTAATCTTCCATGGAAGCAGAGGTGATTCAATAATCACACTGGTTCTTCGGTGTTGCCAAAATGCTCCTGCAGATACACTTGTATTTCAGCACGTGAATTTTAACACTGCACACCTTCCCTACCTAAAACTTCTTATTTATTTTTTAAAATGCAGAATAAAAAAAGTTGGTGGACAGCCCTATTTGCAGAAAAAGAGACTTGAATTGGAAAAAAATACTGGTTCAAACAAAGAACTGGGAGACATTTTTCTGACATTTTTCCTTACTTTTTTAGGTGGTTAGGAAACCAGCACTCCACTCCATACCGCACAACATATAACCAAAACTAGCACTAGCTTTGTAACAAGAAACCAAAATTGACAGCACTTCTTGCAGTCTTGAATGCTAATGCATAATCAACTGATGATCAGAGGACTTAAGGCTGACATCCCATCCATATGACAGCATCTCCACGGTACTCATGATTTCTGCTTGTAAAAAACTGAGATTTGTCTCTTAATGGTAAGGGTAGGTAAAAGTTGAAAGGAGAACTGTGTTTGTGAAATGCTTCTTATTTTCAAATGTGAGTTTTTTAAAGGTTCCCTTACATTCCACTTCAAAGAGGCTAAAGTACTCATAGACAGAAACTTCTGCATGGAACATACACTTCTGCAGAAGATTTGAGACCAAGCTGTCTTTCAGTCACCGGAGGCTAATTCACATTTCTAGGTGAAATGATTCTTGTTTTAAATTCAGCAAGTGTCTCGGATCTCTGAAATGACAATCTGGAGCTGTTCCACCGAAGAAAGGAGGGAAAAGCAAGAAGCTGTAAGTTCAGACCCACAAGAACTCACAGCAGTGCCTGTAAGTACGAAAGTGCTGTAAGTGCTGCTTCTGAACCTGCACAAACACAGTATTTGAACCTAAGAAACCCATAAGAACAAAGTGATTACGACAGTGAAATACCATTATGCCTTCTAAGATCCTGAACTTGAAGGGATGTTTCATCAAAAGGCACTGCAGTCCATCAATCACTATCTGCTCCCCTTACACGAGTCCTTGGCAGGGCTCCACTCTTGCTTTGGGGTGTTGATTCCCTCCAGCCGCCCTCTTGTGCCGGCATCCAGCCTTGCAGGCAGGCGCCATCCCCTGTCCAGCGAGGCGGGCTCAGCACGGCCGAGAGAAAGTCACAGCATCACACTCCTGTCATAACCAAGTTGGGAAAACAGCACTGCATTGCCCTTCCTTGTATCCTGCAAAAACTCTGCCATCTGCACATTCCTTAGCAAGATGCATCACCTGAAGCCACAAAACAATGCGTTTCAAGCTCATATATGACTGAAACATCTGTTGTCTGCTTTTAAGTACACAGAATAAACATGACACAGATACACTGCCGTGTCCATCTCCCATTTTATTGTAATCCCCCAAAATGATCCAGTGGGGATGGTCAGCTTCCCCTTCAGCCTTGGTTAATGAATGTAAAAGAAACACTGTGAGGCCCATTGCATTGGACCTCACCCTGAAATTGGGTTCCCCTTAAATCAGAGCTGTGGTACACAGTGAGCAGCACTACCCAACCCAACTTTTACATGCTTACAGCTTTTTAAAACGTTGGATCAGCACATCTCTAAGTTAAGTTACAACTTTTACTAGGCAAACAAAACCTCTCAAGGCAATATACTCCATTCTACTCAGCTTTTCCAAAAGATGTGGAATACCTACTTGTCCTGAGCCAAGTTCACCAGGTGCTGTGTTAAACGGGAGAGGCTGGGTAAGACTGTATCTCAAGCTCAGCTAGTTCCTCTCAACCCGAGCTGGAGACCACTCCCAACTCCAGATTTCTTACCCAATTGCCACAAAACATGCAACAGTATAGACTATGCATAAAGGTCCCTGCAAACAGGGCAGCCTCCCCCTGCCCACAAGTGCAATACCCTATCAGAGTACTTCCACATGCAGAAAGAGCTCCAGGCACTCAGGTGTGGAGACAGCAGGTCTGGTTCATACACCACCTTCACTGATGGAGGTGGTCTTGAAGCACAGCACTTAGTAACAACTCAGGCAAGTCTGAAGTCCTGCCTGAGCAGGGAAATGAAGGAAGGAAGGACTGCATACAAAAACCAAGACTTGTTTCTTTGCCCTGTCCTCACAAGAAAAGAACGCCATATAACAAGGAGGAGGGGCATTAATTATGGCTAGGAGTGGTTAAAAATAGGTGTATCCTCAGCTGTTGTGTTTCCAGAACAGGAATGTGATATTTGAGCATCCTACAGAGTCCAAGAGGTGTGGGAAGATGGTAATTCTAGTCAGTTTTGTGTAAGGCCTGGAGACATCGGTGCCTAGTTGGCTCCTAGCCTTTTATAACAGCGATAGGTCTCAGTTTAATGGCTTTCTTGCTGATGCCAGCTTCGTGGCAGGTGTTAACCACATCAGTCACGTTCTTGTAAGACTCTGGTGCCTGGAGGGGGGGGAAAAAAAAAATACAAAACTATAAACAACCCATAGTCACAGGAAGTCAGATGTAGGCTTTTGAAATCCACTCTTCAAAAAATAATTATAAATAGAGGGTGTAGAAGTAGGTGAACATATTGATACATACACCTTATGTATCTAAGAAATCTGTAAGACACTTAGCTTTCCAAATAAGCTCTCATCATATTTCAGATAAAATACTAGCTATTTTAATCTAGTTTTTCAGATAATCAGTGCCCCAGCATGTGAGAATGTCAAGCCTCATTATCTAGTAGGAAGTGACTCCAACTGCTTTACAGACAGCCTTTATCTTCAATGCCCCATAGTGTCAGCAGTCAGGGTTTAACTCTAGAGCTTCTCCCTCTGGCTCCATTCTGACAAGGAAGCTGCCCTTAAATAGAGATTTTAATGTATCAACATGTTCATGTAACACCAACACCCATAAAAGCATAGTGCCAAGTGATTAACACACTTTCATGAGTGAGGTTGTGAACAGAAAAGGCATGCTCATGTTAATGCAGAGCAACTGGAAGTCATATTATTCAAAGTTTTCTGACCATTCAGAGCTCTATTCTTGAGCAAATATAGGAGTTCATCTTAAAAGAAGATCTTTCAAGCTGCTACTAATCTACATGAAAGCTGCAGTGGAAGGTAAATTTAAAGCAGGGAGAACATCATTCAAGAAGAAAATCCATAAAACATAGCTACTTTTGTAGATGCTCACACAAAGATAGCAATTATCCCTATCACTAGGCAGAAGAGGAAAAAACATACCCCAAAACCTGTCAATCAGGCATCTCCCATTTCAGCATGCTTTTAGGATAGAGAACACTTCACATCATTTCCCAAAAAATTTGATAGCTCTATCAGAAATCACACAAGCTGCATATTTACAGTACTGGCAACCACTTAAAAATTGCGCTGCAGAAAATCAGGTCAGGGAGGGTCATTCAGCCAGGAGCAAGACCCCCTTTTCCTTCTAAGATAATGAAGCACTAAACTCACTTCTTCCATGACCAGTTTGGGAGAAGCAACACGGATGGCAATGCCCATGTCAGCCAGCTTGTCCAGTACATCCTGGAAGTCCAAGTTACGTCGAGATTTGGCTCGAGACAGTGCACGGCCCTAGGCAACATGTTTTGTTAGTGCTATTTTTGTAGCAGTTTGGAAAAACAACACTCCTTATCAAAGAAAAACATTATTACATTAAAAGCAAACACAGAATGACTGAGAGCATAGACCACAGTAAATCTCAATACAGGAAATTAATTTAGCCTTCATGTCACAGGCTCCTCCAAAATCACACCTCTGGTACGACAGCTAGGGAAGTTTCATTTGTATAACACACTAGTCTGCAAGTGTCTTTTTACCCAAACCAAACAGTGTTCAAGACTTGGAATTTACTGGAAGATACTTCTCTTCCTCAATTATTGTCTCATACTATGAGTAACGAGGGAGGAAATACCTCCTTCTAATTACTGAGGAGTTTTATATAGACAGCCTCAGCACACTTAACCCCTCCTGTTAGCTCAGAGATATCAGAATTTGGTAAAAGGCACTTACTCTCCACATCTTCATCCTAACATCTGCCCTATAAAAAGCAACATCCCCTAGATTTTCTGCAGAAGTAGTCAAAACTACTCAGTAAGGGACAAAGACTTCTACCTTGCAGTCCTCCTGGCCAGGGACTACTGGCAAGGCTACTCTCTGCTTGTATGACCAACAGATGAGTCACACATTAGACGACCCTTGAACAACTTTGTTCTCTGGAACAAAACAACTTCTCTCTCCCCAAAACAACTTCTTGACTTACAGCTCCATGGCAAGTAGTTCCAAAGGTCTCAGTCATGCCTTGCTCTGTGCCAGTGAGGACATAGCTACAGGTGCCCATCGTGCCACCGATCAAAACGGGCTGTCCAGTCAGCTGTGGATGAAAAGCATTCATTCGTAAAGAAAACCTGAAAAAACTCAAAGTCTGAGAGGAACCCTATCTCCAGAAAAGGAGGTCAGATTAACATTCCCTGAGAGCATCCCTGGTTGTCTCAGGTGCTTGGAAGCAAGGATTCTAGAAAACTAACTGCACTGAAAAATGCAGACCAGTAGATCAAAAGCCTTGTGTCCAACAGACAGACAAGGCAAACCACTGAAGCCTACCCTAGGCATAAATGACTTCTTTCCTTTCATCATCTTCCAACCATTTTGGGTGTGGAGCAGAAGCACAACCTCAGTGTCCCAAAGATCTAATGCATAGACAAGCAGAATATTGCCATCCCACCAGGGTTCCAGTGCTGTTACCTTAAAAAATGAACTCACAGCATTTAGCCATCTGTTAGGGACTCTAAAATTGTCTGATTAATCCAGAACTCTCTTTCTATTCCCTTCTCCCAAAGCTACACTTACTTGATAATCAACAGCAATAAGAGGATGGTGAGGAGGGAAGGCCCTGGTTGATCCCTTTCTGTGCACCAGCAGAGTCCGCTCCTTTCCATCCACTACATGCTGTTCCACCTTGGCAATGTTGTGAGACACATCATAGATAACGTGCATGTCCAGGTCATCTGGGGTTGTGTTGAAGACTTTGGCAAAGGCCTAAAAAGAGAGCAAATCAGGATGTGAGATACAAGAGCATCATAATTCAGCCATAGTGGAACTGAATACAACACCGCTGAGAATGACAGAATTGGACTGCCTAGATTGCTTCTCTGCCCGCTGGCAGCTTCCTGCTGTAAATCAGTCAGGTATCAACTAGACAAATTCTTGCAACTCTGAAAAGTTGGCTTTAGCAACAAAACCCCCCCGTTTTAGCAACAAACCCCCCAATTTTCTTGTATCCTCTTTTTCCAGCTCAAGGCGTTTTCAAAATACTGCTTAAGCAGCTTCTGCCAAGTACAATCCAGTGATCTTGAGAGGTTTTAGATGGATTGTCATGACTGCAGCTTTGTGCAAGTCTCTCCAGAAAAAAACAGTTTAAGAAACATAAAAATGAAATGAAGTTAAATAGTCCAGCTACGCTTTGTTCTCTATGTCTGGGATAAAGCAGATGTGCAGCAAAACTATTTGCATCAGAGACAACTCTGCTCCTACCTGTCGTGTTAGGAAGGTCATGGAAGAGCGGTTAACCCAGGCATAGTTGCCAGCAGCTGCCATTCCCTTCAAGTAATCCTGTCCCTCTGCAGAGGCAATCCTGGCACATGCCAGCTGGCGATCATTCACTATGATTTTGTCCCGTTTCATAGCTTTTTCCATAGCCACCAGTGCATCTGGGAATAAACACAGTAACTCTAAGTGACTTCCTAATTCTGCTGCAATCTTTGAGATTAAGATGGATGTCTATAATTTATATTCTAAAACTGAACTCATCTGTCCAATGGCCAAACCCAAGGCTACTTCTCAGATGCAAAAGCAAATCTGTGGCAGAACGTCATAAATTGTTTGCAAACAGATAACACCTGACCAGGCAATTCAGGATGCTCTCAGCAATTCTCTGTAAGAGGTGCTCTTTGGTGCTGGAGTTTGCTGTCAGTGACAAGACCACGCTGAAGAGTTCGCCTCACTCCAGGTAGCTATGCCAGTCAGATCATACCTGTGGCAACCTGGTGGCCCAGCCCTCTGCTTCCACTGTGGATCATCACGCACACCTGCCCTTTGTGGTCAATGCCCATTTTCTTGGCAGCATATTCGTTGTAAATCTCATCCACCACCTGGATCTCGGCGTAATGATTTCCAGCTCCCAGGGTCCCCAGCTGCCAATCACAACACACTGATCAGACAGGACAGGGAAAGCAGCCTCGGGGAGCACAGGGGAGAGCTATGGCAACAGGCAATAGGGCAAATTGCTACAGCAAAGTTTTGGGTTTAGAAAAGGTTTTTCAGGAAAAAAATATCCCCATATAAACTTCAAGGAAGTAGAACACAGTAGCATCACCACTTTCCTTTTTGTTCAAATTTTAAACTACCTGTGCTGTTGGAACAAGACCATGATTAAACAAAAGGACCAGGATCTACACACAGACTGTGCCGCCACTTTTTTACAACTTACTTGGCCTGGTTGAAGGATGGGAAGAGTAGAGAGTATTGAGACTTCAGTTTGTATAGACAAGGCCGACAGTCTTCTACCCAGTTATAACTCCACAAAGAAGTTACAACATCTTGTTAATTAGGTACTTAGAACTTTTCAGTAGATTAAAAGAAGATATCCCATTTCCAAGCCCAAATTTTTTCAACTCTGTAACAGATGACTGCTTATTTGCAAGGCAAATGTGAAAATTGGGGACAAAACACTATTTGGAGGTTAAATGCTGTGATTTGGCACCACCCCAATTAATAAAGAATAGTATCAATTAATATATATAATATATATATAATATATATAATATATAATATATATATATTATATATAATATAATATATTACAAATATGTCATTAGTATAGCCATCTCAAACTGTTCCACGGAGAGCAACGAGATACTATATCTAGAAATGAAATCCAACCTTCAACTGTGATTCAGTTATGAGCTAGTTCCATTTATTATTGTATCTTTTCTTGCCCTGCTATTAACTCGTTGAGCAAACAAGCACAGAAGTTGTACATTAACTTGCCTATCTCTTCAAAACAAAATACATCTGGAAATGGAAATGCCACCCAATATAACTTCCAGTACAGTACCAGGTGTTAACAGATGAAAACCTGATGGCCCCAGGGACCTGGGGTATATACAGTTTTATTCTCCTCTGTTGCAGTTCTGTCAAGAATTATTCAGAACTGACCTCACCATCTCCCCTTTCCCCCTGCCTGGAAATGCTAGACAGAGTATCAAGACACAGAATTAGAGAACTACTCTCTAACCTTTATATTTGAGCCCTGGGAGCATGCACAGCCCTCCTGAAACATTACCTGAGGCAGGCCCCTTTTCTTTGCCCTTGAAGAGACTTTGTTGGGGTCGGCCTGCAGCATTCTTCCATATTCCTCACAGTGCTCCTTGTCCTCTGCCCAGGCATAGCCCTCCCGGAGAGACCAGTCCACACCCATCTCCAGTGCCTCTTCCAAATCCCTGCAATTATCAAGCACTGACATAAGATGATTATCCTTGGATATACTCAAAACTCCACTGGATATGGCCTTAAGCAACTTGATGCAATTTTTTTGTTAGACCTATCCTTAGATTTAGATCCTTCCTGCTAGGAGTTAGTTCAGATGACCTCAAAAGATCCCATCCAACCTAAATTATTCTATGATGTTATGGTCAGGCTCCTACTCTCCTAACAAGTCCATCTTCTTAATACTTCATGAAAATCTATCTCTACGAATACATTAACTTTTGATAAGTCATCACTTTTTCCTCTTTGCTGGGTGGGAAATATCTTATTTTCTATCTATTATCCTATCTCTCATCCCTTTCACAAAATACCTTTATGTTCATGGAATTTTTCTGTCAGAAGAAATGAGAACCCAGCAAGAACTTTTAAAGGGTTAAATGTGGGAAGAAAGAGCTGACTGTGCATTGATGATTATGCTAATCCTGGTAAAGCACATATGCAGAAAGAAGGGAAAGCATTTTAGAATAACGTTTTCCTTCTTAAAAGTCCCACACTGATGAATCTTGAACAAAACAAACAACAGAGATGTCCCCTCCAGTGATGTGTGCACAAAGTCATTCTCTTACTTGGCATTCATGGGGATGACGCCTTTGGAGCCGACACCCACAGGAATGTGGTCAAACATAGCCTGGGCGAGCTGTTCTTTCACAGGCTGCACATCGCTTTCATCCAGGTTTGTCCGCAGCAAGCGGACACCACAGTTGATGTCAAACCCGACACCACCTACAAGTGGAGAAAAAGCCATGTCAGGGAGCATGTACTGAATGCTGTAATCTCACTCCTTTTTTTGGGACACAATACTGGGGGAAAAAAAGCAGAACTGCAGTAAGCTTTGTTTTAACAGATTTAAATGAAGCCTCAGACTCTGAGACATAGCTGTACGATTGCCTACAGAGCTCTCAGTTCACAAAGTTACTTCAGCAAGCTGACAAAGAGAAGTGGACACAATTATAAAACACATTGCCCATAAGAAGTAGAGAGATTCTTCCTGTTCTGCTGCCTAAGGTCAGAAGAAAAGTGACAGATCTTAGAATGGTTTCCTGATGTAAAATGCTCTTGAAAGCAATCCCTGAAAGTAAGTTCTTTTTTGAATCTTCACTAGAATAAATAATAAATAGTTATAAGAAGTGATAAATACCTAAAAGGAATATTAAACTTCAGCTCTCGGTGTTTTGCTTAACTCTTACTATTTATAATAGTAAATACTACAAGGCAGGGCCTAATGTGAAAAATAATCATGCCACCTTAATATGAAGGTTCTGGTATTACTAATGTTAGAGGAGAAATACCAAACTAAGAGACGAAGTGCTCCTGATTGACTTTGACCCAAGGACTGATCAAAGCAAAACTGACACGAGTATCATGTTTCATGACAACCACACAAGCTTCAGACTGTCAGTAACCAAAGAGCTGGGTGTTTACTAAGAAGACAGACATATTTTAAGGTCACGTTTTAAGTAAAACGGTAGAAATACCCTCAAAAGACGTTTACAAACACTGCTTAAAGAAACTAGTCAGTTCTTTATCAACCTGGTGAAACCCAAAGTCAAAGGCTTGTGCTCTCCCTTCAAAACTGAGGGATATCATGAGTCCAAGACACAAACACAAGGCCAATTCTCCCTCTACTGTTTAGCTGTTCTCAGTGTAAATACCTGCTCAATAAAGAATAAAGATTCTAAGTGCAAGAATTAAGCACCCCTTAACTCCCTGTAATTCTCATATTTTTTGCTTTGTTTCTGAATGTAAAGTACTGTAAAGTCCTGCCATTTTGAAAAGTATTTTTATGCCATCCCAGGTATTTCTCAGAGCAGGTCAAGTCAGTCATCCTTACCTGGTGAAACCACTGCTTCAGGATCACTCATATCAAAGGCAGCCATGTTGCCAATAGCAAATCCATAGCCAGAATGGACATCTGGAAGGCCTATTGATCTCTGAAAGGAAATTTTAAAAGCTTTATGAAACTGCATGCTGTAGAGTCACCTTGGTTATACTTTGTCTTGTGGCAGTGGTTGTCACATTTGCAAACAACTATACCAAAAGAGAATGGATGTTCAGATGTAGGCGGAGTGAACATGTCAATTCAGGCAGGCATCTAATCTCCTGCACTTACAGAACAGTCAAAGAAAGCAGAGAGCAGATCTGAAGCAAACACCCCATGACACCCAGAAAGTTGTCAGAAACTGGAACTTTTCAGTATCTATTAAACTGCTATCACACACTGAAGTGAACAGTACTTTTGAATGGGATTATTTGCTTCTTCTGCCTTTCCTTGCCACCTCCAAAAAATCCTTGCTTTGGAAATAAAAAGTGAAGATTTGAATATGCAGATGATTGTAGCATCTCTTCTACAAACTACCTGCCAAAATTCCCATTTTAGCAGGTTGTTATTATTCGACCTTACTCCATTTAGGGCTGACCCCTAAGGCATTTAACAGCATGATGGTCTGTCTGCCTTCTACTGCATCCATAAATTCAAAACCTCTGCCAAAAGAGACCATTTAAAAAATTCCGTTATTTGTTACTTGTTAATATATGCAATATTGAATGTGAAAAGGGTCATTTCCACATCATTGCACTTCTTGAATAGAGTGACAGGTAAGCATTTTCCTTCTCCATCATTCTATCTGATGCTTTGCTTTCAAAAAGGCACAGGATGAGGGAAAGCAGTGTTGAGTGCATGGGAGGGCTCCTTACTCACATCAGGCCAGCAACAATAATACAGACAACAGTACCACCTCCTGCTCTCTCCACACCTCTCCATGTATTCCAGAGCAGACAAAATTCAAAACCAACAAGCAGTCAGTATAAACAGTGGGGAAAAGTGGCTCAAGAAACTGAAACAGCATGAAAAGCTTCATGCCAAAGACAAGCAATGAAGTAAGTGGGTACTTCCCTTTCTGACAACTTAGTTTTGCAGCCTGCCCTTGCAAGCTCACTCTACTCAGACACAGATTCCTAACACACAAACTGCCTTGAGAGAAACTTTGGTCCATACTTCTTCTCCTAAGAGAGTTCCCATTTGGAATGCAATAATCTCAGGCAAATGGGAACAGCAAAACTGCAGGTTTTCAGAGCAGTTACTCACATGAACAATGCCAGGTAATGCTGCCACATTCCCGATCTGTTTCATAGCAGGCAAGAAGCCCCCCGCACCTGAAAAAGATTTTTTTTTAAAAAAGTGAACTGGTAATTTACCATGATAATCACAATGAAACACTTTCTAAAGAGGGTTTGTAAAACACTGACAAAAGAGAAGTCAGCCACTGACAAGCCCTCAAATCTGGTGTAAAGCACCTGGGATTGTGCACAATCTGCAGTTTCATTAAATGTGGTGTTTATTTCACTAAAGTCCAACTTCTGCTGCGTTCATACCAATAGAGTGGGGTGTGTGCTAACAACAGCAGTGTGCTCCCACCGGCCCAGCCAGCAGCTCGGATCCAGCCCTGCACTCCAGCCCCACAGAGAACAGGCCCAGGCACTGCCCCTCACCGCGCAGCGAACTCTGAGAGCGGCACTCAGGGAACGCTCCTGAGCACAGGGTGCAGCCGGCAGTGCTGGGCCCACCCGCCACAGCTGGGCACAGCACACGCTACAGCTGCCGTGAGCCTGCGCTGCTCCCGGGGCTGCAGTGGCACACACGGCAGGATAACTGGCTCCTGTCTGCCGCCTCTCCAGACCCACCCGCGGGCACACACACCGGGCCTGGGGCAGAGCACACGGCCTCTTCCCCCAAGCAACCAGTGACAGAACAACAGGACAGTCTTAACTTGTGCCAGGGGAGGTTTAGGTTGGACATTAGGAGGAATTCCTTCACGGTAAGCGTGATTACACATTGGAATGAGCTGCCTAGGGAGGTGGTGGAGTCACCGTCCCTGGAGGTGTTCAAGGAAAGGCTGGACGTGGCACTCAGTGCCAGGGTCTAGCTGGAGTGCTGGTGTTCGGTCACAGGCTGGACTCGATGATCTCAGAGGTCTTTTCCAAACCGACTGATTCTGTGATTCTGTGTCACCCCCCGGGTCAGGGGGTCCGCACCCCGCCCCCCGCCGAACCCACCTCCGCCGCGGCAGGCATTGCGCAGCTCCTCGAACATCAGCTTCTCCAGCGGGTCATTCACGTAGAAGACGCCCTCCACCTGTGGGGAGAGCCGTCAGCTGCCCGGGCCGCCCCGACCCCGCGCCTGAGCCCGCGCCCCTTCCCCCGCCCCGGTCAGCCAGGCCCCCTCCCACGCACACGCATGTTCGGCACGAAGCCCTTCTTGATCCGCCAGCAGTTCTTGTCGATCTTGTCCAGGTACTGCAGCTCATCGTTGTAGCTGCGGCTCATGGCGGCGGCGCTCCCGCTCGCAGATGCCGATGGCAGCGCCGGGCCGGCGGCAGGAACTGACGCGCTCCCGCGGCAGCGGCGGACAGGAGCCGCCGAGGCTCAAACCTCCCCCGCAGCCCTGCCTCCTGGCGCCGCCCTCCGCCCCTCAGCCGTGCCGAGGGCTGGCCCGGCCCCAGCGATGCCCGGGCCGCCTGCCGCGGTGCTGGCGCGGCTGGGGGAGCCCGGGCTGGGCACCCGGTACCCGCGGGCCAGGGTGCGAGCGGGAGCGTAGGGCGTCGCGTTTGTACCTGGCTGCCTCCTCCCTCGTACCACGTACGGCTGGGGCTGGTTTGCGTGGAAGAAACCCAAGTGTTTTTTTCAAGTCTCTGTGCTTGCTAATCCCCGGGGCAGAGTAGCTTTGGCCCGTGGGGTTTTTAGGTACCGCGCTGCAGCACGTGGGATGAGCTCTCTCAGCTCCAGACAGGCAAAAGCTGCCTGCACCTCATCACTGAATGCGTTCCTCAGCATGAGGGAAACAGGTGTTTGGGAGGCCAGAGCCGGCTTCCCGTCCGGGTTTGGCCAAAGCACAAGCGCCTGTAGGCAGGCATGGCCCTCTGCAGAACTGTGTTCACATTTGCACACTAATAAAGTACTGGATAAAAAGGAGGAGAAAGAAAGAGGGTAAGATAACATACTCAAATGAAGTAAGAAAAGTATCTAACTTTGAATTCAGATAAAGATGTCAGAGAATTAGATTTAGAGGACTTACCCAGAAACACTGAAGGAGTTAAATGTATCTAACCTGGTTGAACAGCACTGAACAGGGCACACGACAGGCACAAGGATTTGAAGAGTTGCAGGGAGAGAGGGAGAGCAGTAGTGCCACTTTGTTCCCACTTCTGCATCTTAAGATTTATGTTAAGACAGTGCAAAGACTGGGGACAGTTCCCAGTCTGACAGTTCCATGGTTTTAGAGAGGGCTCACTCCATACTTCATGCATTGCATACAGAAGGGAAGTGTTTAAGATTGTTACAGTAGAAACATATTAGCAGCTGTATCTGCCCTAGCAGAATTTTGACAATGTACTTTTCCCAATTTTAAGAGATTGCAGCATCTTTCTGGAAGCATATAGACAAAATTGTATTTCAAAAGAGTCATTAATCTTAAAAACATTTTTGCATCAGTTAAACTATAGAATAAATAAATGTCAAGCATGTGTTACATGTTTTCCCTTGGGTCTGCTTTTACCACCATTATACCAGCTAACCATTCCATCAGCTTTTTTTGATTCCCAGCACCCCCTCTTGCCCCTAACCAGGATGGGGGTTGTCAGAGCTCAAGTTAAACATTTCAGCAGAACTGGACAGTGCTCAGTCTTCAGAGTCACATTATTGTCTTGATTTGAAGTTCATGCTTAACAAGTGGTCTGTCTTCTCCTTTAGTGTTTGTAGTGGACATCAGTCGAAATCAACACGTATCCCTGTGGGGAGAAGAACAGTCATGGACATACTATGAATTAAAATGAACGTGTTGTTTTGCGGTTTTTTTTTTTTTTTTAATTTCAAATTGATCTTGATGTTTAACATCCAAAAATCTACTGAGAACAGTTGAGCCTTGGAAGTAACAAGTTTTATACAACTCTGCCCTTTGAACTTTGCAAAAAGGCTCCATCTTTCCCTGGGTGCTATCCCTTTGCACCACGTTAGTGAAAGGAGGGAATCTAAAGATCATACAGCCTGCTTAGGAAGGTTCATCTGAGCCTTGAGGCAGCTAGGCAATCATCACAAGGTGGGATTATTTTTTACCTAATTTGTGCCACTTAAGAATTAGCCATTTATTCTAAACTTGTCCTTAAAATTTCCCCCATTGTCAGCACATACAGACCTTTGTATTTCCTTTCCTGAGCTGTGTTTTGTGCTTAACTGCAAACAAAGATTTAGGAGTCTCTGCAAAGCTGAAAATAACTTTGAGAAGTTGGTAAAGAAGTGGAGAAATGCAAGAGGCTTACTCATTTTCTGGGCATTCGTTTGTCAGCAATGCCTTTGTACTGATTGACTGCCTAGCAACATTCTGTATGCTCAAACTAAGGGCTAGATTTGGAGAAGGATAACCAGAAGGCAAAAAAATATTTTCTGAGAGCTCACTAACTACTTTTGGCTCCTAGCCTGAGTCATCATCACCAAATATTGACAAAATCTGGGCATCCTAGGTGCACAAAATTGAATTTGCCTCCCGCTCATATTTTAAGTATTCAACAGGACTGTGAGGTAGTGATAACTCTAATTTGATGTGATTGGCCAAATTTGAGCAATATGTTAAACCTGTTTTTACACTGAATTGCAACTTGCAAGGCTGAACAAGTTGTGCATTTGATCACTCCATAGTTATATATTCAGTTCTAACTTTTCCTCTTAAAGAAAGATACATTTGTTTCTAATAGAATTTTACCACTATTACAGATCTCATTTTAAACCCATTTTTACTACTTCAGTAGCTCAAATACAGCAATTTTCTGGCACAATAGAAGGTGAATATGTGCCTAGCAAAAAAAGGAAAAAGAGGGATAACCTTTCATAAAAGAAAATCTTTCGTAAGTATCAAAATCTCACCTGTACAATTGTAATGTGAGGTCTTGTCAAGGTAACATTGGCCAGATTGGGAAGAGGGAATCCTTTTGACAGTTTAGCTTAAAAAAAGAGGCAAAAGATGATTTAGGCATGCATCTGAAAGATAATAAACACCTGCCTTTCAACAACACTGTTTATCCAGAGACTTGTAGGTCATTTATACCAATTAGCCTCTTTGTCTTCACAAGCAACCCTGGGAGGTAGCTAAGCTGCTCATTTACCAGTGGGAAAAAAGATTTACAAGTGCTTCTCTCTTGGCAGAATGTTGCAGCCAAACCAAGGCATTTCATGTCCAACACATTACATACTCAGTGATTTGTCCCTAATGATCCTTGAGGGATTATTAATACAGCTCTACCATTGTTAGAACCTGTTCCCATTTGTATCCATTAACTAAAGAAGGTGATGTTCATCCCAGTACAGAGGGCTGACACAAAGCTCTACTTCCCTCCAGAGCCTTAAATAAGATTGATGAGAGGCAAAATCTCTGTGCTGGTCCAATAAAAAGGAACACATTTCACATATGGTGGCCTCAGGCAGGTGTGCAGATGAGAGAGACATGCTTTTCTCCCTGATGCATCAGGACCACCTAGACTGAGATGAAGGCAGATGAATTTTTACCTTCCAAATAATTTTTGCCCTTTTTGCAGAACAGTGCCAGTGAGAGGGAGCACTTACACCCCTACAGATCAATCTCCCCCTTCCACTGCTTACTGGCTGATGTTCATTTTCCATTCCAATTAATGGGAGCTGAAAACTTAATCAGAAAGTCTGTAGAATCACACATTCTGCTGGAAGCTTTTTTAGCTGATGCTTTGAAATACAATCTTACCATTAGCTGATGGAATTACTTCAGTCTGTAAAATGTAAGATAGGATGTTCTCCAGAAGCAAGACCTGCCACAGACAAGAAAAATTGAGTTAGCCATCATTTCCTGATGGCAGTAGAACTGTTGTGCCCTAATCCTGGGTGGAGTTAGTAGGCTCTTATTCAACTTTCAGCTCTCTTTTGGCCTCAAAAGAGTCACAAGCTCAAGTGAACTTTGGATCTTAAGGTTTTGGAATGATGCAAAGGAAGTGGGATGCAAAATACAAATGGATTTCATTATGCTTGGCCAACATTTTAATTTAAAACAGTCTATTTCCTTTATTTATTGTGAGATAATTTATCACCAATAGCAAAGCAGGACCAGAACAGTTTTAATCCTTTCTCCTCAGATATTTGGAACTGATTGATTATACTGAGAATGAAATGACTCTCTGTGGAGGCAGGGTTTTCCCCTGCAAGGCTACAACTGTACATATTTCAGGCATCTGAGGGAAGTATCTCGACTCCCCCTCCTTGCCGTAACTCCGAGCACCTTGATGAGCATCACTGCAGCCCACGGAGTGCCTGTGCCTCAGCCATACATGTGGCCATTAGACGGCGCTCGGCTATGCTGCTACAGGTCAGGTCTACTCTCTCTGTTTCACTGGGATGATTCGACAGATCTCTGCTTACTGCAGCCGGGGAACTACAGAATGTCTCCTTTGCAGAGCATTAACTTGCCCCAAAGAGTATATATTTAAGTTCAGAACAGAGAGGTGGCTGCCAGAGGACAGGAAAAGAGCCATCTGGGAATGAAGCCTAATGATTTGGAAGTACAGATAAAATTTAGCTGCTTACTCTTTAGCCTTGATATCATTGATATTCTTGGTTTGCATTTCCTATATGCTTCAACTACCCACTTACCTCAAAAGAGCCAACATTGGAGTGGGCTAGGGAGAACTGGAGCCTGAGGGAAAAAAGTGAAACAAGATGAGTCACTAAGAAAGGATAAACACACTTATTCTAATCATGTGCAGTCATTGCTGTAGAGTTCCAGGCCTTAAGAAGCATCTGTAAAGAGATTTCTGAAGCATTTTCACACACTGCATACTGCTGCATAGAGAAGGACGTGGTTTTCTTGAAGCATTGCTGAGCATCCATGCAACAGTGTGCTGGAAGAGCTGTAGCCAGCAATGTGAGTGTGCTTCTCCCTCTGTGCTGTTTTGGAAATCCTACTGACAATTTATTTTACCAAGGACTTGCAGGGTGTCAGGCATTTTGCAAAGATTTTGGTACATCTGCATAATGCTTTTGTGTGAGTCTTACCAGGAAGAAAGGGTCTGTTCGTGGTATGGTACTGCTGCTGCTGGCTTTGTTGCTATTGCCTCTGTTTTCAAATTGAAATACTTACTCCCTATGTCACTCTTGTATCCAGCAAAAGATTTCTGAGTTTCCTCAGCACCAGTACCTGAGTTCTCAAAACCAGCTTCCAGCACACTCTAGATTTTCCTCTTTGAAAATTACTGCAGAAAATGCTATCAGCACTATCCTCCTTAAATTCCTAACATCTCTCTGCCCTGATGAACTCTGCATGTTCTTAACCCTGTGTCTTTCTTAGGGAATTTTATGAAATTGGAGTCCCAATTCCCAGTTGTGAGGTCCTGGTATACAGAGCTTCTTCTCCATGAAATGTGACATGCTAGATGTGTAAATGACCTAGCCTCTGGTCTCCAGCTTTCTGACCCTTGGAAGCTGCAGGACTTCAGTTAGTGAATGTCTGCTCTAAGAATATCTGCATAGGGGACCTGCAGGGGCCCAGGTTCTTTACTGTGCCCTGGACTGCTCTGACATTCTTTAGTGGCACAAGTTGTCTAGAAAACCATGACATCTTGCCAGCTGGAAAGTGATGAAGGAAACTCTCAGATGATTTATGGTCATCCAAACTGCCCTACACGCTTAGTTTACCTAGCTCAGAGGGAAGTAGAAGTAAAACCAGAGAAGTCCAGTGAGACCACTGCCCTGCAGCAATCCACAGCTGGTGGGAAGTCCCTTGGGGACATGGCAGTTGTCAGAGAGACGCTTCCTGCCTCCTCTAAACTGTACAAGTGCTGCCAGATTTAGAGAAACTAATGCAGATGAATTTACCAGCAAAACATATTCATAGTTATCTGATCATATGTCTAATCTACTAATGTTGGGATTGCTAACATTGTTTTCCAAAGGGCTGGAAATCTTTTTCATCCCAGGTTGGATTACCTGTTCAAACACAGCGAGCCCATCAATTTCTGATCAAATACATTCAGAGAAATGCTGGTGTTGGCTGCCTGCAGAATAAAGAAACCATGGGTTACCAGACATAACAAACCCCACGACCCTTCATGTGAATTAGTCACCAACACATAAATACCATCTTTCCAGTTATGTATGGAAGCTGTTTTAGGTAAATGCAACTTTCTCATTGCAAGGCTGCACACAGTAAATGTCTGTTTATTTGAATGGCACTGACAGGAGCTGAAATGGGGTAATGAGATTTCATTAATCAAAGCCATGAACAAGTTGCCAAGAGGCATGACTCGTACTTGCTGAACTGTCATTCCACAGAACAAAACCTTGGTTAATCAAATCAGAGTCACTATATGTTTGGATTTTTGTCCATCTGTAGGAGAATGTTCTTTACCATAGAAATGTCCTATAGGCTAGGTGAGGTCATGCCTACACCACCTGTGACTAAGGGGGATTTGCATGTTTAAGTACTAGAAATTTGGCATTTTGTTTCTTGTACAGAGCTTTAACAGAAGGAAGGAACAAACATATTTAACCCTGTGTTAAATGTCACCTTGTTTGTTGTACTTACTATGTTCATTGTGAACAGAGACTGGGTGGTTGAGTCTGGCAGAACAGCCAACACCTCCATGGAACCCTGAATCTCTACCGTGAAGGAATCCTGCTCTAAGCTGATGATAGGGATTTCAGTAGCCGTTAGCTTCAACATCACTGGGTTGGGTGTAACTGAATATTTAGCTACCTGTAAGATTCAAAGACAAAAAAAGAAAAAAAGAAAAGCACTTTTCTCATAAAATGGATCAGAATACTGCATGTTCTCAGTTTTGAAGCAATGATTTTAAAGTAGTTCCTTATGACGAGGTTAAGGATAGCTGCTAACATAAGATTCTTTCAGGTAAGAAGGAAACAAAGATTTCCTGTGGTGCTAAATTAACAGTATTGGTCACTCAGGAATGCAGTGGAAAATTCCTTCCACTTGAGGAATACAAATTTTTCCATATAATTTCAAGAGAAATTAAATACTAAATTAAACAGAGGAGATAAATGGACCATGAATTTAGTCACACAATAAAAGAGCTCAGGAGTTACTCACTTTGAAATTCACCCATCTCAGGAGATGGGTTCCTCCTCTGGACTGTCCTCAGAGGAGCCTCACTCTGTTCATTGCCTGAAGAGTGAATAGGCTCACCAAGTTCAGTATTTGAAACAGAGGGGGTGGAATATCAGCATCAATGCTCACGGCATTTTATGGAGAACACCATACATGACTGCCCTTAGAGAATTCTTACATTTCTGAGGAGGGAACTTAATAACATCTGGGAAGCAAACAAGAATGTGACGTACTTTGAACCATTAATCTGATTTCACCCATCCTTGGCATTTATAGCCTAGGGGTTCTTATGCTCATTTTTGGTTTGTCATTCTGTCTCAGAAGGCTGGTAGAAGTCATCTGTGCTCATATTCCCTGTCCTGTTATATTCATCTCCTCCACCTAAAATAAATGGAAATCCTGTGCATCTGCCTTGTATGTTCCATAGGATGTAATGTTTCCTGACCATCTGTGAGCTCAGTTTCCTGCACGTGGTCCCTTCCCAGGTCTTTCTGCTCATCAGTCACAGGCCAGCAGCAAAGCAAAGAGAATTATGCAGGTTTGGGGAGGAGAAAAGTGTTTTTTTCTGAGCTGAGGCCCTCTTGGAGGTCTCTCAAAGCAGGACTCATGACTGGAAGCTTTTTGCTGCACAGAGCTGGTTTTAGGTGGTAACAGCTGTGGCTTGGGCATGGTGCCCAGAGAAAAGATTGATGTGCAAGGTTATGGGCCAAGATTATGTTTGGTAACAGTGCAAGTCATTCAACTCATCATGGGGTGGGAAGTGACAAGGCCCATCTGCTCTGCTGTTACAAGGCACACATGTGCCCGCTTCATCAGCGCAGGCCCTACAAGCCTTTGGGATACACCAGTAGTGACGTGTCTTGACACCCACACTGGGTGGCTTCCCAAAGACTTTGTGAAAGTAATGATACTCACCTCAGGGATGATAGTGCCAAATATCTCTGTGTTTATATTAAAATAACTGCAAGTCTGGAGGAAAAAGAAAAGTGAGAAAACAAATGAATTACCAGATTTGACCTTCATGGTCAGCTTTTCTCTAAATGCATTGTTACTGTCATCTCAATGAATCTTTGAGTTTTTACCACTCAGAAATATTCCTAAGAGACTCAGTATACTTAAAGCAGCTTCCCAATAATATGTGCCAAAATAATCCCTCAGAAAGCAAATGCTTAGTGTCATTATAGTTTGGGCTGCAGTCTATAGGGTTTGGGACTTACTGAACCTCCTGCAGTCAGGCTAGCCAAGTCAGGCAGCCTCCAAGGCACAGATGCTGTGCTTTGACATATGCTTTGCTTACAAGGCCCCTGTAGTACTTTCATTCTATGAAGATCCCTCAGCCACTGAGGCTGCAAGATTCTCCAGAGTTGATCCCTTGTCCATATTAGTGAAGTCTCTGCCTCAGGTCTACAAACCCCTTATTTTTTGTAACAAAGCTGGCAGTATTTGGTACTTTGCTCAGTGGAACTTGGCATGCCTGGCTGTGGCCTGAGGCATCTATATAGAGCATAAATAAAAGAGAATAACAACATCCTAGCATTTATAATCTCTTGTCTCAGGACTCTACAGATGAACTAAGAGTTTTATATGGCCACATACTGACATCTGGCATGTCAAAGCCCTATGTGAACCACTCTGACCCCATTCCTCTGTGTCCTGCTCACCTCCTCTGCAATGGTCATGTTGAAGGCCCCTGTGGTGTAGTAAGCAAATGAGGAGGTCTGAAAGAAATACTCAGAGAAGGCAAGGTAGAGCATGGAGTCACTTTGGTCTGGGATTGTGAAGGAAGCTGGCACGTAGGGAGAGTCAGTATAGTTTCCAGCTGGAAAGACTACGCCCTAAGAGTTATTGTCAGAGATAAAAAAACAGAGTCAAAATATAATTTTACCATGACTGCAGACAAAGAATGCTACTTTCCTTTACTTTGCCCAGGCTATTCATTTGGTATATAAATGAGTATGCAGGCTTTGTAGTACACCCTGAAGGCTTGGTGCTTTCAAGCAGGTGGTGAAGGCAAGTTCCAGCATTTGGACATCTCACAGATGAGGCCCAGGATCTGTCTTTTGGGATATTGGTCACCTACCAAGGACAGTCTGCCACCTCAGATCACCCTCTAAATTAAGGGTCTAAATGCATGAAGAACATGACTAGTGGTCCTCCTTTTTGAAAAGCCTTACTTTCTCCTTTCCTTATCTCCAAGAATTTAAATCTGAGAACTGCTACTTAAGAGCCATCCAATGGTCTCAATTACAAAATTGATCTCTAAAACCAGAGGTCTTTCTTGGTTAAAATCAGCACCTTACTTTACCCAGAATCAAGCTGATAACTTGTGCAGACAAAAGGCTTATGAGAGAAAGTTATGTCAGACAAACCTAAAATGCCTATGTGTCTTCTGCACTACTCATTATATTAGTCAAGCCTTGCAGATCTAATACTTCCAAATGCATCCAGATGAAACAAAAATTGATTTAAAATGATGAAGACATTTAAAGGTTAAAGTTTTTTATTAGTTCTCCTGTTTCTGTTTCATCTCAAGTGTATTTTGTCTGTCTTTATTTTCTCATCTAGCTCTAAAGTTCCTGTTGCCTTTTAAGGACTATCAAAATGCTTACAAAGTGCTGGATCACAGCTGGTGACCTCCTACTCAATACTCACTTGCTGGATTTACCAGACACTTGCTTAGTATATTTCCTCCATGTAACTTACGTGGGAGAGTAGCTCTTGGAACAGCCATGATTTTACCTCTTTAGTCTGACTCAAGTCCCTGCTTAAAATCTAGTTGCTGCAATACTTAGAAGAGTTTCACAGCAGCTGCAGAGCTGGTATGCTGAGACCAGTGTCTACCACACAAACAGATACAAACTTTTTGTTCCTTTGTGTTTCCACCTCTCTTATTTCCCTGTTGTCTTTTTTTTTTTTTTATACTTAATTTATAGGATCTTTGTGACAAGACTGTCTTCTCATTTTGCCTTTGTAGAGCACCAAGCACAAGGCATCTTAAACTTAATTAAGGATCTCAGATACTATAATGATGACAACTACCCTCAACAAAGTAATTTCAGAATGAGGAACTAGTCATATTTTAATTTCAGTACATAAGGAGACTTTTATCCTTAATTTGAAACAAACTTTCAAGTCCTTGGACTTGGCAGGACTCCTTGGGCTCCTGTGCTTCTGAAAGGGTCTTCTGTCTTCCCATTCAGGAAGCCAGAGGCTTAATTCTTGCTCTGATAGTCTTGCTCTTTCTTTTCCTCTCTCATCTGACAGCAGACACATCTAGTTAGTCCCATGTATAGAAATATTACACTGACTGAACAATGAAGTCCCAGATATTAATCAACAGTGAGAGAATGATGAGGTTGAATAGTTTTTTCTTTCCTTTCCCTTTCTCTTTTCTTCTACCTTGCTTAGTCAACTTTAACTGCTCTCTATTTTTTACAACCAACTCAACAGCAGTTTAAACAAAAGGATGTGGCCTTTAAATAGTTCATTTCACAACAGGATTGTTACAAATTACTACTGTAACAAATGCAATAATGCTTTGAAATGTCTGTCTTCTCAGGCAATGAGCCTTTATGTTCAGAACAACAATCACTGTCATCTTAGAAAGTGTCTCATAGAATGATGGAACGCACAGCAACCTTGCAAAGAGCACTTCAGGCAACTACCTTTAAGTCCAGGTCAATGAATGGTCGAAATACTGCTGGCAAGCTACTTAAGGAGTAGTCTACTTCAGCCAAATCATCAATCTGCATTGCAACTGTAAGGGTGGTAGATCAGACACAGAATATTACAAAAACCACAGAAATAATTCTATGTATATTTAAATCTAAGTTTCTGACAGGGAGTAACACAAGTTGTTCCAGAGACTAGAGGAAAACACAGCCAGGAACCTCCTAACATGCATTCTGACCTAAGATTTGATGTTTCAACTGACACCCTCTTTAAAGCACCTCCTCTAGTTTGTCTGTTGTTTTCTCATTGTGGAAAGTAAGTTTGGTCTAACCCAAAAAAGGAGATGGCCATATCAGTGCTTCAGGGCATAAGGAAGTGTTGGGATTTCTTGTCAAGCAGTTCTAAGAGCATCCAAAGTGCCTGTAACGTGCAAATACTTTCCCAGAAGGAGAATGCCTGATTTGCTTAGATACCTGTGTTTTGCACATGGTATCTGGCCAACACTTGGGGTGTCTTAAATGCCTGCAAATCTAACCCAAAGTGGTTCAAGTGAGAAGGTTTTTGCAAAGAAGCTTTTTCATTTTGCCTCCCGCAAGTCTGATGAATAGGCAAGTAAAACTTAATTTCCAGGCAGACTAGGAGAGCAGGCTTCAGCCTGTAAAGTGCTGTGTGTGCAGGAGGACTTGGAGCATGGTAAGGGAAAACTGCCTCAGCATCAGTACTGTGTGGCCTCTAAGTGGCATTTCTCACAACAGAAGTGCACACTGCCACACTTGCAAGCTGAGAATTGCTACCAAGTCCTTGGCTCTTATAAACACAAATTTCTTGCTCAAGTAGCCCAGTCTTTATTTAACTGTGGTTCTGTATGCAAGGGAGCAGACAGAGCAGAAGGACTGATACCACTCCTGGAGGCATCACCAAGCAGCTGCCATTTAGGAAGTGGCCGAATTTCACTGATCAGAAGAGAGAAAACAGAAGGAAAGGTATCACTAATGACTCACCATTCAGTGATTGGAGGTCTTCATCTATCAACTGGATCCCAGCTCTGATATTGGGACATGACTGTAATAAAAGCACACTCAAGTTATAGCCTGATTAGCTTGGATGTGTAAGCACCTCTTACACGTGTGCTAGCAGATCTTTCTGCTGCACGACACACATTGCAGCATTTGTTTATCAAAACACCTAATCTGGCTTCTCTTCAGCTAACTGGATCCCCAAGGTTTCTGCTTGGTGCAAGGTAAGCATGTCATATGTTAGAGCTGCAAAAAAGAGGCAAGTTTCCAGAGGCAGCCTGATGGGGGTGACAAAACCACAACCTTAAATAGTGCGAGGACAGCTTTCATATTGGTCTCACGGGAGAGATCTCAGAATCATAGAATCATTTAGGTTGGAAAAGACCCTTAAGGTCATCGAGTCCAACTGTAAATCCCTGGACAGAATGACAGCCATCTCAAGCTCTGTCTCCTCTCAGTGGCTCTGGGCAGGTTGTCATCAGAACTACTCACCTCTTTGATACTATGAAGTTGAAATATGTCCTACTGTCAGTTGATATACTATAATTTCTCTATGCATTGCCCAGTATATGTTTTGTCTGCTGAGCCCAAAAATGACCTAAACCCCAGGCAGGTAGGTACACAGGCAGGAACTTACTCTGCATTGGAATGGAAAAATAACTACATTTTCCATCCTTACTGCTGCCTTGGTTGAATGTAGCTGTGTCAGTATCTTGGCCATGAACCTGGCACTTTATCTGGAATCATTTCTGGCTGGCAGAATGATGACTGTGCTGATCAGACCAGCATAGGACTATTACAAGATTATTTTTCTAGTTCTTCCTTTGCAAAGTTCACAGCACTGACTTGTGAATGCCATCCTCCTTACACCCCTCCCCTACACAATGTGAAAGGCTTACATTAGTAACCAAGCTCCTGTGAATGGGTTTCTTCAGATACTTGATAAAGAAGTTATGCAGGAAGCTAGAGGGAAGGAAGAAGGCAATTAATGGGTCAGGCACTATGGTCATTAACAGGAGATCAGATATCGCTGCAGAACATGAATTTAATGGCCTCTTAGTGTGATATTCTAGTATGGCATGGGAGCTTTTTGAAATGTAAAAACTATCAGAGAGACACCATTTAAAAGATGATAATTTCATCTAATAATTGATGAAATAATTGAGCATCTCAGCCTGGGTTAATTCATATTTATGAGAAGGGAATTCTTCATGGTACCACCATCATATATGTACAAAATAGTCTTTGCACAAGGAACTTCCAAAACAAGTAAAAATAAACAAACAAAAACAACCCCCCAAAAAGGTGACAAGAGTGGTATTCAGACAGTGAGAGAAATATAAGAAAACAATGAAATACTGTTCCATGGGGCTGTATCCAGAGGCTTAACAGACAGCAGTCTGGTTCTGTTCAATTTTGGTAGCACTGTGACTAGGAGGAGTGAAGCATAGTACAGGTATGTAACTTCTACCTAGAGCTGAAGATTAGAGCAGAAGTTTGAAAGAAGTGGTGCTGAAGAAGCACAAGGGATTGTTTGATTTTGTCTTTATCTTCTACTGTGTGTAAATACAAGGACAAATATCAATGTTGGCCATTTTTATGCTGTATTAGGGCCCCGGTTCTCACCTTTGGTGCCTATGATGCCTAAAAGCAATTCTGGGTGCCCCAGTTTGTGAATTTATCCCTGTGCCATTCATTGACAACTATTTTCTGAGAGAGTTTATACAGATCTCTTCCACTTACCCACTTTTCCCATTTAGCTTGATATCTATGTCACCAGAAGTTGTCTGGCAGCTGGTGAGGGATATTGACGTGGGGCCTGTATTATCCAGGGGTGTTGAAAAGATTGCAGTAACGAACACCTTTGAAATGTGCACTGTGCCTCTTCCACTGTCTTTGCTGCATAAAGTGAAAATAAATAAAGACTGAAAACCCCCCACCTTTTCACTATGGAATTGCCTGGCAATGCGGACTCGTGGCCGCTCCTGGTCACTGCCATTATTCTGCTTTGCTTGCCTGTGTTGGGTGCTTGCCAGCGAGGGCACTGTGCCTCCTGCTGTGTCACCCCCATCAGCTCCCAGGTCCCCTCCCCCTGCATGCAGCCCTGCTGTCCCTGGCAGAAGTGCAGATCAGAGACTGCTGTAATTCAGTCACTTTAGCCATATAGGTAATGTGGGTTATGGGGAAGGGAAGAGGGTTTTCTTTCCTCTGGAACAGCTTGGGACTAAGAAGGTGTGGAGACTGCTCTAAGGATATTGCCATTTGCTCGTCCATTTTCCATCAGCTTTTGAACTGTTTCTCTTGGTGGCATAACAGAGGGTTTCTAATAGTGTGACTGCACGATGAGGGTTTATTATACTGGACTGTGATCCACCACACTACAGTTTGTCTAAATGTGTCATTAGCTGTCAGGCTGGACAATGACAGCATTCAGCTAGAGCAGCAGTCCTGTACTATTCGCAGCAGTGGTTCTCAGACCTGGGCTCTTCATCAGTGCTGATGTCTGAGGGGGCAGGGGCTGTTTCCCACCAGCAGAGCTGTTGAGAAGCATCAGTATGTGCTCCTGGGTTACTGCTGCCAGCTGATAAAGAGCACCTTTACCACGAAGGGGTCACAAGAATAAACTAAAATATGCATTTTTGTATTATCCATCAAGAAAAATATCCCAGGGCATGCAAAGCTGTACATACAACATCCAGGTCCTTATGTTCCAGTTCATATCGATGGTTAGAGAAGCATTTCCAATCACCAGTTTTACCCCAGACCCTGGTAGGAGGGAGATGGAAGCACTGGGTAATTCAACAGCAGTAACACATATTCTAGAGCACGAGAGAGAAAAGATAAAAAAAATTGTATTTCATGAGTCAGAATGAACACAAAACAAGATACAAATTTCAGTCAAACACAATTTTCCCCCAGAGAGAATACTTACCTTGAGATGTTGTATTTGACATTACCAAGCCCAAATTTCTCATGGCCAGTCAAATCAGGGAAACGCTCCTTCTCCATATTCTGCTTCAGGATTTCCAGCCCAACCTCCTTGGCTACAGGAAAACAGTGACCAGTTCAGTTGCCTTTGATAGTGCCTGGGAGTTCATAGTTACATGCTTCTGGCTTAGGAAATGTGATGGACAAAGAATCAGCATGAAGGTGGTATCTCACTTGAGACCCAGCAGTGCTATTTCAGGTCTCACTCCTAATCATGGCAAGAGCTGAACTAACTGATTCAATATCTGAGGTCAGATGAACCTTGCTATGATATTCAATGCTGTCAAGCAGCTTACTGACTTTGCTCTATTGTGCTGTTAACCCTTCCTTTATAACTTGTCATTAGGTCATTTACTCCCACTGCCCTCTCTTTCCTTTGTCATATCAGTATTAAAGGGAATGCCACTAACAGCTCCTGAGAACGTCACACATACCATACTCCAGCCCCTTCTGGGTGATCCTCACTTTGAGTCCAGGGATGGCGCTCAGTTGCCCACTGAGCAAACTTAAGAGGAGGAGAGAACAGCAAATCTTCACCATTTTCCTTGTTTTTTACAGGACCTGTTAATAAATATTTATAACGATTGCAGAAATCCATGCTGTGTCACTTGGTGGTTGTACTCCCTCCCCCCCACTACCCTGGACACCAGCTTTCCCTCCAGAATGAAGAAAGTGGAGAGCCCAGCAACCCTGGAAGAGAAGACCCATTCTCCACAGGCTGTTATAAAAAGTGAGATCCATGGGGTGGAAGAGAAAACTCAGCCTATTCACTGCCATAGACATTGGGGAAAGTGCTTGGGATACATCCATCTGGACAAACATTGAATTTTTAGGCTGTAATTTGGTGGCTCTGCAGGACTCACCACAGGGATGGTGAATGAGTGAAGCAGATGCCATCCCAGGGGCTTCTGTGACAGGATTTAAACTGAGATGGAGCTATCTGTATGAATCACAGACTGCATGTGGTGTGAAAGCAAGAAGGTCTAGCTTTCAGCAAGGTTTCCCAGGGAGAGTGAGAGAAGCCACCTGATGGAGAATTTTTAAACAAAACTGGACAAAATCAGAGACTGGTTTGTTTTTTTTCCCCCAGAGATGGGAACAGCTTTCTATGGAGTTTTTTGTCGTCTGGGACTGACCCAGCAAACAGATCACATTATTATGGTTTTCCTCATTTCCAGCTACTACACAGGATTATGAACAGCTGGAAATACAGGAAAGTGTCTTTTCTAGCATTACTTTTACAGACAAAATTTCTTTAGTTGCCATGGGGCTGTTGAAGAGCTGGAATGAAACCATCTACAAGCAGACAATTGCCTCTTTCCTAACACAGGAAAAATTGTTTTGATATTGCTGCATCTTTCACTAGCTGCTTCATTAGCAGAGGTAACAATATACCTCAAACCAGAATATTTTTAGTCATGATCACAATTTAAACAATCTGCAAAACTTATGAGAGAACATTGACTTAAGTTTTTGTAACAGTTTCAAGCAATCCTGAAGAACACCTTTGCCTTTTAGTATAACTAGTATTTTTTAATTTTAACTGACAGATATTGAGAGATGAAAGAAACACACTTCATAAGTAGAACAAAAGCAAGGACTGGAAGGAAACGTGTCTTTGACATATACATAGTTATCAAACCTTAAAATCTCAAAATTTAACCAGATTTATCGACATCTATCACTTCCCAACAAAGCCACTCCTTGACAAAGTGCAATCACCATGTATTTGTTTCCATACCTCTCCTCCGAAGGCTGAAGAGAAAACCTTTGCTGTAGCAGACCACAGGGCTGAGGATGTTGCAGGGAAAACCTTCTACAGCCATGACCCCATCTTTTATAGGAAAGACCTGTGGGCTTGAAGAGAGCCAGTTGCTATCATCATCAGCAGTATCACCCAGGGAGTGGCCTCTGATAACCACATCCCAAGGTATTTTGGGTGTCCCAGGTTAAATCTATCAAATTTCATGTAGGGATAAGCAGAGGGCAATGTAAATTGTTGGCTGGGGTTACTCAGGTACCAGGATGCAGAATTCGGGGTGAGGTGCTGCCTTTGTGGTAGACTGTTTCAGCGTGGGTTTTTCAGATGAGAAGGAAACCCCAGGGAGAATTTCAGTATTTCCACAGGACAGACATTCATAGCCAGGTTTGTATTGTAGAATAAGTAAATTAATGTGCCATCGATACGAAAAACGAGACCCATTTGTTTGAAATTGCTCAGGACACAGGAAACCATAAACAATATAGTATTTCTTTTATAACATATACATATATATAAATACACACAGACACTACAGTGTATATATCTTGTACAAATATATAGTATCAAGTCCTTACAGTCAATACTTTCTGTTTCTTCTGCTCTTATCTAGTTAACCAGTACTTCAGCTAACCAGTACTACTTGGTTTGTCAAGGAGGTGATTTAATCAATTAGCTTGCAAGTACCAAGCAAATTCCCTCAGGCATGGGGCACTTTGCTGGACAATCTGAGTCACTTCTTTGTGCAATCCATGAATAGAAAAGATAGAGACACTTTTCACTCAGTCAACAAATGCTCATACTTTACACAGATGTAACATTTACTACAGGGAGTCACATGCATAATAATCTCATTATTCGTATCTCCGGTAACTGATGATGAATATAACTCATACCCTCAGTTACATATTTCTGATGTCAGTGAGGGACACCAAACTAATTCAAAATCTCCATTTCTTTCGAGTTCTTTTTCTTCCATTACTTTTCTAGTCACTCTTCACCTACCAAAGAATACAAAGAATTGGAAGCCCTGCTGTGATTTACTGCTGTTTGTTTTCAGGATGCTTTTTTTAGTGTTCTGTCAGACAGCTAGATAAATAAACTGATTCAGCTCAAACTACACTAGCCACGTTTCTTTCCTGAACTGAACTTTCTGTAGTGTGACATTTGTAGAGTAGTTTTCCTTTCCATACACTTTTATGTCTCCTGGTTGAATGTCTCTGTTGACACTGATAAAAGGAAAAATACAGCTTCCATTTTACAAATATTAAAGGTATGGAATTATTTGGAGATTAATACCTTCGAAGAGCTGCAGCTACTCACAATCAAAGAACAACTTCTGTATGATATAGAGGCCAAGGACAGCCTTGGCTGCAGTGAGCATGAGACTGCTGAGTTTCAGATCCTGGGAGAAGCAACAAGACAAAGAACAGAATTACAGCCATAGACTTCAGATGAGACCTGCTTGGCAGGATCTGTGGGAAGTTGGCCTGGAGACCAGAGGCCCAGAAGAGCTGGCTAATCTTCAAGGGCAGCTGCCTCAGAGCATAAGAGCAGCCATTAGAATGTTCAGACAGCTGAGCAACTGTGGCAGAAAGCCAGCATGGAGAACATGGAGCTCCTGAGTGA
This sequence comes from Coloeus monedula, assembly GCF_965178545.1. Lineage (NCBI taxonomy): Eukaryota > Metazoa > Chordata > Aves > Passeriformes > Corvidae > Coloeus > Coloeus monedula. Next base: position 22,698,139 of record NC_138784.1, read on the forward strand.
ACTTAAGCACAAAAAGGAAGCATACAGAAGATGGAAACTGAGACCAGCTACTTGGAAGGAACAAAAATATCTTGTTTGCACACATAGGAATGAAATCAGGAAAGCCAAAGTTCAGCTGGAGCTGAAGGGCAACAGGAAAGGTTTCTGTAAGTACATCGACAGCAGAAGATGAATGTGGGCTTCTTGCTCAGTAGGATGGGAGACTAGTGACAAAAGACATAGAAAAGGCCACTTTTACTAGCAAGGCTTGTCCTCCAGCCTGCAGCAGCAGGTGCCACCAAGGGGGCTGGAGAACATGAACTACAAGGAGAGTCTGATAGATTAGGCTGTTCACCTTGGAGAAGAGAGGGCTTGAAAAGCCATTTTGTTGCCTGAAAATTTTGCAAAGAGACTACAGAGAAAATGGAGCCAGAATCTTCTTGGAAATGTGCGGTCAAAGTACAAAAGGCCACAGAACATGCTGGAACATGGGAAATACTGATTAGATACTAGGAAAAAATTTACTCTAAAGGTAGTTAAACAGTGAAACAGATTGTCCTGAGAGATTGTGGAACCTTCATCCTTGGAGGGGTTCAAGACTCGACTGGACACCATGCTCAATAACCTCATTTAATTAGTCCTGTTTTGAACCAGTGTCTGGACTAGATTATATGATTCTCTAATTACATGGCAATTCACTGAGCTTTATAGAGCCGCTTCCACTCTTGGTGTCCAGTTACAAAGTGACAAATTGTGAAATTCTTACAAAGGATAAGGTGTCACTCCATACACAAAGTTTTGCTAACACTAATGGAGATAAATTGAATAATGCAAGAACTGGCTTTTAAAATTAAGAAAATGTATTGTCTACAACTCTAGTGAAAAGAACCAGTCACTCCTTCTCATCAGGCTGCAGCAAGTTTTCCAAAGCATTAATAAAAATTGGCTACACTCACTGTACTTAAAAACAACAGATTTGCTTTGTGAAAAGTGCTTAAGAAGTTTTACTAAAACATTAAAAACAGTGATGAAAAGCCATGCTTCTAATGTTATAGCATCTACTCCCTATAAGACAACAGAAGGAAGACTACATTTTTCTCTTATTGTTCTTTAAAAGTAAAGGGACATCAGCAGTGGCTGTGAAGGTCCTCCTCATCCTCCAGTTGATAGTGAACATCAGTGCAAATAACCAGATGACCCTGAGGAAAGAAAAACATATAAAATTACCTTAAATTCAGATGGGTATATTCAGGTACAGTACTCTGGGACCTGATCCTATGGTAAGACCCTCAGCAGGGCAGGAGGGAAGAGTGGCTTCGTGCCTCCTGAACTTTAGGGTTGGAATGGGCTCTCAGGTAGGTTAATACAACTCTCCAAAAGACTGAGCAACACTTACCACAGAGACACTCTGCCCATGAGCCTTCCTAGAGAATGGTTAGAGTGATGAGGACTCAGGCACTCAATGCTCCTAAGCCTTGCTGGGGATAGCAGTGCTGTCCTTGTCATGTCCCCATACTGGCACCCCGAAGGGCTGGTGGACCCTTTACAGCCTACAACTGCTAGGGGTGGGGGGCTCATTTTGGGTCCAGAGATTGCATTTTATATTTAATGTATAGTGAAAGCTTTACTGTTAACAACATTTAGATCTACCCACCACTGGAACACACACAAATGCACAGGCCTGAAACAGAAGCAATTTTCTATAAGAAGAAATTTGGCTTCTCACCTGATTTATTTTTATTACAGGTCCAGTCAGGCTAGTGTGGGCCAAATTAAGAAGAGGAAATCCTTTCCCTAGTTTATCTTCAAAAAGGACAAATATAAATACATTTGAAAGTAATAATAAAATGCACTTCAGAAGCATCTTTCTCAAGGAACTCATTTTGTTTGCAATTTCCCTTTAATTAGCTGTCCTTGTGTCTCTCAAGGGAGATATTATTCATATGTACTAAAAAGCAAAACACCCTGCGAAAAAGTTGCACATAAACCTCTTACAGTCTCTCAGCTGACACTAGGATCTTCCTGTCTTTGTTCCTCTTCTGGTATCTCCCCCACAAGATGTGGTTTCTGCTATTTCCCATTCTGAATGCTCTCCATCTTTGTTTTCTTCTCTAATTGATCCTCTCAGCCTGTGGGTTCCTCTTATTCTCATCTATCCCTCTTTTCCCAGCTCAAACCCCAGTTTTATTCCTATTTGTTTTTCTAAACACCTGACTTTTGCATCCCACCCTTTAATTCTCTTGCTTTTCTTCTCATTGATAGCTCACCTTTTTCCTCAGCAGTCTTCTCACCTCTGTTCACCTCAGAGGCACCTTCTGTACTCTCTCATCTGCTTCTTTTCACCATCATTCTCTTGTTCATCATCCCTTACTTCCTACATCCCACAGAATGGATTTTCTACTCTGTCCTGCCTGTGGCAGCAGGTGAAGCACAAAAGCAGAGGGAGGTGGTAAAGTTAGAGATGTTACCCTGAAGCCCAAAGATGCAAGTGTGCTCTGCACTTCCTCAGTTTGGGCAATTCTCTGGTCACGGCTTGACTCTGTCAGGACAAGACTCAGGCCTGTCTCAGCTCTGCTGCCACACTGCATTCAGTGAAAATGGAACCCAAGCCCAGTGTTTGAAAGGGAGCAAAGACTTGCTCTCTGCCAGCCCCTGATCCATATGGCTGAATGACCAGGATCGAAGTCCAGCACAGAGTAAACCTGCCCAGCTGTCACCAAATGTAAAGAAAACCTCCCATAACAGAGTGTTTAAAGCTGGGCACTCCCTTTTATTGTTTCAGTCTTGCTTTCTCACCAGCTGTGCTCAGGAGCTGGCTACAATCCTTACCATTGATTACTGGAATCACTATTCTCTGTAAAGCATAAGACAGGAAATTCTCCACCAGTGACTTCTGCTGTGAGGGAAAAAACACATTTGGTGATTATTGCCTGATGCCTATGAGGTTGCAGCTTGATGAGGAAGATGGAGGGTTAGGACTGAAGTGACAAGCAAAACAATCAGAGCAGAGCTTGGCAGAGAAAATCTCAGGCAAAAGAAGATATTTTTTGGTTTAAGTTGCAGCTGAACAATGCAAAGTATACATGGCAAAGAGGTGTCCATGTTTCTTACAGAGTTAAATTGTAGGGCTTTTTTTCTGTGTGTTAAGTACCTGGGATGAACCTTAACTTTAGGAATGAAATATGCTAAACCTTATTTCAGCTGGCAGGACTCAGTTCTCAGAAGTGAACTCTGGATGGAAGAACTGTCCTGTGCTGGTGCTCTGTCTTAATGCCACTGTGATTAGTGTCCTTCTTCCTTTACTTAAAGGTGTGGGTTGGACTGACCTACTGCAGAGTCTCACTGATCATTTCAAAGTCTACAGTGAGTGATCTAAATAGTGGCATTGCATTGTGTTTCTTTTATTCCCTTTTTTTAAGCTCCTGTCTTTATGATATTTGGTTGAAGTGATTTAAGATAATTCCTGACATGGAGATGAAGCCTGACTTTGTATTCACTCCAACTGCTACACAAACTCAATCCAGCTGTGAATTCCATCTGAACCCAGGCAGACTATATAACATTTTGAGCCCCTGATGAGGAAAAAACCCCAACATTCTTAGAGGTATTTCCTCTAACTGAAAAGAAAAAGAAAAGCGGAGAATATACTGTTTCAAAACAGAAAGAGCAATGGCAGATGATATCCCCAAGACAGACCAATAATTGCTCAACAACAAGTTCAGAAGAATTTCTTTTGTCTCCAAAGGGCTCAGCTACCTCTCCTAGGCACTGAAATCATCAACTTACGTCAGGGAAGCCAAGACTGGTGTGCAGCAGGGAGAACTGGAACCTGAAGAAAAGAAGTAAAAGAAGAAAGACTAGAAGGCACAAGTTATGCACAGTGCTTGAAGATGCATTTATGGAAATTCATACTGATTTCACGCTGATTCACACATTTAACTTTGTCAAAGGCTCTTAGATTCCCAGCAGCTTTTAATTCAAACTGACAGAACTACAAATGAGTTCTAGAATCACCAGGATCTTTCTGGTACTAATCTCCTCCTATGATCACGTGTAGTTCTGGGCTGTGACTATATGACTTGGGAAATCAAAATTTTCTGGAATTGTCATTTCCTGGAATGGTTGAACTACACATTCCTCAAATGCTCATTATGATTTGAATAAACTCATATCCATTCCTAACCACCATGATTTGCTAACTTTTCCTACTGATGTCTGTAATGCATCCTCGGATTACTGTAAATATAATCCTGGGGAAAAACAAAGTTTTGAAGAACAGAACACATCATTGTGCCAAAATCTCTAAGTCAGCAGCACCATTACTTCTTAAACTTATACGGACAGGCTCTGATCATTCTAAGTCCTCTTTTCCTGTTAAAAAGTCCAGTGACCAAAACTAAGAAAAGACTGTTCACATTTTTCTTTAATGAAATTGTAATAGATTAAAAATTGTCATATATTTTGGAATTCTAATCTAACTCGATGTATAGCACTAACATGAAGAAACACTGATGTGGGCTACCTTTCTGAAAGTCTTTGCTTCTACCCATCAGGTGCATTTATGGAGAAGGGGGTTGTAAACCCAGTCCTGCTGGAAGTGTGAATAAAATTTGTTGTAAGACAGCTGAGAACATGGACAACTCCAGGTAACTGCAAAACCAGCAAGATCTAAGTGAAATCTAAAAATCTCTGAGCTTTGATTCAAACTACAGACACCTTTCTAGTCTCATTTGTTTGATGACATGCTGCTGCAGTGCGTGCTACGTAGTCTCACTTTTTCCTGCCCCTCTCGTGAAGGCATATGGAGAACTAAAGGGACAGTGGTCCTGTGCAGGGTTTGCACTCCAGCACTTGTTCATGATGCTCAGACTTCGCATGGCAGCAGGATTCAGAGGGTTTTGAGTAAACTACTGAACTTGATTCTCCAACACCAACACAAGACTGAGACAGATGCCTTCACAATAAGCAATAAATTGAACGTTGTCATCTGGAAAGGTATTTAAGTTACAGAAAGGGGGAACATCATGGGGCACAAGAGACATGGTTGTTCCACAGTATTATTGTATTTCATCTCCAAGATTTAGACCAACCAGTCAAAAGTATCTTAGAGCTCCTATGAGAAAGAAGGTAACTAATTTTCTTTTTCTCATGGTGAAATAAGCATTGTCAGGCTGACACAATGAGTTCTGTTGTATCCTAATGTAGGGATCATTAATGCTGCTTTCTGAATTTTTCTTGGTTACCTCTTCAGAAGTAATGAGATAATCAACTTCTGTTTGCTTATAGTCAAATTTGCTCTGGTACTGGCTGTCTGCAGGGAAAAAAAAAGTCTTCTGTGACTGTACACATAGATAGATACTGTCTTAGATACAAGCACAAATGCAATTGCTTTTGTGATTGGAAACACATTGTCTAAACTTTTCATGTGGTCAATACATATAGATTGTGAAATCATTTGTGAATTTGCCGCTTTCTGCCAGCAACTGGGATTGAGTGAGCAAAGTGATAACACTGCCCTGATTGCCTGTTTATCGCTAGGATCATTTAAGTCCTTTCATGGCTGACATAATTGGTTCACTTGCAATCTAATGAAAAGATGTCTGGGGACACACTGAACTATTTTATAACACAGAGGTTAGGAACACTGGGCATCAGATAGTAACATTTTTTATATATTACAATTTATTCTTGAATAGTTACTCGACCTCCCACACGGAAAAAAGGGCTCTCTGCACCTGCCTATTAAGACTATTAACTTCTACAATGTGTGGTGCACGTTTCCTCCCTGTGAAATGCAACAAAACAGTGTGCATATTTGTGGCAGACCAGTACATGCTATTTTATGCTAATCTCTATGATTTTCAAAGAACCAGGAAGATTACTGTGTGATTTGTTCAACCCCAGCACTGAATGTTACCTTCTAGCTCCTTTTACTTACTAGATTCCCTGCAAAGACGTACTGGGTGGTTGAATTTGGCAGAGCAGCAACCACTTCTACACAGCCAGTGATCTGTAGGACACAACTGTCTGCGTTTAAACTGACTGCAGGAGGTGATGTAGCCATCAGCCTCAGCAGCACTGCGCTCGCTGCTGCGTAACTCTGAGCAATCTGTGCAGGTTCAAAGAGGAAGCAACTGCTGAGGCAAGTTAAGCTTTTCTTAAGCTACAGTTTCTATAGCTGCATCATAATCAGGTGTTACACACCAATCATCTTGTAATGAACCAGTATTAAAAATACTTCATTTTCATTACACCAACTGATGTGACAAAATTAGCACTCTGAGTTTCAGAGATGATAAAGCAAATGATGAAGTTTCAAACTCACTGATATTGAACATATATAGGGAAACAATTTAAAGGCTATTCCAGAAAAATGTATTTCAAGAGGAAAAGATTAGTATGTTTAAGAAATGAAGGAAATGAGTGATTCCAGTTAAAAAAAGAAAAAATCACCTTGACAATACAAAGAATTCGGAAAAGTTGACAGCCTTTCAAAAGAGGCAATCTTGAAGAGCAGGGAAACTTCTAGAGGACAAAATTCAGTTTGCAATGCAGAGTCTGAATTTCATCATCTTATAGTAGATATTGTCCTATTTTTAAAGCATTTCACAGTATCTTAATTTCTTGCATCACATTTATATACTCATGACTATTATTTCCCATTGTACATAATCTCCAGTAGTCAGAAATCAGGAATCTTTGCAAAGAGAAGTCAGGTTACCAATAGCAGAGATACCATTACCTTGAAGAGGAATAAAAGGAGACTGAGCTGACAGATGCCTACCACTTATTCTTTATAACTGTTTCAATGACAGAGAGCAAATCTAGCACTCAGAGGAGTAGAGAATGACTGAAGTGTAGTATGATATAGTTAGGAAGAGTTACCATGGGGTAGACATGTAAGTTTGAATCTTGCACTAAAAATAAACCAGTTTTCCTGTCTCCTCCAAACTTTTGCAAATAGCTAGCACACAGATAATATCCATAAAAAACATGAGATACTGCTTTTTCTTAAAAGGTCTGTACAAATAAAAGTACTCACCTCAGAAACAAAACATCTGAGTAAGGAGGCATTTAGATTAAAAGTACTATCAAGCTGTAAAAAAAAAAAATTAGATCATTTTATCAGCTTGAAAATTAGGTTTTCCTTGGGGGAAAAAAAAAAAACCCCAACACATCCTGCTTATTTTAGTTTTAGATAATCCATGTTTTGATTTAGTATTTTCTTGCCCCAGAAGGATTTCTAAGGAACCCACAGTGCTCTTTTGGACAGAAGAGAGAGATTTCTCATGGACTTGATTCAGGAGCATGTACCAGTAAACAAGCATTATTCTTTGAAAGAACAGACAGGACTTCTGCCTTTGAGACTTTCTCAGATGAAATATATTGAATATGTCAGAGGCAAGGACTCAAAAATCTCATTTACCCTTTTGCTGCTAATCACTGTGATGATGTTTGCAAGTACCATTTGTGTCATCCATTTTCATAAAGACCCTCTTAGCATTGTTACAGTTAGCAAAACTTATTGGAAACTCTGATTACAAATGCCATTGTGGAAACTGGCATTTCTGAGAGGTCTTGGATGTTCTTCAACCACAGCTGAAAGCTTAGTTTGCTTGTACCTGCTGCTTGCCTCATTCTGCTGCTCTGTTAAGACTGAGGATTTATTCTAGTTCTCAACATTGCCAATACATTTATCATGGGCCACTGTGCAGCAGACTGGGACTTCAGTGCACTTTTTCTTGTCTTGCCCTTTCCTATGTGGAATCCATGCAGACAAAAGCTTTTCTTAGCTCTTTTTGCCACTCCTGGCACACCAACTCTGTGATGTTCATTCTGTAATTCTTTGCCTAGAGGTGCCAAGAAGTTCAGACTGAAGCCTCACGGGGACTTTGACTGCTTTAAATTATGACAAACGGAATGAATGTCATGAATCCCTCCTACAAGTGGTATGACCCAAATCTGTGTGAAATGGCTAACAGAAGGTGTTAGTCTTCTTTGCTGACTATCCATATTGCTAATGTTTGTAATTCTATTACAAGCAAATCATACTCACCTCTTTGGAGATACTGATGTTAAAGGCCCCTGCTCTGTAGTAAGCCAGTGAAGCAGACTTAAGAAAATAATTGGAGACTCCCAGATATATCATGGAATCACCCTGGTTTGGGAGGGCAAACGGAGCTGGCGCAAAGGGAGGGTCTGTGTGATTTCCTGCTGGATAGACTGTGCCCTGCAAAAAGTCATTATCAAATATTTCTAGCTGAAACATTTGTATCTACCAGAATGCATTAGCAGTGGTTGAACAGAAAGAATTTTTTCCAGTCTGCAGAAAAACTTGACATTAAAGAAACCTTGAACTAAGCAAATAAGTTTGTGTTATGCCCTAAAAATCAGAAAATTCAGGCTCTTTTGAAAAAATACAGGAATCAAACCAAATCTGGGTGTCATACTTTCAAAGTTTGAATTTGAGCATTCAAGCGAGTATTCTGAACAGCAGCTACAAGACACACAAAAAAGAATTCTCTGGACCACAGTTTTCTTTCTCTTGTAGCAAAGACACCTTTTTTAATTTAATGCTGAGGGTGATATTTCAAGAAAATCTTCAGGCACACCCAAAAAGCACTGGAAGTTGCTTAGGACAGGGACACAAAGGATCCTTTTATATCACCTAACACTCAGCCCTGACCCAGCTGCCAGTCCTGCAAGAACTAGATTGGGTGCTGCATAGGTAGGGGACCTTGGTTCAGGTATGCTAAGAAAATAACTATTAAAATGTGAGAAGGTATGTGAGCTCAGGCCATGAAAGAGAAGAAGAGAATACAGACAGTAAATAGTGTAATTACTGACACTGTGAAGGTTAGTAGCTGGAAGATTCTACAGGAAAAACACTGACTGGAAAGGTATAAAACCTAAGAAAAAAAGCTGAAAGATGAAAAAAGACAACTTAAAACCATCAAGAACCAGCCTGTTCCAATGAGCACTGACTAACTTCCTTGACTGACTTTTCTAAGTCATCCCGTGTCCCATTGGGATGTCCATGTGTTAAAGCTTGGCCTGTAAACAGTAGCTGATAAGTAATTGCTTAGTTCTTTCAAGATGTGTATATCCTGCTTGCAAAGTGTTTTGTGCGTGGTAGAAGTTGCTTGAACAAAATTAGCTGTGGCACATCTTTCTAAACTGAAGCCTGTTCTGAGAGCCATGAGGATGCTCTGAGTTACAAGGACAGTTGAAACTGCTGGAAAAGATGGGTGTTACTGAGATAACTCTTGCAACAAAGGTGAAAAGTAGATAAGAACTGCTACGTGCTGCTCAAGGACTGTCTGAGAGGAGTCTTCTTTTTGGGTGTGACCTGTACTTATACAAAATGCTGAATCATCTCAAAACAAACAGTTTTGGACTGCAATCACACTGGCAGCCATCACAGATTATTTATGACTGCTAACAGGTGAAGACCAAGCAGCAGTGCAAGAGCTGGGTATCTAAAGAACACTTTAATGCTGTTTGTAAAGCACCTGTGGAGAGTTTCAACTCTGAAATAACTTAATTATAAATAATAGCTTTGGTTAATTAACAAATGCAGTTAATTTATTAAATAAAAAATTGTATCTGGTTTCCAAAATAACTCTTGACCAAAATTCCCAAAACGTCTTATTGCTCTTCTAAGTAAATATTGGAGAGGCCAAGTAAGACTGTACTGAAAGAAAATTCATCAACTCAAAAGATAATCAGAAAAGTCTTGGAAAGTGCACTGATATTAAAAACAAATTACCTTCAAATCCAAGTTAATGTGTGATTTGAAGACTGCTGGAGAACTAACTAGGGAATAGTCTACTTGTGCAAAGGCGTCAATCTGGCTTAAAACTAGAAAAATGATGGACAAAATCAAAACATATATTAATTATAAAACCACACCACAAACAGTTATTGCTTAGTTAAAGGCAAGGGCATTATAGAAATGATGAATCTAAAGAATGGTGGGGAAAGGAAGAAGAAAAAGAAAAATTATTATAAGAGAAACAGTGAGAGTATTCCCCCTGGAAAAGCCACTGATTCCTCCTGATTTAGGCCTTGTTCTCCTGCTATTCTCAACTGAATACACTTTGCAGAAGTCTCTCCCATGCAGTGATAAACCTAGGGCAGAGTCGCCGCTTTTGTTACGTAATTGCACAAGAGAACAAAACTCTCCTATATGATCAGTGAAATCCTGCTAAATATGACTGAATCCTTTGGAAGATGACATTAGCACACTTTTCTGCCTATCAGTGTTGAAGAAAAGGGACGTTTTTCACATAGAGAGCACTTCATTATCAATATGAGTGAAGACATTTCCTGAGAGGTGCCGGATGCAGCCTCAGTCTGACTGATATTTTTGATTGGACTGTACAGTCTGTTTATACTGTATAAAAATCAGATGGGTTCAAGGAGAAACAGTGAATTCACACAGAGATTATGAACTTCTCAATATGACAGCACAGCTTGGAGTGCCCTTGAACCTGAAGTGTTTAACTATGTGCTGCATAAGAAAATGATCTCAATGACCATGATTTCTAGTAAAAATTTGCCACTGCTTGGCACATGGCAGGTATAGGTCATTTTAGGAAAAATAAATGTCTACTTACTCTGCTTCTGAACAGCAGAGCAGATAATAGAAATATCCACAATGAAAAGTGAAAATGAGAACAAACTCTATGACCTGAATTATACTTCTTATGGGACTTAAATTAATTTGAGTTGAGAAAAAACCCAAATGTTTTCAATCTTGGGGGAAAAAACCCTAACAACAGCAATAAAAAAAAAAGCTGTGGCATTGATTATAGTAATGAAAATCTAATATTTATATCCTTTTTGAAAATGGAGAGCTATTGTATTCATGTCTCTGCAAGAATGACACAGGAATTGTTACTGGTAGGAAAAGAAACATGCTCTTTGTGACACTGTCTATCTGCAGCATCTTGTTACCTCACTGAACACAAGTCATATGTCCACACAGCAAGAACATAAAGGAACAGCAGGAAAATGCTCACCTCCAAAGTCTAAAGAAATAACACAGGCCAACCACAACAGATTGAAAGATTGCAGGTGACTTGCTATGGGCACAGAAGAAATCTGAATATTGTATATAAGATGCATGCAAGAGATTTCTAGGGTGAAGTATGGAATACGTTAAGGTACAGAACAATGGCAGAATTTTTCTTCCTTCACTTTTGTTTTTTACCATGAACACAGGAATAGTTTGGAATCTAATAAAAATGGCTACAGTTTGAGCACTATGAAAATTACTTAACAAAAAACTGTTATCACCAACTCACCCTTATGCTTTCTAAGCAGTGCATCCATCATTTGGATTTTGTATTTGATATTCAGGCATAGCTGTATGAAAAGAGAGACAAGTCAGAAACGTAAGGCCTGTGTTTTAACTCCTCCCTTCACTAATTGAAACCATCTTTGCAAACTTACACTTTTATCCAATTTGGTATGAATGGGCTTCTCAAGATAACTGGATAGAAAGCTGTAGATCCAGCTGGAGGAAAGGAAATAAACACAGTGGCTTTCTTACCATGGATTGAAATCTCTGAAAATATAAAATCTGGCAGACTGGGACATCAATGTCATTTATATTAATGAGAAGCAATTACAGCACTATAGTAGACTGAACACTTGACTGTTTTTATTAATTTGAGAGTCTCAGACAAATCTAGGGGGTCTGAGTCTCAGAATAGCTATATAGAAGGCAATCTGCAAAGTTGTGAATGTTCGTGTTAACATACTGATAAATGATGCTCAATTAGCCACATTTTGTCTATGAGTAAGAAAAAATTCTAGAAAATCACAATAAGAACTGTAAGCATTGTTTCCTATTCTATTAGCTTTACTCCTAAATTGTAGATCAGCTTGTCAAAAGCCTTAATCAGTCTAGATGACCTTTATATCTGCAATCCCCCATTTGCAATCTTGTACTCTCTAATATGGTCAAATGTCAATGCTTACATGTGCAGTAGGTCTAGTCAGCTCATTTGCTGGCACATGCAGGAAGAAATGTAGATTAACTGCACTTCACACACTCAGCAAAGGAGTCTGGTTTTGAAAACAGATCATTAAAAACCTCTTTTCAGAGCCTTCAATAGTTAATCATATCCTGTAGCTAGATCCTTAGAAATCAAAATTTGAGAAGTGTCCCTTATGGTACAAACCCTGCTACTTCCCACAGAGTAATTAGAAAATTTGCTGTACATACCTAGATCCTCCACTTAACTTGACTTTTACACTATCAATGCTCAGCTGGCAACTGTGTAGCAATGTGGACAAGTGGCCTGTGCTATCCCGTGACACTTTGAAGATAACTGCAATAAACAGTCCTGAGATGGACACAGTAATTTGTCCTTGGTCTCTGCTGCTCGGGAAAAAAAAGCCAAAGTCAGTCAAGAAAACATCTGCTGTAAGGGAACAATTTAAGAAATGGCCTGTAAATCAAGTTTGAAAGGACTTCTTGCTTCTGTTATCTAGAATGAAGAATGGGTTTTCTAGGGATTAAAGTATTTTAGGGACATGCCTGGTATTCAAAAACAGATTATATGCATATGTTTCAAGGAAATTAATTTTCCAGTGTTGTGCAGGATTTGACAAGTTTACAAAAATGTCACGATTTCACAGAAACACAAGATATTCCAGTTCTTCATGATAGATCACCCTGAAGGTCTCTGGGACTGCAACAGCAGAAGCCAGTTGGCTAATAAATATGTAACCCAAGTTTTATCAACTTTGTAATTGTTCCACTTTGCTCTTTCCAGTTACAGTTTTCAATAACTCTTTTAAATCTATATATTACTCCATTAGTTTTTGTCCAGCCCCAAACACATTCATTCTCCTTTCTGTAAAATTCCCTACTAAGATCCCAACAGAAATCTCTTTATACCTAAATTCCAGAAAATTTAGGTATTAGGACTATGGTTAGGAGTTGCAAAAGCTGTAGAGAACTGAGTAGGATAGAGAGTTGAATGGATGTTAGAATAGCCTTATAAAAGCCTCATTTACCATAACAGAACTGACACTGAAAGCATCATTTTTCACCCTGTCATCTTGATTACTTGGGTTTTCTTTTCTCAGGCATTACTACAGTGGTGGCATCATACTACAGAGAAAGAGCTCTGTCCAAGAGGAAGTTCAAACCATGAGTCTCTCCACTTTCCTCTTAATTTTTTTAGCCAAAACAAAATTCCTGGAAAAAGAAGCTGTAATCCTAAAAGATTATTTTTTACCCTAAACTGCCCCTGACCAGACCAATCCCTAGTATTGCCAGTCACAAAGTTCCTCCTATCACCATTACCATTTTAAACCCCCCCTTCAATTCATATATGTTCACTAAGTGTCTATGCAGAGAAAGCACCACTCTTAAGACCCTCATTTTCCAGTCCCTATCCAAACCATCATCACAGAAACCATTAGGAAAAATATTTTCCCAAGGAGAGTTATGCAGCATTGGGACAAGCTATTGGAAAGGTTGTTGCATCATGATCCTTGGCCAAAAAACATCACTAGTCAGCTGATGTGGTCTAGTCTGGTGACTGCTGTTTTGAACAGGAGGCTGGACCAAATTACTTCTAGAGATCCTGCTAACTTAGGTTTACTCATCCTACAGGGACACACATCATCACAAAAGGATCTCAGCCCTCCTCCCTTTTTGGGCTACTTGGGAGATGGGGAGCAACATAGCTACTTAGGTCTTTTGTTCCTGCACCCTTATATATGCTTTTCTTCTGAAGGAATCCGGATTGACTGAGGCAGGGTCACAGCTCCCAGTCTTCAGGAGCAATGGGCCCACAAAGAAGTTTTGTGACTTGCAGAGTGCTCTGGGACATAGTGGAGAAAAGGACTACTTTGAGAACTAGAAATGCACTAGAGTGGAAAGAAATAACACTATCACAAAAAGCAGCACTAGATTAATCCTTCAAAAAGGCAAAAAAACCCCTTTACTCCCTAAACTCCACCAAAGCTGCCTTTGACCACTTCTCCCATGATCTGCTCTGTGAAATTCTGAATAAGTCCCTGCCTCCCTTGCTGTCTCTGGAGTCTTTGGTGTTTTATACATCTGGAGTCTCTACAGATTATGCCCAGGTCCTTATCCTTCAGCAAGAGAGGTGGCTTCAGTGTTTAGGCACAGCTGTTTTGCCCTACTGAATATGGTATCTTTTTTCCCCACAATAGTGATATAACAGAAGAAACAACAGAGAGGCTGGGGGCACAGTGACAGTTTCCAGCCACCAGTCTCACTGACACAGAAGGCAGAACTGCATTCCATGCTCCTTTGGAATCAGGATGAGCTGTGAAATTTTGTAGCCTGGTGATCCATCTTGCTGTGCTATCTGGCTCACAATAGAGCAATGCCTACTGCTGTTACCAGCTGCTCCATTAACCCAAATTGTAGAGATTAGCACATTGCAAACTTTTCTGATATCCCAGAAGTTTTAGGCCTCCCCATTCCCAAGAAAAGCTATACTATCCTAACACTGTTGTATTAAAGTTCTATTGCAAAAGTGCTGAGGTAAGTGGAAAAATCAGTATGTAATCATGTCAATACAGACAATCTTATACTGCACAGGCTTATGAAGCTAAGTCAGTTTTCCATACCAACCCAAATTCTGGAGTTTCTGAAGTTGTGAATGTTTGGCATTTTGACAGTGCCCTTCCTTTAGCAGGAGCTGTTTGGACAGCAATATACACTGTACCAGCATGCAGATCATTAGCTATAGAGTCAAGCTTCCAGCTATACTATACAAAGAAAGTAGCAAATGTGGCCACTGCAAACTCTGTGTTCCTGAATATCCATGTAATGTCCGGACAAACTGAGCATGCTAACAGATGTCTGACCTGATGCTTCCCAAAGAGACCTGTGGGGTAGAATAATTTAAAAAAACCCACAGAACAACATTAGTTGTCAGGGGATGTTTCCTTCTTAAGAAGTTTATTCAAATTGATTATTGTTGTATTGTTGTTAAATGATAAAGCACATCTGACCTGAAAAGTAATTACCCAGTATATTTCTTAATTTCATTTGCAATCCTTCTCCCAGAGCCCTCCTACCTGCACCCTGTACAATACTTACAGTAGCCATGAGTGTACTCTCCAGTCTGCACTAATTGTAGCAGAAGCCTGTGCCACTGACAGATAAATGCCAGTGCCAGAAATAAAGGAAGCAGAAGTTTCTGGGAAATCTACAGCATTAATTCTGAGCCTACAGAACACAGAAAGGGGGATTATTAGACTGCACATCAAAAGACTAAGAAGGACCTCTGATCACTGAAACCCCTTCTGCTATAAAAGGTAAAGTCTATGCTTCAGTAAAAGAATTTCTCAGAAATGACTGAACCCATGTGTATTTTAGGAAAGAAAGACACTCGTACCATTACACCTTGTAGGATCCTTGGAAAAAGAACCCTTGATATTTGGCCAGGGGGGTTTTGGGTGTGGTTTGTTTGCTGTTTGTTATAAGCAAAAACGTTCCCTTGGGAGAAGAACGAACTCACTAAAGTGAAATCTTCTTGCCAGGGAAAGAATAAATCTATGTTTAATCCCAGATACTACATCTATAAATAAACCCAGGTTGTCTGATTGCTAGCATTTACTGAAGACCATCAAAGTTTTTGTTTTCCCATTCTGCTTCCTTGCCTAAGCAAAGGGCTCTGGAGAGGATCCATTTTTCTAAATTAAATCTTAGTTGAATATTTCCCTGCCAAAAAAAATCTTTCTGATATTCAAGGACATTGTCTTGCAGATGGGTGTGTTGAATTGAGCTGAACATTGTAAAGATATCAGATGTCATCTTATCACACTGTATATATTTCTCATTGTTCCCTGCTATCTGGTAGAGATCTCTGACACAATTGCCTTTAATCTGCTTTCCCTGGGGCAGAAGGCACCAGCTCCTTTTAGTTAAAATGACCATAACTTTCCAATAACCTCTCAGGCAGTAAGACTGCCTTTAGGTATCTTGTTTGCTGTGAGCTAAAATCAGATTATACACTGGAAAGATTACCAATTTCAAGAACTATGGTTGGGGGAATGAATTGGGGTTTTGAAAATCATGCAATAATTTAGACTGAAATAGGACCTCAGGAGATTTTGCTGGTTCAACCTCTTACTCAAAGCTGAAACAACTCAGAGACTCTGCCCACTTGAGTCTCAAACTCATCCAAGAATGCAGACTCCCCAGCATTTTCAGCCCTTGTTCTGGTGCTCCCTAGAATTTTTTGCTAACTTTAATACTTTTCTTGATGTGACTTAGGCCTTTTGCTCATCATTGTTTCACTGTGTACTCTTGGAAGAATCTGGCTCCATGTTCTCTTGGTTTTTTTTGTTTATAGCCTATTGGAAGGTGGGATTGAAGGCTGTAGAAAGACCTGCTTTTATATTAGTCTCCATATTTGAAGAAATTGTAGGAAACTCTGTAAAACTGTTTTTCTACTGACTGCTCCTGGTACAAAGATTTTCCTCTTCAGTAAAGAGTTGTTGAGCCCTATCCAGTCAAAATTATAATTTATCATGTAAATTAATCTAAAAGTATTCTGTAAAAAGCGTCTTCCTGCCACATCATCCAAGATACATCATCCCCTGCACACATTTTCATCTTATCCCTTTTTTGGCTTTTTTTTCATCAAACACAAACAGATTATTTTCATTGCTACAGGTCCTTCATTGGAGCAGACTGTTAATAACACCAACCCTGCCCTCTTTCCCACCCATTTCCCCTGCTGTATCATAGCCATGCTTATACCTGTCTTGCCCCAAACTCTCACACAAACCAACAGAAAAAAAACAGCCAAGGTGCTCCTTCAGAAGCTTTATAAAGCTCATCTCTTGATTGAAGCAGAACAAGTACTTCAGAAGCAGAGTTAGATGAACCACTAAAATTTTACACTGAACAAAGCAGTGGCTGCGTAATTATTACAATGTAGTAATAAAAAGCTGATTCATCCTAAAACTTTGAAATTAATTTCCTTTACTTACTTTGAAATGATATAGTTGACCTTAACAACTGAGAAACTCTCCTGCCCACTCCAGCTTGGGAAAGTCTCTTTCAATACTGCTTGCTTCAGGAGCTCCATCCCAATCCTCCTGCCTACAAGGGGACATAGGAAGGTACATGCCTTGCAGATTGGAGTCAGGCACCTGAAGGTCCAGATATACTACTAAATAATTTAATCATAATTTTTAACATAGTTCTTGCAATACTCTGATTCTATGATCTTTACCTAGATCTCCTTCCAACTACAAATATACCCATTTATAACTTCTCTTAGCCTCACATATAAGCCATTTAATCCAAGATCAAGATAATCTGTTAGGATCATTTTGTCCCTGAGTTGTCTTTCATATTCTAGAGATTGTGTCAGGTTTCTGAAACTCTTATACTCCCTTTACTTCACTCATAATGTGGATGGCCTTGGGAAACACTTGGTCATCACCTTTACCTCATACTGCCTCATATCTGTTGGATGAAAAAGCCAGTCATGAAGTAGCAAGGCAACTTGTCTATGTAGTGGTTACTTATGGAAAAAGTGTGATATATGCATCTGAAGTGCTGGTATGTCAAATCCAGAACTATCTAAATTGTTGCTTGTGTACAGAAGTTGTTGGAGTTCTAAAGACAATCCTTTAAAATATTTTCTTCCTTTTTCTTTCACAGTACATATATTTTGCCTCTGAACCTTAACCATTGCAGCCTGCTGCAGATGTCTGACTTATTTCCTTACCTTCTTTCCTTGCTTTAAGGAATCCCTGCTTTCTTGAATGTTTCAATGCTATTTGTGCATTGATAATATACACAGACCCTATTATCAAAAACCAGAGCATCTTTAAATCCCAAATTCCTTGTGCCTTCCTTCTTTTTGCTCATCTTTAAGACATAACTAAAACTTTAATACTGAATTATGTCCTGCTTTCAGATGTTTTCACTCTGAGTGTCTTTAGCTTTTGACCTCACAATTGCTGAATACTAAACACCTGGGTTTTTTTCATTGCCGGGCTCCATAGTATTTGAAAAGCTAAGAATTGAAATTTTTGGTAACTGGATTTTATAAAATGCATCTGTTATGAAGGAGAAGTAAGTTATGATGATCTGGGAATTCTTGTCTCCAAAGCAAAATATGGGCTCTCACTGAAATAACTTAAAGCCCTCTTATGACTGTCAGTGAGGGCAACCAGTGATCTCAGGTGGAATTTCTCTCAAGGTTCTTGTAGCAGGCAAGATGCATGAATGCAGGATCTATTGCCTCAGCCTTCAAATCTCACATTAAGGGAAAGGATATATCAGGCACCAAGCTCTTCAAATATGAGAAATACCTTCGGGAGGAGAACTGTTCATCTGCTCTTACTACTAATGCAGGGGTGTGCCAGCTTAGTCTGTTCATTCAGCACTTGAAAGGCCACGCTGACTGTCACAAAAACTGCTGTGCTCACACTAAGAAACACCAGGTTGAAGTCTCATTTCTAAAGGCATCAGAGATCCCTGGGAAACAAGGGAGATCGATACAGTTTTGGGTGACTGATGTTTGCCCTGCACTTCTCAACTCCTCAAAAGCTCTTAAACAATGCTCATGCAGCAAAATAAGTAGATCTGATCCTCGCTTTCATCTCAATGGAATGAACCCTTTTATTTCTCATTTCACAAGTCCATTGTTTACCTGTCAGCATGTTCAGTACTTAAATGACGATTAATCCTTAGCATGACCGAGTCTTTGTTGAATTTGTGCCTTGTTAACCTTTATTATGAATATTAATACTGTAAACAACTGAAATTCTACTACATGCCCCCCACACCCATGGAGTAAGCCTTAGGTAAGAGACGGTGAACGTCAGCATGAATAGAAAGAGTATGGAGAATATATTGTGGAAATTTTCTGTTAAGGGGCAGAATTATGGCAATCACTAGATTTTTTTTTTTAAAGAATAGCACATGCAGGGTCTGTCCCATGCCAAAAGCAGGAGTGAGAGTAAAGGTGTGCATCTACGTGGCTGTTCCAAAACCGTAAGCTTTTTTCCCAATTGTGTCTGATTATCTTCAACTAAGTATTGCACTTTAAGTCAGGTTTTTGACACTTTAAAAAAAGGAGCAATTGTATGACCATCTAATCCTGGTTCTAAAAAAGTATATAGATATGAAAAATATAGTAGAAACTACTGGACTGTAGGAGAATGCAGTCGTCAATAAAGGATAAATTCACACCTGGGATGCACACAAAATAAAGGAAATAAATGAGGAAAGAGACAAAGAGTGTTCCTGGTGTGAGGTGACAAAAGGAATATATTCTATTTCAGTATTTAAGACGCTTGTTCCTTCATTGCACCTCTATTAAGAAACAATATTCTGTACATAGAGTATTTATGATAAATTAACTTCTGACAATGTTAGACATACCACAGTCCAGCCCCTTCTGAGTAATCCTCACTTTAAGACCAGGATTAGCCTCAAGCCTCAAGGACAGCCAACACAGCAGGAAAAGATACCATGTCTTTAGCATCTTCTCACCTTTGTCACAAATCTGTTAAGAACATGTATGATACAAATGCTTTCATAAATTATGCATACCATGAGTTGCAAAAAGTCTGTATCCATGACTTTCTTCAATGGAACTTGGACAAGGATGGATAGGCAAGAGAGCCTTAGTTAATGATTTTATTGCATAAAGCCATAATTGTGGGAGCAGGCACATATTTATGATTCTTTGGATCTCACTTTGGCAGGCACTAGCTGTTGGTGAGACTGAATGGTTCTGCTCCACTACTCTATCCTTTCCCCACACCCATGTCTTGGCTGTCTTATTTTACCATCTGTCCTACCTCCTGTAGAGTCAACATGACAAAGTAATTCCAGTCAAGGAGAAGCAGGTCTGTCTTCCTCTATAACAACACCTCCTTTTTATACACATAGCCTCCCTAGGATATACCAGATTTGAGGGGCTCAAAGTTTTTCAGCTGAATCTGCTGGTCTAATAAAATAAGGCAGGTCAGACACTGCTACATGAGATTGATTAAATGAGGTTACATGAGAAGGGAATGGAAGGGTAAATTCAAAGCATGTGTGAGAATTACATGGTGATCACAAAGGCGTAGAGAAGGGTGTCCTGGCATGAGAATGCAGTGGTGTGGTTGAGTGCAAAGCAGGCTCTGAGCCACTGCATGGTGGGACATAACCACACAACACAGATTCACAAAAGCTGAGACAAATTGTTTCTTTCTGTGACACATTCCTAGTACAAAAGTAAGGTTTCTTTGTTCAAAATTCTTGTATGCATCCTGATTTTCACTACCAATGACAGCCACTGCTCAATTTCCTAGAAATAACAATACTGTTTCTCAAGACAACTTCAAGTCTTCCCAGTGCTGCATTAGAAAATTGCTTATTAGGGACCTATAATAACTTTATGCTGGGCTTACCACAGACAGGAGTGGGACATTCTTTTCTAACACATCTGATTGTGATCATGATACCTGTGTATGTGTAAAACCATGCTAATTAATCAGTAGCAACAGGTCTTGCTAATTTCCCAGTAATTTGGAGACTATAAAGTAATTCCTCGATTTCTAACAAGTATCATATTGTCTTGGACAATCTATTCCATAATCTGTTAGAAAACACATAAATGTTAAAACAAGCACAAACCGTCTCTTCCACCAAAAAACCCCACACCCCACCACCCTTTGGTAGTCTTACTTCTGTATTGAAATTAGTATTATCAGGTCAGACTCTAAATGGTTGCAAATCTACATTCTACCCAGCACCTCATAAATAACTGGTCTTCAGTAGATTTCCCACTGTAAGACAGACAAAATGCATTATCAATATTGCCGTGAAACTGATTCTTCGAGGAATCCTTACAAAGTTATCCCAGAACATTATGCAAGAAAAAGTAGTCTCAGGGAAAAAAACATTCTGAAAACATAATCCACATTGTGACAAATTTTGAAAATGCACCCTTTAATTTGTCCATCTCTAGTTCTTTCGCCTTTTTGGTTTTCTCTATTTTAAGCATCTCAAAAGAAATACTTTAAGGTAGCAATGTTATATTATGCACAACAGCCTGTTGAAGTTACATACCTTAAACATTTTCCAAAAAGTGTCCTAACTTTTCCTGCAGACATGCCATTTTCAATCCTGATTAGTAAGGGTCAATTAAAAATTAATGTAAAACCAGAAAGATTTTTCTATCATTAAAGGACATGGCTATTTACTAGATAATTATCTAGCAGGATTTCTAGAAACATTGATGCAGATGAGATACCTCATTCCCATAGCATGTCATTCACACTGAGGAACAGAAAACAGCAATCTTGCAATCTAGCATGCTTTGGAGCTGATTAGTTCTTGTTTGGATCTTAAATGTAGGTTGGGTAAGAAGCTGAAAGAAACTGAACTGCCACGGGAATAAAAGATGCTATCATTTCATACTGCTTCCTCACACCAACAAGCTTCACTTTTGCGCTCCAAAGCTGATATTCTTGGTTTCATCCCTGAGCCTCTCTCAGACCCTTAGGATCGATTGTACAAGGTCAGTCAGATGACTGAGGCAGACAGAGCTAAGCAGAAGGAACTTGTCAGCTGCCTGATAGTCTAAATGAGAGCTGCCAATTGCACTGCTGAAGACAATATGTGTCAGACAAATTACTCTGATTTTTATCTTCAGTAACTGAGCAGGCATGGACTGATTTCTGTATGTAAATAATTCCCTCAATTCTTTTGTCTTCGCAGAGATAGTGCATTCAAGTACTTAAGTAGAGGAAAAGATTAAAAACTCCTTTGTTTCAGTTTGTGTACCTGTCTCACCCTAATGAAGTACTCTACTTACCAGGCTGTAGATACCATGTCTGGTTTCTCCTTCGTGAACAGTCTGCAAAAACTTTTAATAAAAATCACAATAAAGATTACAGCTGAAATCTGCCTAACAACTCAGCAAGCTTCTGATGAAAAAAAAAAAGTCACCATAATTGGCTTGCACAGGTTTAACACAGCCATAAAACCACACTGTCTTCAACTGACCATCCTCAGCATAGAGTATGTCTGAAAAAGAATTTTGTCATTGTCTTGCCTTGGTCCTGTACAAGATTCTCCAGTTTACAACCCACAGAATAATTTCTTTCACTTTCAAAAATTTAGAAACCTCACTGGTTAACAAACACAAGGCAAACAGTTCTCAAACACGATAGCAAATATAGAGTCTACCCAACCTGAAGTCCAGAAGGAGCACTTTAATTTCCCAAATATCTCTGCTGTTATCATAGAACTGGGACTGGATTTTTCAGTTCCTTCTTTGCTCCATTGTTTCTAGTTACTCTGCAGTATACTCAAGAAGAGGTAGGGTTTCTGCAGCTCAGTCAACAGTGTCAAATCAAAACGGACTCAATAGCCTCAGGATTTTAACCCTTCCTACACACTGATACTCCATATGGAAAATCACCTCTTGAGGGAAAAGGAATATAAAGCTTATATGGTTGATAGAAGAGATATATTGTCAGGAATGCTTAAATAAAACAGCAAATGACACGGACAGGAGTTTGCTAAATGACATAAAAGCAGATGATCTCTCTCCACAACTACTGGAAATACCCACAGAATGAGAAAAACTTCAGTAAGTTCCTGTTCATGGTTTCCTGCATTCTGTGTTGAAAGTAATGCTATCCACTTCCCAGCTCATGAGGCAGCCATCAATCTTGCTCAGTGAAATCTTCAAACAGAATTCCCAGGAGGAAATGGCAGCCCCTACCCCACAGGTTGTACCTGTGACTATGTCTGGGACGCTCCCTGATTTTTCAGCAGTTTTGCAAAAGCTTTATGTTACCACAGCTTTTCCTAAGTGTGGCTTTACTACTGATGCCCTTCATAAAGGCTTTCAAGGCCTTGGAGCAGGGTTGCCAGAGAACTATTAATCTACGCCAGGCTGCAAAATAAATAGCATAGCTGTAGTGCCTACACAGAATCTGCTAACAATGGATAACAATGTTGGGAGGCAGTTGTCTCACGAGCTGATGGAAAAAAACATTGTCCCTGTTTTGATCCATTGAGTTAATGCTGCTGACCTCTGTAACTGCCCTATCCTAGTACCCGAGCCAGGACGATGAGGATCATTTCTATCAAAGTCCATTTAGCAAAACAAAAATCAGTGTCCTTGTTCTGGCTCTGCCCTGCACGCTGCCCTCACAGCTAAGAACTGTGGGGTGCACTTAAGCTGGTTCCCAAGGGACGAGCAAAGAGTAAGAAATACTGAGACACTGAACAGGAATGCAGCAGGCATTACTTGTCTGGAAGCTGCCCAAATTCAGAGCTGAGTCCATCATTTGCATAGGTCTGTTCTAAGATTTCTTCTCTGCTTTTCTCCCCGTTGTTTGGCTCACTCATCAGTCTCTTCTACAACCACTGCGCTCCTTTCAGGGAGCTGACAGTAGCATGAGGCACTCTCAGCCTGGGCAGCCACTACCCTGGGGTCACACAAATTGCAGTCCTGTCAGATTCCTAAGAGGTAGATGCAGTAATCTCCCTAAGAAGAAAATGACCCTCTTTTTATTACCCAGAGAAACATGATTTTAGTCTGCTAATGAGAAGATATCAAACTCTGACCTTGGTGTGTCACTTCAAATACTTTTGCTCAGCACAAAACTCCCAGCAATTTGGTATTGTTAAAAATATGCAAATCCAAAGAAAAACACAGTGGCACCTAAAAGCGTCTGAAGCAATCGGGCAAACTCCAGGAAAACTGCTGGAAGGTCTTTTGTGCCATACAATCAAGATTTTATTCAGAAACAGAAAAGTTAAGAGGTACACGAGCAAACTCCAGCCACTGTTTAAGGGTCATCTGCAGCCAGCCAACCTGAGATGGTATAATGCAGAGTTCCACTCACTGTATAGAGCACTAGCATAAAGCACTTTAAAATACCTTCTAGGAGTAAAGCTGACCACCAGCAAGCTGCAAGGATTTAGCAGGTTCTCTCCACTGGCTTTTATTTGAATCTCCTCCTCCACTGGCACACTTCAAATGGAACTTCAGACTTCGGCACTTCATCTCCTGATGATACTCCAGCCTTCATACCCATCTCCTTCTCATTCCACACTTTATCCCACCTTTCAGCGTGACTCTTGTCATTCAAAATATGACCATCAGAAGTTAATATATACACACATATATTTATTTATACGTATTATAAACCACATTATTTGTAGTGGCAAATACGTGAAGAAAAATAACAGAAAAGTTCCACAGGCTCACAGCTTTATTACCACACTCATCTTTCAGGAAAAAAAAAAAATCTATTAGGTATGCAATTGAACCAAAGAGACCTTTACACTTTATAGCTCTCCTCTGCCATGGGACTTGGTCAACAGGACTACAGCTTTAAATTTCAAATTCCTCAACAGAACCCACTAGGGCTTTCAGTAGTGTTTTACAGCTTTGGTGAAACAAGTTCTATTGGTTGTGTTTCACACTGACCACGAGGGAAAGAAACATTCTCAATAAAGTACTCTGAGTAGAGAAACCACATTGTCTTCAACAACCGTTCCAAGCTACTGACAAAAAGCTTTCATCATCATCATACTGTGTATTATCTTAACAAATTAGACTCAAAAATAATTCACTATTTCTGATAAGAGCAAACTATGCTGAAAGTCAAAATTCTTCTGTACACAACCATTTTTCCAAGCCTCTAAGCACACAGGTTTCCTGTATTAATTTGACAAGTGCCCTTCCCAGCCAGAGGTCAACTTCATATATGGCTATTGAAAGTCTCCTGCCTGCAGACTGAGACAAAATTAAAATGGTGGAGAAAACCTGTAACTCATCAAATAACAGCCCTTTTTTCTAGAATGATGTGTGAGGGAAAAAATTAATGGTGGTGTTGAGTCATTTGTAATTTGCCAGACTTGAAAGCAGAGGAAAATGGTTTAGCCTTTCATCCTAATTGTTTCCTAGGAGATTTTCCTGCTGTGTGGAAAATGTGTCTAAACCTTACATTGTGTGGAAAACGTGTCTAAACCTTACATTATAGCATGACTCATAAAGTTCAAAGGAAAAATTCACAGAATGGCAGCAAAAATGCTCACTTGTAACTGGTGTAGCTGGTTACCTAATAATGGCTACAGTCAGCTCCTGAGAAACTGAACCACTTCATGTCACACAATCACTTCAGCTTGTGCAAGCTACTGAAAAGGTGGTTCTGCTGTTAGCAACATGTCTGCAGCCGTGGGCATTCCACATACTAGGGAAGCCTCCTCCTCCCTGCCAAAGGAGCACAGACTAAGATGCCACAGAGCCAGTGGGATAACAGGAGGTGGCTGGGACAGTCACCTCTTCACTCTGAAGGATGAAACAGAGCAGGACATCCATGGCCAAAGGGAAATGGTAATGATGTTGAGGCAGCAGCATGACTCACTTTGGATTCAACCCTCTTCAAGAGAGAGCAAAGAATTTCTGAGAAGCACAGTGCTCCTCACATGTTCTCCTTTCTACCTCTTTGCCAATTCCATTGGCATCCCCCCCTGCTGCAGCAACCCACTCTTCTGGATTTATCCAGGATGTGGCCCCATTTGACGATGACTGCATAAGCACTCCTTCAAAAACGGTAGTGGCAAAGGGTGCAGCTTCTCAGGAAATCCCTTGTTGTAGTGTTTGTCAGTGAGGACCCGTAAGTTACACCAAGCTGATTGTAATGAGCATCAGCTCTTCCATTGTTCAGCGAGTGGTGTTCCAGCTCAGCATCCTTCTTTCATCGCCTTCAGTACAAGCCTCTCCTTTCCACTGAGGAATTTATTGACATGTTGAAAACAGAGGATGGCTGCCCTTCAGTTTGAGACACGTCTGACAGCCAACTCCAAAATGAATGGGATAGTTTCGATGGCCACGTTAAGACGCATAAAGGAGGTTTCACCTGCAGCCCAGAATAAAGAGTTTTTTGAAGTTTCAAGTCTCCTTTTTCTGATTGGGCCCCTAGGGGCTGAAAGAAGCCAGCAAGCCTGTTTCTACAGGGTTAAGCAATGTGTATAGGCCCCTAATAAGCACTTGTACTTGGTGGTAGCTGTGTAAGCTAGGTCTTGTGATTTCACTTAATATTTTAGTATTATATTCCTAGAATGTACCCCAGTTTTCTTGCATTAATCTTTGTATGGAGAAATGTGATGCAAGCCACGTTTTATCATGAGAAAGAAAACCAAGTTCAGAGAATATGCATTGCTCCAAGTTACCTCTGAATTTACTGCTTTTAAAAATTCAATGGAATTCATTAAACAAAGTAAAAACCTGAAAATTTTTTTGCTTTTTACGTTATTCCCCCACTCAACATTATACTCCTGCCAAGTGTGCATTTCCAGGTTCAAGACGTGGGAAGGGCTTTCTTCCAATTATGACACGTGAAGAGGAACTAAAGCCAGTAAACTTCAGTTTGTACCACTTCATACTTTTGGCGAGATTTTTTGCCCACAGTCGTTGTACCATTATCTGTGAGGTGGTAACTCAGCAGTCTGGCCTAGAAAAATGTGGTTCCTTTATAAACTAAACACTCTCGGGGAAAGCATCCTCCTTCAGCCTTTCCCCTTGTGCATTTCCACCCTCGCCTACAGTTTAACACCCAGGCAGGCTCTCCCTGGCAGTTCTGGCTACAGAACATCGCCTCACCCTGTGCTACACTGAGGACGAGGAGGGCAGCGGCCCAACCACCCTCGCCACGCGGGGCTGGGCAGTCCGGGCACAAGAATAACACCCGCCAGTAGCTTATCCATCGCAGGGGAAGCAGCTGAGGAGGAACGGAGCAGTTACGAGGCGCAGGAGCCGCAAGGCAACCACACCGGCAGCAATGGCGGCTCCCGCACCGCCTGTGGGGGCGCGCGGGGGCGGCTCCTCCCGCGCACAACCGAGCGCCCAATCATCGATCGCGGCCGGGCGGGGCCGCCACCGCCGCGCAGGCCACAACGCGGGACGCCGAGACAGCGATCGGGGGCGTGCCGCGAGCCCCGGAGGCGGGGCCGCGACAACCAAAACAACGGCCCGGCCCGGCAGCCCTTGCGCCCGCGCCCCGCCGCCACCTTCCCCGCCGCCGCTGCCCGGCGGGGCCCGCTCGGGGCGCGAAGTGGGGGCGGAGACCCCACCCCGTCCCGCTGCCGCCATGAAGCTCCGCGTTCGGCTGCAGAAGCGAACGGCAGCCCTGGAGGTGCAGGGGGCGGAGCCAACGCTGGGGGAGCTGCGCGCGCAGCTGCGCCTGGCCCTGCTGCCCGCCTGGGGGTACAGGTAGCGAGCGGAGCGAACCATCGTGAGGGGGTGCCGGGGGGGGGGAGGCGATGCCGGCCGTGCGCGGCCCGGGTCGGCGGGGCCGTACCACGCGGCGCGGGGGGAGGGATCTGCCCCCCGGCCCCGCGGGCGCGGTGCTGCCCCCTGCGGGCGGGGCGGCGCTGCTGCGGCCCGGCGGCGCATGGCGGGATCGCGGAACCGGCTCGCGGACCGCCTGCCCCGCCGGGGCACCAGCGCTGCTTCCCGGCTGGGCGCTGCGGAACGGGAAGGCAGAACTTCGGGCGTGCTCCGCTGTGAAATGCTCGGCCAGAGCTGGCTGAGATTTCTGCGCGGTACTTATGTTACAGAATGCTGTAGGGTCTCAGTTTTACACTTCTCTCCGGCTTCCTGGAGAATCTCGGTTTCAGTTTCATAAACGTTTTATCTGTGAGCAACTCACGGCATCCTCCGTAGGAGAGTAAAGCCTGCAGAATCGCTTTAAGAACCGCCTGTAAAAGGGGAGCGTTTTCTGATGGTGGCTGAAGGGTTTGTATCACAAACCTTTAATTAGGTCCGACGTGCTGGTGTTTCACTGGTGATTCACACAGCAGTGTGGGCAGGAGGAATCTGAAGTTACTGCTTGTCTTGCTGCAGTGGGTGTATTTTATAGCTGATACTGGGTAGCTGCTTCCCTGCTAACCAGTTTCATTTCTGGGGTTTTTTTTTGGCCTGAAGCATCTTATTTTATCACCCTCATTTGCAGCTAGCATTCTATAGGACAGCTGCTGATCTTTGAAATTAATGTTTAGCTCGATGGGAAAGCAAGGTGGTTGAGCCTTCAACACTATTTATTTTTAAATAATCTGAGGCAGTAGTTATTTAGAGCTCGTTTTCCTAGCTGTGATATCTTCTATTTTGAAGGGCACTTGTTTGCTTTCTTTCATAACTGTTTTATGAGCAATTTCTGTAAATGAAGTTTTATTTACCAAGCAGCTACAGTAACTTAAAATGTACTTGGCAAGAAATGTGGGGAAATAATTTCATACAATCTTTTTTTTATCTCTATCTATTTCACTATTTCTTTAACATATAGGTAATTAGTAATGGATTAAGCCCCGTGGCACAATACTCTTGTAATATGCAGTATGCATTTCTAACTGTAGAATTATAGGGCCATTAAGGTTGGAAAGGACCTCCAAAATCATCAAGTCCATCTTCGACCAATCACTACCAGATCAACTAAACCAAAGTACCAATTGCCATGTCCAGTGGGTGGCTATCCAGGGTCAGCCAACCATGTTTCCTTACGTTTTTGTTTTTTTTAATTATTTTGCAGTTCGGATACCACATTTTCAATAACATTGAACAGAAAAGATCCTCTCACAGAGGATCAGAAGACCTTAGCTTCATACGGGATTGTTTCTGGTGATTTGATTTGCTTGCTACTAGAAGAGCCAGATGGACAACCCAGCCTACCTCCTCCTCCACCTCCTTCTGCTCCTCCCCCACTTCAGAATGGTCATGAGCCGTCCACCTTGACCCCCAACAAAAGTCAGGCCAACAGTCCAAAAGGAGAAGGGCAGAATGAGCAGTCTAACAATGAGAAGGCTCAAGTGGAAGTTCAAGAGAGTGATGAGAGGGTAAGTACATGAGAATTTTCCTGTACAGCACAGGGCAAAAAAGAAGGTATCCTGTTGTGTCAGTTGCTGTACTACATAGGAGATAATCTCTTCAGAATATTTGGCTCCTTATATTTGTCTGATATATATTCAGTTATTTGAATGGAAATTCATCTCTATTCATTGTATTTTACTGTGGCACAGAAGCTAATTCAGAGAGCTCAAAGTGTTTCAGGAGTAAATGTTTTTGCTGGAGCATACACTTAAGGAAGTAAGGATTACATTTCTTACCTGCCTCAGTGCTATCTTCTTGAGGAAACTGATTCTAGATAGGAGCAGATGCAACAGGCACTGTCGAAGATAGGCTTTTTTTCTTACCCCCTTTCCTGACCCTTCCCTTAGGTAAATCTGTTTACAGGTTTCATTCTACTTCTTTTAAATAAAGTGTCTGTGTGTAGTTTTGTCAGTTACTAATAACAGGCTATGATTTTGGTAGAATAAAGGAAGCTACAGTGAAGCCACAGTCCTCCTCAAGTGGCAGCAGGTGCACTCCATTGATTGATTTCTCCCCACCCCTGCTTTTTAGGCCTGTTGTGTTTGTTGGCAGCCCAAGTTACCATTTTGGTTACTTGCCATGCATATTGGCTAAGTTCAAATAAATGGTGATAGTACAGTGATTAAATTATTCCTGTGTATGTTGCAAAAATTCAGATGAAGGTTTAATATATTATGATCACTTTGTCTTTAGTTAGTATATGCAATAAAATAACACTCTTTCATGAAGGGTTTGCATTATAAAGATTAAAAAATACAAAGGCTACATGTATAGTCCCAGTCTCCATCTGGAATGCTAGAATATGGAGGTATAGTGAATCTGTACAACTTGTATGGGAAATCAGGCTGCAATAAACAGATGTTTAATGTTGATGTATATAGAGGTGTAATTTCTGACGTATGTTTTGCTTTCCCCTGAAGGCAGGATCCAGCCTAGAATTTCCTTCTGGATTAGTCCCAGAAGATGCTGACCTGGAAGAAGGTACAGGTTCCTATCCCTCCGAACCCATGCTGTGCAGTGAAGCTGCTGATGGTGAAATACCCCATTCCTTAGAGATGCTCTACCTTTCTGCTGACTGTACCAGTGCCACTGATGCCTTGATCGTTCTGGTTCATCTTCTCATGATGGAAACAGGCTATGTACCTCAGGTAGGTAGGTGCACCACCAAACAGCAATTTCTGGGTCAGTGTGGGGAAGCTGTGGAATATACAAGATGCATCTGAGGATCTGCTTCTGCCTTTGTATATATCAGTTGGCTGCAGGGGCTGCTGAAAGATCAGCTTCTCTAATTTCCCTGACCAGAAAGTCTTCAGGCTAAAGACAGAGCAGCTTCTAGGTGTGGAAGAAGAGGCCTGTACCTGTGTTTGTTTTGGTCCTCAGCCTCACTGGGACCCAGCTGAACCTCCTGCTCCTGCCTTACACTATTGAGCATGTGCTGATGTGCTTAGATTGTAGCACTTCCCCAAAGTACTGCCTTAAGAGTCAGCGTTGTCTCAGTGCTATCCTGCCAAGTGGTGCTTAATGAGGCCTAGGTCTGCCAAAGCACTGGCTCTAATTCCATATTCAGCTAAGTGTCATGTTTGTCTTTGGCTCTACTAATCTATAGAGGTATCATACTCGAGCACCTATGGCAGTATGCCTGTACGAAGTTTGGATTCACTTTTTCCCTTTGCATTTGCATTTTATGTTTACTAATATGTGGCTGAATGTGCAGAAAAAGACTTGGTCTTGGGCAGGTGTTTAGATTCTCGTATTTTTTCTTGCAGTGAGGCTGACTAAGCACATGTGGGTGTCAGGTTGACCAATACCAATTTAATAAATATGCTAAGTTCATTGCATCCCCCTAATTTGAAATACTGTGTAAAGAATACATTTGCCGCTGGGGATGAAGTTTGGGGTCCGTGAGCAGGCTTGGAGGTAGGAAGGATGATTGCCCTGCAGATTTAAGAGAAATGAAGGAACCTACTTTCACTTTTGGTTACATTGTATCTGTATACCTCTGAAATTCCATCTGAGCCTCTTCGTGCTGAAATTGAAAGCCAACCTGTTAGCTGACTCAGGTTTTCTAATTAACTTCAAACTATGATTCTAGAGCCCTGTCAAATACTGTAAGTTCACAGAAAAGGTACAATAACTTTTTTTTTTTTTTTTGTGTGCAGCAAGTTAGTTATGTGGAATTGTCAGAATGTTGGAATGGATGGATGTGTCTCAAAGAAATAGGTGTGAGTGCTCACTGAATGTCCTTTCCTATCAGGACGAAAAATTTACTGAACTTCACTTAGATTTGTTGTTAGTTTTGGGGAAAATAGTGTAGAATCAGACATATTCGTAATCACTGTGTCATAATGTGCATTAGGACTGACCTAAGAGTTGAATTGCAGGCATCATTCTGCCATTTCCTAACTTCTAATCCTTTTCTCACCCCTCAGCATTGGCACATTGCAGAAGTATGACAGTGTGTTTGTTACCCCTTTGCATTTGTAGGGGATAGAAGCCAAGGCAGTCTCTATGCCAGAGAAATGGAGAGGGAATGGTATTTATAAGCTACAGTACACACATCCCCTTTGTGGAGAAGGTTCTGCTGGTTTGACTTGTGTGCCTCTGGGAGAGCTTATTGCTATTAATGGTAAGTCAGTAATGTCTTTATCCTGGATGCACATTCCTAAGTATCACCATTGCTTAGGAAGAGAAAACTTAAGTGTCCTTTGTGTGCTCTGCTTTGAACTACACCTTTATTACTTGGGTTGCTGAGGTGCAGGAGTTGCCACTTCCTGATGCTGAATACTCTTGGCATTTCTAGTCTCTGTGTTAACTGTTTATTTCTCAGTTGTTGTAACAGATTAATCCTTAGGAGATTCACCTGGCCTTTTCATTGCAATATTGTAGAAATATGTTTGGTGTCTAATTTCACAGGAGCTTTGGTACACATTGCCAGACATGAAGGAAGTAGATTTGCATCAGCTACAATGTTTTGGCTTCTTTTATGTTATTTGCAAGACTTACAATTTCAGACTATGTATTACTTCAGTAATGAAGTGGTCTCTGTTGTCTCACTGGATTTTAAATTCTGAAATGTCTTTCTTTCTTGTATTTGTAGCAACATTAAAAATCAATGAAGAGATTAAAAGTGTTAAGAGAATCCAGCTATTGCCATCATCCTTTGTTTGCTTTCAGGACCCAGGTATGTCTGAGCTATGATACTCATAGTAGTAAATTGAAAAGTAAAGAAGTGACACAGTGGGTAAGAATATGCTTTAGTAGAGCACCAGATAGGTACAGAATAGCAAAAAAGAGTAAAAATGTGGTTACCATTTGGGTTAGTCATAACCTTGTGGTAAGAGGAATTCGGAGTGTAGCCATTTAGTCATACTTTGTTATTAGCACAAATTGTATTTCTTGGATTAACAAGGTGAGGAAAGAACCTTGCAAAGCTCAGTTTATCCTTCGGCCCATATGCCTGTTATTTATGAGGTCTTAAGCACGTGTGTGTGGGAGACAGAGGAGTAGAAACTCCTGCAATTAAAGGAGGCTTTGATTTACAACCCTGGAAGAGACTAGGTCTGGCTTAATTGACAGAGATTTGTGGACTTTAAGCAAAAGGATTACAAACTTGTGTTCCTATCATTATAAGTAAAATTGTACACTGGGTGTTTTGGTGAAGGGTTTTAAAATATAATAGTGTGATTTTATATAGTTTAAGTTAAGAATGTAGATGGTATAAGAGAGACAACTGTGTGTACGTGACATGAGAAGTTATTGGTGAAGACACAGCTGCATTGCAGTGAGAAGTGCCACAGGTGATAGGTCATTAATCTAAAACAAAGTGTCGTTTTAAGTGTCTATTGGATTAGAAAGTTATAAATTACGATGTAACCCTAAATCTTGTCACTAGTCACCATTACTTGGAGGTGGTGTAAAATCTCACTCCTTGACTGATGCGTTTGTTATTTTAAACAATAAATTCGTGTAGTTGCATAGTCCCATCCCTTAAAGTTATTTTCCTCCGACACATGAAAGTGCGGGAAACGGACACGTGTGAATCTCTGGGACATCAGTGCTGGGTGATATCCCCTTTCTGCCTGGTGGCTCAGGACTTCAGAAGTTGATGGTACCTCCACTCTTGTTGTGGCACCATAGTTGTTAAATTCTTTTTGTCAGGAAACATGTGCTGACCACATAGGTTTCTCCAGAGTGGCAGGATTAGAGGGAAGACTAAAGTGAGGGAGGAGAGAAGGGCAGATTGATGTAGATCCTTGTCAGCACAGACCTGACCACCCTTACATTCTCAGAAGGGTATGAGCTGCTTTATTGGCAGTCCAGGCTGACTCAGTTTCCTATGTTCTGTGTAGTCACTGATGTCCAAGTCTAATTGAAAGGCTGTAGAAGAACTGAGTGCTGAAATGTGTCCAATGCACCAGTAAAGTCTCCCGGCTCCTCTTTTTTCCGGGAACAGAAAAGAAAAATACTTCTGTCAGAGAAATGAAGCTTGCAGGCTTTTAGAACATAGGTTTATGTAGGGCAGGAGCTTTGAAATATGACAAATGTAGCTCTGACACCTTCAGAGTCAGTTTCTTTGCAGAGAACTCAGGTCTTTCCCTTAATTGCGCTTTTTAAGGCCAAAGGGAAAGCTTAGCCTGACCATGGAACTGGTCTCTAGTTTGTCAGTGATTGACTTGTTGCAGGATAGTTACACTCTAGCAGCAGAGCTGCTCCCATCAAGACCACAAGCAGATTGAAGTTGTGCTAATAAGAAAACTGTAATTCTTATGTAGTTTTTGCATTATAATCTCTTGAAATTAAGCTTTTTCTCTCCCTTCTTTGATAGAGAAGGTTGCAGGTGTTTACAAAGATCTTCAGAAATTATCCCGTCTCTTTAAAGACCAGCTGGTTTACTCTCTCCTGGCTGCTGCCCGACAAGGTGAGAGAAAATATTTACAATTAGAGATGGTACTTAATTTTTGAGGATGGAAGGAAGGGGGTCTATCTAAAGGCTTGAAGGAAAAGTGTTAGAAACAGCTGTTTAGCGATAGGCATATAAAGAGTAAACACAAAGTAATATATACATGGTAAAGAAATTTAGCATTAAAATATTATCTTTGTAACTCAAAAATATTAATCTTTGTAACTCAGAAAATGTTAATATAATTCTGGTTTTAATTTTGATTGCTTTAGTCTCACTTCAGAGATGGAAATGGAGTGGCTGTTTTCCATGCATAACGATGAGGAAATCCTACTACAGTAATTTTGTAGCAATAGTTCTTGAGTTTTGATCTATTTCTTTGTCCAAACAGAAAAATTTATTTAGCATCATATTTGGAAGTCTGACCTCAGGAGTGGTCTTATTAGGAACTGGTCATTGAGGGCTTGGAGAGGATGGTGGGAAGTAACCCAGTGTTTGTAAAGCAGTAGGAAGCCAAGCTTTCTCTGCATAGTTACTGCCATAAAAGGTCTCAGCTCTGTATTCTGAATTCAGTGGAATTCCCTCTAGACTTCAGTGCATGAAGGTTTTATGCGAGTCATGTGCCCTGTACTTCTGGTTTTTTGCAAGCTCATTAAGTTGGGCAGGTCTTTTTTTTTCTTTACTTATTCCTTGGCTCTGTAGCCTATAAGCACACTTTGGTGTGTGGAATGTTTCTTAGGCATAGTGCTCAGTATAAAGTGTCATTTGCCCTATTTTGTGCACCTTACAAGCGTAGTTAGAGTTGTAAGAGATCTGTTTTGCAGTATCACAGTAGTTGCTCAGAAAAGTGATGTAACTCAGGCATCAAAGGGAGAGGATGTAAGGGAAAGATTATGTTCTTTTTTCTTTTAGGGTCTTTAGAGATAGAACCACTACCTCAGTGGTGTTGAGTTTACTCTGTTTTTTCTGAATTTACTTTCTTCTTTCTCTAGCTTTGAACTTACCAGATGTGTTTGGGTTAGTGGTCCTTCCTCTTGAGCTCAAGCTTCGGATTTTCAGACTTCTGGATGTCCGTTCCCTCATCTCTCTCTCTGCTGTTTGCCGTGATCTCTACACAGCTTCCAATGACCAGCTTCTCTGGAGGTTTATGTATCTGCGGGATTTCCGAGGTAATGTCGAGACACCTCTTTTTCTGGTTACATTCTCCTGTTAACAGAGGGATTAGGTCTGACAGGTTTTGATAAGAGGCTCCTCGGGCAACCAATAATGATGTTTAAACACTGTGAGTAAATGCAGTTGTTTGTGATACTAACCAGTACAGCTGGTCAGGTGTGATTCAGTGGGATGCACAGTTTACTGCCAAGGAAAATTGTTGGCAATCTTCTGAGCCACTACTGCTGCTCCATGTGGTTCTTCCCATTATGTGGTGCAGGCTTTCCTTGTTTTCATCTGTTTCCTTTGCTACCTTGGTGTATTGGCTACTGCATATTTTAGGAAGTAGAGGGAAGATACATTCCTGCTTCAATTTCTCACAAGAGAGTGAAGAAACAGGTAATCAAGGGAAGTGCGGTCACAAGGCAAAGGCAGGGACAATGTTTCTGGGATTTCTCTGTTTAATAACATTTGGAGATTATGCTTTACATTGAATGGGTGTGCAAGTAGATTACCTATTGAATGGACCTGGAGCTTTATATTTTTTAAGATGCATTATCTTTATGAAAAGACATATTGACCCAAAGTGTTTTTTTGTATCTTGGTTATTCTTTGAGTTCTGACAAACTGCAGGTATCTGTGGCACAAGATCTGTTGCTTTTTGTAATTTTTTGCTTCTCTTTGTAGATCCTATTGCAAGGCCTCGTGACACAGACTGGAAAGAAGTAGGTGGCTTTTTTTATAGAATTTCTCTGAGATCAGTCTTAGTTTGAGAATTAAGTATAAACTTTGGGAGACAGTAACTTTGAGTTAAAGTTTAGCTTCAAAGTGTGGTTTTCTGTGTGTGCATGTTGGTCAGACCAGGTTAAAGGAGCATCAACAAGTTACGTGGTGCATGCTCAAATTGCGTGTTAAGAGATCTTCCAAAGATGCTGTGCCTGGTCTTTGGTGGGCAGGGGAATTGCTGCTCTGGGTTTTCAGACTGGTGAGGAGTGCTTTTTTGAAAAGTGCTGTAAAACTGAATGCAGGTGC
Organism: Coloeus monedula; assembly: GCF_965178545.1. Classification (NCBI taxonomy): domain Eukaryota; kingdom Metazoa; phylum Chordata; class Aves; order Passeriformes; family Corvidae; genus Coloeus; species Coloeus monedula. The sequence goes on from NC_138784.1 coordinate 22,734,115, forward strand.
TGAAGCTGGAACACTTAGCTTCAAAATGCCTTTTTTCTGTCTGCAGCTATACAAGAAAAAGTTGAAACAGAAGAAGGAGGCTCTGAGATGGAGGCACATGATGCTTCTGCCCCCCATACCTCATCCAATCCCCTTTCATCCCAACCCATTCTATCCTAATCCCTTTCCACCCAACCCATTCCCATCAAATCCAATCTATCCCCCAATGATCATTGGGGGAGAATATGATGAGAGACCAACGCTTCCGTATGTTGGAGACCCAATTAACTCACTCATTCCTGGCCAGGGAGAAGCACCAGGTCAGTTTCCTCCATTCAGACCACATTTTGACCCAATTGGCTCCCTGCCTGGAGCAAACCCCACGCTTCCAGGACGAGTTGGTCCCAGTGACAGGTTTTCACCTCGACCCAGCCGGGGCCGCCCCATGGACATTCGCCGTGCATTCATTTGATCGCTGCTTTTTCCTGCAGGGAGTTTTGTAGTTGCTGAGCTTGCTTTCTAACTGATTGCAAATCCCAGGCACTAACATCTGCCTTCAGATTGTCTCAAGAACATGTGTGCATGGTAATGTCCCAACTACAGAGGCTGGGTTTGTTTTGTGCTCTGGTAGTGCTGTACCACCTGGCACTTAAGGTCTGTTCCTCACAGAGCTACGACTTAGAGCAGTTTGTTCTGCTTCCCCCCCTCCTTGCCCTTAATCGTCTGTGAAGTGCTACTTAGAGACCAGGATACTGGCCAAATCCTTACTGCATCAGATAAAGAGCACTTTAAATACTAACTCTCTACTTGTCTGTCTTATTTGAAGAGTTTTACTAAATTGCCAGGATGAAAGGTTTTGTTTAAAATCTGCCCAACTCAGTAATAGTCTTTATTAACAAAAAAGTTACCGTGTACCACATAGAACAGGATACTGCCACTTATGGTAGATGTGTGTTCATGGAAAGTTTTAAAGGTGTTGTTTCCTTTTTCCTTTATTAGGTAAAAAGCGTTTTTGTATTGTTACTTAATGCACAAAGAACACAGCAAAGGTATTTTCTTTATAATGGAAATATTAGAACACAAGTAAATTCATTTTACAAACAACTGAGTAAAGTCATGCTACGGTGCAACTCAGAAGTCTAAGCAGAAGCAGAGCAATTTTACAAAGAATCAGCAGCAAAACTTTTGACTTTCTCCTTGACTTTACAAATAAGGATCTGTAGTACATGACTGCATTTACTCTGTTTGAACTAAAAGTGGTGTGAAAATGCATCTTTTCTCCCTCTCTGACTTACTTAAAGAATTAAATAGGCTGACCTGGTTGCAGTGGAAATGGGATTACAACAACATGAGAAGCAGAATGAATTCTGACTTCAGTAAATTCTGTTTAATTCCGTTACTTAAGTATCAGATTATATCTTGCCAAAAGGAAATGTGTTGTAGCATGTTACGAGCACCTTTCAAGTGTTGTCTTATTAACTAATGAGCAGCTAACAAGACCACTGTTAAAGTCTCCTCATGAGACCTGCAGGCTGATGCTGGAGCTCAATTAAAGGAAGACTGGAATGACTAAACTTTGCTAGAACTTTTAATTTCTTATGTATTTTTTAAGATGATTGATCTAATTGTTTCTATAAATGTAAATGGTATTGATGACTGTTGTGACAACTGATATTATTTTCTAAAACTTTTTTGAAATTCCACCTGGAAATGGAATGACATTTCCTGTTAAATACAAGCTATTTAATCAGTAAAACTTATGTGCTTTTTCAGGTGATATTTCAGTGGTTCATCTTGTTTTGTATAAAATCAGCTGACTTCAGTAAGGTCAGGAAGTTTTGCCAGTGGAAGTAAAATATAATACTTTATTTTGCTGTCAAAAGTTGTATTGCTTCTTTCTTCCCTTTTCTACTTCACAGCAATAGTTTTCCTTCACTACCAAGATTAGCCTTAACTTTTAACATTTGCCTTCAGTGGTTGAATTGCTTCGTTCCAAAAGAATTTTCAAAAGTGAAATGTATAGTCAGATCTTAGAGTTTACAGCAATTCTTTATATTCCACTGATTGTAAAAAAGGGAAATCTACACTGCACTTGTCTTGCATAATTTTGTCCTTGTGATTAGTGCTTCAGCAATGCATAATGTTCAGATAAGATTATAGAGCTTTAACTGATAAAATAATTCATGACTTATCCTTTTCCTTTTTCCCCAAGCTATTTCTGGGAACAGTGATCACATAATGCATGTGAGAAGTTAATTTTGTGGTGGCAGTGGTACTCACATTGCCAATGCCTCCATGACAGTCACGTGGTTTGCCCTGCTGGCAAGCTGTGTGCTGCTCTGGAATTGGTCCCTTTTTGCTGTGAAGACAATCACAAAGTGACCTGAAGATATTCCTTCCCTTTTTTTGTTGTCCTTCACATTGTAGTAAAGGTATTGTGAGCCAAAGATTAAGGAACCTGACTTAGCTGGAACTGTAAAGTTCCTTAAAGAGTAGTTCCTGTTATTCATAAAACAGGGTATAAAGTGAGTATCTCAGGACCAACAGTATAAAATTAGAAGACAAAACGTAGGAAATACTTGAAAACTAGCTGCTTGCTTTGTTTATTTGCCTAAGTCAAGTGTATTTGTCATTGCTGTTGCAAACTGCAAGAGAGAAAACACAAGAGATGAAATGCCTGAAGATGAGCATTCCTTACCTGTGCTGTTCATCAGTATGCAGCACTGTAAAGGTTGCTACTAAGTCACTTGGAAATAAGGAACTATTATCCTTGGCTTTTCTGTGTATTGTTTTATCTTATTCATGAAACTTTAAGCTAACCAGATGAAGCAACTGAGCCGTACACAAGGTGTGGGGTCTTGCGTACCTGCTTGTGACTAGTGGAAGATGGTAAAATACCACTGCATTTACAAGTAGGACTGCTGTTCTTTTGGACCTTAGCTTGCCTGGGAAGGTGTGTTCCAATCCTCTTGAAATACCACACCTAGGTATGACAAGAAAGTCAAGGTGTTCCTCAGTTTGTAGCTAAACAGTGAAATGTAAACTAATTTTCCAGGTGGTGGATACGATTGGGTGTCGTAGCTGTGTCCGAGCTACTGAATGGGGTGAATCCAAACACACAAACCTACTCATGTTTCCTGGCTTCCATGCAAAGAAAATTAAAGCAAATAGGACAAAAGAAGCTCTGGCCAGGTGCTTAGTTTTCACATCTGTGTGAGAAAGATCCCAAGGTGTGCTGTGGGACATGTGTGCCCTGTGATTTAAATGTAGCTTCTCTCTACCAATTTTTCTGTTGTTTTCTTACTGCCCTGTGCCCCTGCTGTTATATTTAGGTACCTAAATGCCTCTTGGGCATACCTTAGCCTCTCATTCAAAAAAAGGAAAATACCCCCTTTTGTTTAGAGTGTAGGGGTTTTGGAGTAGAAAGCCAGCATCAAAGGCAGTAACTTGAATATGGGCTGATGCATTTGTGAATCTTGTGCTAGCCACAACATCTAGTATGTGAGCATCGTAGCTGTAGACTTGAAGTGTACTGTTGGGACAGTTACAGGACACAACATCGATTTTCATCATTCTGACTTTGGAAATCAATTCTGTGTTTTAAAGCACTTCTGTGAATAGAACTGAAGGTGCTTTTTCAGGAACTATGGACTAAATAAATTAATCTGAGAGTGCCTGTTGTTTGTACTTGATGCTGCATCTTAAAGCCAGGAGGAGGGGAGATGCAATGCTGTTTGCTTGTCCCTTGAAAGATGACAGCTGGGAGCTGTAGGCAGATGAAGAGATTGAGTCACTGCTGGGTATCAAAGCTGACAGTGCTCTCCTGTTCCTGTGGTCTGTCAGAGGACAGCCCTGCTGTGTTCCAATGCAGCCTCAGCAAATGACCCAGCTGTTACACTTCCAGCGATGGACTGCTGTTGATTTATGGGGTCATGTCGTACTAGTCACCATTCCTTTTTTGTATATGTTGTGTTGGTAAGGGAGTTGTAGAGTTGCAGGGGATAAAGCAATTGAGGATTCTTGCAGTAAACTTTCATTTCTGTCTCTGCATCTCTGGTGACCATTTAGTAGGGGAAGGCATAAACCATGCTGAGGGAAGTGTTACAGAAGGAAATCCGTTCCTGCCAGGGTTGTATTACCTCTTCTCCATATATGTGAAGCATGTTAATCTGCTATTCTTGCCAGTGGGACAGTGCTTGCTCAAGGCTATTTCTCACTCTTTTATTGCTCCTGGAGACTGCAAAAGAGCAGAGACTGGGTTTTTTTTTCTCAGATGATACATATTTATGATGCTACATTGTAAACTGCTTGTCAAACCCTGAAGGACAACACAGAACTGAGAAAAAAAACCCCAACAAACCCAAAACAGAAGACAAACCATCAGAGAGTAAGGTGGTTCTGTAACACTGAACTTGAGGTATAAATCATTGATCCAGATGAGTCTCTTGAGGACTTCCAATCTGGAAAAGCTATGCTGTTACTTGCCATTATATGTGCAAAGGCCTGCTCAGGGGTAGGTCATACAAGGTCCAGATGACTTCATTGGATTTAGATGTTCATTACAGGTACTATGCAGGAAGGATTTCCTAGTTTGGCTTCATTCCCACCAGTGAATCATAAGATCCAAGATGGCAAATGCAGCTGTTGCTTTTGCTGCTTTGGGGATCTCCTTGTTTAAGTGGCAGCAAAGATCTGGGCCATTGGCTCAAATATTTTTTTAACTTACTGACCTCCCTGGGCATTCCTAAGTATCATCATGGTGAAGTTGCCAAGGGAAGCACAAAGTCAAGTCTGGCCTCAAAGCTGTATGTTGAGGTGGGATGAGGACTGGAACCTGCATTAAATGTGTTACAAACAGACCTCCCAGGGTGCAAGGGGTAGGCTCTCAGCTGGTGTAAATAGCTATAAATACGTGGATTTACCCAGGGTGAGTTTTTTCAATCATGGACGTAGTTTGTCTGGGTTTTGTCGTGTCCCAGTTCCAGTATACGTACACAGACACAGCTTCGTTCAGTGCTGCAGGCTTAGAGGAAAAGCACACCAGCAAAATCCATCTCTGTCTTCTCTGGAAGGATAATTCTTGGGAGTGGTCAGGGAGAACTAATACTGATTGTTACCTGCTTGGGACAATCCCAAAGGTGCCCTCCTGTGGCTTGGTGTCTCTGGATGCACCCAGGTCATCGTACTTGTAAAGCATAATTTTCCAATTCTGTTTCAGGTTTGTCACCTTGCATTCATTTTGCATTCACCCCAGCAAAGTCAGTGGGAATTCAAGGCAGGAGACAGGATTTCACTCCTGTCCATTCAGTATTATGGAACACTCAGCACACAGCTATGTGCACTTCATCAGCTCTGCTATTAATTAAGCATATTCCTGAGGGACATACACAGCCAGATGTGACCAAGTCACCAAAGTGCTTGGAGTTTAGCTGGGTTTTGTCTGGAATTCGTGTGAACTGTGAATGTGAACTCGTGTTTTCAGAGGCAGGGGAAGAAGTTCTTTTTTGTGTGGAAGACCCACTTCTTAGGTTATTTTTGAACTAAGGCTACTGGGTTAGAACATGACATTTTTCTCTCAGTACTTGGGAATCACACACAGGGGACATAAATGCAAGGCATGAAACAGAGATGTTTTATCTGCTATGAGCAGAGTGATCTGGAACAAACCAGCAGTCCATCTGGCTGACCTGCTTGTGTGATCTTTGGTGCTTACTGATGCCTGGTACCATATTTATCGTGAACATCGTTTTTCTCTGAAAAGTGACTTTTTATGAAGTTGGTACCATGAAATTCCACACTTCACTGGATTTCCATGCTCAAGCATGCTCACTTTGTTGGTCAATGGATGCTTATTCTTGACTCTGCCTTTGCACGTGTGTTTCTGAAAGAAGCCTTATTTTTTTTTTAGCTTAACCTTAACAATAATTCAGTAATTGGAAGTTAACAATTGTATTAACTATATACAAATCAAAATAAAACCCAGTTTACACTGTCATAACTGTTTTGACTCCACAGGGGTTAACAAGAGTAAAATTTGCTTTACAACTCAGTCATTTGAACAGATGTGATTCTGATTATGCACAAAACCCAATGAAACAGTGACACTTTTATACAGTCACTTCTCAGACGGTTATTCGAGTATTTTCTTTGTATTAAAACAACTATAGTTTTCTAAATTCCCTTTACCCAGGTGTTAGTTGTAAATCGCTGGGTTCACTGAGTATATTCCAGGATGACATCAGGTATGACATAATGTAGAGTGAGGGCTGACAAAAGCACAGATCCAGCTGCAGGGACTGTTAATCAGAAAACAGGCTAGCAAATGATTTCCTCAGGTTGCGGATGGTCTCAGCTTTTGCTTCATCTTCAGTGGCATTTCCTCGCTGAGATGACTCAGATATGCTGAAGCTGTTTGTCAGGGACTGCGATTTGCTGAAAGGGAAAACAGTCCAGACTCAGCAGGAGAAGATGGGAATTGAAAGCTGGTTACTCATGCTTTGTGTTTCATCACACAAATTGAAGGATAAAAGGAAAGGTTGGTATGGAAAATCTCCTTGTGCTAAGACATCCAGGAATGGGGGAGGTGGGACAGAATGGGACATGGGCAAGTGGCTTAGTCCAGATTGGTGTGTGTTACTGAAAACATCTGCCTAGAAGTGTGCAGTTGCCATTTGGTGAGGCTGTTGTGGGAAACCCGTAAGTAATTTCCCTGCCAATACAGAAGACGGCCTCGCAACATCTGATATGTTCTTCATGTCAGCTCAGGGTGCTTTTTGGACAGCCTTTTTCTAATATCTACAGATCCTAGCAGTTTGTCAGAGCACTTACTTCAGGTGTGGGTGTGGGGTGGTTTGCTGCTTGGACATTTCCGTGGGGCTCGGCTGGCTGGGAGCCCGGCCTTGGGCAGGAGGCCTGGGCTGCTGTGGAGGGAACGCGCCTGCCTTGGAGGCCTGGACTGGAGAGGACCCAGCTGCTGATCGGACTTGCTGTGGAGATCCAGGTGACCTTTGCTGCTGAGGGGAAGTGGACTGGGGACTCTGGGGCTGCTGTCCTTGAGGAGAGAGCCGCTGCTGCGGGGGCGCGTTTGTTCGTGGAGGCTGAGATGCTTGTGGCTGGCGTGGTCCGCCTGAAAGGGACATGTGAGATAAATGTGAGGAAGTGCATGTGGTGGGCAACAAGCACAGAACATCTCTACAGAAGGACAGGTTTTGCTAAGAGGAGAGACTCTTCAGAGTAACTTCATGGAGAAGAATAAGACAAACCCTCTTTTACAGGCCTAAAATTGGTGTCATGCCCTCCTCTCTAGAGCTGTCCATTTCTCTACCTTCTTCAGCACTGAAGAAGTCCCTCCACTCTCCCCAAAGGGAATCACTTCAACCTGCCTTACCCTTCACGTATCTGGTATTTCTAATCCTTGGTGAGCGCTTCCTGCTTGGGGAAGGAAGAGTCACTGGAGAACCAGCTCTGTGGGAAATGTATGCTGACCCTGCCGGTTTAGGTCAGCGGTCCCTTCACGGGCCCAGCAGTTTGATGTGAGGCACTCCATCCTATCACTATCCATACCTCTGTTCCAGAACCATCACCAGGTGGCTTCAGTTGCTTTGGTAGCAGACTCTCAGAACTGAAGAGGATGTGGAAAACAATTGGATGTGACATGAGAAATTGCTGGACATGACAGATAATACTGTGAGAACCTGACAAAAGTTGCAGGTAGTGTTGTGAAGGCTGTCTGGATTTCACAGGTGGTCAGGGGAGTTGTGTGAGAAAAAGCTTTACTGAGAATTGAACGGGAGTACTGGAGACAGATGGGGAGTAGTACCCTGCAAGGCCAACAGCTCATATCGATAGTATGGAATGCCAAGATTACATACATGTGTTTGGTATCAGAAATGCTAATTTTGGATGCAGCAAAACTGTGACCAATGAGAAAAAGATAATTAGAGGAGGGTGTTAATTTGGTAGAAGGTTGAAATGGAGAAAGGAAGGGAAGGTGGCAAAAATGAGGGTCTAATCAGTTATGTGAATTGAATGTTTGGTGTGACCTGGCTACCCACGGAGTAGCCCTATGCTTCAGTGTACATCAGGACAATAAGCCAAACCTGCTTCTGCTGTCAGGGGGAGCTGGGTATGTGCTCTTGCTGACATGGGAACTCCTGGACAGATGGATCAAGGATCCTGGCATTGCAACACTGGTGTCTGTTCCGAGCCAGACAACACTAGCATCTTCCCATCACTTCTTAACACTTGTAGCCACCACAGCTTTGTGCAAACACAATATACTCTGAGCCCAGAATCCTGCTCCAGTGCCAGTTCAAGTGGCCTTGTTTGGCTGGGCCAAGTCGTACCAGGGGTATCAACTGGATCTATATCAAGTTATCATCCCACTTTCTGAGCTGCTGTGGGATATGACAGTATCTGCTTTAATAGTACGCTGAATTTGCTGCCTGCTTGTCAGTGAATTGGAAAATGAGCAAAACCTTTATCCTGATTCCTTTTATTTGGAAGGCAAACTGATAAGACTCAGAGTTACCACTGTCATGGGACTCAGAGAACTGTACCTTGTGGAGGAGGCCGTGGTTGTGACAGTTGTCCAAGCGGAGGTCCAGTCTGAGATTTCATTGACACAGGCTGAACTTGTGGAGGCTGGAGGAAAAAAAGCCAATCCAGTTAATACAGAGTCCCCAAAGAGAAGCCCTGAGGTAATACAGGAACTGTAGAGTCATGAAGTGTTCCTTAAATACACACTCACACACATGCAGCATCTGGCTGGTAAAATCTCATGGGACCGTAATGGAGAGGTGAGTAATAAAGAGCATAGAAGTTGTTTGCTCACAGGGAATAACAATGAAGTTACAGTTTAGAATGTTTTTTAGGCAATCAGAAATTACCAAATGTATCTGGCCTGAGGGGTTCTCTTAGTCCCATCTCCCATTTTGGACAGTTGCCAGCACCAGATGTTCCAAAGGAAGGAGGGATGAACCATGGAAATGTCTATGGAGTAATCATCTCTGTACCCTAAGGGGTCTCCTCTTGATTGCTAATAAGCAAGGGCCAGCTTCAGCCCTGAAACATGAAGCTTATTATCTGCTCCACAAAATCTTTGCAACAGTTCCAGATATTTTGTTTAGATATTTACATCCAGACCCTTTGAGTCTTGCTCAGCTTTCAGCCTCACTGTCTTTCCCATTTCTTGTCTCCATTGCTTTGTTCTGAGTTTTGAGATTAGTTCTCACAACCTGCCCATGCTAGGCCATTCATTATTTTGTAAACCTTCATTGCCCTCTCTCTCATTCACCTCCTTTGTAAAGCCAATAGACTAGAATCCCTCCAGTCCCTGCATGGGAATATTTCCAAGCCCCTAATTGTTTTCATCACCAACTTCTCTTTCCCAGCTTTGTAATTCCTCCTGCAGATGCCAGAGATGGGTCTGCTTACATTTTTCCAGATGAAGCAATATCTGGGTTCTCTGTATACATTGCCAGTTCATTTTTCCTGCATCCTAATTTCCTGCTTTTCCCTTGTCAACACAACCATAGGCTGAGCAATGGTTTTCATTAGCCTGTATGTGACAAAGTATTTCTCAAGGGAATGGCTGGTGCCACTTGAAAGTTCTGCACATTGTTTATGCTGTCTCTCTACCCCCAGCTTAGCTTATCCTTCAGTCTTCCATATGGAGTCTCATTTGCTGTTGTGGTGACTGAACATACATAGCTCTGTCAGATGTTCTTCACTGCCATCCCTGGTCCTGACTAATGCAAATAATTTGGTGCCATCTGCTCTTTCTTCTCTCTTGCTGTTTAGTCTTTTTGACAGATATTTTAATAAACAGATTAAGCAACACAGAACTGCTGCACAAAGGGCTGGTCCAAAATTAACAAAAGCCTGAGTAAACCTATTGCACAAAATTGTTTATGAAAACAGGGGAAGCTGAAGACAGATAGGCTGGTACATGCTGGATTATTTACATGGAGAACATCATGATAAAAGGGTCTTCAAGGCTCCTGAAAGGTTAGGAGAACGAGCTAAGTGATTCTGGAAGTGGGAAGAAATGTTTCATAGTTGTAAACATTGAAATTAGTTTCAACTGACTAACAAAGATGTGATGAAGTTGCCCGTCCGTTTTTTGTACAATTTGTCTGGGACTTGCAAATGGACAGGAAGGAAAATCTGGGAATTTTCCATTCATGGCTTTTAGCCCTACATAGCTTGGGAACTAAACCTTGCCTTGGTGTTGATGGAAATATATTGTCTGAATGCTGTGAGACATCCTGACTAGACCAGCCAAAGAAAGGGAATTGGATATCATATTCACCTCTACAGACTTTCCTTACAGTCAACCAAGGCATCTCAGAGATAAAGGCAAAACAGAGTTTTGAGGCTGAGAGATGAAGGGGTGAGGACCAGCCCAAGGTCTTCTGCCTTTGGAAGAGACACAGTGAAGGGAAAGTCTGGTGGTGGGTCAGAGAAGCGAGGGAAGAACCTCAGTGTAACCATGAAACTGGGTTTCACGTTGAAGGCATGAGAGCAAATTTGTCATTAACATCTTATCCTGTCCTGGGCTCAACCAACCCATTTATCAACACAGCCAGGCTCAGTAGCCTTGAAGCCTCTGCTAACTGTTTGCAAGAATTAAAATCTCATATCTATGTCTTTATCTGAGGTAAGCTTCTGCTACACAATAAAACTTTACCCTTTAGCCCCTCCATGCTTTCTTTCATAGCTTGTCTGTTACCTTGCCTAAGGCTTTTTGACTAGCTACATCATTTTGACTGATTGCCTGTTATCTACCACTTCATGAAAGAATTTCCAAAGAAATGAAAGGAAAAGAATCGAAAGGAAATTATTGGGGCATTTTTCTTTCCTTGCAAAAAAATAATGTGGTAAATGCCCTTAGCTGTGGTTTCTGCTGATTTATTTAATCTTCTGTATTCTTCTTTAAATTATCATTTGAGATAATTCATAAAGTCTGTGACTTACTTGGCTAAATTTTTCTACATTACTCTTACAGCTTTCAAACCACATATTTTGTATTTGTTGTACACCAATCCTCTGGAGCAGTGACTATTTCTAATGATTTTGCACAGGTTTTTTTGGCAGCTTAGTCACTTCCCAAAATCAGTTCACTGGACGTAGCCATCTGGAGTTGGGGGCTTAATAATTTTTTTAAAATATCAGTCATCGCTGACTTAATGACTGTTTTTGTTCTTTTCTGTGTCATTCTGATCAGGGAAAAATGTAACAAGGTAAAGCAGTTCCCCACTTTCAGCAATTACATTTTGTAGAGTCAAAACACTGTCCCTGTTGTCTTCTTTTCCTCCCTTAATTCTGGATGATCCATAGAACCCACCCATTGTTTGGTAGGTAGTTCCATTTTCTGATGAACTCAAAGAACTTGTTTCATTCTTTCCTCTATCTGCTCCTCAAAATTAATTTCTGTCCTTTTTACATTTCATTTTATTATTCATATGATGCTACATAAAGGTCTTCTTAAATGTCAGATTTCCAAATTTGAAAGGTTTTTTTTTCACCCTGTTTGTCTTAAATGTCCTTTCTTTAATTTAACTCCAGAAGTTTATTTCTCACATTCTTGGTTCAGGAGCAGATCAGAAATGTATATATGCATTCTGGAAAACAGTGGTCTCTCAGATAACATCTATACAGTTTTACTGCTAGGGAGTTGATTAATTTTCTCACTGCTTGTGTCATACCCTTACTTTTTGATATCACATTTGTCCCTTGGACATCTAATGGTACACACTCACTTTCTGAATTTGTACCTGGATGTTTCTTAAGGCAAAGTCAAGATGTTTTTACCTCCCTCTGAATTGCTGTCCCACTGTGGTATTTGACTTGCTTCTTGATAGCTGAAGTCTCACATTGTTGTGACTTGTTACTTTTCCATCTCTGTCAATTCTGTGCACTCAGTTTCATAATTTCTCAGTTTTTCTCGGCCCAGAGACTCGTATAGAGAGGTCCAATAATACATATAGGTATTCTATTCATACCCATAGGATATCCAAGGATTTATATTTCTATGTTTTCAGTACTGCCGCCTTTGTATTCAGAATTGCTCTTTGTATTCCTTCTGTGGAAGTCTTCCCCTATAGCTCTAGTTCTGCATCTCACCAGCCTCATATTTAATTATTTCTCTTTGGACACTTCTAACTATTATAACATTATGTTAGTAATGTAGCATGTGCAATTTTTTTTATGTTTGTGGAACCAAGCTCTTTCTCTCTGTATAGTAAAACTCTAGATAACGTGCTTGTGGGTTTAGTTTTCTTGATTATATATACAGGTATTTCTAGGTTGTATTCCCAATGCAGAATCTTTTTCTTATTTGACTCTTCTATTTGACATAGTATCCCTTCAAGATTTGTTTTATTCTTGCTTTGGCCCTAATTTAGGTCAGCTGTAATCCAGTCCAATCCTGTACCAGTGTATTGCAGACATGGAAAACAGACACATCTATTCATGTTCTCAGTTTCTGCTGGCTTGCCCTTTGCTCTTAGTTCATGCACTATATCTTGGCTATTTTGGATGGTAGTTCTTGATTCCACTTTGTAAATGCTATCTCTTCTGTATCACTTTCCCTGCCTCAAAGCATTTTCAGTGTCTATTAAAAGTTTTACTCCTTAACTCTAGCTAAAACTTGGAGTACCCAAATACACTTCTCCGAATACCCTTCATGCTGGGACCTGGTTTAGCAGGAGTGGATTGTCATATGACAAAGGCAGAGCACCATAAAATGCCTTCTCCCATTTTTTTGTCTCAAGTGGAAATGAAAATTGTACCAGTGTGTTGCAATCAGTTTTGTCCCTCAACCTTTTTACTCTCTTGTCTCTTCTGTTGTACAGATTTGTTGTCCTCAAATCTTCACACTTGGCTCCCTGTTAGATACTGAAAGAGGTGGAGCAAGTACACCTGGATACTCAGGTTTTGTTCTGGGGTGTTTAATTTACACAGAACTGCCCCTGAGAAATGTGGCAGTACAATTAGATGCATTTGATACTCAAAATGGATGTACACAAGAAGAACTAAGGAGTCAGTTTAAATCCAAAATACGTGAGTTCAGCCTTAGTAAAGCCTCCCCCTGATGAAGGTGGCAAAGGACATCTCTGAAGAAGAAATGACCGTAAGGAATGGAACAAGTCTTGCTGGAGATTCCCACTTTCTGTTCTCAAAAGCAGAACAGAGAGGTAAAAACTGGAATGAAACCTATCCTGAGGGATGTTGTTAGACAGAAATGAAGTTGGGCATTAGAAGAACCTCTAAAAATGCCTGTCTTCAATGTGAATTTAGAAAATCAGAATGTCTAGATGCATGGACATGCTACTGGTGTGATGTCACATTTATCTGGAAGGAGAGTAAGGGAAAGAGATGGGTTCCTTAGGGGTGCCCACTTCAAGGAGTCTGTGAGAGTCTCCTTTGGAAGAGCAGGAATCAGTCTGTCTGTCCACACTCCCATATGGGGCTGTTCAACTCTCTGGGATGTCTGACTGCGTGACAGACTCAGCGAGGAGAGTGAAAGAAAGAAGTTCAGGGAAATAACTTGGTCACAAGGTCTCTATTCACTCATACCCAAGGCCTCAGCGGTGACGGTGTAGATCCAGCAGAGATGACAAGCTGAGTCATTTTGGAAACAACCAGATCAGCTATAAGCTGTCTGTCCTCTTCTATGTGCTCCCCAATCAGGGGCATCGAGCTGTCCATCACCTGCCACAGGAGAAAAAACAACAGTTAGTAAGGTGGCTTCCTGCTGCCTGTTTCAACTCACCTCTTACATTAACCTGTTTTGTGTCTCCACATCCTTGCCAACATCTGGAGTCACCACTCTCCTCATGCTGAAAAATGCTTGACTTTTCCAGGCTTGGGATTTCGCTTAGGATTTTTTGGAAAGAGCACGTACTTCCCCCAACTCTCCATCTTCCTTCCCTTCACAGCTTGGGAGCCAAGCCAAGGCTTATGGTGGCTGGAGGTTTCTAAATCAACTAAATACAAACTTTCTCCTTCACATGTCCTGAGGAGATGCCTCTGATGGATAAGGACTCTCTGGCATTGTCCCCCAGTATTTTGGGGTGACATTGCAACTGAAAGGGCCCCAGGAGAAGAGAAACAACATGTACTGAATCCTGAGGAGATGAGAGCAATGAGAGCTGGAGGAAACCAGGAGACATTTGGGATTAATGAACACAAAGCACTGCACCCTGAGAGCGAAAATAAACACCACAGATGTGTAATGAATAGGATGTCACCAAACCAGCACCAAGTGCAGGAAAATAAACTTATTCTCTGCTTGTCTTCTTGATAATGCTGTGATACAACTGCTTTCCAAGCAAGTTGTACAACTCTGCTGGGGAAAACTGGGAAGTGAGACCGTGGGGATGGGGGAAGGAAAACTGTCGAAGGGTCTTTGAGGTAAGAAATGGCCTCACAACAATAATACTGGAAGCACAGCAGACCCTCAGCTGTATAGCAGCCCCAAACATAATTTTCAACAGTTCATCATAAATCAAGTGCTTTGCAAACATTAACTAAATCCCACAGGAAGAACTGTACTCTGATGAAGTTAAGATTCAGCTGGAGTAAATATAATAGTACCAAAATAACAGGGTTGGAAGAGTTTATTTTATTTTGCTTTTATTTTTAAAAGAAACATTAAAATCCCTGGAAATGCAGAGTTGAAGGTTGAATTGCTCAAGAAAGGCACTGACTCATGCTCAGATAACAATCGGAAGTGCACTCCACCCTGGCAAGGCTGCAAGAGAACACTCTTGGAGGGAAATGGAAAATTTTGCACCCTCTTTTTTTAGATTTAAAGTAGAGGAAATCAGTGAGGTGAGTTCACCGAGGTTGTATTCTGCTCTTTTCTTGCAGAATTATGGTTTTGTTTTATTTCTATAGGTGTCTTTTCTGAACACTAGAAAAGCTACCTAGAAAGTTTAAACTAAGGTACCATTGGAGAGTGGGTTGATGTTTATATCCATGGCCTACTTGGCCCAGGGGGCAAAAGGAGAAGGTTAGAAAATTGTATGTCAGTGTTTGGCAAAATACACAACGCGGCTTTTCCTTCCACTATCCATTTATCTGTTCTTCTGCTGGGAGATGACGTGAGGAATGTGATGCTTCCTAACAGTGTCAGGGAATGGCCAATTCCCATCTGGGTCTCACTAGCCAGGGGCTCCTGGGGGCCCTCCAGCAGGTTTCTGCACAGGTTTCCCTCCTCTCCACTCCTGTCTTAAAAGGAAATGTGGCCATTACAGATCCCGAGAGAGAAGAGGTCTCCGTGTCCCTGCACGGCACGGTGCGAGGGGCCCGTGTGACCACTAGATGATGCCGTGTGACCACCAGATGATGCCGTTCCCCTGCCGAGAGTCAGGCGAGCCGCGCTCCCGGCTCCCGCCCTCCTGGGAGTCACCGAGACACGGCTCCGCTCAAAACAGCCCGAACCTCGCTTTTCATAGACTCGTAGAATGGTTTGGGCTGGAAGGAACCTTTAAAGGCCATCCAGTCCAGTACTCCTGCTATGAACAGACATCTTCAATTAGATCAGGTTCCTCTGAGCCCTATCCAGCCTGACCTTGAATGTCTTCACAGATGGGGCATCCACCTCTATCTGCACTGTAAAAATTTCTTCCTTATATATAATCTGAATGTACCCTGTTTTAGTTTAAAATCATAATCATTTTTCCTGTTGCAACAGGCCCTGCTAAAAGGTTTGTCCCTGTCTTTCTTATGGGCCCTTTTTACACGCTGGAAGGTGCTATAAGATCTCCCCAGATCCTTCTCTTCTCCAGGCTGAACAACCTCCAGCACTCTAACCATCTTCATGACCCTCCTCTGAATCTGCTCCAACAGGTCCATTTTTTTCCTGTGCTGAGAACCCCAGAGCTGATTTCCCCAACTCAAGGACTGCTTTTTCCTATTTCTGTGGTTGCTGTGGCTGAAGAGGAAGATGGTGCTTTATAAACGAAAGGCCCCAGAGGGAGTGAACCCTGGAGCAGTTCCACCTGAATCAGTGAAGGTGCACCAAGGATGAGGCTATATGCTGTCCTGATATGCAGTGTCTGCCAGGGGGATGTGAGATGTGGGAGAGAGAAAATACAGGAGTGAACAATCACATGCACAAGAGAAGGCCTTTGAAAATGGCAGTGATTTCTGTGGGTAAAATGACACAGCTGGTTGCCACTGCACTGAAAAGATCATGAGATGTCAGCATGCCTGTCATCCAGGAAGGGTGAATTGGTCTGGAATTGGGCAGATACAAATGCTAATTCTGAATAAATCAGCTGGCTGAGAGGAATATGTGAATTACAGATTGCACTCATGCCTTCCTGGATGATCATCTGGGCAAGGCAAGAAGATGTCAGCACATATGGACCCAGCCTTTATAGCTGCCCAAGGTCAGTGGCTGCTCCTTGTGCAGCTGCTGTTGCCTGATAAGGTGTGTGAGGGATGAAGGAAAAGTGCCCAGGCAGAGAAGAGACTCAGGAAAAGACCACCCTGGTTGTCCCTCTGTGCCTTTCTGATGATGAAGCCCGGGTTTGTTTTTTCACACTCTGATGTGCAAGAGTGGAGTGTTTAGGTGATTTCTAAGGAAGGAAGGAAGGAAGGAAACCAGCGATTGGACATATCAAAACGAATGGTAGGCAGTGCTGAAGGGATGAGCAGGGCTCCTTGCAGGGCAGCAAGGAGCATGTCTAGTAACGCAGCTTAGCTGTATGGCAGTCAGGGTTTATCTTATTCTTCCAGGAGGAAGAATAAATCACATGGACCACAAAGAGGGAGAGGGGAGATTATTAAACCCTACATGTTGCTGAGCTCTTTTGAGAATCTGGCTGCTACACCAGTGGAGAACTTGCATTATTTTGAGGAATTCTGATTGAGTGCTGACTACTTATGTTGAATATTTCCTCAAAGTGACAAAGTTCTTTAAAGCAGAGGAAAAAACAATTATCAGCATTTACTGTTAAATTCACAATCTGTTTCAACACAAGCCATGAAAATAGTACGTAAGTGTGCTAATGCTTTGAAGGCAGAAACGTAACAGATCCTGCTGTTTGCCATGGGAAAAGAAAAGAAGGTGAAGTTCAAGTAAGAGCAAATACCATGTGTGCAAGATTACTCTGGTGCTGTTGATAACCCATCTGTCTTAATCTGATTTTGTTTGCCACAAACCACTGTGATAAATCTCAGTTCATAGAACTGCCCATCACTACCTCTGTGAATCTTGCCTGAAGAACTACTTTGCCCCGTGAAAATTAATTACTGCCTGCAATTGCATTGTGCAAATTCCTTGTTTGTTTAGCCTATTTAGGCATGCTTTCTTGTAAAATGTCACAGCACACTGTTCCTTCTTACCACGAAAATACAACTGTCACTCTGTCAAATAACTTTTTTCTCCCACTATCAAAAGAAAAAAGCAAAACAAGGGATCAGTTTCAGACAAGAAAAGTACCCCAGGAAGTTGGCTAGAGGCAATTAATTACTTGTCTCCCTCAGATCTGCATAAAAAGGTGCCTATTTGGCTTTGGTCTGCTCCTTATATTGCACTACTCTGCTCCTTATATTGCACTATGCTCCTTTTCCAACAATGTCCATCAGCCTGGCATCTGAATGCCTGCTAGATGTTGGTATATCAGGCCTGCTCAGTCAGGTTCTCCAGTGGGGTAATTCAGCATGACCCATCTGAAACTACCGTGTTTCTTCTGATGTGTGTCATATTAGATGCATTGCTGTTTACCTTGGTCACAGAGAGAGGAGCGTGAGCGTGCCTTTCTCTGTGTGCAAGCTGATGGTGGCTGCTAGGGTACGGATGTGCTCTTCACCAGTCAGTCACACACAGTGGCAGATGTGAAAACCCAGAGGCATACCCAGACAGAGGCATATAATCTTTAAGCCCAGAACTAGCTGTGTGTGCACGTACATAGGCTTATGTGCAAGAATATATGCAGGGATATGAAAACCACATATCACGTCTAACCATGTGTGGACACAATCCAAATGTCCCTACACTTGTCTCTAGCAAGGCTGCTTTCTTGCTCTGCCTTTCCCAGCTGCAGGGGCATAGAGATTTGAAAGTGCACAGCAGGGAAACAGTCTGCTCTGGGGGATGCTCCTCTAGGTGCTGATGAATTGCATACGGGAGCAGACCCATTAGCCCAGGCCCCATCAATTCAGGAAAAGACAGAGGCTTGCCAGCATTTGGTTGCTGGCAGCACGCTTCTATCACATGGCCTTTGACAGGTCACTGCTCCCCTCCCTGGGGAGAGCAGATACATAATGCAGGAATGTGCAGTCACTGGAGGGCTCATGTGGTTCTCATCAGCATCCCAACCCTCAGCGGGTGGGACTGCTCTCCCACACATAGCTTTCCAGTGTGTCAGCACCCCTGCATGAAGCCAATAGGCTGGCTCTGCTCGTCTTCCTCGGCTGGCCTGTGTTGATGGAGTTTACAGCAGGTCAGAAGTTGTGTCTCCTCAAGCCACACACTGACAGAGGCACTTGCTTACTTGCCAGATTGTCTCTCCTCCAGGGCATTTCTTCAGTTTCCAGTTTGATTTTCTGGCCAGCTTTTCCTTCTCTGCCCTGTTAGGATGACCTGAGTGTGCTATTGATCCCACTTCCGTATCTGCCTCCTGGCCTGGCAAGGAGCACATTGCACTTTAGCTCTCAGAGCCACAGTCTGTCCAGCTCTGAACACAAAATGGTGTAATACACATTGCCCATAGTAACTCTGAGGTGCTTTGTCTTGATGGCCTCTTACTGTAGTGAATGCAAAAAGATTTTAGAAAATACACCTTTTTTTTTGTTTCATCAAGTTTCTCCTGTTGCTTGTGAACTTTTTGCTACACTCTCACCATTTATTTTCCTCTTCTAAATTAGATACAGCTAGGATTTTTGTTTGGAAGTGACCGAAGAAAGACAGGTTCATTCAGAGAGAAACTGAGGTTTTTAATGAACTGAATTATCTGCTGAGGTGGTCAAGCACTTCATGTCTCTCCATTTCCTTTCACAGCCCACACTGAGAAAGGAAGGCACTTCAACCCTGACACCTTGCTGTGTATCTGCTAGTTTGGCTGGGGCTCTGAATCAGTTCCTTACATATCAGTGGGCCATGGCCTGAGGATACGGGTGGGCACGGAGGAACAGAGACCGCAGGAGCACGCAGGGGTAAGTGAGTATGCTGGTGCATGTGAACTCCGAGGCAGTGTGCTTGCAGATATACTTCCCAAAGGAGACTGGCATTCAGGTTGCCCATGCTCTCACCTCAATGATATAGTCTTTTCCATCTTTACTGTGGACAGCTTTGACAGCGCAGATATCCAGACCTCCAAACATTTCTGCACAGGCATCTGCCCAGAGTCTGTACCTGCAGAAAGCACAAGAGCATGGCCTAGGATTAGCTGTCCTTGGGTAGTCCACCAAAACCAGCCACCCACCCCACTGCCCACAGGAACACAAAGAGATTTGGGAGCCCTTATTACAAGGTGTCCTTCATATGCTTTGCTAGGTCCTTGACTCCCTCTCTTGTGTAGGAGATGGAATAAGAAAAAAGAATCTTGCCTAAAGTTCCCTTCATTTCAGACTGATTCAATCCTGCCCTAAAAGCCACCTTAAAATGTTTCTTTCCCTCCTTGGTATTTACATCAGATCTCCAGTTGGTTGTCATTCAGCCAAGCTATAAATATTTAGCTCATTTAATCTCCCAGTAGTGTTGGCCCCTCAGCGTTTGTATTGGCTTTGCCTGAAAGCCCTCCATTATGCAGGCAGCTTTCTCCTGATAAGATGTCCTGGACATTAGGACTGGAATAGGATCAGAACATGAGTGTCAAATTTAGTGAGGAGTAGCCATCCCCTCTCTGATCTGTAATGCAGTGGCTCCTGCATTTTACAATTTATTTTCAATTTTATCCTTTTACAGTCTCCTGCCTCCTTCTATCCCTTGGGTGTTGCTCCTAGTCAGGCAGTCTCATCACGTGGACCAGGCACTGTTTGTTAGAGGGAGACCTACAGGCTGCAGCCCTTTTCCCTAGCCATCCCAGGATGGGAATGTGAGCTGGTGCCCCCTTAGCTATCCTGGTGTCAGAGGAGGAGAGAGAATGACAAGAGGCATATTATGGGGGGACCACATCCCCCTGCTGTGCAAATGAGGAGGGAATGAGGCGGCCTGGTTTTATTTCCTGTGCAGCTGTGCCGTGGTCCCAGCCATTTAAATAAAAATAATAATCTCAGAACAGCAGATCTGTAAGCAGGACTATGACAAGATGCAGAGAGGGGAGGGAAGGCCACAGTCTCATGAAAACACTGACATTTTGCAGACCCTACAGGGACTGGGGAAAGAGCTGTTCTGGCTAAAGAACAAATTTACGTCCTTGAAGCCAGCCAGAATCCCCATAGCTTTACAATATAATGATCAACTTGTGTGAACACTATGTCTCTGGGAAGAAGCAAAATCATGACTTATATGATTACTGGTGCTCTTTTATCCCTAATGAGGAGACCAAGTGTGTTCACCCTGGACCCCCAAGGAAGACAGTGTATGAGGAGGAGTCAGTAGCATAAGGAGGAGGAGAACTATGGACTTCATGAGCCAGGCAGGAGGCACAGAGAGCCCCCCTCACGCACTGTTGTGGCCCTGCATCCAGGGGCACCATTGTGGGAACCACCTGTGCTCCTGAGGAACATCTCTAGGTGTCTGGGTTCAGCAGCCAGGCTCAGGAAATTGTTCATGCCAGAGGCTCTGATAGCTACACATCTTCAGTGTTTGTTGGTCATAGGTGAGCACTGGGAGCATCAGAGCTGCTGGGGTGTAATAGGAGTATTATGGGGAAGAAGAGCATATTTATGCACATGCACCAGGTGTTGCATTTTCAGAGGGTTACTGTCATTTCTCCATTACCTGAACATGTCAATCCCTTGTACTACTGTTCAGTACAGTAGGTAATTCAGGTTGCTCCTACTCATCAGAGCATTTGAGCACATTCCTGTCTTGTTTCATGCACTGACATCTCAGAGATTTCAACAGAGTTTATTGCATTTATGGCTGAGTAAGGCTAGAGTGGTTAATTGTGGTACTATGTCTACAAAACAAACCTTCAAAATGCAGTGTTGCAGGCTGGCAGGAATCTGGGTTTTGGCCCTACAACACTGCAATAAGGTAATGTCTACACTTCATGTCTCTAGCTTCAGCTGTGTTATAAACAGCCAGGATGCATCATCATGTCCACTTCCCTCAGTACTACTAGGGTCTTGCAGAGTTGCCTTCAGCATCTGATTTGGGGCTTGGCTTCCCTGTTTCACGGAACTAAAGGTGCAGAAGGAACCTTAGATGATTGCCTGCACAATTCTCATGTTCCAAAGAGGAGACATTTCTTTAATCTGGTCTGAAAGAGGGCAGAGATTTGCCATCTCTTTCAGAGAATCAATTGCTGTGCTATGCTATCCGTACTGTAAGAAAATATAGGAAATATTCAAAGGAACCTTTTCTGCTATAATTTATTTCTTACGGTATTATACTTGTAATGTAAGTAGTGAGAAATGCCTATTAACAGGCTTTCATATATTTAAAGATCCTATACTCTTTTGTTTTTTTCATCTTTGGGATGAAGTGGTGTTCAGCTTGTGGGCAACTTCTTCCAGGTCTGTAGCAGCTAATGAAGGAGAGTGAACCTCTGTGCTGCAGGCAGGAATTCATTGTGCTTTAGTCTACACGTCTACCGAGGTCTGCTAACTGAAAAAGGTGGAAAACTACATAGAACTACATAGAATTGTTGCATGTTTTTCTCAACAGTTCATTAGGTTTTCTCTGAACGTTCCTTTTATTGTCCTTTGGACTTTCTCCAGCTCCTTACTATTTGTCTTCAAGTGTGGTGCCTAAAACTGGACAGTAAGAATTAATCATGATCTTGACAAATTGAAGGTATAATCTGAAAAAATCTTAAATTCACTAGGGATGAATACCTACAGGTAGTCTATGGATTCTATAAATCTATGAGTAATCTACTTAGGTGTGTTGGAGAAAAGTGATGAGAACAAGTGTTAGTTCTGCAGAATAGGAGTTACAGCAAAGCATGTAACCATGAGTCCCCTGTGTCAGGCAGTTGCAATATTAGCAAATATCACAGTGATTTGAATACATGGAAGTACATCTGCAAATTTTAGTCTGTGAGACGCATGAGGGAATTCTTCCTGCTCTGTTCAGCAGTGAGAAGACCTTAGCTAAGACAACTGACCACTTTTGTGAGCCTAAAGCAAAAAGTGCTTTCAGCACTTCAGCTGACAGATTTTTCCTCTGTTAAGCAGAAGAAAAACACTTTTCTGTGTCTGCCTCTCATTAGTAATGCACTTAGAATAACTTCATGGAACTTTGTGTTTTGTGCTTTGACCTTTCTGATTTTATCCCTACATGTTTGTACTGGTGTGCTTGACCTAGCTTGCTGGTCTTGTTTCCTGTGGTTACATTCACTAAAGATCTAATGATTTAGCAATGTTGGTTTCTAGCTGTACTTTCAGTCTGTTCTTCAAAATAGGACAGTTTGCCTTTGTGTCCTCAGTATTTTTTTAAGAAAACACTCGGTCTTTTAAACTCTTTATCCAGCCTCCCAGGAGACCTCACTTACCAGTTCTCTCAATTAGCCAAAGCCGGAAACACAATTCCTCCCTTCTAGCCCAAGAATAGCTAATACTGTCTTGAAACACTCTTCCTTACCTCTCTGTCATTGCAATCTGTTCTAGCATCGCAGAGCCTGTGTTTGCCTTCCAGTTTCCAGAGATGGAAGTCCTCCTAGGAAAACAAACCAAAAACACAACCTGAACATGAAAATAGACTCCTGACCCATCCTCCCGCATACTGTAGTCCTCATTCTTGACTCTGTGCTTGTACAGGAGGGGATGAGGCGAGGTTCTTCCTCCCAGAAGCCTTTCCAAATCCTTCCTGAACAACACTCCATACAGGGTATGTTGTTCAGACTCATGAAAAACTGACTGAGGATTTAGACAGAGAAACCTCCAAGGAATCTTGAGCACACATCAGGCTCTGTGAGTACTTTCTTTCTTTATACATCAGACCTAGGGGAGCTGAAATGCGTGTAAAAGATCTCTAGAATAATCATCCTTGTGTTCTGCAATGGGTAGCATCCTCCATCCACGGACCAGAAACTCTCCAGGCAAATATTTGCTGAGCAGTGTCACAAAATATCATCTCTGACATTCTGAGTCTACTTAAATTTGATTTCAATTGTACTTCTGGGTCCACTTCAATTTGATTTCAGTGGTACTGATGTCATAGGATATATTATCATACTGTCTTTTCACTGGCTTTTCATTGACCTGTTGGTGGCTCACTGTGTTTGGACTTAGAGAATTTCTTATTTCAAAATCTTTGGAGTTTCATTAGCTGCAACTCATAGTTAATTTCCAAAAAATGTACCGTTGCTGGAAAATTCTAGGTTTCGCCATCACTGTCGGGGTGAAAATTTTCCTTTTCTTGATTTTAGGCCCAAGGCAGACTTTGGACAGCCTGCTCTGACAACACTCCAGATAACCCTTCCATAGTGTACAAGCTCGAACAAGTCAGCAAGCTGACAGGATACATCCAGAGAGACTCTGCATGCTGAAGAAGATTTAGGTAGAGATTTATGAGAGGAGTATGAGGTATGAGCCAACACTTCAATATGGAGGTTGTGGGAGCCCTTGCTGCCAGTTCTCTCACAATTTCAGCATCATCTGCAAAAGACACTGAATTTGCAAAACTATGTTCAGCAGTGGTAATACTGATGTCCTGCTAGACTATAAACTGACTGCCTAAGGTTCCCCTTTACTCTTGTGAGAGACCCTCTGGAGTGCTTGTTGCAATTCTCCTCTAAACTGGTATGTATAGTTGCTGTGAAATTTAAATTATCTTTGTAACCATGTTTAAAGGAGTGGAGTGGGGGGCCAAAGAAGCATGTTTACTGTGTCGAATAACTGTGTTTCCATCTAGTTGACTTTTGGGCCTGTTGCCTCCACCCAGCATCCATTTTGCTTCTGTACTTTCTAAGCGAAAGAATGGATTCCTCCTCAAGCTTGGACATTCATTAGCCCTTTATGGCCTGCAAGGTCAGTGTTCAATCCTCAGCCTTTCTTTCTTTTTTGATATGGGATTCTTAGGATTATGTTTTTCAGTTCTGCAGCGGGAAGAATCACTCTTTGCTAACATGTATTTTTGACAGAAAATTGCCCTGCAGCAGCAGGGGACATCCAAAATCCCACTAGTACTGGTGGAAACTCCTGGAGTCTCATTAGTGACATGATGATTTGACATCGGTGTTTAGAAAATGTACCTGGCATACCAAATGTAAGCAGCTGTGTTGTCCCTAAGAAAAGGGAACCACAGCTTGACAGTTTTACAAGAAAATTTGACATGGGAAAGCTCCCAAAATAAGAACTCTGCTCAAGCCATTGGGCTGATTTGTTGGACTTGTTTATGCCTATCCATCTCGAGCCAATTTTGGGCATAAGATTTAAAATATATCTCTCTGCGGTATTCCTAACTTTCCTGTTGGGGAACTTTGCTGCTTTGAAACTGTAGAGTTTTATTTGAAGCCCACTGGATCAGACACCAAACCCTACACCACAGTCAATGTCACTCCCTTCCAAGCATGTCCAAGCAGTTCAGGTGTCAGCTGTGCCCCCAAACTTCCAGAATCACAGAATCACTGCATATTCTCAGTTGGAATAGACTCAAAAGCATCATTGAGCCCAACTTCTGGCCCTGCACAGCACCATCCCCAAGAGTCACACCATGTGCCTCAAATGCCTGCTGAACTCTGTCAGGCTGGTGCTGTGACACTTCCCTGGGGAGCTGCTCCAGTGCCAACCACCCTCTGGGTGAAGAACTTTTTCTGATATCCAACCTAAACCTCCCCTGGCACAACTTTAGGCCATTTCCTTGGGTCCTGTCACTGGTCACCAGAGAGAAGAGATCAGTGCCTGCCCCTGCTCTTCCCCTTGTGAGGAAGCTGTAGACTGTGATAAGGTTGCCCCTCAGTCTCCTGTTCTCCAAGCTAAACAGATCAAGTGATCCCAACTGCTTTTCATACAGCTTCTTTTTGATTTTCTTTTTTGTATTGTACGAAGTGAAAAAAGAGACTGAAGACAAAAATTTTTCCTAAGGATGTTCTGCCTCAAACCCCATTTCCTTCAGGGACTGAAAGTCAAAGTGCTTCCAACTATCCTAAGCATCAGGGGGCCACACAATGTACAGTCAGTATCTTAAAAGAAGGGACCCCAGGCTTTTAGAGAACAGTTGCTTAAACAGATTTGTGACCACAACACCTTCAGCATTGTTTAGTATAAGTGAATAAATGAGCAGATCAAGAGTTGTTGGTGTTGTATACTCACCACCTCTAATCTGGGCCGCTTCTGTCTAAAAGTAGCTCTAGTTTAGACACAGTTGATATGGTGTCCCCTACAGATCACATTGTATTGCACTGGAGGTGACAAGGTCAGAAATCCCACTCATGAAACTACAAAGGAAGGGTATTACCCTCTAACTAAGAGCTGGTGGCAAGAATATCCCATGCCTGAAAGTCAGTAGCTGCTGGCTTAATTCAAAGTGAACAACATTTCATGAATCTTAACTGGAAATGATCCCCCTGTTTGCCTCCAGTTGGGGTGAGAGTGGAAGCATAATTTCTGCCCCAATTTTGCCTGCAACATGAGCTGTTTTCATGTTTTCTCTTCACCACTATTACAATGGCAGTCAAATACACTTGGTGGAATTCTAGGCATGTATCATATGCTGCTTATCTGCTGTTTTCAGACTGGCCCAAGGCATGGGCTAAGTAGGAGTTTGTTAGCAGTGTAAATCTGGAGTCACTGCACTGAAGCCAATGGGAAACCGAACTGAAGCCTTGGGTCATGGGCTGGAAGGAAGTGCATTGAACATCTGGGGCAGGGAGGAATGCATGAGTCACCCTGCAGCATCCTCCCTCTTGGCAGATGCTTGGTGCAAAGTAAACATATTCTGGAGAATTTCAGTGCAGTCTTTCTCAGAAGAAAAGGGGCTTTTAAAGTCTATATGTGTGGGTGAAGGTATAAAATTACTGGATAGATTCCATGGCTCACAGATCAAAGCAAGTCACTTAGTATGATGCTACTGCAGATGCTGGAATTGCCTTTAAGGCTGAGATTTGCTAGCATGACTAATGGTTTTGAGTCTCCTATTTGGGACATCAGTGAGAGCTCTGATATTTTGGGTGCTTTTACCTCTGTCCTTGGACACAGTAGGGACTTACGTATACCATAGAAATAACCTATTTTGTCTAATGCTGGGATGGAAGGAACAGTCCCTGGTGGGACTGACTATACCACTCTCCCAACCTCACATCCGTAAATGGCTCTCTCAATCTAAGTCAGCCTCCTGGGTTGGCAAGTTACTGGGTGAATCTTGCTGTTTGCTTTCTTGGCTAAGGAACTTCATTTCTCATTAAGGTGTTCTCTGTTCATGACCATTTACATATGAAAACATTTTTTCTTTATCAAACAATTGTTTGTGCAGCTATATTCCCAAGTGGGATTAGGTCTTAGTGTGACTGCTTTCTTTCCTGAATCATCTGGTGTTATTTCTGATCCCTGCGCTGGATGAGTGCAAATAATAAGTGAGGAGAGAATATGGTCAAGCTAATTTGGCCTTTGTTTCAGTTAGAGGCAGTTGGGGAGCAGGCTCTGGAGCCAAGGCTGGGTGTCTTGGCAGGAATTGGGAATTTTAATTGATATTTTAAACCTTCTTTCCTTTGGCCAATTTGAGTCAGACTCCCTGAGATGTTAATGTAATATTAGGCAACTGTGCTATTGTTGACCTGATTCAATTAAAAATAAATTTTCTCTCATTGAGATCACATGAAGTAGGTAAGTGTCCCACACATCCTTCCTTCCTTCCCATGAAGAATGTGACTCAGACATTATCTAGTTTTCTTAAACATCTCTGTGTTAGGAATCCACCTGGGAATTTTAGGCAGTTATAGCTGAAAAATACGTGATTGTGTACATTTGATTATCTTGTTTAACTATGTTTCAGCAGAACTACGGCCTGGAGGTTTGTAAACATGGACCCAAGAGTCACAGTGTTGTAGGTGTTAGGTAACATATACAAATTACCTTGCAACCTGAAGAATGTACTGCTGGAGCTGACTACCTGTCCAGAATTCTGTGGCTGGATAAGGAGCTTCTGGAGAAGCTGTGCAGTGTGGCTTTTTTCATCTACTGGTTTGTAGTAAGAAGAAACAGGTGTCTTACTGACTCATGTGGTTACATCTCTAATTGAGTGTGGTGACTACTGAAGCTTGGCTGAATGCTTTTTAATACTTTTAAACATACCAGTGTTGAAGATCGCTGTCATGCCACCTCCCTCACTACCCCACAGGGCAGGGAGGAGTTTTGGGGCACCCTCAGGAATGTCTCACCTCCTCTGCATCCTTTGTATGTGTCAAGGAGCGCACGGTGCAAAATGCCCACAGAAACCCTGCGTGCTGCCCCAGCTGAGGCCGTTCGTACCCGGCGCTCTGTGCTCCTCGTGTGACTGTGGTGCTGTGATCTCCAGCTGGGGAAAGGATAGGTTGCTGCTGGGGGCTGAAGGATGGGATGCTGCTATGGCCTGGACACTGTAGGGCTCCAGGAGTTGCAGCTGGCTCAATCTTTTTCATTTTTTCCCCCAGGTGGAAAGTGGGTGGGTTCAATTCCCACGAGAGGGTAGTTGGAACTGGAGGATTTTGCTGGGAAAGATGAGCCCTTCAACGACAGGATGGAGAGGTGATGGCAGAGCACAGTAATTATAGTGGGAACTTACTGAATCCCAGAAGCAGACAGACAGAGATTTACATTCCAGAAACAATGACCTGACAGTGACTAATGGAGAAGATGATTGGTGGATGAAGAATCTGGGTTCAGAGGTGGGAGGAAAACAGCAGGGTTATTCTTCAAGGAAATTAAGTCAGCTACCTACTCCTGCCCAGAGCAGACACCGACTCAATCACATCCACAGCACTGTCTCGTCCCCGTCTCGCTCTGGCATAGCCATGCACTCACATGTAAGCCTTGTAGTTGCTGCCAATTTTCTGGATTCGGATGTCATATTTGGAGTCAATGAATGGCTCGGTGGTGGCATAGGTTTTTGCCATGGCTACTATGCTGGCCATGTCCCGAAAGTCGTGCTGGTTCTCAACTTTGACCTTGATTATCAAAATCCAGTGAAAAAGAGACAAGAACAAAAAGAACATGAATACTTTGTGAACAGAAGTCATCTCTGCACCTGAATAGCACAATGTCAGTTATACCTCGCATACACACAGCTGAGGACAGAGCAGCACTTTTGTGATTTAAAGAGAGAAGTTCCCCAGAGCAAACCAACCCAGAGTAAATCCATCCCATTCTCCTTCTTCATGCACCAGCCCTGGTAAACCTGGCACCAGAGAGGCAGCTAGACCTCTGCCCAAATGGCTCTTGCTAATGCTCTTTGCTTTTAGGGTGCTCCAGAAAAGTATTCAATCTCTTAAGAGGTATTACTTCATTCAAACTTTGGAACTGCTATTTCCCATGTTGCGATGGATGAAAGTAGAGTATTTTGGGTGGTCAGGAAGTACAAACCAATTCCAGGAAATCAACATGAGAGCTGGTTGTCTGCCACCTCTAGGCTTCAGTTCCCTGGCGTTTCACATTACCCTCCTCCAGACATTCTTTGAGGAATGGTGCAGGTCTCTTGACTGGACACAAGCTCTGAAGGAAAAGGATGTCTCTGGGGGAGTTTGTGACTCTTGGGGAGATTAGTGTGAGTGTGAGGCAATGGGCACGTGGGTAGGAGAGCTGGTTGGGTGTTAGACTTGAGTTGCACTTGGAAATGAAAGAGCAGTTGACTTATGAGCTACAGTTTTTCTGAGAAGATGGCTTTTCACAGATCTGTGTCCAGTTATGGGAAATGCTCTGTATCTTACTGAAAAAAACCAAATGAAATGAAGAAGAACCAAAACAGCAGTTCTAATGATATAATCAAACCTCTGCAAAAGCTCATTGATTTGGGAAAGCAAAACTGAGCAAGCAGGTAGCAAGAACATAGTGGACTACTTCACCTCACTCATACCTGTAACCATGGCCTTTAGTGTATTGGCAAACACTTGTTTGGTGCATCAGAGAAACCTGTACAAGTCTTGTTCCTTAGGGCTGCACATATGCAGGAAGGGTGGATTAATTTGTGGAAAAAAGACCAAGACTGTATGAAAAGGATAAGCAAGTGAGTGACTTTCTTTACTTTATTACCCTCACTTTGTATTTTGGTAATGCTTTGAGACCACAGTTGGGGATTGCAACCCTGCTTTGTTAAGTGTGCACTGATAGGTGACAATCCATCAGTGTGTTCTCCAGAAGAGTTTCCCAGTTGCATCACTGTGGGTTAATGGAGGGTGATGCCAGACTGTGTGGAGCCAGCTGAAGGAAGCACATGCAATGGTACTTGGTGTTTCTCTGCAAAGAACAAACAAGTGGCTTTATTTATCCGCCTTCAGCCATGGGAGGGTGGGAGCCATCTTCACTAGGGAACAGACAAGCTTGTTGCTAACCTGTTTTACTCTGTTTAGATGGTTTTGTGTAAGTGCCAGTTTATGCATTGGCCAAAGATTCGGCCACATCCTGTTGCAGAAAAGCTCTCAAAAACTGAGCAGTTGTGGGGGAGGTGAAGAGTGCAACCAGTTTCACCCGTGACCATTTCTAGATGCCTGAGTAGGAAAAAGAACTCTCTTTGCTTCTCCTGTTGCTGACCACCAAATACCCCTAGTCCATCTCCCTTTTGCTGTGGTGAGGGCTGTGCTCTCACTATCCAGGAACTGCTGAGGAAAGGAGCAGAGGGAGATGACAGTCACCTATGGGAAGGGAGGGTACTAACAACAAAAAAAAAGGAAATAACAAACACAAAGGGGATATGTAAGGCAACCATTACACGGCATCGAGGAGGAGCAGCCTTGCTCTAGGCTGTGTTGTTTCCCTCTCTGTCTGAGTGGGGATGTACAGGGCGGGGTGAGGTGGTAGGAATGCCCTGGAGGCAGCAGGGAGAATGGGAGAGGGAATCCAGAGCTTGGACTTGCAAAATACCAGAGGGAACAATGCAGGCTGTGTTGGAGCTGAGTACTTTTGTTGCACTGATAAGAGCTGCCCTGGGCTGAATGACATCAAGCAAGAGAGTCCCACCCAGATGAGATGATCGAAGGAGGGACTGCAAGGGCAGGCGGCACTGACACGGTGTGACAACATATTCTCCCGGACTCTTTTGGGAGTGAGAAAATACAAAAGCCATTATATAATGACCTACTTGGAACAAGGACATTTGTGGGATTTGAAACAAAGTGCTGTGCTTGTGCAACAGATGTCTTTGGGCCCAAACAGAAATGTTTGCATCCACAGCCCAGGAACATTGGTCCCAGAGCAGAGGAAAGGATGCAGCTTCCCCCTCCAGACTGGAATTAGACCATATTGATATCGCTAGAAAGGCGCTCATCTTGTTAAATGTGACTTTTCCTCAAAAATACAGCATGCTATGGAAAGGAAGGGCCCATTTCTCCCTCCTCTCCACCACCCCTTCCCCATGGGGAGAGGAAGAAAGCAATAGAGAGTGTTCTCTCTAATGTCCCTGAGGACTTTTGGCTGGGTTAATGAAGAGGGGGGACTCTCCAAGGACACAAACTAAGAAATGAAAAATGAAGAAAATGACTCCCACCGTGCAACACCACTGCACAGTCCTCAGGAAACAGCTCTGGCATCTTCCCTGGCCTGTACCAGAGTACTTCCCATGCACTTTTCAGAGGAAGCAACTCACAGAAATCCCCTTTTAAGAGATCACAGACTTATTTCCCACCAGGCATCAAAATAATCACCACACCAAATCTGAAATCTGAGCCACCATTTGTTAATTGTTAGAGCCAGCCAAATTTGACAAAATAACAGCCGTGTTCTGGGTTAATGCTGGTTTATCCCAGGGTACAGTTATTACTTCATAAACAGGAAGCGCTCAAGTTACAGTCAAATGAGATTTATTTTCCTGCTTTATCTATTGAGTCCATCATTTTATTAGCTTTCTACTTTTAAATTTTGTATAATTCATTTCCTCCTGCCTTTTAACCCTTTTAGAGGTCAATAAGGTATCCATTCTCCCAACAGAAGAAAAAATCTCAGACATATAACCAAAGCCAGGGTGGATGTAGTGTGACACCAGAGGGCATTATTTAAGAAGGGACTTTTAAAAATCATTCCAGAGCAAAGTTACCAATTTACCTAACAAGAGACAAATCTGTTTTCTAAAATGGCAGGTTGGACAATACACGAAACTGATAAAAGAAGTTGGAAAGAAACCAACAGGAAGCCATTTTTTCCCCTCTCTCCCTTTTATTTTGCAACCTTCTTAGGATCAATGCTATATCCCATTAACTGCATAGAGGAGTGCAAACAGTGAGTACAAACACAGCCCCTGCCCTGGCAGCCTGTTTGCTTAGCTGTGCTGGCTGTTTGAGCAGCAATAGACTCATTCTGAAGCCGTAAGTTGCTGTTTGCTGTAGTGTTTTAGTGACCTGTTAAGAAGGGTTTGGGCCAGTGTGTTGACAAATGCCTTTTCTGAGTAAGAAAGCTCCCTGGGATAATTTCTCCTTCCCTTCTGGCTCTCTTCTCTAACACAGGCACCAGTGATGCCCTCGCATGCTCCCTGTTGAAAAGGGGAGTCTGGCTGGATTGCTGGGGACATGCTTACACAGATGTGACTATCCCTTTGCCCTGTGGTGGCATCTCAGAGGCGGATACTGCATGACCTGCATCTGGTACCTGTTTGCGTCCTCAGCCTGCCCAATAAGCACTGACCTTTCTGGCCTTGGCTGGAGAGCAGTCCAGGGGGCAGGTCTGGAGGAAACATTCTGCCCCAACCCTGCTGCAGACCTTGTTTTGAGGCCTTTTTGCAAAGCAGGATTTTGGATGGGTTCTGGCAGTGTTAAAACCCCAGTGTAACAACTTCCCGGACAGTCTGAGCCACACCTGAGATCTGTGTGAGCATGGGTTCCTTCAGGGTGGGATCTATCTGGGTAGAAACTTCTGCTTCCTCTGTCTCATAGTTCCCTAATCTGCTGCCTCCTGTACATCCCAGATGTTCCTGGATGCCAGGGTCCCATGGCTATGGCACTCCTCCCTCATCTTTAGCCTGAGCACTGCAAGGTATTGCTCCACTGTCCCCTTTTGCTTTCAATATGTGGCCACATGAAAAAATAATCGGGTTAGCCAAAGTGCCACAATTATCTTAATCTGCTAGGGCTGCCCTAGCCTTGCCTTTCTTGAGCATCACCCAGTCTGAACTCTGCCTTCGAGGTTAACTCTGCCCTACAGACTACACACACATCACTTCGGAGATAACTTGCAGAAGCACTTTGTGTGTCCAAAATGAGGTTAGAGCCAGGTTTGGCTGGAAGGTGGGTGTCCAACGCTGAGCCAGGGCTGGGCTTGGCAATGTGGTGTCTAACTGAGTCTTGGTAGGCTTGTGAAAATGCATGGTCTGAGTGTTTTCCTCCAGAGGAAGTGGTGCGGCCACACAAAGCTTGAGATTTTTTGTCTATCTTGACCTGCTCTCAGCCTTTCTGTAGGGACCTTACCATCTTGGGATAGTGGATCTTCAGGAACAGATCTGTGCAGACCATTTCCTGAATCTCTCCTTTTCTGTACCCCAAATTATATTCCTCTTCTCAGAAAATACCCAATCCAACTGACGCACAATCAGTTTAGGCCTAATTTTGACCCACCCCAAAATAGTAAAGTCACACTGGGGTCTGTATTTCCTCATTATCCTCACACTGAAGTTCCCCAGATGCTGTCTTTAATGCATTGAATGTTCCTAAAACAGAGCCCAGGTCCTGGCTGCTTTGATCCTTGGTGCCCTGGGTCAGTCACCGTTTCCTGTGTCCAGCAAAAGATTTCAGACTGATGTGCAAGAAATGTGGATGTTTTTGCTATTTTCATGACATTTGGAACATCCTCACTCATGAGTCAGTGGGAATTCAGTGATTGGGCTCCTCTGTTGTGCATGAATGTTACATGTCAAGTCATTATTTGTCTTCTCTAAAAGAAAATATTTGTTCCTTGACTAACTGAGGCAGCCCTTTCCCCTTCCTTTCCTCTTTAGCACACTGGATTTTCAAAGCTCTCACTTTTGGAACATTCTATTTCCAGTCCCGAGAGAGACAAGGTGACGAGCTGTCCTTCCTGATAAAAACCTTGCAGTATTTTTACATTACAGAGTGGCTCTGTTTGGTTTGTGCTATATTTATACCAGGGAAAAAAAAAGAAGCAGAGAAGTCTTTCCCATCCAGTAAGGGAGAAAATAACTCTGACCATATTATTATGAACAACAAGTTTTTCTTCTACAATGTAATAAATTCATCTAAGCCAGGATTTGTACTGGGAAGGTGTTTTCATAATTATGGGGCAGGAGGGGACAGGAGGTGACTCTTAAATGGACCTAATTCGAGAGGTCTAAAAATAAAGTAGGAGTAGCAAAAAAAAAAAAAAAAAAAAAATTGATATAAATATATGCAAAGTCACGTGAACAGATACTGGTTTTACTCTCTTTGTAGATATGGCAGTTGTTTCCTTCTCATGATCTGATCAGGAAGAGGTGAAGAGGCTCTTTGAGTGAATTTGCAGTACTGGGCTCTGTTCCTAGGGCACTTTAGGGTCATGTTAGCACACAAATGGCAAATACTAACACACTCAGAGCTTTATTCTTTTCCATGGGCTCTGGCATTATGAGATCCGGAGTCAGGAAGAAGTGTTATTCCTTTCTCACTGCAGTGCTCTCCCTGTTCAACAGAGACCCCCAATCACTTCTGGGGTAGGTAGGCTCAAACTGCACAATGCTTAAAAATGCCTTGACCTCTAAGGAACTGCTGGGTAGAAAACAGTTCTGTTCTGCACAAGGAAAGACATCTCCTCTCAGTGTCCATCCACAGTTTCCCTGGAAGAGTCCTTGAGTACTGTTGAGCCTGTAAGTCTGAGCAGCTTAAGTACAACATGAGAAAGGTCCTTCTCTGCTGACTCCATTGTAAACAGTTGTCTACGCAGTATTTCTACAGATATTTTATTTGTACCGATACTACACAGGGTCAGCAGCACAGAGAGCACTTGTTATGATCTTCCAGTGCCACCGAAATATGAAGTGACTCCAAATTTTGGAAGGAGGGTAACGATGATCATGGGAGGGGCTGGAGGGGCATGTGTTCTGTTTTTAGATTAGAAGATTGTCTGTTCCTGGGTGAAGGCTATTACTGGTGTCTCTGTTCAAGTCAATAGAGGGGCTGTTGTTTGTGCATTTCTCAATGGAAATTTCAAAAGATGCCTTTTACTGCAAATTTGTTTTCTCCATCTCCATGTGCACCTCACATGCACACATCATTTGGCAAGAGCCCTTCTTTCACCAATGGTATACTGCCACCCCTTTTTGGTTCTGACCTTGAATAATAGCTGTTCCTCTCCCAAGCTAAAGACAGTTGTGATGACCCACCCTTAAGGGGAAGGCAGTCAATAGAGCCTATTTTGTACAAGTCCTAATGTGGTTATTTTTCATTTTAGCTTTGAGGATTCTTTGTTCAGCCCTCTGATTAAAAAATGTGGTGAGTGAGTTTTGTGAAAATTCTGTCAAAAAAACAATATGCGAAAATGAAAGTTATTATAATTATGCTCCTTCTAGCAATTATTGCAAAAAATTAAACACTCAGCACTTGCACTGCCAAGAACCTGATGAACATGAGTTAGCAGTAAGTATCAGGTAATCGTTATAATTCCTCTGGTCTGTAACACAGAGAAACTGAAGACAACTGTGAAATGACACAAATCTCCCTGCAAGCAGATGGTGGAGCTCTTCAGGAAAGAGGCATTTCTGCATCCAGACTTTTTCTGGCTCCTGGTCACTGCCTCAGGCAAATAAAGAATAGCAGTGCCTGGACTTCCCATCTTTACTCATTCTTTTAAGTGTTGGTGCCTCCCATTACATGTGATTTTATCATTAATAGCAAAAAAAAAAAAAAAAAAAAAAGTAAGTACTTCCTTGAAAATTTCTGTTGTTAATAACATTGTAACCTGAATGCTCACATCCTTTGAAGCACCAATTACAGGTACAAATACATGGCTTGCTATCTTGGCATCATTTGTTGCAGTAAGTACTATTTTAATACATGTGTACTTTGGCTAAGGTTATTTTATCCTTTGTTTCTCCAGTCACTGCTTTAATACAAAACATGACCTGATGCAGGTGCTTTATTAACATGTACTTTGTTGCATTTGTCAAACCAAAAGCAAACCTCTTTCTTTTCATATTATGTATATTTTATAGGTAAAGACCTGCTATTTCCTGCTATTATCTCTACTTCTGAAGACCAGTGCAAAGAAATAATTTAGCTCTCTGTAATCTCACTGGTTATTGCTTTTGCATTATGATGGTTAAAAACACCATAATGTCTCCTGGGAACTTCCCTCTTCTGCATTACTTTATCGTAGGCTTGATTTTTTTACCTGTAGGTGTTACTTTTCTAGTATACCCATAATTCTGCTTCTCTGTATTTCTTCTGATATTTTCTGTGGTTTCTTTTGTCAGTCCCACTTGGGCTTGAACCCTACTGTTTCAAAAAAAGCAGGAAACAAATTCTTGTTACTTGTGTTTTAAACCAACTGATTTATTCTTTGTTTTATTTTATCTTTCTCTCTTTTCTTTTTGCTCTGTGCAATGAAATGCAGTGAGACTGAAGAAAGAAAATTTAATCAGTCTCAACTATCCTTCAGGCTGGATAAGCGCCCAAACTAAAACCATAAGGTCAACAGCCCTTGCTTCCTGTACCTTCCCCATCTACTGAACAGAGCAGTGTTGAAACTCAGTACCCAAATGCACATCCAGACTTTGCTAGTAGTCACTAATTTTATAATGGACTAAAGTAAACTTGGCCTCAGATCAATTCTTTCTTCTAAGATGCTGGCTGTTAGCCTATCTTTATCTGGAATGACTTCCTACATACCCTCCTTGTACCGCCGAGTACAATTGTGCCAGGAGTCTGAATAGAAACTCTCTTCCTCTGTAACTTGTAACAGCAAAAATCAACATAATTAAAGAATAAAATGGGAGGGAAAGTAAGAGGTGGAAGAAGATCTGGTGTGTGGTGCAGAAGACAATAGCTAAATGTTCTGCTGAGAGTTTTGTCTGGAAATGCTGTTAAGTTTGGAGTACTTTTCTCTGATTCTACCCTCATTTCTGCAGCCTCTAAGGGTCCTTTGTGCATGAGACACATGAATTACACCTGCATTACAGGTGAAATGGCAGAGCAGTCAGAGACATGCGGGCTTGCAAGGTCTCAGGGGGGAGGTTTTCCTCCTAGTTTGTCCTGGTTGGTTTTTGCTAATGAAATCCTTCCTAGGAACAAGTTAGTGGCTCCCTACAAGCACCTCTAGGCTGTCTGCATGCACTCTAATTCAATAACACCTCTGCCTGCTTAACATAGGCAGCACCAATATATTAACCAACATTTCCTGCTTATTTACATGTTTGTTCCTTGATGCTGAAAGCCAACTCCACCACTGGCACAGGGATCTGTGCCCACTTCCTCCCCAGCAGCTACCATCCAGACAGGGGAACATTGCAATCAAAGCAAGAAAGATTATTAGATCTTCCATGTGCAATCCAGCAAGCCAGAAAGGGCTTCTGTTTCCAGAGCACAAGCAAACAAACTGTACCAAGTTTAAATTTGGTGTAACTATATATATTTTTCAGGCAAAGTGTGAGGCCAGGAGAAGGTCTGTCTGCTCTAGGGAGGCACTGCGAGAGGCGTATCAGTTACGAAGTTCATGTACCACTCAATTGGATTTAGAGATGATACCTCAGAATTTCATACTTCTGAGCAAATCAAGCTTTAGACAGATAGGGGATGCCTTTTGAAAAGATAGATGCAAGAAAGAGGAGACTCAAGTGCAGCAGGAATGTGCTGGTGATGCCTCACTGAAAGGGGAGCCCAGTCACCCCAAGAAACAGGGGCTGCTAATTCACTGGGGGAATAAACACCCCAGAGAGCCTGGGAAAAACAAACAGGTCCTGGGTAGTGAACTGTTTTTCAGGATTCCTTGGCAGGCAACCAGCCACTCTGCTTTGTAAGGTCTTGTTCTTCCTTGCAAGGAGGAAAAAAATAACTGAAGGGCTCCTGTTTTTTGAATAAGGTCATCATAATGCACTCCAGAAGCCCAGCGCCACAGCTCCTCATTGTGAGTGCTACGGGGTGTAGCTGCACTTTACAGGTGCTTGAATAAACAACACTACCACTTTCAGGAGAGGAGAAAATGTATAAAAGACAAGCCTAATGACTTCAGCCCAGCCAGCTTTCCCCCCACGCTTCACCAACCCCCCTTCCCGCATCCCAGACAGCCTCCAACCCAATACCACTGCCTGTCTCCAAGTGCGTGACAGCGGAAAAAGGCCTTTTCTCCCACAGGAACAGCCAGTGCGACCCAGATAGGTTGTGGGGAGGTTTAACCCCTTTGCTGGCTGGCCACATGCCATGTGTAATCACAGGAATGCTGTGCCACATATATATCTGTTTCCAGAGATATATATATATATATTTTCTTTTACTTACCTTCCCCATTCCAGCATGAGCATGTCCCAGCTTGACCACTACAGGAAAATTCGGAGTTGTGAGCTGAAAGAAAAAGAAGGACTTTTTCGTTAGTTATTTTTTCCAGCCACTGTTTTTGGAATAATTTTCTTTATTTAGTTGCTTTTATCCCCCTCCTGGATGCTGTAAACTGGAGAATAAAAAGGCCAAATAAAGTTTGTCTGGATGGAAGGGCAGTGAGCAAATAGCTCTTCACTGGGTCCCATATGATTGAAAATGGAGGCCTGGCAGAATTCCTCAGATCTGACCCACTTTTGCTGCGTGGTAGCAGCTTTCCCACCCTGTACATATGGATGTGTGTACACTCATATGCTTGTAAAACACAGTTGCGCATGCAAGCTTGAGTAAGTGAAACTTTCAGATGCTGAAAACGTCTGAATGGCGAGAAAGACAAAGGTTGTTTGTTCTTTTCCACACGGACTGCTTTGGCCTTAATAGTGAGTGTACCCCTCCCATCAGTGGGGAGGGTGGGGGGACAAGGAGAGAAGGAAGTGGGGCCAACCCTTAGGTGCAACTCACAAAGTCCATCTATTCATAAAGCCTGTTCTTCTCTATTTTCAGGGGTGGGTATAGTGAATAAAAGAAAACAAAGAAGGGTTGGAATCAGCAATAAAAATAGAAAAGAAAGTCATATGTTCTCCCTGGCTTGTGTGGTGTTTCCATTGGGCAGGGTCCTGCCACCCAAGGCATACAAGGTCATCTTAGAGCACATGTGGGATTTTACTTGAAGAACTGCAAGTACCCTCTCTGCCTTTTCTTCTCCAGTTTCATGTTCATGCAAGGATTCACTGAAGTGATGGGCTCAGAGCTGGGTGGCTGTACTGGTAGGAAGTGCACGTGTTGGGAGTAACTAGGATATATGCACCGCATCTCCCCCACATACTGATTGGTCCATTTCTACACCTCTGCTCGGCATCCCTGTGATCTTTATCTTGTCTTGTGCTCATGATTCTTGTGATCTAAATGCTATTTGTTCAGTATGTAACTAGTTATTTTTTAGTCCATATTTCATTTCCTTTAAAGACACTTCTGTCTTTACTTAAGTGCCTGAGGCAATGAGCTCTATTCATTAAGCAGTTAACCTGGAGATCTGGCAAAGGGAGGCAGTTGAATTTGGATGGATAAATGGCTCTCCTATTTATTTGAGAATAGATAAACAACTTGTTCTTGTGTTAATTACCAATTGTCTGTATGGACAGGCAGGCACTACGCCCTAAAGATAGAATGGTGCTGCAGTCTCCATCTGTGGCAGCTCACTATAAATAACAAAATTTGTAATGAACACTGATATGTTTTGCTATTCAGATGCTTATATAAAGAAATGTCACAGGAGAGGGGAACAGTGAGTGCATCACGTCCTCAAGCAGCCTGTGTCATTTTCTTCAGGCAGAAAGCTGAAAGATCTTTGGACCACAGAAGGGTACAATAAATTACAGTCCTGGCAGAGGCAGCGATCAGCACCACTGCTTCAGAAGAAGAGGCAGGAGACTGATAAGTGGCCATCCTGAAGTCAAA
Source organism: Coloeus monedula (assembly GCF_965178545.1). Lineage (NCBI taxonomy): Eukaryota > Metazoa > Chordata > Aves > Passeriformes > Corvidae > Coloeus > Coloeus monedula. Next base: position 22,773,312 of record NC_138784.1, read on the forward strand.
TGGTTAAGTATATGTCCAGGCACATGAGTTTGTGCTCTATTTCACCTTTGCCTCTTTAATTCATTGTAAGAGCCTGAAATTTAATTTATGCTGGCATAAATGAACCATTTGGGGGACTGCACCTGAGGCGTACTGAAGATAGGGCTATGGATGCACCATGCCAGACCTTTAATGCTGGAAGATGAAAGGTAACCTAGTAGTTGGGGCACCCACCTGCTCAGGCTCTGGGAGATGTGGCTCACTTCCCAGCTCTCTCATCCCTGCCCCATGCCCCCTGTTTAGCCAAAGCGCTTGCAAGGCCTGGCCTCTGTTCCCTGTTTGGGAGCGGAGGCAGCAGCTGTTCCAATGGCGCAGGAAAAGCAAACTGCGTGCTGTGAGCCTGCCTGATACCCTGGCAAGGAGGCCACAGAAGTGTGCGGGATAGATAATGCTCTATCACCAGCTCAAAGCGGACCGAGGCAGGAAGCAATGTCTCTGCTGCCCTGTTTTTTGTCCTCTGCCTATGGTGTTGCTAAAGGGAGCCTGCTTGGGCATGGGGCCCGGGAGTGGGAAGCATCTGTTTTCCTGTATACATGCAAAGAAAGTTTAGGATCCAGTAAACAACCCAAGTTTACTGTTAGTCTGGAAAGTACCACCGGCAGTGATAACGTGCTGCGCAAACGTCTCCCTTTCTCTTCGTTTCTTGGAAACATGAGCTCAGCTTTCTTACTAAGGCTGGTCTCATCCCACGTAGGGGTGGCGAGCTGGTGTCAGAGCATGTTGGGGTCACACGTGGCTTGTCCTAGGCACAGTGCTTGGGGCTTGGGGTGAGACAGATCCAGACTGTGAACATGTGGTAGCTTCTCTGGGAAAGCTGTGGCTTCAGAGAAATGCTGGTGCGTGGTTAGCCAGGAATCTGCCTCTGCCACTGAAAACCCACCAAATTTCCATGTACATGAACCTGCCTTATGGAAGAACCAACAAGAGAGTATGGCACACACACAGAGCTGCATTATATAAGGAGTTTATCTAGTGACAGTGGAGTGCCCTTAGCCTGCGTGGAAGTTAAGTGTAATCAAAAGCTCTCCATAGTGCACAGGACTAAAGCAATCAGTGTCCATAACCACCCGCTGGAAAGCCCTTGCTGATGCGGTGGAAGTGGTTGAACGCCACTCCAGTCAATGGGGGAACCTCCAGCTTCCACCAGAGTCTGGTTGGGACTCAAGTCCCACTTTTGTTGCTAATAAGGTGGCCAGCCAGCATACTTGGCAAGCACCCAGAGGGATAGGGAAGCTGAAAGAAGGGAGAATCTATCATACGTACAACTCTGATGCAATTCACACACAAACGCGGTGAGAAGTTCTGAGGGTGGCCAGAGCCACCACAAGGGCAGACCCCTGAGATGAGTATTTACACATACTGACTCATACATTTCCCAGAAAGGAAGATTATTATAATCACAGAATAGCACTACATTTTAATAAGAAAAGCATGTTTTTACTGAAATCATGCAAAGATATGTGTCTGTGTCTTTCTATGTGTTGCAAGGGCTCTTTTTTTCTCGGAAAAATAGTGAAAAACACTTTGATCATTTTAAAATGTGCATGAACTGTTGACAGGACTGTTGTAGATGAGGTCTGCAAGTTTTGAGATGGGACTGTAGTGCTACAGCTAGCTCAGTGATCATATGCAGGGTGTTTGTTCATATTCATAACTCAACCCTTTGAATTAAAATCTTACAAATGTATTCCCAGAGGTTGTGACAAAGCCTTGAGATGCCAAGGTTTACATAAATGTCTAGAGCTTGATGTATGTAGAGGCCTGTTAAGAGTCAAACAGCATTTTGAATCCTGAACTAGGAAACTCAACCAAGTCTTCTTTGGTAGTAGTGAAGGGAGCGTCATGAAGTTATTTCCAACTTAGAACACTGATGGCCCAAAGTGTACCATTTTAGCCCCTGATTTTCAGGGCTCTGCTCTGTGTGTAGTGTCACTGCAAAGACCACTTTTCAGTTTATCAGATTTGGCACTGGTGTGTAAAATGACTGCTGGTATGCACACATTAGCCTTTATTTGAAAACACGTGGCTGTAAACTGTGACACTTTCCACTTTACCCTCTGCCCCTCCTTTCCAACAAATAATGAGGGCTTCAGCATTTCCTGTAAATTTATGAATGTTTTCTCTATTCTTTACTGGTGGAGCAGTAGAACAGAGTTGGATCTAAATTGATCCGAAGGGAGGAATCTTAGAAAGGCAGAGTTCAAAGCCAGGTTGGACAAGGCCTTGAGCAACCTGGTCTAGTGGGAGGTGTCCCTGAACACAGCAGAGGGGGTGTAACTAGGTGATCTTTAAGGTCCCTTCCAACCCCTTAATATTTTATAGTTCTATGAAACCTGATCTAAACCATGAATACAATGCTTTTGACACTTTTGTTTCACTGAAACCCTCAATTGTCAATCAGCATGAGAGATGCTGATTTTAAGTTTGTGATTTTGTGTACTGTCCTGTAGTCCATGAACAAAGCAGAATGTCGTTTTTGATTTCCTTCCGTTATGTTTAGTTCTGTGCATTAGTTCACATTATCTAGCTCGTTTTATACAATGAACTTTCAGTTTCTAGTATTATTCTCTCTTCTGCAAAACCCTTCCAATCAATGCTAAAATGAATAGCACAGGCTGCAGTTACATCATGGATAATATTAGGAAGGATTTGAGGTGGTGGGAGATGGAGTCATTAAAACTTTGGTCTCTTGGCATCGGTATCATATTACCATAGCATCCAGTGTTTTCAACCAGGCCAGAAAGCCCCATAGCACAAGGTATTGTACTTTTGGCTTCATCCTTCCCCCAGAAGTAATATTCTGAATTTTTCTTTTCTACTCTAAACCTGATTTTAATGTTTATTTAGCTGCTTTTACTTGTATGATGACAAAGCCTGTTTTGGGTGGGTACCTAATGGATGATGGGAATGTTGTTCATGCACTTGAAAGCTAAATGTTGGAAGTAACGTGTGTGGCACTTCCCTGGTGTCAATTAAGTTGGAGGAGCAGTGAACATATAATTTCCTGTAAAAGCAAGCAAGCTGATTCAAACCTACAGGAAAACAATGATGTCATTATATGATGTCAATGTGTTTATGGAACTATCTTACTAAAAACTTGAGCTGAAGATCAGCATTGGTTGCTTGCCAGCCTTGCTAGGCATGGCCAGATCAGGGCTGCACGTGGTATGGATTCCTGTAAAACACACACCTGTGTATTGTTTACTGTATTGTAATTAGAGCACAATGAAGAAAGAATCGTTATCTGAGGAAACAGGGCCTTGAGACAGCTTTCAAGTCAGCTGAAGTAAATCCTGAGGAAGAGTATGTATCTCCAGAGGTCTCAGGAAGAAGGAGGAGATAGGGGCTATGATGAGAAGAGCAATGAGATACTTGTGACAGGAGGAGTTCAATGACAGCTGGATCAAGACAGCATTGTACAGGTGGGACCCAAAGCAGTGAGGCAGTTGATGGATGAGATGGCAGCAGATGGTAAAAAAATATCCTTTGATTCTCCCATTGCTTTTAAAAAACACAACAAAAAATAAAATAATAAAAAAGAAACCCCAACAGCAGCATGACTTAATTCCCACATCCTCAAGTAAACAAACCACAAACCAATGTTTCAGGGCTCCTAACACTTGCTGTGGTTAGAATGGGTCATGGAAGTGAATAAAAAGGCATAAGCACAATCCGAAACATTTTGTCATTGATTCCACCTCTAATGTTATGTAACTTCTTTATTTGAGACAGGATGTGTTTGGATTCCCCTAGTGGAGAATAAGAGTGTAAGCATTTGATATTATTCTCATTCCTTTGGAGCTTCAAGTGTGAGAATGATATGAACATATCCAGACAAACAGATGCTCAGCAAAAAATCCCAAAATGCAGTATGTGTATGCACATGTGTATGCTTGTATTCTCACACATATCCAGCAGTCCTGGTCAATAAATCCCCATTATCACGTATCAAATCACGGGCAGGTTTTTTAAAGGTTCTATGACTACATAGAAAATTTCTATAATTCCTTAATGCATGATGTTCACTTAGCTATCTTGCAGTGGTGCCTTTAAGGAAGCTTCTTGTCTTTCCTTTTTTGCTAGGAGAGTGAATACATTCTCCCAACTCCTTATGTTGAGAAACTGTCCAAATATTTTTTATGGGATGCAGTGAAAGAGAAGAAGAAACTCTTGAGTTTCCTTTTCCCCCTGACCTGAATTGTCTGCCTTTTGCTATATTTTTCTCTAATTAGAAAATTCCATCCCCCATGTAAACACATTGCCAAGGAAGAGATGGTGAACACCAGTTGTTAACATGGTAGGGAACTCCCTAGGAATTTTATTTTGATGGGTTACTGATGGACACGGGGTTACCTTTGGAAAAACTGTAGCATCTAAGCTATGGTAAAAGATACAAGAAAAAGACAGATGGGAAATAAAATGCTTTATGAATTTGTGCTGCAATCTTCAAAGCTATCACTCTTCCAAGAATCCCTGAGGTTCACAAGATACTGGCCAACAAATCTCTCTTCCCTTGGCAGGCTTGACCGTCCCTTTTTGGGGAAAACTCTGAATACTGATTTCAAAATGGGTAGCATGGGGTTTCTTTGGAGAGAAAAGAACTTCCCTAAACTTCACAGAGGAGAACAACATTTTGCAACAAGTCTCACTGAAGCTAATAATTCCCCTGTTACTGCTGGTCTCTAATCTCACCACACAGTCTGCTGCAGGTGCTTTTCCATATGCACCGAAGGACAAGGTGCATACGGATCTCCCCCCAGCTTTTACACACAGTGAAGCCACATACCCTGACCGCAAAGCTGGGAGGCCCCCACATGACTCCAAGGGCTTACTTGTGATTTCCCAACCTTCTGCAGCACATCTGAGAGCGGTGCAGTTATGTCACTGTAAAATAAGAAGTGGGTCCTGGGCTTATTAGTACATTCATTGAGAAATATCTGCTTGCCACAGAAATGGCTCTGAAGTTTTCTTGTAAACCTCACGCCATTGTAACTGCCAGTGATCCCGTGCATATTTGGCTGGCATTGCCATGTCAGATGCTGGCACCAGCAATGAGCCATGGATGCTGCCTGGTACAGGCAATGGGATACTGGAACATTTGAAATACTCTCTGGGCTCCTGAAAGCTCTTGGGCAATGAATCACCACCTCCTTCCTTCTTGCTATTCTTCAGCACTGAAAGCAATAGAAATAGCAGCACAGAGGACCAGGCAGTCACAGTTGGACTTCTTTGAAAGATCCATTTTTTATACTTTTTTAAAAGCACAGTTAATAATCTTGATTAAAGCCTCAGGAGGGACTTTGGACATAAAGAAGAATGAGGATTATGGGAAGCATCACAATGCAGCTGGCATCTCAGGCCACATCTATACTGGTAGATAGAACAATGACATAGCAAGGACACTGGCCCTGATTTGCCTATACTGTTAAGTTGTTAGACCAATCTCTGGCATATTCTTTCTCAAGACGAATAAATAACGTTCTCCCAAACATCTCCCAAGCACAACATGGAACCAGCATAAGTCTGCAGCCATGCCTCACAGAACACTGGAGGCTAGGAGAGCTTGATAGCACGACTGTGGTTGGGCCATGACAGAGCTGCCAGAGAATGACCCTGGCACTGTATGGTTTGCCCCTGTTAATGTAGCCTCTCTGTCTCACTGGGTTGGGCAGGAGAGTAGTCCTTACCTTGCATTTTATCTTTGTATGTTCCCACACCAGTGTTTCACTTTGGTTGTACAGAAAAATGGTCTACCTCATGCAGCCAGATGTCATACTATTCCCATATGACAATTTCCACTGACTACCTTTTTTAGACTGAATTCACAGTGGGTCCTTTTTTGGCTTACAGCCACAGATACTTACACCACATTTCTTTTGCCCGCTGACCTGGAAAGTCAGGTATTGCCTCACATGAGAAATGTTTGAGCTATGGGCTCATTTTGTTCTATTTTACAGCTAGATCATATTTTCAGCATTTTGAGCCCTTAGGCTCATGCAGGAATTCACATACTTTGCTAACGTGGCCTGGAGTGAAGCACACATCCCCTACTTTTTGTGCTCTGGGACATAAATGTGGGGAGTAAATCCTGTTCCATGAATTTACCTCCTCCGTGGGCTGCACATGCAATTAAACACTGGAAACAGCTCTTCCTAACCCTGAATTTGCTGTGGTATCTTTTGTAGGCACCTAGAGCACGTGGGGGCCGGGTATGAGCTCTGTTCTTCCTACATCCTCATTCTTGTGCTTCACAGTTTCAAGCTTCTTTCTCCAGATAAAAATCTTCTGTGTTTATCCAGACTGATTTTTGGCTCATGTCAGAGACATTGAGGACATGAAAGGCAGCTATTGTATCCCATGTTTGAATTAGCTCTGTGTCTTTTGAGATTTCTTGGGAACTTTCAAATTACATGTTTTCAGTAGGAGCCAAAAACTGTAGGAAGGGCTGTATTTCACAATCTCTCCAAATTCAGCAGTTTCTTGGGAAAGAGAATGAGGTCCCAGGGGGCAAATTTTATATTTTGAAAGGTGGAAGTATCATGTTTCAATGATTCAGTGAATGAGCACTAATTAACTTCTTCCCCCCTCCCCAGTCCAAATGGGACATGGAATGCTTTCAAACTGCAAAAGGGAAGTTTTTCTGACATGCACTTAATTTGTCCATGTTTCATTCTTGAGGATCTTTGAGATTTCAGTTTTGGCTTAGGTAAATATCCAAAACTTTGGAATCACTCAAGATCTGAGAAATATATTTTCCTGCCTAGGCTTCAAGGGCATGAGCTTAAAATGGCACCACTTGGGTATTTGTCTCCCTCTTGTGTCTCATTCCATGAGATAAGATACAATCCTGCTAAAGCCACTAGAGCTCCCAGTGAAGTGGAAGAAGCTGTAGGTGACCTGTGCTCCTAATTGTCTGCAAACTCAGTGCTGAGAGACAACCTAGTTTGATACTAGGAGTAAAAAGCAGAAGGAAAATCAAGCAGGCTCCACACAGGACACAAGCAGAGTTATTTTCAGATGGGCCTGGCTTCTGTTTACATCTTTCCCAGCTGTAACAAGGAAGGGGTTCCTGAAGTGAAACCATTCAGACGAAGACAGAAGAAACCACTGTGCAGATCAGCCTTTTTCATCTCACAACCACCACCTTGGCCAGCGGCATTTTTCCCCTGCTGAGCACACATTGATGTACCGCAGGCTGCAACAGCCCGGAATGGCAAGAAGCAGGAAGCAGAGAAATTCCTTTTGGAGTAATACATAGACCCTCTTCTTTACCTTGGGGAATCCTGGAGTGGCAAAGGATGCTGTGGTCTCTGTGAGCCCACTCCTTCTGTTTGTCTAGAGAGAAAGGGTGCATCCTTTACTGGAAAAAGAGGTGGAGACCTGAGCTGGTTTCATCTGTGAGGCAATACCTCCACTTCTCAGGGATAAATGAGACAAATGTTAGTGAGTTGGTCCACGCCCAGTACAGGAAGGCATTTGTTTTTTTCCCAGATGAAGTGCTGAGGCTGTTGTGGGATCCAGGTAGGATTTTGGAATGTGGGCAGAAACCCACATGGATGTGCCGAAAAGAAGGGCATTGGGTTCAGCAGAGGAGCTCATGCCAGGCACTCTGGCCGGAGGTAGAACCAGGCACATTCAAACTAGTCTGGAAAGATGGGTTTCTTTTAAAACTTTTTTCTTTAATACAATCCTACCTCTTTTCTTCTCATCAAACTTCATGCCACTAAATTATTTTTCAGAACTAGTTGCTGAAGTCTTCTATTGTGGTCATGGCTTTAATTCTCATGGAGGTAGTGCCAGCACCTCAGTAATGCAGCAGCTGAACTTCTCTGCAGAGTTTCTGTGCTGCACAAACTGCTGCTATCAAAATACACAGACCAAATTTCAGGGGAGCAGGAGTGCCTTTTAAACAACAACAACAAACCTTTGCACAGACAAAGAAAAACGTTTGCTTTCTCAAAGAAGCTAAATAATACCTTAACTGTTTAGGCTTACATAAAAACTGTAAAGTTAAGTTAATGTGTAAAAAATTAGTTTCAAATGGGAAAAGCCAATTGGACTTTTCATTTTTTCTTGGTTTTTAAAATTAAATTCTGAAATCAAAGGGAGTTTTGCATACAGTAATCCTTGCAGACTTCTCAACTGATTGGTTTTCATCCATCAGTTGTGGGTGGGACAATAAAGAAAATATTCAAAATTTCCCATGCAGAGGTGGCTTGGCTAATTCCATGCTCAGAGAATAGCAGGTGTCCCTGCTATATATCTGTGCACTTTTGGACTTCAGTAGCAAGAATCTCTGATATTGGGCCTTGAGGACAGAGTACTATTTCATATGCATTTTGTAGACAGCCCTAATTAGTTAAATTAGTTTGTCTGCATCATAAATGTAAAGCAGTGCACACGGGATTTGTCTCTAATTGTGGCATTGCTCTGGTGATGGGTTGCAGACTTCTTTTTTTTTTAACTTTCTCATTAGTACTTAGCTTAAGGCATTTGTGAGAAACCACAGCCTCCTAAAGCTCCCACTCCTGTCCTCTTAATTTTGACTCACAAGGTTTTAATGGATGAACAGAAGGCAAAGAAAGTCTTTGGTTCTCATACTATTCAGCAAACCTCCGGCTGGCACTGGCATTGTTTGGGAACCCTTGTGGGGATGAAAGCAAACTCTGTACAGATGTGGCCTCTTCTGAGACTGCCCTTTGAGGCCTGTTGAATCTCAGAACAAAAAGCACGTGAGGAGGGTGACTGGCAGGGGATTTCCATGGAGCGCTCCAAGTGAAGTTATTTTAAACTGATTCTGCACCACACAAGGCTAATGATAGTCCTTGGTGGAAGGGGTTCCCAAAAGCACAAATGCTGCTCTGATCCTGTGTACGGAGCAAATTTTTCCATGACCTCAGTGGGACACTGCGTGGAGATTCTCTGGGCTGATAGGCTCATGAAGCACATCATGATGCAGGCTGACCAGTCTGGAGCTGGAAAATGCAGGGCTGGATGAATGTGGCAAAAAAGCCACATGTAGATGGCCTATGTGGGACAGTTTAGGTGTTTTTGTTCCCAGACCTTTCTGGGGAGGGAGCATGGGGTTGGCCTACATGGACCTGGCTGCTGCTGTGTATTTTTGGACCTTGGTCTCCACCTGTGAGAAGTTAATGGAGTGAAGCCATCTGGTTGGGTATCTCTGTGCCTGCTGTGAAGACACGCTCACAGAGCGCTAACGACAAATCCTGTCCTTTCTTCCTAAACCCTCACACAGGGACTTTATGAGGCATGATGTGTGAACCCTGCCCCACAGAAGGATTAACCAGCTCTCCGAAACTGGGAGTGGCGAATGGGATCCCTCCTGAAACAAATCCCACTATGAGTACAACCACTGATTAAATTGAGGCTTTGGAGGGTAAAACTGTAACCGGGGCAGGAAATGTGATTGCATCCACCAATCCAGCCGTCTGACTTCATGCTGCTAATGCTGTCCTGAGCTCATCACTGCGGCAGCACGGCATTGCACACGTAAGGGCTGGAGTTAGAGCACTGAGGGCAACGGGAGTTAGCTCATTCATTTTGATGAGCCCATGCTTTCTTTTGCAATATCTGGTAAAGAATGTTTATCTCAAATTCCTCTCCTACCCTGAGGTATTTTCACTGTTTTATTGCTCAGTGATGTAACTTTTAAGCAATCCCTATGAGGATGGCCTTTCATGCCTAAAGTTGAGGCTGACTGAGAGTAGGGGGACAGCTGAGAGGCTGTGGCCATTCACCCAGCTTATGATGCAAGGTCCCAGGGGGACATGGACCAAAGCTGCCTCGAAGTGTCCCCGCAGCAGGGAGAAGCAAGCTTTTTCAGGAATTTGGAGCAATGCTGGGAAAGCTCAGGGAGAGAGGGAAGCTGCTGACCCCTTCCTCCCTCTTGTCTCTTCCCACACATCTGTGAGGTCTCAGATGAGGTCATTAAGGAAAGGCCCTTAACTCTTAAACTCTTCCTTCTAGGATGGCACATGTCCGTGCCACACTGGCCTGGGACCACGGACCTCATTTGCCCCAAAGTTTCCAGGTTGCCAAGTAATGCCAGGAGACACGAATCTCTTCTATATGTGATTTCATTCTTTAATGCCATAAGCTAATTGCTTCTTTGGATCACAATATGTTCCAGCTGTCAGTCTTTATCTGTTTCTGGGTTTCTTCTGTCACTCTGGAGCATGGGCAATTTAGAAATGGTTCCCACATTTCCTCTTGTACTTCAAAAGAAACAAGAAAACAAAACACTCTCAGGCAAAATCTGCCTGCTCCTAACTGTATTTCTCCATGTGAGAGGATCCAAGATAAAATTCTCTCAAATATTACCTAACATTTGTTGATGAGGAACAGAGGTTCTTTGGTGATGCTGCACACATAGAAGCCCAGACAGAACTGGGACAAGCTAAGCTGTGCAGGGTGTGACAAAGACAGTGTTAATCTTTAACGTGGTGAGACTACTTGCACAAGGTTATGAAGTCTGGCTTGGGACTGAGGGAGAATGAGGAGCCTTCGTCTGTAAAATTTGGTGTAAACTTTCTGTGTCCCCACCAAAAGATGACATTAATTATATTGAATTCACTTCTTTAGATCCACTGGGCTGGTTGAGAGGTGATTAGGTGGTACACAGGACTGCATAGAGAGCCAGAGATCAGATTTTTCAGAGCTACAAGCAATCCATGTGAGAAGGGGATTAAACAGGTCCTTCTTCTCTAAGCACAGCCTTAAAACATTTCTCAACACCCAAGATTATTTTTAATGTGCTTTCAAGATATAAAGTAGTATATCAGTTTTAATATTTTTCAACTGCAAATATGTTACGAAGGGAAGAGAGGATGTATAAGGAGTTGCCCAGAGAGGTGGGTGAACTTGGCAGTGAAATTCAAAGCTGACCTTTTCAAGGTATTAATCATTGGCTAAGCTAACATCTGGCTTGTAACCTCAACAGGAGACAGGATGCTGAGTTTACGGAAAGAGTGAGCGGGAATTTTTCAGTGAATCAGGAGGAAGACAGAAATGGCTGTATGGAATAGGTGTGAATTGTTAGGGAGCTGCCTAAATGCGGTGAAGCAGAGGCTATTGGTTTTAATTAAAGAGGCTGTTTGCTTTAATTCAGTGTGAGTGTTGCAGGAGGCAGAAGCCCATGGACACCCTGATCCTTGGTTCCTACCACTCTCCTTTGCTTACAGCTTATTGACGGGAAGCAGCAACATGAAGAATTAAATGCCCAGGTGCAAACTGAACCAGCTCTGAACCTCAGTGACCTCTATTTCAGTCTCATTAGTTTGATCTGTCCTGGGAGTGTCAGCTGGTGGCCAGAACTTTTCCCCCAAGCAATAGCCAGCAAGAGAGGTCTGTTGCATGCTCATGTCATTCATGACCATGGTGAGTTGCATCACACAGCTTCAAATGCAGTTGGGCAAACATATCCAGCAATGAGGAGGGTAGATTTAAACTGTGCAGGAAATTTTGGTAAGGAATGGGGTTTATAGTGACTTCAGATGACATTAAAAATGATCAGTGCTACTGCTGTTGCTCACCAGTTCCTCTCTGTGAACATGACCACAAAAGCCAGAAGAGAATGGATACTTTGGCCCTTTGGGTCATGCTTGGGACAGGCTTTGCTTGCCAGGTTGGCTATGGGAAGTGTGTCATTTAGTGGAAGTCCATTTGGAGTGTGGGGCCAAAACCCAGCATGTGTTCTGGCAATAGTGCAAGGTTGGGACTCTTCTTTTCCTGTGAGATAGGAGCCCAAGCCCAGCTGGCCAGGCAGTCAAAGCACTGGCACTCTGACCTCACATCGTGAACCTCATGTTAGATGTGTCTCAGTTACATTTGCAAAGAATGGTACTATATGTCAAGTGAAGAAAGGAATTTTAGTCAGGAGAAGTGTGCCAACACTGGGACTTTTTGCAGGTAGAAAGATCATAGGGCTGACCTGGCCTTTACACTGCTCAGGGAGACACAGGCAGCAAGAAGGGAGGAAGCCCCACAGATACCATGGCCTTTTTTGGGAGGTTTGTAGTGACTGCAGATGATGTTGAAAAGCAGTCTGTCAGAGTGCTGTCAGGTGATAAAAGAAAAGCATAATCCCATCATGCATTAGCTACTGCTCACCCTGTTTGCTGCAAATGTAGCCCGAGTTCCCAGATTTGGAGAAATAAGGGCTTAGGTCTAGGGTTCAATGGACTCGATCAGCTTGAGAAAATGACTCAGCTAAAGCCAGCACTGACTGAAAACAGAGGGCAGCTCCTCTGGTAGCTGCTGCTTCAGTGCTGCCAGCTTAGGGCTGAAGTTGTCAGTGCACTAGGCATTGTACAAAACCATAATGCAAACATCCAGGCAAAACACACCTGGTGAATAAACAGGAAAGCAAATGAGTGCAGGTGTAGTGGGAAGATGGTCAGCACAAATGAGTATACACCAAGTTGTGACAGAAAATCATCACTCTTCCTAACAGTTACCTGGCTAGATAGATCCCTGGGAAGTACAGGAGTAGATCCTCCTGGTGTAAGCTATTCTGAGACTGATTATTTGACAGGTGGAGCTGTGAGAAACCATCAGAGTGAAGCAGGTCCTTCAGCCATTCACACGACACAGAGTTTTCCCAGGCGTGCCAGCCAAGTGTGCTCAAGCCACAGTTTCTGTCTTACCTAACCCACAGGCCTGGACCTGATCTGTAGTAAAACTTCTGATGAGATTTCACACACTCCTTAGCTTAGACGAAGTTTAAGGATGCAGTGAAAGAGCTAAGCTCTTCTTGAGGTTGAGTTCTTAACTTCCAGAGTAAAAGCCTGGGATTTGGAAACCTGAGATAAGCATATTTCCACTGATGAAAACTCAGTTTTGAGCATGATCTGACAGAGCTCTGAAATTCCCTGTCTGGGTGTGGTGGAAAGTATAGTTGTTTGCAAATCCATGCATTGGGAAGAACTTGCAGAGGTGTTTTTTCTTGGAGACAAGTTGACCTGTTATCAATAGATACGATTATAAATCAGGGTATACTATGCTAAATACTGTGCAAAACACACCCTGATTCAAGAATTTATAGTCAAAACAGAGAAGATGAAGGAGAATTATCTTCATTTGGGGAATGAAGAACTGAAACACTGGGAGATTAAGTGACTTGCCTTGAATCAAATAGGCAATCTGTGGCAGAGCCCAGAATAAAATCCAGATCCCACTGAAGCAACATAACTAGGAACATCCTTCCCATTGAATAGTTTAATTAACATAAATTAAGCATCAAGTTAACTCAACGTGTTTTTAATTTTACTTGTGTACTTCAGAGAACACAATAATTGCATTTTATAATCTAAAAATAAACAAACACATATGTTTGTTAGAAAAACAACAGGCACACAGGAAAAATAATTCTTCCTTCTATTATATTTGGTGTGGAGTCCTTCATTAGGACTAAAATTATTATGTGAAGTGAAGGAAGAAGGCAAAGAACTCTCTCCTTCTGTGCTAGTTCTTTAGAATTAAAAATAACCCTTCTTTTAGGTCTGTGCTGAATACCAGGGCTCTGTGTAAACAGAGAGTCAAATGACGGATTCTTTAAGCACAGATTCCATCAAATCCACCACATCCTCAGTCAGCTCAGTGATGTGCAGAGGGCAAGAGGCAGAACTGAGAATTTGCTAGCACCTTTGCAAGTGCATTTGAGAGGGTCCAAAGATGGAAAAGAGTCTGGAAAGCACCTGAGCCCTCCCATATGCTGAAAGGGAAGATAAGAGCAAAAGGGATACAATAGCAAATCCCAGTCAAGGGAAAGATGTCTTTTAAACTCAGCAACAAATCTCTCTAGTCTTTGAAGTCGGTTATGCCAGGCTTCATTCCCAGACAGCAGGGTGAGCATTCCTCTCTAAAATTAAGCCCCTGGCAATTACTCCCCCCAGGAATAGGCATGTACTGAGTGCAGGAAAGCTACACATGAGTGACAATAGGATTTAAAGAGCAAGAGAGACAGAAGAACTGATTTAGACCTCATGGGAACATTCACAGAGCCTTTTCTACATGCAAAACACTTGCATTGAATTAAGCTAAATCAATATAAGCCAGCTGGAAAGTGATCAATGGGGATGGCATTCCCAGGCACAGAAGAGATGATTTTGCAGGGGCTGCCTACCAGCCTAGTGCCACGTAGCCCTGGCCAGCACAGATTCACTGGGAGGGTCAAAAGGCAGCAGCTCTTGTGGTAACCACTCTTGCAATGCATGATGCAAGCACAGCCCATGTCTGCAGCTACACCCCTGCCAGCGCAAAGCCACATCACCACCCCTGTCAGGGAGCGCCGAGCCTGCGGCAACTGCCCCTGCGGATGGCAGAGGATCAGCTGGAGCCTGGTGCTGGGCTGGAAGGATGATGTCCCTCCTTGCCAGCCCAGAGCATGTGCCAAACAACTGCAAGCCTGCCCGTTGCATGTTTTGTGTGTAGATCAGCCTCCACTAACTTGAGCTCTCTTCTGCAACTCCTTTCCCACAGTCAAAGTGAAACTAGACAATTTGGCAGACCCCTGGCTTTTGTCTGCAGAGCTGAAAAGGCACAACACTCTCTTCCTGTGACATTGCTGCAAATATGACACCAACCCTGCTTTGATTTTCACTGGGGTGATTTTACAGGATTTTTTTTGTCTGTGAGGAATGTCAGGAAAAGCTGAGTAATTGATGCACCCAGCATTATGTCTAAAATTGCACTTTGAAGCAGAAACCTGGCAAACTGGAACCTGGTGGCTACATCCTTCCAGCCACTGCATCCCTTCCAGGAGAAACTGCCCCTGTTGCACTCTACTTTTCTTCCATGGTCAAAGCTTGAAGACATTTATAAGTTCTAGATAGATCACATTCTTGTGCCCAGGTTTATGCTACTCAGGCTGAAGGGTTGGGAGTGAGAAACTGAATAAAGCAGGTTTCTGTCACACTCCTCCAATCAGGTACTTGTCACCCAATATCAGACACCCATGAATCTCATTTTATATCTGCAGCAGCCAGTCTGGACAAAGTTTAATATCAGTAGGGTTCAGTTGGAGGTTTCAAAGCCTGGTTTGTCCAAACTATTTGAAACACATACTTCAGGCTGAGAACAGCTGTTTCACAGTAATACCAGTATTCCTCCCCACTGATGACAGTGCTGGTGATCCAGTCAAATATACACATCTACAGGATACATGCCTACATTTGGTTGAATGAAATTTATTTTGAGCACCACCCTGGTTCCTATAGGTAAAAAAAAAGGTAGGAAAATTCTCTGAGTGGAAGAGTGGCATCACTGAAGCCTTCACCTTACCGGAGCTAATGCTCTCTGGAAGTATGGAGCGTAACTTGAAAAATATAAACAGGGCTTGTTGTCTACTAGAAGATATTGGGGGCCATGGAACAGGAGGAGCCTGGTTTGCTGGATGCTGGGGAGGGGTAACTGGAGTGACTGTGTGTGGAAGTATGGATACTCTGTGTCCTTTCAGCCTCCACTGCTCAGTGATTATGGGAAATTATGCTTAGGTGACTCTTCCGCTGAATGCTTCTACATCACTCAGAGGTGGCTTTGTTTTTGACAATAGCTGGTTCTGAATTACTGGATTCTTCTAATCGGTTTGAATTAAGCCTGACATCTGCAGCTCACCAGGATGCTGCATCACAGGAATTTGAAGAGTACTGGCTTCGATGTAAAAATGAAACGTGTGAACCATATGTCATTAAGCAGTAAGATAACCGGGGCTAAGGGCAGAAGAGTTTTGAATTGTCAGGGGTTTGAAAAGCCAAACCCCTTGATCTTGAGGAGCTGAGTCTTTAGGAAGACAGCAAACATGGTTTTGAACCTGAGAAAAAGTAGTCAAAATCTATTGGATGAGCCAGAGTTATTTTTTGAAAATGCCATTAAAATTTGCCAGCCAAAGGAAATTACCTAATTCAAAGCTACACAAGACAGACAGTGCTGTCATACCACAGAGGATGCCATCACCAGACAAGAGAGTGGCAACAGAACAGAACATTGAGCATGGAGCTGCCTCATAAACTGCACAGAGATCTACGAACACCAAAAGTCAGGACAATGGCTTGTATTTGGAAAAAGCCTTCAAGGACCACAATAATTTCTGTCGCTGTCCAAGGCACTGCCCAGCATGGACAAAGAGGAAAATAGCACCATGTTTACAGGCAACACTTCATGGGACCAGTGAGCAGTGCTGCAGAGGATTAAAGGACTACCTTCTCAGAAGCAAATGAAATGCCTGTGCCTTGAACATGATGCTGGTGAAGTGTTTCCAGGAATGGGCACATTAGCATAGAAAGTAAAACTACAGGCAATTGACCATAAACAAATGAAGCTCAGGACTTAGTGTGGTGAGCTAATTCCTATTAGAGTTGTGACTAAACTCATGGGCAATTAGCAAATTGGAAGAAGTATGATTTATAATCACACCAAGAGAAAAAAATTATCCTCGAATAAAAACATGCCCCTCCCTTAATTTCATTAAAGAGGTAACTCACCAAACAGGCAGAAGATCAAAACAATTGAAAAAGAGTTTGAGGATGTCTTCCAAGGGAGAGGGAACCTGTTACAGCTTGTCACAATTACTGAAATCACAGGCCAGTCAAGTGAAAACTCCCATGGCATGGGAACAGTTGGTCAGCTGATGCAGTCTGGCATAAATTCCTTTATGTTGGAGAAATGAGGTGTTTATTTCAGAGGCAACCTTACTAGGTAGCCATAAAGGTGATCATATCCATTTTTGCTAGGTCTACTCATCTGGCAAAGCTAGCTGCTAACACAGCACTGCAGTTTTAGCAGATCTGAATCTGTGATGAACACAATATGACACATTTTATTCCTGGTCCAAATTTACACTCAGTACAACAGGTCGGTAGGAAGCATTACCAAAATGAGAAACCACCCAGTGGCAAAGAGTAAGGATGTAAGGAAATTAACTGTGACCTGCATTTAGCATTGTTAAATTACATAATTTTGCAAAAGATGAGTGGTTTGTCAGCAACAAAGATCTCCTTGAGAAAAATTCTGAAGAGGTAAGAATGCCTATAATGTTACAAAGTGATCAAACCAAAGCCTGGCACATCTACAAAGAAACAGATGAGATAGAACAAACTCTTAAGAACTGAAGTCCTGGAACCATCCACTCCTACATGAAAGCAAAGCAGATGATCTATGAAAAAAAAATGTATCTGGCATTCTATGTTTTTGTTGGTGAAGGTGCATAGAGAGAACTGTATTTTGAAGACACTTTCTGAAAGCAAGTGGCAGCAACAACTGCCCTGATGACAGGCCCTGTTATGCACTGATGGATTGAAAATCAGGCCCCAGTGAAATGCACCTCCTTCAGATGTGATAGCTCTAAATAGTTTCTGAACAACAGGCACAGCTTATTCAGGACTACTGTTTACTGCCATTTAGCGAGGAAGTACTGCATTAGCTGGCATTCAGGATAAGCATCTCTTGAAGTCAAAATAATTTTGCAATTACTTAGAAACTGATTGTACTTTCATCACAATACTGATTTGCCAAAAGATCATGTATCAGTCCAGTATAACTTGGGAAAAGCAAACTAAAAGGCCCTTGAAATGCAAGGTTTCAGTAATTCACAATGGCTTATCTCTGTGAAAAAATGTTATCAAGACACTATTTTCTAGTGGAAATGTCAAATGAAAGCAGGAGCATTTTAAACACCAGGAGAAGAATACATTTCCCTTAAATTGAGATATTTTTCTTTATGAAAATGCATTAAAACAGTCTATTGACAATACTTTTTATGCAAAGCAGGACTTTTGGGACATTGTAAATGACACAAAACTTTTAATTCTGTGCTGGCCTATCTGCTATCTTCTGCCAGGCTTACAGTCTCTTGTGTTATCAGAATAATGACAAATCAACAGCACAGATCTAAGAGAAGCACCTATGAATGTTCTGAGAATCTAAATGAAGCCAGTTACAAGTATTAACAGCTGTAAAGTTAATTAGGCTTCCGAGGTTCTTAGATATCTAAGGACCATTTCTTGGTTTGAGCCTTAATACTTTTGGGACAGAGGGGCAAAACATTGCAACTGTATTGAAAACAGCTGAAACAACCTTTGTTTTATCACAGCACCATTTTCTAATTTCTAAACCCATTCCCCCCAAAAAAACCCCATAAAGGGTAAAATGCCTACAACATAAACAAAGTAAAACAGAAGGAATGTCCTTAAAATAAAATATAGAATTAAATTTCCTTCTGGACTCCCCATAAGGTTCTCCCATCCCAGTAAGGGAATAGTGACATTGGTTCAAGGTGTCATGCCCTGTCTGAGTCATTCTGCAGAAGGGAAGGGAAAGGGAAAGCATTTAGAATGGGTCTCCAAGGCTTTAGCCCACTGAATTCCTCCCCAGCATACAATCTCTGGAAGAAGTGGAAGAACCCCTTGAGCAGGAAGTGATTCAGAAACATACGATGGTCTGTTTGCAGTGACTCACAACACATCAATAGCAGAATTGTCCAGAGACCTACAGAATGTCAGGACTCTTTTTATACCATTGTGCAAGCACAAGTACCAAGAAACATATGTTTCCTATCACTCAGCCCAGCTTTATGCTAGACTAAGACATAATAATCTCTCTTGCTTGAAAACAGTCCTGGGCTTGCATATATGTGGTCACCATATTATTATTATTAGCATCAGCATCATCAGCATCATCATCATCACATATGTTTCTATTGAAGATTGTAGAGATGCAATTACAATTTGTTCTTTGTTTCCATCAGACTGCACTATGTCAATATATACACTGTGGATGGTATGCACATTAAACACTGTCCTCTACAAGCAGGTGCCATGCAGACCTGCCATCACCTGATGTCTCTGTGGCTGATCATAACTTACTAGAAGATACTGGTTTACCTTTTGAAAGATTTGCCTTCTGGTGACCATTCAGGATGGAATATTCCACTCTGAGTGCCTCCCTTAAGAAGAATACGTGGAATATTTCAAGTAAGCCAGGAAGCTTAGTAGACATAAAGCCAGACAGACAAGCAAAGGAAAAGTTGGTTTGCCCATAGTAAAGAATATCTGTGACTGCTTCCTTGTGAATCTGACAACTTCAGCTATGAAAAGAGCCAGTGAAGTGTAGCAGCCCCTGAATTTTTTAATAATCATAAAGATTTGGCCAAATTTGGTCAAGTTTCAAACTTTTGGTACCTGCAGGTAGCACCTGCTAAACACAGTCTTGCCAAAGATCTACCCCAGGCGTGTCAAAAGGTCTCCCTGTGCTATGCAGGTTTCTAAAGTACAGAGGCTCACTGAGATCTTCCCCTGCAATTGCAAGTCTCAAGTGCTACAAGTGCTGGACTGAAGCAAGGCAGTCTGTGGGTGTGGAAACATGAACAAACAAATGTAGGGAAGCATATTACTTTGTGAGAACTGATACGTAGCAATTATCCCTGTTCATTCTTACTCTCCATAAAATGGGGTAATTCACAGCAATTCACCCTTCAGTAAAAGGCAAGTAAACTGCTCTACATTTGCAGCATGGTGAGAGCTGTCACGCAGACAAACACCAGTTTGTGGTCACGAGGAGCTGATGGGATGTGCTACTGCTTGGTGATGTTTCTGCATCTCTGTCCCTTTCTTTGTGCATGCCACACTCCCTGTGCTGGGCTAACATCAGGGCTACCGTGAAAGCCATGGTTTAAACACAGGAAAAACAAGAATCAGCTCTGGGAAGGGGTGGACTTGTCCAGGCCACAATGGAAAGTCAGCTGGTGACACAGGGATTGAAGACTGCTGTGAAGGAGGAAACTAGAAGTAAGGTCTGTCTGGGTGAGAATATGGGTGGGAGACAAGAGCAGAGTACATGGGGACCAGTGGGATAAAGAGTTTATGAGGAAAGACAGCAGAGATGTGATCTCATGTGCAGTGATGAGGAAGACAAGGAGCAGTTGGGCAAGGAATTATGGACCAAGGAACAGCAGGGTGGTGACAAGGATCTTATGGAAGGCAGATACCTCACACGGATCAACAGGAAAACTGAAAACTGGGATGGGCTGGAGAGAGAGTCTGAAATAAAGGGGTGCTCTGTGAGTGAACAGATATCTGGGGAGGGAGTCTGAAAGAAGAAATAAGCAGGTAGGCAAAGTCAGAGAGGGGAGACAGCATGGATAGAGAGCCAGGGATAAAGGCACTGGATGTATCAGCCGAGGCCAGTGGCACTAGTGACAAACATCAGGACTTAGTGGACACCACGTTTAGACAGGGAAGAATAGGACAGATATTAAACCCAACTATATGAGGAGAATGGGGTTTGCCTAAGGAGCCAGGATAGGCGAGACCCAGAATGCAGATACAGATGAACTCGAGGGAATGGGGAAGGAAAGCCCGTCTCCAACATGACCTTTTCCCTTCAGAGTCCAGAGTGGATTTTAAATGTCCTGATTGTTACCAGTTCTCTCTTAGCAGAAAATATTTGCAAAGATGTCTGTATGGCCACAGGTGATGAATGCAAACACATGCCTGCTCTTCATGAAGTGCAGGTCAAAGTGCCAACCTTGGTGAGTCATGCATGTACCAATATACAGCTGCCAGAGGGAATTCTTTTTTCCGGTGTGATTTGTGGTAAGCCTAGGGATTGCCCTGCCCATATATCATGTGAAAAGAACCTTGTAAAGGTTCTTAAAAAGTTAAGCACCCAAACTTTAGGAAACATAAACTTTGTTTTCCTTCCTTGTACATAAGCTGTATGAATCAGCATTTAATTACATGACTGTGAGCTATTTTTTCCACAGGTCCCCTTCAGAAGGGTCCACCAAGTAGACCTGTTCCAAGGCTAAATCTGGACTTAAGGAAGAGGTTGTTTGCAGGACCCCTGCTTCATTTCTTCCAAAGTCAGAAAATGCATAAATTATGTGTCAGGGAGTAGCTGAAAAAGAAAGGGCACTCTGATGA
Source organism: Coloeus monedula (assembly GCF_965178545.1). Taxonomy (NCBI): domain Eukaryota; kingdom Metazoa; phylum Chordata; class Aves; order Passeriformes; family Corvidae; genus Coloeus; species Coloeus monedula. The sequence continues at coordinate 22,794,287 of NC_138784.1, forward strand.
TTTAGGCAGCTGAAAGACATCTTAGGGAATTGAATTCTGTCCCTAACTGTGCCAAAAAATCCAAATGAAATTCTGAGAAAATCCTTTAAATCACAGTTCTCTGTAGGAATTAACGTTCTGCCTCTCAATTTTTGGCCTTCTTAGTTTTGGACGCTGTAAACTAACTTGAAAATGTTTCAATCTTGCTGTAGTTAACTCCAGAGAGCGAGACCTTGGACTCGTGTTTACATATAGAAAAAGATGAAAGTCTTAAAAATTGTTGTGTAAAGGAAGAACTGACATTATTTAAGAGCTGAAGAACATGTCCATTAGTGAGTTGCCTACCAAATTTTAAAAATGTGACTGGAAAACAGGTTACAAATATGTTCCTGAAGAATAAATACCAGATGTAAAAAGAATCTATAATCCAGTGGAGAAAAGTAAGCACCTATGTCTGTGAGATGAAGCTAGGCAGATTCATATGAGGAATTTGGCATAAAGCTCTAACAGTAAGAGTAATTAATCATCCCCCGAAAATCAACCCAAGTAAATCATCAGTTCTTTATCTCTTCAGATCTTCAAATTGAGACTAACTGCCTTCCTAGCTACTTGCTTCATTCCTTGGATAATCCTGAAGTATTTAACTAATTACAGGGATAACTTAGTTAAAATATATATAGGTCTGTAAAACAGAGGAAGTCAGACTCTGTGATCCAACAGCCCTTATCTTTACTAATCCAAGTGCCAGGTAGTCATTGTTGCTGCTGAAGTCAGTTGAAACTTCTCTGTGATTATATAAAATTCAATATAGTGCTACACAGACAGAAAAGAACCCCAAAATCTCAGGTATCTCACTTAAAATACTGAAATATTACTGAACATAATCCCTTACTTGCTCAAATTTCCATCTATATGAAGGTCTCACAATCTCCCCTTAGCTGGAAGGGATGTTTTGAATATGAACTGTTTATTATTTATGAAACTTTAGCAACGAGAACCACTGAAACACCTAGGAGTAAAAGAATCATTCTCACCTCAGGACAGCATTTGAATAGTGTCAGAACAGTGGACCAAAACTTATGAGGAGGTAACAGGCCATTCAGTCAGAACTGGGTGTTAAATGATGCAGAAAACTAGTGGAAAAAAAGTCAGTATGTGATCCAGTAATCAAGGACTGGAGAACAGATGCATAAGCATAAGGGAAGCAAAGAAAGTTGTACAATCAACCCTGATTCTGGAATTTCCCAAGATACCTACAGTTCTCAGCCTGATCATGTTCCTCAGATTATTATCTGACACGAAAAATAAAATGAAGCTTCTGTTTTTTTCAGAGCCCTGAGCTCACTAATGGCCCCAATGACCCTGAGACACCTCACCTGGAGCTCACACCCATGGGCCCAGGAGCTCTATTTAAGCTCACCACCGGGTATTCATTGCTTGCTTGATCTGTACTGGAGGAGCACTGCTCTCCTGTCCAGCTATGGCTCTGCTCCTGTCTGGTTATGAAGCCTGTTGAACTGGATCTAAACTTATGGTTTAGCTTCACGGCTTGCTTTTTGTTGCTACGGACATGCCTGGTGAGCACTGGATCTGATCCTTTTCCTTGACTTTCTGGCTTGGCCTCAGTACTTGTCCCATCACCACTGTACTGCATTTTGACCTGAATTTTTGGTTGGACCTAACCATCAACTCTGGGTTTGTCTGGCTCTCCTCTCTCTGGCAAAGTGGGACTGAGACCTGGCTAGTAACGCTCCCCCTTGGCTCCTGGCTCACCTCCCTTTAAGGAGCAGCCCTGCTTCTGCTGCTCCCTGACAGATTTATCCTGGTGTTTGGATGGTGGGTGCTCTGAGGGAGCAGCTGCCTTGCCACTTGGAGCAAGAAAGCACTGCAATGATTCTGAGAGGGAGGGAGAACTCCCCAGCCAAACATAACTAATTTAATTTTTTAGCCATAACAAAAGTTTGGTGACTGGTAGCTCTGTGTATGTGTGACTAAGTGCATGCACCCAGAGCTCTAGTCTGACTGTAAGATGACATCAGCTAAAGGAGCATGCCAGCAGCCTCTCAGTCATTGCTTTCCTATTGCTTGCCAAGAGCTGTTGATGCTTCCCAAAACATGTGGTAAAAGAAGCCTCATGCATGTTTACATTCAAGGCAGGATGAAGGCATGGCCCTGACCAGACTGCCACAGTGTACTTCAGAGTCTGAGTCAAAACAATGCTGCCTTGACACAGGCTGACTTCTGGTGGCTCCTCACGAGCTGGGTGAGGCTGTTTCCCACCGTGTTCCTCTCCTGTATCTGTTTATCTTCTATGACATTCCGATGTGTGAGAAATCAGATGTGGGACAAAAACGATCATCCTGGGAATGATGGAAGTAAGGTCTCCTGCTCAAAGCCAGCCCTGGTGAGCGGTTTCCAAAGGCTGGCACAAGCACAGAAGCTGTGTATAAGCTCTGTGAAAAGCTTATCCGTGTGTGTCCTCTGTCTGTTTCCCAGCAAGTAAATATCATGTAATGTAACCACCCTTGTTACCGTCCATGGCAGAGATTAACAGGAAGGAGTTTTCTTTGGTTTATAGATGTTGTAACACCAACACTGTACAAGCTTTTAACTACTGAAGCAGGCTTTTCCTTGTGAGCTGAATAGCTCAAGTTTGAAGGGGATGAAGATCCTTCTGCTGAGAAAAATGTGTGGTATGGTGAGGACAGTATCCCCTCTCATCGTCTTGGGATGTGACAGAAAGGGATTCATGGGTAGGCTTGAGTCTGTTCAGTTGGCACTTTAGGTTTTATCATGAAGTTTAAAAAGAAACGTTTCAATTATAAAAGGGAGGGATATTGTGGCTTTTAATTATGTGCCACAGGCTGGGCAAACCAGTGGTACCTAAACATGCACAGTAAGAGCTTGAATACCTTCATCTTAGGCAATAGCTGTACTTTAGGGAAGCGAAAATTCAGTCTAAAAGATGGATTAGAATATATTGTTTTAAAAACCCCTTTCTTTGGACAGAATGGAGTGTGTGTCTAAACTGTGCACGTTCTTGTTAAAATACAGGTGTTACTGATGACCAAAAGTGGCTGTCAAAGTCAGTGCAGGTGGCCTGCTGAAGTAACCTGTAGGGATGGTTAATGGGCTAAAATGGACTGGTTTCAGTGGCCTGGAAGTGCTGTGTGGCCTGAGGAAGCAGGGGTCAGGCCTTGCTATCCAGCTGTGACAGTCCTGGGCATGGGCCAGCAGAAACTTCAAATTGTGTCTCTAAAACAACACTGGCAGCTGCTTCACCAAGAACTGAGAGAGCTTGAAATGATGGCTGTGTTACAGGAAAGGTCTAACTGATTAATCTAGCCCTTGCACTTCATTGTTCTTATAGTACATTATTTTATCCTACAATGCTGTTTCGGTAAGTTGTTAGGTGTGCCATATGGCAGCAAGGAGGCTGAGACCTCAGATGAGCCCATCAGTTCTTGTTTTCCCATGTTTTGAGGTGGCAGATTCAGCTGGTGTTTGTTAGAACCTCAAAACTGAGCTGTATCATTCTGCTGCTAGGCTAGGATCATGCAGAAGGATCATACAACCTTAGCTTCTCTTCAAACCTTTTTTGCTAGAAGAATCTGCTTTATTTCTAAACACAACTAAGGAAAGGGGAGAATGGTACTTACAGGGAATATTTACTTTCTTAATGGCTTTCAAAGGTTTCAGGGGAAAAAGTCTTCATCAGCTCAAAAGGCGTAGAAGAGTGGCCAACTGATAGGGCCTCAGATTCTGGTAAATTCTGGAAAATTGTAGAGGCCCTGTAATGCTTTTTCAGAGTTCAGCATGCTTGTCCAAAATCTCTGCAAGCCTTTCTCACTGTAGCACAGCAAGTCTTAGGAAACTCATTGAGTCCATCGCCTCCTACCTCTAGTTTTGCAAAGCTTCCCCAGGGGCTTGTTCCTTTGTCCCTCAGGCTTTGTGGTTTATAACTACATGGGCAGAGTACTGCATTCAGAGCTGTATATAATGAAGAGCTGCAATTTGCTGTGCACAATGACCTCTGTTGGGATCCTTCTCTGTGTTGCAGGCAGAGTTAATGCATATGCAGCTGTTTTCCACTCGGGTCATGTTATCTCCTCTAGGGGTCAAAGCCCCACTTCATTCTCTGTTTTTACTGCCCTTTAGGACTGTTGGAGAACTTTCCAGCTTGTGCTGTTTCCCAGAACAGACACTGTCCCACTAACTCCAACCTATGGCTTCCCCCAGTTCAGAATGAAAGATGCCTGGCATGCACAAAGACTGTTTTCAATGAGGGCTCACCTGACTGCATTTCTGGACTTTGTGGATCCTGTCTTTTCCTGCTTAGTATGAAAAACTCATATGACCTGTACATGGATTTTACCCTGATTATTGCATTTCTGATAGGAAACCAGAAGCTTTTCTTTGCCAGAATTTTTCTCTTGGCATCTTTGTATTTAATTCTGTAGGTATCTACCATCTCTCTTTGATTCCAGGCACATACATTAGTCTGCCATTGTTTTTGAATTTTGAAAACCCCTGTTCTGTATTTATATTTGTGCTTTACTCTATTGGGGGGACAGCTTTTGGCATGTCTGTAAGGGTACAGAGCTCTGCTGGTAGAATAAAAAATAAGTTTTAGTTCTATCACCCTGAGATCTGTGTTCCCATTCTGAGGTCCAAAGAGCCAAGTGAATAAAATGTTACTTGCTTATTCTTGATTTTATTTCTTTAAATCTAGACCTCCTGGTGCCAAGAGAGTTCTTCTGGAATATGACAGTTAAGATAGAGATAATTATGTCCACATTTGTTTTTGTATTTTCTTGACATTTCAGTCAACCCCTGAAAATTTCAGGCTGCAGAGCAACCTAATCAGCAGTAGGTTCAATTTTAAAACTATTTTTTATGTTGAAAGATAGAGGTATCATCCCTGGGAGACATCACTGATAAGCACTTGAATGTTGCAATTTGTAAAGAATATTTTAAAATGTCAAACATAAAACTCTTGCTTCACATTTGATGATAAGAAAAAACCTCAAATACTTGTTTTTTTAATACAGTGCAGGTGACAGAAATACCAATGGAAACATGTACCTTCACTTAAAAACGGGTTGGCATGAAATGGTAGTAAATATGTCTGTGCTGGTACTGGTTTCAAAAGTAACAGTAGCAGCAGGTATTTAACAGAATTCATTATAAACAATTACTTTTGAATGTAGTTCCTGTTTGCTAACCATTCACTTGTCCAGGCTGGTTTCTTCAAGTGTGTTTGTTAGCTATTTGAAGCAAACAACACCAGCCTTTAGTCTGTTTTAGAGATATTTGCAGCTCAGAGCATAATTTGTTACATCATACATGTTACTCTGTACTTTTCTGGATGTCAGAAACTACAGAAACACTTCACAACTAAAATGGATCAGACAGCCAAAAAGCCAAGGGGAGGAAAAAAATTGCAGGCAAGGAACTGAGGATGAGAGATTATGCAGCTTGCCAAAGTTTACAAAGGAAAATCTATGCTAGACTAGGAATTGGACCCAGACATCCTGAATGTCAGTCCAGCTGTAACCACAAGGCTGTCCCTCTTCTGATTCACAAATACTATTACAAATTAACTAGCAGCTCTGACTCCTTGTGATACATTAGTCATAAACAGTGGAGTAAAAGTATTGCATTCTTTGTAAAAATGCAACACTTTGAGTGTTTTCCTTTTCCTTGGAACTAGTCAGCCTTTTCAACTAAAGGGTCATTGACTGAAATGTGGGCTGCTGTTACCAGATTTAGACTTTGGCTGTTTGTCATTGTTGTGTGTCTGTAGCCAGGACTCTCTTAGGATACTACTCTGTGACAAAGAGACTACACTGCTAAAAAGAGGACCTGGCATTCCCACTTCAGCTGTCACAGCAAGGAATGATTCTTGTATTGCTGTCACATGAATAAGTGCCTTTTCTTGCATAGGTATGGTGTACATGTATCTGGGACACAGGCATGGGCCTTCAGAGTATTTTTATGTGACAGTGTATTATTTGAAGTCAATTGATCCTTTGCTTTCAGGATTTTTGTGGCAACATCTCTTTATTGTGGCTGAATACCTCTGAAAATATCTTTATAGCTTCTCAGAACTAAAGAGAAAATCCAAAGGGTGTCTCTGACCATCAAGAATGGTCTGAGCTTACTCTCAAAACCTCACTTAAGATTAGTAAGATTTAAAATCCCCTGTTACTGCCTGGTGAGGTCCTCTCTGACCAAGGACTGATTAGAGAAGAGGCTGATTGTGCAGATGATGCCAATATTAGTCCCAAAGAGCATCCATCTCAAACTCAAGTTCTATACAAGTATGATCTGTGACTGACTTAGAGTCAGAATAATGAATGGGAATCATGTTGCTCAGCGTGAGGAAATCTAACTACAATGCTGCTCACCATATTTTAGAGGAAAAATATCTGTCAGGCATGCAATGATCTAAGCCTGCTAGGAAATAACTCTATCTGTGCAGTGAACTTTGGGAAATCCCCTTGTCAAAATCACTGACTAGTGACTGTAAAGAATCACAGAACAATAGATATTGTGATTGGAACAGCTGTAGAAGTCATCTAGTCCACCCACAATTATTCACAGAAGTACTATTGCCAGTACATCATCTGGCCAGCCCTAACTCTGAATAGCTGTGTCCTGAAAACTGCCTAAATTGGATATTCTGTGACCTCTGTGGCCCCTCTGTTCTAATGCTGTGCTACCTTAATAGGAATTTCCTTCTTAGTGTCCAGCTCCTGTGGCTCTCGTTCAATGTTGTATCACCTGATGCTGCTAAGGAAAATGTGGATCTGTTGTGTTTGTAATTACCCTTCAGGCAGTTGCAGGCTGTTTGATCAGCCTTCCCTTCAACTGCCTCAACACACCCTTGCCAATCAGGTGCTCCAGGCCTCTGACCACTTCTGGTCAGAGTGGTAGACTTCTGCTGGACACTCTCCAGCTTCCTCCCATGCCTCTGCAATGGGCATGTTCCAGACTGGACAGCGTGGCCTATGCAGCCTCATCAGTGTCAGGCACCAGGGAAAAGAACTTTTCTAGATCTGCCAGCCATGCTGCTCCTGATATAGTTCAGAACACAGCTGCCTTGTGGTGCCAATGCACGATCAGTTCATCCAGCCTGAAATCCACTGTAACCCCCTGACTTTGAGTATCTTGTCCAGTTCCCTCCCAGTGTGTAGGGATGCAGGGAGTCATTCCAGCTCAGGTGAGGAACTTTGCATTTCTGTCTACTGGACTTCATGAGGTTTCTATTGCTACAATCCTTATGTCTTTGAGGTGCCTCTCAGTTGAAGATGTCATTTGTTGTGTCAGTTGTCATAATTTTGCATCTTCCAGTGATATGCTGAGGGTGCATGTGTGTTTTCCAGGTTGTTGTTGATGCATATGGACCACAGGATCAATCTCTTGTGCACACCATTTATTACTAGGTGTGAGCAGATGCTAAGTCTTTGATTATCACTACCTTCTCAGTCTTGTGGTCCAGCTGATTCTTAAACCATCTAGAAATCCTTGGTTCCAACCTTGGCATTGAAGAGCCCAGAAGATAGCAGAGTTTTACCATTTCTAGGCATTTCTAAAGCAGCACTGAGAGTATTTTTTCCTAAATTAATTAATAGAGGTTCTCCAAAAAGACTGTTTGCAGCAGTAGGGGGTTCATAAAGGAAAGACCGTGTTCAAACTGGAATTAGGCATTTATGGCACATAGTGTGTCTCTGTTGTACTGGAAGCTTCAAAATTGTTGTTTTTCCCTTCCTGTTCTGCTATTGCTTCTTTCCTTACCTACAGAAATTGAAATTTAGATTGACTGTGCAGTTCAAGGAAGGGGATGAGGCCTGCAGTAGAGACAGTGAGCTGATACTGCTAGCTAATGTCTACAGACCCAACAAACTGCAGTGAGAAAAGGCTAGTTTCACCTTGTGTTGTCCAAACACGTTAAGTCAAAACATCTTCTTCTAGGAAAAGTTACCTAGCCTTCTGTCATAACATTTAATTACGAAAGACTTATTTTTCCTCCCCAGACAGATTGAAAGAGTTTCAAAAGGTGAACAAATTAAATCAATAATCTTTAATTTTGTTTTGACTGCAAGTTGTTCTTCCTGGTGTGAAAAAATGGGACCAAAAAAACCCATTTACTCTCCAAATGTGACTGGCTCTGGATCTAGATATTTCATATCCAAACTCTCTGCCTGTAGTCCATATTTGTTAGCAGGCGGTCAGGGATTAAGATCACCTCACACATCCGGGTCAGAACTGTTATAAGGGGGCCTTTTATTCATTCATCCATTCCTTACCAGTCCTCCTTAGCATTCAATTTCTCTTTGGTCCCTGTTAGGTTAAGGGGAATTACACATCCATATGGTTAGGAGAGAATGCATTCCTTCTTCCTCTGTAGACAGTAAGGAAAACTAGAGGAAGCATCAATTGGTAATATAAGATGACCAAAGAAATCCTCAGCAATTATTTCATCACTACTGACTAATTATGAGGATACAGTTTCCTCTCTACACCTGCGGAACTGCAGGGCTGAGCTACATCCCAGATGAGTGCCATAGACTGAACAGTGCCAGAACTGAGTCCTAATGGAGAAGTTCCTCCTGTTGCTAAGCTGGCTGGGTGACCTACTTGTACTGTCACCGGATACTGAGCATCCTTGTTTGAGCACAAAGTTGGTATTATTGCTGATGCTCAGACTTATTAGCTATTTCTCCCTGCCACCCACGGTAGGATTTAATCTCAAGTAATCTGAGGTGGAAATGAAATGTGATGCAAAGCAACTTGGAGGGCTTTTCGCTTCAGACAGACTTATTCAGTTTTCCCTGTGTGGCAGAGTTTATTGGATACCAAGCAAGAAATCTATTGGTAGAGCAATAGCTCTTCTCAGGGAAAAGAAGCCTCTCTCACAACACAGCAGTGCTATGGTGTGCTAATGCTGCAGGAGTTACTGGTCGTGTGAATGACAGGAGTAAGAGAAAACTGTGCAAGGCTGCCTTTTATGCGGAACATGTACCTACATTAACTTCCACTAATTACTAATTCTTGGGCTATACATATTTTTTATTATATCAAAGCTCTGATCTGGAAAAAAACATGTGCTCTGCTGGTCCTAAATCCAGTCCTGCTGTACCTGTGGATTTCATTTTTAGTCTCAGGCACTTGGCTGTGCAGCCCCCTGAGGAAATTCCTGTGTGGTTCCACCCTGTTGGAGCCCACCTTATGTGTCTGTGCAGGTCCTCACAGGAGATGAGCATGCAGCTCACAGCACTTGTGCCTCTAGTCCCTCTTGATGTATTAACCTCCTGTGCTACATATATCCAGGCAGCTCTCTGGAAGGGTTACCCTCAGTTTAAGGGTGTTTTCTCTCCATATTCCATCACTTGTCTTCACAACTCTCCTCCCCTGCACCAGGCAGGTGGCTGTTTGGCCTGAGCAAGCCGATTTGTTACCAGGCTGATGGTAGCCATGGCTGGTTCCTCTGTTAGCCCCTATCTCTGCTTATCCAGCTGCCTTGTACTGGATATGTACCTCCATATTTATGATGACTTGCTGCAGTGAAGGAAGTTACCCTGACCTTGCTTTTGTTCCTCTCCAAAAGCCAATTCAAAGGCACAAAACCAAACGCCCAACAAAGAGGTGAAGGAGCTGGAGCCCAGAGGCAGTTTCCAGCTGTCTGGTATCATCTCTCTCCACTAACATGGGCCTCCTCAGGGAGATAGGTCTGCAAACTGGGTTCCCAACACCCACTGCCCATGGCAGGGACTACCTCTGGCCTTGGGGATGAACAGAGGGAGATTTCCCTTCAGCTCAGTCAACTGCTGCAATGAGGTGACTTTGAGGCCTCCATCTTTTCATTAGTTATTTTCTTGGCATTTTAGTGAAAGCCAGAGAATCTGTTTTCCATTTGCTGTACTTTTGCTGGAGACTGTAATTGCTCTTTGAACCTCCAGGAGCAGGAAACCCATTAAAGGCCCAAGAGGACAGGGATTCAGTGCCAGCCAGCACATTCCTTAGCTCCTTTCATCCTGCAAGAGGAGAGTGCTTCTGGCTTCTCCAGCAGGGATATTACTACATTTTATTCAAATTTAAGGCTCATTTCAAGAGTAATTTTACCACTCACCTTGTAGTTATCATTATTCCTGCTATTTGCATTATTATCTTTATGGTTATTAACTCAGAAATATCTTTGGGGAGGTCATTACAGAAAACCCAAGTATCAAGCTTGCCTTTCAGTATCTTGCAGACTGTACAAGAAAATCTGAGCTGTGGGCATGACATATCAAACTGTGGAAAACTGTTGGTCAGGGCTTTTAAGGAGCCTCTGGAAAAGAGAATGAGAAGGCTGCAATTGTATGGGAAATAAGAGCTGCCTGTTTCAGGTAGAAAAAGTATGAAAAATCTTTCATGCATGATAATACACCTTTAATGGTGCAGCTGCCACCCAATAAGATTATTTATTTTGAAGAAGTGCCATGGCTCAGAGTAAGTGGGACTGGCACGTTGCTGGATTATTTTAGTTGTGCATCCCCTCTGTGAACTGCTGATAATCTTCCAGAAAGTGGGAAGTGGGTTGCTGTCACTTTGCTCAGTACAGTGTGCCCCACAATGACTTTCTGCTGCATGAGACCCTGAGGGTAGCTAGATGGCTGTGTCTGAGTCTGACCCATAGATTCTGGAGTGGGAGAGAAGGAAGCAGTGCAGCACAAAGACAGAAGTGTAAGCCTTGGAAGGCACTTCTAAGAAAATAATGGTAGACTGGAGTAGTACTGGGAGAAGGAAGGCATAGATATTCTGAGTCTAAAAACTGGGAATGAGGAGCTTGGATCAGGTGTAATGAAAGAAACAAAAGAGATTATTTTAAGGATGACCCAGCTGAAGTTTGAGTTTGTTATTTTAGTGAATGTCACAAGAGCTAGTCCTGTGCCAGGTTTTAGCCCCTTCAGTAGTTGGCTCTGTGCCATTTTAGTTACACAGATTGTCACTAAGGCAGATACAATGATCTGGTGAAATTATCTTAGTGCACAAGAGTATAAGTGAAGTGGCTGACACTGCTGCCCCATCCTCTGCTGAAATGGTTAAAGGAAAGGTAGCAGGAGACATGAGGATGTCCCATGTGTCATGAAGATGTCAGAAAGGCCTTGAGACTTCTCCAGCTTATGTCTGGGAGTGGGTCCTACTGGAGGGGAGCTAGACAGACCATCCCAGTGATGGCAATACTTGCAGAGGAACTGTCACTTTTCTGTATTTCTCCTTATGAGTGATCAAAACCAAGATTTTGCTAGGCAGTGACATGAAGAAAAGCCTGTCATGCATGCTCTGTGTGTCCAACAGAGACTCTGACATATTTGCAGTAGTCCTGGGTTAGGAAGGAGCCTGTGCTGGACATCACAGTAACCATTTGCTTCCAACAGTAGCAGCACTTTGTATGTGGCAGCTTTTCTGCAAGGAACCAACAGGTAGTTCAGCTCTGCAGTTAACAGCAACAGCCAGGTTCTCAGAGTGAGGAACCTTTGCTGGCAATCCCTCTAAGCTCCTTTATCTCCAAATAATCTAAAGAACAAGAAGAAAGCATTAGTTCTGGTCCTCAGCACTGTCCAGATACCCATCTCCTCCCTCACTCATTCTTCTAATACTTCAGGTCACTTTAAATGAGGACATATAGAATCATGGAATGGTTTAGGTGGGAGAAGACCTCTAAGATCAAGTCCAGCCATTAACCTAACACTGCCAAGTCCATCACTAAACCATGTCCCTAAGAATAACATCTACATGTGCTGTATATTGCACACAAAATGCCTGCATAAAAAATTTGTAATGGTTGTGGAGTCAAGTGCTTAGAAACCTACGAAATCCAGGATGAAAGTTACCTGGGCAACATTTGAGCATCACCTGACGGCTACTCACAGCTGTGAAAGCCTCAGAAGGGCCCTCAGGACTACCCCCTGCCTCATGCATTGTGCAAAGTAGATGGCAGTGGTCACCAGAGGAAAAGGGACTGCAGAGGGAGCAAGAGTCATCATGGGACTGAAGGGATGGACTGCTGCCCTGCAGAGCTGGCCAGTGTTCCTGTTATCCAGTATGATGCTGGGCAAGTTAGCCAGATTCCCCATGGGTGACTGTGATAAGGCTATCCATTGCTTTCTGTGAGCCTGACATAGCTTCCAGTCCCAGACTGCGCTCTGAGGCCAAGAAGGGTTATTTTTATTATGAATTGATTCCCTCATCCTATTTGCAGAACAGGCCCCAAACTGAAAGTGTGCGAGTGTTGAGATTCACTGTAGGGCTGGGGTGGGAAGGCAAGGGCTCTGCTGACCAGGGTGGAGGCTATTTAAGCTGGCATTGCAGCCCCTGAGTGCTGCAATGAGCCACAACCAATTTGCAAAAGGGAATGAACACTTGCAACTGCACCTGGACTTTGAATATAAAGCGCTGCAGCATGGTAGAAACTGAAAATCCATGTCCTTGTCATTCCATATCAAGTACACAAATCTTCTGATTCTGCACTTTCAGCAGGCAGCCTCTCATTTACAAAACACATAATATCTACTGTACTGCTGTGAAAACAAATCTGTTGATGTTTCTGAAACAGTTAGATATGATATCTTGCTGAATGCCATGATCTCAAAAGGGGTTTTAGTCATTCTGCTCTTAGAACTTTGTTTAAATCCTATGTACTAGAGAAGATCTAAGTTCATCCATTGAACAGAAGGACAAAGCAAAGTATGTTTATTTTTTTAATTGCTGAAATTCTGTGACAGGAATACTGTGAAACAAATGATCTACATTGCATGGCTCAGAGGAAAGATATTAAAACTTCAGTGTCAACCCCTGTACGGGCACTATCCATGGGCAATTCCTGGCTTTGCGACTACAGTAGTATTTGAATGTAGTTTTTTGCACTCAAACAATACATTTACAGTCATCTTCATTTGTAGCCTACCAGTCTCTGCTGACCTACAACCTTCTCAACTGAAAATGTCTTGTTTTAACTAATAGTCAGCCACAAGCTCAATTAAGCCAGAGTGAATCTTGCATATAGACAGATTTTCTTGCAATAAGTGGTTCATTTGATTTGGCTTCCTTTGGTTTTTTTTTTTTTTTGTACAGGAAAAATTATGAAGCATGAACATCTCTCGTCATCTTTATAATCTACAAACCCTTCTGGATGGGCTTACTAGCACATCCCTGGAGAGACAGCAGGTATGTGTGGGAGCTGGAGTATGTCTGAGATGGTGGCTGACAACCTGTTGTCAGATTTTTTTCAGAAGCAAAGTTCAGCAACACTTCTGATGGGGAAGCCTTTTAGTACTGGAAATTTTAAAATAATTTTTGATTGGAAAATAAAAAGAATGTAAGAAAAATAGTATTTTAAAACTTTTTTGTTTTCTCTGCCCTCTCTTAGCTTTCTGCTTCTTGTTTACAACTTGGAAGCAAAGGAACCAGATTCTTTCACCCTGTGAAAGGTTTAAAACAGGTTAAAGCACCAGCTTAGGATTTTTTCTTTAGTAATAACCAACAAACAAAGATAAATCCTTTTGCAAAATAACAAATTTAATCAGACAGGCAGCTTTGCACCAGCTTCCGCCAATCTGCTGCCCAGTGCAGAGGCACAGGAACTGAGGGGCCACAGCTGCTCTCCAGGGAGACTGGCAGCGCTCCAGCACCAGCCTGCCCAGCAGATAAAGGCTCCAGCCTGTTGGGAACATGCAGCAAAGTGTGTGACTGTCCCACTGGTGCTCAGCTTTGGGAAACTATTAGAGGAATGCGTAGTTCAACAAGCCTCTACACACATGCCTCTGTCTTTTCCCTTGAGATAAGATTCTGTGTTATGAATTCTCAGGGCTTCCCCTGTTTTTCTGGGCAGAGGAATCCTGCCTTAACCCAGCAAATGATGAAAGGGGCCCATAACACGGGACACAGGCAGGCCTTGTCACCTGAGGCACCTGGCAATACACTATGGAAGAGTTTTATAAAGCAGGGAGCTGCCACTCTTGGCACAGCTGTCCCTGCAGACAGCAGCTCCTGCAGCCCTATCCATGCGAAGTTCAGATTACCTGAGCTGGGTTTAACAGCAGTGTGGGCTGCTCAGAGCCCAGAGCAGGCTCCAGCCCTGTGCAGTTCCCGGGCTGAGGATGCTTGCTAACAGCTTGTCTGTGAACTCCACAGCCCCGGTTATCAGCACGCGCTCCAGGCAGGTTACAGCGAGTTCGAGCTTGCCTGCGTGACCCAGGGGCTGGCCTCTGATTACACTGCCACTGTATGCTCAGCTCCACACCCCCTCCTGTACTGGCTCCTTTGACAGATCACTTCATACACACTGCACGTTTCTGAAAAGAGGGAACAATCCCCCACTCCACTCAGAGGCTAATGGAGAAAAGTCTTGTTCAAATACAAGTGCACAAAATGCTACAAAGTAATTTTCTTGAAAATGGTTGGGAGTAATTTTGTTCTTTGCTGCAGAACTTTTTCTAACTCTTCATTTATATAAATACTTGCAACAATGGCTAATTGTCAGGAAAATGTAAGCTATTTCTTAGCAGGATTCTTGTCTGCCCATTTCTACATTCCAAACTTCTGTCTTTATAGCTGAGGTCTTGACTAAATTATATAGCTCAGTACTGAGCTAGGCACTACCTCTCCAGAATAAGCCTGTTGGGACTGACAAGCATTCTTGTTAAAAGCCTGAAATAAAATAATCTGTTCCAAATGACTTACTCTTGGCTCTGGCAACTATTTGTGTGTATATATGCCCCAAGTTATGTGAATGTGGAAGTAATAGATCACAGAGAGCTCATAGTGTTGGATATGATACTCACACAATAAGCCTATGGCCATGACATCACTGCCCTTGTTCTGGGCTCCAGTGATGGTGCAGCCAAAAAAAGCTGAACACAACTCATTGTTGCTCTCAGCTGCTAAGGCTGTATTTTGACTCTGAGGCATACTCAGCATGCAGGGGTGACACATTCCCCCATTAGTGTTACTAATTCCCTGGTTTGAGGAGGGAATAGTGCCTGCTCTAAGAAAACAGGGAAGGGGTGGAGAAGCGTTGAACTCACAAACTCACTAGCATCCCTTTGCCTTTCTGAGTTCATTTGTCTGGGGCACAGATATGGCAGTAGGATCTTAAATTGTTATAAACAGAGGACTGCCCTGAGGCTTATATAGGACAACTCCTATTTTTTAGTGAATCCTAATGAGAGGCTCAGGCTGACTGCAAGGCACAAGAAACTAACTTGGACACTGTGTTTTCCTTCCTGTTTTGTTGGCTGACCAGAAGGAGGCCCAGAGGGATGGAGAGCTATAGGGACAGAATTGCTCTACTGGCCTCAGCTGGAGAGAAAAGAGCTGAAAAAGCCTAGAGGTGGGCCTAATACTGATCAACATATGCTAGCACATATGGGAGGATTTGTGTAAGAAAACAACATCACCATTATCCTCATAAAAATGAGGATAATGAGGATGACCAAGTGTGAAAAGCTGGGACTAGCTATGCCATAGTAGATGACCACCCTACCACCCTTAGATTCGTGTAATGGTTTGCAGTCTTGGCTGATAAAAATACAGCAAACTAGAGGACCAGGAAAGTCTGTTGAAGACGTTGTCTTTGAGCAACAAAAAGCCAGGACCCAGTGAGGATTAGGTGTGCTTAACTGCAGGTGGTGGGAGATGCTTAGCTGGAGCCACTTAAGAGGAGCTGCTAAAGGAGTTAGAATAGCTGCAAGAAGCAGCAACCCACAGGGACTGCTCAGGGGTTCCTACCCTATCTCAGCTCCAGCTTGAGGAAGACTTTGCTACTCAGCAGGTGTGTGGCAGTCCCCTTGAACTGTCAGCTGTGAGTGGAGTGTTTCCAGAGCAGGGGAGCAATAGTCTGCTCTAGCAGCTGTGCCAGCAAGCAAAGAGAAAGGGCTTTGGCAAGTATCATTTTGGGAGCTGGTGGATGCCTGTTATTTTGTTTATGTTCCTTTGTCCTTTTCTTCTTTATTTCCAGAACAGTGGTGTTCTGCTAAGCCATTTATGATTTGTGAGCAAGGAAGTAGGGCTCTCTGAACACTCAGTTAATTTATTTTTCTCAGGTTGGAAGTTGGAACACAAAATTCTGTTTATTAATGAAATTGAACTGCCCTTGCTGCTGTCAATCAGTCTGGCAGGAAGGGTACAATTATTCCTTCCTTAATTTTTTATTCTTCCCTTCTCATATAATTGAGGCAGGAGTGAGGAAAGCTGCTTATTGTGTGTGCTTGAGCTCTTTGCAGACTTGAGGAGCCTCTAGTGAAAGTCTGCATGAGAAGCCATTGGGAGGTTGGTATCACAAAACTGGGCTTTCAGTTTATATACAGGAAAAACAAAAAGGGCCTGAGCCCTTGGCAGCCTGGCAGCTTTTAGACCCCCCCTAAGGAGAGTCTGAATTCTTGACTGCATCGGAGACATGATCACCATGTGTGGTTGCGGTATGGAAAGGTGTGTAGAAACTGGATATAAAATACCTCATGTGAGCGGCAGCATGGGTCTAAACCCAACAGCCTGACCTTCTAAGGTCAAACATGCCCAGGCAAGACCCTGGGTAAATACCCAACAAGTGAAGGACATGCCAGCACTGTTGCCTGCACTGTGGTTCCCTGTGCTAGCCAGAGGAATGAGGTGGGTGTGCCCCCACACTGCCATGTCTCTCTAGGACACTGCCAAGGTATTCTAAGTTCCACCTGGGAGGCCTAGGAGAGGAAATAAGTGCCTTTGGTTATGTCCCCACTGTAAGTGGGGCCAGAGGTACACTCTGATGACGCCATAAGCATTGCACAGAGCCTTTGGGAAGGCCTTTTACAGCTGGCTCACACCCACCTGTGAAACAGCTTCTGTTCTGATGGCCATTCTGGCAACTGCACTTTCAGAGCAGTATGAACAGCACCAGCAGTATGAAAATATTTGTTACATTTGAAGCCTTTGGAGTCCAAGACTGCTTCTTACTCTTGTCTTGCTCAGAACAGCCTGGAATGATGTCTAACATTCCAGACTGCTCTCAAGCCTGAGAGACTCTTTCAGCAGTAGTCAGGACTGGCAGAAGCCAACTGAATCTGGCAGTGAGAATGCAACAGACTGGCCTAAGGCTGTCCATACATCCCTGACAGAGTCAGCTGCAGGGAAAGGATTATTTGGGGAGACAGGTTCAGATCTTGTGATACCTGCTCACTAACACAGGGTGGGAAGAGGCTGTCTCCAACCTAAGAACAGGAGTCCCCTTGCAGGTAACTCTCTGTGATCACAGAGACACCTTTGTCTATTCTGCCATCACCCCCCTGGTATGCGAACCTAGACTCAGTGCTATCTGCCCCCTATGAAAGCTGACCCCCACATGCTGCTTTTTTCACAGGGACTCGATCTATTCCCATGTTTCTCTATCTTTGCTGGAGCAAAGTGTTTCCTAAAGTCTAGCACAAACAACCTTCACCATTATGAGCCTTTTCACCTTGATGCTCTTCTTGGATCCCCTTAAGTAAGATTATGAGGTGCTCAACCTACTCCATCTTTGATTTTCTGAATTCCCTCTTCAGAATGGTGTATTCTGCTCATTTCCCACAAAGAGGAAGGCTCCATGCATAAGATGCTGCAGAGAGACTTTGCCTCCACCCAAAGTCTTGTTTTTCAGAGTGACGCACACCCCGCTCTGCTATTACTTAATAAGAAGTGAAGTCACTGCTTTCCTCCCCTTCAAACTGCTCCACCCTCAGTCAGGAGGTCTGCTTCTCCACCCTTTGGCAAAACAGCTGTTTGGGGGTGGAGGTGAGTTTAGGGGTGGTGTTGACCAGCCTCTCATCTGGGGAGAAAAAAACCAACCAGTCTAGTCCTGCCAAAGGGCTGCTTTAGAGCTGGGAACAGCCCTGACAACCTTCCCTGCTTCTGTGTTTGTGTGTGTTTCATGGGAGCACAAGTTAATAAGATTATTTATGTCAGTCTGTGGGGCTCTTCTTTATCTGTCTTTTTCCTCATTCCAGAAGAAAGTTTTCACTACAACTGCCCCCATGCTACTTTGGCAGATAGAAAGAGGCAGAGAAGTTGCTGTGTGTAGTGGTGTGATGCGGGACTAAATTCTCTGCTCAGGCCTTGCTCACAAGTGGTGGGAAGAATGACAGTCCCTAGGAGTTTGGTGCAGCAGCATGATTTTGCCTTACCTCTGTCAGTGTGAGCTCAAGTAGCCCAGAAGCTGCCCTAAATATACTCCAGCATCCAGCAGTCCCTTAGGGACCATCTGCCAACTAAGCATGCCTGGTACACAATGTGGTGCTGCCACTTTTCCTTCCCAACCTTGACATGCCCTTCCTGGCATGCTGGTGGCTATTCTGGCTGCTCACCAATGACTTTACTGTGATGGAGAAACCACAGGCAAGGGAGGGAGGCCTGGATTACATTCTCTATCCTTGGAAGAAAGAGTGTTGACAACTGGGGCCTCAGAATCATGGGGAAGGCTTTTAGGGAATGCATTTGCTCCAAGAGGTGTTATGTCACTCCAGAACCTCTGTGTTTAAAAGGGGAAGGCTGCAAATGTTTGCTCAGAAAAGAAATTGTATCGTGCAAGGAAGCACAAAAAATGTGAAGGAAACTTGTCACAGTAGGGGAGGCAAATATTTCAACTGGTTCATGAACAGGGTGACAACTGGAAGGGACTTCTCCCATAAAAAGGACAAACAGATGGTGAGGGACAGAATGCAAAAGCAGAAGGTCTGGCAAGTGAGGAGGCAGCTGGCAGGTCCAGTGGTCAGGATGGCCAGCTGTCCTGGGTTTGGAGGACTGGACCTTCACCTGCTGTAGAGCAAATGTAGTTTTGTTCCAGGTTTGTTGGGACCAGTGGAGGAGTTCTCTGTGTATGTAACTACTTTTCTGATGTCTCCTGCATCAGCCAGTCTGTACCAGCTCATGGCTTCTGTTCTACTGTGCTATGGCAATTTATACTCCAGTCTGTTTTCCCTGCTCCTCAGGCATTTCCTGGCTGAAGCAGCCGTTAGCTCTGCTGCATTCATTCAGATGCTTTATGATTATTTACTCCTAAATAATCAATTCAAAAGCAGCGAAGAGAGAAACTAGGGGTCCCACGATTTTTTAAATTTTTTTTATATAGAGGTAGCACCTCACTCCAGTATTAACATCCCCATCGTGCCAGGTGCTACACAAAAATGGAACAAAGTCTGTCTCCCAGAGGGACAGTGATTTTCAGATTAGCTGAGACAGACAGAGCGCAAAGACGCAATGAGCTAATACTGGTTAATTCCAGCGGTCTAGGGCTTCAGCTTTGCATTGTTACAGAGCTCACATTCCTGGGTCAGAGAAACCATATTTTTGGGAAGGTTCAGTGGAAATGGTTTTGGGACTGTACCAAAGCCCTCCCAGGATTCCAGTTTTCTTAGTCTCAGCCTCAAAGGAATTTACAGCTGGCTCAGGCAGAACTGGAAGTCCCCACAGGAAGAGTTTTGTTGATACTCAGTCTTTGGAGGACAGTGAGCTTCTCTGTGAAAGGCAACACATATATCTGTCCATGCCCACAGCACCACACCCACTACTCCTCCAAAACAGATAGAGTTTCAAGGGCACACATGACCAGGTCCATCTGTTCAGGGATTATTAGGACAACCTGTAGATGCAGTGTGTGTGGGGGAGGTTCCCCCCATTCATTCCTTCACTTTTAGCAGGACTTACCTCTGTCTGAAAGTCAAACAAACTGCCAACACCTCTGAAAAACTAAGGGACCTTCAGCAGCCAGCAGAGCTCCCAGGAAAGCAGCTCATGAAGTCTGTTTTATGTGCAGACTTACTGCTTCCTGCCAGCCAGAACAGGGTGCTACAGGCAGTCTTGTCCAAGATACCCTAGTCAGTCTTTTATATCTGGTCCAACACAAAACCAGAGGTGTCTGTCTAATTAATAATGTAAATCTGGCCTCTGTCAGCTCAAGGAACACTACTTTTCTATCATTGAGAGACATAATAACTACTTTTTTTCTCCTTTGAATCAGCTTCTCAGGATTCCTCACCCAACTCTAAGACTTTTTAAATCAATCAGCTGAAAATAAGGTCAGTGACTTGGTTTCCAGACCCTGAACTAAATTTTCTTACAGAGCAGAGCCGAGCCAGCATCTCTTCCAGATGCCTTCAGGGTCCATATGCCCTTTTACTGTCCACAGTCACACACCTCCATCACTCAGAGCATACACTCTGTGCCTGCAGAGCATCCCCTACAGATTTGTATGTGAAGAGGAGGGCCAATCAGGACAGGGAAGCCAGGAAAAATTTTGGGGAAGAAAAAGAGCCACCTGTTGCTCATGTTTCTGGGAAAATTTGGTTGAGACAGGAGGAGTCATCCCTACCCTTTTACCTTTCTTTTGTACCCTGTGGTGCCTCTGGACATCAGACTCATCACAAACTGTATTGCAAATTTCATGGTCGATAAAGCGTTGACATCAATTCACCACAGGAGTGTAAAGCAGGTAAGACTCAGAGTTCCATGAAGGTGATATCTGCAGTCCAAATGCCACATGCTGCCAGCTCCTTCACTCCTGTCATGGCCCATTTATTGCCACTATGTTCATTTTAAACCCTCTCTAACATGTACTCGATGCCCTTTGGCAGGGACTCCCCCTGCCTGTTATGTTCAGTACAGTGTTTGGGACAATGTGGTTTTGGTTTTTCTAACAAAGAGCAGCGCCAAAAAATAATGAAAGCATATCAGTCATAGTCTGCAAAGGAAAGGCTGTGTCCATGGGACATCTTTGGTGGTTACCATAAAATTTTAAAGAATAAGTCATTCCCCTCATATACTTTTAAAAAAACCTCATAAACTTGGTATGCTAAGAACTTCTAATATGAATAGATCTCCCTTATTTGGAAAAAAAGCAAATTATGCTTCCAGTTTCATGATCCCACTTCATTTTTTGATATTTGACCTGCAGATTAGAGGTTTTCACGTCATCTGTCAGCCCACAGAGAGTATCCCAAGGTTCAGTGTGTGTGAGAGAGATAGGAAAGGAACATTAGGAACAGGCCAACCACAAATAGCTAAAATTAGCTATGAGAACTGGAGTGCTGAGGTCTCTGAGGAGCACTAGTCAAAGGAAGAAAATGGTTGTTTGCTAAACTCCCACTTATTCTACTGCCTCTGAAGACTCCTGGCTTGCATTCCTGCCCAGACATCCTACATAGCTATTTAAGAGGATTTCCCCCGCCCCTTCCCCCTCCAATGGCCATAACTTTCCTCTTTTGTAACTGCAGTACAGAGTGATATGGGATTCCTGCTCCAGCAGCAAGATTCTGACTGGAAACAGGAAACAGGGGGGCTCCGCAGACCTCGGCCTCTGTGACAACACGGACGTCACACCCACGTGCAGACAGGGATGCTTCTCACATATGGCAATGATCAGCAGCTCCCCTTTTTCCTCCCCTTCCCTCTTCCCCAGCAGGGCTTACAAAGCCCTAGAGGGGCCATATATCGAGTTAGAAGCAGTCTTTAAGAAGCATGGCTGTGTGAGGCCTCAGTTATGATGGAACATGATTTCTTGCATAATTCTTTCAGATTCTCTGAGGCCAGTAAATTTGAGACTGTAAATCTTCATGTGACCAGAGCATATGGCCTTAGAATAAGACATGGAGTGAATTACAAAGGGACAGTCCATCTTCTACAGAATCTGATTAAGGGAATCCTTTGAGAACTATCTCTTACATGCAGCCAGAGACATGGCTTTAAAAGCTGCCCTCCCTCCTTCTTCCCAGAAATGCTGGATGGAATAAACTGGGGTTTTTTTTGGCAGCACCAGGTTCTCCTATTTTCTCCTTCCTATTTTCAAAAGCCTTTTCTCAAAATAAGACCAAAGGACTATGACTGTCTAATCCTTCAGATTATAATTTCAGGGAAAAAAGAATAAAAATATTGTTAAAAGTAATTGCATTGATACTTGTGGAAACACCTTAAGGGACTTGGAGACCCTGTCTAAGATAAGGAGGTAGGTTCTGGAGGAGCAGGAGGAGGAAGAAATGCTCTTGCATTCACTAAGAGTGAGTATTGGTTTTCTCCAGCCAGCTCTTGGTAGTGCTATTGTTTACATTCATACACAGATTATGCTATGTCAGCCTCTCCAGGCTAAATTGCCATTATATGTGATGTTCAAAGGTGAAGTTCTATTCTGGATGGGAAAATCAATTTCAAATGAAGTAAAAAATTCCCTTCCCAGCTTGCTCCTTCTCTTTTCATGAGGCAGACTGCTCTTCTTGATGATCATGCTTCTTCGGCACAAAAATAACTTTATGTAAATATCAATGGGAGAAGGTTTTCTCCAGAAAAAGCTCATTCAATCTCAAAACTGGGAGGGAGAATTGAAATGCCTTCAGCTGTCCTGTGAGGAAAGGGAGACCAGATGGGTGCCTTCTGTCCTAGCTGCACGAAGGATTTGTTGACATTGAGCAAACATCCACACCTGCCTTCCCATTCCACTCACTGGTCTTGTGGTGGTTCTGCTGAACATGAACTGAGGGAAAAGGAAGCAAGATTTTGGTTAAAAAATGCTGTGCTGTAATCTAGGGAACATAAAGACACAGCTTAAACCAAAGCACATAAAATGCTTGTCTATCTACTGTCTTTTGTACTGTCAGGTGCTGGGGAAAGTCTGCTGGATAGTCATATCTCTGTTGGTAGAAACTGCTGTTGCTCAGCCCTGTGTTTATTGTTTTTCATTAATTATCCCATGATTAAAACTGTAGATTCCTCCCAAGCATTGCATAACTTTGAGAGCACTTTCCTCACAGACCTCAGCTAGGTGTCTAGGGAGAACCCTTCTGCCTCCCTGGCTTGTGTGGTGAGAGTTCAATCTCTTCTTGCAGCTACCTTGGAGAGGAGAGGGAGAAGATAGAATGTGCTGTGCTAAGCTACTATTGGACACCTGCTCCTGCTAGAAGTGTTCAGTACCTCTTCAACCTCTTGAGAAGAAGCACTGCTTTGGAGCAGTCCAGGATCCCACAGTAGGGCACTTGGGATAATGCCAAACACCTGGTCAACACTCTGTGAGATTTGGTGGCACAGCTACTAAGAGCAAAACTACAGAGAGGTGTTTTCTTGCTCATAGCACATGGTCAAGCTTTGGTACCTTCCTAGTTCAACTCCTGGTATGTAATCTGCACGTACAGACTACACCTTCCTGGTTCCTGCCAGCTCTGGGTAGTTCTCACTGAAACACCCCTCAGAAGCACACAGAAAGGCACAGCTAAGGGATAGAGGCTGTCAGATGAAAGGAAAGGGGAAGAGAGGCTGTGGATTGTTACCTCTGTCTTCAGTGGAGAAAGAATACTATTTTCACACATCTGTGCCAAATCAAACGCTAATTTTTTCACTCCTGACATTAATACATTAGGTGTGGAACTCACACTACTGACCTGAAAAGTTCCTTTGAGGAATGCGTTACTCTTCACTTGGGAAGAGCAAGACAATAAACAAGTAAGAGTCCTCGCCTTAGACTGCAGATCTACCATCCCCTCATCTTTTGTCTCACACCGTATGCCAAGATTTATGGAGAAAAATTCCAAAGGAGTGAGGAAACTGAAGTGCTGCCTTTTGCTCTAGAGAAGAAAGAGATCTGTCCTTGAAATCTTGCATCGGAAATTCCCCGGCTTCTCCTGGCTGGGACCGTGAGTCTGAGGGAAGGGCATGATGTAAGTGAGCAGTCAGCTACTGTTTAGAATACAGCATTGATTTGGGAACACAGGAAGAAAAGCATTGAAAAAGTCAGTTTGGATTTATAAAAAAATCCTATGCCGAGGCAACAACCCCTGTTGGGATTTCCACACAGAGGAACTGCTTCTCACTTTTGACATCATGTGCTGGCATGCATGACAGGAATCACTGAGTTCATTCCCTGCTGGGACACTCTCCTTGTCATTAGAGACTGTCCTTGTAACTAATACCTTAATTTGCAGTTTCAGGTGAGAGACTGGTAACACCTGCACTATGGGGATGAAGACACTGGCTAATTCTTACAGCAAGCTTCTCAAGGCTGTGCAGGGAGAAGCAACTCAAGACAGCAACTTTTCCTGCACTCACACCTGTTCTGCAGGTAAAGAAAAGGCCCTTCTTTCACACCTGACAGCCCAATACTACCTCTAGGCTCATTAAAGAAACAAAAAGAGGGAATGCCAGCCCCCTGGTGCTGCTCTTTCTGCTTTTCACAAGTACGGAGATTTCAGGGGATTCCAACATGCTTTAAAACCAGTGACACATCCTAGGGACTGGCATATGGAAGGACTGCAGCTCTGATAGCCTCAGGATGGTCTAAGAGATACAGGATTACTGCCTCCAGCCTGGGATCTTCCTCTACCTCCCTATACTCACACAGGGTTGTGGAGGCAGCTGTATCCTGACAGTGCCCTCTGATGAGAAGGAGAGAAAGGTTATGCTGGGAGATGAGGAGGCAGGCTCAGTTCATGCCTTCAGAAGGCTGGTGAGAGGCAGAGAGATGAGGAAAGAAGGATCTAATTGCTCAACATGCAAAAAAGGCTATGTCTTCAGGTCAATCAGCTCCCCTTCCGAGTGAGGCTGTATTCAGCTCTACTGCTCCTCTGTGGCCAATCAGCACTGTGAAAAGCCAGGCCAGGTCTTGAGAGAAAACCAGTGGTCAGCCACCCTCAGTAAAAAAAAAATTGGAAAAGATGAAAATGAAATTCTGGACTCTGCCAGGGAGACTGAAAAGCACCAGGATAGTCCCTCACCCCTGCCAAGCAGAGCAAACCTCATCACAGGGAGGGCAACCAGTTGTGAGCAGAGAGACATGCCAATCTGCCAGGCTCTCTGCTAAACGTCAGGGAGCTGCTTGCAACCCCACAAATACACACAAATACACAACCCCACAAATATACAGCAGCCACAATGGCCAGTACTCAGATGCAAACCCTCTCTCACAGGTAGAGACATTTCCTGTGCAGTTCCACCTTGGAGGAAGAACTACAAGATTCTGATTACAGTGAGAGATAGAGAATGTGTAAGTGCTGTCCCGCACTTGAATTTGAGCAGGACATTAAAGCTAAAGTGAGAGAAGGCAATGAAATCTCTGACAACCACATTAACTGTTAGGCTCTTGTCTCATCAAAAGGAAGACTTGCCCCATAGCTGCTCAAGGAGCTGATGCAGGGAGCAGATGTTACTGCTTTTCTGTGTCTACCCCTTCTTCCTCAAACTCCCCTCAAAGGCGTTTACAGAGATATTGTCTTCTTCAAATTACGCGGATAAAAACGTCAAACCTCGATTGCAGCCATGAATCTGCTCATGAACTCTGCTGGCTGCAATGCCACAGAGCTGCCTTAAAGCTCTCTTAAAAATGTGAGGCATTCCAGTCATTTTAATTACTGTGCATTGCATAAGCCAGAAACCACTTCATACAAAGGAACAACAGAAAAGTGATTTTCAATTGCTCTCACTCTCTTCTGTATTTAGTGCAGCCTCCAAAGCTCTGGGAACACCAGCTCTTATTACCATTTGAAGCACTTCATCTAGTTGAAATCTCTTTGTTCAGTCACTTAATGCTATTGATGCAGTTTAGAAGGGTTTAAAAAAGAAAATCAAAACTTCAATTTGGAAATGGCTACAGCAGCAGGAAAGCAAAACAAGAGAAATGGAAAGACTTATTATAAACAAAAATGAGAGAAAATTAATTGCATGGAATGAGGCATAGGCAGGTAGAACCAAGCAAATCACGTCGTGTCCTTCCCTCCCAGATTCTGTCAGACCATCTAATCACAGCCCCCTGGTTTGAACCCTGCATGGTACTGAGCCCTTTGGCCCTGGTCCAGAAATGCACTTAAGCTTATATTTAACTTTGTGTATGTAAATGGTTCTGTTGACTTCAGTAGAGCATCTTGTGTGCTTAAAGTTGAACATGTGCCTTAGTGTTTTGCTGGATTTGGGCCAAAGAGCACGGTCATGTGCAGAAAACATTTTCAGCTTGATAAGGCTGTTAAAAGATATTTCCTGGTTACTCTTCTGCAGCTGATGCCACATCAGAGCCTGACTGGAGGATCCCCACACTACTGTGAGGGTGATTTCATATTCCACAACCCTTTATAATGTAATATTCCTGGAAACACATGGTGCCTACAGTCTGCTCCAGGCTTGGTGCTCTCAGTGGGCACAATCTGTAAAGGATCCTTGAGGACTGAACACAGTATAGAAATGTTAGAGCTGATGAAGATTTAATGGTGTACCTCCAACGAAAAGCTTGGGAATGGGATGGAGTGTTACCTATGTCTGGCTTGCAGACAGGAAGGTGACATAATTCCTTTGCAACCTCACAGAAAGAGATCAAATGAATTTTTTGGTACGTATTTATAGAATCAAAGACACTTTTGAAGAACGAGTCTTCTCATTTTAAATAGCATGTAGAGTTCACTGATACAATGGTGGAATTAATAGGATCTAAAACTGGAGTGTTACCAACCACTACATGGGACATTTGTCAGGGTATTTTTCTCTGGTGGTAGTCGGGTCTCTCTCTCTCTCTCTCTCTCTCTCTCTCTCTCTCTCTCACTCACTCTTTCTCTCAACCCTCCACCCTGGTGTGTGTGGTTTTTTTTGCCAGCAGTTGCTGTAGTTTGATGAAGCCCTTCTGTACTGAAGCAGCCGGCATCCCTCACAGTGAAATGTGATCAGAAGGCAAGTGAACATGCCTTTAGTTCATATCTCAGTCTCTGCCCCTGGTTCCAGGATGGTCTTGTGGAAAAAAAATGATGATGTTAACGTACTCCTGATATAAACTAATGTGAGTATCTGTGAAAGCAGAAGGTAGTTCTCGTTCCTGAAATTTAAATAAGACACCCAGCTGAACATGTTTCCTTTTCCAAACAATCGGTTCTTTAGGTTTTGCGAAGGAGCTGGCTCCATCTGCGAAGGTCGGAACTATCTCTTGCAGTGCACTGCCCCCTAGCACTGCCGCGCACATTCCTGCAGGACGGACAGGAGGAGGACACTTTTCCCGGTCAACAACACCTGCGGGACTTGGCTTTCCCTGGGAATTTTCACACCAGCTATTGACCCAGCCCGGTCATGCTTGGCTTGCGGGATCCGACAAGATCACAGCATGAAGTTGTATGGCTGCTCGGTAAGGCAGAGAGATCCTTAATTGTGTTCAGCAGTGTGTTTCTTGATGGAGGACGGGAATAGCATAGATTTCTTTATTTGGTGACACTAACCAAATGTGAACCCGAATTTTCTCATATGAAGATC
The DNA here is from genome assembly GCF_965178545.1 of Coloeus monedula. NCBI lineage: Eukaryota > Metazoa > Chordata > Aves > Passeriformes > Corvidae > Coloeus > Coloeus monedula. The sequence goes on from NC_138784.1 coordinate 22,821,518, forward strand.
GAGGTCTCTATTTTCTCGTTCTTTCAATGCTACCTTTTTTATGGCCATATAAGGCTTAAAGTTTTATCTGAGCAAAGGAGCGGAATGATAGTTTTTACTTTATTTTTTTCCCTTTGCAGTTTCTCCCATGCAGACAGAGCATAGAACAGGAATTCAAAGAGAAGTCTCCTTTCAGTTCCTTCATTGACTTTCTCTGTTGCTCTGACATGGTTATCAATATTTTCTCATATAAATAAACACTCAGAATTCTTGCCTGGCTCTTTCAGAGCTCACTTTGCTGGCAGATCTTAAAGGGGAGAGGGTAATATTGAATATGTAATGGATATTATCAGAGGATAACATAGAATATCTCTATTTACAGATGATAAAATGAGTGTATAAGCAGGTTAAACTATTTAACAAAGGCCTTGAGCAGGCCACTGGCCAGACTGAGCTTTCCTGAGTATGACTTACCTGTACTTTACAAAAATAACGCACTCTGGTTTCTGTGCGTGAAGTTTACTCTTCAAGTGGCAAATAAATATTGTTCTTTTTGTACATCATCCAGTCCTGGTTGGAAAAACTGCATCCCTACTACTGTAGAGAAGTTCATCTCTTTGAAAAAGAATATCTAAGTGTAAAAAAAGCAGGTGAATCAGCTAAGCCGTGACCAAACACAGGCATTACTACTCCGGGCAATGATAATACAAGCACTAAAAAAATTTCTGGATCACCTCCCAAACAACGGTATAGAAGATAGTGGTAGGCCTTGCCATACAGACAACCCGCACCCCATCCCTTCCAAAGAGATGTGCCCAGCCCTTGGATCAAGCCGTGTCACTCCTTTCCATCTGATTACTTCTGGATTATATCCGAAAAGTGAACTAGTTCCTGCAACCAGCACAAACTTGGTGTCATTTTAACAAGCTTGGTCTACCTCACTGTAAACAAGCTACTTCCATACCGTGGAGGGCCCTGTGGAACTTCAGTAATTTGTAGGCCCCTTCTCCTCCCATTTCAGAAATCGAGAAGATTTGTTTTTCAGTCTCCTCTGAATGTGTCCTGCATCTGTGTATCATAGACACTCAGCATTTACACAGCACCCAAAGCTTAAAAGCTTATTACAAAGCATTTAGCTTGTTAGTCCTCGGAACACACAGGAAAGGTGCTATTATAGGAATGAAGAAACATACTCAGGGGAGTTACTTTGGCCAGAGAGCGAAGGGAGGTGGTGCAGGAGCTGTGATTATAATCTAGTTGTGTGTGGGCCAAACTCTCCCTTATTTATACCAGTGTCAGATTCTGGCAGAATTTCACTTTTCTCAGATATTGATCTGAGATGTTGATAGGCCAGGTCTACCATGATGTTGGTGGGTATCAAACGTTTTACAACAACAAACAAAAAATGAGTGTCAGACACACCTCATTTTTCTTCCGTGTTACTCTGCTGAGGTCAGTGGAGTTGTTCTGTGTGAGAACACCCAGTGAGACTGAAACGACAGTCCACCCTACCTGACGGATCCAGCTTCACTTGCAGTACCTTGAGCAGACAGTCCAAGTACCTAAAATATGTTTTGCATAGGGTTCCTCGTATTGCAATTTGGGCCCAGCGATTGAGACACTGACATATCTAAACTGAACGACCTGTTTAATACCCTGTCTCATACACACTTACAGGACCCGTTAGCACCTCAACACCATCCGATTTTTTCAGTGTGTTCACTAACATTCCTGAGCAGCTCCCATCACTATTATCCTATGACACAGTGAGGCAAAGCTGTCACACAGGTTGTCTGTGTCACGGTGAGGATAGGAACTTGTGTTTTCCTCTGCTGGCATTGTAACCTTGATCCCTACTGACAACACCCATCTTGAAGCTTTTGCCTACCGATGCTCCAAATAAAAGCCTGTGCTTCCATAAGACAGGAGATTTTAATTTTATATGGATGGTATGATTAAAGAAAAGGTGTAGGCAGGCTGTGCTTCACCCAGATGGAGCAGAATTGTAAATCTAAAGACTTAGCTGACTATATAGAAATTTAGGACAGCTGGTCCCTGACCTTTAATACCAGCATAATTTATAACTAGATGTGCTTAAGTCTTGTAAACCCAGTGGAAAGTACTCTGACATTATATACACTGGCTTGATACTGTGATTAATCACCCCTCAGTCCCCTTTGGAGGATAATAAGGCTGTCTGTATCATGCAGCTGGCAATCTCCTTCCTTACAGTTCTTCTATAACATTTACATTTCTACAGCTGATAGAAATTTATGGCTCTGAAAGGGGATAAAGGAAAACAAAACAAACAGGACATTTCTATAAATTCCACTAAAGCTGCTCTGCTAAAATATACTTTGAGATTAAATGTTGGGAGTGCCCGGGTTGGATACAACACTGCTCTTTCCAGCTTGGTTTTAGCAGTTTATGACCCCTTTCTGACTGAAAGGTCAGAGAAGGGGAATTGCTGGGTGATGGAGAAGGAGTATTCGAGCAGGATTAAAAACATCCAGGGCAAAATCCTGGTTTACAGTTCAGATAGGTCTTGTCCTTCTTTTCCCCCATCCTCTTTCTACTGCCTGTTGGAAGCGCTAAAGAAGCAGCACACCGCACTTGTGCATTTTCTGATCGCTGTCTGAAAGCTCTTTGGAATAGAGTGAATAAAGTGCCATCGCCTCCAGTTTAAAGTCAGTTTGCAGACAGCGCAGATGGATCGAAGGGAAACAGCCCAAGATTTCCAAGTGAACAGCAAGCCCCGTGTACGTTTTCCAGGTGCCCTGAGTAGCGGCGCGGGGCGGCGGAGGCTGTGACAGCCTGGGGCGGACACTCGGCGGTACAAGGGAGCTACAGCTGGCACGGAGCGAGGTTTACCCCGTCCCGCGGCACCGGGCGCGGATCGGATCGGAGCGGGCCAGGGCCGGGACAAGAGCCAGGGCCGGGGCCGGGGCCGGGGCCAGGGCCAGAGCCGGGGCCGTGCCCGGGCCGTGCCCCCCGCCCGCCGCGCGCCCGCTCTATTCCCTACAAGGCGCGGCGGGCGCGGCCCCGCCCCGCGCTCGCGCCGATGAGGTAATGCGGGGCTGCCATTGGCCGCGCGCGGCGGCGCCCCCGGAGCGCGAGCGCCGCGAGCCGGGTATAACTCCGCGCGCCGGCCCCGCTCCGCCCGCACCGCGCCGCACCTCGGCTCCCCTCAGCGCCCCTCAGCGCCCGCACCGTCCCGCCGAGCGAGGGCTGCGCTGCAGAGCTAGCCAGGGAGACAGAGACGGGGCAGGCAGCCGCGGCGCACGGGCTGTTAGGGAGCAAGAATAAAGTCAGGCGAACACAGCAGTAGCCGCCTCCCGCTCCGCAGAAGTGAGGAGGCACCTCGGGGGCAGCATGACGGCGTGGCTGAGCTTCCTCGTCGTGTTCCTGTGCAGCTGGAGCCTGCGGGACTTGGTGGTGGAGGCTTGCACTTGCGTCCCCATCCATCCGCAGGACGCTTTCTGCAACTCCGACATCGGTAAGTGCCGCCGCCCCGCAGCCGCCCGGGCCCGGAGGGCTCGGGGGAACCACAAAGTTCCCGGGACCCCGAGGGGTGCGGGCAGCAGCCCGGCTGTCACCGCAAGGCAGCACCGTCCCGCGAGTCACGGGCGATCGGGTCACACCGGAGAGCGGAGACCTGACTTCCCAACAGCGGGTTTGGCTCCGTCGCTGCCGCAGACGCCCGGGTCGGTAAGAGGAGAGCCGTGTGGTGGCGGACCCCCGCCCAGCCCTCCCAAGCCCTGTCCCGCAGCAGCCTCACCCAGAAGTGCCTTAAAGAAATCAGTAATTGTCAGAGTGGCATGTTTCCTACAGCGGGACAGAAACACAAATGGAGGTGTAGGCTGCCAAAATTTCCTCCTCAACTTGGTGACAAGAAGTAGGAGGCAGGATTAGGATGGGTTCTCCCGAGCCAGGAAACGGCCCGTGGCGGCTGGTGTTGGAGGTGCGGCTCACACAGGCTTGTGGTGCTGTGCCTGTAGCGCTGGGAAGGGCTGGAGAAGCAGGTACCAAGTGTCTCCAGGCTTTCTGCGTGCTGCGCTGCGGTCTTTGCTGCTGTGGGAGGTACGCAAACCTGCATGCGTTCGGGAAAGTTGAAACACTTTCACTGGATCCTGACTGATGTTTTCCTCTATGGGTTTCAGCATCCCTAGGGTGCATCGTTACACTAACTTTAGGTAGGGGACAAGGACAGCACCAAAAAATCTCTGGGGAGGAGGTAATAGAGACTCTGTTCACAAGTTTGTTGGCTTGCTTGTAGCCAAGGGTGGGTAACAAAATACGGTTGCTGCTTGGTAACTCTTCCGTGACAAAGTATATGAAACCAATTAGTGGTGTCCTTTGAGCTACTACTGGACACATGTCCATGTAATGGTAAATACAGGCTGTCACTTCAGCAGTGGTGAGTGGACGCACAAGTGAAGTCTCCTGTCTTCTCTGAAGGTTGTCTTAGTAGCACAGCATAAAAGGGGCTGGGGGCTTTGCACTGCTGGTACCCACATGGTGCTGACTCCGAGTAGAGTCTGCAAAGAAATCCTCCTGGCAACTGCTATGGAAGTCAAATAGAAAATAATTCTCACTGCAGCAGAACACCCATTGCTGTGAACGCTGCCAGCAGCCTTTTCAAGTTAGCCACGGTTAGTGGCAAAAGATCTACCTCTTGCCTTCAGTTCTTCTACAGAAACTGCAGTTGTGCCTGGTTATTCATGTGTAGTTTATATAGTGTATCTGCTCCTGAATGCCAAAAAACCCATTCCCTATTAAAAGTGGTAGGAAGGTTACAGTTTGCTTCAGTGATGAAACCCTGGAAAACATTTATAAAATAGTTTTATAATGGGAAATTCTTCCAGGAAACTAAAGTATTCAAACTTCTGTTGCCATTTTCATAGTTTGGATCAACAAGTGTACCACCTAAGTGGCAACTGCCAGGGAGATTGTCCTTTCTGTGGAAATGAGACTGGGAAACTGTTTTTCCACAGCAAAAGCTGATGGCAGCATGTGGCCTTCATTAGTTGCATTTAGGGAGAAGAACTGCTTTCTTATTCTGGTTAGGTCATGCTATAATAGATTAGGGTAATTTCAGTTCAATTCAACTTTTTAAGATGGTATTAAATACGTTTTTGTAATGAATATATGCTGACTGTATTTTTACTAGATGCAAAAGTGACTAGGAGTAAACGATGAAGTTTCATGTAACAGTGCTCCTGAACTTTAGGGCACAAAGTTTTTCTGTTTCCTACTCTGATTTCTGGTTGAGTTCAAAGTATTCTTCATCTTTCCTTTCTCTCTTCTGGGCTCTTCACTATATCTCAAGCCTTGGCTTTGCTCTGAGACAAAGTAGTTCAAAAAGTTGACATCTCTGGGGCTGTCATGCCTTCAGACATCACAGCAATGCAAAGGAGGAGAAGCTTGAGGGGAAAGAGAAAACCATTGCAGTAAATTACTTGAATGCAAGTTTGGTTAAGACTGCAGGTCTCTGATGGGTTGAAGCAAAAGTTAATCCTTACATTTGCTAGAACTATGTGGAAAATGTGATATTTCTGCAGGCTGATTTTAGTAAATGCTGTCATGTTCTTCATATGTGGAAAGGACAAAAAGCACACTAAAGCTTTCTGGCTTTGGAGGAGTTAATCATCTCCATGGAAACTGATGGCAGTGTACTAGTGCAGTGTTTAGACAGACTAAACTACATGCTGGGTTATAAAACACATTGTGGGGAAGAAAGGGACTTGGCAGCAAGTTTTTATCGCTCTTGAAACTTCTGACAAAATACCAGCTCTAAAGGGAGGAGTCAGTGCAGTAAGGGCTGGAGCAAAAGAGGCTTTAAAAACAGCTCCTAAAACAATATAAGAAATTAACTAGCTAGGTGGCAGCCTAGGAGAGGCTTTTCATCTTCAGAAGCAGTGGATTTTGAAGAAGGAGAAAACTTTTAGTTGAGGACTGTAATGCAAACTTCTACTGTTGGTGTTTCATGCTTAACCAGTGAAGTCCTACTCTCAAGTTCATTCTCTTCTCCTTTAATCTGATCTCACTGGACATTTAATTTTTCATTTTCCAGTGGCTCAGTTCTGATGCAGCCTCCCAACCCTGCAGTTATTAGAAGGTTTTAATCTTTACAGAAACAGATGGTCAAATAAACCCATTGGAAAGGGAAGGATTTCAATATGTGCATCCTTTGAAAGTGAAGGGTGTGGTCTTTGAAGGAATCTTGAACGTCATAAATAACAATATATACCTTTTTAATTTAAAAAAGGAGGGAGGGGAGAAAAGAGGTACTACTGCTAGACTGATCACAAGGGATCTTTTCACTCAGCCTGAGTGTTCCAGCTTGATGAATGGAGCAAAAGTGAAGAGGTGTGTCTTGTCTGGCCCTGTGGGGTCAGTCAATAATAAAATTGCTGTTTTAACTCTTGGCTTTCTTTCTTTAACGGGATCAGTAAGTGCCAGAAGAGGCAGTACCATAATTGGACAAACAGCAACTGCTATGGTTTGCCATCTGAACTTCGCTTCCTCCACTCCCGCCCTCTGCCTACGACCCCTTCCAGATGTGAATATTTTTCTTTTGTTTGAATTAAGAGACCTTTTGAAAGAACAGACACCAGGCATGCTTTGTTCTTTTGTGACAAAGCTGTGACATTTCCAGCTGGACATAGCTGACATGAAAGGGACTTGTTTGTCCGTTTTCTGCACGAACAGCAGGAACTTTTGAGCTTGGCTGCTGAATGTTGAATTCACAGGTTTGGAAAACACCTCCTGCTTGGCCCCCTCTGCCCCACATCTCCTTTCAACAAAAGAAAAAAAAAAAAAAAGACAAAAATATGTGAAATTGCAGACTGCAATTTGACAAACCAGTCTGCAAGTGATAAAGCACTTTGTTCACTCCACAGCTGTCTTACTTCTATCTTGTGCATATACTTTAGAGAACAGCTATGGCACTATTAGATGTCTCTTACCTAAGTTCAAAGAAGCTCAAAATAACATTTCTTTGTATGGGTTCTGTTGGGAGAAGAAATACCTGTATCAGGAAGGATGCCAGTGGGTAGTGCTCCTCTCTGTTCTAAATAACCTCACTCTCGGTAAGATGGAGTTGACGAGCTTTGGGGAGGTGAAGGTAAGTTCTTAAGGGTACCTTGGTGCTGATGAAGCCATTCTTTATTCCATCCTCCTATACCCAGAGCACTGAGCCCACAACACCTGCAGTGGTTCCCATCCTTTGAACTGAGAATGTGAGAGAAGAGCAAGGAAGAAGCAGTAAAGAAGGAGGAAACTCATGAATTTGTTTGGCTTGGAGTCTAAGATTTAGACAAATCTAATTGATAACCTGCTCTTTCACTGCTCTTCTTGAGTTGGTCATTCCACCTTCTCACTCATAAGCTAAAAGAGATGTGCAGAACACTTGATCATGCGTGAGATTTTGAACATGCTTTCCTTAGTTTGTTGTAGTGACATTGAATGTGCTGTCTTAGCCTTTAAGGTAGACAGGTAAGGTCTCCCAGACTGTTTTAAAAGTTTTATAATAAACCATCTCCAATTAATTATACCAATCTTTAGGGTTGAGATTAATTTAAAGCAATTTTTTTTTTGTTTCATGTTGTGGTAATGGTTGCAAAAGTATATCCACTTTGGAATCAGACTTTTGTTGAGGAAGTAATGATGTGATTTTATTTTTAGACTGGACTTCCCTTGGAGGCATTTTAGAAGCAGGAAATCTGAGAAGCATGCTGTAAAGCTTCAAAAAATAATAAAAAAAAGTACTTCAAATTTCATTTTATGTGGGAAGAAATTGAGGAGATTTGTTTAACTTTTACGGAATTCCAATGTCCCTGGTAAAAACTTTGTTGAAAGAGGGTGTTCCTTGTGACTGGTCATGTCTCCTGACTGAAGGATGGCCACTCGCAGCTGAATTGTCCTATTTAGTAGAAGTGGAAATAGAAGTTGCTTCTTTGTTGTTTTTTTTTTTTGTGTGGTTATTTGCAATTTTAGTCCTTATAAGAGTAGCGGGATCTGGAGTTTGTCACTTCTCCAAATGTATGTATTAAAAAATAAAAGTAGTGGAAACTACTGTTTGGAAGATGTAGTGCAGAATGTTTTATCTTTTTATTATTGCATATGCTTACTCCAGATTTCCTGCAGGAAGTATCTCCAGCAAGGCCTCTGAGCCAGCAGAGAACCAGATGTTCTAACCTTAAGCCTTGGAGCTCCTGCTTTATGTACATTTCTTCCCTTCTCATTTTCACTGTTTCCCATGTGCTCTTTAGAACTCTCCACCTGCCAATTGCTCCTCTGATGTTTCTGGACAGAAGTGGGGTGGTGGGAACATAGTTATGTCCAGCCATACGCAGTACTGGTGTTTTTCATCTGGGTTTGGGAAGGACCTGCCTTACTCATGTTGCTTTTTCAGGATGAGCAGATTTGATTGTTTGACCATAGGAGAAGTGGCACACGGTGACAAATTCATTCTCATCTTCATCAGTGGACTTCCCTCATTCCAAGACACTAATACAGTTAGTCCTGCACTTTCCGAGTTTCTTGGATATGGCAACTGAGTTGCGTCTGATGAAATGGATCTCTGTACTCAAGTGCAATCCCAGCCAGGGTGGGTGGGGCCAAGAATTTTTAGTAGGAGCACTCATTGAGTCACCTTGCCCTAAGTTGGATGTTAAAACCATTAAGATGGAAACTTAGTTTTATGATGTAACAATGCTGTCTAAGATCATACTTCTCTTTCCTCACAGCTCCAATACCATGTGGTGCTCTTATGTACCCCAACCAAGCATGCATCACAGAAGGAGCCCATTTGGTCTGGGCAGGAGGTCTTGGAATTAAAGGAAACTTCCACCAGATGCTGTCTGGGAGTTTGTAAGAATGGGTAAACCTGAAAGGACAGCTTGGTTTGAGTTAACAGGCAAGACCAGGCATGCTGTGTTTGCCAGCTCTGAACCAGACTGACTAACCTAAGGAACTTACTTTCCATCCTAACAATGTCAGCAGTGCGTGTATTTGAGTTTCCCTATAATTATGGCTTTTTTTTTTTTCATTTCAAGATGAAGAGGCTTTTGCTCTAATGTCCTGCTTATTGCTCTAGATTTTCAGGGTATGATTCTGTCTTTCATGATAATATAAATTGAAATTAAATTATACTGGTAAAATGATAGTAGTGTAGAAGATGAGAGGAAAATTGCGCTTTCAAGCACCAATTAGTTAAGTAAATGCAGAGTTCATTAAAGGCCTACAGTAGCTCATCTAAACCTCTGAAGAACATCCACATGTGACACTTGAAATTTTACTGGCAGAACTTTATTGGACTGTTACTACTCTTTAAGTTAACTGTACTTACATAGACTTCTCTGAGACAAGGCTGATCAGAGCAGCTGACTACATTTGAAACTATTGCAAGACTGTTTCAACTTTTCCTCAGCTTTGTGGCACTGAACACTTTGCAAATTGCTTTGGTAACCTTCTGTGTAGAAGTACTCAGAGCTCATGGGAGGGATGCACACTGCTGGGGCTTTATCACTTCGCTGCCCACCAGTGACATGACTACCAGTGCTATTTGCCCATAGTGGCCTAGGGCCTTATTTAAAACTAGGGCTAAACTGGGTCTGCTTTGGAATAGCTTGAGAAAAGAATGTTAACCAATGTGAACTTCAAGTTTGTCCTATTTGAAAGGATTAGGCTGGTGCTGGACCTGAGGTAAATGAGACCAAGGTGGGTTAAATGGATTTACACCCTCTTATACAAGATCTAAAATCTGCCCTAGTAATGAATATGGAGAGGAAGTACTGAACCTGCCTCATAAGCCTCATGCTCTGTGTAAGGCAGGTGCATTGCCACTTGTCTCACCAGTATTTCACCACCTTGTATCAGGGTTGGATTTGACTTGATCGTTTCAGGCTTCTAAGAGGAATGTTACAAACACTAGAGAGCTGAAAAGCTATTGTCAAAAACAAAGTTAACATTCTACTGTAATGTGAAGTAGTTCTCTGGAGTGACCAGACTGAAGATGTAGTGCTTTAACTGACAGTGTCTAATAACATAAAAATGCAAGTAATTTCACATAACCCTGATTACTTTATTTATCCAAAATTTCTGCCTGCTAGAAAAGATAGTGGGAATCTTCTGGAAGCAAGTCAGAAGTCTCTTGAGTTGTGTGGTGCTAAAATTAATGTTGACTATGAATAGTCCAAATTCCTGTTAGTGTTTATATAAGACCTTTCTAAAGGGCAATTTGAGCCCTTAGAAACAGTATACAGACAATAAAACTCAAGTTAAATAGCAGAGAGGTGCATGTACAAAAATTTATATCAATCCTTGTAAAAATCAGCTGCAGTTTGCCTGTGATGTAGAATCTCATTTTTACTTTAGGAAGAAAGGAGGTGGTTTGGGGTGTCCCTCCTTGGGCAGAAATGTGCCAAGAACCAGCAGAGAGCAGTGCTTGGGGAGTGGGGAGGCCATTGTCAACTTAGGGGTATGGTCTTGGGCTGTGGGGAACTAGAGGTCTGTGTCAGCAGGCTCAGCTTTGAAAACTTCTGTCATTATTACAGGTTGGGGAAGAGAATGGCCACAGCAATAGGCCCAGTGGAAACAGGAGAAGGTATTTAGGAGCTGCAGGAGTGGCAAAGGCCCTCCAGAGATTATCTCAGAGTATAATGAGGAGAGAAGGATTCCTGAAGAAAGTGGAGGTGCAGTGTGGGAGCTGCAGTGAAGAACTAGTACAGGCTGGTCAAGCTAGGAGGAGTCACTAGCTGTGACACATGGCAGGCCACCCCATCTGGAGCTATGGGAACTATGTGGGACATGCCTAAGGTGGAAATTATCCATCCAGGAGAGTGAGTATATACTTGGGCTTCAGGGAACACTTAAGTAGGAGAACCCACATAAAACGATCTGATGTTCTATTGACTGATCTCTAACAGCCTGTAACATGTTTATTTCTGACTGGCAGTCGAGGCTTAGGCTTTGAAAAAACCTGGCTGTGTGGAGTGGCCATGGACAGAGCACATACCCTTTAGTCTATCTGGACTCCAGCCAAGCTGTTGTCTTCCTCCATTCAGATGAATGCAAAGTTCCTTCAAATAGCCCTTCAAGAAATGCAGGTTGTATGGGTGTGTGTGCAGGGCTTGGTCTTTGATTTTGCCAGGTGAGTTATAAGGAAAATACTGCTTAGCTGGAAAATGATTCACACTGAGCAGCAGGAGAAGCAAATGAAATGAAGCCATATATAACATGCTGTCATATATAACATGCTGTCTAAAGGTACTTTTGAGATACCTGAAGTAGTAACCTCTCCGGGAGATCAAAGGAGGGTGTGCAAATTGTTCAACAAATTGTTACTGATCCCAGGCAACATACACACTAATAAAAATGCCTACAATCTTCCTTAGCTACCTGTCTGTTTCTAAAGTGTCAGAGCTCTGTAATCCTGCTGGTTCATCAGAGTTTAGAACCAGTTTACTGGGGAGGTAAAAAAAGGTACGTTAAAGGGCCCAAGGAAGAAAAAGAGACTTCATAGATTCTTCCTTTCTTAATTCCTCAGCTTTGACATAAAAAGGCCCAGCTTTCTGCTGGCCTGCATGATCACTGGCATGACTTTGGCAAAGCAGCTATAAATTGCACCAACTTTGCACAAAACTTGAGCAGGTAGCAATGGCTACACCAGGTGCAACAGCATGAAGGTAACACATTATTAGTTCTTGCTCCCCACTGATTCATTTAAAAAAAAAGTCACACAACAGTACATAGGAAACAGGAGTACTTCTGTTTCACAGGGCTATATTCAAAATCACCCAGGTTCCTGCTGGCCTAGAATGAAGGACTTGAATTTTAACTCCCTCATGCTGCATTGTAATTACAGTATGGAGACTTCAACATCTGTTTCCTTTTCTCCATGTTTCCCTCAGTATTGGGTGTTACTGCAGTGAAGTCAGCAGGGAGGCCTGCTGGCATTATGTTAGTCTGTTAATTTTCTATAGAGGGGCACTGGAGCATTTGTTCAGACAACAAGTTCAATCTCTCATGCTCAATGAATACACGAACAAGCAAAGATCTTGCTCCTCTGATGTTTAATCAGCCCTCTCAAATTTCATGGATCAGCCGTAAATAGGAAGCTCTCCCTCCAGCGAGTAGGTTTTGTTGTTGGTCTCCAAACAGTTAAAATGTAAGGGAAAAATGTTCTTGCTTGTACCAAGACCGGAAAACCACGGAATGGAAAACTTCCACAACTTTGAAAGACAGGAAATGGCTGGTGGTGGAAAGGGAGCAGGTACAGGAGGAGTGAGCCAGGGGACATCAGTGGAAAACCAACTATTCCCCAGACACTTCTCCTTCAGCTCTGTTCTTTTGGGGGATGGAGTTCCAGGCTGACCCCCGTGCTCCAAGCCCTTTATACCCTTTCCAATCACCCACCCCAGTTCCCTACTTCCTGCCTCCTCTGATGCTGCTATAAATATCCTGCCTGCCTTTCATAGGTCCAGAGAAATGCACATTGCAGATAAAAGGGATCTGAGGTGACAGTATGAAAGAGCTTTTAGACCAGCTCTTGTGAAGTGACTGACTGCTGGGTCCTCTGCTTTACTCTGTGAAGTGTGAGATTGCTGGGTCCCCTGCTTTAAATTTCTGGAAGAGTGAAACATCCTCCTTGTTTATCATGCTCACCTCTGGATTAGGATATATGGGTCTGTTTCTAAGGAAATTATTTCTTCCAATAGATAATGTGCTACATATGGTGCAGAGCTGACAGCTGAAAGAACTCTGGTATTTGGGAGAATGTAGGGTGGGGAAAAGATGGAACTAGTTGAGAGACCACACTGCATGCAAAAGTATAGCACTTGCAATACTGAATATCTTAAATGCTTTGGCGAGGTGGATCAGTCCAAGAGGAAATAAAAGAGCAAAGTGATCCCTGGGGCACTTAAATAGCCATCATGTACAATACTTCAATAGCCACAAAATACCCAGCCCTCCCTTAGCATCCTGCAGGGCAAAAATCACAAACCCAGAGAAGTGTGGGAAGACAAGAGCTGCAGTTCCTGTGCAAGAACTTCAGTATTGCAAAGGATTGTGCTGGGGTGAGGGCAGGATGAGTTCTTAAGCTCTTTGTTTTACTTTTTTAAATATGAAGAGCAGCACCTGTCCCTTTTTTATTTTTTCCTTTTTTTTTTTGTTCCCCAAGGGGTTGGGGATTAAGGATTTAGTTGGTTATTTCCTTAGAGGATCAAGATAAAGAAAAAGACTTCAATAAGTCTCTTTCCATCTTCTCTACAGACAGTATATTTTCAATAGAATTAAGCAGCTGTCCTGCTTTCCCCCACTGTGTAACAGTTTGCAGCTTTACAGAGAAGCACAGAAATAGAAGATTTTGTAATATCAGATAGAACTTCTAGGTGTACTTTAAGAGACCCTAAATTATCACAGGAAGGTTTTAAGGCATTCAGAGAGAAGCTCAGCTAGCTCAGGTGGCAAATAGCCAGTGATCCTTATCAGTATTTTGCCTTCAACACCTTTACTTTGGAACAAACACACTGCAACAGAACCTATGGTAGTGAGTCATTTGCATCATCCAGCGAGGCTGGAGTCCTGATACTGATAAAATATGCTTCCCAGAAGCCTAATATGGGATACTCTGACTTTCCCAAAGCTCCCTTCTCAGGCTATCATCTTAATTCCTCGTTATTAGAGATGGATTCAATCCATGGAGTTTTAAGTTCCTTCCAAAACTCTTTAGAGTCATACTTCAACTCTGGAGTCTATTTTTCTTTATCAGGATGAGTGTCTAATCTACCTCCCACATGCATTCTAAATTACAGCTATCTCTTGAGTTTGCCAGTGTGTTCTGGTTTCCTCTTTCTGTTTGAATGGGAGGCCAACAGGGTGGGAAGCAGGTCCTTGCCAGCCTTTATTCCAATGGCATGTTTAAATTGATTGAAGAAATGGTGTAGATTGAGAGAATCAGACCGCACCTGTCTGGTGTATTTGGCTGTATGGGAAACAAAGCTTTCACTAGTACCGGAAAGTTTTCAAGCCAATAGGTTCCTTCCTGTCAGTGCAAGATCTCGTGTTTGTTTCTGCATGCCCTTCTCTCACACCAATTTCCTCTAGTACTAATGGCTGTTGGAAGAGCTGGGTAAAGGAAAGCACCGGGTCTTTCTTTCCCTCCTGTCTCAGAAACTGCTTTCCTGTTTGTCCTTTATGCAGTATGGCAGCTTGGGCTATTGACGTAAACTTTGTCCTTTGTGCTGTTCAAAGCTCTTCTCTTCTGAATTTGACATTGCCTGCTCACATCCTGATTGCTGTTTTGACAGAAAGAAGGAGAGAGGACAGAACAGGATTCTGAGGTGGTAGTTGTCTTGGCACACCCTGGGGTTCACATTTTTGTGCAGCTTCTGTGTTCATCAAACCCTCATAAGGTCAAGCACATGGCTGGGTTCCTTCCAGCACCTACTCCTTAATATATATGTGGACCAACAAGGAAAGATTGACAAAAGTTGTTATTGAAATACTGTGGTGGTACTTTGAGGAAGCATCACTAGGTTGCACTGTTAAAATATGGCAAAGGCAGTTTTGGTTCAAAAAGATATCCGGGTCTTGAATGGGAGGGAAAGAATTCAGAGGCATTTTCTAAGATGAACTGCTTAGCCCACTTGGTTCCCTTGCAGTACTCATCTTAACTTGGGCAATTAGAACCAAAATGCTGATGAATGTAATTTCCCCACTGAATTTTGGACTGTACCTCTTTATTCTACTTCTTTTCCTCATGTGAACATCTCTGCTAGAGTTGCTGCAATGTGCTGTGTTGTGTTGTCATAAACATACTGAAATTCAGTAATGTGGACAATCATTGTACACTGGGATCAACAGGTGTTAAATAAAATAAAATAAAATAAATCTTGTTTCTGTATTCCCAGGGTAATTCCCTTGCCAAAGACCAGGCACTGAATGGAACTATACACTCATGAGCTAGCTGCATGTTTGCCTGCCAATGTAATAGCAAGAGCAAGCAGGATCTGTAATGCTTTCACCCAGAAAAACAAAACTACATTTTGGTGAGATTTCCCTATAATGATGGTGGTTTCAGATCCATTTTGGTTTTGGAATATATACGTAGCAAAGCTAAAGCCAACAGAACTAGACAATGCCAGTCTGCTTTCTGCAGAAGCACTAATGTTTCAGCTATTCAAGATTATATTTCTTCTCTGCCCTGTTTGGAAGGTGGCAGGGGAATCCTTAATTGTCTTGTTGTGTTTTCCTTAAAATCCCTTAACAGAAAATGTTACTGCAATCTGAGGCAATGAGAATGTAATCTGTGGCTGTTTTGCATAGTTGGATAATTTGTTGTTTTTGTTTTTAAGCCAACTTGTGACTCTCTGAGGCTAACACTGTTCCAAATCTTATTAATAGCAGTCCTTGACATTTTAGAGGTTTTATCTTTTCATTATTATTTATACATGCTCATTTCTGAGTTTGCTAATGTGCACTTGCACTTCCCCAGCTTCCTTGCTTGTGGAAGGAAGCTGTGGAAGGAAACAGTGTGCACCAACAGCATGGTTTTGTTAACTGGGGTTCTGCTTATCCCACAGAGTATTAGAAGTGAACATGAAACTATACATTGGTAAGCCACACCTGATTTTTCTCAGGGGAAAAAAGCTGTGTAACTATTCTTAGCTGGTATATTGCGTGTGAAATTAAGCAGTTCCAAGGGGATGAACAACTGCTATTTAGGGGGAGTACCTTTATGTTTCTGCCTTCTCCTCAGAGCTACAACAGTTCAGTGTTCTTGACTCAAAGTGTATCCTGGGGTAGGGGACAATCAGAGCCGGAGCAAGGCTGCCAAAGCCCAGGCTTAGACGTGTGCCTCGTGTGCATGTGTGTACATCTTGCGGTTCGGTGATGACCCTGGTGACTTCTTGAACTTTTAATGACAATGCAGCTGTCTGTTCATGGTGCTAATTAACCCAAAATCTGATTCCTCCCTCCCCCTCGTTATCCATCGCGTGAATGAGATGTGAAAACAAGAAGACGACTTTTCCCGTGCCCTTAGGGCTGTCTGAGCCTGGCAGCAGTGACCCTTTCTGAGTCGAACAGAAAGAGCTGCTGCGCAATGGCCCATACTCCTTTTTAATGGGTTGTTAAGATTCCACCTTCTCCCCCTCCCTCCAGTCCTGTAACAGTTCGGAGCGATATGGCACTTAGGGGAAAACAGCTGCAGGAATAACTTTTCTTTTGGAAAGCCAAAGACAGCTGTTCAGTTTGTAAGTCAAGGGATTCCTCCACTAATTATTTAGGGCCTGATCCCACTCCAGTGAAAATCAGTAGGAAGATTCCAGCTGGGTTCGGCAGGCAGTTGAAGGAAGCAGCTTCAGGAAGCAGCCTGTAATCAAACAATACCGCTTCAAAATGTTGGAAACAGCCAGAAAGGAAAAAGAGAGTAGGAAGGCATTTGTCACAGAGTTGACTTTCTGACTTGCCTGCAGGCTCAAAGTACGAGCACTCAGCAGGCCAATGTTTTACTTGAGGAACAGGTTAAATTAGTGTCTGTGGTATCCTAAGTTGCTTTTAAAAAATAGCTCTTGTGGGTCTATGTTCATTTACAGTCTGCAGTGTTGACAGACTTTTATTGGCACAGTGAATTAAAAGACTGATCTTGAATGCTGATTTTAGTTTGGATACTCTGAGATCATAGGGGATAATGGCTTACATTTTGAAATTATGCAAGTTCTCAGCACCTGCAGCTCTCATTGGTATGCATTTACTTGCCATGTCTGAAAAATGAGGAGAAAAATGGAATTAGTCTTGCTTCTGTTATTAGAGATTGTTGTTGTCACCTGATTTATACAATGAAAGAGAATGCTAGAAACTTGGTGAGGAGTTTTTTGAAACAGAATTTCTGTTTCATGAAGAATTTTGAAATGGCGGAAATTTATTCCATCTGAAATGTGAGGGAAAATGATAGTATTGGAGTTTTCAGCATGGCATTTTCTGGGAAAAGTGATTCAGATGCATCTGAATCTAGTGTTTTGAAGGATTAATTCAAAATGTCCAATTTGAATGAAGGTGTCCTTTCACATCAACATTAAGACTTCAAGTGCTACTGAAGAGAATTGCTTTGAAGGATCAAAATAGGTTGAATTTTTTCTGAGAAAAAAAAATGAGGAAACAATTTTACTGAAGTCAATATTTTCCTTAGAAATTTGTGACTTAAATAAAGCCACGATCCCTATCAGGAAAAAGCCTTTCCAAAAACATGCCTGATGGCTTAACAGTAACAGCCTCCCCTTCTGGAAGTGCTGATTTTGATCAGGTTACACACTACCTCTCAAGCTGGCAGAGATTCCAGTTCATTAGTCCTTCGAGGTTTATAGTTAGCTTTTTCTGATGCTGAGAATTCTCTTTAAAACACGAATCTAGCTTTTCCTGAATGCTGAGAATTCCCTTTACAAGACAAATCTAGATTTCCTTAGTTTGCTCCAGTCCTTGTCAGTGGACTATTCTCCTTGCGTTTGCTGCATTAATGAACAAACAAGTTTGTTTTGTGATTGTGTCACTGCCAGTGGACTGAGACGAGGTATTTCCCCTTGTATTTCTGTTAGTTCCCTCCCTGTCAATGTTTAAACAAGCTTACACCTGTGTGCCAGGTGCGAGCTTAACTCCAGCCCTGAAAAGCTGGCTCTTGAGAGGGTGGTTCATTACCTTGCCAAAATAGTCCTGTTACAGCAGTGTCTGAGGAGACCTAGACAGGCAGGAAGCAGTCAGGCTCAGTGGATACCCTGGAAATGATTACCCTTCTCTGTAAACATTCAGCACTGCAGTATCCAGAGAACTTCTGCCTCCCAAACAGTTAATGGGCCTTAGAGCATTCAAAAAATAGCCATCACTGCGCCAGGGCAGCTGTGAGATGATTATCCAACCATATCTTGTGACCTTTAGGTTTTTTCTAAAAAGTTACAAGGACACCTAAGAAGTGATATGGGAATGCAAGCTTGCCTCCCTCGAATTGGAAATTTATGGAAGTTTTCAGTAAGAATTCTTCCAGAAGCTCTCAAACTCCAGTAGCACAGATGAGATAAGAGATTGGTATGTTCACTTTAAGTGAATCTCCATCAGATGCATAGGATCAGACTTGAGCATTTCCATTTAAAACATTTAAAAAGTTGTAAGCACTTCTTACCGATACTGTCTAAGAATAAACAACATGGGTTATTCTTTAATTTGTATAAATAATTTGTTGTGCAAAAAAGAGAGTCAACAATTGGTGGTAGACAGGCACTCTTAATCATTCAGTGTAGTCTCTGTGCTTACAGAAGTCTGGCTAAGAGTCATAACTCATTAATAGGTCATTGACAGCACCAAGGATGCATATAAACATCCAGGTAATGATACACTCCCTCTAGAAATCCATTTTGATTATGGTCTAGTGGGTTGTTCATGGACATGAAATTTTGATGAAAGTATGTATGAAGGCAGTGTGGGTAGTGGAAGACTGAGATGGTTATACTGTTTCTCTCTCCACTGCAATTTCTATGGAATACCTTAGGCTAGTCTGTCAGTAGGACAGTCAGGGAGTTTGAGCAAACTGCTTGAAGAAGAAAGGGGACTGGCCATCGGCTCTCTACCTTTTCTGCAGTCAGTGCTGTGTCACTGCACCGGGAAAATCCTTCGGGGCCAGAGGATGTACAGTGTGCAGTATTTGTGTTACTCATGTAAAGAGTTGTTGCTTGTAGATGTTTTCAGAATTCCAGGCCTTCTCATTACCTCTTTCATGAGATGTTTCATATCACTTTTTTTTTTTTTTTTTTTTCTTAAACCTGATTTACACAACAAATCAACACTGAGTTCTTCAGACCTTCTAAGGTCAAATATGAGGGATGATGCTTTGGAATGCAGTTATGACAGGGCACTACATGGACTTCTGGAAAGTTCTGGATAGGTGGGCAGATTGGCCAAATTGCCTGACCTTGACCTGTAGGCTGCTGGGAACTGTGGTATGTGAAGCTCATTCAGGACTCAGGGAGGTTTTCTACCTTTTTAATGAACAGTGAATCAGGATCTGAGTGCTACACCTAAGGGTTTACGTGGTGCTCAGACTCCAGGGTAAAATTCTTCATGTATCTAAGATCAGCTGCATTATAGTAATTACTGTGATTACATAACAGAAATTAATAAAATGGGCAATTAGTAAATTCCTTAAGCATTATGATGTGACCAGAACTGTATCATGGACATGTCCACTGTATGTGAACAGTCTGCAGATGCTGGCAACTTCAGAACAATTGATGACATCTTGAGAATGGTGGGCAAAGATACTCTTTTCACTGGGGAAATTGTTTGAAGGCAGGTTTAGTTCCAGGGTCTGGCAGACCAAATATTAGATGCTGTCAGGCCTAGTGCAAATAGGAGCAGCAGAGCAGCACATGTAGGCCTGACCTGGTTAAATATGTATACCTCTGTGGTGTGGACAGCTGCTTAGCCTGTCAGTTTAGTGCAAGTTTTGTAATGCAGGAAGGAATTTGCAGGCCCACCCAGTACCCTTGAAATCTATACATGTTCCCAAACAGTTCTTCCTCTCTAGCTCCTACGTGCAAAATTGAGCATAAACCATGTGATCAGTGGAGTGCAGCCTCCTCGCAGAACGCTGGCACCCATCCCAGATGGGCAAGGTGCTGAAGCAAGGAGAGTCCTCTGAAGTAACCTGATGAAGCAGGGAGTGTCCAGGCCTGTGGCTTTTGATAATCCCTCTTTTGAAAGGCTTACATGAGCTGTCAGAGATGCCCTATTTCTAATGCATAGATGAGAGCAGCCTCCAGATGTTCTCTTTAGCAGGACTGTCTTTCCTCCTCCTCTGCCTCCTGTTGAACTGTGTGGGTCTGGTGCCCAGTGGGTTTGTGGATTGCACAGCGGGTTATGAAAGACTAATAAATTGGCAGATTTGGTTCAAAAGTTTTTCTATTGCATCCTTGAAATATACACTGATGAATTTATGATGCTTGTTAACTCTGGTTATACCCCAGGGGAAGTCTAGCACTAAGGAAAAAAGACATGCCAGTTCTATGTGTCTTGTTTTTCCAGAAGTCTCATTATTACTTGAAATGCAAAGTAACATCTACCAGGTTCAAGCCCTGGGCATTCACTGGTCAAGTGCTGGATCAGAGCATCTGCCCTCACCTCCTCTTTTGATGTATGTGAGCCATCTCATGGCTGCTTAGTGTAGACAGTGGGTTTGTTCTGAAACCTGGTATCAGCTTGCAACACAACAGCCTACAGAAGAAATGACCATAGCCCAGTAAAGCAACTTATCTACAGATTTGCAGAATGGGGACTTCCCTTTCTCAGCAGAACTGAAACTTCCTGAGTAATTAATAGTAAGTAAAAAAACTAGAAGAAAATTCAAAAGGGTGTGTCTACACTGCCTCTTCAACCTGAAATCTCATTGTGTACCCATTTTGTTGTTCACTGGAAAGCAATGTCATTTGAGGACTGTATATTACCCTTGTTTAGTCTCAATAGTACTTTGCTTTTAAAGGAGTACCCGTGGCCTCAAGAGAGAAAAAGTCTGCTCCATGTGAATCAGAATGGGACTTCTGTGATTGTAGTAGGTTCTTAAAAATATCACTGGATCCATTTTAATCACTTTAGCACTCATTCTTGCAGTTTATCATCATGATCTGTGGAAATGGAAGATCAGCCTCACTTACAACTGCATCACTAAATCACAGGCAAAGGACATGTTTTCTCCTTGCAGAGGCTGCTCCCCTAACTGTACTCTTTAGGCAATTCATCTCTCATCATATGCTCCAATTTGCTTTCCATGTTACTGCTCACTTGATGGGTTGGGAAACGATCAATGCCAGATGCACATTCCTTTCAGGCAGTAAATGCTCCTGCAGCAGTAAGTTATGTGCACCAGCTTCTTGTTTCATTAAAATCGCATATGGTTTCCATTTGCCCCTAATTGGTCTCACATCAGCTCAGCCATATTCTCTGAGTGGAAAGCTTAGACCTGTGGCTCCTTTGAACAATTCCAAAGAACTGTGGGAAACCAAAGCCTTGTCTCAGCCTGACTTTCCCTGGTCCTCTATGTACTGTGTCAAGAAGTACTTGATCTGGAAGAGAGGGCTGAACTAAATCTTGCTCTGTTGCACCAATCTTACGTAGACAAAAGAAAACGGAAAAGGTGTTTTGAGCTGAGTATTGCTTTGAGTCATATGCTTGTTATTTTTATTCACTGTTGTAAGCTGGCTTTGGAAGTGCTTTTGTGTGTTGGTTTTGACAACTATCTTTCCAACACTGCTAACCTTGGCTGAAAGCATTTCTGCCTTTGGCAGTTGTCAGAGACACAGAACGAGGCAAAATGCGCTCTGCTGAAAATACTCCTTGGAGAGAGATGTGAGATGCCTTTGCTGTGCTCTGTACATGAGGCACTCCCTTCCCCTCCCTCCACTTCTATAATTTTTCCTTCCTTTTCTCTGATTCTTGCCTACTGCTTTTTGCCTTTAGCCTGAATTCAGTTTCCAGTGACTAATTAAAAGATATAGGAGGAAAGTTAAAAAGAAAAAAAAGCCCTCCAAAAGGGAGAGAGAGAAATGTCTAGTTGGCAGGAATGACACTGTTTTCTCTTTTTATTTTACCAGAGGGTTCTCAATGCTGTAGCCATGCTCATTATGTAGTTTGCAGTGTCTCTGCTTAGATCTATAGCAAACCTAGAATGTTTCATTGATGCAAGCTGTGAGACTAACCCAGCAATGCATGTAACTCCAGGAACTCAGCCCTGTGCCTGATCTAGCTAATCTCTTATGTCTACCTGGCTTCACTGAGTTTAGTAGGTGTAATAGCTGATAACAACAGGCAGTGGGTTTTTTTCTTCTTTTCTTCCTTTAGCTTTGTGTTTTTCATGAGGTATTTCCTGAAGCTAGTTTTTACACGTACTAACATCTACATATGGATCCGAGAGATTCTACTGGGATATTCTAAATGGATATAAATGCATTTTAGATCCATCCATTCTTCCTTCTCCATTCAGTCTTCCCTCTATGTCCCCAGCAGTGTGTATGATGGGGAAGTAAGGAAGCTAACATCGGGAGTTAAATGCAGGGGCAGTGCTGGGCAGTTGAAGAGTCGTTAACCAAGTTGCATATAGGAGGAACCTGAAAGAAATGTCCAGGAGAGAATTTGCAGGTTTTTGTCTAACAGAGATCTCTTGTTTCTCTCTGATTCTAATGTATTTCAAAGGGTACTTTAACTTCCGTAGGGTGAGGTGCACCATATCAGGAGAGAGAAAAATGCTTGATACTACTGCCATCAGAAAGGTTGTATCCAGTTAATAAGCTACAGGTGAAATGACAAGCACTAACCAAGTTATGCTTGCTTGTTTTATGCAACCTTGTTTCTTTAATTTATGGTCTTGTTGGGAGGATTAACTTTCTCCCAAGTAAAGCCCTTCTAGAGCAGTTTATACTTTGCGAGGTGATGAAAGGTGTGACACAATCAAAGCCTTGTATGAAAAATTTGTATCACTCCTTATTTTGCAGTGTTAGAAATCAAGCAGCAGAGCATGTTGTGCCGACTGTCAGTGGCAAGGAAATCTGCAGGGATGGGAAATGTGGTTCATATTTAGCAAGTGTAATTGTGATCAGTTGTTTTATACAGAGCTTAGGCCTGGGCAAACCCATTTAATTGCCTTCCACTTTTTTTTGGGTGGCCTTCAAAAATGCTTGCCATGCCACAGACAGGGAAAGTTTTTTTGGATCTGTACAACAAAGGCCAACAGTAAATGTCATAATTCTGGTTAGAACATGGGAAAGAAAGTTATCTGTGTCTCGCTTTCCTGTTTTTACTTAGACTTTTATTGTTAGCTACCAACACACTTGCTGATGTACACACAAGTCCTTCACAATGTGATATTTATGTGGAAACTGACTGGCAGAGGTGAATGGTGTTGAGAAGGTGCTCTTTCTCAGTTAGTATTCCTGGGGGCACTTTGAAAAGGCAAGAAGTCAAGATTTGGACTGCCAGTAATGGGAACTAGTTTGTTGGTCAGGGTATAAAAGGAAGGCATCCAGCAGTGAACCTCTTACTTCGCTACCTTTTTTTTGCTTCCTTGATGAAGTTCTTTGGTGATCCCGTGTACCAGCACAGCTGGATTTGACTTCTTCAAAGACAAAGCAAAAGAGGTTTGTTTTGCCTTTTTTGGCTTTGGTTGAAGGTCATGATGGAATGAGGCAAAAGAAAGCTCCTCTATGGTGTTTTTCAGCCTTCTTGTGCTTTGCAAGAAGCCTTCAAATTCAACACTGATTTGTAAAAGAATTCTATTTTGGCTATGGAGGAGGTGACTTTCAGTACTAACAGATCATCTAACAGACTGGAGGCTTCTGGTTTTTTCCCTCTTCATAAATCCCCTGCTGTAATCTGTATTTCCCTCTCCAATCTGCTTTGCTGTGGAAGTGGAGGAATGGGTGAAAGGCTTCTATCTCTTCCCCCTACTAAAGCAGGCACCAGCTACTTGCTGCTCATAGAAGCCTGCAGCTGCCAGACAGTTTAATAGAGCCTCCCAAGAGGTTGCATACAGTTGAGCCATACTTCCAGTTCAAAGGACACAATCCACCTTTAGTTATGGTCCTCTGGTTTTAGGGCAGCCAAGAGTGTCGGTAGTAATTGCTAACAGATCAGCCAGGGGAGTGGGAAAAGGAATGCATCTTGTGAGAGCGAGTGAGCAAGCAAGGGAGACAGCAATTCCATCTTAGCAGCACCAGTACTAGAAAATCTGTGTGTAAAAGCATCCTGCCTTGACCACATTAGGAGACACCCCCATAATCGGCATTAATATTTCAGTAGTGTGCTAGGTATACTCAGGAGTCTAAACCATACCAGCTGCCTTAGCCCTGCGTGGTGTGAGCCCTCCAGCATGTACCAGCACAGAAGGGAGTTCCTGTGAGGCAGATCAAATGAGAGAGCTGCTAGTAAGGCTGGTAAAAAGGTCTCAGTAAATTGCTCTTGGAAGTGAGCCCTTGTATAGTCTTTGGATGAATAAAATGGCCACCATCCTCCTTGGCATGTCACGTGTCTGGTGTTAAAGCAGCGTTTTTAAATGTTGGTGTAGCCAGTGGCCTCAGGGCAGAAGGAGCTTTTCTTCAGCCTCCCAGTCACGTTGCTGCTCCCTATATATTTTATTTAGCCACTGTTTGAATGTCAGAGAATGGCCCGGGAGAATAACTTGTCCCGTGTGTCTCCATTAGTAAACAACATGAGTCCTCCACATCCTTCACTCACTTAAAAGCAGTGAGCATGCATCTCAGCCAAAGCTCTCACTTGAAAATACTCATATTGCACACCAGTAAAATAAATCCTTGAAACAATAATAAGAAGTGTAGCAGTTGTTACCCTCCTGAGCTGTTCATGGTAGTTGGTCATGAGGGAAAATGGGTTTGGAGCAAATCCTGGTCTCTGAAGGGTGTGCCTCCATTTAAAATGCTGTTTATGGATGACAACCAGCCCACTTGCATGAAAGCATCTGGTTCTCATGGTGCAGTTGAGCAAGCAGCTGGGATTGGTGGTGTTAGCCTGGGTCTGTACCGCTGCCCTCTCATCAGGAGAAGGTAAGATTTGGGACAGGGTCACCATCTAGTGGCTGGCCCCTATAAAGGACACGGGCTGGATTGAACCAGGACATTTGATGCCTTTGCTTTTCAGCTGGGAGAAAGAGCTACCATACATGTAGTAGTTACTGTGTGCCTGGATGAAATTGGTTGGTAGCTACAAGTCTTTTCACCGTGTTGTTTCCTCAGCTTGCCAAGTGCATGTCTTCATCTCTCATTCCCTGTTTTTCTGCTCCTTGACTCGTGAAGAGAATGCCTTCTTGCATCTCAGATGTAAAGTCAGTGTCCTCTTATGCTTCAGGTCTTGCCTTTAGGCCTATTCTCCCTATGAATCCTTGAGAAAATGGCTACAGAGTAAGTGATAAGTTAAAGAGTACTTCAGTTAGACATGTATGCATATGGGCAAATAAAATGTCATAAATGTCCTTTTTCTCCTATGCCCATTCTGATTTGTTTGCCTTTATAGGACTTCATCTAGTGACATTTGGAAAATATGTAGGCAATTTTTGCCGTATTTATGTGTATACATGCACCTGCAGACAGTTTGTACCACCCCAGGAATGCCAGGGAAACACAAATCAGTAGCTGCTGTCACTATACTAGTCCTGGCAAATCTCTGTTTTCCTAACTACTGTGCTAGTTTACATTTAAAAAAAAACCAAACAAAAACCACAAAAAGACAGGGAAAAGAGATAAATACATTAATAATTTGTGATACATTCTTAGATGAATTTCTTCAATCCTCAAACACAGCAGGTTATTATTTTCATTTTTTTTAAGAGTATCAACTAAATGCCTAGTTTCCTTCCTTTCATGAGGGGATGTTTTCTCCCTCAATTTTTTAATCATGTCAAATGTTGAGAAGCAGTACATATGTTTTCTCCTCTTTGTATCATGGCATGACTGCCATGCTTATCAAGATTTATATCCTTGTCTAATTTAGCTTTTCATAAATAATTACAAATCACTCATGAGACCTTGCCAACTGCTCTAGTCCCACAAAGTGACCCGACCTGAAACCCCAAAGTACTGAGAAACATTCATCTTGGAGTATTTTCATAGGCAGTGCTTCAAAGGAATTGCGGTTTAAAAATATGCAGCTATTTTGGTGACCACTTGTGTGGGATAAAGTTTCCCATCAGTAATAGCAGGACTGTAATAGAGTTTCAAGGAGAAGGGAGGAGCTCAGGAGAGCAGTCACAGCACCTTTTGCCTCATTCTGTTCAAGAAGTAGGAGTCTGCAGCAGTAAACAGTCAGCTTCATTAACTTAACATGGAATTTGCAACAGAAATGCTGTAAATTTCAGATAATTTGCAGAGGCCAAAAAGTTCTTCTGACAAGTATGCATGGCCCCTGCTCAGTCAGGAGCAAGGGTCTTTATTTTCTGGCCAGGTGTGAAGAGTGGCCATATAACTGGGGAATGGTGCTTTGAAGGAGCAAAGAGAGGGACTGGGAAACACGTGGCTGCAGATGTGCAGCTCAGAGCTCTGCGCTGAGCAAGGTGTGCAAGTGGCTCTTGTGTGTGGAGCCTTAGGGGGTTGAAGCTGCACATGCAACAGCAACCTCTGAGCAGTCCTGCCCATCCAGCTTTTCTCTCCAGTGTCTCAGAGGCATCTAATACTCAGGGATGGGATTACAGGTGATAGACTTACCTTGGAATATCCCCTGCTTCTTGGCTAACAGCTTGATTTTTCCTTTAATATGGGAAAAAATTTGCAGGGTGGGTTCTTTGTTCACTTCTGGCTCTTGAAAACAACTTAGCTAGAAAAGTTACCATTGGGGTGATAAAGGCAACTTCTCTGAAAAACAGAGGGCTTGACCCACTTACAAAAGGTTTGAAGTGACAGCCCACACTAAGGTTTGTCCTGGCTTTTCTAAGTGAATTTGCTAGGATAGCTGTTCTTTTCCAACTTTACTGGGGAACAATAATAGGAAACTACAGACCCTTCTAATTGTTTGCAAGGGTATCATTAGTTGAATTGGAATGCTCTCACGTGCTAGTGGAGATATGCATTTTGAATATTTAGTGAAGCTGTTGTAAATCAAAGCTTCTGTTTGAAATGGCTGTGGTACCCTAACTAGAAGTCAAAGGGGTGACAAGCTAGCAGGGCAATACATGAAAAAAAATTTATTTAGGTATTTTGTCAGCAACTGAGAATGTGCTTGTCATCTTAGATGCTAACTGTGTTCTGGTTTGGAAACATTACCATTTTGTAATACTGCCTTTTAGTGTATTTCTTATCATTGTCAATAAGATAAAAGATTTCTTTGTTGGTTTTAGATGTGTTGGGCAAGCACCAGTTTTTTCAGTTTCAGTGTATCAGCAGATGAAGATAAGACTTTTGACACTCCAGTGTTAGTGAGCTGTCCTGGAATTCACAAAGTCTTAAGAAATTGTGCTCTTTCTCACTGACTCGTGGTACAGTCTGGTTTCTGTAGCTTTGTTGGTGGTTGTGGTGGTTGGGGTCAGCAGGTGGAGGAAGCTAGTTCTTTAAAGATATTTGCAGTCCTCAAGCGCACAGTTCAATATAGCTACTAAATATTGAAGATAAGAGTAAATTGAAGTTAGAACAACTTGTTAAACAGAAGAATCAATAAAACTGCTTTTACTGCCATTGGGAAATAGAAGTTTAAAAAAAATTTAAGTTTTACACTCAATGAATGAAAGTTTTGTTGGTTCTTTGAATCAAAGCCAGAACTGTCTTACCTAGTTTAAAATTTCTTTGACACGTCTGGCTGAAGCACAGGATATAAATCAGAGCAGAGTGGATTTGTCTTCATTTCACATCACCCCCGTGGAACAAGGTTCAGGAACTGGTGTGTAAAACCAGACCTATCTGTTCCTTTAAATCTGTTCTTCTGATTATTCAGAAAGCTAGGACAAGCTTGTTGCCTCCCTCGTTGGATCTAGGTAGTAAAAAAAACTTTGGCCTTCTCTTTTTCCCATTTCTTCCGGTGGGTTTCTACAGATGTTTGAAACCTAAATAAGCTATGACGCAACAAGAGGCTTGTTTAATGTCCTATACGTCAGCAAAACGTATGCCTGAACTTTGTTGCTGCTGTTAGATAGTGCTGTAATGCAAATAACTCATTCTGTTTTCCTGCTTCCACTTCTTTGTCTCCCTTCTATGCCTCCCTGCTTTTTGTTGGTTTTCTGTGATGGATTAAAATGGGTAATGCCTGCCCTGTCCCTAAGCTTTGCTCCTCTACTGAGATGAGCAGGTGGTTGTAGAACTTTTTCAAAGAGGATTGATAGAACAGTTTTTTTAATTTTCTTTTTTGTGTATGTGGAATGCCCCAAAAATAGATGAGCAAGAGAACCCTTCATTAAGCACTGACTGTAAACTGCCCACTAGATTAAAAAAAATCCTTATCTATGGGACCTC
The DNA here is from genome assembly GCF_965178545.1 of Coloeus monedula. Classification (NCBI taxonomy): domain Eukaryota; kingdom Metazoa; phylum Chordata; class Aves; order Passeriformes; family Corvidae; genus Coloeus; species Coloeus monedula. Next base: position 22,849,483 of record NC_138784.1, read on the forward strand.
AAAATCCTTACATATGATGGCTTGGGCTCAGTTGACATTGCTATGGTGCATCTGTGGTACCGTGGAGGTGCCTATGGCACAGACCACACACTGATGAGGGAATGCAGTGCAGTGGACACAAGATCTGATGGGTCAGCTTATTTTGTCTTCCAGGTGACTTCTGGCTGGCCTGGCAGCTTTCACTGGGCACTTGATGGTTGCTGAATAATCTGATTTTGCACAGCAGCTGTTTGTTCAAGGGACCATTTGTTAGTTTTGTGGTACCTCAAAGGTGGCAGTTGTAGTGAAATCCCCAGATATGGGATATTCCAGTGCACTGTACTGTGTTGTTGTGTTTATTGGGAAAGAAAAGTTTTACTGGGCCCACAAAGAACAATTTAAAAGTAGTATCCTATTGAACATCATCCTGTTTGTTGGGAGTTAAGGCATTACAAACTTCATCCCACTGGCTTGGTGCAAAGATTTTAATCTGTCTTAGTCCCAGCTACAGTCTGCTCTGCAGATTTCACTGAGATTTAACCACAAATAATGCTTGTTCTTATTCTTCACACAGAACTGGATTCCTCTAAACAAATACCTGCTTTGGCATCCCATTATACATGCCTTCACTGTGTGTGAGGCTTAGAATAAATTGCGAGGAAGGTTAACCTGGAGTTTTGTTTATTTTATAGGATAGTTTATCTAAACAATTTTGTGGGGTTTTTTTTAAGTGGGGGGTATAACATTAATGTTGTGAAAAGTTGTCTACAATTTGTTGTTTTTTCCTCTCTTATGACAGTCATCCGAGCTAAAGTGGTGGGGAAGAAGCTCATGAAAGATGGACCATTTGGAACGATGCGGTACACGGTCAAGCAGATGAAGGTATGTTTGCAGACATTTCCCGTGGGCTAGTATATATGGTAAGGAATCTAATTAACACTTAGTAACAAACACTTTGCATACTTATCAGCACTGCAGTTTTTTGTAGTGGCCATACTGAATGGAAGGAAACCAGCAATTGGTAGACATTTCCCTGAAGTGGGGAAAGGAGCAGGAAGAGGTCATTCCTGACATACAATGCTGAATACCTGAATTCTTCCATTATTTTAAAATTTCTGGTAGTAAAAGATGGCAGATGATCTTCTCTAGGTACTGAAGTCATGTTTTGTGTTCAACATGCACAGTATTGGACTGGAAATGCCAGCTTTGCCATGCAGCACTTTCTTTAAATCCAAGAAGGAAATTATGGTAGGGGGTCTGCCAGCCTTGGGAGAGTGCTCGTTTCTCTTCTTTCCTTGCTTTCTTTGTGACCACCAGTTAGGATTACAGCATTTTTTTCCATGTACAAAACAAATGAAAATCATACAATGAAGTCTTTATATAAAGCTAAACGGAGCACTGTAGCTTTTAAATATTGTCAGCTCAGAAGAGTTGTAAAATATTGATTCAGAGATGAAAAGAGGTAGAACCACACCAGTTGCTTGATTTCTTTGGTTCCTTTCTTCAGAGCTCTAGTTCTTTGCTGCATGAACTGCACCCAACCTGCTGCTTTGCACTGGGTTTTTTTTCTTAAACTGCCCCCTTGTTATGTAATGCTAAAAATTAGCCCTAGATTGTTTTTCTTGGCAATGCCATTCCAGTCATAAGACTGGTTTATGTCTTTAGGAAAAAAAAAAAAAAAAAAGAAAGGGAATGGAAAAGCTTGGCAGAGACTGCAGAAATCTGAAACATATTAGACAAAGTAAAGGTTCAGAAAAAACCAGTCACTTGCCTGCCTTGTAACAGTAACTCTCTTTATAAGGCAGTTTATAGCTAAGCACGAAAGCGGGGAGGAGGAGACTCAAAGCCTGTTTCATAAGCTGTCACAAAACCATGCACGTAGCCAAATCTGGTCCTGGCATGGCTCTTCCACAAGAGTGGAATGCCTGCGCTTCGAGTAAGAGGGCGTGAGGTGCTGGGCTTACTGACTTCCTTAACCTTAAAAATTTCTCTGTAAGATCCAAAGGAAATACATATTTTTTACAAAGAAAAATAAGCAACTGGTTGTATTGGCAATAATGAGACAACACTGCCACTTTTTTTGGTTTTTTATGGCTTTTGTTGGCCTCATCAGGTTTGCAGCACTCCATGCTGTTCTTCTCCAGTTTTGTCACTCTCCAGCGCTGCAAGTGTACCCTGCTTCACAAAACTACTCAGTGCCCACGTGCTGCAGTGGCTTCATCACCTTCTCTTTCTGATTTCATCCTGGTCTGTCCAGTACCATTACTTTCCCTCCTTCTCAGTGCCAAGAGTTTGATGCTTCCCGTCTAACATACGACCATGAACAGGGTGCAGCAGTGATCTAGAATAATGGTAGTCCCCGAAATTAAGTACTACCCTTTACCAACAGTAACACTGCCCCTTTTCTAAATAAATAAGACACCTGAGCCTGTCCTGGCTGTTTTCATTGGGTTATTCTGCAGCACAGGGCCTTTCTGCAGGAGCATTTCCACAGTGTTTTGTTAGGAAGCTATGTGTCCAACAAAACCAAGCGGGATTTTAAAGAGGAAATCTTGTGTTGGTCAAACTGCCCTTATGTCTGCTTAGATGGTGGGCTGGTGGGATGTTGCACTGGATGTTTAACTGTGACCTTTGGCATGAAGGAACCTGAAGCAAAGTGCTCAGTAGGACTGGAATGTCCGGAGGCCATAGTTCTTCATAAACAAACAAACAAACCAAGTGTCTTCTTTGGAAACCCTGCTGTCTTTCTGCTGAGCTTAGAGACTTCAGTATAAAGAGGGATTTAGATCCATACAGTGGGGGAGTTCAGAGTGATGCAGCAAATTTCTCCCTTGTTTGCTCCAATGAAAGCTGACTGTCCGCCTGCTGAAAGGATGCCTATGGCTCTGCACAGCTGCATGGGAACAACTCTGAAGATAAAACTAACATGTCAGTCTACATAAACCCTTCTGCACCTGCAGGTGAAAAATAAACAAGCCATTTAGTCTATCAGTGTGTGCTGAATTGCCTGTGGAAAGCATTGAAAGCCTCAAAGGGCAGAAAACAATCTCCGTAGTTCTTTCACGGGCTGCTTGGAGTTTGCCGGGTTAGATTCTTGATCTCAGTAACATTCCTCACTGAACTCATTGCTGCATTTCACAACTAAACCAGCTTGGGGCCTGGACTGGAGCACAAGGTCAGCCCACAGGGACAGAACAGTGCCAGGCTTTCTAGTGTTCAGGTTTGTTGTCTGAAGAGGCCTTGTGCTTTTCCAAGCAACCTCTGCCTCTCCCCACTGCTTTCTCAAATAATATAAGAATACTTTGAGATCACGTGTCATAAATCTGCTCAGGACTGATCTAACCCCTATGTGTTCTGTGATCCTGCAGTGCATTCTGAGAATGGCCCAAGCCTATTTCAGGAAACTGCAAAGGAAACAAGGAGATAAGATATTTCTCCTCCATGCGCACACACAGTCCTGGTTGACCATGGCAGCACCCTGCACAGGCTGCCAGAAGCAAGGAGACTTTCCTTGGTTTGTTGCTTATCTGTAAAATGAGTCTATGGGGGGAAATGTGATAGTCCCAAGAGGAAAGAAGTGGGGTAGGATTAATTTAGTTTAATTTTAGACAGACTAAAATGAGGTGTTGAGTCTTTCCTGCTCTCTTCATTGTCAATGGATAGAGAGAGGAACCACCAAAGTGTCATTCAGCCCACAAGTTGTAGACAGCTGTTTTAGGATAGGCTGAGTTGTTCTGGAGGTGTCTGTTTGTGGCATTTGACTAGAGAGGATGCCTAATTCCTGTGAATTGCCTATATTTTAGGTAGCTGAAGGTTAGGCAAAGTGTGACTCCCAGCTCTTGGTATCTAGTGCAACCTCACATGGGAGGGATAGAAGGAGGAACATCATGAACAATTTTACAGGGTGAAGTCACTTAAGCAGCAGGAACCACCACAGGATTTGCCTGTGCATTTCTGAGGCAGTATGGGGGCTGCTAAGGGGAGTGCTGACACAGATGGAAATAGAGCAGCACTAGCAGACATCACCATGTCATGTTTGCTAATACTTTGTTCCCTGTTATTACGCTTCCAAAAATACACATTTGTGGGGACAGGAGAACTCTGAGGGTAGCAGTTAGGAGACAGGCTAGCTTTTTGGTTGGGTTTCTTCTGACTGGTCTAACAGCACTTCCAAGACACTTTGTGTACCCAAAAATAATGCTCAAGGTATTGGTTTTTTTGTTTTGACAGCAGGCATCTGTAGAAGATTCCCCCTTGCCAAACTTTCTTTTTCCTTCCAAGAGAACCGAGGTCCTGGTGAATTTTGTTCAGTCATCAGAGTGTGTGGCAGGCCCTGTCTGCCCCAGCATGGGTTCAGTCGGTGTGGCAGTGGCTGCCATCCATGTGGGTCACTGAGGGCTGAGTGGCAGTGCTTTTTGAGAGGCTGAGCATGCTTCCTTTAGCAGCCCTGACAGTGGTGTCCCTGATGGTAATGTGAACAGGAAATTAGGTCCAGGAGCTGAAAAGCAAGCCCCATTTCAGCATCACTGGCTACTTCACAGGCAGTCATGTTGAGCTTGATGGCTCCGAAGATGCACGAAGTGATGACTGTAACAGTCCTGTAGGAAGGACCTGAGCAGCTTCCCAGAGGAATGATTAGTGTAGCTCGTAGCCCTGTGGGCAAGAGGAAGAAAGGGCTCTAAGTGTGCCTGCCCACGTGCAGACCTTGTCACACAGATACTTAATTAGTCCAACATGTCTGGGAGCTCAGCACTGCGAGTGACAGATCCCTTGCACTGCAATGCACAGTGTGCAGCCCTCTGCAGTGTTGATAATGCACTGCCTGGAGGGACTGGGCAGCCCCAGCTGTTACCTTAGCTAGTCTTACCTGCTTAGATACTGTTATCTGAGCTTCTTGGTGTGACACCCACTAGGATGGGGTCTGAACACGTGACCTTTATTCTCTGTGCCTTTCCTCACAGTACCCTTGGGAGGCAAGAAACAAAAGTGTGCTGAGGGCTAAAGAACTCATCCAAGGACAGACTGGATTCTTGTGCCAGAATCTAGGTCTCAAGCAATGTTGACTGGATTGGAAAATCTGAGTGGGTCATCCGATACCAAGAAAATTGCAGAGATAAAGCAGAGATTAGGTGAAATTCACTTCTTCCATATCCATTGAAAGACTTTGGCCACTTACGGACACAATGTCATATTTCAAGCATGATCTATGATTTTTTGTTGATACACTGTGATTAATTAAAAAAAAAATAATGGCCTTGCCTATCAGCTGGGTGTAGAAGAAAGGCTGGAAAATGCAAACTCTTTAGCATGTCTTTTACTGTACCCAGCAGTGCTGTTACTGAGTTGTGATACTGTTACAAGATCATGCTAATTAAGGGAATCTATCTAAGGAGAAAAAAAAATCACCTGGCTGACATTCCGTAGATGCTCCAAAGATAAAATTTGGCCTCTCAGCATAGCAGAATTAGTAGTAGTTTTTTATGGTTTTATAGGAAGTATTTGGGCCTAGCATAAAATCTGTTAAATTAACATGTTCTTTCAGAAAGAAAAAGATTTGTTGTTTTTAAAGGAGGTGGGGGAATGATGAAATACCCTGGGGGTAATAGGGGACTTCAAGAAATAGAATGCAGCCTGGAGAAGAATACTACAGCTTAGGTGACACAGAGGCAAGGATTTATAGCTCTGGGATTGTTTGGGATTTTTTGGTCGTCTTTTGCCTCACATTAATATTTACTGCTAAGCCAAATGTGAATGTGCTATCAGTAAGGCTGAGAGAGAAAAGGATAGGCTGGGAAATGCCAGGAAACTGGTTTTCTCTGACTTCTATTGTTTCTTCTTTAACTTCTAAATATTGGCCATTCATGGAGTTGGCGGGGAAAAAAGAGTGACTGAATGCTTTGAAAAGACAAATTTTAAAGATGAAATTCTCAGGGAAATAATCCTATGTGTTTCAAAAATAGGATATGTTTAATGGGTCCAATGTACACATGCAGTGGTTGTTTCATTGCTATGCAAAGACTTCTTTATGCTGCTAACAGGTGGGCATGAGTTTCTCTAAATTGCAGCAGTAAGGCCAGGTCAGATGGGGACATGTGCTAATTTCTGACTGAATCCAACTGCCAGTGCATCTGTGGGCTCATGTTTCGATTAAACTGAGCTGGAAGAAAGATTATGAAGAAGGAGGAGGAGTGCAGAGGAATTATGTATACATGATATTTTCTTTATGGTGCCCATCAGTACGGGACTAATTTTAGAAGATGGTGTAGAATTCAATGTCTGCATTCATTGAGTTAGAGACACATTAAGTCCTTGCTGAGGTCAGCAGGAGCTGTGTGTGCTACGCGTTTGAGGAGGAGGTGTCTGACTTGATGACTTAGATCAAGCGCCAAAGGTTTGAAACTCTTATGGCAGCAATACTGGAAAATAGGGTAATTGTTTAAAAGAAAAACCTCTTCGTTTGGAAGAAATTGTGTAAATCGCATAGAGGAGAAAGATTCCAAGCTTGAACTAATTTTATTTCTCTCTAATTATGACCTTTATAAGGGAAAAAAAAATTCAGGATGTTGGCAGAGCTTGCAACATTGGCGCTTTGTTCACTTAGTGCCACTGGAACTAATACGAATGGGAAAAACTGGTCTCTGTGCTGAATTGCAATGGCTTGTTAGCACATGGTTTTTCTGCTTTACCAGCAGATCTGGTGGGGAGGCTTCCATGAGTCCAGCTAGTGTCATTATTCCTTCACTCTTGTAAAAACCAGAGAATTTATTGCTTACTACCACAAACTAGGAATGTAGATTGTAAAGAACCTTAAGTGAAATTTGTTCTCTTAAGATGACTGAAAGCATTTTTATTCTTTCTCTAGATGTATAGGGGCTTCCAGATAATGCCACACGTTCAGTACATCTACACAGAAGCCTCTGAGAGTCTTTGTGGAGTCAAGCTGGAGGTCAACAAGTACCAATATCTGATTACAGGTAAAGGACCATGTACTTCTCCATAAGTTTCCTATCCTATACATGCACCTGCTAAGGACATGGGCAGTGGTGTGGACAGCTCTGTACACAATTTCCTAAGTGTTAAGATGGCCAACAGTATTCTGGTGTTCAGTACTCTACAATGCTGAGAGTCATTTCACTCCCTAGATGTTCCTCTCTTTCCTAAAGTGTATCCTACACCCTGGCATGCTGTGAGAAGTATGTTGTGTGACAGTCCATGGCTCTCAGTTTATACCTGAGTTGGCATGTCTGTCACAGGGAGCTGGGTGCTACTGGGCTGTGTCAGAAATGGAAGATGGTTTTTGGAATGAGCTGGAGAAACGCAGGCTGCTGAGATGGGGGGATGCAGGGGGATGGACATGTGACAGTTGCCAAGTCTTGTTTCTAGTGAGGGTGTCAGCTCATTTTCTCTGTTGTTAAGAGGAGTTTGACAGCATTACTAACCTGCATGTTGCTGGTGGTGCTTAGAGCCAGCACAACAACACCTGACTTTCAGAAGTGCTGTTATCTTGCTGGCCAGAGATTCCTGAACCAGTTAATAAAAAGAAAACATTTGCTGAGCAGTGGCTGAAGCCAAACATATTGAGAGCATTAGCCATCTCAGGAAACGAGAGAAACGCTTGAGCTGAGAAGTGCTAACTTGTGACCATGTGTCTGTTTTCAAGGCCGGGTGTATGAGGGGAAGGTTTACACTGGCCTGTGCAACTGGTATGAGAAATGGGACCGGCTGACTCTGTCCCAGCGCAAAGGACTGAACCATCGTTATCACCTGGGCTGTGGCTGCAAGGTATGTGTGTCTCTAAGGGGGCATCAGACATTCAAGCCCATTCTGTCTCCCCTGGCTGGTAATACTTGATGATGCTAGAGAACAGCCAGGAAGAGAAATGGAGGACAACAATTTTTACAGAGAAAAAGTAAAGTTCATTTTTAGTGTTGAGACCAAAGAAGAGATAATCAAATAAAAGTGCAGAGTCTATGCTTTTAATACCCTGTTGGAATTAATTGGGGTTGGGGAAGACTTTCAGAATCTGTGCAGAATCATTTGCAGGTGAATGAAATCAGGTACCAAAGGCTTGGCAAGATATGTCCAGCTTTTTTCCTGTGTAAACATTTTGAGTACTTAAAACCCCACAGCCTGGCACTGGAACTAAGACTTTTTCACATGGCCTCAGGCCTGCAAAAACATAGACGTAAGTTCAACTTTTCTGCACCTGAAAAGCCCTTTTGACTACAGAATTAGCTGTGTGTGTGAAGCTAAACACATGCTTACGTGCTTACAGAACTGAGGCTGAAGTTCGGATTAGTAAGCAAGGTTTGAGGGAGTGGAATTTTGAATCACTTGTCTCTGTTAAAAAGCCATTTTATATAATGTTGTTTTTACATGTAGACTTACCTGAATTCTCTTTCCAATTGCAGATTAGGCCCTGCTACTATTTGCCCTGCTTTGCCACCTCCAAGAATGAGTGCATTTGGACAGACATGCTCTCCAACTTCGGCCACTCGGGATATCAAGCAAAGCACTATGCCTGCATCCAGAGGGTGGAAGGCTACTGCAGTTGGTACAGAGGATGGGCACCTCCAGATAAAACGATAATCAATGCCACAGATCCCTGAGCAGCTATCCCTTTCCTTATCTCCCCTCTCCCTTACTTGTGGCTGATCTTCCTTTGGACACTAACTCTTACCAGATCGTGATGATGACAATGAAATTAGTGCCTATTTTCATGCAAATTCTAGCACTTCGAACACTTAAAAAAGAAAAGGAAAAAAAAAAAAGGAAAGGAAAGAAAAAAGTCTGTGCTACCTTACTGAATTTGTAATCACCTTTTCCATTTTTTGATACCACTCATTTTGATCAGACGTTTGGGAGCTTACTTTTGCACACCAGAGGGAAAAATGGGAGGGAAAAAAAAGGAAAAAAAAAAAAAAAAAGATGGAGCTCTTGCTCTCTTACATGTATCATTAGCTGTAGCAATATAATCTCTATTTTTTTAGGAAAACAAAAATCTAAAAACTATGCCAATTAGGCACTGTATTCTTCTATGCGCTGGCTTCCCATCACCCCTCCTCATGCACTAAGTGCTGAAAATACTTAGACAAATCTATTTCAAGGGAAACAGATTTCATTAATCAGATTAATCAAGCAAGTGAAGCAAATGAAAAGAAATCCAGCCTAAACTCTGGACAAAATAACATCCAAAAGAAATCCTCCTCTATAGGAGAGATTGGCAATGTGATTGACTCCAGCAGTGGGAGACTTTACCTGGTGTGTCTGACCACATCATCTGGTAAAAGCATTGTTGACTGACTGTCCTTGCTAATTCAGTCACAATGTGAATGCAACAGCACATTTGAAGTTCTGACTTTCCCCAGAACAAAAGAGAGAGTATTTAGTATTTTTGTTGTTGTTGTTGTTTCAAAAACAAAAACCCCATCTCCTATTTTCAGGGAGGTAAATGCAATGCATATGAAGGGTTGTGCCATCCGGTTTTGAGCAGCATTGGCCCCTGAAATTTTTGCAGCTCAGCTTCAACAGCAAAACCAGCTTGTGAGCACCTTAAACCAAACAGGTGCAAAAATAACAACTGTAAATCAATTACGTGCAAGAGGGAAAGGGGAGACTTGCTAGAACATTTATTGTAAAAAAAAAAAAAAGTATTGCCAAAATAGTGTTTTGCTGAACTAAGATGTATATACGCATAATGACATAAGCTATTTTTGACAGGACGTGGAATTTTTTTGGTGTTATAAACAAAAGAATGGTTTGATTGTGTTTTAAAGACAGAAATATTGACATTCCGAGTCAGTGAGTTGCTTTTAAGATTTTGAAGCTCCAGTGTATCTGCAGTAGTGGCTACAGTCATTGTTTCCTCTGTAACTCCTTGCACCACGGTTCCTCCCCTGCAGCTACAATAGCTGCGTTTGTTTATATAGTGAAAGGAAGTGTGTGTGTGGGCTAGGCAAGGAAAAGTGGTCTCCTAATAACTGTTGTCTGGGATCATAAAATTTTCAGCTGCCCGGAGGATTCCTTCTGTGTCAAGTGCTGTGTTTCCCTCTAGGCACTGTTAGGCATAGCCCTGTGCATGTGCTCATACCATATCCTGCAGTCATGTGGGAGGAGAAGCCTTACTGTCTTGTGCTTTGCTGTTGACTGGAGAAGTTTTTTTTTCATTCTATTTTGATTTTTTTTATTATTATTAAGAAAACTATAATATAATTTTTCTTATCAAATAAAAGTATTTTAAGTTTTAATGATGGTGAAGAAGGGGTGCTGACAAAATGGGTGACTGAGTCTTGGATGGGGAGGGCTTGGGCAGGGAAAAGATTGTGCTTAACTTCATTTTTGTATTATTATGATTATTTATCTTAAGTTTCCATATATCTTCCGTTCATTCCACTTAGAAAGCAGAGCTGCCACCAACAGGAAAAAGTTGTTGCAGTGATTCCAGCTTGGGACAATACAGCATTTTACAGTCAGTGACCTCAGTTACTGGAGGATTGTTTAGCACATCTTTGCCAAATAGAAAAGAAAGGGTGTCTGAGATGGGCTCTGGTGTTTTTATGTTCCTTGTGTGCTACCAGAGCTCTGCCAGACGTGCACCCTCTGAAATGCCCCATTTGCTAATGACTTGTTACAGCAAAAAGCTTCATTTTTAGCATGAACTTTAGAGGGCATTTTCAGAGAGTTGCTGTAAGAGATGCCTAAGTCTGCTGCGTGTGTTTTTTTCCCCAGCAGCTCTGAGTGGCAATGCAGCACAAAACACATTGAAAGTCTGTTGGATTTTCCTGTGATTTAGACTTGGAACACTTCTCAGAGTCCTCTTCCCTGTGACTACTCCTAAATTATGGGTTGGAGATGAGAGGGAGAGTAGGGTGCTTCATGACACCCATCACAGGAGCAGGTAGTGGTTCAGAATGTTGTTCCTTTTGGCAAAATATGGGTTTGGGCTTTGGGCCCAGTGGAACAATCTCTGTTCGAGTTGTGCATGGCTGACAAAACCTGTGAGGGTCACTGAGGGCAGAATGGAGCTGCCCTCAGTGTTTGCATTGCTTGGAGTTGGCATTGCAGGCTATGGTCCTCCTCAAGCTCAAGGTGGCCAGTGTCTCTGAGCTGCAGCCACTTCTCACAGCTTTGGAAGGCTAAATGAAAATGCCCCTTGATGCAGTAAAGTGTTGATTTGAATTTTCATTAAACTGCAGCTCTGCATATTTTACCTGTCACTGATTCATTTAGCTAGCTGAGACGTCACAGTATTGCACTCAAATTATTGTGAAAATATTTGTGTTCTAATACTATGAGGACTTCTGTCCTAAGTAGGATATCATGTAGCTATGTGCTTTGTAAACAAAACAAAACAGCAGATGCATTACCAGAAAATGAAGCATATTCCCACTTTATTTTGCAGACGGTAAAATATTTCTGAGATGCAGACAGCTAGACTGGCAGGGGTGGAGGTTTGGTGGCAAATCTTTGCCCTTGCTGTGTAAAGAAACAGTTGTTAAGGCTGTTCAAAATGCGGAGCCGAAAGGAGGGGGAAGAATCCAGTGAAAATACATTTCTTTTGGGAAGCTTCTTTATTTTGTTTCCGTGCATGCTATCAGGGACATGCATTTCTTGGGCTAAGCTTCAGCTTGTGCTTGCATTAAGGACCTGCCTGAAGGCACTCCTGAAGTGGAAGCCATTACATGGATTGAACAGGCTCTAAATCAGACTCAAAGACTTCTTCCTTTCTGTCTGCTCTCCTTTCTTCTGCCTTGCTAAGTCACTTCTGCTTGCCAATGGACATGTTCAGGATTACACACACACACCCTGCCGCCATATTTTAGACACACCAACATTATTTAAAGTACTTTTTAAAGTGTGAACTAATTTATAGACTGAAGCTGTTCAGTTTCTTACTTATGCATATTTTTTCGTTACTTGCTTGAGAGTGTTTTCCCCTTTAAAATGACAAAAATACATATTGAAGGTTTCTGAAAGATTAGATTCTATGTTCCTTTTCCAAAATGGAGGGGCTAGAGAGCAGGAGATCTGTGCATGGAGTTCCTTGAATAAGGTCCTCAGTATGGGAAGAAAGTGCCATTTTTAGGTCTAAATTTATGGTTTGAAGAGTTATATGGCCCTTTATGTAGGACTATTCTAAAACATAAATCTGTCATTGTATCCCATTCATACTTGTCAGCGTGAAATGCTACCTCACAGTGATGGGAAACATACTGTTGTGTTTTTTACAGTAAAGACTGTTGAAAGTAAAGGCCTCCATGAGAACAAGCCTCCATCCTTGCAGATGTCTCTGAAAATACTTACAGCTTAGAAGGACAGAACAAAATTTAGGGAACTGCAAAAGGTTTTTGTCTTTTAGAATAAGTGACTTTTGGGGCTACCAGTCTTGAGAAAAAACATAAAAACCCACTAAACATTTGCTGCTGTTTTGCTTGTATTGGCTTCTCCTTCTCTCTGACACTGTCCTTCCTTCATAGAGCCACTCTGCTGTTCCTGATAGTCATGAAAACTTGGGGAGAGAACCAAACCCATGTGAAAAATCTTGTCCAGAAGGAATGTATTTGTTGCTAAATTTTCTAGCACTGTTTACAGTTTTCCTCCATGTTATTTATAAATTTTATATTCAGTGAATGTATATTGTCTTTTAAGGTAATGTTGCATAATGTTCACTTTTTATAGTGTCCTTTTATTCTAAACAGTAAAGTGGTTTTATTTCTATCACAGACATTCTGTCTCTGCTTCACTTATATTAGTTTCTGTCGACTTCAAATGCACACAAATGGATTTGCAACTGGATTTATTAATTTCCTTCCCCTTCCTGATACCATTTTATTGGTCCCAAAGTAGATATTCCACCTCTGGCAAATCTGGTGCTTTGGCAAAGATCCCTCCAGGAATCCCCCCCTCTTTTTAAGAGGTTGGTCTCTCTGAGAATTGTTACTGTGGTCATAAGCTCAGGAGAGGTGAAAAAGCCCTTTTGAAGTTAATGATTCCCAGTTGTTAATTTGCCATAGGAGGTCAGTACAGAGCAAGGGCTGGCTGTAGCACCAGTAGGTCCTTGGAAGAACACGTGCCAGATTGCTCTTATTTCCAGAAAACTGATCATTATGGGGAGGTCTGGAAGGTGCATGCCCATGGCAAAAGGAAGAGAGGTTCATCTTTTCTGCTATGAAATGTCAGAATCTTGTGTCCTCTCTTTAGGCTTACTGTTTAAGGCTGATTAAAAATGCCCAGTTCTTATGAGAAAGAAGTTTCAGAAAAAGCATTTTCAGCTAAATTAAAATGCTCACAAAAATGGACCTACTGTTAGATAATTCCTGTATCTCACTTTTACTCTTGGAAAATCTAGTGTCTACACAGATGAAAGAATGAAACAGATTTTTGAATTCTTTTTCTGTTTAACCCAAAGGTTTAGAAAGTAGACTCTGGAAAATTTTGGATATAGAAGGGTGAGGGTCTCCTATGTGAGAACTTAAGTGCTTGAAGTGTATGACATTGCAGAGAGGTAAAACCATAACACTTGTTATAAACACTTCCAGGGGTTCAGCCATCAAAGGACCACAGTGTGTTTTACGAGTGCTCACTGGTCCAGCTTGGAAATGCCTCCAGGAGAAGGAAAAGAAGAGTGGTAAAAGGGGATCAGTATATTCCTGTCTGACAGATGGAGAAGCTGAGGCACTGTGGGCAAGCAACTTTCGCAGGTATTTGGTGATGACTGCAGTGCAGCTTGCTTGGTGTAAGCTTGACCTCTCAGGCTCCCACAGCCCAGGGTGTTGAGAAGTTGCTCCCGGAAAAGATATTTAGAAGTTGTGTAGATTCATTCCGTGAGGCAGACCTGTCCACCTGGGAAGGGCTGACCTGAATTTGCCCAAGTGGATTGTTGCTTCTGTAAATTGTTGAAAAGTGACTGATTTAAGCCAGATTACTCAGGCTTCCATGTCAGCAGTAGTGTTTGTGTTCATATGAGATTACTTATGGTTTAAAAGGCTTCCTGTACCCTTTTGGAAGTAAGTAATAGCATCTCCAAGTAGGTGTTTAGTCATAAAGATGGAAAATAAGTGAAATTAAGATCAGTACTACTACTATGCTGGCACCAAATACATCTACATCCGAGGAACCAAGAATCAGATTTCCAGACAAGAAGATCTTGCTAAAAGTGCTAGCTAACTTATTTGCAATGATAACCTTTATCAAGTCTTCCAGAACTACCATTCCTGAAGTGGTGATCAAAGTCACAACTGTCCTGAAACATTACTTATGTCACAAAACCTTCTTCATAAATCATTAGGAATTAAATGCAACAGGCACAATCAACTAATTCATCATAGAACTGTGCAACAAATGGTCACATTGTTTAAGGACTATCCATTTCTTTATGTCTTAAATGATAATACAACTTCATGACTGTACTTACCTCCACCATGTGCCTGTGAAGCATAGAAGTGCTGTAGTCTATCCAGCACAGGTAGAGAGCAGAGTATTGGAACAGAGAGGTGAAGGTCTGGCATTTCAAAGTATTTGAGTACCTAGCAGGCAGCAGTGGGATTTTGCACAAGAACCTGCATGATCAGGAACCTACACCCTGTTCTGCATTGTGGTTGGCCCACAGTGTTGCAACAAGTGTGTGAGAAAAGAGGGGTTTGAATATTTTTGAGCCTTAGTTTGGCATCTCAACAACCCTCATGTTCAGGCTGGCAATGCTGCTTGGGTTCACAGTCAAGCCTGGGAAATTAGCTCAGCCAGCCAGTGGTCACACAGGGGGTCATGGTTCATACAGGGTTTCATCAAAGCCTCAGCCATGTAGGAAGCGCCACTAATTCATGGATGTAACTTGGGAGCAAAAATTCACAAAGGACTAGTCTTCCTTTTAACGCAGGAAAAACAAGAGCCATGACCAGCTTTAAACAGAGCCCCTCTCTTTGCCATGTTCTCCAGGACTAAAGGCACCTATGCAGATTTCTTTGGAAGGTGCCCTAAGAATTTGGTACAGTGCCCAGCAGCCACACAGGACACTGAGTGTTTAGCTGTTGACAGAAAGACCAGGCCCCAGAGCACTGTGCAAAGAAAACATGAGAAGCTGAAGCAAACTCTTTCAAGAACTCCCAAGTTACCCTGAGTTCCTTCAGGCTGATAAATGTTTAATGGATGGTGAGCACGTGACAGACCAAGCAAACTAATATTGTGAAACAAACATCTCTCAGGACACATGTCCCAAATTGTCAACATATTTTAAACAATTCCAGGAGTAGAGAAAATCCACTTTATCTGAATAGAGTGATTCTTTGCTCTAAGGGATGAGCTTTTTGTTGACTGTTTTACAATGGAGTTCTGCTTTAGTGTTGAACCTTTGAGCCTCTTTGTACATTTTTTCAGGGTCCTTACATGACCTAGGGGAGGGCTGGGCAAGAAAGGAAAGAGGTTCCCAAGCAGTGCCTTTTGCATAGCACTTTTTAACTAGTATTTCTCTGTAAGTAAAATTTAGACTCTTCCCAGCATTCCCACCACCATTTCCTGTGTCCAGCTTGCATCTGTTGTTTCTACCCCATCCATATTGGCATCAGAAGAAAGCAAAGTTACTCACCATCTGCTTATGGCTTGGGAAGAACGTTTGCTCCACGAGGGGGAACTTCTCAGGACCCAGCGAGTTGAAGATTTTAATGAGCTGAGAGAACTTGGGGTGAGGGAGGGGGAACAAAAAACAGACACAGTGGATGTCAGCGACTTATTGTGCAACAGGCATGTGCTTGCAAAATGTTCTGATAGTGGTGAAGGAGGTGAGAGAAACATAAATTATGTCTTTGCCACCTTGCTTTCTTGACCTGAGAGCAGCAACAAAATACAAAGCTGCATTATTTATCCATGGCCAAGCCAGCCTATGTACACAAACCTTGGACTAAGAGAGCATAGAAGGGATTCAAGAGCTAGAAGAGAATCAGTTTGGGTTTACTTACATCTCTACTCTGAACAAGATTTGCTTTCCAAATTCAGCTGGGGAGAGGAGCCTTTCTTAGCAGAGGATAGAGCCAGGAAATCAGTGCCACTGCTCGCTGTTAGAGACCAAATAAACCAAAGCTGTCCCTTGGATCTCTTCCCCACAGCCAAATCCAAGCAAGGCACTTTGTGCTGGAGGGCAGGAGAATTGCTGAGGGACAGTGATGAGCAGAGGGAATGGCCTGTGCTACCTGGTCTGAGTCCCAGCCCAAGGAAGTAGGAGTTAATCATAACTGACATTTATTGTGAACCAAGGGCCCCCAACAGCCCTTCATGAATGACAGGAGAAAGGACATCTGCCTGTCCCTGTCCCACCTACCATGAGGTCTGAGGGAGGCACCAGTCTGTGAGGGCAGTGTCTAGAGAGAGCAGCATGGAACATCAACGGGGACAGCAACCGCCCCGGTATTTCACACACAAGGAGGAACATTTGTCGTTGTCCCCACCCATCAGCATGCAATTCACCACCATCACCACTATCATCACCATTATAAACCCTTTTAGCATTCAGGGTTGTGCCCAACCAGACACAAAGCTCCCCATGGTAGCACTGAGTTTTGATTTCTGTTCGGGTTCCAAAACCCCAACAGAAGTGTAACACAGCACAGCAAATTCCTGCTCTGCTTCAGCCATGTGTGAAGCAAGCAGACTATTCTGTATGTTGTCTGCAGCCTCCCTGTTTGATCCATCATTCATCACCTGGAGAAAAAAATCAAAACTATAAGAGAGAAACTTAATAACCAGGACAGAAAATGTTTCTGAAGCAGGGGTGATATGCCAAAGAATATCCCAGAAACCTCTCAGATCTCAGGAGAAGCTTAGAGTCTATAATGTCAGGCATTTAGCCACCCTGCTCACTCTCTGAAGAGACACGGCCCTGTTACCACAGACAGCTCTGAATTGGCACAGCTGTTGGTGAAGTGGTTGGACTGGCAGCTGCATAAGAGAATAAAATGTTTGGGGATTGGTTCCTGCTGTGCTGGAAGGTAGGACTGAGTTCCCCATTGATTGAGTCCTATTCACAAAATAGTTTATAAACTGAATTCAGTTTCCAAGCCCCCCAGAATTTGGTAAAATCAAGTTAATTAATAAAGGTCTCCAGCCTGGGCCAAGTTAGGACAGATTGCAAGTCCTTTGCATGAGCTTCTCAAGTTCCTCATCAAAGGTAGGGATGTATTAAGCTTGAAGGAGATGCCTGTGGCCCCTAAGGGAAGTAACACACAGATTAAGGGAAGGAAACTGACACCTAGGGAAGAAGGGAAAGAAAAGCAAGTTTCCTTTCTTCCCAACAGCATTAGCTACTTAATCTTGCATATTTTGAGCACTTCTGGGCAAGAGCTGGAGCCAGTAAAGGCACCAAATCACAACACCAAGTTACATTGCAGATAGAGAGAGGATATTGAGGATGTTTTCTGTGGAGTAGCCCCGTTAAGGCTCCTCTCCTGGTACTGGGCTAGTCTAAGCAAAAGCATTGCTGCATAAGAAGTTGAAACTTCATTTGCTGGTGGAGAAGAAATGCCCCTTTGAGAGTTAAATCTTGGCATGCAGTCACTGTGAAAAAAAATTAGGCTGCAAGGTGTGTGCCAGACCCAGGCCAAATGCTGAAGGGGCAGCTGCCAGCAGATTTGCAGGCAAATGCAAAGAATACTTTTCCTAATCTCATAGTTCAAAACACAGCATTTAAAGAAAATCCAGGAAACATCAAGAGGCGGCATATCCCATCACTAACACCACCACCACCCTCACATGCATCAGCAGATAAGAGGAAAACTCCCCATGTGGAATAATTATTGTTGGCAAGGAGAGTATTGATGTTGTGGAAGGAGGACAGCTTGCTTCTCTTAACTACTTGCACTAGCCCTGCACATTCTAGAAAAGAAAAATAAAGCCCTGTTTTGACTAGCAAGGTGAGCAAACAGGGCTTAAAAGTTAAACACAATGAGACAGAGACAGGGAGAGAAGGAAAAACACTCTGGTTGAGAACAGCCCATGCCCCTTGCTGTGTGTGCATGCAGCCCTGGTGAGCCATGGACACCGTGATGTTAAAGAAATGTACATTTATCCTGGGAAAACAGCTCAAACAAAATAACTGGAACAACTGTGCAGCTGATAGACAATGTTCTGACTTGTTCCTTGGGCTTCCTTTTGAAGCACACAGCTCTTGACTGTTGCTGAAATAGCGAGTGTTTCAGATGAGAGATTCAGACATCTGGGAGCCTCGTCACTGGGCCAAGCCTGCAGAAAGGTCTGACTTTGGTATTGCCCCTCATGGGACAGTCCCCTCCCATTTTCCCTTTTTTTACCAGTTGTTAGGGACAGGATGTTGACAAAGAGACTCCCACATTACGTGGTGCAGCAGCCTCTGAGATATCTGATAACAGAGCTCGAGTAACATCTCCCAGTGCAGATGGGTAGGAATGCTGCTGTCAGCAGCTCTGCTAGGTATAACCACACCTTCCACATTCTGGCAGCAGTTCTTGCTTTCTGTGGTTCCACTGGTTTTAGCGAGATTGCATCCAGACCACAGATAAGACACGGGGCAAGGCAGCCTGGTTTTAGGTACCTGGAACAAGTATGCAAGTGGAATACCTTTGACTGGCTGGAGATCAGAGTTACATGCAGGGAGTCTTTACAGAGAAATAGAAAGGTCCATTCAGAGGACCTTAAGGCCTTTTGCATATTTTGAAAGTGCCTAGGTGATCAGGGAGCCTATGTTCCTTGGCAGTCAATAACAGTTTGGCTGGGAGTCCTTGGACTCAGGAGGTGACTGTCAGAAAAACTTCATGTTTCCTGCTGCCTTACAGATGCAGAAGTTGCTTTGCAATTACAGACATTACCTGCATGCAGTGAGTACTGCTCTGAGCATTCTTCCCACTGTATTTTGGATTGTAACTTAGAATTAGAGTTAGAATTGTGTTAGAATTCTAACACAAAAATTATTATTAGTGGTTGAAGCAATGTGCTTAGTGTGCTTGTAGTATTATTTCTCAACAGTTCTGGGACCATCTTAAAACTCAGATTTCTTAGATGTTTCTCTCAGGTTGTGAGACCCCCTGAATATTCTTTTTTTTTTCCCTCTCAGAAACATCTGATTCAAACTGTGCCCGTTTTAATCTTTGAAGAAGTTTGTGCACTGCAGAACTAGAAACCTGGCAAATGTCATTAAAAAATGGGGCTGCATGTTTGAGTAAACCCAAACCCAAACTCAGCTGATTGTAATTAGAGTTGCTGAGAATAAAACGTGGTTGCAAATTGCCAAAGAAAAACAGTCTCAATTTCATTCCCCTCCACAAAATCATAAACATTTCTATGAAATGGAACCATTTTTGGGGAAAATAAAAAATGAGAGTGAAAAACACATTTCCCAGGGGTATTTCATTTCATTTCTTCATGCATCTCAACTGTTCTCTAGATCCAAAAAGCTTCCAGTAATCTCTGTTATGCAGATCCCTTATTTCGAGATGCCTGTTTTGCAATCAAAGTGGAACGTGCACCAAAGTGTCCCTACCTCTTGCTTCCCAGCTATCACAAAAACAAAATTTTCTGATTGTGCTGCCAGTGAAGATTTTTGCCCTCAAATGCCCCACTGCAATCTCTACAAGAGCTTCAATACCATCTGAGCATTGCACATTCGATGCAATCTTAGATTGCTGAGCACATTACAGTCGCTGGTTTGGGGGTGATGTGTGTGCAGGGGCAGCAGGGAAAGGAGGCATTCTGAAAACCTGTTTAAAGTTTGCAAACGGTTTCCTTGACTCCTCTGGGAAGGTTGTCTGTGCCAGCTCTATTCCCCGTGAGGAAAGCATGGCACAACCAGACCCAGAGTAGCTTAAGCCAAGCTGCTGGCAGAGCCAATTTCTCCCACACTGCCTTTCCAGCACTGCTTTTTTTATTTTTTTAAGTGCTAAGTTTGTTTGTTTTCTTTTATTTCAGATGCCTAAAAATAGGCCTTTCCCATCTTGAGGCCCCTTCACACCATCAGAAACATAATTACAAGGCATAAGTTGCAAAGCACCAGCTAAGCCCTGACTGACTTGACCCCAAAATCAGATGGAATGGACTACATGACTGTCTTCAAAAGGCAGTGTAACTGTGGAGGCTTTTTGTCTGGTCACCAGGGTCAATGCACTTGTGTCTAGGACCAGCTGTCAGAACCAATGTGAAGGTGTGGTACTGAGCCTGGAACTGGAAAATCAGGTGGAAACTGAGGTCAAATGGACATTAACCACCTATACAATGATGGCAAAGTGAGGTTGTTTGAGGTTGCTCTCACCACTGTCATTGTTGCACTGTAACATTTTTGGAAAAGACAGGGTCTTGCTTTTGGTCTCAACAAACCCCACAAATGTTATAAAAAGGGGTGAAAACTGAAAAGACTCTGTTTATTACACTTGTACCATTTTAGTAAGAAATTACTTAAATCCAACACTGCCCAATCATGGAAATAAATGTCTGAGTCACTACAGACCTCATCTGAACTTGACCTACCAAGCAACACACTGAGGACCTCTAGGATAATTATTCCAAGGGAAAAAACAACCATAAAACTCCACTTAATTAGGTGATGAGGAAGATATCATTTTCTATAAGCATTCCATCTTACTCCAAGCAAAATTTGTGCAATGAGTAAGGGAATTCCTGAAAATGCATCTAAAAGTTTTCCATGGGGTCATATTGCAAAGTCCCATCTCCTCACATCCATATAGTTGTAGTTTCCTGCTTTGAACCTAGAAGAATGCAGGGAAATTTCCATTCTGGAAGCATCAGTGATCAGAGAAGGCACTTTGGGACGAAACTGCTTGGAAAACCCATATGCCAACTCCAAAATGGTATCAGCATCTGACTTCCTCCTGCAGCTACTGCAATGACCAGCCTTACTCTTGTGGCTCAAGGCCAACTTATCTCCCCAGCCCTCCTGCTTCTGCAGCTTCAGCTGCCTTGGAGCTGCTCAGAGAAATGGTCTGGGGAATTACTACACACTTTGATTTGGGGCTGAGAAAAGCCAATGATAATATTTTTCAAAGTTTTCTGAGATTCTCCTGTGAACTTGACAGAATTTAAAGAACAGGTGAAGGGAGCTTCCAGTGCAAAATATCAGAACACTGTCCTGTCCTCATCAGGAGCTGACTCAGCCTAGGTCTTTCCAAGGTGCAATGTTTCAGGTTCAATGAACCAACACTTCATGATAATGTTGTATTTCATTCTGGGACTTTGAAACACTCTACATCTGTGGTGGTTTGACCCTAACTGGACTGATTTTCTCTACCTCCTCCCGGCCAGCGGTGCAGGAGGATTGGGAATGGTGGTTTTTGTCTGTTCATCACATGTTGTCTCTACTGATCCTTCCTCCTCAGGGGGAGGACTCCTCACACTCTTCCCCTGCTCCAACGTGGGATCCCTCCCAGGGGAGACAGTCCTCCATGAACTTCTCCACTGTGGATCCTTCCCAAGGACAAGAAACCTAGGTGTTGCTACCCTGCCAGCTGTTGGTGATCCCTTAGAGTCTGGGACAAGGGAAATGTCCCACTCAGGGTGAAGAAATAACACCTTGATACCACTAGAGGCTGATAAAGAGGCTGGTAGTGCTGATAGGTTTTTCCCCCAAGAACTCCCGCCTGGATTCCTAAGGTTGCTTAGATTTTAACCTAAAGAGACCAACTCCTTTGAAACAGCCTGGAAGGCAACCTTGGTGTTTTATCAGTAGCAGAGATCTCCTCTGCAGAGCTGACTTGCAGCAGAGCTGGATCATCACTTACCACCCAGGGCTTGCTGCAGAAGTTGTAGATGGAGTAGAGGGAGTTGACCGAGTGGATGCCGCCGTACTGGAGGCCGATGATGAGGCTGCGGAAGTCTTCTCCCAGTGCCATGCTGTAGGCGTGCTGCCGGATCAGGACGAAATCCGGCTTGAAGGACCTGGAAGAGATGAGGAGAGTGATGTTTTACTTTCAAATGCTCAGAAGCACTTCTAACCACTCCTTGTTTCTTTTCCATCCTTCCCCTTTCTTTTCACTAACACATGTTGCTCTTCTCTGGGCCTCTCATCATGTGTTGCTCGTGTTATAATGTAACAAACCCAACAAAACCCCCTAGTCATTAAAAAAGGAAAAATCCAATGTAGATGCAAGTGTGAGAGCATAGATACAGGCCAAGCAGATTTTCTGCAGTTTCCATGTCACTCAGGCATGCACAGGAACAAGCCACAAGCAGAGCCAAGGGTCATAAATTCACTGGGGGGGGGAATTCTCTTTTCTTTCTAAAAGCTTGGCCGTACTTGGCAAGCTCGTTGCAATGTGCAACACAGATGAGGGAGCAAGTTTGTTTCCTGACGATTGAGCTCCATATTGAAGCAATGCCCAGTGGGTGGGAATATCATAAGGGATTTCAGAAAGCTCTCGTACACATCCATACACTGACCCACATTCCCCCTTTAATCAGTTTACTACATAGGCAGCACATCCCAGGCTCTCACGGCTGTGAGTCAACAAGCAAAGGGCAGGCACGGTAATGTAATTAATCAGAGGAGCAGAGCCCCTCATATGCTGCTGTGACTCATGGCTTGGACTTCCAGAATATTATTTAGCAAGACTGGAGCTTGGACTCCTATGGTTCAACAGCAGCAGCCCTCAGCTAATGCACAGAAAAGTGAGGCCCTTTCTAGGTAAGCCAACAGGCAATGGATTGTCTTTCAAGCAGCCAGATTTCATTCCTTGCTGACGCGCTGTCTTCGGAGCCATTCAAAAATATCTGGAAGCAGCAGCTGGAAAGAAATGGTTCCCAAAATGGGGCTCAGCAGTTCATTCTCTAAGGAAGGGGCTTTTCCACTGAAAGAGGGGATTATTTTATATGTTAGCAGAGGTTGCATCAAGGACACTGAAAAATTTCCATGCCGTATTAAAGATTTTCAGAGAAATGAGCTCTGTAACCAGGTCCCATTACCTCACTACCCTCGAACATTTTCCTTGCTAAGAGACTATAATTTCTGTCCTTTGGATGTATGAGCTGGAAATACTTTGGGTTTATAGCCCCTATTTATATTTCCATCATTCTGGAAGGGAAATGTGAGATGGTGACTCTGGGCCAGATTGTGGCAACAAACACTGTACACAAACCCCAGCACAGCTTTGTTGTTTTAAAGATGTTCATTTTGTTTGTTGGCCTTGGACTTTTGTTATCACCTGCTTGAGACATGGTGAGGATCATGCTCAGCTTTTGTGATGAAAGAGGCCAAGCTTTAGAAATGTTGTGATTCCCTCCCATGGAGTTTTTTTAAACCTAGGCATGTTCCCTAATGTACTTGGCACCAAAGGTGGTGCTTTCCTCCAGCAGCGAGATGCAGAATGAGCATCATGAGGGCTGTGCTATCACTGTGCAGCTGATTTATGGACCTCCCTGGTGTCAACGGGCATGAGGCAAGTGGTGACCTCCGCTGAGAAACAGCAAGTGAATACAAATCTTGGAAAGTTGGAGCTGCTCTGTTCTGCTGGACTTGCTGTGTAGAAAGTACCCTGCAGGTGGGCACAGGTCCTCAAGAAGGATTTACCAGCTACTTAGGACCAGGGCTTGATATCTGTGCTGAGTTACTGAACAGTTGTGGTGCCGGGAGAGGCAGGAGCTATGGGTGTGTCTCTCCTCATCCAGCTTTCTGAGCATATGAAGAAAAAAATGGTCCTTGTTACAATCCCAGACTTGACTCATGGGACAGCACCTACTGGGGTTGCACAGTAATGGTTCAGATCATTCTCCAGGTGAAGCAGCGGTATTTTCCCCTTGAACATCTGCCCCAACACCCTGGATGGGGATGTGATGCTGTGGTGGGGAGGAAGGATGAAAATGAGCACAGCCAGCTTCAGGGGGAGGACACAGAGTGGCTGGGAAACTGCCTTCATTGGCTTTACTTCTGCCAGCCAAAAGCTCAGGGAAAAAGCTCTTGTCTTTTCAGATCCTGGCAGAGAAAGAGTTTCTCCACTTATATGATGGACACAAGGGCACAGAATTAATGTAGAAAAGCCTATTCTCAAACTCTGTGTTCTCTAGGAAGGCAGGGCACTCTCTCATGCAGCAGATGAGGAGTGAATCTCTAAAGCGAAGGTGGACACTGAATCCCTGTTTTGAGCCATGGAACAATGTGAATGTTCCCATGGATACAGAGAGCAAGGCAGTGGAGTGCCAGGCCTGGGACTAGCTGAGAATAAACATCAGCTGAAGAGCACCAGAGCCTGTAACAGAGAAATGGAGACCAGCAGCAAAAGGAATAACAATCAATAACATTTCTGTACAGAAAGCAGGTCCCCAGCCTGCTTTGTGGTAGAGAAGATGATGACAGCACATCCTGCTAGGAGGTTTCATGCCTTAAAGAGACTGCCTATTTCTTATTTCTGCATATAGGCATAACTCTGGCTTGCTGACAGTCCTTCAGCTTTTCTCACTGAAGCACAAAGAGATTCAAGGGCATGAAGAAAGAACACACAAGCATAGACTATTTGTATCAGAAAGAGTGTGATCAACACATTAGATTGTCCCCCTGTACTGAGCACTGGTGAGGTCACACCTCAAATCCTGTGTTCAGTTTTGGCTCCCTCACTGAAAGTAAGACATTGAGGTGCTGGAGCGTGTTGTAGCGGCCTCCTCTCCCAGGTAACAAGGTGTAGGACAAGAGGGAATGGCCTCAGGTTGTGCCAGGGGAGGTTTAGTGGATATCAGGAAAAATTTCTTTGTGGAAAAGGTTACCAAGCATCGAAAGAGGCTTCCCAGGGAAGTGGTTGAGTCACTGTCCCTTGAGTTGTTCAAAGGGGGTGTGGATATGGCACTTAGGGCTGTGATTTAGTGGTGAAAATGGCAATGCTCGTTAATGGTGGGACCAATGCTCTTAGAGATCTTTCCTAACCAGTTCTATGATTGTCAAAATACCTCTTAACGACCCCTTCCACTGTGAATAACCATTTGCAGCCAAAGGGTGCTTTATACCCCAGCACCATGATGGGTGAGAGAGCTTTTTCCTGGTGTTGTTGGAGAAGGATGGGCTTTCCTGCTCTCTTTTTAGAAGACTGACAGTCTTAGAAGACACTTTGCTCTTCATGCCAGTAGAAAAAGATCTTCCCAGGACACTGAAGACAACATCCTCACTTCAGGTTCTGGCTACCCTCCATTATTCAAGGAGACTTCATTCAGCTTTCAGATACTTACCAGTGATCAAGATGTTTTGACTAAGTTCCCTTCCAAAGCCTTTCCTATCTGGCATGACACAGAGAAGAAGAGAAGTGCATAATTAAGCAACATGATACAGTAAGTTTTGCGTTACTTGCAGTTAATGAAGCCTTCAGGGAAGCTTCTGAGGCACAAGTCCAAGCCATATAAGTGGCTGCAACTTTTGCTCAAGTGCAAAATTCCTCCAAATATGCAGTGCCTCAGGTGTCTGACACCTAACAGAAAATGGCATTTACAAATAGGAACAAATTCTTTTTGTGCTTTGCTTGGGTGTTAATGGCATTGTTTTTACATTACTGAAAATTAATAGGGAATTGATGACATTTTCCCCTATCACGGTGTTAGATTTAACATTCTGTTTGATGTTTTAGCAAAGTGGAAAATTTGCCAAGAAAAAAATGTCATTTCAGTCAAAACCTCATGTCATATTTTCCAGAGAAAGAAATAAACCCTGCTGAAGTTATTCAAAGAAAGAACAAATGTGACTGCTTATATAAATAAGATAACACAGAGCTTGTTTTAGAGAAAAAAGAAAGCAGCATAGAATAAAGAATAATCTCTCTTTAGTAGGCTGGAGGAGAGAAGCAGGGGTTTTTTTTTGAACATTGTTGTAGAGAATGGCTGGGTAAAATACATGGGGGGTGTGGGAGATCAGTGCAGCAAAAGCAGCAGGAGCCAGGAGTCACAGTTGTAGAAGGAACAATACCACTGTAGGCAGATGAGGACACCCTGGAAGATGCTCTGATTTGCTTCTCAGCCACAGATCAATGCTCAACTAACCATTGAATCATGTCCCATACTCTCTGAACTGTACTCTGGCAGTCTAAAAAGTCTGCCATATATTTTACTTCTAAACTGATCAACACTGACAAGAAAAGCATGTGGACTCAGACAAAGCCTTAAAGTAGGAACAACCACACCTGCCAACATCAACTTGCCTTCTAAAGGCTTGTGATCCAAAGCTTTTACAGAAGATGATCCAAATACTTTCCAACATCACAGAATAAAGTCATAGAGTAATTTAGGTTGGAGAGGATCTTTGGAAACCATCTGGCCCAACACCATGCTCATTGCAGGGCTAACTTTGAAGTGACATTAGGATGATTGCCATTCCCTGGAAGAAGCCTTAGTAAAAACCCACAGGGAAAGGAGACAAACTATGGCAGAACTGATAAAAAAAGAAAGCTGATCAAGACTGAAGCAATGTACACAGTTTTTAAATCATTCTTGTATTTAATCCTGGATTAACTAATTATTGAATGTTCTAGGCTCTGGCATCTCATTCCTTTTTGGAAAGAATTACTGTAAATGCAAAAAAGGGTCAGGCAATAGTTTAGTATCTGAGATGCTCCCCACCCTGGTCTGCTTGGAGTGACTTTTGCTTTCTGGCAGCTGTCTGCATGCCAAGTGTTTTCCCAATAACTGTCAGCATCCTGCCTGCACGTTGGCTGGGCGCCAGCTGCCGGGGAGGTGAAGGGGGACATTATTCATCTGGGACATCAGCAAACCCTGCAGGGAGAGGCAGGCCTCCAAGCAGCTGTTTAGCAGCAGGAGCTGAGGTGGAAGTAACTGAGAATAAATACATAAATAATCACACCCCACTGTCTCTTCTCTTTTGTACTTCCTGCTCCAAAAAAAAAAAAAAAAAAAAAAATGGACAGGGACAGACAGGTGAAGAGGGGGGAGATACTAGTGAAAAACAATGTTAGATCATCCCCCATATGGGAATAATTTCTCAGTTTATAAATGTTTACTAGAGGTGTTAAATTGCTTCATATGCAACTGCAGCTTGCCAGGGTGTACCCTGTTAGACATCTCGCCCCAGCTCATTGTCTCTGCAGGGTATTTCAGTGAGGAAAGTGGTCATTTGGCACATTGGTCTCTTGCCTAAACTGAATTTTCAAAAGCTTACAGGCTGTTACACACACTTCTCCATTACATTTATGGATTGCCATGCCATCAATAGAAAAAATATTGCCCAAATGTTTCTTAGTGTTAAATACATAGCACATATTGTACTCCACCATGTGGCACTTTCTGTGAAACTTGGGAGAACCATGAGCTCAACATATTTTTCCATCTGGCTGCTAGAACCATAAACTTTCCCAATCAGTTTCTGCCATTTTTTTTCTCCTATCTGCAACTTCACAGAAAATTGCAGAAATTTGGTTTAGAATTAGCAAAACAACCAACCAACCAACAAAAACTACATCCCAACCCCACCCCCCAAACAACAATAACTAGAAAAAGACATCCAAAAAAAGACCCTAATTAGGTCAAGAGTTAAATTAAAAAAGACAAGGATTAGACAGAGGCTGCAGTTTGTCTTTGGCACAACCCTCCTGGAACATGAGAAGCTGGAAAGTGACCAAGTGACCTACTGCCTACCAATACTTCCTACATCAGTGTCCAGGAACAGTGGCTACTCCCATGGTCTTCCTGGACATTGTGTCTGTAGAAGAACTGCAAGAAACCACCAACTCTTGTGAACAAATAGTCCTGTGGAGACAAGAAAACATCCTTCTAGCAACGTGCAACTGCTGTGTGGTGAGAAAGCATGGCCTCTGTAGGTTAGAAAACCTCCATGCCCCTTTCAGGCAGCTGCTTGCTGATGGACCTTTGGGGTGAGTGAACCTACTGGGATGGGAAAAGGTGCAGTGGGCAGAGGACAGTGTCCTCACTTTAAAGAATCTTGCATCCTGGAGCAGGCACATATTTTTTAGTCAGACTACATGTCTCCTGGAGTCTGCAAGCTCTGAATAGCAGGGAAACACCTGTGGGCTGGCCAGCTTCTTCTCTGCTTCTCTTGTGTGAAAGGATTTGCTTCCTCATGCTGTGACTACTGCAGCTTGCAGTGTAAAAATATGCTGCAGGAAAAAAGCACTTTCAGGGATTTTTGGGATGGTGATTCAACAGGTTGCTGTCCTGTTGTCACCAGAGCATTGTAGAAGCACTGAATCAGCTGGAAGCAACGGGAATGTCAGTGTTACAGGAATGGATGGGCTTGTGTGGACAAACTGGAGAATTCACTGACCCCAGCATGGCTGTGAGTAGCAAGGGCACATCACCCAGGGTGAGCAGGGAGAGACACACACCTTACACAGACAGGCCAAATTTGGGCAAGGCCTGTAGGACCAAACATCATTCCACAGCAAAGATCCTTCCTCACAGCTAGGCTTTGTCCTTGGTGCTGCTCCTCTTTGCTGTCATTTTGGACACTCCTCTACACTTGCCAGGGCCATTTCTCCACACAGGGTCCTCCCCACTTCAGACCCTGGGCATCTCCTGGTCCATCAGCTGTTGTCTGTCCTGTGGGGTTTCATTGAAC
Organism: Coloeus monedula; assembly: GCF_965178545.1. Taxonomy (NCBI): domain Eukaryota; kingdom Metazoa; phylum Chordata; class Aves; order Passeriformes; family Corvidae; genus Coloeus; species Coloeus monedula. The sequence continues at coordinate 22,877,984 of NC_138784.1, forward strand.
CTGCACACCACACTGTAAGTGCTATGGCCACCACTCTGACAGGTCCCATGCAAACAGGAGAATGTGCTTTCTCTCCTGGATGATCGGCCCCAGTGGCAAAAGAGACCTCTCTACAGGGAGACAGGAGATGAGAGCAGTCTGGTGCATGATTAATTTATATCCTTAAAGGTCTGAAATGCTCCCAAAGACACTAGTATTCCCCAGGTAAAAGAGCTGTCCAGATTTTCAACATATCCCCACCTTATTCCCATATCTACTGGAATTAATAGCTGAAGTCTTGTGAAATCCAAAAGTCAGGCAGAGGACTGAATTTAATCTAATACAGAACCTGGGATCATAGTTTGGGAGTCGAAATGTTGCTGTCAGAAGCAGATACAGCCCAAATTTTCATTTCTACTTAAACACTTTTATAATATCCTGAAAGCATAAATGCACCTCAGAGTGGGTGCAGTGCCAACACTGACAGCCTCTTTACACTGCCAAAATATTGACAGGAAGGGCCCTTCAGAGAAATGTGAAAATAAAAATCCTATTCCTCACACCTAACCCCAGTAAAAGTGACACAGTCCAAGAGCTTTCTAGAGTAAATTAGACTGCAGATGGTTCACTGTATCCTTCTGTTTGTGTGTGTAGACCTGTCCAGAGGGAAGTTGTGTGTGCACTGGGAGGAGGATGAAGAATCCACCCAAGTGTTTTAAAAGTAGGCATAAACCCACACTTGTTTTTACACACTCTTTAGTACTCCAGCTACTGCACCCACCTTTTCCCTGCTGTTAAGAGCTGCTGTCTAAGCTGGTGAGGGATCCTTTGAGATGAATAAACACTACCTCCTGCTTCCCATATTTAACTCTTCAGTGGAGAAGGTCTGCTGCCAATTTTTTCCAAATAAATGCTGGGGTAATAAGGACCAATGTGTGGGACATCCCCCACCCCACCAGCCCTGGCTGAGCCCAACACTGCTCCTGGTGCCCAGCTCATCCCACTGGTGTCCTCAGTCAGGGCAAGGGTCACAGGGCACAAACACAGGAAAGTGCTTGCTAGAGACTGCACAAGGCACTTCATGGCCAGCTCTCTGTCTGAAGGAAATGTGCTGAACAGGCTGATGGAGCCTTCACAAACCATGGTGAAACTGGCACAGAAAACACAGATGCAGTTTTTTACATTTGTTAGATGATAGCCTCTGTCTCCAGTAGCACATTTTGCTGACACTACCTCAAATCCTCCACCCCCTCCTACAGATGTGCAGAACTTAGTAGCTAAAAAAGAGAAGTTGGAGACCGAGAACACTGTTACTGTAAAATTAAATTCTTGGAGCCATGCTTGTTTTAAAAATCAGGCAAGCAAAGTAATGCCTGGCTTCAGTAAGATTGTTTGGTAACTTAATTGTGGCTACTTACTTCAAGATACGCAGGCTAGGAGTCATGTATATGTCCATGTCTTTGCTTTCTGTAATTGCCAATAATATTTCTAAAGCATCTTTTTTTTTTTTAAAATTTTCCTGATGCAAGTGGTAAATGGAAGGCTTTAAGGACTGTTATACCTTCTTCTTAGGGAATTTAAGAATTCTTAGGTAAAAGAACCACAATTTTTTCCCAGGGCAGTTCAAATCAGTTGACATGGGGTCTGAAAAAATGCCTTAACTCCAAGGTGTCAGAAGGGATTACGCAAACAGCAGAAAAAGGCTTTGGTTTAAACTTTGCTTTACATGTGCGATATGGTATTTACAGCTTAAAGACAGAACTAGGAGACCTGCTCCAAAATGACAAAATTTTATAGGCTAATAAATTGTTAGATAGCTTATCAGTAAATGTAATGTCAAATTGGAGAGGACAGCCCAGTGGTTGCTGAATATGAATATGAATATTAGTTGTTGCTCTTAAGAAGTTTATTATTTTGGTGATTTAAATCTACTTGTCTGTAGTATATTCACTGTCTTTCCACTAAACTGCTACATTCTATTGCTCTCCCTTTGAAGAGGAATGTGAAGCAGGCAGGGCTCCTGCAGGGGGGCATCCCAAATGTGGTTGTTAGCAAGATGATGTTGTATTTACCTTCCTATAAATTGTCAGTGGGATTTCCATGACTCTGGGTATTAAAAAAACAAGATGAGTATTATATTTCACCATCTAGAAGCATTCCGATTTTGGAATGAATATTTTGCTTAATAATTAACAGAGGCCTAATAAGTGATGGAAAAAAAATGACAGCAGCAGCAGTGTTGGTGCACACGTGAGTTGAAGGGGTCTCCCTGTGGCTGGGCACTCTGAAGTGTGTCTGTGGCCAGGCAGGACATGGCTGTGAGTGGGATAGTGGGACTTGAAGGGAGTGGGAAGCAGCTGCATCCATGTGGATGGGCTGAGGTGCCTCTGCACAGCTCAGTTCCACAATTCACTTTCTGAAGTGAAGAAGAGTTTTAATTTCTATACCTTCTAGAGTATTGCTAGGAGTGGCTGTGGAAGTTGGGTCACCTGAATTCTTAAACTCACTGAGCTGGGCACAACAGGGGCACATCAGCACAGGCTGCAAACAAATATTTGCTGCTTGCAAGGACTATGGCATGTAGCATATGCTATATAAATTGCGTATCCAGACAAGTGTGTATTTACCAAATCCACTTCCCACAAGGCAAATGTGTCCTTAAACATGCAGGTATGAAAACAAAAAACCCTGAGCTAATGACATTCAAAACCCCAGGTATTTCATAAATAAATATCCATGCAAAAATGCTAGCTGGAATACCTGTGTATTCACTGAGAGCAGAAACATGAACACCATGCCCCAGACAGTTTTGTGAAATAAATTTTGTCTTCAGTTTCAGTTTAATAGCTCAAGATCTTTCTGCCAGATGTATGAATGGCTTTGGGAGGAAAGACACAGGAAGGAAAATGAAGATGTGATCAACCTAGGAAATGGTTCTTGGGAAACCTTCCAGCATCATGAGCAAGCAAACACAAGAGTGCATTAGCACAGCACACTGTCTGATGAACGCTCCAGCGGCTGGTTCATGGGACACAATGCTTTGTTTCACTCAGAAACAGACATTTGTGGCACAGGAGAAAGCAAATGCATGTAACAGACACAACTTTAAAGGTTTTTAGCAGAGGCTCATGACATTTTACCAAAGAACAAATGCCTTGTGGATGTACTAAGAGAGATGTCAGGACCTGAAATGAATTGATGGACCACAGTCATAGCTAATTGACAGTGACATGTTTTGCTTTGCACTGTTTGGACTGGAAATGACATCTTGAGAAATTAAACTGAGGCCACCATGCTCAAAATCACAGTTTGTCAGCTGTTCTAAGAATCCCTTTCAAGAATAGCACTGCATGCTACATTATGTGTCCCTATCTCTAATTTTGAACTAGTTGCAAACAGACAAAAGCATTGATAAAATGTGTCAAGAGTATTAAACTCAAAGATGCTGAATACACCAAATAGTGCAAAGGAATTGTACACAGAGAAGCAGGGCAGCTAGAAAAATTAATTTGGAACAGCAGTAAGATTTCAACACAAACAAAGAAAAGCTATTGTATCAAAGATGAAATGTAGAGTTGTAACAACAGGAGCTCATAAAGATGAAGGCTTGGGAATAATGGGGTGGAAGGTAATATTGGTGCTGTGTAAACAGAGGCATCATACACACATGTGACAATGTACACTACTCTTCACATAGAACTTGTAAAAATGCATGTCACATTAGCTCCAGATTACTGGCACTCTGGTGCTTGAAAGAGGGGGAGCAATGCTTTTGGAAAGTGAATTGGATGTGTGATTGGAGAAGCATTGCTCGGGAAAAGGCTGCTTGCAATGACTGCAATTACAAAGTAATGCTAGTAGGACAGAAATCCCCACCAAGCAGAGACAGATATTACCTCTGAGATATACCACAGGGCAAAGCCAGAGCACTGGGAGTCTCTCACAAAAAAAGAAGTGGTATTTCAGGAGCAAATCAGGCTGCAAGCATCAGGATCACAGAATCATAGAATACTTTGTATTGGAAGGGACCTTAAAGGTCATCTAGTTCCAACCCCCTTGTCATGAGCAGGGAAACCTCACAATAGACCAGGTTGTTCAAAGCACCATCTAGTGCTGAACACAGCCAAGGATGGGGCATCCACACCTTCTCTGGGCAGCCTGTTCCCATGCTTCACCACCCTCACAATAAAGGAAAAAAATCTACCCTCATTCAGTTTAAAGCCATCCCCACTTGTCCTATCACTACATGCCCTTGCAAAACTCTGTTGTAGTTCCCTTTAGGTACTTGAAGGTCCTGTAAGGTCTCCCTGGAGCCTTCTCATCTCTAGGCTGAACGATGCTAACTCTCTCAGCCTATCTTCACAGGAGAGGTGCTTCAGCCCCCTGACGATTATCATGGTCCCCTTTGGACTCGCTCTAACAGGTCCATGTCCTTCTTATACTGGGTGCCCCAGAGCTGGCTGCAGCACTGCAGGTGGGGTCTCACCAGAGTGGAGCAGAGGGGCAGAATGCCCTCCCTTGCCCTGCTGGCCACGCTGCTTTGGATGCAACCCAGGACGTGGTTGGCTTTCAGGGCTGTGAGAGCATACTGCTGGCTTATGTCAAGCCTCTCGTCCCCCCAACACTCCCAAGTCCTTCTCCTCAGGGCTGCTCTTGGTCTGGTCATCTGGGCTTAGTGGCTATTGCGAGGGTAGTCCAATGGGATCAGGGTCTAAGTCAGGCAGGCTAGTGAATTAGAGCCACTGTTTAAAATGAAGGTGAGTTGACAGAGAAGCAAGAAAAACCAAGGGAGAAGATCTGTTATCCCTTTTATTGGGAGTCTGGAGGCTAAAAAGAACCTGAGAAGGAGGCATTTGCTGTTGCATGAAGGGTCTAGACTGGAAACAATGACTGCATGGCATAATGTGCACCTGAGACCTGATACAAACCCACCAGTCAGGCCAGTCTTTTCACCACTTCCAAGAATCCTTGGAGCCAACAGGACTATGCTGCCCTGACTCAGATACTTGTCACCCCCTGAGGCCAACCTGCTTGCCCCAGTATTGATCCAGACAGCCCAGTTTTCAAGACCAACTGGTGCTCCTCACCTGACCACCTTGGTGCCGTTCCTCATGACCTGCATGTCCACCATGCAGCCACCCATGACGTAAGCAGCCAGGTTCAACTCGGAGAACTCGGCCTGGAGTGGAGCAAAAGGACAAAGTGTTACTCAGGGGCAGCAGAGACACAAACACATGGATACAGACGCAGAGTTTTCTTTGTCTGGAATGTGCCTTTCCTTCTTTTTTCAATTTTTTTTCCTTTCTGTGAGGCAACTGGAGATCCAATTATAGCTAGCTTGCCCTGAGAGACTGCAGAAGTATTTATGGCTCCCACACTCGAGGTGTAAAAGTATACAGGATTAGGCTTATTGCAGTAATGAGTACTGAAGGAATTAAGAATGAGCAAGCTGAAAAATGCACACAGGAAAGAATAATAATAATACTAATAAAAAGAGGTAAGGTCATTTGAATTCAAATTCCAAGTTTCCACTTGGAGACATCAATTTAGAATTATTTCTGAGTTGGCTGCTGTGCCACTGGCCAGCTATAAATCTAATACAAAAGATTTAAACCTTTTAAAACCTCATTATGTTGCAGGAAGGTGATAAGCAGAGGTCACCTGATGTGATTTGCTTATTAAGATTTTTACTATTAAAGAGTTAGCAAAGCTGGGCAGGCTATAAACAGAGCTGCTCAATCATTAAAACGCTTTGTATTTTAAAAGAGGCACGACTTACAAGGCTGGAAAGGTTGGCAAGGGATATTTCAGCCGTGGGGAGCAAAAGGCACAGGGGAGATTGTGACTGCAGAAGTTGTCAGTGAAGGTCAGGACACAAATCAGAGTGACTGGCTGGGTGAGAGAAGTGATAATCCTGACTGGAGAGCTAGCAAGGCTTGGTGGTCTCAGGCCACTCTCAGTAGGAGGATGGCAGGATTACCTGATCAGAGTTAGTCTTGTGCTTCAAATCCTAACTCTGGTCTTGATGAGCAAATGAGTAAACCTTGAACTAGAATATTCTAGTGCCATGCAGGTCCTCCCTTTCTAACATGATGCAGATTCAAAATCTGATATTAAATTAGTGCCTGTGATATAAATATAAACAAACAGGTTTAATTTTTTGAGGCAGAAAATATAGTCTTCTCCCTTTGAGCAGTTTTTTTCCCCTTCCTTTTTCAGGCATTTTTTCTGACTTAGTATGATGAGGACTGGGCAGAAGTAAAATCATCTTCTAACCAGTAGCTATCTAATACCAGAACACTCAGATGGTGCTGCTAACACTTATGATTTTATTGAGATCCTTGTGCTGTTTAATGTTCTTCTGCTACTTCTATTAGCTGGAACCAAAAGATAGTGCCAGGAACAACTTTTATACATTAAAAAAAGGCAAAAAAAGGCAGGGGAAGAAAAAAAAAAGCATGTTTTGTCCTCATGAACTCATGGAAAAAACTTGCCAATGGAGAACTAGTGCACCTGTAAAGGCTCAAAGGCCAGATGACAAATGAAAAAATAATTTACAACTTTCTTCTTTTAAAATCCATGTAATTTTAAAGCAATGGCTGCGGACTGGTGACCCAATGATGTAATGAGATTTCATGTCTGTGGCCCTGCGTAAACTTTTTAAAGCAACACCCTTACATGATCTTACATCATTGTAACTCCTAATTACAATGAAAAAAGGGGGAAAATTCCTGTTGCCAAGAAATAAATGCTACTTCAAACACAAACACATACACACACAGACACACTCACAGGGAGGGATTGGCAGTGGTTCAGGTGACTGCCTGGGTTTTACTCGTGAGAGATTGCACTGTGTTGCCTTGGCCACAGCCACGCTTCTTCAGTGACCCTGTCAGATCAGAGATAAGAGAACATGTACCCCTAAAAGGCACCTGCCTTTTATACATTCAAAAAATCTCAGGAGATCTAGGGAGAGAGGAGTCCACCTTGGACAAATTCAGTAAGATCAGATGCTTTGGGCACCATCAGTGATCTCCCCACTGGGTCAAGGCACGCTTGCTAGTTTACACGTTAGCTCCAGAGGTTGTGTGGATCGGGGAGATGAAAGGATGTTTTTCCCACCTCTGTGTCTCCATATGCCTCAGAGATGTCCTGCTCTGAAAGCAGAGTGCTGTCGAGCTGGACCTCCAGCTTCTGCTGCTGAGGAATGCACTCTCTGATGTGAACACCAGCGCAAGAAAGGGAAGTTTTAGGTCTGTGTTTTCATGATTTTTATGCTTTTCTACCATAATTTTTTTTCCATAATGGTTTGTAGTAAAGAGCTTAACACTCCTCTTTGCTGGGGGTGAAAACAGACAATCTTCATTCGATGAGGGGCACTTACAGTCTAACTAAGTTGGTGTGACAGGCGTTTCCCTGAGGAAGTCAGGCCAAACAAAGCTGTGCTCAGACACCTGACCTGCAAACAGGCCTGAGAACCCCCCGAGCTGGTGAGTACTTCATGCCAAACTGCCAGGACCAATTTCAGGCCCTGCTAATGTCAAGAGCCAGAAGAAAAGGAGAAATCCCCTTTGGCAACCATTGTCCAGGGAACCCTGGCAAGGAGAGAGAAGTGTAGAGAGGGTCTGGGGGATTCGGCTATCTCACCCCCAAAACACCCAGATCTACAATCAGAGCTGAGGGACAATCCTGACCTTTTCCTGGCATTCACTTCTGCTTTAACAGACAAAGTTAAGGAATGCTGCTGCTTTCATGTAGCTGCTTTGTCCCATCCAACAGGCTGCTGCTAGCTGGCGTTTGGAAGAAGGCTAAAACCTTCAGTCAGCAGAAATTGTTTCCTGTTGATTTTCCAGTGCTCCCTGTATTTTTAACTTTGTGGGTTTTGTAGCCTGATGACTTCCCTTGGCTGGGATTTCAACTCTGAGATCATCTCCAGGCTGAGTTTACCTTGCAGACAAAGAGGTTTTTGAAAGCAGACCATGCAGATACAGTGACAGGTAACTATGCATAAAACAGGAGAGCCCAGCTCCCCGTGGCCTTGCAGAGTCACTTGCATTAGGAATCATGGAACAGAAGAAGGCACTGCATTAGCCTGGTGGTGTTTTATACTCGCTTTGCAACAGTGCCAGTGGCTGCAAAAACATTCAGGGCAAGAGCAAACCAGGTGTGACAAATGTGACACAATCTGTCTTGAAGAATAACGTAACACAGACTGTGGGAGTAGAAATATTTCATACCTCTTTGAGGCTCAGATATGAGATGATGCCCACAGCTACTTTGATCATAGTTTTGTCAAAAATGCCTACTTCAGGTATTAAGAATCAGAGAACTCTCCAGATCATTTGGACTAAACCTTAAGGTACTCTCAGTTTCCATCAGTGTTCTCTGTGTGCTGGAGATCTTTTTGGTGAGCTATTTTAGAGTGTCTGTTTCTGTTTCGTGATATTAAAACAAGGACGATTTTGCCATTTTAAATCATGAAATGGTAGAAATGCCTGGCTTGGTAGCTATGCCTGTTAGTGATTCAAGGGAAGCACATGTTCAAGGTGTATTTTAAGCATTCTTCATAGAATAACAGAAAGTTGTGTTGGAAGGACTTCAAGACATCACACAGTCTTTCTCTCTTTCCTAAGGCATGACCATCTCTGCCTCTGCCGTTGTGTGCAGATACTACATAACCTCTTCTGTCTTCCATAGATGAGGAACCTCCTCAGGCAGTCTGTACCTTAATAACCACAGAAAATTTTCCCAACGCCCAACCTAAATCTCTCCCCTTACCTTTTAAGACAGCAATTATTTTGTGTCCATTATGTCTTCCTGCAGAACCCGAAGGCTTATTCCTGAAAGACTTGCACATCCTTCTTCCATTTTTTTTTTCCCTAGACAAAACTAGCCCCATTCTTGTAAGATTTTCTCGTAGATGACGTTTTTCAGTGAATTGATCAGAGTTGTTGCTGACACCAGGATTCTCTCTGGAAAGTCCACAACTCCCTTCATTTGCAATACTGCCAACCATATGTTTGAGTATGGATTTGTCATACATGCAGCAGTGTGACTGCTTTCTAGCTCACATTCTGGCTGAGATCCACTGTAATCCTTGTGTTGCTTTGTCTAGGCTGCTGACTAGCCTGGTCCGTGCCATGGCTTAGGCACTTGGGCTGAGGAGTTGCTACTGTATAATCAAATCACATGCATTCCTCAGTGGATTTCATGCCTTATTTTTTGGTGGATCTTCCAATATGTACAAGGAAAAGCCCACATCAGGCTGCATTCCTAAAGCAGCACATTTCACTCCAACCATTGCAAGCATCTCAAGGGGAAAGTAAGCAATCCCTAAATCCTGCACAGGCAGAAAGGTGGGCAGATAGTACGGGTGCCAGTGGGATGAGGGTTGGGGCTATGCATGCTTGGTGCACAAGCATGCAGCACTGGAGATTACACATCCTGATTCCCCATGTCTCTTCCTGAGACATTTTTCCTTGGGGAGGCACCCTGCTCCCCACCTGCCCCCAGTACCACCAGGATTGATCTCTGGGAGAAAAGAATGGAGAGAGTCCCTCTGCGATGGGAATGCTGCTTTGTGGCTTCAACAGCAGCTTCCACAAGTGCTCTTCACAAGTCCTGAAGCTAGGATGCATTCTCCCAGAGACAATGCTGGTGCTGAAGGTCCAGATGCCTTCCCCTGCGTGAACACCTTTTGGTGCATCAGCTCTGATGGCATTCAGAATTGTCTCTTGAATTTTCATTTCAGAAGTTATGTGACTGTCTGAAAATCTGAGGTTTAGAAAAAGCGCATTTCTAAATATTTTGATCCCAGGAAATGGCTCAAAACCATAAACTCTGTAAACCTCCAAAAGTCAATGAAAATTAAAAAAAAGAAAAAGAAGAGAGTATTTTTTTAAATTTAAGAAAATAATGACTTTAGAGTCATTCTTGCTAGTTCTCCAGGTCCCTTTATTCATGGTTTCTGAATGCTTGCATGTGGCAAAGCTAGGAGAACTGCTGTTGCTGTTATTGAACTGCTTTCTGGCATTCAGTTGGAAAAAACCCCAAGCCCTAAACATATAATGAACAAAAATTATACAGTTGTTTGACAAGAGGCTAATTTTCCTTTCATCACACACAGACCTGTCAGACTACCTTTTGAAAGGACCATTTTACGCCACACATGAAAATACCTCTTTAGGGCGGGAAGTACAAAGGAGCTGGAATTCATGATTTGTATTACAATTATCTTCTGTGACTGCCAAGTACAACTTTTTTCCTGACAATGCTGCCAATGGAGTCGTAATCTATACCACAAGACTTTTCCAGAAGCATGTACATAGAAGTTCACTGAATAATCATTCCCTGAAAATAAACTGAACAGTGGGAACAAGTGAATGAGCTGTGCAAGAAGAATGTGTGTCAGACGGACGGACGGACCCACCTCATCACAGCAGGAAATGGTGGGAAGGAGACGGGTGAACAAACAGGAATAAAAGTGTAGATGGACCTTCTGGCCTCATGGCTCCCCTGTCACACTTCTCACCCCACTCCACCATCATTAGCCAGTGTCAGGAAAGACGTCTCTGAACATATTCAAATTCCTTTGGGAAATACCTGCAGGAAAGGTACCCTGAAGGTGGTGCACTCTCTCTAAGAGGTGCTGCTTGCTCTTGTCTGCTGTGTCTCCCACTGGTCCATGCAGGGCACAGGGCTGGAACAGCCCATTAGAGCCATAGGGTCTAACCTCTCACTATGCCTGGCACCATGTCATGAAACCCTTTCTTGCACCAGGGTATTTACTAAAAGCACTGATGTCTCCTTTATCCTCTGTTATGGCAGCATAAACAAACTCAACTCTGTCAGTCTCCTCTCATAAGCCAGGTCTCCATGGCCATCCCAATGCCCCTGCTCTGCACACCTCCTGCTTTGTGGACATCACTCTCCCAGACAGGTGTCAAGTGTCCCACTCATCTGCCCCCCACCCTCAGTGTCACCTACTATCCTGTCTGATGGGTCTGTGGTTGTCCAGGTCTCAGCCCCATCTCTGTTGCCCTCTTCTGCTCGTCTGTGGCTGTGCTGGGGATGCATGGCCACAAGGCATTCACCTTGGGCTTGGGGCATGTCTAATGCCCAAGAAGACCCCACATGAGATATGTTATGATCTGTATGGGAAACCCCAGGAATCCTTAGAGCACACAAGATTTAGTTTCCTCTGGGACAGCACAGAGAGGGTGGGAAAAGAGGTGCTGAATTAGTTTCTCTCTAATGAAGGAAACGATTTGACAGAGCATAAGGCCTATAGTGTAATTCTTCCTCTTCCTCAGTGTACTGTGGTTCCTAATGCCTCCTGTCCTCTGGCCAATGAAGAACTGAGGAGATAGAAGAAAAATTCTTTTTGTGAGAGACTAAAAGCAATGTGGTCCACTCCTGTGGCATGTTAAGATTATTCTTTAAGTTCACCTTAGCCTTCGAGCCATTTATTCAAACTTCTGCTTTTCATTTCGGAAAGAACTTTTTTAGTATTTGTATTTCTAGAGGAAAGAACTGGAGATGCATACACTGCAGTTCTGAAAGCTAGACATCACCAGGCAAGTAAAAGCAGCAACGTGGATCAAAATCTAAGCAGCTTATTTTTAGCATAAAATAGAGATAGTATTTTTAGACTCAGCTGTTCCTTAAAGCTTAGGGCTTTACCCACACTGAGTAAAAACTTAAACCATCAGGGTTTTAACGGGAATAGGTCAAATAGATTTTCACTTTTGGATCAGTGTTTCCATCAGTCTCACGAAAGACAATCATTGCTATAGAAGTGGAAAAATATGCAAATAACCAAAACTTAATCCAAACTGCTTCCAAAGAAAAAGGGGCCATGGCACAGGAGAACACTTGGACTGGCTTTACACCACCAAAGCCTTTCACCTCTCTCCTTGCATCCAGCAGAAAGAAGGCAATAGCACTGCCTGCCTGGTTTCACTAAATGGTGGACAATAATAAATCCTGCAGCCTTTAAAACACATTAATAAATATGGTTTCAGTGTTACACTGAAGATTAGAAGAGAAGAAACAAAGGTGGAAACAAAGTCAGACTTCACTTTCATTTTAATGGATGACAGGAGAGTGGTGTACCTGCCACAGTGTCCCTGCCAGCCCTCTCCTTATCCAGCACCTTAGCAGGTGCTGCCCACAGTAACCCCTATCTCTTCCTGGGGGTAATGGATGTGAAGAACAAGGGCCTGGGGTTGTTATCGAGGTCATGCAATTCATTCAGTGCTAAAGAACCAGAAAACCTTATTTGAGAGTCCATAAAACCTATTTTCCTACAGGCTGAGACTTGCAGAAGCAGCTCCCTGAGCAGCAGGATGGCATTTAACAGTCTCTTCCCTGTGTATTACCCAGTGTCTAATATGAACTGAATTCACCTCTTGCAGAAACTTAGCATCTTGAAACATCTGCCTGTTTCTCAAATTCAGCTGAAATGAGCCAATGCTTTCCACAGGGCTGGGTGTGGGGGACAGACAGAGCAGGACAGCAGGATCACACATGTCCTGCATTCCTCAGAGGAGGGGGGAGGCAGCCTGGAGAGCTGGTAGGGTGTACAACCAGATTAGATAACTGACTTCCCGCTGCTGAGGGAGGGAGAGACAGTGCTGCTTTCAGCACTCCTGCTCCATTACAAGTAAGTGATGCCATGACTTTCAAGAAAATATCAACTACTATCCTGTTCTGCTTCCCCCACAGATTGCTAAAATGGCTTGCTAAGAAAGAATTAAGATGTAACAAAGATGGATATGAAAGAGGAGGAGAAAAACTTCAAACCAGCTACAGAACATCCTGGAAGAATGGCAAAAGAGTTAGCATGGTCAGTAAAAATAAGGCAGTGGCTTTTTCCCAATGTGGTTTTTCAAGAGTATTTAACATTTGGATATTTCCTTTCATTGCTTTCTGCCATTCAAACTTCTTTGTTATTTAGCTTTTCAGATCAAAAGTGGTTTTTCTCCTATAAAACCTAAAAAAAGTTCCTGGGGCAAACTGTATTTCTGGCTGAGTTAATAATGTGTGGTTATCTGAACCAGGATCAAATGGAAAAATGAAAAACTGAATTAACTTACTAAGCAGACCAAATGGTTCAAGAGGTGCCCAAGAGTCAAGCTCTCTGATGAAGAGGTTATTCAGAACTGAACAGCCAGGTTAAGGCTTGTGCTCCATGGCCCAGTCTGTGTGCCATTCAGGGGAGAGTTACAGGAGTGAAGACTGGTAAGCTGGGAACTCAAAGAGAAAGATGTGGACCATACTGATGAACAGTTATTCCCTTTTTTTTCCTTTTTCATAAGAAAACTGTGGAAGAATATTTTTTTTTTTAGGTAGAGAGGGTTAGCATTCTGCCTCAGGGGACCCATTCCCACAACAGTTTAGGCTCCTGGACTGCTTGAGGAAGAGGGTGAAGAAGTCAGGAAGGCTCCAGACGAACAGGGTTGCAGTAATGAAGAAAAATTAAATATCAAGAAATACTGAGCAAGGATGGATGGCCAAACAAAGAAGGGGACAAAAAGCCAGAGTCTGAAGGAAGCAGTGCCTTTCTCTTCACCTAAACAATACACAGGAGAGCCCTGGGGTCAGATTCAAGGACTGCCCATGACAATGCAGCTTCTGTGTTTCCCTGGACAGATTGATCCAGCTGGTAAAAGTCATCATTTGTTCTCCTTCTGAGGTCTGGAGGAGTCAAGAGCAGCTCCCTGCCCACCAAACAGAGGCTGGGCTGCCTGATTTGGGTGGCAGGGAGGGGAAAGGTGGAAACAGCCAGGATCCTTGTTTTCTTGTTTTCTGTTCCTCAACTCTCCAGCCCACTGGGGGCTTCATTCCCTTGGGCAAAGAAGCAGTCCCTGTGTGGGCATTTAATGAAAGCTGCAGGGGCCTGGCCATGGTCCTCACCAGCAGAATCACATCATGGTCTTGGCTTGGAGCAATCTGTTGCCTCATCTCAAACATGGATATTCAGCCTATGTGAAGGATTTCAAGAGGTAGACTGGGAAAATCTCCCTACAGGAGTCCGTGGGGAAATGGGATAAGCTACCTTGTGGTGGTGACAAGGGTCTCAACTTGATCTCCCAGCAGGGAACCAGAGTCCACTTCTGACCTTCTGCACTCACCAACCATTTGAAGGCAGTTCCTTTATAAGGACCTCAAGTGCAGTAACATTTGAGGAGAAGGAGTATTAGGGGAAAGGTCGAGCTGGGAGGTTTAGGAAAGAACTAACAGGTCATTTTGAAGAGTATCTGGTCTAACTTTGAAGCTGGCCCTGCTTTGAGTGATGGAGACAGTTGGATCTTCTAAGTGAGAAGCATGATTTAAATTTTTAAAAAATTTTTCCTATACTCTTTTAGGATAACTGCTAAGGCAGCCAACAAAATAAGGACTTTGATGAAGAAATGCCAGGAAGAATTATTCTTGCTAATACCACCCAGACTGACAAGTACGACATCAATAAAAAAGAAAAATCTGTCCCAGAAGCAGTTTGATAAGAACATGTGCGCTCATGAACAGTCATAGACAACAGGACAGGACCCCTTTGAAAAGAGAAGAAACCTTTTTGAGGGCAATGGGTCCTGAGAAAGTCTTCAAAACCACTGCATTAATAATCTGTACATACACGATGCAGAATCAACAGCTTTATAAAAACAGAAAATATCAGGTCATTCAAACAACATTCAGATTTCTTTATCCACCCAAACATTATTATGGCCCTAATGAGTATAAAATAAGCATATGATTCCTTCAGGATCACCACCTTATCTCTACATCTCTCTCTTCTTATGCCTGCTTTCAAGTCAGGTGTCTGCAGATGATGATTGTTAATAATAATTTCTACTTTGGCAACAGCATCCAGTCATAGTCAATATGGGACTTTTGTTTGACAGACACTGCACCAGCACACAGAGCAGGGGACAGACCCCAACATGAAGAGTTTTCAGCTGAAATGAATGTCTAACAAGGCTAACAGGGAAACAGGATGTGTCCAGTGCCCATCAGAAAACAGGCTATGAGCCTCATTACTGTTCCTGGGACAGATTACCTCTCCTTAGCCCTGTCCACATGCATTCCTTAGAGAGACATTCACTTGTCACTGACCTGTTCCACTCGGATATCAAATTCTCCATTCACCTTCTTCCCCTGGAAATATTTGGCCCTGCAGAAGAAACAAGAGAGACAAACATGGTTAAATAAGATTTTTGGCTTTCATTACATACCGTTTTGCTTCTGTGTTTCCCTTTTCGCTGAAGAATTTCTATCCGGGTCACAGCATGTTTTTCTAATTCCTATCTCCTTTTAGCTTTCTGTTCTCCAGGAGAAACCTGCCAAGCCAGATGAAAACCACATTGGAACGTTCCTTCAAGGCTTGTTACTTTTTCATTTAATTTTCAAACTGAAAACCAAATGTTCTCCTAATCTTTTCCAGGGAACAACTCTAATCAATGATTCCTTGCTAGATCTCATTTAATACTCAATCTTTATTCTGTAAAAGGAGAGCAACATATGGTGCAGCACTGGGAACTTCTGATGTTGAGCAAGGAGCTTTATCATCACAGCTGAAGTACTCGTGAAGCCTGTTCTCATGCTGTCTCACTACAGAGCTGCTTTCCGCTTCTGTTTCTTCTTGCTGTTGATTTAGAGAAACCATATCTGCATCTCTACAGTATCACTGATGAAGGATGAACTCCTGAACTGAGAAACCTTGTTTGCTTTGGGGTTGAACACTGCTGTGAGAAGAACATACACCTTCCACCAGCTCTGTTCCTATCTCCCCACGTGATGCAGACACCAAAGCACTTCTAGAAGGTTGTTCCTGTGAGGGGAAGGCTGACAGTAGTGTTGGAGAAGAAAAGAGAGGAAAAGGACAGGCAGTTCTAGCTTTTTGTATTCATATTTGTGTATAATTCCCTTTATATTGATTAGTCAGTGGGGAAATTGCCAGTATAAATTTCCCTGTGAATATTTCTCCCCAGTTCTTCCTCTCACCAAACAAGCTTGACAGAAGAAAACATGAATTTATTTTGTCAGTCCTCCTCCCCTGTAAACTTTCAGAAGGCCATGTAGGCTCCAAAGGGCTCTTCTATTTGGAAAGCATTGAAAACAGTTTAGTCCCGCAAGAGCTGTTTCCAGAGACAAAGTAACTCTGGGTTCTGTTTCCAATTGGCAAAGACAGGACAGAATAAAGAAGTAAAGGAAAATGAGGGGAAGCCGGCTTTGCTCCCTATTTTATAGTATAAGCAAAAAAAAAAAAAAAAAAGCTGGCTCACATTTTTACTATGTGTCTATTTGTTCCAATAAAAAAAGGAGAGACAGTAGGAAGGCAATTTCCCCCATGGCTGAAACACACCAGCTTTTAGCTGAATGCTCCCCTCCCCCAGAAACGTGATGTGTAAATAAAAAAGTTGTTTTGTCATTCTGGCTCAAAACAAAGTCAACATTTTTCATTATAATAGAAAAAACCATTCAAAATGTCAAAAGCTTTGTGCTTAATTCTTACAAGTACATCTGAATGCTGCATCACACTTCCCTTCCCAGACAGCCCATCCATCAGCATGGTGCAAATAAAACTTCTGCATAGGTGAGGGACAATGTAGCAGCCAGGTGTAACCAAGACCAGGTGACTCAAACAAGCCCTGTTTGGTATAAAAAGCAGATCTCTGGCTACTTTTCCTTTTTATTTTGAATTTATGAGCGTTGCATGAACAAAAGCAACTCAGCAGACAAGCTAACACATCACGCCTCTAACAATAAACAGGAACTCTAAATGCACTTAATAATCCCATTAGATTTCTGGAGGCATGGCTCTAGAGGGTCTGGCAATATTCCTCACTCCTAAACATTGGGGATATTGCTGCAACCAGTGACTTCTTAAAAACTGCAATAAGCTTTCAGAGGGCTCACAGGAACTGGTCTGAAATTTGAGGCGCACTATTCCCTGGTACAAGTTTGTTTTTATTCCCAGCATGCTCATAATATATATTCCTTACCCACATTTATGAAACACACTTCCTCCCTCTATGGCCTCTCCTCTTTGCCGACCAGCTGGTTGCAAGCTCCTTGGTGATGCTCTGCTTCAGCTTGCAATGAAGCACAACAGTCTTCAGCCTGGTTCAGATGGAGCAAAGAGGCTTCCACTGCCTGGTCCAGGAAACTGGCCTCCACACGGTTACAAAATCCTCTTTCTCCTCTCTACAGTACTGGCTGTGTTCATGGATGGTCACACAGAGGGTGCATCCAGCATTAGGAGTTGTTGGAGTAGTGCAAGGGACCTCAGCTCAGACACTGTGTGACCTCTCCATCCTATCCCCCTTTCCACACAGGTTGTCTCATCCAATGTCCCAAGAATTTTCCTCCAACAGCACAATATATCCCTTTCTTTCCAAGACAGCCCCCCCAGAAGCTGAACCTGCTCTGAGTGTCTCTGAAGACTACAGGTGCTAAGCAATTTGCAGCCAAATATTTTGATCACATCATTTTGACACAGCCCAGGGTAAGAATAAAACACTTCTTACTGAAATGTCTCTGAAATGGATGAGAGATGCTTTCAACTCTCACCTCAGGTTTTGGAGCCCCTGGACAGTAGAGGGTATCATGTTTAAATGACAAATGGCCTTAGCATCCTCCTGGAGCCCCTCAAATTTTAAGCAAGCTGGAATCATTGCTGATGCTGTGGAAGCATCATACCTCTTGCAGGAGAGAGAGACTCTTCTGGTCAGTTCTGCCCCATGTATGAGGTGGTTTGTGGTCCTTACAGTGGTCATGAGACAGAGGAAAGGAAGATCACGCTGCTGTGGTGGGGATGCACGAGAAAGAAATATGGATGTTTCTGGCAGTCTCATGGCTGTACAAGACATTTGTGGATGCTCTCTGCCCCAAAACCACCTGAGCAAGTCTCCTCAAGACCTCTGCCTAGGACCTGACTGCTGCAGAGTTACCTAGGCAGCTTGTAGTCCAGCAGAGGAGCGGTGCCCAGAAGACCAGAGAAAAACCTTTCTGGGGAGCCTCGGAAGTGTTCCCACTCACCTCCAGCACAACCAGCCAGCAGCAATGAGAGGAGCAGCTCATTGCCCCAGGAGGGCTCACTGTCCCCAGCTTGGGACACCGGGCAAACCACTTGCCACACAGACCCACCATCTCTCCCAGGCAGCCAGCAGCACTGACCACTGCTTGGCTGGCCACCCCTTTATTTTAAAGCATGTCAGATGTTCAGCTCAGCAGAACACAGAGCTATGATTTGGCTAGGCAGGGTGCAGATGGGGTGGTGCGGTTGCTGTGATCTCAGTGAATTAGCATGTAAGCATGTTTTGACTGAAGAAAACTGCAGGGCCATGCTCAAGAACAGTTCCTGGGTGGGATTTATAGAGCTAGGCAATCCATTTAAATGTGGCCCCAAGGACTGGGAGGGAGGAAGCACCTTGACAAACAGCCAAAGGTCTGCCCTGGCTTGTAGGAAAGAAGCTTGCCTTGAACCCCTCTCTCCTTCTGATGAAGAAGCTGCATGCTCTGGAAAAGGACATATTTTCTGGGTGCAAAGGCATCAGACAAACATAACTTTCACTTTCTGCCTCAGCTCTGACATGACTACAGGGACATAAGAAACCCAATGCCTCTTCTTATGAAGTAATCTGGAAAGGATAGAAGTTCATTTTGCAGAGATATTCTGTAAACCAGCCCCAGTCTGCCTCAATTGCCATGGCTGGAGGAAGCATATACAACAGTTTTCTGTCAGATATGGAGTGTACCTTTAACAGCAGCAGGGAATAATAGGTGATCAATTCACATCCAATTACCTACCTCAGGCTAATTCACAGATTTTCAGATCTTCCTAGGAGAGACCTCAGTGGAACTGATACAGCAAATATTGGAATGCTGTCTTGGAAACTGGGAAGCCATTCTTCAGAGAACTAATAAGCCTGAGTCCAAATCCCCTGTGATGTGAGTAAACCCAGACTCACATCTGTATCACTGTTCAACAGAGGCCTTGAGCTACAAACTCAAGAGCTGGCTTGTACCTTCAACCCAAAAATGGGCCCTCCTCACTGAGAGCATGAAAAAGAAGGACACCAGGATATTGTAGTGGTAAATTCCTCCAAATCCTCTGACTTAGCTTGTGCCTCTGGATGAAGACACAGCAAGCAAAGAAAGCCAAGTGATGCTTTGGATGGAAACCACTTCTTATCTGGAGCAGGAAGCAGCCTTTCCAACCCTGTGGAGGGGCCAGAGCAACACACGATGAAGAGAGAAATGCGTGGGACTCTTGGGGAGAGGTAGGCAAGGGAGTGGGTGGAAGAAAGAAGGAGAGAAATGGTAAGAAGAGACCTGGATAAACAAACCAAAAGGCATCCATGGATAAATTCTGGAATTATCTGAATTATTTCCCTGGTATCACATTACACATACTTCTCTCAAGCCCTTGGGAAAATAAGGCATGCAATTTCTTTCTGGATAATGCAGGAAAAGGCAAGGCTGAAGCCCCCTGGTTTGGGTGTGGGGGCACCTTGGGGAGGGTGGGGAGATGGTGAGGCACTGCACAAAATCCCCGTGTCAAAGGGCCTGGGGGCCCAAGTGATGCACAAGGCGCTCACTGTATGTCCGCATTGTCTCCTTCATAAAAGGGGCTGGGACTGGGAAAAAGGAGGCAGTTTCCAGGATACTGGCCAGCAGCTGCTGGAATGCTTCGACCCCCCCAGCCCCTACATGCTATAAGGGCAGCAGGGAGGGGAAGGGGGAGGAGAGATGCATTTGTGCCCTTTTATTGAGAGGGTGGAAATAAGGAAGGTTTTCCTTTCAGGAGCCAGTTCTCACCCCCTCCACCACTTTCCCCACTTCAGAAATTCTCAGCTGTACCTAGTAAGAATTTTGAGATGGTCAAGTCCTGACTGCCCAGGGCATAGGGATGGGAAAAATCACTCCATAAATGCTGAGGTCTGCAAGCTGCTGGAGCTTTTGTCCACATCTGCTTTGGCCCAGAGACCTTTACGCAGTGTTCAGCTGTGGGATGGACTGGTTGGTAGTTAATACTTACTCTGCAAGAGTACCTTGGGGCAAGGGGTGGGGGTGTCAGGATGGTGAATAAGAGTGATGGATGCGTGCTTTGACACCTCAGGAAACAAGGTTTGAATTAAAAGTTAAATGGACCAGAGACAAGTGCACAAAGAAAGAAAAGGTATTTACATTGTACATACCAACAGGGAGGGACGAATGGGTAAACCTCAGGTTTGTGTTGGGTCAAAAGGTAACCCTAAACACCCTGATACTTTGGCAGGAACTCCATAGAAGTTTCAGCTTCATCCCCGGGCACAGCAGTGCTGTGACCAGCCCTGTTCTCCCCGGGGTGAGATCACCTTGCTCCCGGTGCTGTCACCACCTGACTTGCTGTGGCCACCGAACAGAACGCCAGCTGTGCAGCGCTGCAGGTGTGTCCTCAGTGTCCTCGGCTGGGCTGTGGGAACAGACTTCTTTTGTTGCCTTCTGGGAAGAACCACAAAACCCAGCCCACTCTGGTTACTGTAAAACCACCCCTGAAACGTTATTAGTTATGGGATCACATCAAGGGAAGGAACGCCTCACCCGAAGGGGGTTGTGCTGTGCTCTGATGGCAGTATGGGTTAGGGATTTTTGGATAAAGGAAGTCCTCTGGTGAGGTCCTTGATGAGATCTGAGGTCCCACCCTACAGGGCTGGGAGGATTTTCTTGGCTTGAATGCACATGGAAAGGGAAGCTTTGAGGCAGCAAAGGAGAAGGGTTTTTAAAATCTTCTTTAGTGAGCCCTCCCTTTCTGAAGGCCTGTTTTCCGGGGAGACCTGGCTTGGCAAGCCAGCAGCACTTTAAGGATCGCACACACAACTATTCAGGCCACTCTTTGTATTCAAGGAATTGTGGAGTCCCACACAATACTGGCCTCCCAGCATCTTCCTGTGCCACCTCCTGCTCATCAAACAGGGGTAATCAAAGCCATCCCCCCACCAAGAGAAGAAGCACTAGTTAGTGCAGCGCTATTGCTTTTGGGCACAGCTTTTTGTGCTTCTCCGAGCTGTCAGAATAGGAAGGACACTTTGCTGTAGGTCTGGTCCCCCACCCAGGCTGTACTGTGGTCACATTCCTCCTGCCCACAAAGAGCTGGGGGTAGGAGGGTAGGGGGTGGAGGTGGGGTACTGCATTAAGTACAACATGAGGCAGCAATTTGATTTTGTGTGTTATCAAAACAGTGCATTGCTGGAACATTTCCACATTGCTAAATCTAAATAATATGGCCTGGAGCTGTTTGCAAGGGGTATCATTTTTTGTTGAGAATTTTGCAATATTTTTTTCCAGCTGCTTCAGTTCTCCTTGAATTTGAGGAGCAGGAGAACTGGCCTAACTTGGACCAACAGTGGGGCAGGGCTGTGGACTTCCAGGCAGAAGAAATCTGGCTCACAAACTCTGAGAAATGTATCTGAGGGTTGGGTTTGTTGGTTTTTTTTAACATGTACAGGACTAGGCAGGACATTCTGAGGTTAAATTCTATGCATTTATAGGAACTCTGGTAAAGTAATTAAGGACCCAGATTTGACTTGCATTAGCACAGTTATAACCTGGTGGGGAATGTTTTCCATATTCTTTGTGTCTATTTTTGTAATGATACTAATCCTTTACATTTCTGTATCACCTTTCATTTAGGGGGACTAGATCCCAAGATACTTTACGTATGCAGGATAAAAATACAGACAGACACGACGGTGATATACCTAAAACAGATTGGAAAGTGATGTGATAAATGCAATTTCTTGAAAACTTTTGACAGCCTTGCCTCCCTCTCACCCCTATGTCTGTATTCTAGGGAATACAGAAACTCTCCATGCTGCTTCCAGGCATGTATATGTGCACAAACACACACACTCCTTTAACACAAGCTTGCCTCCACTTTCTGCTTTCCACTTCTCAAAAAGTGGAACTTGGCAAGAAGTATAGGAACAAAAATATTCGGTCCTGGGTAGACAAGGCTAAAGGATGAAAATATGAGGGCTTTTAAACCAGATTTGTGAAAACGTAGATTTTACATGCATGTTTTTTCAAATTATTGCTGCACTGTTGCACGGAACTTGTGAAATATTAAAAGGTCACCACTGTGTAAAAAAAGCTAATCCATAATAATCTATTTTCAGTCACCACCATGTTAGATGATTTGGGATTTCTTATCAGGAAATATAGACAAAACTTTGCAATTTAACCAGCAAATTCCTAAATTCAAGCTTGAACTCCAAAACTTACCATTATGTTTAAAAGAGGTGCAGAAATATTCTTCCTAATGGGAGCCTTAGTACATCACCTTCAGCCTACTGAAAGCATGAAATGACTCATGACACTCATTGAATATTTTTAAAAGGAATTCCTTGAAAAAAACTTAGGATTTAGGAACTCCCTTGCTAATAAAATTCAGTATTAGGGTATTATTTGACCAGTCACGTTTTTAGGCAAATGACATATTTAGGGCTCAATATTTTCATGTTTCAGAAGTAAAAATCATTTTCTTTTTAAAGAAGTTGATCATTTCCTTTGACCAGTATAAAACGGTAATCCTGTCAAATCAGTCCATAATTAGACCTGAATCATGGCGTTATTGTTATACAAAGAACCATTTCAAATGCATTAAGAGGATTTCATTCAGTGTTAATCACAGTTTTTCTCTTCCTTGATCTTAAAATTTTTGGAGACAGGATGTTCAGGCAGATTTGGCCACAAATTAAAGGGGAGAAAAAACAATGCAGTTTTGTGTCTCCTAAAACATCCTCTGTGACTTATTTTTTGGAGAAGCATGTCACAGTCCTCGTGTGTGGAGCTGCTGCACACAGGCACATGTATTTTGGCCAAGGCACCAAACACAGCACTGTGAGCTCTTGAAACAGCCTGAAACTTGGACAAAACACAGCAATGGCTTTGAAAAGCCACATGAGCTGTTTCACAAATGTAACTTAGATACCCAGCAAATGCAACAAGAACAACTTTGTTATGCTGTCTGGTCCGGAAAGCGACTCTTTTAGCATGTGTGGCTTATAGGAGCCTTAGCTGTGCTTGATCACTTCCCCCATAAGCTGTTTAAACAGGAGGCATTAGACTGGAAAGCTGAGCACTTTCACAGAGGACAGGGGTTAATAATTCACAGTACAAAATCCTGTTTGATCTGCTGAGAAATTCAATCCAGCAAGAGCATAATTTTCTTAATAGCATGGTGGGCGAGGAGGTTGCCAGAGGTGGGATGCTTTCCTCCTGGCTGAGGTCAGGCTGCCAGAGCTGGCCCACGTGCCACCACCTGGAGTTCTGCTGTCTCCTTTCCTCATGGTCCTGCTCCCTTTTGCTGTGTGTTTAACACATGCACGTGCACTCATGTCTGAGCTCCATTTTTTCTGGCAACTGCTTTAGGTGAGTTGTGGATGCGTTTTTGGAAGCCTCCCAAAGCACAGATACTCCCAGCCCATCAGAAGGAGCCTCATTCTCCAGGTGCAGGCTCCCCAGCTGAGAAATGTGCCAGTAATGACAGAAGAGGAGCCAAGCTTTTCCCTGGTGTGTTGATGCACAGGTACATTCACTGCTGTGCATGCCTCTGAGGGCTGCCTGTCAAAGCCAAGAGCACAAGAGAGCTGTATAGATAGCATTTTCCTCTCGTGCACATCCTACACAAGGCAATTCACTGCGTGCTTCCTTGAAATGTCTAGAGCTGTGTCTTTGAGGAGAATGGAAAATTTGTCAGAATGTTGCCACTTTAACAGAAAGCTGGGTGAGTTCCATTGTTTTTAATAGAATGTACCTTTCTTTTACTGCTGCTAATGCAGAAAGCAGCTGATCATATTCCGTGGGACTCACACGGTTTTTATAGTGCTTTGCCTTTGGAATAAACCAGAGCGGATTGCATGTCAAGAACGGCAAGGATTTTATAGTGGAAGACAGACCGTAGATTCCCATGCATGCTCTTTCTTCCCTTCAGACCTCTGAGAGAAATCGAGTGCTGTACTGTACCATCAGAGACATAGTAGCGCCTCAGAAACAGAAAAGACTGCCATTTGTCACTTTGAAGTGTGTTGTACTTGCACTTGCCTGTTTGGGTTGTTAAAGCATTTCGTCACGCACTTGCGCAACACCTCATCCTAATCCACAATTGCAGCCCTTCGCTGTAATACAAACAGTGATGATAAATTAATGTCTGGCTTGGCCATATTGCTACAGTCTCCAATTCTGAGATAGTGTTTTCATTTAGAGAAGAGAAATCAAAGGGCAGATTCCTCTGTCTCTCACCCTTCCTGTCCGTGAACAAGCTGGTCCTTGTTGTACACTCTGTGTAACTCGCTCTCGGGGAGGAGGCACTGTGGAAGCCCCCACCCTTAAAATAAGGGCAACACTTCAGTAGTTATTTCTTGGGGATATTTTTAGTAAACTATTTCAAAAGGAGGAGGAAAATGTTTCTTGGAAACCAAATACAAAGGTTTCACAAGTAGAAAGACCAGAGCAGGTGGAGATGAAACACATTACAAACATGATGCTTCTTCCAAACCCAGAATCACCAGCACAGAAATAACAATGTGCTGTTGTTCACTTTCCAAAGTCGGGACTGTTTCTGTACATGATGCAGAGTGGATAGTCAGAATCCCTGGATAATCAGCTTCGTCAGCTGGGCTCTCACAAGGCAAACACTGCTTCCTGAGGCTGCTCAGCCTGAACTCACATAACACCCTGAGACCACGAAGGTGGCTAGCATTGCTCAGAAGTACCTTACCAAAAGTAAACATCCATGGAGCCATGGAGCCACTGCTCTTCAGTGCTGCTCTCAAGGGGCTCACTGAGTTTCCTGGAGACACAAAAATCAACCAGCAAGAAGCACTCCTGGCCCACTGGAGTGGTTGCATTGGTATGTTCTCTCAGAAAGGACCATGTACTGCTGCCTTTAAGCTGGGGAAGTTTCCAGACATGTATTTCTGTTCATGCTGCAAAGAGCCATGGCAGGGAAGGGTTAGTAATGTTCTTTCCTTGTTTTTCATGTCATACATACATCAGGGTATGATCATGAATTCATACACTAATTTTGTTCAGTGTCCTCACAGCCTTAGAGAAAGTAAAGGCAGGGAGCCTTTGCAAGCAGCATTTGATACCTGCAAACTTGTGGGTTGAGTCAGAGAGCTGGGATAAATGAAAGGGGTATCCCATAGTTCCTAGAAACTGCTCAGTTATAGACAGGAGAGGGATAGCCAAGACAGCAGGATGCATGGAGTGCTTACAGGAGTGGAGGAGTGAGGACAGCATGGGTAGCCATACTTCCTCTTTATATATCCCAGCTGCTGCTCCCTCAGCAAGCACAGCTCACAGACCACAAAGTCTGCATGACAGAACCGCAGCTGGGAGATGTAAAGGCAGGGATTCAAATGAAGTATGTGTATTTTAAAACACGAAAACACTGCAGCAGGGTCCAACCCCTCCTTGTCCTTTCCCCTGCCCCGACTACCCTCAGCACCATTAATCTCGAGGGAAAACTAGACCCGCCTTTGAGCTGGGGCTTTCCTCTCTGATCGCAGTGTTTGCGCTACACAGTGCTGGCTAAGCCCCAGATGCGAGAGCTGTGCAACAAAGGCACTCCCATCCCAGACCGAGGATGCTGTGTTAAGGGACTGCCACCTGGCAGCATCTCCAAGGAACTGCAAAAGCATTTCACAGAGACAGTGGTTAGTGAGCATCAGCCTGCGGGAGGCTCGTGGTGTGCCCAGGAAAGAGAGATCAGGTCTGCTTGAGCAAGACTGGTGTTGCCGACTGAACGAGCTGGCGCTGAGGGGCTGCTACTGTGATGAAAGACACTAGGCCAGGGAAACATTCATGGTGAAAACCTTATCAGGGACTTTCTCACTCGGTTAAGACGTTGCTCTTGCTTTGAGAAAAATCCCACTGTTTTCCCTCTCTTACTTCAAGTTGGTTGAAGATGCCTGACCTACTTGTACTCAGTTGTGGTCTCTTTTTAGGTAAGAGCTAAGCTCTTGATTTGTGGAGATACACCTAAAAAGGTAGGTCTCACCTTGTCCCCACTCTTCCTGTTAAACAGAGAAGACCAAAGGTGACAGCTGTACCGAAGAGTGGTGTGGGATGAAAAGAAAATAAACTAATCTGCCTTGGCCAAGACCCAGTAACCCAGCTTCTTTAATTTTGAAGTCTTCAATGCCGCCCCCTTACCTAGGCTACTCTTTCCTTCTTTTGTCTTGAGACAAGCTGGCAGATGAAGCAAGAGCATCTCCTCAATACATTCTCTGGATTTTTCCCCCAGATAAGACTCTCAGACAGGTTGCCTAAAGCTTTCTAAACCAGCTGACTTCAAAAAGGAGCATACAAAAAGCAGTAAGTCATTTCTCTAGCATTTCAGAAGACTACAACTGTCTTACCCTTTGGAAAGTGTACTGTGCTACCCAATGTCATAGGAAACAAACTTCCAAACTTTTGTGTGTAAAGAGACCTGCATGAACAAGACAAATCTGAGGCTTAGCTGAGCCTGAGATTCCTTTGGCAATAGTTGTTGCTATGCTCAGCAGGTGAAGGGCCCTTGACAGGTAGTAGGAAGCTTGGTTATCTTACCATAATTTATGTATAAATTTGCATACAGAGAAAAGCTCAAGAGAGATGGAGAGATTGAGTCACTTTTAATTTTTAGAGTCAGCACAGTGGATTAAGGTCCTGAACCACATCATTAATACACCTTCAGCTGTTATCTCTTAGGATCATTGCTAGATATGACAGCTTGGCTAAGCCTGCTGAGCCAAGAACCTCCTATACGTGTTCATATATTAAAGTTATGAAGAAGTTGGTCAATGAATACCAAATGAACATTTTTTACCGAGAAAGTTATGAAAAAACCCACTCTGCCGTTCACGCAAGTCATCTGACAGACACCAGCCTGGGGCCAGAGCTGGTGACTCAGATGTCAGAGTATCTGTGCACCCCCTGCAGATTATCCGTGATTCCCAGATCCCTGAGAATGTGCAGCTGAACCCAGTGGGGGATCACTGATGACTCACCAGTCCGTGTGTGCGTCATCGATCACCAGGAGGATCTTGGGTTTCTGTGCCATGGGGGGCGTGGGGCCGGCCGAGTGATCGATCAGCCCTGCAGCCGCTTGCGTGGTTTGCTTCATGGCGCTGGAGATGGAGCTGAAGATGCTGCTGCCGGTAGAGGAAGAGTGCGGGGGTTGGGGTGGCTGCAGATGCTTCCTCTCCATGGCAGGAGAAACTGGGGAGCTCGTGGAGCTGTCGGGGCGCTGCAAGTCCATCATGTAGCCATTGGGCAGGTTTGCCACGAAACTACTGTCTGAGAGACGCCGCCGGAGGAAATTCATGGTTGCAGTGTTGTGCGGAAACTTCCTCAGCAAGAGCAAGGCTGAACAGTGCTGTTACCAGTCCTGGAGGATGTCCCTGTGTCCCTTTGTGTACCTCCTCACAGTCCAGGCAGGCAGGCTTTCTCCCTTGAAATCCTGCTGGAGAAATATGTCTAACTTTTTCAGCTTTTTTTTCTTTCTCTCCTGTGGGAAGAGAACCAAAGACATACATGTCAGATATATACTGTGAGACTGAGATAAGAAAACCCCTTTTGGTCTCTTAGACAGGTAGGTTAATCAACAAGAGAAGAAAGGACTGCTGGTTGCTATGCAGTATTCCACGCTAGAAGCTTGGCTGTCTAATCTTGACGCATTTTTTCCTCTCTTGTTGGTGTTTATGGGAGTTTTTTGTTTGTTTACTTTGTTTTAATAAGAAAGATCTCTTTATTCTGTTCATCTCTTCAAGTGAGAAAATGAACACTGCAAAATATAAGTATTTGACTCTTCTCCCTTGACCATGGTGTGATGACTTTGTTTTTACCCAGAATACTAAGTATTTCAGCAGTTAAATAATCTCATGGTTTAAAAAATTTTCACCTCTAGGACATCCCAGAAAACAGACTTCCACAGTGATTTCCCAAGAAATTTTTATCTGCTAAGACAACCTTTAAGTCTTGGTTGGTGACATTTAGGGGAAAACCAAAACAAAATTATTGGTGGTAAAACATACATATTTTTCAAGACATACATATTTGCAGCAACAAAAATGAGAGTTATTCCATACATCAAGTGAGATGAGCCACATGCATTCTTGGTATCATTGTTTAAATTATGCCCGACCGACTTCAAGTCTCTTTGAATGACCCCCTACAAATACTGGAGCTGCTTGCCTTCACCTGGTTCTGTCTCCCTTACTGCTCACCCTCTTGTCCCAAACTCTGATTGCCTCCTGATGGCAGAAAACTGTCTTTTCCCAGTTGTCTAAGAGAGCTCATTGTGAATCTCCCTCCTGGAGCTGCGGGTGAGAGCTCATGGTGCAACCAAACAGCTTTCTTAAAATAAGCTCTCATTTTTCACCTACAGGGATTTACAAAACTTTACACACAAAGGATTCAGACTGTCCATGTTCGTACCTCTCGTAGCCCCCAAACCCTTAGGGAGGCTCAGATGAGCAAGCTACAAAGAGCCCCTTGGCACATGTCCCCAGATCTCATCATCCATCACCACCCCGACTCCATGGGCATAGGATCCATCTGGAGCACAGAGCTCCCTGCTGGAGCTGCTGACATTGGCTCATTAGAGTAATTTTTCTTTTGATTTCTAAGCCCTGGCAGTGCAAGTCCTCTGGCTTTGCTGGAGCCTGGAGGTGGTCTTTTCCCAGGGAACGGCTCAGGAAATCTTTAATAACTTCCTGCCACATTTACAGTCGATAACGTATCTCGGGGTATTGTGCTGACTTCCCGCCTGGTCCTGGCGCACCCGGTGACTGCACAACATCAGCAGACACACACCAGGGAGCACTTTAGTAGCACTGACTGGTTCTGCAGCAATTGTTCCAAAAAGCAGGTAATGGAGAGTGCCCATGAACTATGAGCTTGCTACTCACCTCATATAGACACCCACACAACCCTTGTCCTACTGCAGGAACGGTGAGGGCCAGCACAGAGCCATCCACTGTTACCTGTCCAGGATGACCTGGGTGATACAGCCTACAAAGGTTTTAGGGGATTTATATACCACAGACTGGGTAAAAATGTGCTGCACTGTCCTCTGCTCAGGAACCTGTGCTTTCTCCTTGCATAACACAAAAAAGAAAAATCTTGGGAGAAGCATCTGTAGCACAAGACACCTGCTCTTTGCATGACTTGCACGACATCACAGAGCTGCTGGTTCCTGCTGTGGCAGCTCTTAGCCACGGGAGGGAACCTGCCCCCAGCCATAGAGGCTGGACAAGGCTCTTGTCACCAGCCACTATCCTTGGGACAGGGTCCATAAGGACTTGCATGTTCGTGAAGGTGTTTCTCCCCCACTGCCAGGTGCTTGCATAGCTGCTTCCTCCTCTGAGATATTTGCACTCTCCAAATGAACATGGGTACCTTGCAAAGCACCAGCAAGTAAATAAATGGGCAAATGTCTCTGCTGTGCCCTGCAGTGAGGGAAGAACAGCATGGACACTCATGAACTAGGGTGTCCCAAGGCTGGGCAGGGCCAAAGTATCCCATGACGTGCATGGAAGGCACACAGGTTTCCTCTGCAGCGGGGCTTCCCAAATTGTAGTCAGTGCTCGCACTAAATAATTTATCATACTTAGTGCAAGGCCATGACCACTCTCCTCCTGGAGCCTTTTAAACAACAATATTTGCAGTGACCTGTCATTTTTTTCCACCAGGGGTTTTGTAGTAGAAGATGTTGCCCAGGAGATGCTGGGAGCTGGCAAAGTTCTCTTGTCTAGAGAGTTTGGGACGTGGCACTTAGTCTGGCCTTTCCCTCTGTGGTTGGCGCAGCCTCCACTATCTGCTAAGACTGGGCTGCATGCCGTTGGCTTGGGAAGGAGGGAGAGGAAACCTAAGCACTGATGTCACAGGGAAATCTCCCTCTGGCAAAGCATGCGGAGGTTGAAATCAAACAGGATGACACTGCTGCAGCAGAGAGTAATGCCTGGCTCCACTCTGGGGTTCCTGTCAGGACCTTCAGCTTTGGGTATCTCGGAGTGATGGCACAGACTGTCCTCTGCTCATTACACACATTTTTCTAATTATCTGGCTAATGTAATTAAAATAGATTTTATCTTTTTTTTTTTTTTTTTAAATGAAGTTGTTGGTGGCTTTGCTGTATTGATTTGCCAGTTGCCATTAGTGTTGCCACAGAGGAGATCATCTCTGCAATGGGAGCAGTGCAAACTGCCAGCAGGTTTTCTGCCAGCAGTTTGCCCTGCTTTGCTCACTGGAAAACCTCATATTCTGCTTCTGCATCACTCACTGATATTTAACTTTCACAAGTAGGCGTTTACATCCAGGCACAGCCTGAGTAGGTTAGGACCTCATTTTCCTACTGCTTGAAACTCTCTGTGGACTTCCTGAGGGCTCAGCCTGCCAGGCCAAATCTGGCTCTGTAGCTTTCGTGCAGCACAGCATCCACCCAGTGCACATACAGATCCTACCATAGCAAGTGAGCGGGGCTGCAAATTTAACAAAGCCAGGAGCCTACACCTCCATCAGAAGCAAGACAGATCTGCTGAGTGGTATTTTGTCACTCCAGAGCCACAGGCAGGAGAGCTGCTGGCTCTACACCATCAAGCTGTACGTTCCCTGTGTACACCAGTGTTCCTTTGGCTCACACGGAGACACATCACCTACTTAATGCAGTGCCAAGCACAAACTTGCCTGCAGGAAGGGAGCTCCCTGCACAGCTGGAAATACAGCCCATGGGCTGCTTCCAGACCAGGCAACAGCTCCTGTGGAGTTCCTCAAGTTGCAAGACAAGCAGCTGCTTCTCACAGTGCAGGAGTCATCTGCTGCTGAGTGAAACAGCTGCTCCTGAAAGCTAGCTGGGAAAACAGCATTGGGACCATGGAGCTGCAGGCTGGGGATCTGGTCTGTACTGCAGGGTGAGGAAAGGCACAGGAGAATGAGTGAGTCCTGAGGAAAGAGAGCAGGCAAGAGAGATGGGGAGAGGAGGAGGAGGAGAAGGCACAAGCAGAAAGGGAGGAAGTAAGCAGGAATCAGCTTAACCAGAAGACAATGCAGGAACACACAGAAATCCCAACAATGTGAGCACCATCAGGGAATCAGAAGGGAATAATGTGAGCAACTAAATGAGGCAAGAGGAAGGTCAATTAGGGCTGACCTTGAAAACAACAGTCAAGAGGCTGGCACTGACAGCCCCTTACTAACATGCAGTTAAACTTCCTGGCTGATATTTTTGGAAGAGCAAGGGAGGATATGCAATCTACTCACTCAGCACACTGACAGCAGCCAGGCACCTACCTTCTCTCTCTCAAGGATATACTCCACGGAGATGCAAGTTATCTCAGAAAACCTGTTGACATGTGTTAGAAAACAAGAACAAAATGTTCACTTAAACCTCTTGTGGGGTTATTTTCTGATGTGTGGTAGCGTCCGGAGGGAACCACGCTCAGCTGGCTGATAGCTGTTAACTGTGCTTAGATTTCCCCTGAGCTTGTTATCTCATGCTGTCAGGTAATGAACTGACATGGCCATGCCAGCCTGCATCTGATTGCTGCTCATGAGAGCCTCAACAGAGCAATGCTGGGGGCAGCAGGATGGAAAAACAATGCAGAGGGATTATCCCCCCACCTCACCATAAGGGACTGCACACTTCCTTCTGCCCCACGGTGGGTGGGAAGGTGAGGGGATGCTCCTCACCTGGCAACAACCACTGACTTACACCCCTCACATCCATTTTGCAGACAGCCTTCAGCATGCATTCAAGTTTTAATACATTCACATGGATCCCTGTCTGCCTTCAGGCATACTGACATAACGTGGGAGTCAGCTTCTGCGGAGGGGCAGCTGTATTAGGAAACTCAAAATCCAGCTGGACGGCTTTCCACATAGAGCATATTTTTAAAAAGTGTATTTCCCACATTTCTAGTACATTTTGAAAAAGAGGAAAGCAAGAGATTATTTATTACTGTCAAGCTTTCAGTGTTTCACCTTGAATGGCTTCAGCATTCCTAAGCTTGGCATAACTTGGCATTTCTTGGGAAGAATGGAAAACAGAATAAAGCAAATGGTTCTGAAATTGATTAGAATTTTTGTTAGATTTTTGATTCAATTGCCACAGTCCTGGATTCAAGAGGTTCACATGTTTAAACATTTCTTGGTATTTTTCAGCAACAGCTGAAATTCCAAA
Source organism: Coloeus monedula (assembly GCF_965178545.1). NCBI lineage: Eukaryota > Metazoa > Chordata > Aves > Passeriformes > Corvidae > Coloeus > Coloeus monedula. The sequence goes on from NC_138784.1 coordinate 22,910,172, forward strand.
AATCAGGAAATTACAAAAATATGGGTTAGAATAAGAAAAGGATACCCCACCAAATATTCCACGTTTTGTAAACCTGAAGCATCTACAAAAAGCATAAGAGTTGAAAAGACTGTATGCCAGCTGAAAGAACAGAGGGAAGCAGAGTTTCCATGCTGGTTTTCAGTTTGCAGACAGCTTTCCCAAACACCAGCAACAGGACACAGCCCTAATGTAGACACCGGTTTAAATTTTCCAGAGTATGTAAAACTACAGCACAAATTCCACTGACACTAGCAGAGCCATAGGGTGTCTTTTGAGGCAGTTGCAAGAAGTCAGGGGCCTGCAGCTGGAGGGAGTGCCAGGGCAGGGGAGCAGAAACAGTTATCAGGACAATAATCCTACACAGAGCCCAAGCCTCCTGCTATGTGTTAGACAGCAGATCAACAGAATCAGAGAATGGCCTGGGCTGGAAAGGATCTTAAAGATCATCTAGTTCCACCCACCCTGCTGTGGATTTTCACAAGAAGTCAGTCTCTTGAGCATTCGATTTCTCTGTTCAAACAGAGAGATTGTCAGAGATGGCAGGACATCTCTTTGTCAGAAGCTAATCACAATGTTCAACATGCTTCATTAAGCCACTGAAACATATAAAGGTGCAATAATTCCATCCTCTTATTGCTGCATTCCTGTAGAGCTTAAAAAAATCCTCTCTGCTTGCTTGGGTGGCTATTTAACTGGAAGTCTGGGTTTCACAAATCTTATTTGTATCTTCCTTTCGCAAAGCTGCCAGGGCTTCCTACGTATCAGTTTTGTGGTAGGGGGGTTGCCTTATCTCCTGAAGATAGTGGGGGTGTGCATATCAAACCAAGTGCAGATGGGACCACTTCCCAAGAGCTACACCCTCATTTGCACAGCTAATGAATTAGTCTGCTTCCTCTTTCACCTATTATTTCATAATGGCAAGTGAGGAAAAGAAGATGGGGAAAAACAATCTGAAGTGACAAAATGTTGCTGTAAGATCATCAGACTGTCACGTAGATTGCAAGGGAAGATGACTAAAGCCATGAACAATAGTGAAAAATTTTCTAGTGAAAAATAAATCTGACTATTATGATAATACTCTCTGGCTTTAATATCCCCCAAGAACAAATTACAATGTGCTACTTCTTGGAAACAATGTATTACTTCCTCATTTTAGTCTCACTTTGGAAATCCTACTGGCACCTAATAGCTGTGGTGCTGTCTCAGTGGTAATAGGCTCTTGTCAATGAGCTTATGGAAGCCTTTCATGGCCTCTGTTCAACATCAATAATTGCTTATCATCAAAGCCAGACCCAGCTCAACTGGAGCAGGCAGTGTGTCTAATCCTCGACTGCCACAGAGCCATCTCCATCTGAAAGTCAGTTGAGTTTGCATCCTGGCTCCATTTCTTGTTTCCCAAGAGTACTGTGGTCATTCCTACCCCAAGCAATAGCGACACTAATGATTCCATTAAGGCTGATAGTTACACACATGCCAAAGTGGCTCCTCACAGTGGTAGTAAAGGAAAGCTGGAGACAGCAGTACAAACCAGAGAATTTGTAGAGGTAAATGCTCTGCGTATTAAGCGGATGAACTTGTAAGAAGGAAGCAATCAGGGCTCAGAAGGCCCTGTCTTTTTCCTTCCCAGTCTTGGATCTGATGCAGTTCATGTTGTGTGTTGTGAGACATGCTCCAAGCGTCCTGCAGCAACTGTACAAGTCCTGATTTCATGGTGATAAGAGTGAAAGTGGCACCAGACATGCCATTAATAGAGCAGGGATTTCCTTCAGCTGAGAGGCGTGCTGCTTTGAAGAGTGCTGATCTGAATAAAATCAAGAAGCTGGGTGTATTTAATATGTAGGGCCTGCCAATATGCATTAGGGCTCATCCAGATAAGAGGTGCCTCAGGGACTGACAACTCCCAGAGTCTCAGAGGAAACTGCAGCAGCTTGCCCAGTGCTAATGGGACTCATGTCTTGATTGTGATCACAAACACCTCCTCATTTCTGTGCCATTTTCTTTCTATTCTATTCCAGTTCTGCCACAATAGACTGATTATTAAAAATGCTTGTAAACAAAATATTTCATTACCATAGAGTAAACTAGATATGTTGTGGGAAAAAAAAGTGCTACAGGCTGTGAAACAGGAAGAAACAATTAAGTAAGAGATTATAATATACATGAAATAGATAATTATTAGTTAACTGATAATGATAAGAAGGATCTTCTGTTTGGAGCACAAATTATATTACTTTTGATATGTCTATAAGACAAAAATCTGTTGCATATTTCCAAATAACAAATCTTCAAACACAACTTCATAATTCTGGCATCTATGCTTCTAATTCATTTTAAGATGCCAAAAAAATTCAGTTTCTTTCCCAAATGTTCTGTGCTTCTAGGGGTTAAAAAGTCTTCCTTCAAATATCTAAAATCCTCTAAACCCTCTGCAATACTAATATATTCCATCTAAGCTTTTCTGCCATTTGCATCTGCCTCATTTCTTCCCCTTACATCATTCCAGGCACCACCATATTCCAGTTTCCCAGATTTTCCCCATATGGCAAGGAACCCCTTATCATGTACTTGAGATTTACTTAACCTGATGGTGTGAACAGCAGATACCTGGAGAAATAAGACCTGTAATTTGCCTTTGTGTAGTTCATTTGCTTTCTAACCATACTTGCCCACCTCATGTAGCAAAAAATACTAAGCCAAGAATTTGAGCTCGCTTACTGATTTAGTTTGATGATGGAAGAGAAAGACAATGTTTTACTGCACTCTGGGCATGATTGACAAGATTTCTGACTCAGCTGTAAGACAGCTTGATGCCAATTCTTTCACGTGATGTAGAAGTGGTGGGAGATTGACTGGCTGGACTATTCCTGCCAAAGAGACAGAGAAAATGAGGATTGGTAGACCTTCAACTGGAGCACTGCAGGGGTCTGTCTCAAGCTCTGTGATAGCCAACTCAAACCATGCTGAACTTATGTGGGAGATGTTTTTCTTCACTTTTTTGCATCTTTAGTATTGATCACATGGAGACACATGAAAAGATGTGTGGGCTTGAGGAACATGTCCCTTTTGTTCCCACCATGTATCCACACACTTCTCACCCCAGCAAGTGTACAATCCCCTATCCTAGAGCTGGACTGAGCACTCCAGTCTTCGTGACCTTGCTAGTGCCTGCTTTCCTGCTGCAACCTCATAAATGTCCATAAGATCCTGCTCTAGCATGGCTGCAGGCTGGAGATGCAAGCCAAATGTATTTGTGGGGCCCACAGGAAGCTCTGCAGGACAGTCAGGGGGTAGGTGCTTAGCTCCCTTATAATAAAGGATCCGGATAGGTTTTGAATGCCATTTATGAATTTATGTTGTCTCTGTAGGGACACTGTGTTGACAAAGAGTTGCATCACCAGAGGTGCACTTCTAAAATCAGAAAGCAGCTTTTAAAAAGCTAGTGATAAATTATATCACCACCTTATTTCACTAACCCTCCTTTATCTAGGTGTCTTCTCTCCCAGTTCTGCCTGCTTGCCTATCCAGTCTTTGTACTGAAGCTGCATGGTGTGGGAGCCCTCCATAACTGGCTCCAAACATGGGATACTAGGCTTTGACAAAAAAGCATCAGAACATACAATACGTGAGTGTGGGAACTGGACTAGATCCTGGACCCAGACAAAGTTCTCAGAGATCAGGCTAGTGGGCTGTGCCCAGAGATGGAAATAAAGCACAGCACGATTTTAACAGAGTCTTCTGCCATCAGTCTGGGGAAAGGTCACGCAGTGTCAGTGCCTTGGTTTCCCATTTCAGAAGACAAGCTGTATTTTTCAGAGTGCAGAGATATTGCAAAGCTCAGCTGATACACCTCCATGCTGCACCTCTGAGCCCAACATGGGCAGCTTTGAGAGCTCTGCTTCCCCTGCTGATCAATAGCTGAATTACAAAGCTTTCAAGGGTTACAAAAGTGGTCAGCCTTATTTAGGAAACAGACCACTAAACCTTTCAAGACCTGGAGAGCATGTAGCCACCATGAGTGGGGGAAAAAATGAAAAAGCATTCTTGGAGGAAAAAGGTGGCACTCAGAAAAGTTTTGTAACAGGGAACACGAAGGATGAATCTGCACAGCTATTTTAGGTTCTCCTTCTGTGCTTTGAGAAGTTCTTTCTCAAGGAAAAGAGAGAAGGAAGGAGAAGAGGGGAAGAGGAGCATGTAGCAGCTCTGCAGCTGGGCAGCCCCAGCAGAGTGCTGTGAGAGGAGCTCAAGCCGCACGTATTGATGTGAGCTCTTGCTGAGTACACACACAAGTATGGTGTGAATAAGTGGTTACAGAGAGCACAAGCATTGCAGCAGGCAGAGCAGAAATGGGGACATCCTAAAAACCTCACAGAGATGTTATCTGAGAGCCACACTGGAGCACTCCTTTCCACATCTGTGTCCTGACTAGCGGGACAGGGGGGCAGTCACTACTTGGGTATTTACACAATGATATAGGTAATGATAGAAGCAGCATTGCAAAGTATTCCTACTCCCTCCAGGACAGTATACAAATGTATTGGCAGACCTAAGTAGTGCTGTCCCACATGACTGAAGCTTACAGACAAAAGCCACTTTTACTCTGGATATGCACTTACAGAACAAAAAGATGTCCCCAAGAGTAGACTGCAAGATCAGCTGAAGAATCCAAAACAAACTGCACAGAGCTCTGAGTAACAGCTGGAGGGCTGCCTTGCTCTGCTAGGTTTATTTCCAGCTCTTGCCCAGACAGAGTGCTTGTGCTCTCAGGATCATAAAGGTCAGAAAGTTTGAAACTTTCTAGCCACCTGATAACAACTGCATCTCTTTGTCATCACTATGGAGGCACAGAACTGGTTAAAAACCCAAACCAAACCAAACAACAAACTCCAGAGTATGACTTCCTAGCTTCAAGATTTCGGTGGCTGGCATGGATGGGCAGCTGTTAAATAAAGCAGGCTGAGGAAGTGTTTATTCCCTGCAGCTTTGCAGAGGCACTCACCCTGGCCTCTTCCTCTTAAGATGATGAGCCAAAATCTGCCTGTGCTGACACTTGCATATGCAGTGTTTTCCACAGGTTTGAGTGGAAGGGTAGAGCTGATATTCCTGCATGTTGCAGTACAGCAGTCAGTTCTCTAAAACACATGAAACATTACTCTTTTATTTCAAGACTGCACACAAAGGAAAACTAACCTTTGGGTTTTGTGGACCGAAAGACCAGTTCCTTTCTCTGTTTTTTATTAAAGGACTTTAGGCAAGTCACTAACTATATAAACAAAGCATGGAAAGGCTACATTGGGTCACGTTTGAGAGAGACTGACCTGTGCAGTGATATAAATACAGATTGCAGAGGTGTTCAATAATATGCAATGTAAGTACAGCAACTGTTCAAAATTAAATCTACCTGAAAAACCTATTACTTGTTAACATAGAAGGATACACAGAGCTCTCCACTCAAGTGAGTACTGCTAATCTCACTGGAGCCCACTTTCAGAGCTGATTACAGCAAAAAAATGTTGTTGATGCCCAGAAGAAGATAATGTGTACAAAAGTAGTGTATGAATGATCTTTTATAAGTAAGCCAGGTTAGACACAAGGAGTTCTGTCCTCTTTCTTATCTACTTCAGTGCAAAAACAGTAACCAAACATGTCCCAATGATGGGGTTATAAAATCTGGTATCATCACTGAACTTCATCAAAGTATTGAATCACCTTCACATGTTCCTGGCGGGCCCTGCACATCCACATGTGTTTTCCTAAGAGCTGCATAAGAAACCCTGGTTAAATCCCTTCATATTGGAATAAAAATGTAAAACCAGGACAAGAGAGGGCCAAATTGCAAACACAAATAATGTAAACTGCACGATAACAAATGTATAGAAGTCCTTCACTATCATCAGCTTAATCACTTGCTCTTGTCTTGCTTCAGCTCTCCATCGTTAGTGTCTCATTTCTTAAAGAGGATAATTGCTTTGGATCTCTTCAATTAGCACTAAAGCACTGCATAGCACTTGTAAAAATCAAATGAATTTGAAGAGTAGGATTACTGAGCTTGTCCTCCCACTACTGCAGCTTGTGTAGTTTCTCCCATCTCCTCCCATCATGAGTTTATAATTTCTGATTGAAAAAACAACTCCAAGGCTAGTTTGTAAATACTCACCAGCTGGTCCAAACCAGTCGTGTAGCTAAGCCAAAGTCCCTGCAGCAAGAGCAAAACAACAGCTCCCTAAAAGCCTGAGTGAAGAAAACAGTGTTTTCTCCCAACTTCAGCGAGGACTGCATGACCACATGACACTTGCTTAAGCATCCCAGGAGAGCTCAGTTGTTCATGCTGCAAACCAGAAGCTCTCTCCTGGGCAGCTAGATCTTGAGCAGCAGCTGCTGACAGTGCATCATCTGCAGGGCTAGGCAGTGCCTGGCAGCAATCCTACCTGAGCTGATTTTGCCTGAAATTTGGATAAGAAATATTGCCAAGCAATTCAGGAGATGGCAGCTGGTTTGTTAGTTATTTCTGATGATTATTGAATAGGACCCTGAGCAACTTGACCTAGCAGAAGGTGTCCCTGCCCATGGTGTGGGGGAGTTAGAACTAGGTGATCTTTAAAGGTCTCTTCCAACCCAAGACAAGCTATGGTTCTATTATTATTATTTCACCTCCCCCACCAGGTGCTACCCCTGCCCATACCATGAAATAGGCATGTGCTGTGCTCTCTTTAAAAAATCGGGGTTTTCCTTACCCACCCATAGCCTTTGATGCCCTATCACTAAACATGAAAACATGCACTTAGTAATTTAGACAGCTAAAGAGTCTATTCATTCTTCACCACCTACTCTGTTCTTGGAAAATATACTGGTCTTACAGCATTGTGTGAAGCAACCAGCTATTGCTTCCATTAGTGGAACAGGGCCTACAGAATAACTGTAGCAATGCTACTTATTTAACCGGAAACTATGTCAGAAAGAGTCAATTCCTTCCCTTCTAGCTCCAGCAAAATTCTCATCAATTTCTAAAGGATTCTCTCTGAAATAAAAAAAAATCTTTGGGATTTAGAAGTGATCCCTCTGCCTTCCTGAAGATGGTGGAAGGCAGACGATCTTGCACGTCCGGCATGACTTTTGTGGGAGATGTCAGCTGTGACTTCACAAGGTCTGAGTCTGCCCTGGGTGGCTACATGCACTGTTCTGCTCTGAGGGTCAGGCCTAAGGAGGGGACAGTCTGACCACGGGGCTCAGCAAAAGAAAGAGGTGGCACTTCCCTTCAAGAAAGAAGCATGACATGTAAAGCCAGAGGCCCATGAACTGTGACCAAGAGTCAGAGACATCAAAGAATCTTCCCTGGAAAAGCCTCCCTGCACATTAATAGGAACTCTCAGCTCTAGCTCTTGACAGGCACCATCCTCTCCTATGCCTTGTGTTTCTCAGTAGCAGGTGCCTTGAATGGCCTCAAGAAACTCTCATAAGCGAAACTGACCCTGTGGGGAACAGTGTGGGAAGCCCTGACTGAAAGGCTCTGCTGAATTATTAAGGTTGCCCAGAGTAAACCAAGGTAACCTTCGTGTGAATTCCTGTCAGCCTCTTTCAGTTCTATTACAAAGCAGCGACCCCCTAGCTCGCCTACTCCTCTCTCTCCTGCTAAAAGAAACTTCACAAGGCTGCTGAAGTAAGAAAGCCTGCTCAAAAGATAACTAAATACACACAGGCCTATTTTAGATAGAAGCATCAAGCTAAATACAGCAGCCTTGAGCTGCTGGAGGGAGCGCAGTGTTTCATCCAACCCGTCTGTCTTTCCAAAGTGCAATCAATGCTTTAGCCACATAAAGGGAAATACCAGCACTGAATCTCATCTTTAAGCAGCAAACCAAAAAACTTTGGGGCTAAAAAAAGAATAAATGCTTCCTAGCTTGTCACATCGTTAGGTTTTGTCAAGCCCACTTCAGCAAACAGCCGTGTGCCAAGTGTGTTTCCCTGCCCACATGCTGTGTCCACAGCCCCCGGCAGCTGCCAGCGATGGGCACAGTGCATCAGAAGTGTGTGTGGTGACTCATGGTACCATCACCTCTGGCACCATATGATCATTCTTTATCCCAGATTTCCATTTTATTGTTCACTGCTACAGCAGTGGTTATAAACAACTGCGCTGTGCTGGTAAGTTGGATGAGAAAACTCCTGATTTTCCTTCTCCAAGAAGGAGCTGTATTTTCTAGCATCGTCCTCTGGAGTTTATCAGCTTGCTCTGCAGTCAGGAAAAAGTGTTTCTGCAGCCAAGAATGTCTTTGACATGTTCCTGGGCTGCAGTGCACTACAGGGCTGTTCAGCCCTACTGTAAACCCAGTGAAGTACAGACAAAAGTGGGGGAGAAAGATGATGGCATAACGGATGTGTTCATTGTATTTTAGAAAAGAACACAGCCACACAGGACCAGAATACCCTATATTAAAAATAATACATTTTATCTAAAAAAGGAGTGTTACTATATTTTAAACGACAGATTTTAAGGGTCTGAATCATCATGGAGCTGAATGTTCTGCTGCTATTGGTTTTGCTTTTCTAATAGCTCTATGTAAATATGCTTGTGTTTGCTTATAAACTTAATTTAGTGCTGGTGAAAGCCTACCAGTCCTTCTAGGTTAAAAATATTTTGCATTGGCTACATAAAATGGATGATGTAAGCATTTCTGGCTGGTTTTTTCCAGCAGGCTTGGAAGGCCTGAGTCGCAGAGGAGTGGGACTTTCTCCATTCACTTGGATGGGAATCAGTAAACTCCTTATTTGACTACAAATAATGTGAGCGGCTTTAGCTATGTCTTTTACCAAAAAGTGGTCAATTAGTATCTTTTCTTAAATGGCTTTGTGGTTTTAAAGGGCTAGAACCAGCAAGTTAAAATACTATTTCCCTCTTGTGCCATTGTCAATGATACATAACATTAAATTGTAAATTAAAACATAGGGCTTGAAGTAGCACACTTTTTAAACTCGAGGGAGCTCAGCAAACAGCCATTTCAAGCCATGAAGACCTGGCTGCAGACACTGTTTGCCATCTTTTAAAATGAGTTGGTATGTGCATGTTTGCTCCTGTGTGTGAGAAGAAACAAGGAAGCCAATGCTTTCCCACAGTTCCCAGTTGAAGCATACAGGGAAGAAGTGTTGGCTCTGGCTCATGCTGAAAGCAGGAAATAAATCAACCAAAACCCATATAGCTTGGTAGAATCCAAAATTTCCTTCTTCCAAAGAAAGGCACACCCCGGTCTCTAATTTTGTCCAGCTTTTCAGATGGCTCTTCAGCCCTACCTTTGTCCTACCTTTGTCCTCCCTTTAACATGGACTCTGATTTCTTTTTCAGACACACAGGAAAATAATGCTGTTTGTGTTCTTCAGGCTGGAGTATGACACAACACAGCAGTTCTCTGTCTTGTACATATCCCAGTATGATAATTTAGAGAAAAATTTAATGTGCTTTTAAAAACGACTGTAGTTACTCTCTCAATGTGATATGAAGGTAATACTCCCAGTTTCAGAAAACCTAGGAAAAGGGTCTTTCCTACTCCATCCAATTCAGTTTTTCCCCCTCTCCCCATGCCAGCTCATCACAGACCATCCTGAGAAGCAGACAATCTTTTCTTCCCCTTCCTGTCACTCTGCTGGCAATGCAGAATTCAGCCCTTTGCAGTGGAAGGCTGCCACCAGGAAAAAAGATAATTTCTACCCCAAGGCCACACCACAGACTCTTCCTCCTACTTCTCCAAGACCTTGTCATTAGTTTTTCTCCCCTTTATGGGCAGGGTCTAAATTGCAAGCACATGCCCTGGGCCACCTTTCTTGTGGCCAGTGTAATCTGCTAAAGGCAGCAGAGCCAAAATGCACCCTTGCTTAACTTTTGATCTGCCCAGACACAGAAGAATTATTCCTCATTAAACAGACAAGAGATGAGTGTCTGGAACCTGATAGCCATTAATACAGACATCATTGGTTCTGCATAATCACTTCATTTTCCTTGATAACTGCATTATAAATATATATGAGTCTACAGTACTGGACTGGTAAATGATCTGCTACAGTTGCTAATCAAATCTCTGTTATTTATCAGCATTCAAAAAAGCTCCTCGACATTTTCAAATCTCTAGATGAGGTAGGAGAATATCATAACGAATCACAAAGGATGGGAGGAAGTGAAGAATTATCCAGAATGGAGAGAGAGCACGGCTTCCCCACTGCTTAAACAGAAAGGAAACCATTTTATCCCATAAATAAAAGGCCTATTTAGAAATTGGAAGATTTCCACTTGGTCTTACCAAGTGTGTTTGAAAAATTATGATCCAGGGCTTTGTACACCTCTGGGGACACAAATCAGCCAAAACCACAGAGGCCTGAAGTGAGAAGAACAACACTGGAATGAGTGAGAGGGAGGGATACATGTGTCAGAGCAGTGACATTACTTGAGCAGTGACATCAACTTACTTGTTGTAAGAGCACAAAATGCTCTTACAACAGCTCTGAAAATGCCTTGGGTGGTTTGTTTGACATTTCAAGTTAGCACTTTCACCTACCAATAGATTATCAGATCGAGTTGCTGCAACTTTATCAGCTATTAATTGTTTCTGGGCCAGGACAGCTCTTTGTAATGCCCACCTGGGAATTCTAGGCTTATTTGCTTAGCTATTAGAGAGACAGGAAGGGGATTTTTAACCTAAAAACATCCAAAAAGAATTAAATATCCTAGAATATTTACTGCAAAACCTGACATTCTGTGGAATTTCCACACCAACTAAAAACTGATCCTACAGCCCTGTAGACACAGCAGGACCCTCTGAGGGGAGAACACCATGGTACAACACACCAGTCACTGTGCAATAGGAAACAAACTCACTTCTTTCTCTTTTTCTTTTTTTTTTTTTTAATTTTTAATGAGGATAATACTGTTTTTCTTGTTGGAAAGTGCAATGTAAATGACATAAATGAAACAGTTAACATTAAAATAATTAAAACAAAAATCCTTGTTGCAGAGTAGTTGTGAAAGTTAAGGGCATTACGGTTCAGTCCTCTCGTGTAGAATTTGCAATACTGCAAATCCCATAAGAACACTTGCTCACACATCCTATGTCACCTCCCCCTCAGCCCCTCTGAAAAACCCAAGAAGAAAATGGTACCCTTTCTGGAGGAGGAAGGATGATGTGGAGCACGCAGTGACCAGGTTGTTGTAATCAGTGTTAACATCAGCGAGGAGCGCAAGTTTTGCATCCCATCACGCCTCTCATTACTAGAGTACATAACCTCCTAACCTCCACCCAAGAAAATGATATCATTGCATGAATTAATCATCTGAGCAATTAATGGCAAAAAGCGACCTCAGGTTTCCAGCACGGTGTCTGGCACCAGTGAATTGGCAATGACGTCAGCTTCCCTGGGAATACGCTGGCATTTTGCCCATTCCTGAGCCTCCCTGTTGACTCTGAGGGCAGAAGCAAACAATGTAGGCAGCCAACCAGCAGTAACTGCTGCAAGCCAACACCAGGCTGCTGCTGCTGCAGCGTCAGAGGGATGCTTCTCCTGCCAATTCCCTGCGTGCACCTCCCAGGGAAGACTCCCAAAGATGACTTCCTTTGATGTGCAGAGAGGGGGACTCTCCAGGGGTGATGAGTATCTGCCCACTCTTTAGAAAGGGAGAACCTCCTGCTCTGCACCTGGGAGCTCTACAGCTTTTTGCAGTGTGTGAATAAGCAAGTTATTTAAACATTCCTCTGTTTCTGGGGAAAAAGGAAAGAATTTTACTATACTGGGGAATTTATTCTCAGATGGCCAGGCTTGTTTTCTTCATTTCTTAGCTCACTCTGATGCTGTGGGTGCTTTGAAAGCTGGAGTCAAACTATATGGTCAACTATGACCATATGCCCTGTGTTAGATCCATTTTTTAGTCAGCTATTCCAGGTGAGATGAGGAGAGCCTGCATCTATCCTATGGGAATCTGCAACACATTGCCTTTTTTTATCACCAAATGCAAACATCCTCTGCAAGGCGGAACCTTTTCCTACTTTTACCAAGTGAGTATCCCTTTGGTCTCACTTGGGGTGCATGCACAAGTTGTGAGACAGAGGGGGTCAGACTCAGCCCACCACTGAGGAGCACACCTCAGGCTCCAGGAGATGCCATGGGCAGAGCATAGACATGAGCAAGGAGGTGCTCTCTGATGGGCATATCAGTCATTTTCTTCATCTTCAGGCCACGTGAGAAAACCACAGGAAGGAAAGAATTTTGGGTAGAGGAAACCTGACCCCTGATGTAAGAAATTTGGTGTCACAGAGGAAGGAGAACTTATATGGGCAAAACGGTTTGGCTAATCCCAAATAAGCCATTTTGCTGCTTCTCCCTATGGGGCTTTCTGCCTTGTTTCTCTTTTAGGAGTGAGCCCTTGGCTGTTGCTTTCTGAGCAAGCAGAAAAAGTGTATCTCCCTCCACACTCACCATGAGAATGAGTTTCCAACAGAGATGAGATATCCACAGGTGAGCAACGTCTTTGTCTCAACAACACTTTCCTCTGGATCCCAGCTTGAAAAGAATGAGGGGGTGAAACCCTATGAGAAACAGCTAAAAATTTTAGTGCCTTACAGTGAGCTGTGATTCCTGCTCCAGTTAGTGACTGGGATAAGGTTATCCCAGTTCGGGACAGCCTTGTCTTACAGGCTTGCAAAGATGTAAGCTGAAGAAGTGTGATTATAACATCATCACTGCAAACGACATTCGCTGTCTGCATGGCTTAACGCCACTTGCCACATTTGTAATCCATCTTCCCCCATCTGCCCTGTCTGTTCAGCAGTCACTTGTTATCAGAGCAAAGGCAGTGAAACAAAAGGAAGGGCAAAGGCTAATTTGCTTGATGTGGTCCTGTTCTTCCAGGTAACACTAATTTGTGGGCTCTAACCTGATCCTCAGAGGTGCTCACCTTTTCTTTGCATCACTGAAAGGGAAATAACAAATCTGTGGAAGAAACTCAATAAGCTACCACTTTAGCAGCAGACACAGCAGGCAGGATGGTTTGAGCATCAATTTCTCTAACCAGTCACATTACCTGTCCTGATTCCCAGCCCATCTCCCCCTTTCCAGGTGTAGCCAGCTCAGCAGATAGGATTAATCCACTTTCGTACTCACTTGCATTCTCCATGTTGAAGAATCTGATTACATAGATTGCCTGCAATTTATCTCCACCTGTGATGCCTAACGCTCCAGTCTGATCTCCTCTTTCCCATTTTAACATCTCACTGCAGATCCAGGACATACACGGACAGATGCACACACACTTGCTCTGTTTTGTTTGCAAACAGCTCACTAAGAGCCTCGGCGTTTTCATTTCCAATCAAACCAGAAAGCACTACTGTTTCCCCCACTCTGCCCATGAGGTAATTCCTCCCTCTGGACTCCCCTCGTTACATTTATGCTGCACAGGCTCCATATGCTGCTGCTGGATCCCACAAACCACAGGAATCTCTGTACAGACACACTCAGTGAACATGCAGCGTTATATAGCCCTGCAGCACGTATAAAGACAAAGGCACAGCCTACATGCACTGAGCAAGTGCCACCACATGCATTCCTGTTCCCTCCAAACCCTGCAGGAAAACATTGCCTGCAGAGTGCTTTCCTACAAACAAAAACATCTTTTCAGCACAGGGTCAGTACAGGATTCAGGCAAATCCCATTCCCTCCCGCTCCCTTACCTTTCCTTTCTTTATTCTGCTAATCCAGGGGCCCTGGACTGATTCGCTTTCCCTCCTGCACACAAACTGCCAGTCCGTCCTGCTTCACATTCACAGCACACCAGCAGGATTCACCGTCATCCCATTCTGCCGGATCCTTATCGCCCTATTGGCCAATGCCAGACAGTAAATTCAATTAGGCTCCTCCTTATAACTATATTATCACAGGAACAGGAATGAATAATTTAGTAAAACAACAAGGGTGTGCAGGCTCTGGTGTCACAGACTTCACCCCCACCGTCAGGCTTTTATCAGAGAGGTGGGTAAAGAAACCAGAATCTGTCTGTCACTCCTGAAAAGGAGACCTTATGTTACCCTCTTGTATTTCCCATTCCACCCCTCTTGTCCTCCTCCCCCTAAGCCATGGCATTCCCATTTTATTGTTGCACCTCCATCCTCAGCCCACAATACAGTATTTCCATTGTGAATGGTCATTACCATCTCAGTGGATGCAGAGATTTCTGTCCAGGCAAAGTGATACTGCAGCACATCAAACACTTTGCCTCTTCCCTAAATGCAGTAAGTGAGAAAAGAATGAAGCCGTTCTGGAGAAGGGAGTGACAAGACAAGCAGATCAGAAGGAAAAGGGAGAGTCTGCCTTGTATCACAGTATCCTCTGTAAAGCAACTGCGCTGTCATCCCATCAGTTTAGACACCCAGAGGATGCAAGTCCATGGTTTCTGAAAAGGAAAGGTTCATAGACACACTGCCCAGGGACTGTGATGTCACATGTCCGCTGTGGGAGTTTGAATCCCTATACAAAAAATCCCACACCAATGTGGCGGTCTTCCCCCAAACCAAATGACTAAACTATTCTGTTTTGGCTTTTTTTTTTATTCCTGACTAGAAATTTGCAGTGACAACTATCTATACTTGTGTTTCCTAAGAAGCAGTTGGTCCCAAAATGAACACTGCTCTTTTTCTTCAGGTGACGCTTTGTTTGAAGAGTTACAGAGCATTGCAGGTTCCCTCAACTGCAACCTCAGGCTGCCTCAGTTACCTAAAGAGTTTTATTGTTATGGGAGGAATAGCGGAAGTGGAGGAACTCAGCGGGACAACCCTTTTGTACCCTCAGAACAGACCAAGCAGCCAACAGGGATTTTTAATGACAATTCACTGCAATACTGAAAGCTACTGCTTTCAATACATGTTTGTGAGCACGGTATTTACAAACAGCTGTATCATTCCACCATAACTGAAAAATAAACAGGCAGGATGAGCTGCAATTCTTCCCACAGAGTCCAAGAACACCCTTTGCACTCTGCTTCCTGTGTGCTAATATTTACTCGGTAAAGTCTATATATGTACTACCACAACGGTGAGAGGTTCAAATTTGCACTAGAGCCCAAACTCCTTGAAGCAACTCCCACACCAGCTCTCAGTCTGGCTCCTCTCCCAGGCCTGGCAGGCTGGGTAGCCTCAGTTCTGCCTCCAGAGCCAGTAAGGACACCAGGGTGAAGTTAAACCCACGTACCAGCAAAGCTACAAAGGCAGATCACTGGTGACAGACCAGAAGCTTTCCTAAAGGCAGTGTCTCTCTTTAGGCACTGCCTTTATACTGAAAGACTAGCAGGAAGCTGGGACAATGCATAGGGATTGCCACCTCCTAAATTGCTGGGCTATCTACCTCTGTCTCAGTCCAAAAGTGAGATCGAGCCATGCTGCTTTCCCTAGGAGAATAGAGTACAAGAACAGTGGATGCTTTTGCCCTTCCCACCAAGTTCAAAGTGATCTAAAGGGTGAAAAGGTAAGAGTCACAACCAAGTTTTTGTCTTTCTCTGTTATGGACTTCTTTGCCACAAAAAGGGACAAAACTGCCCTCTTGCTCCTGAAGATGCTTCACTTCTGAAGAATGGCAGCTGCTTTTTTCCTCCTCCTCCTTCCCTTGCAGCCATCCCAACTTTTAAGAGCTTTTGTGTTAAAGGAAACTCTGAATTATGCACTTGGTGGTAGCTTCAGAGCAATTAAACTAAGCCATGTGGCAAGTTGCCCAATGTCACTACCAAAGCTCAGGATGTTTCAGCATCATTTATTGAGGAGCTTTTACATGATGCTTACTTAAACCACAAAATGAGAGCAAATTAGGCTGTTGCCATGACAACTGGAGAATCTGCTCAAAATTCAGGAGATGCTGGGGAGCGCTCTTCAGTGGAGACCTCTGCATCATGAATATGGCCCTTGGTTATCAAATTCCTTTCAAGTTAATTCCTAGCATCAAAGCCTCCCTACCAAAGGCTTTAATAATTGGGAGCAAAGCTTGGCTAGAGAGGGAACAAACCAGCCCTCCCAGCACTAATGTGAGTTTCATTCTGGTGAGAGGTACTCAGCTGTGAGGTCCACAGAGCAATCACAGAGGTGGCAGCACTCCTACAGGAACACACATGAGGCAGGGTGGAAGAAGGGGCAGGGGCTTCACTGCAGACAGGCACTGAAGAGAGAGGCAGATCCTGACTCCGTGGTGCAGCAAAGATGAGTGACAACTTCCACAGAGGAGAGGGAGGGGAGGAGAAGGAAGAAGGGTCCTTGCCACCTCTGGTGGAAACCCTCTGGAAGTTGGAATAAACTGAGCAAAGTCTTTTGCCAACCCCAAGAAATGAGATAAAGCAAAAAAATGACAGGATCAGTGGTGTCAGAGGAAACTGACAAACTAAGCAAATGGAAGACAGGCTACTACACTACAGTTCTTTTGAGAGGAATTAAATCTTTCATAGGATTGTTGAATATTTTCCATCAAAGCTGGTTCTCTAATTTTTTTTTCTTTTAGCTGAACATTCTTTCTGTTGTAAGCCTTCTAAGAAAATCATTATTTGAATAGAAATTTTTCAGTGAAGTCTTTTGGTTCTCAATTGCAATAGCTGCGGTACTCTTGGCTGAAAACAAAGAACATTACTTTGCAAAAATTCCAGAAAGTTTTGTAGTGTTCATAGAAGATCTCTCCTTCCTCATAATTGTTTTTGATCAGTTTATTGCCAGTGGAAGTTTTGGTGTTCTCCTTTGAAATGATGCCTAACTGGGCATAAACCCCTTTTGGAGGGTAGCAGCAGTAAGCAGGAGCACATCCAAAATTAGGGAAAAATAGTCACACAGACAAATGGAGTAAATTGCAGAAATTTCTCTTCCCCCCTCTTCATGCCCAGATGAAGAACTGTGTTTAGCAATGAAAATCAGAAGTGACTGAGAAATTAAAGGATAGATAAATGATTGTATTGTAGTGAGCATTACGCTCCAAGTAGGATACTTGCCAAGCAAAAGCACACATACTACAGGGATCCAAAGGTTCAAGAAATGATGACAAAACTCCACTAATAAGACTAGGTATTTTCAAATGTTCCCATATCTGACATCCTGTTCATCTTTTGAGCCCCAAAATTGATTGCCAGTCTGCCTTACTGGGATGTTGTGGCAATATTTCAACACCTTGAGTCAGAGTGTTGATCTTCTGATGGGTTCTTCTTCCCGGTGCCTGGGTATCACATACACAGGTTGCTAATAGTGTCCAATGTCTGATTGATTATAACTGACTAGAAAACAAGGCTTTAATTCGTTATCTACTTGGAAATGAGACTGGCTATTCCTCCCTGCTATTTTGCCAAAGCCTTGCACAAAACATTTTTTAGGTGTTCACATTGTAGCAGCAGGAAGAGGCTGGTCTGCACACAAGCCATGTAGGCTTCTTTTGGACCCACAATATGTGGCAGAGACAAGAGGTTGAAGTGAGCTTTTTTTTTTTTTTTTTAATATCGTGACAGCCTCTTTAGCAGATGTCAGTTTGGCAAATGTACTCATGGGATGGCAGGAGCAGAGGAATTTGAGGGGCAGGTTCTGCAGAAATAAATCTGAGGAACCTGAGGAACAGAGAACAGGGTGATAGAAAGAATAGAGCAATGCATAGCAGAAGAGGAGTGGGATCCTTAGAAGTGTCTGGGATGCTATTTTCTGAAGTGGCATGCCTTTGGGACAAGCTGAATTTATTACACCTAGTCAGATTGAGGCATTGCTCTGGGGCTTCACAGCTACTGCATATGTGTATGGTGGTCTCTATAAAAGGGTATTACCATGCCACTGAAAACACGTTTTATTATCTTAAACATGTTCTTAAATAAAATAATTTTTCATTCTTCAGCAATAGTGACTTATTTAAATAAACTTTTCAGGAACTTCTACGTATCATGTCTTAATCTAGGGAAAGAAAAGCAAGTAAGTTTTCTACTGGCATTCTTTACTTACTTCAGTAAGTAAAGGTGAGGAGCAGCTGAGGGAGCTGGGGCTGCTTTAGCCTGGAGAAAAGGAGGCTCAAGGGAGACCTTATCACTCTCTTCAACTGCCTGAAAGGAGGCTGCAGCCAGGTGGGGATTGGTCACTTCTCGCAAGTGACAAGAAATAGGACAAAAGGAAACTGGCTCAAGTTGTATGCACTAGAAGAGGTTTAGATTGGGTATTAGGAAAAAAAGATTCCTCACTGAAAGGGTTGTCAAGCACTGGAACACGCTGCCCACGGAAGCCATTGAGTCACCACCCCCAGAGGTATTTAAAAGACGTACATGTGTGGTGCTTAGGGACACGGTTCAGTGGTGGACTTGGCGGTGTGAGGCTAATGGCTGGAATTGATCCTAGAGGCCTTTTCCAACCCAAAGGATCCCATGATTCAGTAACATTTTTCTATAATTAGCTTATTCATTGCAGTGAATTCTTGCTTTCTCAAAGACAGTAGCAATGAGGCCTTAAAAAGGCATGTTTTATCCCACTATGCTATTCTTACACAAGAAAGCACAGATACCAATTTTTTTCCATGAGGCTCTTTGAGTGAGAATCTATTTAATAGCTTTAATCAGCTTCAAAAATACATCACTTTTTCACCAAGTTTTGCAAAGGAAAAAAAAAAAAGTGCCATATTTTGCATATTTTGCACCATTTTTAGGCTGTTTTCCAAGGCAAAAGTAGTGTTCCTGTTTATTGGTGGTACAGGTTTTCCCCTCCCAAAGATCAGTAAAGAGAGAGACCTGCCCTAACTCCATGTCAGCATAGGCAATAACCCAAAGGTTATAGTACTCATTCAGGATGCAGGAAGCAGAGGGCCCAAACCTGAACAAAGCCAACAGGAGATTCACCTCTGGGTCCTCCCCAGGGCAGAAAGTAACTGCACCAAGATTTTGTCAGCTATTTAGAGGAGAGACTATAGTTACACCTCCTACAGAAATTGTTCTACTGTATAGAGACTCTGCAATGCTGGGCCAAGACTGAATGGACGACTAATGGCCAAGACACTCATCAGAAAGTGGCACTCATTCAGTAGCTTGTAGCTCACAGAGCACAGGTTTGACTTCGTTCTCCTACATTCCTGCTGACTCTAAGATTAGTTTCATCCAAACAACAAATCCTGCACTGGACATATTTAATTGGAGATGGAAAGGTCTGCTTTTCTGTTTCTTTACTTTCTTGAATCAAAAAAACCTACTTCATCTTCTAGAGTTTCTAGCCCTTTTGACAGGTAAGGAAAATATCATGTACAAGATCTGAGGTTAAAGATCACGTTGATAAGGGACAACTGAGCTGAATTCTTCTTTGGCTTCCTCTAAGCCAAGGGACACTGCTCAATCACAGAGTGTACCTAATACAACACAGGGAAGCTCTGTGCAAGGATCAAAACTCTTTTCTTCCCTGACTTATTCCCACTGGAGAAGAAGAGTTCTGGCACTGCCAAAGGATTCATACTGGGATGAAACTCATGTAAAATTAAAGCAGAATCATGGTCCTCACCTTTGGCGGACAGCCATCCAAGGAGGGCCGGTAGGAATGACCTCTTGCAATGGAGTAGCTCAAGAGAAACAAGACCTGATCTGGCTGACTGGTTTGCTACAGATAATCAGCTTCTTCAGATGCCTCCATGCTCTCACATTCTCCTCCTCCTCCCTTCCCTGGTTGCCAGGCAACTACAAAAAGGACCAGAGAGCATGCTGGAGGAAACCACCTTGTAGGACACTACGCAAGTTTGGGTTTTCTTTCCCACAGAATGCTCCAGGGCAAAGTGGCCTTGGCTTTGGAGGCAACATCTCGCTTTGAAACCTTGCTTTGTATGAGCACTGGTCGTGGGACAAGTGATGTATATCCATAATTACCAAAATAAATGCCTTCACAGACCTGAAACTTGCTTCTGAGCTTTTTCTGTGGCTCAGCTGCCCTCCATCAATTCCACAGATCAGTTGTTTAAGGAGCTCAGGCACAGAAGGCTCCAGCCTGTGCAGCAGATTTCCCAGTAATAGATACCCCATAGAGCTGAGGATCATCACTGTGGCTGGCCAGGGCCACGTTTACAGCACTGACTTAACAGTGTGCCCCATAGGGTTAATGCAAGAGAAACGCAACATTTTTCACCAGAAATGTGCTTGCTCATAACAGCTCAGAGACTTTTAGATGAGGTCTAAGTGACATCAACCACTAGAAAGTGAAATGGAAAGCCCTGTACTGGATTCCATGAAATCCTTTGGCCTGCTTGATGTGAGAGCAGCTGTCTTGTTCTCCCAGGTCTATCTATCTAGCTGTCTATCTAGCTTCCTTCCCACAGGGCTAATAATTGAGGGATAAATCTCAAGTATATGAATAACGCCCCCACTTTGGGATCTGATGGTTGGAACTATTAGTATTTTAAAATGAAATTTAGTTTTAAAAATGGTGGCATGAAGTAACCAGAGGTATAAAGTCAGATAAAAAAATACCTGGAAGATTAGATACACACACCTATGACCTTACTTTCAAAACAAGCTTAATTTGCAAAGTCTTTTCCTGTATGACTGAATCCAGAAAGAAAGAAAAGAGTTGAAACTTTCTGTTTCACCAACTTCAGTATCACTTTTCATTTCCTGTAATCCCACTGAATTCTCGATGCTTCGTAGTATTTCAAGCATATTTTTGAGACTTATTAAGGCACTCCAAAATCTAATTTATACCCCACCTCCATATATCATGCCAGAAAAGCCATCTTTTCCAAGCAAAGTTTTCCATTTCTATTTTCTATTGTGCTGCCTAATCTGATAAAGGCTGTACCCTGGGGCCATTCTACCTAACAGCATTAGCTACAGACTCTGAAGTCACAGTTCACATATCCACTTAAGCAAGTATCCCACATATCTTGGGAATTTTCACAGTTCCCCCAGGAATACTCCTTCCCTTCCAGCCCTTTTGAGCAGCCACCTGCCATTTCTGTATAGCCCACAAACATTAATTACTACTGATGTAAATGAGCTGGTCCTGAACAGACTCACATATGGCTCTCAGTGGAAAGGAGAAGTGCTTTCCTACTCCACCTGTACCTCAACCAAGGTTGAGTTTTACTAGCAACGAAATAATTTCACAACTGCAAAGGTCCCACTCTGGGTCCTGTTGTTCTTTGAGACCTTCTTAAACAACTGCATCCAGTCCTCAAGTTTACCCCTTGCATCAGCCATGAGAAGCAGATTTCTCCTTCAGTTCTTTAGCAGTGCAATACAGGTAGCCAATTTTTTTCCTGATTGTTTTTTGCTTTTTCCTGTCACATCCAAGGTCACATTTTGGCTCACTGTCTTTTCTGCTGAGGTTTGAAATACAAAGCAGTATTCTATTACAAAATCCCAATATTAAATTTGCAGGTTTTGGAGTAGAAAATGGAAGCTTAGAGTGATTAAGGAAAGTAGGATTTAGGAACAAATATTTTGCTGACTTGTCCTTTTCCTCCTTCAAAATTTTTTTTCAAATTTAGTAGAAAACAAAACAGCTGTTTAATTAGGTGTTCATTTCAGCTTTTTAATCTCAAGGTGTCTCTGCTATTATTCTGAGAAGGGTGTGGATGGAATTATGACTACTGGCAATCAAACCTTGCTGTTTTTTAAAATGGTCTGTCCCTTTACTGGCTGTAGAGGGAAATGTCTTGAATAAGAAAACAAGGTATGAAAGGATTTCCTGGAAAGAAATGGGTGGTAGGATGTATGGACAAATTTTTCTGCATGATACAAAAACCTCAACTATGTACTCCTGTGCAGCAACTGCAGCCATGGTGGCCCAGCTGGGCTCTGGACTGGAGCGGATTTGACATTGTCCCAAACCCCAGGGTGTTGGAATAGGCAGGCTGAGGCAAGAGCAATGAGCAGGGGGAATACAAGGGATCGGGGGGAAAACTGTGAAGGGAGTGGATGGTGAACAAGTAGAGTGGCAGGCAGGTGATGTGGAAGGAATCTGGTGTAGCCATGCAGATTCCTCTTGTTTGAAGTGGTTAAAGTTGTTCTGTGTGGAAGAAAGATGAGGGAATAAATTCTTTCATGAGTGCAGATCCTAGGGGAGTATTTCAAATAGCAGTCTGCAGTGGGCAAGAAATGACTGCATTTAAATACAGGTCACTTAGCAGTGGTATGGGAATCAAATACTCTTAAGGCTGTGAAACTAAACACAGAAAACGTGGACAGAAAATCATGTTTTAATTTAGAATTACTAGCTGACTGATAGTGAGAGTCAAAATATGAACACATTTCTAAACACTGCTGGTTAAATGACTTTCTCTGAGCATGTTAAAGGAGAAGGAGACTGTGGCAGCAGGCTGGAAGGAATCTTAGAGAGCTGGATGTTTGCTACAGCACCAGACAGAATGGCTAGGACCAAATGACACAGCAGAACAGCACAGATATTGACCACTATTCCCTCTCAGTACCTTTGGTGTCTCCTGTTGGTTATTATAAAGAGTGTGACTTCACAGTTATTTGGGAAATAACCTGTTCTTCATTGAGGAAAATTTGTCTGGGATTGAGTAAATCAGTCATCCCTAACATTTCTTAGGCTACGTCTTTGAAACACCCAGAACCCTGTGGGGGTGCCTTCAGGTCTGTATCTCATTCCACCTGAGTTATTGTGTGAGGAGCAGGGCCAGCCCCCTTAGATAGAAGGGCACACTGGTGCAATCCAGGTATTTCTGGTTCTGGTGCTGCTGCAGCCCCAGCTCTGTGTCTGCAGTATGGTGCTCTGTGCCATGCAAGTACACTTCCATGTTCTCATAACGCAGCAGCTCTGGCTTTAGGGACTGTGCTGCAAATTAATATTGTCTACAGCCTCAGTAGTAAAAAATGGGCTATGTGTGGTGTCTATAAAGCTTGTGAGTGAGGGGTAATGATAAATCATAAGTTTTTACTGGTTTTCACCAGTACCATCCCACAAATACACTTAAGCAGAATCACACAGTAATCCTGTCTCCTGAACAGGAGAAGATTTTTGTATCTACAGCTCAGTCAGACTTGGCACAGGTTTCTACCATGGGGTCTTCCCTATTTCTTAATTCTTTCTAATTCTGCAGCTGCTTAAATGACTTCCTGTCTAAATGACACAATGACAAAAAGATTCCCATTCCATTAGTCAGCATTGGACCTGGAGCAGAATTTCAGAAACACCTTGCAATATCCTCTCAGTGCAGCTACATGCTAAGCACTACCAGTAAAACACAGAGATTTATATTTTCAGAAAAGAGCTGCAACAATTTATTTGTACTGAGACTTCTTCTCCATGGGGTCTGTTTACTCAAACAAAACAATATGTGAAATTCAACAGACACAGAACCTCAGAGAAGTCTTCTGTCTGCTCTTACTAAAGAGAGAAGGAAAACACCCAAGGATCCTTTACTGTAGCAAAAGTTAAAAAGATCAACAGGAACCACTGTGGGTGGATGAAGCCTCTACATTTTAAGGACTTCTAACATATCTTTAAGTCCTCCAGGCTTTCAAACCACTACAATACAAGGAAGTTCACTATGGTCACTAAACAGACAGATACTGTCCCAGATTATGTACTGCCAGTTGTTAAGAGGGAGAAAACCAAAACAGAACACCTTCTGCTTCAAGGAAGGACAGAGAAAAAAACACATTACCTTCCTTTTTTTTTAGATTTTATAGAAGTGAGGGCAGAGCAGCCTGTACCCTGAATTAAAGATCTCTGATTCTAGTACGTACATCACAAATAAAAAATAAAGAAAAAGTCAAATCTTGAGAATGTCACTAAGAAAAACTATAATCTTACCTCTGCAAAAGGGTGAGATTCATACGAAAGTAGAGCCACCACACTTTTCCATATTCCTTCCATGTTGTGTGAGTTGAGGGTTGATTTGTTTGCTGTATTTAAAGCTCCTTTTTAATGAGTTGTGTGAAATCTGGCAAACATATAACCTCTTTGAACTACAAAGCATTTCCTGCATTAATGAAGGAAGAAAGAAAGCCAAGAATTAATTTATTACAGCACATTAATTACTGCATGATATAAAAGTTCAAATAATCACCAGAAACCACAAGGGTGAGGTAAAGGTGAGAGAGAAGATAAAATATGTACATTCTGCTTTGGTGATGGCCAAAGTGGGCCCCATTACTACCAAACAAAAAGGTAAGAAATTCAGCTGGAGTGTGTTATTGCAGAAGAAAAGAATTGTAATGAGGCAACTTCTAGGAGTCTTTTATTTTGATAAAAAACTGCTCCAGCCTTACGCAAAGGGAACAAAATAAAAATAAAGACACATCAACCATGGCTAGCAAGAGTGGATAAATACACAGAATTGCACAACTTGTTCCAAGAGAGGTATGTCACACATGAAAAAGGCAGTTGCAGACTTGGAGGAAAGTTTTGCCATCAAGGGGGCAATTACAGAATTAAAAAACCCCTGAAACACCAAAGAAACCCTGCTATGAAACCTCCCTGCTGAAGCAAGGCTCCCAAATGGTGTGTTGTAAAACTGTGTGCACGTGCATGGGCAGGAGGTGTGTGTGTTTAAATACAGAAGGTGCGTGACTGAGGGAAGTGGTGAAAATGTCATTACTACAGGATGGAAAGTGAACACAAGCATTTGCTTGCCTGGCATGCACAAGTGGAGGTGAGGTTCTTCTCTTGCAGTGGAATAGCTCCTAGAGACAAAGCAGCAGGGAGCAGCATCCCGCACATCCAAGCATCCCAGCATTCGTCAAATCCAAAGATCTCCCCTCAAACAAGAGATAACAACAGCCTTGCCCACAGCCCAGCGTCTTCAGTCTTGCACTCCCTGCCTGTTGCCACAGCTCTGAGACCAGAGGACATGGCACGGTCTGTACCTCATATATGATGTACTACATACAATGGCAGTAACGTGCCTCGGTAGCTGTGCCCTGTCCTGGCTGATGGCCAAGAAGAACTCACTCAGTGCTACTTTTCACATTTCCATTTAAAGGTTTACTGGGAAAAAGCCATAATACTGAGTTTGGGCTATGAAATTGCTGGCTATATACTTGCAGGACTAGCTAGCCTGAGGAATTTTGCAGAATCCAGTGCTGGAATAGTGATTGCCTTCCTTAGTTTCCTGTAAAATGGTCTGCAAATCTTTTCACTGGAAGCACAAGAAGAACATCTGTGTTCTTTCTTGCCTTTCTGTGGTTCTAGGTTTCCTCAAAAGAATCATGGTTTTACATTAAGAGATGCAGGTGATAAAGATTCATCGTTTAGATGTGAAGCCACAGAACACAAACCAGAGCTACAGGTGGAAGCTCAGACACCCCACAACGCTCCTAATATTGCCCTCTGTGTGAACAGTCAACATTAGACAGTTATGTTAGGGAGAGTGTCTTTGGTATTTGTTTCTGGATTTCCCACAAGGCTATGTGGAATACAAGTCTCTTGCACTGAGAAATAAAGGATGACATGAGAATGGTAACTGCAAAAGGAACTGGATCAGCTAAATGCAAGACTGAGATACTCAGATGGTAAAAACAGGACACACGGACAGCAGGTTTGCTCTGAAGGGGACCACATCTTCAGTCCTCCTGCTTGGCCAGCGCAGGGTACCTCAAAGACCACACAGAGAAATCCTGAGCTGCAGTGGCAGCCTAGAGAACTCCAGCATCCTCGGCAGTGCTCACCCAAGCGTGTGTGAGGACAGCATTTCCGGGAACCAGAGCGCTGCTCCCTCCTCTCACAGCTCTCCCACTCCAAGCGCTGCAGGTTGTTTTGTGAACAGCCTCATTCACTGCAGGCTGCGCTTGCCTAAGGCTGGAAATTCATCTTCGTCCTTCTCCCTCCTCCCAGCCTGCCGCTAGTTTTGATGGGATATTTTTCTCCCCATATTAGCCTGCTCTCTGCTTCCTTCTCTTCCCGAGCTGGGCCAGTTTCCTCCTTCTAATTACTCACTCAGGAGAGCAGATGGCAGGGGGAGTGGATCTCTCACTCACTCATTGACATGAGGCTTTGTCACACAAAGGGGGAACAACACCAACTGCAGAAGAAGGCAAGATATTCCAGAGCCTGGTTCCTAGCATCCCCCTATTCTCTGTTCTTCTTTCAAGCACAATATATTTTGGGAAACACCATTCAGTTCTCAGTGTGTATTTCTGTCAGTTACATCACACCATGCTTCTTCTTTCTCTTGCTTTTAAAATTTTAATTTAGCTGAGAAAACAATTCACAGTGCAACATTTTTCAAAATGAATACAGTTTTTTCATCTCAAGAAATAACTGCAGTTCGATATTCACAAATGTTTGGGATCCCCATTTCCAGGGCTGCAGTGCAGGCACAGGTAGCCTTGTGCAGATGTTCCATAATCAGAGCAGGTCAGTTGTGATGAGGTAAGTGGGGCACAGGCAGGACCTTTCTGACCTGAGGGGAGGATATTTGTACATCCAGCTTGCCTGCAAACTGCACTAGGATACTCACCAGCCATCCCTGTGCCTGGGTAGAGATGAGGGCATTGCTGGGAGTGTTCCCAACAGGCAGATTGTACAAGTCATGCTGTTTTATAGTCCAGCAGTATTTACTGTCACAGAATTAGGCCACTCCAGGCCAGCTGGCCTCAGTACCCAGGAAAACTCCTGGACATGTATAATTTATTAAACTGGATGTAACTGTGCTACAAGTACCTACACAGCTGTCTCAGGTGTGCTGGCCCAAATGACCCTTTTATCAGCGTGCCAAATTGTTGGACTGGAATGCAGCTGCAACTACCATTGCTAAAGCTTCTTTTGCAGTCACCATGACCAAAATAAAATGCTGATGAGAATATGCATATACTTTCCCAGCTCTTGCAGTGACCAGCTCTAGCTGACAAACCACTACTAAGGCCTAACAGCAAAGCAACTGTTGTTGCCTCATGGATAAAGAACAGAAATGCTTTACATGAAGTCTTTCAATCAAAATTTTTCTGGTAGGGTCTGTAGCAATAACAAAGTGCAGTCACCTTTTGATTTATGGTGACATTCTACGGGTACCCCAAGAACAGGACAGAGAAGTCATTGGTAAAGGCCACTGGGGTCTGTGCTTTTTTAACTGAAACAACAATGCTGTCTTTGACTGCTACACAAGTACTGACAGACTTTCAGAGTTTTAGCTGTTTTTCAGAAAGCCTGAACTGAAATGACCTCACAGAAAACTATATGCAAGAAAAAACAGCTATTCAGAAAGAATGGAGAAGTCAACCAAGTCCAGATTTTAATCTGTAGTTTCAAAAGCTTCTCTCATGCTCTAAATTAAGGTAACTACTGAGTTGTAAATCAATGGAGTTGCAGTAGGAGAAAGCTGGTGAGAGAAGACCTGCCTGATGTTTATCACACTAAAGCAAAAACTCAATTTTATATCAGGAGAATGAGCAGCAGGAGCCAATGAGCTTCCATCCAGAAAATTTACCAGTTTATCAAGAGAAGTATTGCAGAAAAAGGCCACCAAAGAGGAAGGAAGGGAAAAATTCTTACGTGACAAAGTGCTTCAAGGTATTGTCTTCAGACATCAGAAAAAATGTAATTAAATCTGTTACTAATGCAAATGCCATCTTGCTTCCATTTGTCATCAGTGATGCTAGACTGTCACGGTAACACAGACAAAGGAAACTTAACGCATGTGTTTTCATTACAGAAAAAAGCTTTGGCAGTTCGATGAGAAATAGGAAGAATTAGAACATTCTCTGGTTCCATCATATGTAATAGCACATGTACCTCCCTTCTAGGATGGCTTCTTCATCACTACAAAGCTGAGACTATTGTAGCTATAATTGTAGCATATCTCAAGTTGGGTGGGATCCATAAATGCACCTACTAATAAACTTCCCTTTAACTGGTGCCTCCCATGTATAATCGAGATGTGGCTTTTGCCATGAAGCCAGTCAATAAATTTCCTTGTCACACAAGAAAGCAGATCAAGGGCACTCAAAGAAGGTAACTGTAAGCAAGGCAAACTGAATAATCCTCACAATTCTACAGGGAAGCCAAGTTTTTGATCTATCGGTCATACAATGGTCAATCAATCAATCAATGAGGAGTTCAATCCCCTGAGCCCAAAGGTGCACAATGGCTTTCCTAACTGCTTTGAACTCATGCTCTCCCAGGCCAGTTTAAGTTGAGACTTGGCCAAACACTTCAGAGTGTAACTGTTTTGTTGAATTGGGAATTCAGCCACGGGATAATGAAAAGAAGCTTTTTGTGTAGGACTGTTGTAAACATAAAACCTGGCCTCATGTAAGGCTATTTACTTCAATAAAGACATGGAAGACTATCAACAGCTTTCAGAGTCAACCAGGAGGCTCCTCTGAGCAGTTTCAAGTCATGTTTACAGAGCAGGGTCTTGGAAAACCATTATGAAACACTTGTCTAAGGGTTATTCCAGCATTCAAGCCCAGTCACATTAGTACCCAAAACAAAGCTTTCCAGTCATATCATCATTTGCTATTTGTAATACCAGCAGGCAACCCCATCCCACCCCCTCCTTATACTTTTATAACTTGGATTTCCTCCTCCTCCACTCCCAACTGTTTTTGACTTACTGTCAGGGTTTTTCTTCCAATTTGCTGTAATTGCTTTATGTTGAGGCTCTATTGATCTCTCGAGGATGTGCAAGTGGGGGAATTTCTTGACAAGTCTGAGGCTCCAGGTGTCTGCCTGCTGGCAAGCAGGCATGGACAAGTCAGATGGACAGAGGTGAGGGGCCAAATCTCAATTTCTTTTTACTGAACGCTGTCTTTTCTGGGCCAGCAGTACCATCACCACGCTTCAGACAGCATGACAGAAGTATTTTAAATGACCACATGAAATTGTCCAAGTTCCTGCCTCTCCCAGGCACTAAGATAGGCAGAAAAACAAACAAAGCAAAGCGGAGTCTAACAGAAGAAGGGGCAGGCTAAGCACAGGTTATCCACAGCCACACAGATGTTTGATCCTGTGAATGACTGAATCCAGATCTTGCAGCCCGAGCTGCTGGTTAGTCTCCTTTTCCAAGCAGTTTTTGAAGTACTGTAGTTGTCTTCCTGAGGAACCGTGCTGCTGTCCCACCCACCTCTCACAATGCACATTTTCTCTCGTTTACGCGTTGTGCACTTTCCTTGGGTAGCACAGCCCTGAGCACAGCCACAGCAGCTCTCACTCACTGTGTCCTTAATATCGATAGCTTGAAGCTACCAGTGTCTATCCTGGCTCATGGCAATGACCACGGATCTTTAGGAGTCTCATTACTGGTTGATGAAAAAGATATTCTGTTTGTTATGAATCAGCTCACATCATTCACCCAACCAGCCTCCTGCCTGGTGTCAAATGCCAAGGTTTCCCTTGCCAAGATTCACGCATGAAGGTGACAGCACTTCAAGTCTTACTATTCCTCCAGTCTTTGGACTGGTTTTGTTGTGTGGGTGCAGTCCAAGCTGGGTATAGCAGAACACACCAAGCATTTGCTTCTCTTTGTATCGCACAAAGCTCTTTCATTAACAGTTAGTTCCTGCCACACAATGTCATTTTGCCACTCATGGTAAGCATTGTTTGTGAAAACAGATTAGTCCTTTGATTTGCAGTGCTCCCAGCACGCAAGAAGAAGGATTTGATATAATTGAAGGTCCGGGGTGGTTCAAAAAGTAATTTTGATGTGCACCTAAGCTACTGCTAAACATTTATTCTCTGGCCATGGAAGTTGCATTGCAGCCAGTGTTAGGAAAAAAGGAAAAGATGAGTGGGTGTAATAATGCAATTGCAAATGGGGTGTGCAAACATAGAAATCACTTTTATGTTCGAGCTTGAAAGAATTTTATAAGCAGAAATAATGAGGCCTGACTGAGTTGATATAAAAGAAACACTAAGCCTGTTTGACTAGATTACAGAGAAGGTCCTGTTAGAGAGCAATGCTGATGCTGAGCAGTATACTTACATCACAAGGGATATTTTTCCCATCAGACATGAGACAAAGATTTGCTGTAACACCCAATAAATGTGATTTTTCCTGCTGTGACTTAAAGGCTGGAGACTTTGTATTGTTCCAACAGCACAGGGTCTCAGGAATTGTCTGGACTTGTCCCAGTGTAAGCTTATTTTAGGATGTTCTAGCAACAAGGAAACCAACCATCACTCAACCTTGGTTTATTTTCACTTTCGTTTAGAGGAGAAACAAAGAGTTTTTTCTATGTGCTGTGTGTGCCCTTCCCCACCTCTATGCTGTCAGTAGCCTGCTCCCCTAATCCTGCACACACAAGGCTTCCTGTGCAGGACTTGTCACTTAGGTGAGAGGCACTGCGCTCTAACTCACCGCCCTGTCCTGCAGCATGCAAGGTAACCAGACACAAGCAGTGTAAGCAAAGAGCCTTGTTGATGTATAGACACTGTCACAGATGACTGCAGAGCCCCTGAGGGTTCACTTTTGCTCCAAACAGGAACATAGCTCTGCTGCCCTTGCCCCTCCTGCCAGCAGGCAGGGCAGCTGCACTTTGCTGCCTGCAACATGCAATACTCAGTAAGTTTATTGCTGCCAACATATTGGGTGAGCAGCTCAATTCCTCTGGCTGCCTAATTCACCTCCTTTAATCCAAACACTTCAACTCTCACTTTATTTAATTCAGACTCCTCTAAATATTTCCTGGTCTGCAAGCCATTTTCAGGTAACAACACAGCTGAAATACAGTGCTGGTAGAACGTCGGCTGTCACCTTGCTTTGACATCAAAAGGCTTTTACAGCTTGAATCTGTTTCAGCATCAAGACTACAAGGCAAGACATATGACTCTACTTGAAGAAGCAAGAACAAGCTGAATAACTGTGCACATGGCTGTCTGTGACCAACAGCCTCTGGGTTTCTGCTGAGCACAGAGCATGGTTCCCTTGTGAAGAGCCACTGGCAGTGCAGGGTGTTCCTCAGCTTTTCCTGCACCAAGTCCCCAGAGAACACCAGCAAATGAACATTACATGGCTACTTTGGAAGTGTGAGTTCCCATTGCTCAGGTAAGAGAAGTTTTAGAGAAAACAATTAAAAGAGAGCATGAAAGAATGATTAAAAAATAAACCGAACAGGAGCCCAAGACTAAGAAAGAAAAAGCTACCAACACCATGCACCTATAGCTAAAAGAGAGGAGTAAATAGCCACTAGAAACAGCACAGCCCTCCTGGAGAAAACCAGAGCACTCTGGCAGCTCATTACACCCTTCTCCCCTCACATACACAATTTTCTGTATAACATTTTAAAACTGTACTAACGAGGCTTTTCTGTACTATTCTGGATTATGAATGTACTGTAGCAAAGCCAACAGGTAAGATCAGACAACAGTTAGAACAATTGCCATTGCCATTCTTGTCTGCAACTTTTCTGGTGTGGAGACTGGAGACAGTGGCAAGTTTTGTTCCCACAACAGAGGGCTGCAGCACACTCACCAGCTCGGGCTCACAAGGATACAAGGGTCAGATTTGCACCTTTGTATCCTTTCCCTTTCCCGACGTCTTCCACAACTTGGGCATACACCACAGGGTTTGGCACTTTTCTACCTCGTTCCAGGAAGAGATCTCTGCCCTTATTTGTAAACAATGCAGATGTTTTCATGAATGTCAGATGATCTTCAGCTTGTTATTGGTATCCTAGCTCTGGGGCTTCTACGAACTTTCAAAATCACACTTCAACCCTGAAAAAAGAATGGTAACCCCTGGGATTATCTAACAGCTTTTCCTGATCTGATATTATTAGCTGTAAATGAGGGGCAGTTCTGGAGCAATAAGGTTAGAAATGATACTGTGAAAAGTCAGCCTGGAATTTAATCCACAATGAATCTCTAATTGTCTCACTATAGTTATCATTACAGCACATCCAAAAAAAAAAAAAAAAAAAAAAAAAAATCCCCTTGCTTCTCCAATCCACTTCACAGAGCATAAACCTAAAAAACCCCCACCTATAACAGAAAAATCATGGAATCGTAGAATAGTTTGGGTTGGAAGGGAGCTTTAAAGGCTTTCTACTTCTTCCTGGCAACAGTCTTAATCTTGATCCTAAATGGTTTCTGAATTTTTACATGCAGTATGTCAAAACATTAGGAACTTGGGGATTTTTAACAACTGAAATTTAGGTTGAAGCCTCGATAGAAGCAACAGTCTTGCATTAACAGTACAGAAAATTCTCAGAAGAGTTTGAAAGTACAAGTTTTCAATCTTGTATATAGGAAGACTTGAAGTGACAACCCTTTAATTTTCCTTTGTCAGAATGAAAGATGTAATTTCTGATCAAAAGATTTCAGCATCTCTAATTTGAAGACTTTCAGAAAGAGTTTTCTCTCAGTACATTTCTGCCTCTGTGGCCCAAGGGAGAGGCTAATTTTTAAATGTTTAAGCTTTCCAGGGATGGAAGCTATTTCTGGAGCAGCTCTACTAATATGTTGTGTGCCACTTGATCTTTGTGCCAAGAAAAAGCTTTCAAATCACCTTCCAGGTACACAGAAAAAAGCCAGCCTAATTCTGCTCTTTGGTCATGGAGTTTAACATCACACAGGGCTGACACCAAACGGAGAGGGTTTACATCAGAAATGACAGATGGCAAGATGGTTGCTGCCTCTATCAACCCTGTCCTGTCACCAGTTCTTGAGTCTGAACGTGCCTGACACAAGGACAGCCCCAGTTTATAGCTGTTAAAGCTGAAAGGATGTATTTTTCACGTCAACAGAGGGGAACAGTTGGTAATTTTTCCAGAGGAGAGATTGCAGCAGGCTGCCAGGCAGTCATCAATTCTGACACGCTATTCAGAGAGTCCCCGTTGCTGCGCACCAAATGTCTAATCCACAGCTCAGGAAAGAGCTGCGAGGTGAACGAACAGCTGACATGCATAGAACAAACTGGCATTTCTGCAGCATGGCCGTTTTTCCAACAGTCCTTTAAAGATCATAAAATATGCCTAGCCATTAGCTGAAAGTGCTGAGGTTCAGCCAAGATTTAGTCCAACATATACACTGATGTGAGGTAAGCATTCATGTATATACATTGAACAACAAGTGCTATGAGTACTTCAATTAGTCTGAAACATTTGACACATTTAGAGATTGAAGGGCAATGCCATGGAAAAGGAGTACAGTAATTTTCTGCCCTTTTTCCCCTTTGCAGCTGGGGAAACAGTGAAGAAGGTTTCTCATAAAAGGGCAAAAGTGGGCAGGGGGGCTTACAGAAGTCTATAGATTTGGATAGGGACCACTGAATGTTAAACTAAAGCTGCATCACCATGTCTGAAGTAAAGGTTTATTTCAGCCCTGTCGTTGAAGTGCTCTGGTACACTCCAACACTTGGTGAGCAGGTTGCAGCTAACGGAGAAGGCAGCCTGCCTAAACAGCCATCACCCCTTCCCTGACCATCCTGTTCCCTCATGAAGGCAGCACTGCCCTTAGTAGGTCACTGAATGCCTCAAGAAGCAATGTCTTGGCTGTTTGTTGTTTAGGCATGCATACAGATAACTCTCCTGCTCCTACCCTCAGAACGTCTCCACAAGGCTGATCCCTGCTGTTCTGAGCCATCTGGATATTTCAGTTCCCACAGTACTGCAACAGAAGAGCAGTCCATAATGTACTAGAAGAAAATACTCAGTGTGAGCTGGGCAGCAGAGATAGGGTGGATTAAATATTCCTCAACAGCTGTCCTGTGCCATTTGCACTGTGCCTGGAGGGTGTGTGGGTATTCAACAGACACAGCTCTCACTTGAAACAAGACCTCATTGACCAGAGCGTTTTACAGTTAAACAAAAAAACCAAATCCATACAAACCCATGATTAACCCATGTAGTTCCCTGCTGTGGGAAAAGTGGTAGGTTGAATAGGTCACTTGCTACACCTCAATGGTCTCCTAGCAAAACTAGACTGCAGGGCCCCACGGCCTTGGTTCAAGCCCTGCCACTAGCAAGGCAATCCTTATAACACTAGGAAGGGTAAAGTTGCAGCAGATATTATTTTTCATTCTTCACTTAAGAAAATGACCCACCACCTAAAACGAGGCTAAGATAGCTTCCCCTGAAGTACGGTGCATTAAATAAACCATGTAAACTGCTTGCCCGCCTTTGAGGAATTCACATCTCAATAGCAAGAAGGGCGAGGCAGTTCCTGCAGGAAGTTAGGTCTTACTCTGTTATGTGTCTGAGGTCATTCCCCACCTCTCTTACAGAGAGAAGCATGAACAAATCCCAGGCCAGCACTCTGTGTGATACAATTCCATCCAACAAAAGAGAATTATGAGATCACGCTAATGCAAATGCATCGGTAGGAAAAAGGGTCATCTGCTGACTCTCCTACCATTTTCCTCACAGCATTTCTGTCATCCTGCTTTACTGCTCTTCTGTCTACAGAAGCAAAGGGTAATCCTGTTGTACAATTACCTCTTTCTCCTGTAATTAATTTGTTGCTTGAAGGAACAGAACTAAATGACTTTTAATTTTATTTTCAAATAAACTGTGCTTTGCAACTTCTTTTGCAGAAACGAGAAAAGAGCTGATTTTCTTCTGGATTGTATTGTTCTTCCTTAGCATTGTGTGCTTGGTAAATTATATTAGCACAGCATGAAGTTGGCAAAAGATACATGATGCAGTCTCAACTGTAAAATCAAAACTGCTTGGCTAGAAGAATAAAGGATATTTCCTCCGCCCCCTCTATCCACAATATTCAGGGAAGAGGAAAAGCATAGCTTGGCTATGTTTCTTAAATTGTCATTAAAACACATAGATATGTTCTACAGCAAATTCCTTTTGACTGATGCTAAATGCCTGACAAAGTCTGTAGGCTGAGATCAGAAGTGACAAATCTACAAAATTTGCATTAAGTCAGTTTTAACACAACATACTATACTTTCTTTTCCTGGATCAGAAGCAGCTCACAGACATCACTTTAAAGAGTTTTCCTCAACCACTGCAAAGGGTTCTGCCAAATGTATAGACTGGATGGCCAATAAAGAAATCCAAGATCATTGATTCAAGATCTAAGCCAGATATATTCCCTCTCAAAAGGAACAGCTTCAACACTTTGTCAGGGTAGGACATCTTTAGTGTGCCTCACTGAATCAATTTGGCCAAGACACTCAATCCATTCAGGAGGTATGTTGTCATGGAACACCTCTTTTGCTGCTCCCATAAGGCATGTCTGCATTTCAGATAAGTTCAGAAGCCCTAAAGAAAAAGATTTCCATTAAAATAGCCAAAATTTTCTTTTGGACCTATTTGATGTTGAATAAGTGTTTTTCCTGTTCAAGTTTTCAATGGACAAGAAGATTGGATATGATGAAATGTCAAGCAAAAAGCATTAAAGGAGCTTTATATAATTTTTATTGAAGTTGTCTCGGAAATCCTCTACGTTTAAATCGAACTTTGAAACTTACATGCTGATTATTTCACATGGCAGGGCTTCATTCACGTTGAAGATCATAAAAATGCAGTGATCTTAAAGGGGCCCTCCACCTTATCTTGCTCACCCTAGCAATTAGCAAACTCTTTAGAAAATTGTTAGCTGAAGTTACCAATGGTGGTGAACCTCAAATTCAGCTGTGTTAGCCCTGAAATAAGATCATACTAAAGAAAACGGCAATTTTTGGATTTTGATTAAGACCTTTGATACCTTTCTTTCAATATTTTAAACACTCATGGGTAATGTTAAAACAGAGTAGGGCAAAGGACTCCCAAATTTGATGGACAGAAGTGAGGATTTGGCTTCAGGTAGCACCCCATGAAGCAGCTTCCCCACTTTGGGTGGGGGAACAAAGGTGAGTCAGTCAAAGGTCCTCAACAAGCAGCTGCCTTCCCACAGATGAGCACACACATGAACCAAGTGGTGCTTCTTCCTAAAAGACAGCAACCTGTGAGGTTTTTTTTTGTCAGGAAGACTACAAGAAGTCCTAGAGTTTTGACACTAGCAATAAAGGTGTTAGGAGTAAGTAAGGAGAGAAAAAGCAGATGAAATATGAATGCACTTGCCAGGTTTAGTAAGACCCTTTAACAGCTACAATGTAGAGGCAGGGAGGTAAAGAATACTTCACCACCACAGCCGTGAAAAGTTGCCAGGGTTTTAAGTCCACTCAAGGATAAGCAGTATAAAAAAGATAAAGGCAATTAAGGCATGTATAGTCATAGAGGTACTACTTCTGAACATGGTGATAACATGAGCTTTAAAAAAAAGAAGGAAAGCAACTAATATAATCGACTCATTGGATGGGTGATATCTAAGCCAAAAGGCCTTCAGAACCAATTAATTCCCAGGAAAACAGTTAAAGAGCACACTGAAGTGCTCTAGAATTTCTTAGGTGTCTCAATCTCTTTTTTTTTTTTGTTAGCATTCTTCAAAGAAAAAAAAAGACCCACTTGTTTTGACAGTCTGGCCTGTATTTTTAAACCTTGGCTCATTCACTAGAGAGGAACAATTAACCTTCCATCACAAGTACCAATTCATATACTTAAGAAATTTCACTGAATGAGCAATGTGCCGTCTGAAATTAGACCACACAAATGTTTTAAGCTCTCAAACAGACTAATGAAGGTAATTATTAGGACAGAAAGACATTCTCTGAGGGAGCCTACTGAACTGAAGGCACCAGCCTAGCCACAGGAATAGCTCCTCATTACGTACCACAACACGGCACAATAAGCTGCCATCCACTGAAGTGGAGACCAAGAATACTTCTAAATACTTCTAAAAGATTTGCTTTGCTGAAGAACTGCTTTCAGACTATGTGCCTTTCTATTAACCTGCAAAGCAATATGGTCAAATAGCATAATTGAGCAAATGGGATGAGAGATCTGACAAAACCTTCAATCCCATGGCAGTTCAGCAGTTTACTATAACTTACTTGCAAGAAATATGGAGAACTTAGCCACTACCTGGAGGGCAGGTTGGAGTCTCATCAGCACAGTCAGGGCATTTCCAGAGAAACCTCACCATACTTGACAAGAGCTACGTGCACGGCAGGGACCACCAGCAGTGAAGGCATTTTTGTCCTTCAGGAAATCACTTCATGCTGCTGATGTGCATGTCTTTTAAGAAGGCTCGGGCTGATTTCTTCTTCTTCTTCTTTTTTTTTTTTTTTTTGTCTAGTCTTGGAACATCACTTGCCCAACAGTGTCACACCAAAATCAGGGGGAATTTGAAAAACAAAAAAGCTCCATATCTGTTTATTTGCAAGACTTTTACAGAAGATTAGCAACAGTTGCATACAAAACCCAGAGGAACTTTGTGTCAAAAGGAGATCTAATAAAATACACGTTGAATTTTGAATTCAGGCAAGGGCATTTTTTACCTTCCCCAAGAGGGGAAACAAAGCTGCTGTCGCAGCACAATGTGTTGGTGTTCCATTTTAGAGCTATATGCAGAGAGACTAATGTTATCTTTGCAGAAGCATCATTAGTAAGCTGCCCAGAAGACAGAAAAATAGAGCTTATGTGGGGCTGCACACACACATATAAAAATTTAAATTGCAAAAGGCCTGAAGAAAACTGGCTGCATTCCAATTTTAAGCAGAAAAATAAATTTCACAGACTAGACAATTATTCTCACAGGCTCTAGGCTGGAAAATTTTCTGTATCTTTATGCAGTATTTTCTAAACTTCTTTTACTGTTCTGAAACATGACAGAGGGCAGAAATGCTTCAGCGTATGTTTGATGTCATTAATGATGAAGAAACTGAAGAAAATACTACATTAATGCATTCTAGTGGACTCTGTGGGCACGGTTAGGGTACCAGTTTGATTAAAAGACTGAATCCTGGCCTAATTCAATTACTACAAGGAGTTTAATTACTCTCTTTTGCTAGAGAGGGTATAGAAAATTGTGCAAATTGTGAGATCTCCATACTCTACTCCCACAGCTAGGTGAGAAAACATTACCTAAAGCATGCTCTCCCTGAAACTGTTATTAATCAAATCCTAAAAATCTAGAGCGAGGACTAATAAAGTGATCTTCAAATGAGTTATTGAAACTCTAGGTCAGTCACATCAGCTAGATAATCCAGGTCAGCTGGACTTCATTGAAGATACAACAGCTGGGTGTGAGCAGAATTTGCTGTAATAAAACAAGCAGAAAGTTTTTGAGGGCCGTAGAAGGTTTTGAGACTGTGATTAACTTTTTTTCCTACTGCTGCTTTTACAAATCAAAATAATATGCTGTACCTTTTCCTTAAATTGAAGCTCCCCCAGAAGATGTTGTTTAGAAACTCCTTTTTCAGAGGGAGCTACTGAGCATTTCAGTGCCAGGTACCTCCTCTGCTCTGAGCTTTAGATATTCATTATAAATCTTCAGATCAAGTTCCTTGAAAGAGATGTGCAAATCAGATAAACAGAACGTGTCAAAAAAAAAAAAAAAAAAAAAAAGGAAAATGTATTTCTCAGATTTTTGAAAGTTGCCTAATCTCACCCACTCTCCAAGTATTGGGCACTAAGTTACATTTTCATGGATTTCAAATTAGACACATTAACTAAATTCTGAACTTCACTTTAGTCAGACTCATTTTGTAGGGATGCTTCTGAGAATCTGACTTCTCATTTGCAGGGTACAACGTCCTTCTCTTTCTTTCTTCAGTTCCCACACTGAGTCCCTGAAGGGGAAATCAAACACCAGCAGGCTCACCTGAAGTACACATCTCCAGGCAGTGAGACCCTCTCAGCACAGGAAGACAGCAGGACACAGAGCTGAGTGCCTGAGGAGAGAATTCCAGTTTGCTACAGCACTCGGGATACCCTTTGGCTTTGGGCAATTGGTTTCTGCAGCCACCTAAAGCTTCACCCTTGGAGGCCAGAGGTGCATCAGCTCTTCCTTCCAGTTTGTGCTGCCCTATTGCACTGACTGCGTATTTCCCAGTCTGGGTGGTAATTTAGTACTATGGGAATACAAATATAAACTGTGGATGACAGGGATTAATATCACATGTTACACAGTCCCACATTTTTAGACACTATTTGCAGTTAGGGTGTATTTTGCTGACCACTGGTGGGACAAGCCAAGATGGGAGAGCCCAGCAAACATGCCAGGATTAGCAGAACAGACAGAGCTGCTGCCTATGTCATGACCAGAGTCAAGCTAGCCAGGAGGAACAGGCTGTGTGGAGGGCTAGCTCTTGCTGGGAAGGGGAAGAAGAGAGTACGCCTACATCCAGGGATGCTACAAGAACTGAGAGAGTAGAGGAGAACAGTGTTCTACACATGCACCCAGACAGAGCAGCTAAAAATGGGCAACCTCCATACTTCAAAGCTACTGTTTAAGTATCACTGTCAAGGTCTACCTGTGCCTGACTTTTCAATAGAATGACAAGAAGGAAATTGATAACTCCTCTCTCCCCCCACCCAGGACAAAACACTTTTGCACCACTGATGGGAAAAGGGGAGCAGGGTAGAAAAAAAAATTCTAGAAAAAAATATTCTAGTCTTTCTTTCATTGGGTTTGCAATGGAAATCACAACTATTGATAAATGTGTTGCCAAACAGGCAATATATATTTACTTATTTTGGTCCATTTGTCTTCATGGAACCCATCAGAAAAAATTAATCTCCCGGCTGGAAGTATGCCACTGCCAGAGCTAGACTCCCCCAGCTTGCCTTCAGGGGATTCCTTGCCTCTCACTGTGATTGAAGGCCTGTACTGCACAACTGAGCTGCACCTCATTAAATTAGCACTGAGCAGACTCCACAGAGCTGCCTCCTTTCTAACACCATGGGAGTCAGAGCTTGCTGCTGCCATGAGGAATGAGCTGCTGAATGTCACGAAAACAGACATTTAGCTGTAATGAGGAGACACACAGGTCAATAATTTCTGTGCCTCCCTCCCCTAATGAATCAGAAAGAGATAATGTTCTAATTTTGGTTTCAGCAGCCTGGCTTCCTTCTGCTGGTTCTAGATGACTTCTATCAACTCAGAGAAAAATCAGGCATGAGGAAAATTCTTTGACTCACACTTGGGTCAGTGTGAAAGGCTTCATTAGCAAAGCCTACCTCTTGCCAGGGCATTCATGCACTTTGCATCAAGGCACATGTTTAAATACATCTGCAGACTTTAATCCACGGATTTTTGTAGAGCATGGTGGAAGGAAAGAAATGAAATGTTGGAGGCATGGCCTTTAAAAAGATGCTCATCTTTGGAGGCCAACCTTTCCAAATAAAAGGAAAACAGCCTCATGAACAGCTACTGAGAGCATGGATAAGGCAAAGCAGTTCCCTGGTAATACTGTTTGCAAATCCAAGTGTAAAACCCATTGTTTATGAGGCTGAGTAGCTCAAAGTCACAGATAAAAACTGTTTTCACCAGTTGATATTCAGTGTATTGTCTGAGCTTAGAGCAGTGAAGCCCAACAGCCTGTAAGGAAAAGGATTTCAGACTAAGTGATGCAAGGCTGGCCTTAGGAGTTTAAGCTGAGCTCTTATCAAACCCTTCCTGGCGAAATGCCCACACTTCAAATGGTGGTCCAAGCAGTATGAGGGCGAGGGGCTGATTATCATCATCATTCACTCCTGAGATGGAGCCTGCCATGGGAGAGCAGTGTCAGATCAGTCTGTCAGAGCTCTGCCACGGGTACCAAGCAGTTTGGTGCAGCTCTCAGCGCAGCAGATCTGGAGGCCCTGCTGTTCACTCTTTGTCCCCTTCCATCCATACGAGAGGACATCACAGAGCTTTAAAGGGCAGTTCTGGAGACAGAAAGCCTGTTCATGTCATATCCCACATTAGTGTCCAGTTTGCTTTCTGCATTGCCACTCAGAGCCCCCGCTACGTAACTGAGAGGCCTGTGAAGTGAGATACTCTGGCACTGCATTCATGAGTCTCAGTAGGACTTTCTTCTGGAGTCAACTCAGCTGCAAACAGATGTTTTCACCTGGCCTACAAACATAGCTCCCTGCATACTGCTGCCTCCCTGCTAGAGCACAGCTCAGCCTAGAAGGTTTTTCATAAGGAAAGCTAAAGTTTTCTTGCTGTTAAACACTGTTCTCATCCAATCAGAAAGATTAGAGAGGTCTTGAACACCTTCAGAATACCCAGAGATTTATCCTTTCAACTTGTGGCATCTCCTTCCTGCAATTTAGCTACCGCATATTAGTGCTGGTCACACCAGACCTGCTGTACAGCCACGGACAGGCAACCAAACACTGAGCCACATGCAGCCTGTGAAAAATGAATGTACCATGTTTACTACTACTTTGTCCAAAAGACCACATCCAAAATTCAAAAACTTCTCTTGCTGAACAGTCCAGCTGTTACCTCTGACCCCTTTATCAGACTGGGCTTTCTGAGACTTTTCCCATCTAGTGGAAAAGAGATGAACTGTGAAGGAGTTCTTACCTTATCCAACCTACAGCAGCAATGCCTTCAGGTGGCTTCCCCCCAGCTGAACTGAACTAGCCTGTTAAACACAAATGGAAGCCAAAGAGTAGAAACAGGCATTATACATCAAAAAAGCATAACCTCACATTTAAAGAGAGAACAAAGAAACAGCCATGGGAAGAACTTTTCTCATACCCTGGCTTGTGGCAATGACTGCTTCCCTAGTGCTTTGGGAGCCCATCTTTTTATATTACGTGAGATGGCTTCTGCTGTTTCATTCACTTCCTGCCAATTTACTGACTAGCAAGTAGCAACTTGAGCACTTTCTGAAGATCAGCAAAAACACATTTTTGCATTGCCTACTACAGCCAAAAAAAAAAAAAAAAAAAAAAAAGGAAACAAAAGAAATAAGAGGGACTTTTCAGCAAGAGTTGGAGAGACAGCTCAGCCAGCGTAGGCTGAAAATCACTTTTGGACCTGCAACATGCCCAGCTGAATTACACTTATCTCTCTGCCTCACTGGCACACTGCTGAAGAAGCAAATTGCCCTGGTCTCACTGGGGCTGTTTACTATTCAGAAGTTAGGACCAAAGTGTTCACATTTAAGTTTTATTTTTCTCACAAAATCCCTAACTGCTTTTGCTCAGCTAGTTTACTGCTTTCAGTAAATGGGTTACTGGAAACTAGCTGAAACTTTAAAGTCAGGATAAGGCTAAGGCACCTCCACAGAAAAGGCTTTGGGCAGACATCTTTTTTAAAAGCTTTAAGCCAGTATGTTCAATTAATGGCTCCATCAGTTTTCGAGGTTTT
Source organism: Coloeus monedula (assembly GCF_965178545.1). Taxonomy (NCBI): domain Eukaryota; kingdom Metazoa; phylum Chordata; class Aves; order Passeriformes; family Corvidae; genus Coloeus; species Coloeus monedula. Next base: position 22,952,231 of record NC_138784.1, read on the forward strand.
TGTGATTCTTCCTCATTGGGGGAAAACAAAAATCTTTCAGTGGGAAAATGAGCCTTTTCTAGACTCCTTTCAAAAATGTTACAGATAGGAGTCACAGTCCTTTGGAGCCTCCTGCAGAGGAAGCTGTGAGCTTGGCTCTTCTCACCAGAGCCCTGTTGAGTATAAAGTGAACATCACACGCAGGATCTTTCCTGTGTGGTTGTAGTCAGCTTTGGTAACTCACGGTACGTCAGCAGTACCCGCATGCACCACGGCCGTGCCACCAGCAAAGCACAGGTCACATGCAGAAGGTTGAATCCCCAGCCACAGGTACTGGGTCCCAGATCATCCCAGGTCCCCTGATATTTTCTCCTAGTTCTTACCCTGAAGCACATTTGTTCAGGAATTCAGATTTTTTTAAAAGCAGAAATCTCATGCTGTACTAATAATTTCACAGGGTCAGAACCATGACACCACTAAAACACATCCAATCTGGAAGCTGGAAGGTGAGAGCCAACTTCACAGCTGCAGGGAAAGGAACCTTTGCCAAGAGACTCTGCAGTTTTGAAGAGCACTGTAAGACACAAGGAACAGGCAGGTTGAGAGACATTCCAGCTTTGCTCCAACACCCACTGCACAGCCAGTTGCACAGAGCTCTTTCTGCTTCTTGTAACACCACACAGCAGTCTGCCTCCTGCCATGATACGTGCCAGCAGTTCCACAGAATCCATACAACCTATGGTACCTGAAACATAAAACATTTTCTTCCTAGAAGTGCATTTCTCTAAGGATGAAGACCCACCCACATCCACCTTCCCTGGCTTCCTTCAGGAAAACTATTTCAGGGACAGTTTAAAAAACTGTAGTTGACTACTTTCTTATCAAACTCCATTGCTTTAAGTATGTGAAAAATAGGGTATAATTTAGTCAGCACACGTAATATGCAGAACAGCTCCCTCACTAACACTAGGTAAAACTTTTATATGCAAATCATAGTTTTATGAATTTAATTACCCATTCATACCATAGTGCATTTCTTGCTGGACAAAGCCTCTATTATGGAGTGAAATACGTTGGATGCAGAAAAAAAAAATCTGTGCTGACTTTTTTTAAAAAATAAAGAGGAAATTTGCACTGAAATAAATGCTTCATAAACATAAGTTAAGAGGGATTTATTAAACAAGAAGAAAAAAGACTTCTGAGGAAAAAGTTAAGACATATGAACATGTCTTAATATATGCTTATTATAATGCATAGTACACTCCCAAGGTTGTAGACACTTGTGATGTATAGCATTTGCAAGCATCTAGATGAAATTACTATATCAAAGGGAATATAATTGGGCAATTACGAAGCATTTTGAAAGATTGAAGTTTTATGACACGGCTACTTTGAATGCTCTTGCACTGTTCTTAGAATGAACATTTTACAGGTCCTTTTTGACTTCCTAATGCTCCTGCATCAGGCTCCAGAAAAAAAATCCCTCCTGCCTTCAGGTTTCCCCATCTAATCAGAATATCATGCTCCCCCTGCATAAACAATTTTGTTTCAGAATAGATAACTACAAACACCGAATTTCTCAATGAACAGATGAGTTCAGTTCAACAGGCCTGCTCCCATGATTTCAAATGGACAAGTTCTATTAAAAAAAAAATACACAGGAAGAGACATCAGGGGTTTTCTTCCTTCACTTGATAGGACCATGGTGCCTACACTCCATGAGGAAGTCTGTAATAGCTTTGAAGGCTAAACTGACAGGCTATTAGCTCCATATTTTCCACATCAGCTGCTTAAATATTTAATCTGTTGACACCTCTTAATGATACTGAAGGTTCAGCTTTCTAAAGGTGCTTACTAGCTGCCCAGCACCCTGCTGTAGAAGTCCTGTGGGAAGGCAGCAACCAAAGGGTTAAAGCTGGAGACGAAGGTTGTACACACACAATAATTGTAACTAGCCCTCGTTTAGGCCTGCTTAACGAGCATAGCAGATCACTTGTGACACAACCTCAAGCAAATAAAAAACCCCAAATGAATTTGATGCATTCCTATATGGCATGGCTAAGCAGAGGGGCTTTAGCAAGTTTAAGGAGAAATGTGAGAAGGCAAATGGGGTTAAACAGCTTAGATGGCAGCTGTTCTTGTCCCTGAAAAGAAAATGTGTTCAATTATTCATGTTCAGCTTAAACTAACAATGAAGCCAGCTTCAACAGAGCAATTCTTCTGTATTATTCATACCATGGAGAGAGCAGAGTCTCTCCAACGAGGTGTTTTGCAGATGGATGAAGCCTACAAATGGTTCAGAAGCTGGGCTTGTTCATAAACTCAATGGAGAGAGTGTGTGTGTGATATTTAAATATAAAAGATATCCACTGAATACTCCTGTGAGCAAAGAGATAAGGCTTACATCATCTGGAAGCTAGAGAGGCTTAGAAACATTGTTGTGGCAAATTTTAAACCATCACAGGATGGGTTGGAAGGGACTTTAAAGCTGATCTAGTTCCAACCCCCCTGCCATGAGCAGGAACATCTTCAACTAGACCAGATTCCTCAAAGCCCAATCCAACACTTCAGGAATGGGGCATCCACAACTTCTCTGGAAAGCCTGTTCCAGTGCCTCAGCATCCTCATAGTAAAGAATTTCTTCCTATTATCTAACATGAAACAACCCTCTTTCAGTTTAAAGCCATTTCCCTTGTCCTATCATTACACGACCTTCTAAAATGTTCCTTTTCAGCTCGCTTGTAGTTCCCTTTAGGCACTGGAAGGTGCTGTAAGTTCTCCCTAGACCCTTCTCTTCTCCAGGCTAACAACTGCAATTCTCTCAGCCCTTCCTCATAGGAGAGGTGTTCCATCCCTCTGATCATCTTCATGGCCTTTCTCTGGGCTCATTTGAGCAGGTCCATGTCCTTCTAAAGTTGCATGCAGCACTCTGGGGTGTCACCAGAGCAAAGCAGAGAGAAGGAATCCCCTCCCTCAACCTTCCAGCTGCGCTTTTGATGCAGCCCAGGATACTACTGGTAATTATCATCAGAAAGAAGCAATGCAGTTCACATCTCAGGTGTCTGGTCATTGTATCTGTTATTCTGCAGGACACGCCAGAGAAAAATCCATTTAATGTAGTGGTTATTGCATCACAACAGGTCTTTTGTGGTCACTTATGCTTAGCTGAAGGGCCAGGGGTTCTCAGTTTCTCCAAAGATCCCAGCTAGCCTTCAGAGCAGCTTTAGCAGACAGCTGCACGTCTTTGCTATGTCTCTCAAGGAATTCTAACAGCTGAGATCATCTAGCTGTCAACAGCTGGACAAACTGCTCAGGTCTCTGAAAATTACATGGGAGGGCAGTCAAGGTAGTACACCTGCAAAGGAAACTCTTCAGAGGTTATTTTGGGAGTAGGAATTTTAAAGAAGTCTGGAAGTATCACGTCACTTGCTCACAACTGCAGAGCGGAGCTCTCCTGCAACAATTAGAGGGTCCTATTCGATGGGAGCACCACTCAATCCTGAGTGCTTCATCACTCCATCACCCAAAGCAGGCCCTGCACCTATCACAGTCATCCCTTCCATTCCTCTCTGAACTTGGTGTTCTTCAGAGTAACATCCTACATGGATGCATCTATTAGACCTCCAAGTTCCCTACAAAAGTTGCCTGGTTTAGCCACAGAGTGTAACAGAGAATGGGCTGCAGAAACACAGTAGGACTCTGAGCAAGCCAGACTGAGCCATGTTCAGCAGGCAGATGCTCTGAATTGCTGCCAGCAGAGCTGAGAGGACAGTTTTTCAGGGAACCTCAGATGATATCCCTCAAAGTGGCATAGACTGCGATAGCTTCCTTTCATTCCAGCTGATTTTTCCAAACACCACCACAACTCTGCGTGAGAAACCCTGCCTCCATTTCTAGTCTGAGGAAAGCAGCTGTATAAAAAAGCCTGATCAGTAAATCCCACCACTCTTTGCAAGCCAATACAACCTCTCTGGGATATGCCATTACATTTATTTATAACCAGAGGTGTGCAAACTCAGCTACAGATACCTATCTGAGGCAAGTAAGGAGCTCTGAACTCCAGAAAGGAAGAAAATGTGGATGAAAACAGATCACTGACTACAGTTGTGTAAGACTGGGCATCAACATAGCCCTCGAGGTGCATGGAGGGATGTAAGTGTCCTACCATAAATAGGTATCCAAACCAGTGAGCTCCCAAAATAATACTTGGCATTGCAATGGACAGAGAACAGTGCCAACCTGTAATGACACATCAGACCACAGATGACAGCAGGTCCCTTTGGTACTTCATGTTCTGTGAAAGACCAGTCAGAGATGGTGCAGGCCTGTAATCCAGAGTGGGGATCTTAAGCTGACCTCCTGCAGCCAGTGGATGCCCGTGCACAACCAACAAGGCACAGCAGAAACCTTGCACTGCCTCCTCTGCGTTAGCAGCTCCAGGGAACACCCCTGTGCACACACTTTTAGTGGCTGGTGTCACAGGGTAAAGCTCATTTACCCCATCTCAGCCTCATCCATGTCACATAATCCCTTATTCCTACTCAGTGGTCTACACAACCACATTTCTTACCATCTTTGAAGTCGTTCTTCTAGAATCGCTTTATTTCAGAGGCTGAAGTTCGCCCTCTGCAGAGCAGACCTAAAACGTCTGTGGAAATTTCTGCATCCGTCCCAAGCCCAGTCTTTGGGATGCAAAGCACTTTGAGAGTGAGAGCCAGGATTTTAATCAAGATTTAAGTCACAGACCTCATGCCCTCCCTGCAATTAGTCACCCCATTAACCAATTATCCTCACTGCTGGGAGCTGGAACTCGATTTTTAGACTTTGTCTCATTTCAGGTGCCAACCACTCTGCATCATGATTTTCTCTTGGGTTAGAGAGCCATCTAGCAGTGGACTCCTCACTTTGCAGACTCCAACAGCATATTAATCCTTTTTCATATAAGCACACTAAGCGTGGATTTTGCTGCATACGTTTTCCTGAATTTGCCTCGAACATTTTCTGAACCTTTCCAGACCTCCTCCACCACCAATTACCCTTTCTGAAATGTAGGAAACATAGACTGAGGAAATGAAAGCATTCAGGGAGTTAAGAGGTGACAGCATTACTGTTTTACAGGTTATCATTTTACTGGCTTGTTAATTGCAGGATTGCCTCTCACTGCCCAAACCAACTGATTTTCAGAGCTTTATGCATTTTCACATTGTATGTTCCCAGCGTGCTACACAGTAGATTGACCTTTCACTACGCTTTTATTGGAATTACAGTATTGTGGATGGGTTTGCAACATTCCACCTGAAGTTTGTGTAAGATATTTTATGGAAAACTTCTTATTGCCAAGAGGAACCCAAGCTAAACATAGCAACATCCTGTCTTTGCATGTGTACTGCAGGAAAGAGCACACCCTTCCCTCAAGGGCTTCTAGACCTGGCTTCTCCTCCCCACCAGCCTTGGCATAAACCACAGCACTGAAACACAGTGGCAGAGCATGACGTGTCTGGAACAGAGGCTTTCATCCCCCAGCAGAACACACACTTGTTTTAGCAGCATGATTACAATAGCAGGAGAGTAAGCACCAAAGAAGAAAAGCAGAAGGAAAAAATAAGTCGAGCTGAGCCCTGGTGCAGTGAGACCATGGTCAAATACTTATGTTTTGCAGATGTACTTGTCAGTGACAGGCCCCAGTCTGGCTTTATTCCTAATCTTTGAATATACTCATTGATATAGGTAAGCCCAGACTTGCACAAGCCAGAATCTGTCCTTCAAGCATTTAAGAGGTATTTCTGACAATACACCAGTCCTCAGGCAGGCACAGACCTGATATGAGCTGCAAATCAGAGGGCAATGCAGCTCCTCCACTTCCACACTCTTCCACTTCCACATCCCTGCTTCCTCCACTACTGAAGACAACACAAGCTGGCAACGCTGCCACAGAGAAGAAGGGGACAGTGACTGTAGGAAAGTAAACTCACAGCCAGAAGGTCAGATGTGTAATAAGCATCCAAGACACAAGTCTGGGCTACTCTGACCTCAATTTTATTATTTATTTTAACAAAGAAAGATTCTAGGCCTTGAATTTTTTAAGGACAAAACACATACTATGATGGAAGATTATGGGTGCAGGAAATAAAAATATTATTTTAAAATTTAAAAAATGTGTAGGGTGATGTTTAAGATGCTCAGAAGTAGGTTGGGGTTTTTTTCCTGATGGAGGTGATGTTCCTAATTTTTTTGCTTTCATTGTTTTAGCTAATATTGTTACTACATACATATGTGTATCCGAGCTCTTTTGGATATGCTTCTCCCTACATCTGGCTTATTAATGGAATAATTTAAGTCCTTCAGATCACTAACAAGCCACAAGATCCAGGGATCACTTCTGCCCCTGTGATTCACCTAATTGCACGGTCTTCTTGCAAGTATGAGCTACTGAATTTCCTTCTATGCTGAAAGGAAAAAAACCCCACAGTTTACACAGAATCAACAGTTCTCTCTTCTCTCTACAGCATCTTTTCTGATTTGGGGAAGCACACATAACAGAAGTTAATGCCTCAGCATCTTTTAAGGAAGAAAACAAAGCAATTTCCACTGGCCTTTCCAAGGGACAGCTCTGCCTGTCCAGGTGCTCACTCGTTGCCTGCCCGTGCAGCCCAGGCAGGGCCAAGCCCTTTGCCACAGCCCTCAGCTGAGCAATTCACCCCACTCACCTCCATGCAATCACAGAACAGTTTGGGTTGGAAGGGACCTTCAAAAGTAATGTAGTCCAGCCCTGCCCTGCAATGAACAGGGACATCTTCAACAAGATCAGATGCTCAGAGCCCCCTCCCACCTGGCCTTAAATGTTTTCAGGGATGGGACATCCATCCACCTCTTTGAGCAACCTATTGCAGTGTTTTACCACCCTCATTGTAAAAAGAAGATTCCTTTCATAAATTTACCCTCTTTTAGCTTAAAACTATTGTCTCTTGTCCTATTGCAACAGGTCCTCCCAAAATGTTTGTCCCCATCTTTTTTACCAGTCCCTAAAGTACTGAAAGGCTGCTATAATATCTCCCCAGATTCTCCCTTCTGCAGTTTGAACAATCCCAACTCTCAGCCTTTCCTCACAGGAGAGGTGCTCCAGCCCTCTGATCATCCTCATTGCTCTCCTCTGGACCTGCTCCTCCAGGACCACGTTCTTTTTATGTTGGGGGCCCCAGAGCTGGATGCAGCACTGCAGGTGGGGTCTCACCAGAGCAGAATAGAGGGGCAGAATCCCCTCCCTCAACCTACTGGCCACACAGCTCCTTGTTTCCCTGGATTAGCATCACTGCTTTCTCAGCAATCACGATCCGGATGCACCATCTAGTGGTGTCTAGGAAACCCAGGCTTTCATTAGTTACAGGTTCTGAGACCTACAGAAGCAGTTTGTGTCATCTTGCTAAGTGTGCATCCTCCACCTCCTTGCAGACAGGGAAGGAAGCCTAACACAGAGTAGACAGGAAGCCCTGCAGAAAGAGGTTTGACAAGCAATTACTCACCAGCGTCACAGACAGGCTCTAGACTAAACTAAGCTTCATAAAAAGACTCAACTGGGTGTTCATTTGAGGGAGATCAGCACTGGAATGTTACTCCTGGACCCTGCCCTGGCTTCCAGAGCCATAAATGGCTCTCCTAGACCCAAGATCTCCCTTGTCAAGACAAGGACTTGAAAATAAGTGGGATTCTCATACCAGATCCTGACACCAAAACCCAGGTAGTTTTGTCAAAAGGAGCAACTCCATTTCATAATGTGGCCATTTAATGCAAATTCAGTATGAAGACCACATGGCTGCTATTGTTTTTAAAGCCTCAACTTTTCCCCTTTAACAGCTACTTGTATTCCTCATCCTATCCCTCTTCAGGAAAACCAAAAAAGCAGATGCTGATACAAAGTAAGAAACTGCACCTCACCTAATACTTAGTATTTGCAGTTCATATTTAGTTATAAGCACTCAAACAAGTTACCTTTTCCTGCATCCAAAGCACTCCACACAACAGGCTCTTTAGTCCCCCCTGCCTTTGCCTTTTATAGCCGTGAGTATTTCACATACAAGCCTTCTTGAGCTGAAGAAAACATACTGCTCTATAATTACACGACCCTGCATGGTACTGGAAACAAAGTTTTCACACTTAGTTGCTTACATATGGTGTTCTCCTTTCACCCAGGGACAATAATGCCTAGCTTCTCTCAGTAATGCTTGAGCCAAGAAAAGGGTGAAGGGTGCAGGCATTTGCCTCACTTTGTGTCTCAGTGCAGAACCAAGCAGGTTTTGTGTGCATACACTGGAGCTCTCTGTCACTTTTCCCCTCTCAGTGGTTTACCCTTTTCTGGCACTGACATGTTGTACAGTCAGCTACCAGCACTCTTACTCTGGCCCTTACTCTCCCCACAAAGAAGAAATCAGGTCCTTTACTCTTTATATTGTCTCTCCAAAGACATTTTCATTCAGTGGACGTATTTATTTAAGGAATATAAAAATAAACGGTGTTTCCCCACCTTTAACAATGAATATAAATTTTTCATTTCTTTTCAGTGTAATCTGCAGATTCTGCAGAAGAACTCTCCCAGCTTCATCAGGTTTTTGTAAGAAACATTCCAAAATTATTGAACTATCAGGGTAACACCACAGCCACACTTTGACCTGCCTTGAGTCAGACTGGCCTCCCTGCTAGAGCCTGCAAGGAGCCCTTCAGTGTCAGCCATCGTGATCAGCAAGGGTAGGATCACAGCACAGTCAGACTGGGAGGAGCACAGAGATTCTGGATGGTGCCAGTGTGAGAGCTGAGCCCAGTGGCTGTCTCCAAACTCGAGACAGGAGGAAGACAGATTATGGAATGGGAGCTCATGACTCCATCTTTGGCTTCTTGACAGGCACTAGCATGGCTTTCACCTCCACACTGGCAGGGATCATGTGTCTGCACCACAATTATGCTGGGAGCCCTCTTTTAGTATTAAACTGTGGTCAAAAGCAGGACTACTTCAGTAACTGTAACATCAAAAATAATAAGGGTATATCTTTACATTCAGATTGAAAAAAACCCCAAACCCCAAAACTGAAAAAAAACCCCAAATCCTGCAGATGTTTCTATAGGATTGCAAAGTACAGGTCCATGATTGCCTCCCCTACTCTTCTGCAAAGGAGTTGAAATAGTTGGGCTGATTCTGTCAGGAGTATATTCAGCCAGAGGCAGGTACCCACTATGGAAAACAGCAGCTTAAACAATTTATTGATGCTGAAAGCAACAGAAGACATGCAGATAAGAATGTCAAGAAACCTTAACCATAGCTGTTACCTCCTGCACAGCCTATAACTAGATACCAGGGTATACCTTATACATACTTAAGATCCAAGCCAGAATACATTTTGCTTATTTTTCCATCTCTGCATTCCCATCTGGGCTCTTTGTGTTGATGCTTGCCAGCTTTCTGACAAAGCAATATATCTGTGGCCGATAGCTGATAGGAACCACTGTGAAATATGTTTGCTTCAAAACCAAAATGCTATTAATTTTTTTTCTCTAAATAAGTGCTGAGAATGGTAAGGTTTAATTTCCTGCCTCCCCCTTTGCTGACTTCTCTTGTTAACCTCAATTTATTTTTTCACCTCAGCCTGTAAGAGAGCTTTACACACCATGGTGTTATTTCAAAACTTATTTTTCATTCTGGTGCCTGGCTTACGAAGACATCAGATTGAGTATTCTACATTTGTTTTTAAAAAAAGACCCTTTTTTTGATGCCTAAGCACACCCTGAGAAGCTTGACTTTAGACAGCCATTTTTGGATACTGTGCCCTAGCAAAGTGCTGCTCAGATTCTTATGTCTAAGGGATGACTATGGCCCTTCTTGGATGTCAGGAAACACAGCCCCTGTTTCAGGACAGGTTTTCAGTCCTGCTCTTTAACCCTTCAGTAGGGAAGACCCAGAAGGTGTGTGTGGGCAAGGGTTGCTCCTGTGCACACCCCACAGTGCCCTTGGCACTGCATTTGCAGATGAGGGCAAAGGGAGAATCCGGCTGGAACATGCTTGTACCTGCCTATCCCCAGCTGGAATGCTGGCCTGCAAGTGCCTTGGGGAGTCCATACAGGAAGTGACATTGTATTACCAAGCAAAATGGCATCAACACTCACAGGCCACCACTTGGGAAAGCGGGTAGTGGCCAGGCTGGGAGGAAACCCACCCTACACCCCAGAAGAACAGCAGGCATCAGGCTGTCTCTCATTTCTTCTGTCTTTTAACAACTCACTTTGGGTAGCGTAGGCTTGAAAGAAAGTTATTTAACCAGCTGATCAAGTGGTACTGCTTGTTGGCTGAAGGCTATCAGATGAGACAAGATGATACAGTGCTATGGTAATGCAAGCACTTCTTTTTCACATGTCTTCATCATGAAGCCATTTTACCTGTCTTGGGTCTCTCAGAGAGCTGGTACAGTAGAAAAATGCTAAAAGGCATCTGAAAAAGTCACTGCACCTAGAAAAAACTGTGGTGCTGTTTTGGGATAGTAGCAGAGAGTACAGCAGGAACTAACTTGATATTCAGCTCACAACCTGCTAAAAAGCCCGTGAGCACATAGAAGATCTGACTGAGCGTTTTCCCCTCTTTATGTGACCTTGTGTCAGGCACAAAGTTCAGAGAAGCACACCATGCCAGTGAAGATGGATATTTCCACACCAGCCATAACAGTACAGAAAAACCCCTCAGCACCTTCACTAAAGATCAGTAGATCCATGCCTATGCTGGGCCATAAGCTTTCATCTAACATTAGAAACACAGAACTACCTAAAGCAAGCAAAGACCGTGTTGAAGGACAACACTGCTGTCTCCCATTTCTAAGAAAATCAAAGCAAGTTTTAAGGTTGCTTCACCCTTGATAGAAGAAATCTGCAGCCAGACCCCAGCTCAAGAGCTCTGCATGACCCACAGAAGGGCAGAGCTGCTAAGTTTGGAAGGTGCCTCTGCAGATGGTTTTGTTTAGCCTCTCTGCCCAGAATAGAGCAGAAAACTTTCTCAGGGCCATGCTTGATTGTGTTTTGAGCATCTCAAAGGGTAGAGACTCTACCACCTCTCTGGGCAATCTGTTCCAGTGGCCAACCACACTCACAACGGAAGAGTAGAGTAGAAGGTCATTTGGAAGGGACCTACAGCACTCAGTGTAGGCCACGTGTCTCACATGATAGCTGCTGATCTCTGCTGTGATGAAGCAGCTGGAGGGCTGCCTGCAGGAGCTGCTGGGCACAACCAGAGTAAGTTCTGATGACATCACCTGGCAGGCTTTATCTGTGACACAACTTCCATGGAAGCACCGTCACCAGGCTCTGGATGTGATTATTTTGATGAATAACATTCATACATCACCTCCCTGCTGGAATTTAATTGACATAAGGAACAGAACATGGAAGAAATCTGTGCTGCACAGTGACCCAAAGATATATGGGGACCTACTTACAAGCTCTGGTGAAAAATGGGATAATAATAACACCTATTTCACAAGATATTTGACTTATGGGCCTATAACTCTTAAATCTTGGCAAACGTGCTCCAGAATGAGTTGGAAAAATGAGAAATTTACTGCACACTAAGCATTCTCCCCCTAATGAAAGCAGTGGGGCTTCCCACACCTTCTATTGCCTCCTCCTGCCGTTCATCACCAAGCAAAGACAGAAGCTCCAAAGCACATAGGTAGAAATATGATCCTGACACCAGGTTTTACACCTCGATCTACCCCTTATTTCAGCAAAGGCTGCTTTACACCATCAGCCTATCTATCAGTCCAGTTCACATGATAGAGGATGCAAAGAGGAGGGAAGAGACAGGATGTCAGGAAAGGTCTGTTTCTGAGGAGGTGTGAGGGAGGAGTAATTTGGACAAAGCAGTTTGTAACTGGTGCAGGGCTGCTGTTGGTTGGGGGCTGAGGTGACACACACTCCAATTATTCATGCTAGCCAAAAGCACAGGACATGAAGCCCAGTTCTTTTTGCTGCTGCTACCACCACTGGCTCCTCAAAGGGGCTTCAAACCCTGCCCTGTGTTCCAGGGATGGTGCCCAACCAAGCTGGCTGGGTCTAGAGAGGAGAAAGATCTGTGCTGGGAGACAGCCAAGGAAAGTGGTCTGAAAAAGCTCTGTGAAGGCATTTAGAGATGGAAAAACTATAGATACCTCTTAGGAAATTGGAACCAGTAAAAGTAAGATGTGAGGCCATAGAGAGAGGAACAGAGCAAAAAGGTGAGTGAGTGCAGACAGAATGAAGATTTGTTTGCTTTGAATTAATGAAGTATTTTGTCTGCAGAGATCCAAAGGACTATAAAGTTTCAGTCTGTGCTTGTTTTTAACGCTTATTATTTCTTGCCTTTATAGCAAGAGGCCTTTATAGCTTGACAGCAGAAATAAAGCAGTCTACCAGAAAACAAGCGAGGCGTGAACTGCAGTAAGAACAAGGGGAGATCTGTTTACCAGGCAGGATGAAAACGTAGGTAATTAGCTTACCAACAGGCAGAGACTGCTCAATCAAAAGGCAACATGATGCACAGAAGACCTTTACTATGGACACATAAGAAACTATTTCAAGGAGATCAAATTCAAACTCAGGTAACAAGAATTTAATGATGCTGTCATTAGTAATTCAGATAGCTCTTAAAAAAGACATCACTTGCATTATCCAAACTTTTCCAAACCATTTTATTATTCATAAACTATTCATCTGACCCTTTGCTGTGAACCCCAGGCTGACTGGAGATGGTTAATGAACATCCTGTTCAGACTTACTGTGGATGAGAGATGGCCTTAGGCAGAGTCACAAAAGCAATTCTGTGATCATAAAAAGGATTTTTTCAGCTGAAAAAGAAGTGTGGATGAAGGTCAAAACACAGGTCAGGATGTAGAAGTTAAGAGACTCTCAGTTCTGATCTACCAACGTTCTGTTTGATGCTCAGTAAAGTATGATCTCCACATGTATTCGTTTCAAAAGCTGAAATAATGGTAATAGTTTCTTAATTCAAAAGGCCACTGTCATGACTAATCACGAAAAATGTTTATAGAACACTATCAAATTCTTGGGCACAACACAGAGAAATGCAAAGTATTATTTACAATCACAGAGAAAAGTCTATGTTAAAACTATCAAGGCTGCAAATTCAAGCATTTGAAAGCTGGAGATTTTCAAAACTAAGGGTATAGCTAGAATTTTAGTTTGACTTCTCTATTTGCATGTACAATCACAGAATCATTAAGGCAAGAAAAAACCTCCAGAATCATGAAGTTCAACCTTTGAATACTACCACACCAACTAAACCAAATTGTGAAGTGCCATGTCTACTCATTTTTTGAGCACTTCCAAGGATGGTGACCTTATAACTTCCCTGGTGAGCCTGTTCCAGTGTTTAACCACTCTTTCAGTGCAGAATTTTTCCTAATTTTCCTAAACTTGAACCTCCCCAGTGCAACTTCCAGCCACTTTCCCTGGTCCTGTCACTACTTGCCTGAGAGAAGAGGCCAGTCCCCACCTGGCTACAGCTTCCTTTCAGGGAGCTGTGGAGAGTGATCAGGTCTCCCCTGAGCCTCCTTTTCTCCAGGCTGAACACTCCCAGCTCCCTCAGCAGCTCCTCATAGGACTTGTGCTCCAGACCCTTCCCCAGCTCCACTGCCCTTCTCTGGACATGCTCCAACACCTCAGTGTCCTCCTTGTAGTGAGGGACCCAGAGCTGGACACAGGATTTGAAGTGTGGCCTTACCAATGCAGTACAGGGGGACAATCCCTGCCCTGGTCCTGCTGGCCACACTATTTCTGGTACAGACCAGGATGCCACTGGCCTTCTTGGCCACCTGGGCACACACTGGCTCATGTTCAGCTGCTGTCAACCAGCACCACTAGGTCCTTTCCTGCTGGGCATCTTTCCAGCCACTCTTGCCCCAGCCTGTGCATGGGGTTGTTGTGACCCAAGTACAGGATTTGGCACTTCACCTTGCTGAGCTTCACACAACTGGCCTCATCCCATCAATCCAACCTGTCCAGATCCCTCTGCAACACTTTCCTACCCTCCAGCAGGTCAACACTCCCATCCAACCTGATGTCATCTTCAAACTGACTGAGGGTACACTTGATCCCCTTGTCCAGATCATCGATGAAGGTATTAAACTGGACTGGTCCCAAAACTGAGCCCTGGGGAACAACCCTCGTCACTGGATTTAAGTCCATTCACCACATCTCTCTGGGCTTGAGCAGTGTGTTACAAGGTACTCTGCAACCATGACAAGTCATTTCAGGACAGTGTATGGCAGCAGCAGAGCAAATGCTCTCCCTCTGTCAACACACACACACAAGGCACCACGTACGTACAAAGGGGACAGACTCACTCGTGGGGCTGAGAGCAGAGCTGGCCAAAAGCCTAAACAGCCACAACCCCCAAACTTTTCTACAGACAAAGAATTAAGTATTTAGGATGTGTGATAAAAAATGATGCAGGAAGTATCCACCCTGGATATGTTACACCTAAAGAAAGCAACACAACATTCAGTAGTGTTAGGTACAATGACTGGTAGCACTTTGGCATTCAACTTGGTTAGAATTTGTTTTTTTACTAACTCATCCTGATGTTGCTTTTCCCTCTGTTGGATCACTTGTTTTGCCATGTTTGTGGCATCCCATACCACTGCTTATTGATTTCTATATTTCTTCTTCTACTCCTCTCCTTTCATCCCTTCTGGTTGTCCTGCCTCCTTTTTCTCTTTGCTTTTTCCTCACACATACTTCCAGTTTTTCCTCAAAAAACCCTATCTCCTCTCTTTTCCTCATATGCATTTAATCTTTACTGTGTTATTTTCCTGTCATCTCTGCAAGAACCCCATTAATGTCCTTCCACTTCCACAGCCCAATATCTTCTGTTAAAAACCAATTTAAATGGCAAGAACTGAGGCAACAGATTAGCATAACTTTGATTACAAACTGCATTATGAAACTGAGGGAAGATGCAAACTAAGAGAGGAAGAAACAACAGACAGCAGAGGCCAAGAGGGTTTGTGATTACCAGGGAGCTCAATGAAGCATCTACCTGCAGCCCTTGCAATCGCGCAGCCTGTGCAAACTACAAGGAGGCTGCCCAGAGCTCTGCCTCTTCTTCCTCCTCAATAAGATTTCTGTATGGAATTACCCAGAGGAAAGTTAGGCTCCTGGAGAAGAAATACAACTCAAAGTTGAGTGTGTAGTGAGCAAACTTGATAAGAAATATTGCAGGGGAAATGAAACTTCAAAGAGAGAAATGGGTTAGTGATAAACCTCTCACACCCAAGCAAATTTTTCATGTCAATTAGGCTTGGGATAGGTCTATTAGGTTTCATCGGACTTACAACACTGTATATGAGATCAGAATTGTCCTATGGTATTTTAAATATTATCCTCTCTTCCCTGCCCTGTTCTCCCCACAGCATGAAAGTGCCTGTCTAAAGGACAAGAGTCACATTTGCACGACCCAAGTAACAGGATTCAAAGTGTGCTAATGATCCAAGCTGTTGCATTTGGCATTTTGAAAGGGCAATGCTAGGATCTGAGATTATGGGCACAAAGACAGATTTAAACAAATCAAATTCTCACAAAAATTCCCAGATAGCCCACTAACTTGAATTACAATGTTTCCAGAGGTGACATTTAACTATAGCATTTGGAGCAAAAGGACATGCCTTCCTAAGACAACTTTGTCTTCCTGAAATGATGTTCTCTGCCAGGACAGAGTGATAGAGAGCCCACTGTGATAAATGAAGTGGAAACCTCAGTTAAAAACATCAGGTTGTTTCACATAGAATTAAACATTCCTTTTTTTAGAAGGGTACTGACTTTTGTGCAGGCAGAGAAATCAAACTGGGTCTGAGATAAAACATTGATTACACTGGGCCACCCACAGAATTGTCCAGAACCAAAAATGCAATTTAGATTCACAGCCTGTCTTACCTCAGCTTACTTACTCTAGGCATGCAAGTCACTAGAGAGCACCACAAAGCATATTTACATTCCCATTCTTATATGCCCTTCAGCCAAGCCCACTGCAGAACTCTTGTCTTTCAACCATGAGCAAAATTTCTGCCAATTGTACAAGCTAACCCAGCTGTGCCATATACTGGTCTGGTCTGGCTGTGGAGACTGGAATTCGTTAATTTGGCTCGTTGAAAATCCCAATTGGCTCCGTTTCCTCCAGAGCGTTTCCTCAATAACCTGTGCAAAAGATGTTGCAATCACTGCTTAAAGTACCCGTGGCTTTATGGTGTCTGCTGATAATCCAATCAACCGAGATGTAAATGATGTAAAGAGCTTGAGACACCATGACCTAGAGAGGTGTGCTGTCCCTGTGCCTCAAAGCATGTAAGACACACTGATAGGCAGAGGGACTGAACCTGATCCCCTTTTCTTTTTCAGAGAGAAGAAACTGAGACAAGGCTCTGCAAAGACTTCCTTGGACAGCACATCTTGAATCCCATTTCTAAGTACTTCCTTATTCCCACAAAACAAGGCTCCAGACTAGTTGTTCTCAAAGGAACAACTTTTGGCTGGCAAAACTTTTTCTTCTCCTTTGCTTCCACCACAAGAAGCAGCAGCACAAACTGCCCTGGTTAACATCCTCCTCATCCCGGCATGGAATTCTCCAAAGGTGACTGGTATGGGACTGCCACCCCCTGGTGGGTACAACTCTCAAAGGCCTTAACGTCAGAACTTCTGTCCTCTGGCCCGAGTAAACAGGAAGAGAAGGAAGCATTATGCTCTGTGAACCATTGGGCATAAGCACAAAAGCTCTGAAGTTCATTTCGCCACCTCCACGCTCCAGGCTGGGCTTCCCAAGCTACCAGTTACTTGAGAGAAAGCAGGCCCATACTCCCAGAGGAACAGATGTTCAGTCCTTGGGTCCTTTGCTAAGGATGTCTCTCGGTTAACCTTATCTGCAACCATAATGTCAGCCTGACATATTCCTGACCCTCTTCCAAGCGTTTCCAATGTGCCCTCAGAGATTTCACTGCCTGATACAGACGTTCACCTTGTTTGAGTTGTTAAACCAGTTGTAACTGCTATGAGGTACTCAGGAAGGTGACTGATACTTTCCAGGAGTCTCTAGTGGCAGAACAGTGGCTATAATTAACCATAACTTGTTTTCCCTCCTTCTCCCCCTTGTTCTCAGAGTGAACGCAGCAATGCATATCATAAGTGTGAGCACTGAAGTGTGACTCCAGATCAAACTGTTGTCTTTGCTGAAAACAAAAACCAACCCCAAATGTAAAACAGGCAAATAAAGTTTCAGATAAAATAAAAAAAAAAAAAATCATACTCATGATTTCTCCAACAGCATTATTTTCTGTTCCCTGAGGAACAGCTGTTTTCAGACTAGATTAGCATCACTCTACTGATGACCCTTCAGAGTAAAGTTTCAGGGCAGCAGCTTCTCAAGTTCTACATGATTTACCATCTATATTTTTGTTGTTGTTGCCAAGCATCTTTGTAAGTGCAAAATAACACTGCTCATTCCTGATTAGCATGAGAGGGATCTTCCATCTGATTCTGCAGGCACCCATGTCACACAGACAACCATGGAAGGGAAGCTAAGCTGAAAGCAGTGCAGAAACAGAAAAATGCAGTGTCCGAAATGCAATATGGAAAGAGCACTAAAGAGTCTTCTTAGGATTGCTGGGGATGTGAGCTTTGTTCTTATTTAACGTGATGCCTCTAAAGGCAATGGGCCTGTGCCCATCAGGGAATAGTGTCCCAGGAACTTAAGCATGAGCAGAAAAAGTCATTAATCAGTACACTGTAAGTAAAACAGAAAAAACTTTCAGCTTCCTGATTCTTTCCCTCCACAGGGCTCCTGCCCTGTTCATCCAGCATTTTACACTGCAATGGTTAAAATTTGCTAGATGACTTGTTAAAAAACACTTGCTAGCACTTCCACACAGTTTCTAGGACAGTACCAATGATGTTCCTTACACAGAGGGGCAATAACTTTCATATTGAGAGAGAGAAGAGGAAGTCAAGGCCACTACTATTCCCGCAGGAGAAAAATAAGTGGGAAAAAGTGTCATCTACAATGGGGTGAAGTTGGACCCTGCCCAGCTGCCACCAGAGGAGCAGGAAAGCACAACTGCTGTTAGGCTATGTATCATAAAGAGGGAAGGAGAGACTGAAGAACAGAACAAGAAAGCGGGCAAAGTCTCCCCATATGCCCATCATCACCCACTCGGGGCAGCAGCCAGCAGAGGGCAATGCCAGCCTACGTACACACCACTCCAAATGCAAACAGGGTGGCCCTGTCTGCCAGCCGGGGTCCCAACACTGTCTGAAAACTGTGAATTAAATAGGATATTTCCCCTTTGCAGACCTGTGGCACTCTAGCACTGATTTGAGCTTGCTCTTTTACTGATGCAGCCCTGAGCAGCTCTGTGTGCTATGGCATAGGGAAACAGAGACCTGGAAGGACCTGTCTGGCCCATTCAATACAAAACCCTTTTATTTTTCATCAGCCTCACAGCTGTGCAATTGGCTTTCCTGAACCACTTGCTATGCACAATGGTCTGAGCTATCATCTGCTGCCTTTCAGCTGTGAGGCAGGTAAATGATAAGCAGTTTTGTGCTGCATGATTTCTCTGTACTTCAAAGTATGCCTGGTTGAGCCCTTGACACTGGGCTGTGCAGCTTGACATCCTTAACGCCTTCCAGAAAGGTGCCATGCAGAACTGCAGTCCCAGCTAACAGGGCACAGAACAGAGGTGGGTGTGAACTCACCTCGGAGCTACAGCCATGGTCACTCCTTCAGGCTGTTGCCTCTCCCGTCACTTTTTCCCCAAAGCAAAGCAGTCGAGTTTTGTACTGTTGCAAGGGTTTTCAGGCATTACATAAGAAAACACTGCCTATGTATGACCAGAGACTTCAGGCCATGGCAAGATGGACTGCTTTACGTAGTGATAGGAACAGAGCACAGCTAAGAGAGACAAGGGCAGCAATGCTGGTGTGCAGGGAGAGCACTTGAAAGAGCAGGGGAGTGCCTGGACTTGCTGGACTCCCAGAAGGAGTTGGGACTGAGGTGCCAACAGGGAAGCAGTTCAGGCAGGTGCTTGGGCAGAGCAAGGCTGTTAGGGGTGAGAGTTGCAGGAATTTCTCTATGGGTTGAACGAGTTTAATGAGTTTAAATTAATCAAATAATTGGGTTGGAAAGGAGCTTAAAAGGTGTTTAGTTCTAGTTCAAACCCCTCTGCCATGGTTTGGGACACCTTCAACTAGACTAGGTTGCTCAAAGCCCCATCCAACCTGGTCCTGAACAGTTCCAGTGATGAGGCATCCACAACTTCTCTGTGCAGCCTGTTCCAGTGCCACTCTCTTCTCTCTGAGAAGAGCTTGGCTCCTTTACAAGCTTCTCCTAGAGACAAGGGGGCTGTACTTGTCACCTCCTCCAAGTCACTGATAAAGCTGTTTAACAAGGCAGTGTCAGGAAAGACCCCTGCACTACTCCACTTGTCTCTGGCCTCCAGGTGAAGTACGATCCATTAACCACTTCATTGCACCAACTGCTCAGCAGAGGCTGGCCCACAGGAACAGGGGCTTCATACCCTCAGGCGTCTGGTGAGGATGCTGGACGAGCCCCTTACCCATTTCCTTCCTCCCATTTCCTTACCTTTCTCACCAATCTTTTCTGGAGGGTGAAGAGAAAGCAACTAGGCTGAAAAAAAACTCAGTAACCCATTGGCAAAGACTGCTTTTTCTAGAATGTAGAACAGCCTGGAGATAACGTTTAGGAACACTTCACCCATGTCAAATATAGATTTTTAGTATAACTGAGGCACAGCTAGTTAGACTTTTTCTAGTTATTGACACATTTACAGGCCACAACCTCAACTTGTTTCAGATAACTCGGCTCTAAAATGGGCTAAGCCCTCTTTCCTACATCAAGGACTCTACACAAAGGCTGAATGTTCAGAGGACACCAAATATTACAGCCTTTAGCATAGGGTTTCAGTATTTGCTTCTTCTCACCTTGATCCCATCTCCTGAACTCTGCAGTTGGGATATGTACAGGAATGAAAGTACCTACAAAGTCCCCCTCCACAATACTCCCATCTTGGCAGTCAGCAGACCACTGCTTCCTGGAAATTTGGAACGGCATCTCTGCCCCAAAAGGAGATCCAGTCATGCATTTCTCATCTTGTCACAACACATGAACATACACAGCCCTGCACCTCTCTCTTCTAGTCAAAGTCAAGCAGAGATGTGATACAGGCTGAAATATTTTTCCTGTCAATAACCAAATGCTCCAGTTCCTGTGCCTTCAGCTTCACAACAGCTTGTAAAGCAAACTGCACCGACTGCTGGAATCTGCAGTAGAACCCCATTCGATTTTTTTTTCCACAGAACAGCTAGGTTAAAAATCTTTGACTGACATGGTTTCACTGCCATACTAATCATTTTTCTTAATCAAATCAATGTACCATCCAATTCAAATCTGTTTCTCGTGAAACAGACATTTGACAAAGTTTCAGATGTGCTAAATAACCAGAGAACTCGAGACACTGAGCTGAAAGGGGCCTCCAGCTCCTGGTTCCTGCCTTTCCTGACAGCCAGAGATGTGAAGAAAGCAGCCACTCAGCTCAGGGTCAGGGCTGTGGCTGCTCCTCAGTGTGCCTGGGAAGGGCAGATGAACTGCTGGGTCTCTGCTGTGTCGTGTTGTAGCTGAGGGGAGTAGCTGTAGCACTGCAGCAGAACGACTTTTAAAGGCTCCAGCTGAAAATTAAGCATCTTGTTATTTTAAAGGATGTTTGACATTAAGGTCCTATGCCTCATGCTCAACTGCAATCAACAGAGCTGGTGGACTGTTTCTATTGCTCAGAAAAAAAATTGCCCTCTCTGCAGGGGGAATACAATGAAATTAAGCCAGATCACACATTGGCAGACGTTCCTACAGCAAGACAATTCCCAGAAAGAGAAAGAAGTTCTGATCCACAAACTGCTTCAACGTATGGTACCAAACCCCCCCATCTGTGCTGGAGAGAAAAGCATGATGCTGCTGTGTTAATGGGTTCAGTGTGGGGACACTGTGCCTCTGCTGTGTCTCTGTGCCTCTGCTCTCTCCCTTCTGAGTAATCCTAAGGAAACCATGGAGCCTCACTGAAATAACCCAAGATTTCCCAAACTCTCTGCCAGCCTGGAGCACCTCGGAGGACAGTGTGCAAAAATCACCTCTGTGAGTGCAATAGCACACAGAGAGCTAGGAGGAATTTGCTGTGGCAGTTCTCCCCAGCTTGAAATGTCCTGTGGTTTGTAGGTTTCCAGCTTACCCATATGAGAGCACACAGACTCACTACCTGCAGAGCCACTGCATAATGGAAAAATACAAAAAAAGTGAAGAAAGGCTGAAAGCAGTGTCACTAAAACAAAAAATGAGCTCCAAGGAAGAATGTTACTTAAGGCTTGAGAATAGGCAGCATTAGGTTCAAAAAAAAATTTAACAGATGAATAAATAAATGCTGTCACTACAAAGTGAGATTTCTGGTCCTTGAAAGATGGCTCTGCTGTTTGATGGAGCACTGTGGCAGCCCTCTGAGTGTGATGCTCATACACTATTATGACTGTTTAGTTATTTTGGAACTGAGCTGACTGATTTGTGTTAGGGGAGCATCTCATCAATGTTTCTTTTACCTGATCCTTTGAGGACTGACAGACCTATGATGAGCCTGCAGTCTGAATCAGTGGTTTGCCTGTGAGTGCCTCAGTGTTGCTTTGTTCCTTTAAGATTCCCTTATGGTTTGTCCAGGCAATTCTGACAGGTGAACCCGACTTGACAAACTTCCTCTGGATTACTACAAAACAGCACATCAGAAAGGTTTAGCAGTAGTACAGATCCCCCAATTTCTTCACCACAAACCTAAGTAAGGGTTTCCCACTTGTTGCAAACATTGCTCAAGCTCAGAAGGTAATGAGCAGATGTGTGGGTGTGTACATGTGCTCCCCCAGAAACGAGAAAGAGTAACCAGGTGAAGAAAGGACAAGGACTTGGGTCTCTCTAGGAGCAGTGATGAGACTAACAGGGTCTTAACAGGTGCGCTGCTCCCTGAAAACAACATGAAAGAGCTCTTCTCAGAAATACATGGGAGTTCTCCAGTGTAAGTAAAATCCAAGGGCATGATAAAGGAGAGGCAACTGTATATGGATTCTCACACTTGCCTATGCAGTTCAGGAAAGAGGAACAATTGCTTCTAAGAAATGTTGTTATGCCCTGAAGCAGAGGATGAATTGAACCCATTAGAGTTGTTCAATCTTCTCTCTGGTGGCCACTTCAAAACAGTGGCTTTTGTTCAACAAAATGTGTACAGCAGTTATAATTGCAAAATTAACCTTCAAAATCAGAACCAAACGTAACTGAAGGTGCCGTATCAGCAAAAGCCTAAAACAAGAACTCAGGGGTTGTTGCCATTTACCACCTGAAATTGCCAGCTCTGGAGCCAGACTAGGGGGTGAATGTCAGAAAAATGCTATTTCTCTCCTGGTATACAAAGGCTATTCAGTGAACAGCTGATAGCTGTGGTTTCATCACAGGCAGTATTTGCATTTGTACAACTGACACCCCCTTTTTGGCTTTGCTGTGAATAAACTATGCTTTTATTTATGCTCAAACACAAAATTACTGAGGCTCAAGTTTTCAGGACATCCCATCATCTGGGTTACGAAACCCACATTTTGACATGTGAATAAGGTTTTGATTTTTGTTTTCCACACAGGCACTGGGTACCTTACCCTACAGGTCAAGGTAGAGCGTGTGACTACCATCATACAAGTTATTCTTGAGGTATAATTTGGGCAGGGGGAGAAAGGAGGGAAATCACTGACTGTGCTGTTGTGTGGCAGGAAAATGAAGGAACTGTAATCAGATTTGGGCTGTGGAAACCTGAGATGGAAACTCAAGTGGCAAATTAGGGAGATACATAACCCTCTTTCACGCCACTTTAATGGCTAAATGTGTGGCAAAATTCTCATCAACATCTCCAGCCTTGCACCTGGCTCTTGAGCAGCGTAACATACCCCGAGGCAGCAAGCACACACACATCCCACATCTGTCTGTCCCTTCCAGTCACCAGCTAACTCCTCCTTTAAACCAGCTTGAAGATGAATGTAGTTACACAAAGATCATCAGAAATCACACAGAGAGAGAAAGCCTGGAGGAGACTTGGCACAGAATGCCCCATCACTACTTCAATCTAGGGAACTCAACTTCCCCCTTCTGATGAAACGTAACTTTTGAGCCCAGGCTAAACACACTGTAATCTGCCCTACTGCACCTGTCCTGGAGTATTAATATTTAATATAAATCCTAAAGGAAGCACTGTTCTTTATTTCTGATTTGTCAGAGGTGGATGGATTGGAAGGGTTGTGGGTAATATGGAAATGGCATAGGCAGAGGATCCCTTCTGGGAGCCTGATTATTGAAAAGCGGCTGCTATTTACACAGTTAATGCCATTCACTTCCTGCACCTGCTCAATCATTCATTTCCCAGTGCAAGCCAGCTTTGCCTTGCTGCAAAGTCAGGGAATTTAAGGGAGCTACACCTGCAGGTTTTTCTTTTTCTCTGCAATGATTGCAGAGTTCAGCTTATAAAACTCCCACTTGTACATTTCCAGTCCTTCATCTTCCTTCTCTGTGAATTCTTTTTCCACCTATTTATATGTATATATACTTTTCCAAGTATTTATGTTTCTGATAATGAATCCAAAGGCATCTTTTTCTAACTCCTGTTGGACTCCCAACCTATTCATGCACCACAAAAAAAACCCTATTTGATTCTGTAATTGTCCAAAAACACCCCAAAAATTCAGCTACCTTCCCCACTTACACTAATTTTTCTTCATACTCTATTCAGTCTTTCAGAGAGGCTCCATATCCTACATCCAGGGCCACCCAATTTTTTATGACACCCCTATGAATTTAAATTCTGTGTTGTCATCCTTAGCAAACACGCTTTTATAGTGGAATCTAATTTGAATTTTGGTTTAAAAGAAGACCAACACAAACCACAAAGGATTATACAGCTGACCTTTCTTCCCGTTCTTGCCCCCATCTCCTTTCTTGATAATGAAGTTCTGCAGAGAGGCTGTAGGCCACCAAACAGAAAGGAAGCCGGAAGGGAGAGAGCTACAGCTGCATGGTTCTGCTTATTACTGCTAAAGGATATACCAGCTGTAAGTTATATTAGGGGAGGGGCACTTGCAGCTCTGAGCACCTGAAAAACTCATCAGCAAGGGTTAAGTAATAGAAAAGTGAAGACTCCTGGTTTTTGGTTAGTTTTTTTCTATTGCCAAGAGAAAGACTCCTATATAATGTAAAATCCATGCTGCCACATAGCAGATAAAGCCTTTGCAATGCTAACCTGTTAGATGGATTTGCTGCCACGGTGGTGGTGAGCTGTCATCCATCGTAGAGCACCCATCTGCTGGTTATCATACTTACATAGGAACTGAATAAATTGCCCCCACCTGCCAAAGTTTTGTCTTCGGTTACAGAAAGACACCAGCAGGAAGAAGGTCAAGGTCAAGTAAAGCAGATAAACATGATTAACTCTGAGCAGATGATGACTCACCTGTCTTCAGGGGGAACAGACTTGTATGTGTCTGATTGAACCAGGGTTGGAGGAATAAAACAACTTAAAGGGAATGACAATGCAAAACTAAAAAGTAATAAAAAGCTTAAAGTTGAAAGCAAAACAGCTCATGACCTCTTTCTCTTTGTTCCCACCTGAAGAAACAACAGTGTCCTCTTAAAACCAGCATGTGTCAAGTCAGACGCTGGAAAGGAATTGAGAGGATTATTTCACAATTTTATTGCACAATTGAAAATTAACTTTTTTTTTTTTTTAAATATTTACAAGCCATTTACTTTGCACACACAATCTAAACAGCGTTTTCCCCGATAAAACTGTCACCTAGAAAACTTACACACGGACTGAAGTATATGTGTAAATTAATTGGTTTGTGTTAAATGCAAATTGCCTCAGTCTGGAGGGGGAGGCGCTTGGGAGATGGGGCAGCATAAGGAAAGATGACACATTTTTCTTTTCTCTTTCCTGAAACACTACTTAAAAATCTTTCCCCAAGCTGTGGAGAGAAACAGAAGAGTTTCAGTATTAGCTGAAGCAGAAGGACAACCAGTCAGGTAATACACTGGGAAATGCAAGGTGGTGAGTTGAAGATTCAAAACCTTCAGTGCCACAAGCCTTGCAAGAAAATGACAAGCCTTGTTTCACGCATAGCTCACCCTAAAGGTCACGGCATTCCTGTTTTCCCCTGGAGAATGTAGAATCACCTTGGCCATGAGAGAAAAAGAATGAGGTTTGAGTTTTGAGAAGAAACTCACGAGAAAAACCCTTCTTTCTCACAATTTCTTACCTGTGCTGGCTGACACATCAACAAACCTCGCACAACCCGACCAGCAGTGCCGGGGGTAATATTTTAACCACCATTATGAAGCCCACGGTTCTGTGCTGAAAATGAGTGCTTTCCTGGCTGTTAGCACAAACTGTCTGTCACAACATTCAGCACAGTCTCTGGAGTCCACAAATCACCCCCCTCCTGTAGCTGATCCACCCACACCTTTTCCTTCATATGGATTGTTGTTCTCAAGTTTGTCAGCTAATATTGGGTATAAGGCCTTGTAGCACTTACTGCTTAGTTTCCAGGGGATTTTGACACCTACAATCTTAAATGAGTAGGTGGTAGCTCTAAAACTGATGCTCACTGGCCCAGATTTGTCCCATGTTATGTGTATACACCTGAAGCACCACCAGCACTGTAACCTTTTCTGCTATCCACAGAGCAAAGGGTGATGCGGTGCTGAGGTGAACTGAAATGCCCTCTTCTGAAGTCCTCCTCACTCCACTGACTCTCAAAGGAAACAAAGGGGGCTGCAAGGGATGTCAATCACCAGAACAGGCTGTCCAGGGAAATGTCACCATCCCCAGAGGAATTTAAAAGACGTGCAGAAGTGGCACTACGGGACATGGTTTGTGGTGGACTTGGCAGTGTTAGGTTTATGGCTGGACTTGATGATTGTAGATGTCTCTTCCAACCTAAATGATTCCATGACCCTCTGACCAACTCCCACACCATGGGTGTCAGACAGCTGCCAAGTTGCATGGGCTGAATCAGGGCCTGAATGGTTCCAGCTGGGCACCAAAGAACTAAGGATTCTGGCACTGTGAGATTTATTTGGCATTCAGAGCACTTTGGTGCTACCCTTCATCAGGTTTTGCATACCCTAGGGAGATATGGATCAAGTCTCATTTTGGCATTAGTGGCATCAGAGGCCTAATTGCTCTCCTCCCCTCTCCTCCAGCAGCCCAAGGATTTTTTTTCCTCTTTTTTTTATTTAACATGTTTTTGATAGTTTAAGGGAGACAGCAATGGAGAGATGTCTTTTCTCTATGTAATAGTTATAACCAGATCTCAGCAGAGTGGAAGTTATCTATATTTTCTTTAAAATACCTGTCAACACCAGCCTAAGGCTGATACAAACATGGATATAGGGCTGCAGCAGATGGTAACACAGAGAAAAAGTGGAAAACCCAAGAATGGGCTGGCTGAAGAGGGATCCTGAAACTGAACCCTACAGAAATAGGGGGAACTCTGTAAATATTAGAAACCTGTTCTAAAATTTCTGGCTTGAGTAGATTGCTAACCCTCTTAAAAGCTTCTGATTCTGGCCTCACTGGACTATTTAGAATGACTCTCTTCCTCTCAAAACAATATTTTCCTGGAGGGTCTATGGGTGTAGTGGACAGAAAAGTCTGAACAGAGTATGTTAAAAATAAAACAAAACGTAGTGAACCTGTTTTTACAGCTTTAAAATGATGAGTTTTTTCTCAGGTATAAGATCGAAGATTAAAATTGAAAAAAAACCCTGCAGAATAAATTTGTGTGGAGGCTCAGGTGCCCTGTGAGAAACATTGCTCCAGTAATAAACTCATGCAGTGGTCTAGTGTAAACCAGTAGACTTTCATACTTACTGGAAGAGACACTGCTAAGATAGAAATAAAGCCTGTGATAGCACAAAGGAATAAAAAAACCCCCAGACAACAGGAAAGATTTTCTCTACACTAACATGGAGGACAATTCAACAACCCCTCAGTTCTGTTCTCCTCCACAGACAATGCTGTAATGTTTTCAAGTCTGACAGATGCAGAAGAAAGCTGCAACATATTAAAATAAATAGAGTAGAATCACAGAATGTCCTGAGTTGGAAAGGACCCACAAGGATTAGAGAGCCCAGCTCCTGGCCCTGCACAGGACAGCCCCAAGAGTCACACCATGTGCCCGAGAGCATTGTCCAAATGCTTGCTGAACGCTGTCAGGTTTGGTGCTGTGAGCACTTCCCTGGGGCACCTGTTCCAGCTCCCAACCACCCTCTGGTGAAGAACCTTTTACTCATATCCAACCTAAAAGCCCCCTGACACATCTTTAGGCCATGCCCTGGGGTCCTGTCACTGGGCACCAGAGAAGAGATCAGTGTCTGCCCCTCCTCTTCCCTTCATGAGGAAGTTACAGACTGCACTGAGGTCTCCCCTCAAGTTTCTTCTTCTCCAGGCTGAAGAAGCCAAATGATCTCAGCCATATCTTATATGGCTTCACCTCTAAACCCTTCAGCATCTTTCTGGATGGTCTCTAACAGCTTTAGATCCTTCTTATATTCTGGCACCCAAAACTGCCCCCAGCACTGGAGGTGAGGCTGCCCCAGTGCAGAGCACAGCAGGACAATCCCCTCCCTTGCCCAGCTGGTGATGCTGTGCCTGATGCCCCGCAGGACATGGGTGGCCCTCCTGGCTGCCAGGGCACTGCTGGCTCATGTTCAACTGTGAATATAAATATCTCAATTGAACACTATGAATAAAAAAAAAATATTTTGCAAACTTTTAATTTCACTTATGAAAATGGGAATGAAAGCAATAAAATTTAGAGAGTATTTGTGTCTTGGGTGATCTGATTCACAGAGCTGTTTTTAGTACATGCCTTTGTTTTGCTCTATGAAGTGTAAACAGGAAGATGATGATAGTGCCTGTATTCTCTGCATTCATGACAAAAGCTGGCAGGTTACCTTGGTGGATATTCTATATTGATGACTCTGAGAATGTTAATCCTTGTGGGTCCTTACAGTACTCAGTAGCTTTTTTTTTTTTTTTCTAATTGCCTTTGCTGTTATTTGAATAAGCCTTAACAGTGAGAAATACAAGATGTAAACTCTCCGTGAGCCGTTTGAACCCATATGGAAATATTCATAGATGTTATGGACAGAAAACATAATTTCACTTATCTGTCTATTCTCTTATCAACACAGACAGCAGAAGCTTACTGCCTGGCCTGAACACTGAGTCTCAAGTCAGCTGGATTAATTGGTGCTAATATAATTAGTGAACACCGGGCAAGGTGTCAAGGGAAAATACACACATCTCTTGTTCTCATTCTGCACCAGCAAACTGCTGAATCCCATCTTTTCCTAAACCCAAGGGGCCTCTGTCACTCACAGCAAGTGTACATCTAAAATGCAGAAAAGCTCAGCAAAGTCTATCATCAGAATAACAGATTTCATACTGAACTCATTACTGCCATCTAAAAAACAGTCAAAAGCAGTGGTGCTGCTTCTTTCCTGCTGCTGGTGGTTAGGTCTGACTGGATGGGGAGTTCATGGATCAATCTGTGCTGGACAGCTCTTCCTTCCCTTTTAGCATCACTGGAGAGCACCACTGGAACAAAGAGTTCCACAGGCAGATCAAAAGAAGAAATTCTATGAACCTCACTAACTCTAGCTTTGCCCCAACCATTGACCTCGGTGCTGACAATTTAAGAAAGGCTGGATAGTCAAGACTCCTACTGTTATCAAGCTGTTATTATCCTTTTTCTTTCTTTCCTTTTTCTGAAGAGCACCAAAGGATCAGTGTGGGAATCCAAAGAACTGAAACAAATTAAACATCTTTGAGCTGAGAATGGTTTAATCTCAGTACTGACTTCCAAGAACTTTACAATCCATATAATTTACTGCAGGTGGGCCACACTGGCCAGTGCTGGGTAAGAAAGGCCACAAACCCATAATGAGCTTAGTCCAGCATATCCTATGAACAGATCTTGTGAGAGACTTCAAAATGCTTATGTCTTCATCATTTCTCTGGAAATATGGCTACTTAAAACAAACCCATCGTACACCCACCTCCAATCATTTACTCTATTTTTCTTTGCTTACCTGACAGACTGCTGACAGTCTTCAGAGTGCTCCCAGTGATGGAGCAGACATACTTGGACACAGCTGGGATTCATCACTCTTGCAAGTTCAGCTGCTAGAATTTGTAGGCTGGGGGTGAGTGCCACAAGGCCTCTGGATGTGTTATTTCCATCAGCTTCATAGGATCCCCTCCACATGAGAAAAGCCTGTAGAACGGAACTGCATGTGTTCTGCTCAGAAAGCCTGAGAGCACGGGGGATAATTGATTTTCCTAAATCACAGTTTATACCTATCCTTTGGGGGGGAAAAAAGTCTGTCTTTGCTCAAAATCAAGGCTGCTATATTATGAAAAACTCGATGAAAGGAGAAGTAAAAAGAAGTATCAACGAGCTGCTTCATCCACCCACATATCATCCACTCTGTGCTTAGAATGAAAGAGAATTCCTCCAAAAAAACTTGAACAAAGAATTGTGTACAGACTATGTCCTACTACCTATGTGTGAGAGGACAAAGAAGCTGCATGAGCAAATCACCAGCTCCACCAGCAACTTGAAATTTCAGATCCTTTAACTTCCACATGATTGATTCTGCAGCCTTATCACAAGCCTTGTGATATAATGGTTAATGCTGAAAATTCACACATCCATCGAGTCACAATTATATTGCCATAACACTCAGAAATAGGCTAAGCTTGGCTTGAATTACTTGACCTAACGTATTTGGGGACCTCCTCTTGAACATATCTGGTGAGGGCAGGGTGTCTAAATCCCTGGTCAGACAATTACCCTCAGGTCAGAACTGTTTCATTTGCAATGAAATCTTGTGTCTTGTGGCAATGGACCATGGAGCTCTCAAATGCAGCCTTTGCTACCCGTGCAGTGACTTCCACAAATTCACATTGCAGAGGTTTAAGACACTTTAACCCTACAGAAACAGCAACTTGCTGGGAGTGAGGAAGCTGTCCTCACCATATGAGGGGAAACTACACAAAATGACTGAACAAATATCCAACTCTTAGCCTGGGCTTCAGATTGTTTGCATCTTGACACCCTCAATGAGCTAACACTTCCACTGAAGCATTCACTAACATGTCTGAACAAATATGTTCATATGATTGAACACATAAATAAATATTTGGCTGGCTTTTTAATTCCCATATTATTATTTTCAACTCATCACCATAATTCTACTCTGTAAACAAACCCCAAATGCCAAGCAGGGGTAAGAGGAAAATGTTCCAGCCATCTGATGCATACATAGCTCCTTTTGAAATTCTCAAGGACTTTGTGTTCTGTTTTGGGAATGTATAACTGCTGATACAACCAAACTCCTATAAAAGCAAGGTTTTTCTAAATCCAGGTTTGTAAGCATTTCCTGAGCCATAATCTGCTGTGCACAGCCAGCAGCAGCTTTCCCAAGCAATTTTATATTGTGCAACAAAGTAACAATCTTCAAATAATCCCCAATACACCTAAGTGTTTGGATGTAAACACACCATCTAAATATACATTATTAATTACTACTGTGAAAATGACTTCATTGAGCTATCAGTGTTTCTGCATTTTCAATACTGCAGTGGAAATACCTGATTATTGGCTGACATTGTCAACTAGTGACTTATTTATTCCAGTCTCACTTAGTGGAGTTGCAGAAACTCAGCTGGCTTTTTTTTCCCTAACATTGAAATATGTTTTGAGCTAACAATGATGCATTCTCTTTCTAGCACTCCCACCACTAAATGTGTTAGACCTGGCTGAAGTTCATAAATAATGACACCCACTCCACTTGCTGAGCTTGCTGTGTTCTGCTGCTGCTGCCCTGAAACCTGAGGAACACCCATACAGTATCTGGCAGAGTAGGAAGGAATGTCCTGAGCAATGCCTAAGAGTAATATCTCTGCTGATTTGCCAGGACTCCCAGTGCTTCTGGTCATTAATCTTTCTCAGCCGAAAACAGATGGGGCTATTAGGCAGGCTGGAGTAATGGGGGAAACTGGCAAGACAGAGAAGGAAATGCATTATCTTCTGGGTAGAACTGCACATAAAAATGAGAACATTAAAAATGTATTTTTCATACTTAATTGGACGATGTATGATTACACCTACTAGAAAATAATGTGCAATGTGCTTTGTGCAGGGCATTTATAAAACTGCTCAGCTGTGCTAGGGCCTTATTTTCCCCTGTGGAGAGAAACAGCAGCTACGATTCTGACGAAGTTTTTGTGCTTTTCCCTCTAACACAGGGTTTACTCTGCTGCAACAGCTACTGCAAATAACACTACAAAGTGCCTCTGCTTGTTGCAGTAAAAGGAAAATGCAGCTTACGATTTACCAACAAAACACATGAAGCCAACCAGGTAAAAAATCAGTACTTCAGGAGTAATGGGAGCATATGTCATATTCAGTCTAAGGCGATGGAACTGCAGGTACAGCTGCTAATTCCTTTATGCCATGGAGTCCAAGATGATGATTACAAACAGAAAAATAACAGCAAATTGTGAAGTGGGACCAGACTGTGCACATAGGAAACTAGCAAGGCTAGAAGGAACTACTAGGAAAAAAAAACCTGACAGATACTAACTATAAGAACTATCCAGGATAAACAAAGACATTTTCTAGGTCTGCCAGGTAGGCAAATGGTAGATGATCCTTAGCTAGAAAATGATAGGATGGAAACTATAGCCAAACTTTTGAAGGTGTGTATATATATATACATATGTGTGTGTGTGTATATCTTTCTATTGTGAAAATAGGGAAAAATCATGGAAACATATCAGAAGCTTATGACAAGGTATTAAATAAGTGTTTTGCCCAAAACTTGAACTTGCAGAGCCTGTTACATCATAGCGAGAAGCACGAAAACAAAAATAGGAGGACGAGGTGCCAGGCAGCAGGTTATTACTTGGAATAATAATTATGTCTGAAATGTGGTGGGATGTCAGAAGGTGCTGGAAAATACACAGTTCAGGCTTTGGGACTTGAAAAGTTTGCAATGACTCCTAAATGTCAATGTTTTGTAGTGGAGAGGGAAAAGGGAGACACAGAACAAAATGTGTCAAGATAAGAGCCCAATTTTTGTAATATTTTATTTCTAATCCCCTGATTAAGAAAAGGTGAGCATTTAGGAAGGTTAAAGAGAAAAATACCCTCAAAACCTAGTAGGGTGATATTCAATGTAAATTTAAAACCAAAAACCTCTTTTTCTTTTTAAAGAATCCGTGGCTCTAAATAAAAGGAATAGAAAAACTGAAATCCTCAGATTAAAACAGAATGGGCTGATTCATAGCCATGGAGTATGGTACCCCTTGGATGAATGGAAGACAAAGACAAGGAAATGTTGCTATGACTAAATGGGAAATTTTGTAAGTTATTCAGGCCAAATAGGAAACCTTCAGAGAATGGAAATACAACTGTGTAAAGCTGAAAGGAAAGTATGTAATAGTTAAGATGGAGTTTGAGGATGCTAAGAGGGAATCTGAAGAGTAAACAGTAGGAAGTTAAAAGTGAAAATGAACATTTGCTCAGTACACCAAAAGCAGAAAGTGGAGATAACCGGCAGGCCACCCCAAACAAGTAGAAGAAACAATTAAAGACAGTAAGGACATTGCCAAGAATCTAAATGATTTATTTGCATCAGTCTTCACCGAGAGGGTGCTGGAGTGGTATCTAAATGAGAGACTCACACTTTCCAAATATCAAAGATAAGGAGAGGTCATAGATTGAAGACTCAAGAGAGAAGTTGGTGGAACAAATCAATAAATCAAAGGCAATAAGTCACCAAGTTTATCTGCTATTTCTGGAAGATTTCAGGAGGAAACTGAGAATTAAGTAACAAAGTTCCTAGCAAATACTTACTACAGCAGAGGACTGGAAGACAGTCAGTGTTATAACCGAGTCAGGGATTTTTTTTGTTGTCTGTGGTGGATTTTTTCACGGTGTTGGAGGAGCCCTGGCAGTTACAGACAGATATGTAATCCTAACTTGCTATCAGGTAAATTGTTTGAAATGTGCTAAAAACCCCCAAGCCCCACACCTCTTGAATTATGAAGCACAGAGACAAACATGACATGACAGATACAAGTCAGTACAGTGTCTATAAGGACCAAAAAAGGGACTCTGTGTACCTACTACCAATCTCTGAGCTGGTTACACCAGCCAGCACACCTAAACCTACCCAGGAGGTCCCAAGACTCACTGTACAGTCAGGCAAGTAGCAAATTATTACCTCCCTGCTTCCCCATCCTCATCATGTGACCACTGAGAAGAGAATCATGAGGAGAATGCTGATAATGGTACAGCCAAATAATGTACAGGTTATGCTGCTGTAGGGCAATCCAGCCCATCCTTGGGCAACGTTGTTAAGCCAAGGGGAAATGTCCATCTGGAAATGAAAATCTTTAATACATATGGAGCATAATGGTGGCCACACTGAAGCTCTGACTGGAGATTTTATGTAGGTATGATGAGTGTCAGCCTCTCTTAGGTCAGCTTGTGGGATCTTTCTGCACACTAATTAATCAACAGTCTCTGTGCTGCAGGGTTCTTCTCATTCTCAATCAGCACAGTGACCTGTGCCTTTAATGGTAATACAGGACCTGGGGAGTTAAGACTTTGATGTTTTTAAAAGAATATATCTTAGCCAGCACTGAGCACTAATTTCACTTCTTCCCAGCTCTCTCCAGCTTTTTATGTAAATCTTTACATAAAGCCATTAAGAAGAAAAAAAAAAAGCTCTTTGGAAAATTATGCAGTGATATATTCTTATGCAGCCAACACTCCCAGGGGAAAAAGTGAAAACTACACACAGCCTCCCGCCCCTTTTTATTTCTTGTCAAAGATATTGCCTTTTTTGGCTTTTCTTATATATACACAGAATGATGAACTGATATTTGTAGTTTAAATGTCTGGTTTAACTGCGTGGTTTCCACCGTAACAGAAAGCTCTCACAAAATGTCAGGTTAGAAATAAAACCAAGCTCTAGAGGGATAAGGTGGGGAGGAAAGTAGAAGGTCCAGTGGCTGAAAAACAAAATGGAAAAACGTGAGCAGAACACAATGTAGATCCATTTCCCAGCTCAGGCAGTGGTATTGGTACATGGGGTTGCTTGGGGTTTGGGGTAGGGAGACAGACACATTTCTCACTGAGTTGTTTCTGCTTTCTCTATTAACATTGCAACAGAAATTACAAATAGCCCTGCAAGGGGTAGTGCACCTCATCTCTTCCTCCCATGTAAACACAACATTAATATTGAAGATAAAGAAAATGGCAAAAAGTCCAGTGTCTTGTTTTCTGCATTTTGCTTGTTAGGTTCCTGTTCGCCCTCCAGCGAACTCCTGTGTGTACCGATGCTGTGAACTTGACCAGTCCACGTTCAAGCAAACACTCACTCAGATTCCCAACATATTCTTTTCTCCCCGTCCAATGGGGAGTTTATTCCTAACAGTTCTGCTCCTTTTAATTATAAACTCCTTTAACGAAGTAGTTCTGAGACCTTGCAGCAGGCAGCAGGAGAGCACCAAGGACGCTAGTTGCCTTTTTACTAGTTTATATTCCCTGTTCAGCAAAGAAGTCCACTTAAAGCCTAAGGCCCAGTGCCTTCACGGATGGGCAGCACTGAAATGAGCCTACAAATCAGTATTCCCCTGGTACAATGTGCCTTACAGGTAAAATCCAATTCTTGCCTAAAAAAGATAAAGAGTTAGAGCTGGGCCCTTTATCTTATGAGACACATGTGAACAAGTTGCTCTGATGAAAACAGACCTTAAACCGACAAGTTTTGTTCACTTTCTGGCAGAGCTACTGATCTTCTTCACTGGACCACCAAAACTGAAGATGGCAAAGAAACACAAGGGAGATATTTCCTTGACAAGGAAAGGAGCAGCATTTAGGAGTGGGGCAAAGGCAGGATGGGATATAGGGGATTTTCCTGATAAAACAATTAATTTGAGAATAAAAGACCAACCGATATCATGTATACAACTGAATCAGTAACACACCTTCTCAGGAGTGCAGTATAGTAAAAGCGTCCCCTGTGTTTTCAAGGCTAATTCAGACCTTTGGCTCATCCTGCATTAACAAGGTCATCCATGTTAACAGGGCCCCTGTGAAAGTTCACAGGTGAAAGTTCCCTTTTAGAGTAGTGCAGATTTGAAATTCACAGGACAGCGACCCGAAGATCTTCCTTTACAGATAAAAAGCATGTCAAATTATTAAATAGCAACATGAAATCCTGTATTTTGAAGGTCTGTCTGTGCTCTGCAGTCAAGAGAGCAGAGTGCAATCCCAGCCCCTGCCCAGTCCCCACCTTCGGTGGCTTGGAGGGCGCCCGGCCAGCCCCACTCGCAAACACCTCACGAATGCTAAAGCTGACAGGCCTGGGATAGTCAGGGAAGGGGTGAATGAGCATAGTCCGAAGACATGTCACTTCAAATTTCTACTGTTAGAACTGCCAAGTATGATATAAAACCAGAAAGTATTTCTCAGTTTGGAGTTTGAAGACCGGGCCCCAGACGCTGAGCGGCTCTTGCCTCGGTGTCCCTGTTGGCCACACACGGGCTCCATGGTGCTAACTGTTGTTCTCTGCCGTGAGATATTTGAGGGCTGCGAAGCCGTAGTGGCGCGACATGTCCTGCTGGAACTCCTCCTTGAGCGTCTTGAGACAGATGCGGTATTGCTTGTTGGAGCGGAACTTGGTGATGTCGAAGCTGGGCGCGTGCGGCATGTGGATCATGTAGGCGTTGGGCAGCACCGTGAACTCGTACTCCTGCGGGACAAAGACAGGGCTGTGAGCAGGATCCCAGCCCTCCTGCACCTCCACAGCCAAACGTGCTCCACCATGTAACAGCACAGTTTGTGTCTCAGGAACAACAAACCCATCAGGGATCTCAAATAAGCTGCCTTTTTCTTTCAAGCAGCTTTTTCTTGGTTTTGTGAAAGATCTACTTTCTCTTTTTGAAAAATCATAGAATTGTTTGGGTTGGAAGGCACCTTTAAAGATAATCTAGACCAACCTCCCTGCAACGAGCAGGGACATCTTCAACTGGATCAAGTTGTCAGATCCCTATCCAACCTCACCTTGCATGTTTCCAGGGATGGGGCATCCACCACCCCTCTGGATAACTCCCCCAGTGTTTTACTATCCTCATGGTAAAAAAACCCAACCGTTTTAAAATATTTTACTCCACATAAGCCAAATAATGGGGAAATGGTACCAAAGGCACACCTGAAGCCATGTCTGCCACACAGATTTTTCAGCAGCGTGCTTGCAACAACACAGCTGTGACTACACAGCATAAGTCTCAAGTGTCCATGCAAAAACACGGCTTTGCCCCTACAAATTATCTTGCTTGGGATCCTGGAATATGCCACATTTACAAAGGCAAAACTGCATGGCATATGTTGCTTTACCTATAGACTAATATACTTACAGAGAGAAAACTGTCCAAAACTATTTATAAACCTGAAATAAGGGGAGAATATGATATCATTTATAGGCGATGTGTGAAAATGAAGCTGCTAATTCCATATGCTTTGAGACGGTTTTACGTAAATTAAGATCTCCTTCACGAAGTTTGAGATACTGTGCTAACTCTCCTCCTCCTGTAAAACTACTTCACTAATTCTGTTTGTATCTGACCAAGTTCTTTGACAATTTTTTTTGTTAAAAAAATGATGGTTACTTGAAGTCTCAATTATTCCTGTTAGATTCTTTCAATTTTTATAGGTAAGTGTACGATCATTAGAGCAAAGCCAGAAAAAGCCTGATTCTTATTACAAGCTGAAAGTTCATTAGTGTAGGATATGCAACAAGCAGGTATCTTCTGCAAGGAACTGGGTAAGGAATGTGAACCTCATTATTCTGTAGCCAAGCATTCCTTTTTTCATATGGAATTTCAAGAAACCTGAGTTGTATTGGATGCAAATTACAAAGAAACTTTGAAGCCTCCACAGGAAAATTTCCTATTTTCTCACACAGTTTCTGTCTACAGCTGTTGCTGGATTGACTCATTAACCCTCTCTACATAAGACACTGGTCAGGGAAGGAACAGCCACAGAGCATGCTGGCATTACAGGAAGAGGTGCCTAACTTCCCCTGGTTTGCCAGGTCCTGTCATCTGTAGATTTAGGAGTCTGTGCCGAGACAAAGAGTATCTGCAGCAGAGGCAGAATACTCCTAAATATTTCAGTAGGGAAAGAGATTTATGGGAAAAAACACACTTGTGTTTGTGCTGGTAAACCTGAGTGTTTCACCTGCAAGTCTTTTTTCACCTAACCACCTGTGATGAAGCCAGAGGAGACTGAAAGCTGCTGGGTTACAATGCTACCAGAAAACAAATATTTGAGCTATAGAGCCAAAAATGAAGCCAAATTAGGATGGACAAGAAATGAACAGGGGCAATGTGGATCCATTTTGCAACTCAGGCAGCGGTACTGGTGAGCCCAAAGTATAGTTCAGGCTGCAGTGCCTTCCCAGAGACACCCATGAAGCAGCAGCATGTGCTGGATAGCTGAGTGCAGATGCAGCTCCTTCCTCCTTATGAGTGCCTGTTCCCTGACAATGCTAACGTGGTAAATCTTTGTGCCAATTTACAGTGTTGTCATACATGGGAAGGGGGTCCTCTGAGCTTCTGTCTGGAGTGAAAGATGTACAGCAAGAGGAAAATGGTCTGATGCTCACAGGCAGAATTTGTTTAGCTGGAAGATGCTTAGGACTAATGGGGAACCAAATGCAAAAACAAAAGCTGGCACCATGGAGTGAGGAGAGCTATAAACTACAAACTACAGAAAATGTCTCCAAGAGACCTTAAAACTACGGGCTGGAGCTGCAGAGGAAGATACATCCCCCTCATACAATCTTTTCTTTGTTCTCTGCATCTCAAGTCTGTAATATTGCAGGTCAGGGACTGCCTACACTCTGCAGCACAAACTGTAGAGCACAGCAGCATTCCCATCCCTCTGAACGGCCTTCAGGCACAAAAAACCTTAAAAAAAATTGTGATTCTGCCGCTAATAATCCCCTTTGAAATATAGTGGGCTAGGGTCCTGGAAAATGGGATGCTCATGGTCTAGTTCCATAGTCACTGGAAAAGTAGGGAAAGGTTTCCTAATGACCTCTCCCTACGACATGGAAACCTTTGTTGAGAAGGCAATGCACCTCTGTTCCCATCTGCTGCATGACCAATTCTTTAGATGGAGACTGGCATTATCTGTGTATTTGTACAGCATCCAGCTCAGCGGACGCCCGCATGCTCCCAGCATGACAGTGACGATTATCTCCATGCCATGTCCTGCTCTGAGGGACAGTAGTGGCACAGCTCTTGGAAAGGGGTCTGCAACAGACCTCTCGACAGACTCTGCAGTTGTGAGGAGCAGTGAAATAACTGAGAAGCTGCTCTGCCTGCTGGTAATGAAGCCAGCCCAGCAGCTGGCAGCAACCTGATCTGTGCACACCCCAAAGCACAGGAATGCCACAGGGGAAGTAGCTGTGCCATCCCATGTCTCCTCCAGGCTCATTTTGTGGGAGAACCTGCCAATATCCATGCTGCTACAGAGGAAAATGAAACTTCTTTTGAATGTGATAATGTATTCAAGGCTGGAAGAGCAAGAAAAACAATTTTCTAGAGTTAATTCCAACCTAATGGTCATTTAAAATAATTGTGCTATGATCAACTTTGAAAAATGTTTCCATTTCCCATGTGTGAATCTCTGTGCTGGGCAGATACCTCTGAACAGAAGAGTTAAATCCTGAGTGCTACATAAGAGCTGCCACTGGGAACATAAGCCTTGTTACCCATATTAACAAATAATAAACCATTATCCTGGCACTCTCCACAACTGATGGTTAATTGATTAGTGCTTGGAAAATGCACTGGAAAATTACAGTGCTATAACAGAGCACAGGATTATTAACATTAATATAAGGGATAATTTTTTTTCTAGTCTGTAATAATTTTTTCTCAACACAAGTAGGTACAAATTCGTTGGGAATGCCCTCGGCAAACAGAGGGCAAACAGCGGCTGCCAGCCCAAGGTGACCATGTGGTTTTGTAAGCAGAGGTAGAAAATATTCCTCCCATAAATGCCTGCACACAAATACACTGTAGGCCACAGCCCAGAGACACAATCTCCCACTAACTTGCTCCCAGCCTTGCGCTGCTGTGTTTCACATAAGCTGGTAAGACTTGAGCAGAGAAGGATCCGCTGTATTCTGGATTCACAGCAGAAGCTATCACAGGAGGATACAGATCATCAAAACCTCTTTTTCTGGTTAGCATGATATGCTACTAGTTCAAACACTGGGTTTGAAACCAAACTGAAGAAAACTACAACAAACCCAAACTAAAAAGAAATGCCATGACCCAGACCTTGCTGATGAGGACAGTGGGTAGCTCCCCATCCAAGAACAGCAGGGCGATGCAAATCCTGCCATTTCAGTGAGCAGCACCACTGGGCTCCCATGGAGCCATAGTCACTGCCAGCCTCTAAGATCTAGGTTGGCAGGAGGAACCTTGGCAACTCTGAGAGCTCTGGTGCCAGTCTGGGACTCCTGAGCTTTCTCTGCATTCTTATTCTCATAAATTCTGCCCAGCAGCTTCATCCCAAGTCACAGATCCAAGAAGCAGGTAGCCCAAGGTTCAAGTACCTGGATCCTTTAGGGTCTGCGCCACAGCCCCAGACTTTGGAAATGTAAAGACTTTGGCTTTGTAGAAATGTGCTGTAAATCCCAGCCAGAAATTAAAGATGCTTGCCTTGAATTCAACTCAAGATTGGTTTTCAAATTCTAAATTAGCATTTGGGACTCATAAACCTCTATTTAACTGAAAAAATCCAGCAAGGTCTACATGTTCCCTAATAAGTGATGGGATTGGCAACAACTGCTGCAGTGCTCTGGTCAGGAGGTGAGCAGTACAGGGTTGTGCCTCTGCGAAACAATGAATTTCTTAGAACTGACAAATAAATTAACTCAGACTTGGGTTCTTCATTTAATACTTGACAAGCATTCAACTGAGTGTTGCCAACTCAAGAAGCACACATTAAGGAGCTCAGCAAGGCCAGATGAACACTTTGGTGATACAAAGCACGACACCTTCCTACAGGACACAGATCTCGTTGTAACAACCCTGCTGCAGAGCCCTGGGTGAGATACTCGCGTGTCATCTCCTCACCTGTGCATCCAGTTCCATGATGTGAGCTACTTTGTTCCAGCCAAATCCAACAAAGCGCCTGTCATACTCCGGGCAGTCCTTCCTCACGACGACGTATGGCTCAAAGTCTGCTTCCCACTCCACGCGGTAGGGGGTGGTGGCTGTTCGCCACTTGGCAAAATTTGTTGGCGCGTGCCCTTTCGTCCAGACGTGGTACCTGAAACAGATATAAACGGCAGGGATGTGGGGAGGCAATTAGATAGAAAACATCCTGGCGAGGCAACAAAATATTACCTGCTAGATGAAATGCTCAAAAATAAGGACATGAGCTTACAGTTCACATCATCATTTTCAGGATGATGCCTGCCGTTGGAGGCAATTTCTAGAACTATTTCCAGCACGCCTCCCAGAGCTCAATGCTTAAACACATCTAGTTGGTGAAGGATAGTGTGAAAACAGTACCTCATGCTAATGTGAGAAACAATTACACAGTACCCTGTCAGTTCATCTGCACTGCAAGTGCTGTCTTATTCCTAGCAACCAAGCAGCTGCATCGGTTGGTGCTCTAAAATTGGTGTGGAAATCTGCAGCTCAGACAAGGTCCTTAAAATTAGCTATCTCCCCACCATGGTGATATTCACGATCTGTTTTATAGGCAATTTTATAATTTGCATGAGAGACACCTGCAGCTCTGGATAGATGTTCCATTTTATTAATTACAGTTATTACTATGGCAGGAACCAAGATGCATAATTACCTTAATAAGTACAATATTACATAAAGGCTTTCTGCTATAAGTTCTACATTGTGGGAAGTACTCCTGTGATCCTCAGAAACATAATCAATTTGATTTACAGAAAAAGATCCTTTTATATTTTGTTAATCTTGTTTAGGTCACAGCAGGTCTCTTCCTAGCACAGCTTGAATGCACCCCATTA
Organism: Coloeus monedula; assembly: GCF_965178545.1. NCBI lineage: Eukaryota > Metazoa > Chordata > Aves > Passeriformes > Corvidae > Coloeus > Coloeus monedula. Next base: position 22,993,521 of record NC_138784.1, read on the forward strand.
GTGCCAGGGTCAATGACTCTCTCGCCCACTTATTCTACCACTTCTCCAAAAATCAATGAGACAAGCTCTTTCTGCAGATTCACAGATTAATTAACAAACCAAAGGCATAGCAGGTATCTGTATTACAACGCTGAGATAGATATGCAGCAGAAGGGACAAAACCAATGTCCTGCCAATTTGTAAAGTAAGGTACATTGAATTCAGAGGGATGACTCACATGCTGAAAGTGAAGGGATTTGAGCATCAAATATTGCAAAATTACAACATGACGTAATGTTTCCATCCCAGAAATTCTCATAACATTCTAAGCCACTGCTAAAAACAGGAATATAAAATCATAGCCTAGGAGTTTTCATTTGGACATATTTGTATGGCTTGTAACAGGAGAATCAGAGGTGTTCAGCTTTCCTGACTCCCTGTTCAGGGCAGTGCAGGAAGACTGAATTATTAGGATGGCACTAGGGTCACAAGTAATGTACGGTCCTTTGTATGCTGCACTTCAAAACTGTAAACAGGTTGCATCACTTTCAGGTATCTTGCCTGGGGACCAGGAAAAACAAAACCCTTCTGTATTAAAAAAACTGGCAGTGAAATAATTCTCCAGAGATTATTAGAAAGCAGTGCCAGATTCACAAAGATGCTTATAATCCTTAATGCCCTTTGGAATCATCACCAAAAAACCTATCCCTATTCTTGGCCTCTTTTGGAGATGAGTGGCTAACCTACCCAGTCACTAGTGTGCAGCTATCTATGCTGGAAAAAAAAACTCCAGCAGTCACAATACGGGGTTTAAAATTATATAGGATTGTGGAGGGCGCTGTATCTTCAAAAACCCTACCTCTGGCATCTTGAAATTAATTATGCTAATAATAATAATGACTGCTAAACACTTATGAAGTGATTTGTATCTTCAAAGCCCCATACAAACTTTGGTAAATTGAGAGATTCCTGCAGAGAAACAGCCAAATGCTGCTGTTATTTTAGTAACGCTCTCCCACTGATTTAAACAGGGGTAACAGGACACTAACCATAAAAAGAATTCAATTTCTTTCCACCCTTTTTGGAGATAGCAGTGTAAGCACCTATAGCAGCTCAAGTATAACCTCTGTGAGTCAAGAGAGCAAACTAGCAGGGAAAAATAAGTAATTGCGAAGAGACAATTAAGGGAAAATATGGAACTGGGATTGCAGGGACAAAACAAAGCTAAAGGAAGGAGTAGACTTGATTGTACAAAACTGAGTAACAAGAGATTATTTACTTGCCTCTTCAGAGTGATTGATGTGAGTGGAAGGAAAGAGAAAGGCAAAAGGACGGCCACAGTCTGGACAAAGAGGTAAATGAGTACAGGATGCTCAAATGAGGTGTGCACACAGTAGTGACAGAAGAGTAATTAGACTGAAAACAAGACTTGTGCGAGGATTATCGGATTACATACATATCTGTACATACAGTATATATGGGTTCATACACAGATAATCTGCTGGAACTAGGTCTTGGTCAATGGCTAATTACACAAACTGTACTGCAAAGAAAGATAAGCAGGCACCACTACAGTGCCTCCACTATGGACGTGGAGGTCCATAGAGAGGAAGCTCCCATTAAAGGACGAGTCGTTTCCAACAGACTTTACTATCGGTGATGCAGTTGTGAGAAGAGGCTCACTGTGTATACTGGTCTTCCATCTCACAGGACAAATGAATAAATGTAATTTTCTGCTCAGGTCCTTTTCACTCAAGACATAAATCCACATTGAATTTTAAGGCCACACTCAATCTGACTGAGTCCCTGGAGAACTTTAAGAAAATTGTGAACAACATATTTTTCACTACACTGGCTATTTTGAAAAATCCAAACCAAGTAATTCAATCTCCCTAAAATCACAACGAGTTTCTTTCCCACGGTTCATGGAAAACAACTGAACACACCACATGCCTTCCTCCTCCACTTTGGATCCAATGTTTCATTTTACTTGTGTTACTGATTGCTTTTATTTTAAATAAAATGTCAAAACTATAGCAAACTTTGCTAAAGCTAGCAAAATGAAGTAGTTATTCTTCTCAGAGTGTTCTTCCTCCTGGCCTTCTCCCCCTATGCTTCCTGCTTCAGTGAGAAAGACGATTTGGTGAAGGAAGAACTTTCCCAGTTCTGTTCTCAGATGCTTAAACATTTTGCTGGATTGTGGATGCAATCAGTTAATTACTTAATCAGTTGTTGCTTTTTATGTTTTCTCAATATGATGATGCGGTTTCCCCTGTGCCTGGATGTGTGTGGGCAATACATTTGTGGCTCATCAGCTCTTACCCAGGCCCTGAGCAGGCACATCCTCAGCAGCACACACCCAGCCACCAGCTGCCAAGGGAGCCAGCGAGCCGGCACAGAGCCCCCGCTGTGGCGGAGGGTTTCACACAGCACACCTTGCCAGCCACAGATGCTCACTTGTCTTCTCTTTTCTTCTGCTGGTGACTGAGGGGTGTAATTGAGAGCCGTTGTGTACTTCTTAGCTGCCCAGAGGTAGAAAAGGTCACCATTTCGAAAAGAGGTGACAAAAGCAATTTCAGTGAGGAAAAGATTGGAATCTATGGTGTGGTGTGAGGGAGTGGGATGCTGCAGGCACTCTCAGCAATCACTGTCACAGCAGTCCTCCCCAGCTCACTCCCACCTGCTCAGCGTCAAATTGCAGCATTATTAAAGCACCTTGAAGGTGCAAGTGGAAATTCTCAGCCCAGATCGCAGCTGCTTTGTGGCTGTTGATAGATTTGAGCAACGAAATGAGCCAAAACAAACAAACTGTAAAATGTATCCTACATTAATACGTACACCACTTACAGACTGCATGTCCTTCAATTCTTATTTAACCTTGCTTTGGAAAAACTCCCACTGATGTTGAAGACATTTTTGCCTGAGTGAGACTTGAGAAAGGATTTGCAAATCCAGCTGTGTACATAACACACCAACATGCTGTATAGCTTGAAGATGAAATCTGGAGTGGAAGGCCACCACTGTGCAGCTGAATACTGGTGGAATGCAACATCCGAAAATCCTGAGGGTGTCATTTTCCACCAGAAGGACTTTTTCTCTAAACTACGGGAGAGACAACTATTTTCTACCAACAGATGTCTTGTTAATTTTTATGTCTTTTGACTGTTAAAGAATGATGGCAGAGGGAAAGGTGCTTGCTCTATCAGTATCCTCAAGTAATTTTCCAGAGGCATGCCTCTCTCCGTCGCCTCAAGTTTCTAATTAAGGCAGTCACTGGTAGAATTCTGACACTGGTCAGAATTATGTTTTCCAGACTCAGTCATGTCTGCTATGACATGTGCATGCAACCATATGAGGGAAGGGTGGCTGCTGCAACAAGAGAGATGTGTAATACAGCGAATGGGAAAAGTGTGAGGAAAGCTCTAAAGTAAGAGAAGGATGGGAGAGGTATGATATTGAGCTCCTCCAGCCATGGATAATGCCTAGCTTTTTCATGGCTTTTATCTCTAGATCTCAAAATACCGCAAAAAGGAGAGGTGAACATTGTTACCTGTATTTCAGAGATGGAGAACAGAGATGTAAGAAAGCAAAGTGATTCGTGTAGCACCTCTCAGCAGGGCAGCAGTGGAGCTGAGAAGAGAACGCAGGTCTCCTAAGCCCCCTCTCTGTGCAACATCATAAGGCCATATTGTACTCTTCCCATCACTGAGATGCTTTACAAATGTCTGCTAATCAGACCTTACCACACATACCCAAGAGATGGCTAACCCCTGGTAGCTGCATTTTAAAACTGAAGAGTCTGGCAGGTAATAGAAGTGACTTGTTCACAGCCACAAAAGGAGTCTGTTTCAGAGAGGAGCTCCAAATTTAGGTGTTCTCTGCTTCTTAGCCTCTAGTCAGAGTACTCTCTTACCTCTGCATGGAGGAACTCTAGGTATTTAAGCAGCTGTTTCACACTTTAAAAGAGCATAAGACAAGCCTGCATTTGTTTTTCCAGTAAGGAAGAGAACCAATGAGCAGAGATACATTGCTTTTAGTCACATAAGAAGACACAGCTACGCAGACAGTATTTGGCAGCCAAAAAGTAAATTACACGCACTTGAGTGTAACGGTCATGCTGATTTTGAAGCGCAATAAAAAAATGATGAAAATAAAACAAATTTGATTTAACAAGTGAAGTCCTTCAGTAGAGGACTGTAATATGAGATAAAATGCTGAGCTTACAGACAGAATATATCCATGTGATTCTGTTCACTGCCTCTCTATGAAAAGGGAAAAAAATTCCAATAAGTTTCTTAATGCAGCTGACAGTGAGAGAGAAGAACATAAAAAACAGAGATAATGACCACAGGTTCAAGAGTACTTTCCATTACCTGAATGTAAAGAGGGTTCCCATGTCCAACATAGATAACAGCTCTGCTTTTGACTTGGGGAAGGAGAGGCGGTAGCGTAGAGTCTCAAAGGCAGGTACAATCAGAGCTTTCTTGGTGTTAGCTAGGTCTAGCTGGATGACAGACTTCCTGGCAAAGAGAAACAACAAACAAAAGCAGGAAAATTTTCAACTGAACAAATCACCGGGCTTTTCAAAATAAAGTGCAGAAAATGGGCAGTTAGATACTGTAAATATAACTATGGCCCATATCTTTTCCTACAGGTGCTTCAAATTTTCTTCTCTTTTTGGTCCGCTGCTCTAAGAGCAGGGAGAGGAACAGAATTCCTAATGGGCTTGTGTGTCTGACTGATCAATGCTGCCCTGACAGAGAGTGTTGGCAGCAGAGAAGAGCTGTACACTGGATGGACTGGGACACCTCTCTTTTTCCTTCCTTGTGCTGCAAGTTGTCCCGTGCAGAGACTGTTTCGGTGTGTGCGTGTGTGTGTGTGCACAAATGCATTTCACACAGCAAGGCTCTTTTCCAGGAAGGGGCCTTGGGACGACTGTTGCAGCAGAGGAGCAGCTTAGCAACCTCTCATCCTGCCTGCCAGAGGTGTTCAGCCTATTATTTCCTAACAAACTAAAACTCAAAGAAAAAGAAGTTACTTTTCCATCCCCCAACTGAATCTTACTATGCCTGTCATTAGAAATAACTCTGTCTCAATTTTCCTTTCATTATCTCCATATTTCATACCAGAAATATGTCTCTCTCTCCCTGTCAAAGTCAGTTCCCCTTAACAGGATTCACTGTCCTGACTTTTATGTTACTGCAACAAGCAATCAAGGACAATGTTGACAAGCAGCAAACTCTCTACAGCCTTTTAAGTTGAAGGAATTGGGATCACTGTCCTAATAACAGAAGGACCAAACAAACCATTTTTCTAGGCCCAGAATACCTAGAATTCATTTATACTGCTGTCAGAGAAAAAGAACACAAGCATGACTACTTAATGAAATCTGAATTTTAGGGAATTCATACCACCCTATAGGCCTGTTCTATAAAAAACAATCTGTTCTCAGCTCCTTACTGCAAAGTTTGCATTGTTTGAAGAGCCCCTGACACATTCCAGTTAACTTTTCACAACTGAAGGATTCTAACAGCATCTTATCATAATTGGTTTTGTACTTTCTTCACTAGCTTCTCCCTCACCATCACTAAAGGCCAAGATACCTGTACGTCAATAGATGACTCCTTCACAATCAGCATTTGTGACCTTCCAGAGTTGTTCAGCAGTGCCAGCAGTGCCAGTCTCTATGATGCTTTTAAATGTTCCTTCCCTTTCACACTTCTCTGAGAGCAGGGGATACTAATATAGTTTCTTTTCCAAAATCGAAGGCTTTCTGGTCTCTGTGCAATCTATCAGCCTTGAGCAGTACAGCTTTGGGGATTCAGTTCTAGGAAGGAGCAGGTAACATTTGTAGTGATGCTCATCCTTTGGGCTCTGCAAGGAAACAGCAGCTTCCATTTATGGCTGTTACTATAACTTTGTTTTATGGAGAGCTCAAAAGGCCCAGGCAAGATTCAGGGCCTTGCTGTGCTTGGCACTGTCCAAGAGTAGGAAACAATCCTGCCCACCAAAGTTTACAGTCTGAAGCTGACCAAAGCTGAAGCAGGCACAGCTATCAAGCACAAGTAGCAGCAGAAACTGTCAGACAGAGCAACCTGTGTTGAAACTAGTGTTGAAAGTGACTTCTCTAAGATATGGGATATAATCATAAAAATGCTGTTGATACGAACAATCCCTTCTGCACACTCCCTTGCTGTTCTCGTCACCTGCAAATTTCATACAGTTGTCAATGCCTGGCAACTATTGGAATGAATAAATGATAGTACCTTCATGAAGAAATCAAAAGGCAGAGGGAACAAACCAATAGAAGAGCTTGAAATCACTTGCACTGTCAAAGGTCAACATGAAAAGTGAGGTAAGTGAAGAGAAACAGAGGCCTGGAAACCAGATGCTTGAAGTGCATACAGTCAAACACAAAGTACTGGTGGGAATACTTCCAAAGTGAAATAAAATAGCAGGATATTCTCTGCAGAAATATTTTCAAGAGACATGTGAGCATCTGAGGTGCATGTTAGTGTGGTGGGTTGACCTTGGCTGGACACCAAATGCCCACCAAGCCACTCTCAGCACTCCTTCTCTGCTGGATAGGGGAGAGAAAATAAGATGGGAAACAACTCATATGTTGCAATAGGGCAGTTTATTAAAGCAAAACTCAAAGGTTGAGTGTGCACCAACAAAGAGAAGAATAAAAGATTTTATTTTCTCCTTCCCATCAAGTGATGTCTGGCCACTTCCAGGAAAGTTGGGCTTCAGCACATGTAGTGGCTGCTCCAGAAGGCAAACATTCTAAATAACCAGTGCCCTGCCTTCCTCCTCCTTTTTTTAGCTGTTATATCTGAGCTGACATCATATGGCATAGATTTTCCCTCTACTCAGTTTGGCTCAGCTGTATTAAGTTGTGCCCCCTCCCAAGATCTTGCCCACTCCCACATGGGGGGCACACTGATGGAGAGACAGCACTGATGCTGTTCCAGCACTGCTCAGCAGCAGCCAGAACACTGGGGTGTTACCAACACCCTTCCAGCTACCAATGCAAAGCACAGCACTGTGGGGGATGCTGTGGGGAAAGGAACTCCTGCTCAGCCCCAACCAGCACAGGTGGTAAGGTCAAAGCGGAGGGGCTCTCCAAAGCAGAGCTGGGGATTGAGACACGCTCAGACAAGAAGCCCAGCAGCACTGATCTCTGAGTAGAATCACCTGCCCTTGATGTGGACTTGGTGACATACATGACTGATGCAAAGGGAAGAAGGAATCAGTGCTGACATCCAGATGTTGAACCTGAGTGACAAAGGACAAGAGAGGCCATTTAAACTGTGATAATGGCAGGGAGGACTTGGTAGAGAAAAAAATGCCTTCCATTTTCTTCTGATAGCTTGGCTGGTGGTCTGTTCCTTGGACAAACAGCTGAAAATCTAACTTGTTCCCACAGGAAGCAAATCTACCTTTTCGTTTTCTATGGGGTGACTTAATCTCCTGTTTTGAGTGGAAGTGCTATTTGCTGGTTGACTGGTTCTGTTACACTTCAGGAATAGAAATATTTTCACTGTTGGTGCTGCCAGATATGCAGAACACAATGTAGGGAATATGTTTCTGTATTTTGCAAGCTAGCACTGGGTAAACCATGTAGCACTATCCTTATGAGGGCTGTTTTCTGGATTCAGTATCCATCTTCTTTTTCTGTCCTTTTCCCCCAAGCCCCAAAACAAGGATTTATGACTATGAAGAGCTCTCTTTGTGCTAGTGTTGTCCAGGAAACCATTTCCCAGGTACCTTTGTGTTCAGATCCGATGTGTGTCATTCTGACACACTGAAGGTTGGGTTAAATTTTAAATCTAATCAACCGTATTTTTCACAAAGCAGTGAAGAAATGAATCTTAAATCACAGGAGTCTCCTCACGGGTTGAATGAACTCCAGCATGTTGATATCAATCTTCTCATCTGCATAGTTCTTTTCAAAAATTAACACAGAATTCTCATCCTCATGGAAGTAGATACTAATATCATTCCCACTTCTGGAGGATAGAGAAGCTCTGACACAGAAAAGTTAGCAACCTAATCCTAAAGCACTGCATTCAGTAAGTAAAAGAAAAAAAAGAAGAGTCCATTAACTCAAATTTGCTTCCACCATCAGGACTCGGTAAGTGGTTGGCTGGAGGTAACAAATATGGCAATCACTGAGCTTGTGGTAAGAACTGGAGAGTTGTCAGCCCACTGTCAAATTCATTAGAATGCTCTTCTCTGCAAAAGCAATGAATTCATAGACTATAAAGGCAACCAACAAAAAAACCCCAATAGGCATAATCTGAACTATCTCCCTTGCTGAGATGCTGAAAAATAAGCAGAACTACTGCACAATGTTGTAGGGGACAGGTATAAAACCTGTGGATGGAGACGGGATGCCGGGTGCCACTTCATGCTCAATGTGTCACTGGAAGCCAAGGGCACATTTCACACAAATGTGTCAGGAAAGAACTTCAATGCTAGCTGTGACACCTGTAGATGAGCAGCCTGTCTGGCTCTTTTATGTTAGAAGTCACTGTAGGATGACCCAAACACCTTACTTGCAGCAACTAGAAGGAGCCTTTACCTTTGGGGCAATGACAAGACAACCTTAGTAACTACAGTAAACAGGAAATCTTAGCATGATACATTTCTTTCCTTTTGTACTTCACAGAAGACTAAGGCAGGACTAAAAGGATGTTTAATGCAGATAAAAACCCTGAAATGGTTTTACTTAGCAGCTGTGAAAAAGCTCAATTAATGCAAATCTAAGTGCAAAGCAACAGATAAATAAAGGGGTAACCACTAGCTCCATCAGCTTCTCCTTCAAAACTGTTGTAACCTTCCACGTATGACACCTCCAAAATATGTTGAAAATATTTTTCAAAATTCCTTTCTTTCTGAGAATACATTATCTGCAGAGACACAATATGTAGTATATGTAAATCAGCAAACTTTCATTGAGAGGGACTTGCCTGGCTTATCCTGTACAAAGTGATGCCTGAAATACCACACTATCTCTGTTTGTTTATGGTTGTTCTATCTGAGGAAATGAGGATGAAAATGTTTTATGTCTCTCTAACAAACAATTGCTGCCATTCAGACAGATAGCACTAATCAGCTGTTTGCAGAGGCAGTGGGAACAGTCAATGCAGAAAGACACAGGGTATCCATATTTTAAATAATCTCACCTCCCTGCTACTTTGCTTAGAAAAATCATTACTGAAAAAGCAACAAAAGCCTCTAGTCCACATGTAAAAAAAAAAAAAAATCCAATCATTTTTTAAAGAGCTGGTAGTAGCAGATTAGCAACTTCAATATTCCCAGGCAAGAGAGACTCACAGTCAGAGCTAAGGTGGTATGGGCCTTAAAGAAGGCTGGCAGGGTGACACAAAGTCTCAGATGCAACAGCTCTCAGAGAGAATCTCTTTTTTCTCCTGAAGCATCACCAATGGTGGCAGCATGGTGCATTTAGTTCTGTAATACAATATCGCCCTATGAGAATTATTTCTGTGGTTGTAGTATCTCAAGTAAATGGTGGTACTTCATTCTGTCTTCTCTCCCTTTCATTGCTGGCTCCCATCTGTGCACTGTGAAGCAGCATGGAAGAACAAGTTCCTTTTTTAGCACTAAATGCCTGTATCAACAGCTGCCATCCTTACTGTGTCCAGCACCGATCTGAAGAAATGTACCAGTATGCAACACTGACACAGAAGAAGAGAGGAATGAAGAACAACTCTTCCTCCATGTATCTAGAGACAGCTAACGTGTGCAATGGACAGAATAATTCTGGAGTGCTCATAGCACAAGCTGAAAAGCCTTCAACAAAGTAAGAGGGAAACAAGCTGACACAGCATGCTAATACTTCAATGATACAACTTTGAAATTCAGCATCTTGAAAGCCATAGAATGCTTTGGGTTGGAAGGCACCTCAAAAGGTCACCTAGTCCATCCTCCCTGCAGTGAGCAGGGACATCGTCAACTAGATCAGGTTGCTCAGAGCCCCATCCAGCCTGACCTTGAATGTTTGCAGGGATGGGGTACCCACCACCTGTCTGGGCAACCTATACCAGTACTTTGCCACCCTCATGGCAAAAAAATTACTCCTTGTGCATCATCTAAATCTACCCTCTTTTAGTTTAAAACCACTCCCCCTTGTCCTATCTCAACAGGTCCTGCCAAAAAAGTTCGCCCCCATCTTTTTTATAAGCCGCCTTTATGTACTGGAAAGCCATAACAAGGTCTCCCTGGAGCCTTCACTTCTCCAGGCTGAACACCTTCAACTCTCTCATCCCTTCCTCATAGGAGAGGTACTGCACCCCTCTTCATACTAAATTTGGCCCTGTACACGTCTTACTGAGTTAAGCCTGAAACAAAGAAACTCCTCCATAAGTTTATGATACCAGAAGGCATATTTTCCTTTACATTCCAAAGCCCCAGGTTTATGAACTGACAGGGAACAGCTACAGGCAGGCCCTCACTGGAACACTTTGATCAACTTTTACCAAATTAGAACAGAGATGAAAAGCAAAACTGGTCAGGATAAAGGAACTGACATCCTCCTGTCTGGCCACAGGGTGTCCTCCTTGCTCTATGCTTTGGCCTCAGATGACCAGCCTCTGCAGGGGAAAAAGGTCTTTATTAAAAAAAAGCCCAATTAATGGATCAGAAGTCTGTAGTTTGCTCAGCCCAACCTGCTCACATGCAGTATGATACAATACACACTGATGTTACTCCTCCCAGTTTCCTTAGAACAATTATTTTGCCTTGACAGGCGCTGGCACTGCAGTCATATTTTTGAGCTGGTTAGACTCATCACCCTCTTTTCAAGATAAGGAACTGGTTTAAGAATGTGTCACACAGACAACAAGTTCAGTAATGCTCTGCATGTTTTTTCCATCACGGACATTAAGAACCAGAAGTGTTTAGAGAAACTGCCTGGTTCACATCTCTGCTAATGAACGATGCTCTTGGACATTTAATAATACTTAACCCAGTTCAACTTTCAAATTGGCTCTCCTGCTGTTCTGAGGGGATTATTCTAATGGCTAACGAGGCTCACATTCAGACCTGGGTTTTTTCTTTCATAACCATTTTGCTTTACTTTCCAGTTACAGTCCCTTCTTCTACTCCAAAAGCTCTTGTGCCTTGCTGGGCATTGTAACACCTCAAATATTTATAAGCTGCCGTTTCCAGATCTGCTCAAACTGCTTTGTTTTGGGAGTATGTGAGAAGGGTGGGGTGTGGAGAGGCTCAAATCACAGGTGACAGTGGGAATTCCCTCACAGTCCATTACCTGAGGTACTCGTAGAGTCCATACATGGGCAGGAAGTCGATGTCAGACAGAAACATGTATGGTGTGCTGATGTGCTTCATGGCCACATTCCTGAGCAGGTTCACAGGGTAGAACTGCCCCTCCTTGTACACGATGTGGTAGCCAACATTGTGGCGGCTCATCAGGACTTCTGAGCCCTGAGCGTAGCGCAGGAATTGCTGGGCTTCTGCATCGGAAAGGTACAGTGCCAGGCTGATGGGACCTTCCCAGTGCTTGCAGATGGCTTCAAGCATCTGGAGCCTGAAAGAGGAAGGGTGAGAGTAAGAAAAAGCTATTTCCCTGTCTGGGGCTCTGTGCCTGGGTTCACCTGATCAAATGCAGGTATCTTTCTCTAAGTGAGACAGATTGGGGACACTTTATATGCAGTGGAAAGCAGTAAATATTTCTACAGCATAATTCATTATTTAAGATGATAATTTGAGGTCTCCTCCTGGACAGATGGACTGCACCCTGGATATTCCTATTTCACTAAAACCACTGTAGCCTAAGATGGCCCTAGATCAGATATACACATCCACAACTCAGATACCTAAAGCACCATCATTTTCTTTCTAAAGCTTTGATGCTGCAGGAAAACCCACATGGATAACAGGACTTATCTGATGGGAGCTTTGAGCAGTTGCGGGGATCTGTCCATGTGGATCTACTTACAGGATAGGGGACTCATAAACTTCAGCAGTGTCTAGTGCCCAATTTACATTCCAGGTCAAGCTATTCCCACAGAGTAACACACTACAGTGCTCTTCAATCAGCTTGTGGAGGACAGAAGTGTACACACCCACAGACCGTTTTACCTCCTGTTTAGGAAAACCTTCCCCAAAGTTTTGCAAGGCAGCTAGTCAGATCTTAAAGGCTGTTAAAAGAGAGAGGTCAAGGGGATACTGACTTAGGTGAACATGTGCATTAACTAGAAGAAGGCTCACTGTCAGGGAAAGGGACAAAAGGATGACACATCGATAGAAATGGGATTTACTGTTTGTAGGGAGTAAGGAGAGGAGGAAGGACAGATGTGGCATTGCTGTGGAATAGCAAAAGAACATTTCAGACAAAACCATCATTAAAAGCACCAAACTGTATATGTTTTAGCACTATCTCAAATTTCATTAAATCATTTTTTAACAGGTTGTATTGATGTGTATTTTTAAAAAATTCCAGCAGTTACAATGCTATTGATGAAATTGACAATGAAAGATTTCATATGCAAACATAAATCAAACCCAACCTGGTCAAAATCGTTTAAGCACTTTGGGTAATTTATTGCCTAGAGATTGAGATGTGTCACCCCAAAATACAGCAAGGATGTTTATAAAGCCTCTTGATTTAATATGAAAGGAAATTACCTATGCAGCCTAGCCAGATACTCTATTAAAAACTGGAAGAGTAGATGATGCAAAATTATTATCTTCACTCTGTTCCAAATCCACATTACTGGATTTTTCCTATTAATATTTATACAAAACACAAGAAAAGTTTCCTGCATTATCATAATCTGAGAAAATAATTTCCCCCTCCTACTATCTCCCTAAGATTTGCAAAATAAAAGAATAATATACCAGTAAACACACAGTCTGACTTAACACTAATAGCTTTTTCCTGCGTTTCTAAATGATTGTGAATGATACCAAGATGATATAATCATTTTTTCTTAGATATGAGATACTACCTTTCTAGTCTACACTTGGTACATCATTTTCTTTTCATCTGTTTTTGAAACAAAGGCTATTATCAGCCCGAAACATACAGCTGAATTTGAAACACAAATCAATATAAAAATATCTAAAAGACACATAAAGGGTCTACAACTTTGATTACACAAATAATAAATAGGAAAAAATACATTTTTTGCCTTTTTCCAACATAGTGGAAATCTGTTAATCAGGAGACTCCAATCTGTCAGCACTCAAATTTAGGGCATCCTTTTAAAAACAGAAAACTTACCTAGTAAAATATGCAGCAAAATTCCTTTTAAGGACTCCACGCAGTGGACAAATGGCATACATAACTTATTGAAACAGCACACCTGATAATGCAAAGCTTTTCATGATAGTGAAGTGGAAACTGGGTTTTGGTGGTACAAGTTCCCAGCTGGACACCTCAGTACGCTTCAGAATGCTCCATTTTACTGCGTTGTTCTTATTGACAGGCCCTACTTCCATAAATTTGATACAGGGACTGCTAGCTGATCCTCCATAATCGCCTCTCTGTAGGTTGTTAAGTCCCCTTTGACCACAAAACTCAGAATTATGAGTTTCTCAGCACAACATGACCAACCTATTTTGGGTTCTTTTAGCTGTCTTGAGGAATGCGTTCTCTTAAGGACTCCAGAGAAAATAAACATACTGCTGTACTGCATAACAATGAGATAATAATTTAGTTGGTAAATTTTTTAAAGGTCTGCTCAGCTAAGTGAATTTTGCTGGAACTCAATTGTTCTGTGAGATTCTTTATTTTTATTTTTCTTCTTAAGAATACTCAACAGATTTCAGACTCGTTCTCGCTCAGATTTCAAGCAGTGTATTGCTAATCACGTCTTTCCTTTTCCCCATTCTGACCTCACATTTTTTTAACTGCTACTCTGATTTCTGAACCCCAGGTAAATATTGAGCCTTAAAAGGCTGCCTAGCCACAACACCTGCAGGAAAATCACAGTGAAGCAACCAAGCCATTATTCAAGGAAATGTCATGTCAGTGCAATAGATGACAATCACCCAATAATGAACAACACTGAATGAAGTCTGTCTCAAAGCTTCCATCTAAAGACAATAATGTTAGCCCCCAAACTGCATCCCTCTCTTCCATTCCTCAAGCCTACAGGACAGGCAAACCTAAGCCTGTCATGACAGTCGTGTCAATCTCACCTCCAACAGGGCTATGGGAGGCGCTGGGAGTTGGTTTTTTTTGCTTTTCCTCATCTCTGATTATCATTTCAAAGAATAATTCAGGAATGTAGTGTACAGGACATTGTTTATGCACATGTCATCTTACATCTGAGACACTATTCTTAAATGTCTACAGTTGTGCAGGAGGAGTTTAATAAAACCGGTTTAAAGAAGATAGAGAAAAATAAGGTAGTAACTGAAAGATGTGAAAGAAAACAAAGCAGATAAGCAGTTCTTTGGTATGATATTATTTATTGATTTTAGCTGAAAGAAAGTATTTCCAACTCAAATCAATAATTTATAGCAACACACCAGTGAAGTAGGGAAGATTTTTGCTGCACAGTACCAGGACGGCTGTTCTTCCTGAATAAAAATGTGTGGTTCTGTCTATCAATAAAAACATGTGCCCCAGTGAGGATCCAGAAAGGGAAACAGATGCTCAGACTTTGCATCAGTGCCAGTGAATCAGCACTGAGCCCCAGCTCATTCTTTTTAATTAAATTCTGGGGGGAAAAATATACCATGTGCACACACCGGCTTCACTAATTTACTGTGGCACTCACTCAGGGTCTGGCTTAATTTATTTCTTTAGTTTTTTACTCAAAGGTTTGTGAACACTTAAGAAATGTTTCCTCAATTAAAAATCAATAGAACAGACAATAATGTACACAGCAAATCATAACACAATGTGCAGTGCTGAGGCACCAGTGGAACAGAACACCCCTCATTCATTTCTGTTTGTTTTGAAAACAGGCTGTAAATGTTTTGTTGATCTCAATTCCTGTAATCCTCCTGGAAAACTGCTGACCTTCTACTAGTGTAGCAGTGGTGTAATTCACATGCCATGTTATATTCTGCATGTGCTATGCTGAAGGAAATGGTCAGTTTCTGGATAATACTCAAGGAGTTCTGTTTTGTTTTGTAACCTGCTCTGATAGCAATAACTACGAAGTTTGGACTAGGTTTGAACTGAGAAGCTGGAGGAAAAAAACCAAACTGACACTTACAAAATTTCACAAAGCTGGCTGATCCAGACTGCACTTTCAAGCTTCTGAAAAACGACAACTAATTTCAATGGTGGGAATCAGAAAGGTACAGGTGGAACTTGTCACGAAATGGATTTTTTTCCACAAATGAAATACCAGTTAAATTCCACTCCACGTCAGAACTAAAAGCTGAAATGTTCTTCTGAGAATCAACATTTGGATAAAGATGCAATGACTCTGCTCAGATGGAGATTTCTCATTTCACACTAGCACAGTAAAAAAAAAAGTATAATTTTCAACTTCCTAATTTGAAACTAGAATATTTAGTTCTGATTCTTACTGTAGGAAAAATCGCTAATTGAAATTTTCTGCAAAGAAAATGCCAATGAAAGCAAAACTAACATCCTCTAGTGCAGAAAAACACATGCAAAAACTTAGGTCAGCTACAACTGCTCGCCTAATTCTATTACGAACATCTCCTGTTCTTTCTAAGTTGCTGCAAAACTCCATGAACTAATAATGCCTGACAATCCCAACAAGCAAAAACTCCTGCAGCTCCAGCAGTCTCTACTCATGTAGAGTGTGTGCACTGTACATACAACATCCAAGTTTCTATGAAATTGCATTTTTTCTATCTCCAAAGCATTCCACAGTTAGATTTCCCTGTAACAAAACACTGTCTCGTGCTTCCAGATGAACAGGAGGTGCTCCCTACCTGTCCATGGACAGCTGTGCCACCAGTGTTACATCGGTGTTGTCTGAAGCAGGCTCGTACTCGTAATGGAGAAAATACAAATGAGTGCGATGGACGGTGAAGCGTTCCCGACGGAATTCATAGCATAGGTCATCCTCGTCCAGCTCAGACAGCTGCTTCTGGAGCTGCAAGGAAGGAGGGAACATAAACACCATTTCCTTGTGAATTATTTTAGCAAATCAGAGAGAACCAGGAGGCTGGGAACTTGCAGAATGATGCAACGAGGAATGGAAGTGGAACATACAGAGTAGCAGGGTTTTCCTGAACCTCTTGTTACTGCACAGGAGACTAGAAGGAAGGACTTACAAGTAAATTCATAACACAGAGAGGACACTGTATTATGGTCTATATATTCTATATATTACCTGTATTATGTACTTTCAACATCCAGACTAGCCATGAAACAGTGAACTATCACAAGATGAATAATCATCAAGCTTCAGTCAGTGCTCCAATGTGATGCATAATTTCATCCTTACTAGAAGCAGTGTTTCACACTAGTCACAGACATACTCCACTAGACAACACTCAGCAGCAGACTCAGCACTGAGAGATTCCCATTTTGCTGCCTCTGCTGGAGAACAGTAACTGCTGCTACCAGCATGGACAGACAGCTGGAAAAGTAATGTCTTAAACTGATCATTACTCCTTCTCTTGAGAATGATGTTCTTTTTACTGCAGAGGTGCCAGAATTAAGCTTACATTTTTAATTGGATTTATGCTTCCGGATACCCAGTCTGAGAAACCTGGAGGATGGTAGGTAATTTCTTGGCTCCCTTGAAAACCAAGCCCCTTCAAAGTGAAAATGGGCATCTCGAAGCAATCCAATCCCAAGTCTCTTAGACGTGTAGCTTTAAGAGAATAAAGGCTTAGCTCTGGACAAAGGTAGCAGTGAAAAACTGACCAAATGTCTATGCAGCTGACCAATTCCATTCCTAAACTAATTATTTTGGGGGTTGGACTACATGATCTCTAAAAGGTCCCTTCCAACTCAAACTATTCTATGATTATATGATTCTATGATTTTAAAGCCAAACATCTAGCTAGGCTATTGAAAATGCATTAATTAAAAGGAAAAATCAGTCATACCTGCAGTAAAATGTTATAAAGATGAAATTTTCTTATGGTTTTAACATGTGAAATTGAGTTCATTGTCTGTTGCTCTAAAATGTAGGTTACTAATAAAGGTATCATTTTTATATTTAATTTCTTAAAAGTATCCTATAAGAATAGCCAATTAATAAAATATTCATCAGCAAATGAGAAAAATACTCATTTTATAGGAATTTTACAAATTTTGACAAAAATCACAGTGTACCTCAAAACTATTCCATTAACAAGACTATTGTAGACATCTTTTTGTCCTGCTCAGAATGATTAAAGTAGTAGTTTCATGATCTTGAAGAAAAAAATATGGAAAATGTAGATATTTTTTATTCTGATACTGTGTTAAGAAGAGCTGTTGTTCTTGGAACTATAAGCATAATGGTTGCCATCCAGAGGGCTTACAGCTGAATGTTTTCTTGTGAAATAATGGAATGGAATAATTCCTGATATTTTCCTGTACATCACTCTATAATCTTTTTCTGAATAATGGAAGTACCTACTCTGATTTCAATGAGTTTTGGATCAGGCTGTCATTCTTTTCTGCTATTGTTCTTCACAGATCTTAAAACACCCCTCAAGAGAGACTGCTTTTAGAAAGATGAGAGTCTGAATCTTGACAAATCTTTACTCAGGCAAAACTTCTATTGATATCAAGATCTCTTTTAGGTGGAATAGAAATCAGGAGTTCTTTTACGTATCCTTGGAGTTTCATTCTTTCTGCTTTACAAATCATCATTCAGCTGAGCCTGCACTCTATTTTCTAAATCACATTCAAATAATACTTGAATTAAACTCAATATTTACATCAACGACTAGAAATGTCTCGTATCTTTCTGTTTCTTTTTTGAAAAGGGACATTAGTGTGCCCTTAACAGAATTATTAAAGAGATGATGGAAATTTAAATGGTTAAAACAACAGCAATGCACATTTTAGGGGTACCTTACTATCCTTCTGAATGTACAAATGACCATGCTAGAAGACTTTAATGGCACAGCAGTTATTAATCAGGCAGTCACTGAATAATTATCAGATTGCATTTGGGTTGAAAGCTAAGAGGCTATAAATACTTAATTATGAGTTCAAGAATAACACTTGGAGCTAAAGTATGGCTTTGTGCACTACTGAGCCCTGTGTGGGAGAAGAGGAGGAGACACAGCTTCTCAGGAGTCCCACCTTTTTGATGGTGAAACTCACCAAATCACAAAGTTGGTGATGGAGGTGAAGGAGAGCAGCACAACAGCAGAAGATCCCTTCTGCTACAGGGAAAAGGAAACCTTGCTTTTTCCACTGCATTTTGTAGGGTCAGGGCTTTTTTTCGGTCCTTCCTCCTGTCCAAAGAAGGGCAATAAAGCTGGTGATGGGTCTAGAAAACATGTTTTATGAGGAGTGGCTGAGGGAACTGGAGTTAGTCTGGAGAAAAGGAAGCTCTGGGGGACCTTACTGCTCTCCACAACTACCTGAAAGAAGGTTTTAGTGAGGTGATGGTTGGTCTCCTCTGCCATGTCTCAAGTGAAAGAATGAGAGGAAATGGCCTTAAGTTGTGCCAGGGGAGGTTCAGATCAGATATTACAAAAAGTTTTTTCACTGAAAGAGTGGTCAGGCATTGGAGAGAGTTGCCAGTGGATCCACCGTCTCTGAAGTGTTCAAAGGATGTCTGGATGTATCAGCTGGGCTTATGGTTTAGGGGTGATTATGGTGGTGCTGGGCTGACAGCTGAACTAGATGATCCTGATGGTCTCTTCCAAACTTGACCATTCTGTGTTTTTGTCCTGTCAGACGTTTCCTGAACTTGCTGCTATGGTGGCAGTCACAGGACATTTTATACACAGGTTTGAAATGAAGAATGTTAAAGATGCTAAACATTCAAATGACAGGAAATTGTCTAAGAGGACACACATATACCCTTATCTCTGAGTTATATAAATAACTTGTATTATTTTTTTGTTACACGATCATATTAAATTTCTCTAGTATAATCTTTTCTACATATTATGTGGATCCATTATTTAAAGACAAAGAACTCTTAGCTTGGTTTAAAGTTTGCTCCCACATTATGTCTTCTTGAAAAGATGTGTTTGTAATGGGAATGCTGACAGATCTATGCAAACAGATGCTTAAATACAGCACACAATCAAAATAAGGACCTTAGTATCAGCTGAATTTGATAAAAAGATGGCATCCCCATTATGGATGCCTCCATTATATTGATAATGATATGTCTAATACAGCAAAGATTTCTCAGCTGTAGAGAGACAGAATGTATTCTCATAAGCAAGTACCTGCTTAGCAAAGATTCTGTGTTTCTACAGGAGTTTCAATGCTAAGGCTACTTGCCACTGAGCTCGTGGGAAATGTCACCTCTAGGAAACACTCTCACAGTTGAAGAATGTATTCTTTTCAGACTGTGTGGGGTAGAGGTTCTCGCAGGAAATACTGTTGTGGGAAACAAACGCATGCCTTCATTAGCATCATGGCGCTACTTGGTTCAAAAATAAAAATGGCAACCATGCCATGCATAATGCCAAAACAAAGAGTCAAATACCTTAAGAAATAAGGGCTAAATTATTTCTCTGGGCAACCAGCTGTGGCAGGGGATCAGGCTCCATCTCAGAAAACGTAGTCTTTGAAGCTAGGCTGGCCAGAGAAACAACTTAGCCTTGATCTTCCAGGTCTACTTGTCTAACACATTTCTGTGAGATAAGGTGTTTGGTATCTGTATGACAGATGGCAGATCCATATGATACAAGGCAACACAACATGTACCTCTCACTGGCAAACTGGTTACTCTGCTCACGAATCTTCCTTTCTAAGGCTGTTCCTAATGTAAGCAAATCTGTGATTGGCTTAGTTTTTTAAACTGTTGTGTCACTGAAACAATTGACTTCCCACCAAAATCCAGGACTTCATATCAGATGAGATCGATTAAAAATCCAAGATCAGGTATCTTCTAAAGGATTAGATATTAAAAAAAGATCAAAGCCCCCCAATAAACAATGTTATTTGCCTAGAGTCCATTTAGATCTTGGGGAAGGGGATAAAACCCCTAATGTAGGCTCTCTCATCAAGTGTTTAAGTTGAGGTGAGGCAACATGAGACTTAAATCACTCACTATCACACTAACACAACAAGAACTGAGCAGCTTAGATGAAAACTTAAAACTTTCAGATCATCTTTCCTTTTCCCAGGTGTGTGCAGTTAAGTTTCACAGCACAAAATCAACTCAGCTTAGCCACTGAAATGAAAACTGACACCAGCCCAGGACGTAACTAAAATCTGGTTATAAACCGCAGCAGTTTCATTTTCTCCTGTGTAGCTGTCCCAGTTCCCACCAGCAGGCAATTTGGATTGCAACATTTAGCACTTTCAAGTGTGTGAATTAACATTTGCCTTTAGCATGGCATAAACAAAGCAAATGATGATGTAGAGAGGAAAAAGCATTCACTCAGTCTTGTTTTGGATGACCTACATAAAGTCCTTCTGGCCTCTCCAATGATCAGTAATAAAAGCCAGACTAATCTCACGTCAATTAAACTTTTATTCCTCCCGCACCATAAAATTTTGTACATTTGCTATGGGTCAAATTAAGCCTTCTGTGAAACAAAGCTGTGCTAAGGACAAAGAGGATAGTGCCTGAGCAAACCCACCTGGCAAGAGGAATTGTGCTGCAGCATGTGAGAACCACTAATACTCCTGCTAAACGGGAGTGATGGCTTATCCTGACTGCAGATATTCAACGCAAGTGGGAATCCAATTTTTAGGCATGTGTAATATCTCAGACAGTTCTGTATATACGAAGTACAACTCCCCTTGATCTTAGCTGCAGATGTCAGATTTGGCAGTCCTCTGCATCTCCTTTCCCCAGACCTTTGATAGACCTTTTTGGCTGAGCTGTTCCCAGACCCCCTTGCAGCACAGCATCTTGACAGGTAGGTCACCTTGCTTTTCTTTCCTCAGATTGGTCCTTGACAAAAGGCAAGTTCTATGGGTCTAAGTCAGTCCCAGCCCTGTGTCTCGTCCCATGCTCCCTATTCATGCGTTCTGCCAGCTCCCTGTACCTACAGGCACCCATCAGTTCTTTCCTCTTCCTGGTACAAACACTCTCTTTCCTTTCTGCCTTTGACCTGGATTTCATCTCTTTTGTATGTGAACCTGATTCTCCTCTCTACTGACTGGACATCACTGAGGCCAATGGATGTCCCTCAGAACAGAGACCAAATACAGGTTCCTGCTCTCAGCTCTACTGTCCAGTCAGAACCTGGCATGGAGGATTCAGAGGAAACAGTCACAGGAAACACCAGTCTTTGTCCAGGTCCCCTGCCTGCAGCATGCCCAACCCTGCTGTATTACTGGTATATATATATGTAATCTGGTCAGATGTATCCATGCACACTCCTAAGAGTCTCCAGACACCTGAGCCTCCTCAAAATCAAAGCAAACACTACTGGCAATGTGCAAGCCATGGTTTTTCAGCATTATCATTTGTCTAAGTTTCCACCAGGTTGGCAAAAGACATGTTCCTGGCCCAAAAGTCAGCCCCTTCTCTGAGATATGGAGTATTTCTTGAGGAGGCCATCAGAACTTTTGGTGTGCGCAAACCTCCAAGATTTCTCCCATGTTTCACTTTAAAAAAATGTGAGAAAGGGAAAAAAGGGCATAACAACATGACTAAAAAAATCCCAGCCCATGTGCTCCTCCACTTAATAATATTATAAACAATTGGAATCAGTATAATGGCAACTTTCAGGCAAGTAACAGGATGGTCTGCCAGCTCAGCACTTAATAACAATAACAGTGACAATAATAGAAACAATGCAGCTGGGGAAGTCAGAACTTCACCTCAAAACTGCCATATACCATCTGTTGTTACTAGAGAAAGACTATGACATCACAAAATAGTAACTTTAAATCGCAGTTCTACAAATGAGGCTGTACTCTTGAAATCCAGCAGGAGCAAAGGGTACTCAAAGCATCAGTCTGACTGCAAGTTCAGGGCTGTGATACTGACTTGGAAGCTTCATTTGCATGCTATTTTTAGTCACTCAAAAATTGCTAAATTTGTTAGTAGTGTGGTTGTTTATACTGTGTGGCACCTTGCTAGAATCTCCCTTTTTTCTGGTGGATACTCTAAGTTGGCATGCACAGCCTTCTGCTACTGTTAAGAATCTTTGGTTTTACGTGAAAAAAGTAACTAAGTAAAAGCTTACTTAGTATGTAAGCACACATCTAAGCAAGTGTGTTAAGGGACAACTGGATTTTTTTGACACTGTTTCTCTGTATTGCTGGTTTGAAAATCTTAAAAGAAAAACCTGCAGACTTTTTTTTCTCATGTGTTTCCTGAAAGTCTTCTCTAATGGGAATCTACTGTCCTTTTCTTAAACTGAGTGGAATCAGTGATACACTTCCCACCCATCTTGCTCCAGGCTTTGGATCAGGAAACAGGCTTCACTAACAGGGGACACTCCATTCAACCTTCAGATTTAATGCTTTGGCAGAAGTACCTGGTGAGAAGCTGTCTGCAAGAAAGAAGTTTTATGAGAATGATAAAAGGTTGAGCAAGTGCCTCTGTCTAAAATCAGGCTTACAATAATTTTCTCATAGAGTAACTATAGAGATTGACTGGAAGATCCTGTTGAAATATTTTAGGCTTTACAGTAGGTCCATTAGAACAAAATGCTGGATATAAGCATTAAAAGCCAATAGAAAATGTAAAAATTTGAGACTATTATAAGCTTTGCCTTCCTGGATGTCCCAAAAATCTTCTGCATTGCATCAAAATAAGAAAGAAGGAGTGGGAAAGGGGAAGTAGGGTGGAATAAGTAGGATGGAGTGACTAAGGACATGCTCTAAGAGCCACTCAAGTCAATGACTGTGTTTACAGGAGGATTTGGTTCATATTCTGAATTTCCCACCCAGAATGCACACAGAAGACAAAGGGATGATTGTAACACTGACTTGCAGAGAAGAGTCTGCTTTGCGTGACCTCACTTCAGCACATATGGAATGAGGGGGACTTAGGGTACTGCTCTATGGCAGGCTCCTGCTCCCAGCCCGTCCCTGCCACACAGAGGGTCTTTTAGCTTGAATATTTTAAGGAAACGATGAAGCATTTATGTACACACGGACATACATATATGCATTTTTTATATGAACCGAAAAATTATCCCCCTCTGTTTTTTTTTGCCCCCAGTATTTCAGTTTCTGAGCACTACCTTCCTATCCATCCCTATTTGTAATGCTTTGGAACCTAGTAACAGTCCTGTTAGGTGAAGCTGAAGATCAGCCTCTGATTAGATCAGGACTGTGCAGTACATTATCTGAAGATGGCCTTCAGACCTCTTAAAATTCACTCTGTGGTATTATACTTTCTCAGCAAACATTAGAAAAAGAGAAGTACTGATAATTCCACATGCATATAGACATAATATATATTTAAGCATACATGCATTCACATGGATACACAGAGGAAGGGTGAGAGAGATTAAAGTGAGGTTCAATTACCTTTTAAACTAATGCCCCTTTGCATCTCTCTGGCATTGTTAAGAGTCCTTAGAAAGGGAAGATACATAATTTACACTCATTTTAAGGCCATCTCTGTACTGATGAGAAGTGTAAAGGGGCCTTAGAGAAACAGAATCAGCCCAATGGTACCCACTGCCACACTTCCTTTTCCTGTTTTACAGATATTTGCATTACAAATGAGATGCCTTAATTACAGGTTGTATTGTAAATAAAACATCACTACAAATATTAAGCTGTAGAAAAGCAGTGGCTGGTATATTGCTACAATACCTTAAGGGTATCTTCTGATGCAGCCAGACTGTGAGGGAGACTCACACCAAGCCACTGCTTCTTCCACAGCAGGGCTCAGTGCATTTAGTGCTCAAGTAATTCTCTCCAATTATAAACAGCAGAGCTGTTCTAACATTTTGCCCACTGGTCCACAGTGCAGAGAAGCACAGGCAGCTGAAGGAGCACCTTTTACACATGTACACTGCCTAACATAAGAAAGCCCCTCTGTGTTTTGGGGATGCCAGTCTCAATTCAGGGAAAGGAGGGAAAATAATAGGAAAAGCAAAGAAAATTCAAACAGCAATTCCTACCTCGTACATACTTGACTTAAGAGAAGTTATTGCCTTTTATGTAACATATATGCTTATGAATCCTAATGGAAACCTATGAATGCATCTTGTGAGACTGAAGGTTCACCTGGGCCAGCATCCTGTCTCCAGCTGTGAGCTGGCTGCCTAGGGGAGTGTAAAAGCAGGGCGAGTGTACAGCAAGGATTTCTCAAAACTCTCACCTAGACCTCAACTCGTGGTTCAAGGACTTTCAGCACCAAAGCTTAAAAGCTCCTGATTGATTTTCTTTCCAAGAAGAGTAATTTTTGAGGCTATGTATAGTTTTAGAAACATTACCTCCTGCTCAAAGCTTCATCATGGTGAAATGCCTTTGTTTTTAACCTGCTATTTCCATTTCATGCCCTCTAATTCTTGTACTGGGAGGAATGACAGTGGTTTTCTCCTCACCTTAGAAGATGCTCTGCTTCTGAAGATAATCCTGCAATAGATCATGGGAATGTGCTGTATTTAACAGGACACCTGTGACAGTGTATATGCTACAGCAGACAGAGCAAGAGAAACAGCAGTTTTCATGATAATCCTATTCTTAGGGTCTCATAACTTCAAAGCTGAAACTTGCTCGCTATATTCTACAATAAAAGGACATAGTCAAGTTTAGGGGGGAGTTTATATCAAGGGCAACTAATACAAAACAATGTCTTCTCCTAAGTGACTACTCTTAAGTTTTCTGACATTGGATTTTTTCCTATATCTGACTGTTTCGATAGAAGACTGTTACCTTTTTGGTGTCTCTTGGCAAATTAGGAATCATGTATTTTTGTATGTCTAGCTCATTCTTTTCCAGTATCTTTTATATATATATATATATAATTTATAAATGGTGCAATGAGTTACATTTCTTTTTCAGACACAAGCCATACCATATACCATATTGCGTTCTACTTGTCTTGAATAAGAAACAGGCTTGAACAGTTAGTCATTTCCAGTGTCTGTCAACCAGATACAAGTTCAGTAAAATGTGCTGTTTTAAACTTTAAGGACTGCCATTTACAGCAAGGACTTGCATTTGCTCTGCACTGCTCCCAAGCAACTTGTCGTCTGAATACATCTGTTTATTACGGATTTGCAGAGCTCTGGAAAATACAGCAAGCAGTCTGTGACTGCATTCATGCTCTTTGAACCCACACAACATATTGTGAAGCCAGTATAACTTTAACCTGCATTCTCCAAGTGTGATAAAGGTGTGTTTTGTTGTCTTTCTTTTAACGTCTCTCAGTCACCTTTTCTCCTCCTATTGTACCCTCTACTCTGTCTCTTGTATCTTGATGTCTCCGAGGGTGAGGCTCTTAGTGGTCTTTTATCACATTTAGTTCACTTGATTTTCTAAAAGCCTTTTGCAGAGGATTTTCTTCCTCCATGTGCTTTTGCTCTGGTGGTGCACTTGCCTTCGCTCTCTCTCCTTCTCTCTCTTGTTCTCCCCCACCTCCTTGTCTCTCCCAGTTAAGCTGCATTCCTTTCAGAAGACCATGAGATGGTAAAATAAGTGTCTGGGAAGCTTTGCCTTGGGTTAAAATATATCTACCCAATCTCTGACTGCTGTATTTAAAAAAATGGGAATGGCATCTCCTGTGGTCATTTTATTCACAGACTAAATGGAAACACTACCAGCCTCAATGATGATATTGATTGTCAATTACCTCTTAATTGCTAGTGTGTACATGATACTGGCTTTGCTTAATTGATTTTTATATAGACAACGTTGCATATTTTAGAAATATTCTTTTTCCTGAATAATGTGTTACAGATTCCTTTTTACTTCCTTTCCACATTATGTAGCCAAAATTGGTACTTGGTCTACAAATCTCCAGAGACTGCATTATACACAAGGAGTTCATATCCATCTGTGTATAAACATTTCAGTTAACAGTTTTTCACCTTGGAATTATATGTACTAGTGCACAGGCATACACGTACACATGCATCTGTGGGTAAACATCCTTGATTTCAATCATTTTCAAAGGATTTGCTTAGTCTGAAAGGTTCTGATTGCAAATTTTATGCAGATACACATAAATACTGCTTTGGTTGGTTAAGGGAAATACAGAAAAAAACCTGCAGTCTCACAGCCTATGTATACCTTGAAGCATTTGCTCATTTTGTAGTTTGCAGTCACAGACCTAAATTCAGCAGTCTTGATACTTTAATTTCTTCTTCATTATTTGTGCATTAGTATCTCCTAGACAAAACTGACATCACTGTATACTGAACAAATACACAGCAAGAAACGAGACCTCCTGGGAAGTTATAGGTCTGTCATACTGAATCCAAAACACAGCCCTGTACTGGCTACTAAGGAAAAAAATGAACTCTATCCCAGCTGAAACCAGGGCAAGGTTTAAGGGTGAGATTTGCAAAATTGCCTAAAGGAATAAAAGCCCAAATCCTCATTTTCAGCTTGTGATGTTATGTCTGTTGGGGATTTTAAAAGGGCAAAGTAGACAAAAAAAAGAAGCAGCAAAACCCAGGGTAAAGACGGGATTAAAACAACGGTTTTACAGGTGAGGAACTGAGGCACAGAGAGATTAAATGATTTGCACAGTGTCACTCTGGGAATCTGAGCATTGCCTTCAGTTCTCCTGAGTTCTACTGCCCCGCACTACCCACACAACCAACTCCAAGTCTTCAGACATCCCGTGCCTTGTATGAACCACCAAGCCTTAGACATCCCACTTACATTTTCACTGTTAACATCTGCCTCACTGGGGCAGCCAAAGAGTTCCCGTCTCAGCAAATTCCCATCATATTCCAGGAATGTCAGGTAGAGGTTGCGGAAAAACTCCACATGCTTGTTTTTCACTCGCAGCTTCTTCGGTGAGTTCCAGTGAATCACCTCAGAGGGAAAAAAGAGAAAAGACATCCTGCTGTTAGAATACAGATTTGTTTTATCTGCTCTTTTTATGTGCGTTCAGTGTGCTGCCCTCTCGAAAACAGCAGAAGAACAAACCACAAACTAGCCAGACTTCCTTCTGTCTTTTTATAGGGAAGGCTTTGCTGTGTCTTCCACAAGTAACTGTACACTCTGGAGGTGATGTGCTTGGAAACTCTTCCATGGTATCACCTGCACTTTTGAGTGAGGGTGCTACGCTAGGTTGAGAAGCAGCACTCATAAGTGCTTCCACAACTCTAATTGTGGAGCTGATAGTTTATGGACTCTGCTGAAGAAGATGGAAGGACAAGGGACACAGTGATGTAGGTATTAAACATTAATCTCAGATTTCCACATGACTGTTTCTGCTAATGAAATTGATTCACTGCTTCAGGCCAAGCAGTCTCTTTCCTGGTTAGGTATTGAGAAGAAGCAGCTCAAAATTAAATCCTATACCGGTTTAAATAGTTCAAAAAGGACTGAATTTAATCTGACTTCCTTTTTGCCTTTGCTTCATTCAAACAAGACTGATCTCTGTTGCATTAACACAACACAGCAATGCAGTACAACTCCTCACCCTTTGAGTTCCAATTTCTAGCAGATATTTATCCTCTGCTAATGGGAGATGACTCTCACAGTGGCCTAGACTTAAACTGCAATGCTGGCATAAAGGGCTGATCCTCATTTGCATTGATGCAACTTTGCACTGCTGCCAGTGGGAACGGGAATGGGGCCCTAAGGAAAAAACAAGAGGGAGTCAGTAGTGGCTTGCAGGAATGATTTCATTTTATAGAGGCTGTATTTTAGACATAAGAAAAAAATCACCAAATACTTATTCAGTTTTATTCCTGTGACTTTTAAAGAGGTTAAAAACAAGAGTCTCCCTTGGGACTGTTTCCAAGCTCCAAGTTCTGCAAGTTCTCTGAATCCATTAAGTGAATTGCATGAAGACACCGTGTCACTCACACACAGCACAGAGCTGCAGCACCAGCTGCCGAGCCGGCCCATGGTCAACTTTGCTCTGAACATCACAGCTCTGGGAGGGAACACACAGCTGAAGCACAGCATGCACAACAGGAGCAGCCCAGAGAGGATGAACGCAGTTCCCTTGGTGTCAGCAAGGAACACAGCTCCACAGGAACAGGGAGTTCTCTGAAACCACAGTATTTGTTGCCCAGTGAGCAGACTGGCTGAGGAAAGAGCAGGATGCAGCCTGAATCCTTCCTGGACTAACTTCAACAAACAACACAGTTGCTCCACTGAGTATTTATACTGCCAGAAAAGCTATGGCCCTCTATTCTACATACCCAACACCCATGAAATATCTCCTGATAAGGAAAGCTTTATCCATTCCTGGTATTTCATTGCTAAGCCTACTAGGATGTCAGAAAACCATACATGCAGTTAAAGAAAAACAACTGTAGGGAAAAAAGATGATTTCAGATATTGGCTAATTGCTTTGTCTGGTTATAGGAGCACCTTAAATAAAGATTACAATGCATCTACATACTGAATAAATTTGGGAAATTATTTGGACAAAAATACTTGGTGTAGACATTTGTCCCAGGTAATGTTACATTCTTTGCTGGTTTTACATTTGTCCAGATGTTCAGAAGTGTAGCACAACTGTGCAGTAACATGTTGCTGCATCATGTGGTGAAAATACAGACCACCACATAAATGAAAAGAGCTTTGGGTAGGTAAGGGCATAAACTTAAGATAAAAGATTTTCTCCACTGAAAAATGGATCATCAGAATCTCCTTTCTTTGAAAAGAACTTGACGTACTTCATCCATTGTATTTAACTGCAGCAAAAGGCATTAATGCTCGAAAAAAATTTCAGTGATTGAATCCTCCCTCAGGGAAATAGGCACGTGTAACAGAAGCAGAGGGCTGAAGGAGCCTAAAGGGCTATTTATCAGTTTTACAGGGTACCTGCATGCAGTTTCACAGGAAGGCATAGAATGGAAACTGTCTGCTGGGAACTTCTACTTATTTAAGAGTGAATCAAAGAAAGCTAAGAAGCCAGCAACTGGGACAAAAAATACTTGTTAAGAAAAACCTTTTGTGAGCTCTCCATACTGCTCCTACACTTCATTTGAGGTTTCCTTTTGGATACTCATGAGCATCCTC
Organism: Coloeus monedula; assembly: GCF_965178545.1. NCBI lineage: Eukaryota > Metazoa > Chordata > Aves > Passeriformes > Corvidae > Coloeus > Coloeus monedula. The sequence continues at coordinate 23,022,700 of NC_138784.1, forward strand.
ATCTTCACAAGCATCCCAGTGCTGCTGAGCACCCAGAGACCTGGGGACCATGAACACAGACATGGCTAATGATGATAACCTCAGAAACTCTTACAGGACAGGCTCCTTGGTACTGCAGGAACTTCCCATCAACACACACAGTGTCACATCACAGCCAGGGGGCATTTGCTGATATCTCTAGCCAGTTGTGTGGGAGATGATTTCAAACCCAGACAGCTGCAGCTGTCAGTGTAGAGGCTCTTTGCTGCCGTGCTTCAGGATCTGTTGTGTGTGTAGAAGCTGGTAAGCGTCAAGGGCTTAGCTGGTGGTTCAGATCTGATCAGATTTGAAACGTGTCAGGATGCTGCATGTACACTGATGTCAGGGGAGCCTGGAGTGAACTGCACAAAGCTGAATGGAGCTGACAACTATCCAAAAAAGCTGATTTTTTTAATCAAGAAGGACAGCACATGCTAATGTGTGCTAAAATGATGTGTTAAAGAACATCAAGAAACCATGCAACCATCTGGATGACCGGAGGTAGAAAAACCACAAAACAGGTCTAGCAAAAAAGCAGGCTGCTTTACAAATGTAACAGAATTAGATAAATACTATGTGATATATGAAAGCATAAAAAAGAGCAACAAGTTAAAAAAGCAACAAGACTCTTAACCATCAATATGCAACACTACATCCAAAGACCATATTCTTTTTTATGTCAGCCCACAAACTCACATTCAGTTCTGGCTGTCTGGTATGGTCTATTGCACCACCAGCTACAGCAGAATTTGTGCAGGCCAAGAGACTCTTGTACAGACTGCCATGGGCATCAGTGAGGTACATGATAAAGACTACACAGGTAAAGCTATGGCCACTACATTAGAGACTTTATTGTGCACAACAGTAAATTGATTGGAGAAATAAAAAAGATCAGTTGGCAAGACACTGCAGGGAAATCAGAAGGAAAAAAAAAATCACGTCATTTGAAGACTCTTATCTCCACATTAAAAACAGAAAGTGAATCTAGAAATTGAAAGTCTCATTACTCCAGCATCCCCGTTCCAAGGCTGAATAGCACCTTAATACTGTGTTTATTTCTTCTTCTAGCTTCTAACCTATTCCAAAGCTCTGCTGGCTTACAGACAAAACTGCAGCTAGAAATATAAAATTCCAGTGCCATTATCTGGGTAGACACCTCAGGAACACTGCTAGCCTTCAGGTCGACCTATGGATCCTTCCCACTCTTGATCACAGCCTCCTGACAACTAAGAAAAAACACACTTCCTTAATATTCATTTAGCAATTAAAGTACTGAAAGATCAGAACTTAAAATTCCACATCTATTTAACACTTGGTTAGTCGTCATTAAGCAATTTGGCACTATGCACATTTCTGTTAATACCATCCTAGTTAAGCAGCAACCATTACCACTCCCTGATTACACACAGCCAGCCTCCTGGAACACTGCCATACACCTGTGGCCTAGAACAGGCTAACTGCACCCACAGTTCCCATTTATTCCCCAGGTTCTGACCCAAGGCATTCATATGATGACACAGTGGGAGCCTCGTGGACTGGCAGTGGGATCTGAGATGGAAGGGAAGAGAGGATGGTATATGCTGGGGGAGTCTAGGAGGGCTGTAAGAACCATTAGCTGGATGGAAATACACTGAAAACAAAAATCCTAGCAAACCTCCTTACATTACTATCTGCATTCAATCTCTGGGGAGATTAAATATTTCAAACATGATGCTCAAACCACTAAACAATAAGCTTGAATACAACACAGGTACCTTTAACCATTTTTTTTCCCCTGAAGCATTTTCTCTCTAAAAAAGAAGCATTTGGCCAAATGTTTCCTTAAACACAGTCTCTTCCATTTTCTTACCCAAAGACACATCTTGATAATTTCTCACTCTGCTTCAGCCCTTCCAGAATCAGAGAGCACAGGATATCCTGAATAATTATATACCTGCTTTCCAGGCTGAAGGGTAAGAAATGAGAATAAATTAAGCTTAAATTTAAGCTTAAAGATGTTTAATTCTGCAAGGCACCGAACAGATATCCTTAATTAAGCCCATGGGCACTTCATAATTTAGGTAAACAAGTGGTATTTTGTAAACAGGAAGCTTTCCTGCTAAAAAACCAGACTCCTTGTTTAGGTAACCAGACACTTCCCACTGAAATCAGTGGGAGTTAAACATTTGGCAAATCTGCACAGTAAAGCTACCTATATATGTCACTTTAATGCCATTTCAACAGGCTTTTTTTATGAGTTTAAATATGTCCTAAATCACACTGCAAATACACACCACGTGTATATCTTATGCCATGATTAGAGATGTCTGGAAACTTTATTTTTAAACTGTTTTATCAGAAATGAATGGCTTAATAAAAGAACCAATTTCCTCAGAAAAGTTCGTATACTTCATAAAAATGTCAACAGGGAGATTTCAATGTGATATTTCTAAACTACATAAGTGGAAGAGACTCAGGTTGGAGTAGCCAGCAACCCTGAGGTCCTGGCAGTGCTTTTTGGATGGGGGCCTCAAGTCCCTGCCCTGCCTGATTTGGTGTTCATGATCCCAGGGATTACTTTACTCCCCAGTTTACTGCTGTAAGCTGACACACTCTCCCTGCCTTGGACTTCTCAAAGGTCTTTATTTGTCCTCAGAAGGATTCTTCAACTTCTTTTTCTTCAACTCCTGTACCAGTGTTTAATGAGAGGCCTCCTGCCTGCAAAAACACCCCTATAAACCCATGGTGTTCCCTGTTTGGCAGGGCAGAAGCACCTTACTGACTCCAATGCTCACTCAAAGGAAGGGTATTGTTTAACCCTCTCGAGCCCTTGCTCCTCTCATTGCAGCTCTTCCTCTAGCTGGCATTAAAAGGGGTAAGGCTGCAGAATGCCATAAGGGCTGCAGATCAGAGCTGAACTGCTTGGACAGCACGGGGCAGCTCAGGGACTGGAACACAAAGAGGTGCAATAGGTCCTGTCTGAGGCAGAGCTGAAATGGTGTATTACAGCTACGGAAAAGAAGCTGTTTAAACTTCCGTAAGCAATTTCACAAAGTCACCCCAGAGTGGAGGACATCCCCAGGGAGGACACAGTGAATCACAGAACACAAGTTCCAAATGAGGAATTTAGGATGCTCATTATTTATCTATCTGCTGATTTAGGACCAGCTGTATTCAAAACCAGTTTGGAAAGCCATCAATAGGTTGTAAAGCATTTTTTTCTGTTTTGGAGTGTGTGTAAATTCTAATAATTTGATACATTCCCATTGAAGAGTCCAGCATCTGATTTTTGTGATTGTGAATTACCAGATTGTCTGTATGTAAATAGCACCTGTATCCTTGACAACCAGACTTCATGACTGACTCATTCAATGAGGTCATGATTCATTGCCAAAGGTATCAAAATTCATTACCTTCTTTCATAGTACTTTTCCTGCCATTAGGTTTGTGCCAAATCATAGTAACTGAGATTTCCTTACAGACAGGAACAAACTACTAACCAAGAAGCACGCAAAAGCAGGGGCTAACCCAGGAAAAGCAACGCACAAATGAACCTCAGTTTCAGATCAGTCCCCCACCAAAAAATAAAAAAAATCAGTAAAATGGATAGAGATGCAATTTAATGAGGACTGAAAAGAGAAAAAGGCGATTACTCTTCAGGCAATATGAAATATTCAACTGCTCCCTAAACCTTGCATAAATGTGAACAAAGCAGCAAAGAAGTGTCTACACACACACACACACACACACACACACACACACACACATATCCCTGAACAGCCGCCAGCCCTGGGGGTCTAAGTTTATTTGACACAATGCTATGTATAAGGGATGACAAATCCTCACTTCCCATGGACTTTGAGGCCAGATGGAATTAAATCAGCACCTTTTTGGTCTGGCAGGAGGAATGCACTCTGATTTCGATGAGGACTATTTGACTGGGTCAGCTTTACCTTTGAATTTAAATCTCTCCATTCACTTCCTTCTGTCCTATGCTATCCTTCTTTATCCCCCAGTACAAACTTCAAAATCTTTTTTTCTCTCTTACCTTGTTTCTCATTCCAGTCTTACCATGAAATACAGAATGTGCCAAATTTGTTGTATTTTACCATTTATATTAAATGCCATGGAATTGACTAACTCTGGTGATTTTAAGAGTGGAATTTTTAACTTGGGGTAATGACATTTGTTAATTTTTTGTGAGACTCATATACCAAACCAGCTGGTTTCTCTACAGAACTAGAATTTTGATAATTTTCATAATGCAAATTCACAACTTTAATTGGTCTATGCCTTTATTTTTTTTTTTTTAATTGTATGACGAAGTTTAAACAGTGCTGCCTGAGGGCCAGTTCTTTAACTGCTCAATATGGGAAAAGCTTTATTGAAACTGTGGGGTTTTATGTGCATGAGGTAAGACTCTGGCCTCTCTTTCAAGGCAAAGAATTTCAGCCTGATTTAGTATGCAGGGGGTAATTTTAGTAGCATGGATAAGTCCAGCTTAGCTGAAGAAATTGCTTATGTGTCTGCACTCCTTGTTGAGTTAAAATACCTCAGACCCAAAAATCAGTGGAGAATATTACACATCACTGCCTGTGCTGTAATAGAACTGATGGTGCGACACGTAAACAGCAATAAACAACCAAACCTGAATTATAGTTGTAAAGGTAAATTGGTTAACTGAAAAGAAAGGATTTATTTTTAACATACTTCTATCAAATGCTTATTTGTAGGTGTTATATGTGAGTTAGATGTCCCACATCTGAAGCAGATTAGTTAATACAGTCACTGGAGTCGGAAGATCAGGTGTCTACTCTGAGGTGAGCTCCACCAGCCTCAAAAGGATGACACTTTGGCTGTCTAAATCCAGATGTACAGCACACTGAAAGCACCTTACAGTTATCCTGCCTGCCCACCAGCTGCCTTGCCAAAAGGGTATCTTCTCCTGTAGGTCTGTGTTTTATCTGCCAGTCCTATAATGGAGATAACAGAGAGCCCCTATGGTGACTCAAACGTGTTCAGGAAACGGAACCAAGCCCTTGATCCTTATCAGCTTCAGTATCTTTGCCTCATGTAAATGGCTGTGTCTTTACCTTGTGCTGCGTCCGATCTGACTGTCTCAATTATATAAATTAATCTCAGCCTTTAATTTACAGCAAAATACCGTGATATGTCACAGGTGGGAGGTATATTTTTCTGAAGTTCATCTTTTAGGAAACATTTTCTCTGTTCTATATATTTCCTTTTGTTTCAGGCCCTGCAATTGCTGCTATACATGATTCCCAACATGAATGCAGTGCTAAAATCTCTACTGGCACTTTGTTACAAGTCATAAAACTATGATGCTTTTAAAGTGCCTGTGTTGATCCTTCCCTACAAACAGATACCATAAACCATTTAGTGATCAGTGAACTGACAGAATAGTGATTTAACTTTAAAAGCTGTCTTCTATGGATCACACCTGAATAGTCAGTTGTGAATACTTTATATAAGAAATTCAAGCAATGTTGACCAGTTTTGACAGGTCAGTTAACCCATGTAGAAGAACTTTGGTCTCCTGGAAGCACAGCATTTGTAATCACTGTGTTGAGAGTGATTGATTTTCTATATTCATCCAGTATCTGGTGTTCATACCGAACACTCCTGCTGTTACTCTACAAATTGCTACAAGGGAAAGCTTGGTTAGATTTAGGATGTATGTTGTACAAAGAGGGTGGCCAAACCCTGGAACATGGGGCCAGGGAGCATGTGGAATCTCAGTGTTTGGAGATTTGACACTCCACACAGCACAAGGCACTGAGCAACCGGGTCTGTGTTGGTCCTGCATTAAGTGGGGTTTGGATGATCTCCAGAGGGCCCTTGCAACCTCTTCCACAGTTTTGTGTCTTTCTCTTTTTTTTGAAAACACCATTTACATTCTCAAAACATAAATCCAAATATACAAACCTTAACCGAGTTTTAAAATCAATCACCAAAAACTACCCAATATTTACTACATTCTGATGGAATCTACTGCTGCACAGTCCTATTCCACACCCAGACAAAGCTCAACCAAGCCTCAGTTCTGAACTCTCTGCATGCTACATTTGAGTGTCTGAGTCTGGTCTTTCAAAATGGCCACAGCACAAATGATGTTCATTTACCCATATGTGTTAAAATTTATCCTGCTTTTATATTCTACTTGTTAATAGTGAAAAATGTGCTATTAAAGTGACACTATAGGTTCATTTCATTAACAGGTTTTTACTCAGCTTTTTTTTTTGGGACAAATCCTGGAAAAATGAGTGGCAACATGATTGGGTTAAGTGTATGCAAAGACTAAATATGAAGTGAGCAAGATCTTTACATTTCTGCTAATGCTTTTCTAGCTAGGGTCTGCCCAATCCTCTCTGTGAATTTCACTGTATTAAATTATCTTCAGTAAAGAGTTTCAAACTTGTCCAGTACAAAAAGGACAGGTTTTGTATTCTTTGTCTAGGAAGAGCTAAGACCTGGGACAGCAATAAAAACTCAGCAGTAAGCTGCACTGGCACAGGTGGCAGGTACAGAATCTAAGAGGCAAAGCACTTCTTTAACACCTTGCCAAACCCCAAAGCAGCATCTATATTTGAATTTTCTAGTAGTAGTCAAAATGCACAAAGCCAAAGTCACATTTTCTTCCCCTGTCTGGGTGTCCTTATAAACTATATGTGTTAGTTTCTCCCCCACTTAAGGAAGTTTATCTTTCTCTGACAGTGGAGTCCTGCACTCTCTGTCCCAAAGGACACTACTCATCCAGCCTCCTGTGCAACATACCTTCAAGTCAGACACATCTCTGTAGCACTGCTCAGAACGGGTGTGATCAGACAGCTGCACATTCCAGAAACATGGGAGCTGGTAGACAAGGAAGGGATTTTGTTTGATGACTGCATTGAAGATATCCTAGCAGAAAAAAACCAGAGAAACATTTGGGTATGTTGTTTCCACCATGTGTGAGGTGATCTCAACTCCTTCCCCAGATGACTGTCCCTCTCTCCCTCACAGGCAGAAATTCCAATGGCGATGGCAAGACGAAGTCTGTAAACCTTTCTCCGTAATTCTGTTTCTGTGGAGGGTGCTATTAATCTAAGGGGTGATATATAGATCTGGGTAAGAGGAACAAGCTCTCCTGACACACAGAGCTAAGGGACTCCAGCAAAGTTCTCAAACATTTATCTTGTACTGCTGGCATGAGGTGTGGCTCCTCTTCTAGTCACCAGGAAGAGTAGCAGGCAGGAAACAACACAGTGCCTGCTGGTACTAAGTACTGCACCACTTTTTAATAAAGGGGAGGAAAGTGATCCTGGCAGCTACACTGCTTCAAGGCAAATTACTTGGTGCGATTTTAGCTAGCATTTTATTTTTGCAACAAGTACTCCAGGTACTTTATGGAAAAGGCGTGTAGGACAGACCTGCAGAGCAGCCTACACCATGAGGGACAGAAAGTGTTCTGCCCCTAAGCAGCCATTCTGCTGGAGAAGTAAGTAACAAGGACAATCTGAGGGTAAGGTATTAGGGGAAGACACAAGCAGCCTTTCTCTGCTTTGCAGAATTCTTTCCCATCCAGCTATTAGACAGCAACTCAGGATGTGACTGAAAACACAGTGAAGCTGCAGGAATCATCTTAATGAACCCCAGGAGCTTTTGGATCACCCTGCAAAGACACCATACGAAGTGCACATCTCCATGTGCACAGTAAGGAGGAGCGTGGTTCCTTTGTGGTGAGTGGTCATCAGCCAGATGTAGCTCAGAAGGACAACAAATGTCTGAATATGATGCTGTATTGAGTTAACATGCTCAAGTTGTTGAGGACGAATTATTGGTTCAGGTCTAGTATTACATTAACAGGGTTTCTGGGCTTAAACTGAGAGCTGGCAAGAAGCACAAATTGAAAAACTGTATTTCTGTGTTTAGGCACACTATTTCATCTCTTGGCCTCAGTTTCCTATCTGTGGCAGGGAGACAGCAGCACTTTTGTCTTAACAGGGCTGTTGTGGCAAGAAGTACATTAAAAGACATCTGGGACTCATCTGCCAGAAACAGTAAAGAAATGTCAGGAGACTCTTAAAACTAAAGTCTGATTACACAATAACCAGTGGGAAAAGACACAGTATATTTGGACTTGTAGTGTCTGGAGAGTTCTGTGTTAAAGAAGGGAGGACAGAAAATGAAACTGTGAAAACCCCGTTTGTCTCTCTTATGAATCATCTGACCAGAGGAGGTAAAAATGTCAGTGTAGTAAGAGAAACCTTGTGACTAAATCTTCATTCTCTTCCACATTTTCCCCAGGACAATTCAACAAATGGTGACTACAAGCACAACAGCTTTCCCCTGCCTTTTCCCACATCTCACTCCCTTTCCCTTTCTTTCTTTCCTCAATCCATGGCTTAGTGGCTGTCCCACAGCCCTGCAGTGTCCTACTCACCTGGTCAGCCAGTGAAGTGGACAGCATGCTCATTAGCTCTCGCTCCGCCGTGAGTCTCCACATCTGCTCCCACTTCATCTTCCGCAACTTATCAAGCAGCAGCAAGATCACCCCTGAAGGGAAACATGGGGCAGAGAACAAGAGAACCATGATGTCACATGTCAGCCAAAGGGCCATCCTGCTCATGTGCTGATTCAGCAGCTAAAACAGGACATCAAGTTACCTGACACATCTGATTGCAATCCTTGAAACTTTTCCGAGGAACAGATTATCAATGCTGGTTACAACCTAGACTCCGAGAGGGCCTGCCATTCAGGCACCAAGTGTTCACAGAACAGGATCCTCAAACTGGAAACTTTAAGTTGGAAAAAACGTACCTCAACATGCATTGTTATTTCTGTTGCTTTTTGTGTGGCCAAAATTCCTGGTGTACAAGAAAGGAAAACAGCAGAAGCAATGAAGCCGGATTGAAACATCAGCAAAACCTTTCCTACAGTGTCTTAGAAAAATCTGCTTGAAAAATGAATTTGGAAAGACTTAAGATAAGAGCGCTGTCATGGGGAATGAATGCAGACTGCAGACCACAAAGGAGGAGTACCAATAAACAGCAGCCTTGCAGGCTGACAGAAACTACCTAGTAAGAGCAATGATGGGTTCTGTGTTGTTTCACATCTTCATTAGTGGAAGGGGGAAGTAAACAGAACAGTAATGACATCTGCAAATGACATTTAACAAGAGGTTTTACAAAAAAAATATCATGGCAACTGTAGAGAACCATAGCAGCTACACAGAAGAATATGAAATGACAAAAAGCAGGCACTGGGAAAAGCTGCCTCAGGGAGTCCAAGTTGATAAAACGAGAAGTAATGAGAAAAAGAAAGGAAATGTAGTCTGAATGCTTAAGAAAAATTCTCCTAAAACCGCTGCGGTGAAATAAACTAAAAATGGCAGATAAAAGACTTTATTTCATGAGTATTTCCAAATCAGACTACACCAGGATTAGAAAATGTACCTGAACAATGCTGCACTGGTTGGGAGAGGACAAAGGTGGTTCCAGTTCCTTCCCATATTTAGTTTCTATGACATGGCAAGTTTCTTTCTAGTAAAACCTGGCACTGCTGTGAATAAAAAGAAAACCTCTCCTGGCAGTGAATTTTGTGGCCTATTTTAGTTGTGTTTTCCATTTCAGTCCATCTGGTTCCCAAGGATGCTGGAACCTTTACTGGAGGGATCCCCTTTCATCTTCAGTCAACCTTTCTGCTTTCCAGCTGTTGGACTGGAAAGGGATGTATTGTCACAACGTGCTACAGTTTATTTATGCCAGTGTGTTTGCCTTCTCTCCAGCACAGGGGAAGCCTATTTGGAGCATGTAGTGTGCATGCACTAGATTCTAAGAGAGACATTATGCATTGTCTGAAATTCTGCACCAGTGTGAAGCAGGTTCCTTGTGCTGCAGCGATAAACTGGGTGGGAGATCTCCTCTCTGGCAAAGGATTTTTTCCAGCTGGCAAGAACTGCCAGCTTTGCAGTGAAATGCAACTGAGAAGGTTCTTTATTAAGAAAAATAAAGAATAATGGTAAAATTCAGTTAACTGTAATAGTTTTTATAGTTTATAGACAACAAAACAATTTTTCTTAATTCCTCTATGCTTCCAGTCTGAGGAGGAAAAGGGGAAATGTTTTTATATGTGCAGTATTCCCTGATTTTTTTTTGACTTCCACTCTTATGCTAGCAGCAGATTATGGCACTGCAGCTAACAAGATTATGCTGTCCTGAGGGGCTATCATGGTAGCAGCTGAGGAAAAGAGGCAGATGGAGTGGAAAAACTGGAATATATGTGAGAAAGGATGTATTAAATTATAATGCAATCATGGCTATTGAAAATATTCACAAGGTTTTAATGTTTCAGCGTCACAACTAATTTCAACATGATTTCTATTTTAATTCACCTACAGGCTTGAGTTTAACACCTTTGTACAGTTTCTATTTGGGCTTCTAATTTACTGCTGCCATAAAAATAACTACTAGAGAATATTTATAGCAAGTTTAAATATTTACTCATTAGTATTAGTGGGAATAAGATATTTCTACTAAGAGGAGAATTTAATACTATTCCCCTAGTTAGTGTTATTAAGTCCAAAAGCAAAGCAAAAGCATGTGTTTTGGGAACTTTTAAATAGTTCATGCAGAGGAAAAATTACTCTTTTTCAGAACAGTGAACTTCAGGTTCTCGTCTATATTGTTGTGTTGCCAAAAGCAAACACAACTAACTCCAATCTGCACAATTAGTTTGCAGGCAAAGTGTCTGAAATAAGGAAAGGAAAATATTTGCCTCAGGATCCACTTCCCTCTGAGTCAAATTGACTGAAATCTCAGACTAAATTCAAGATGACATACAGCTGAACATAAGGGGAAAAGGGACTCACTCTCATTTGCTGTACTGGGGGAAGAGGAGACTGGAGGAAAAACAAGAAATCAAAGGAATATTTTATTAACATCTGGCCCCAGGCAGTGGGACTTCTGATCTTTCGAGAAGTGCAGCATCTTCCTGCCCTAACCTACCTGAGAAAAACAAAAGAAAAGCTTGGCAGCCAACAAACAGAAAGAGAAAAGTGGCAACCCAAACATCTCATGAGTATTAAACAAATTATGATCAGCCACAGAACACCCTATTTCCCTTGTCCTGAGGAAATAGTTCAGGCATATCCAGAGATGTAAATATCTCAAATATCTCAAAGAGAAAGAATGCTTTATTACTAAGTATGTGGAACACATCCCAGTCTAGTTATTACTTGAATGGCATTTTTCTCCCGCTGCTTGATGAGATTTTGCTTGAACTACCAAAATTTGACAGATTCTGAATTGTTCAAACAGACAAACAAACAAGAAAGCAAACAAACAAACAAAGCAGTTTCTCAAAAATGTCACTTAAGGACACACATGAAAAACCCAGCTCCAAAAGCAAAAGGGGAAAAAAAAACTCCCCCAGGACCCCAAAAAAGTAATTTGGTGAATAAATTGGATAAAACATGGCAATAAATCTGAATTAACATATCTGTATTAAAATATTTCAGTTGGAAAACACTGTAAATTTTTTTTGGTACATTTTAAAACTCAACTAACTGTAAAATAATTTTCATCTCAAAACTGATACAAATTAAAAATCCTATTGAAAATTATTACAAGATCTGAAATGGAAAATAAATGTTTCTTTCTGGGTCTAACCAAACTTTGGGAATCACTTGAGTTTTTTGTCCTTTTCCAATTCTTGGATTCAATGTAAAACAACTTTTTTGTTCTTCCAATGCTTTCACTAAGCAACAGTTTCCATAGATGCTTCTAGGCATGCCAACAAATTAATCTGTTTCTGTTTGGTGTGGGGGGTTTTTTTTGGTTAATCTGCTCCAGAACAAAATATTTTATTTCATTTTTCTGAATAGTAAATTGGAAGTCTGCAGAAAGACCAGCAATTTCCCTTGGAATGCTACTGAGCATCCCCACCTTTTGCTTCAGGAACAAAGACAATGGCTTTTCCTGAAATTCAGAGAGGAACATCTAGCAGAGCTGAAAGTAATAAACCAGTACTTAAGACAGAACAGAATTACCTGGAGAAGTTATAGTGAAACTGGACAAGCTTTCAAACTCAACCCATTAATTACAATGGGCCTTTAAAGGTACCTGAAAAAACAGTGCTGTGGGGGAAGAAAATGTAATTCCTAAGAAATCATTTTCTGTATGATCTTGCCTGTTCCTTTTGGGTGGAACAGGATACTTTTGTGAGCCTTTGAGGCAATGCCATTTTTTGTGAGTAGCACCTCAGAGCCTATCCTTGTCAGATTTTTAAAAATTCTTCTTGAAATTAAGCCTGCAACGGTGAACCATCTAGACAAACAGGAAGCAGATATCATTATAATATCAAAAACAGACACGTCAGACACGCTTCAAAATATATCATAAAGCAATAGTGAGTTTTAAAAAAATGAGTGGGATTTTGCAATAGCTAAGCAGCACACCAAAGAGCATACGCCAAGCCACTGAAATGCTGTAAGAAATAATGTTAAACAGGCCTGACATTATGGAGATTTGCTGTAATAAATATCTGACACAGAAATTTAGGGCAGTAAGCTAACACGTTTCATGAAACAGATTTGGCACCAAACATTTGAATTCAGTTTTAGGTGCAACGGAAGGGACTTGCAGCTCTGCTGTCCCAGGAGAAGCTCCATGATAGTGCTGACTGCTTAGTACTCTAGCAAATACTTATGCAACCTCTTTTAATTCTGTTTTATTGTATCTGAAATCAATGGAAGCGACCCCAGTGTGTAATGCTAGGACTGTGACTATGCCTTTCCTGCATCAGGGCTCCAGTGACCAGTATTGTTAAGGACTGCATTTGGAATCCACTGAGCCACAGCTCCACATCACTGACTGTGGCCTCTGTTTTCCACCCAGAGTATCAAGAGCAAACAGAAAAACACAAGCATATGGCAGTTAGGGATTAAAAAATTAAATAAAAGCTATAATTCCAAAACAAGCCACTGCACATATTATAAAATCTTCATTTTAAGGCTCTGTGTGGATGAAATTCACTGCATTTATTTCACTTGGTTTACAGACTATCTGTTCCTCATAATTTGACCAGCCATATCATTAATGCAATAAAGCCATATATGCCTATAGCTTTTAACATGGTATGACCAGAGGACTGTCATTCTAGCATCTGGAGCATCCTGATATATTATTTAACCATGAACTTATATGCACCAGCCTTTTTTTTCTCAAACAAGCTCTTCACAATCTAAAAACCCAAATGAATAAAACCTTGCAGGGATGCACAATGTGTTCATTGAGAATAAATGATGATTCCACATTTGAACTTTTCTCTAAGAAAACTGAGCAGGACTGAGAAGCTGTTTTGAAACAAAGTGTGTGTCCCTCCAGGCATGGTGACAGAATGCAATAGCCTTTGTTTTCTCTGCACATGTATTAAAAGTGAAGCTGTCATAGAGTGCATTTTGAAATGTTGTGCAGTCACTCTGTTGGGAGTCTGGTTCCTCCTGAAGCATTATAAACATTTGGTTTACACTTCCTGATGACCATTTAATGAAATAGAAGACTTTTACTTTCTTTATTCTCCTCTTCCCAAGTATGCTGTTTTTCCTTAGGCAGAATTAAGATGAATGTTTTACTCAAGCACAGTTCTAACTTCTTATTATAGAGTTGCTGACTGTAGCTCAGAATGTCCCAGTTTTCTGTTTCTTTACTGCTTAGATGCTGGTTTTCATGAGCAATTTGGAAGAAGACACACGTGCTTTCTATCTTCTCGTTAATGACTTCCACTTCTGGGGGAATTTCTCCAACTTTCTGAAAGCCCCAAAGCTGCTACAGAAGAATTTCCTTGATTCCAGAGTCTATAAGGTCTGAAGGAGAGCAATCATGAGCTGTAAGACTTTTAGCAGGTCTGTGGAGAAAAACCTCTGCTACTTTAGAGACCATCCTGCTAAGTAATGCTCTCTCCTCTTATCTCCCAAAGTCTTTCGAAGAGAGCTAACAATTCCACAAGGCCTTCCAGAGGTCAGCACAGAAAAACCATCTCTAGACCTGAAGAACTTGGCCTTCTATCACACAGACGCCAAGCAATATGAAGTCCCACACAGTACAAATTCACACACTTAACAGTCCAAATTGCTGAAAAGGTTTGCCTAACATGGAAAACAACATGGCTGGGAAAAAGACATATATTAGGGGGAAAAAAAAAAGGGAAACAAGGGGTTATTCCCAGCTGCTGTACTTGCTTTGGGCATCAAGGAAGACATTAAGGATAGCAACTTTTCTCAGATCCCTGTATTTTCTAAACCCTGTGCAAAGAGTTGTAGGAGACAAAACCATCTGTGAAGCTCCTTACATGGCTTTTAAAAAGCTCCTGTTTTCTAATAGCCTTTGCACTCTGTGACCCATGTGAGTACATAGTGTAGAGAGACTGCTTTTTACAGACAAAATGGAAATATTCCAGGGACTTCTCATTTGGTAAGCTATGGAAATGGCTTCTAAGAAGGGAAAAAAACCCTGTAAGAGGCACATCATTAAAATCTCTTGAAATTCAACAGACTGGGAAAGCTTTTGCTGAGAAGTTTTAAACCTCAGATAACACATTCTAACTTCAGACCTGCAAAGGGAGGGAGGAGGGAGGTTTCAGCCTTTACATGCCATAGCACAATGGCAGTGACCACATGAAGCAGAGATCTGTCTCAAAGACATCTCACACCACTACCATGCACAAGGATCACCCAACACTACTCCATGTGCATCTCTGTACACGTCTGTTGGGGTTTTAGTTTAGTCTTAGGGTTTTTTTTTCTGTTAAAGGAATTTTCTCCCATATGCATGTTGCTAGGGGACAAATAGCTGTACTTAAGAAAGACAAAAAGGGAGTGGGGCGGGCCTGGCTACTTTCTTGTCTACACCTGGGTGTGGGGGCAGTTCGCTCTGAGCGTCCGGAGAGAGAAGCTGCAGAGAAAGGAGCTGCTGCTTCTTTCTTTTTGGCCGTTCTTCTCTTCCTGCTGGAAACAACGCCGGGACCCCAAAAGCCGTTTTCCCTGCCCTGCTGGAGGCCGAGCTGTGGCTGCCCTGCCCCGCTGCTGCTGCTTCGAGCTTTTGCTACGCTCTAGCCCTGCTCGCCCTGCCTGCCTGGGCATCCGTGGGGTTCTCCCATCTGGATACATCTCGCCTGCCACCCGGGATTTGCGTTCGTCCCTGCCGCTCTAGCCTGCCGCTCCTGCCTGCCGCTTCTGCCTGCCGTTCCCAGCCTGCTGCTCCTGAGAGTCCGGGATCGGCTGCCCAGGGGTTTGTGAAGCCTTTGTTCCATCCCTTCCCGGGATCCCAGGCCGCCAGTGCCGCGTGCTCCCCGAGCTCGCTCCGGAGCGCCCCCTGCAGCCGCGGGGGAACCATCGCACCTGCCCTGCTCACCGGGAGCCGCCAGCGCCCCTGCCGGCTGCGAGCGGAACTGCACCCGAGGGGAAATAGCCTGACAGCCGAGAAGGCTGAGACTGGGTTTGTGTGTGCTGTTACTGTCATAGTTGTTGTTGTTTTGTTTGACTGGTTATATACATATACATATATATATATATATATATATAGTAAAGAACTGTTATTCCTATTTCCCACATCTCTGCCTGAAGGCCCTTGATTTCAAAATATAATAACTTGGAGGGAAAAAGGGTTATATCTGCCACTTCAAGGGGGGCTTCTGCCTTCCTTAGCAGACACCTGTCTTTCAAAACCGAGACAGATCTTGGCGCCCAACGTGGGGCCTGAGGGCATTAAGAGAGAGAGGTGAAAAAAAAGGAATAACAGTTCTTGGAACTTTATTTTTGTGTGCCAGATATAGGAACCTTGTTAGGCTGCACTATGTGGTCTAGTTTACCCTGGTTCGGGTGGCATGTGGCCGTAGCTATATTCTTCCCCTTTGCAGCTCCTTACTTGAATATGGGTCCTCTGACTAAGGCTACCATTGCTGTTATCCAGCTTGCGTTATGGGTTGAGAAGGTGAGGAATTCATGGGTTTTTAGCTTCCTCCGGAATGTGGGCACATGGATAAACGGCTATCACACACTGAGCACATGTTTTTGGGGTTATGTTAACAATGGTACCTTCTGTGAGGAAATGACACCAGGGGAAGTTTTCCCCCAACCCCTCAACCAGTTCTTCGGGCCCACCCCATCAATTTTCGAAGGGTTTAAATTCCCTCTGAATATTAACCATCTGCTGCTGATAGGCCTACTCTATTTAGCACTCAAGGATAAGTTGAGATTGGCTTGGATATCTACCCGGACACCAGCCCCAGAGACTAGAGATCCTGCCCCAGAACCTGACATGGCCCCAGAGAGTAGAGTTCCTACCCCAGAGCCTGATCCTGCCCCAGAACCTGACATGGCCCCAGACACAAGAGATCCTACCCCAGAGCCCTATCCTGCCCCAGAACCTGGCACGGCCCCAGACACTAGAGATCCTACCCCAGAGACTGACATAGCCCCAGACACTAGAGACCCCGCCCCACAGACTGATACCGCCCAACAGTCCACCTCAGAAATGGACTACCCAAACTGGGTGGGGGTACTGGCAAAAGGGATGCAAGAGATGTGCCAAGAGATGGGTCAGGTGCGCCAGGGGATATGCCAGGAGATGGGCCAGGTGCGCCAGGAGATGTGCCAGGAGATGGGCCAGGTGCGCAAGGAGATGTGCCAGGAGATGGGCCAGGTGCGCCAGGAGATATGCCAATTGCTAAGGGAATACACCTCCTCAGCTAGTGAAAAGCCCTCTCCCTGCCCCAAAGAGGGTGAGTCCGATGGTGCAGCAGTAGAACCCACGGATGTTACAACCATCCAGGCTTCAGCTGAACCACAAGGACAACCACAGCCAGCAGCAGTCGCCCCTGTGCAAAGGAGGAAGTGTAAGACCAAATCAGTACGACCAGTTAATGATGATGGACAACCAGGGCCCTCACAACCAGCAGGAGAGCCAGAGCCAGAAATCATCACTGAGTCCCTGTCGTACGACAGTCTCCGCACTATGCGAAACGACATTGCGCGAAGGGGGCGTGAGCCTTATACCACCTGGCTGCTTCGGGTTTGGGACCTTATGGGCACAAGTGTGCAACTGGATAGTGGTGAGGCAAGGTATCTGGGATCATTGACCCAGGACCCAGGTGTGGACCAGGTATTTGTGAGGGAGCCAGGGCCCCTTTCTCTCTGGGAGCGGCTCTTAATGAGTGTGAGAGAAAGGTTCATTCACAAAGAAAGAATGCAGGAGTACCATCATAGAATGCAGTGGAAGACACTCGAGCAAGGGATTCAACAGCTAAGAGAGGTGGCAATATTAGAGGTACTCTTTGGGAGGGATGGACAGCATGATAATGACCCCGATAAGGTCAGGTGCACAGGACAGATGATGTGGAACCTGGCAAGGCTAGGGCCATCGCAATACACCACCTTCATTGCAACGATTGATGCTGACAATACCCGAGAAACCGTGGGCTCTGTTGCCAGCAAGCTCAGGCATTATGACAGCATGATCAATGGCCCGCTGAAAGCTCATGTCTCTGCTGTGGTCCAGGACCTCAAAGAGGAGATGAAGGAGATGAGGAAGGAAATGAGGGAGGAGATGAGGGAGGAGATGAGGGAGGAGATGAGGAGGGTCAGTGTGGCACCAGTGCGAGTCACAGGCCCCCAAGTCAGAGCCCGTCGTCCCCCTGCTAGAGAGAGAGGGTACACCCCACGAGCTGAGCTGTGGTTTTTCCTGTGTGAGCATGGGGAAGACATGAGAAGGTGGGATGGGAAACCCACCTCTGTCCTGGCAGCGCGGGTGCGTGAACTCAAGGAGGGAGGCACTAACCGAGGGGGTTCCGCTAAGGTGAAAGTAGCCTCAGCCTCCCGCGATCGAGCTGCCAGGTATTTCAGAAGGGAGGATGATATGTCGGATCCCCTTGAAGGCACCTCGAGCATGTACACCCAGGGAAAGAATGATAACCAGGGCTAGAGGGGCCCTGCCTCTAGCCAGGAAGAGGCACGGGAGAACCGAGTTTTCTGGACGGTGTGGATCCGATGGCCTGGCACATCAGAGCCACAAAAATATGATGCATTGGTTGATACTGGGGCACAGTGTACTTTAATGCCATCGGGACATGTGGGGGCAGAACCTGTATCCATCGCTGGGGTGACCGGGGGATCACAGCAGTTGACCCTTTTGGAAGCTGAGGTGAGCCTGACTGGGAAGGAGTGGCAAAAGCATCCGATTGCGACCGGCCCAGAGGCCCCGTGTATTCTGGGCATAGACTTCCTCCGGAATGGCTATTACAAAGACCCAAAAGGACTCAGGTGGGCATTTGGTATTGCTGCTGTGGAGGCAGAGGGCATTAGGCAATTGAACACCCTGTCTGGACTATCTGAGAATCCTTCTGCAGTTGGGCTCCTGAAAGTGGAAGAGCAACGAGTGCCAATTGCCACCTCGACAGTGCACCGCCGGCAGTATCGGACAAATCGAGATGCTGTGATCCCCATCCACAAGATGATCCGCGAGCTGGAGAGCCAAGGGGTGGTCAGCAAGACCCACTCACCCTTCAACAGCCCCATCTGGCCTGTGCGCAAGTCTGATGGGGAATGGAGACTGACTGTGGACTATCGTGCCCTGAATGAAGTGACTCCACCGCTGAGCGCTGCCGTGCCGGACATGTTGGAGCTCCAGTACGAGCTGGAGTCCAAAGCAGCAAAGTGGTACGCCACTATTGACATTGCCAATGCATTCTTCTCTATTCCTCTGGCAGCAGAGTGCAGGCCTCAGTTTGCCTTCACATGGAGGGGCGTGCAGTACACCTGGAACCGACTGCCCCAGGGGTGGAAGCACAGTCCCACCATCTGTCATGGACTGATCCAGACTGCACTAGAAAAGGGTGGGGCTCCAGAACATCTGCAGTACATTGATGACATCATTGTGTGGGGGAACACCGCGACCGAAGTGTTTGAGAAAGGAGAGAGAATAATTCAAATTCTCCTGCAAGCTGGTTTTGCCATCAAGAAGAGCAAGGTCAAGGGACCTGCCCGAGAGATCCAGTTCCTGGGAGTAAAGTGGCAAGATGGACGGCGTCAGATTCCTACTGAGGTCATCAATAAGATCACAGCAATGTCTCCACCGACCAACAAGAAGGAAACACAAGCTTTCCTAGGCGCTATAGGTTTCTGGAGGATGCACATTCCCGAGTACAGCCAGATCGTGAGTCCTCTCTACCTGGTTACCCGCAAGAAGAACGATTTCCACTGGGGCCCTGAACAGCAGCAAGCCTTCGCCCAGATCAAACAGGAAATTGCTCACGCCGTAGCCCTTGGCCCAGTCAGGACAGGACCAGAGGTGAAGAACGTGCTCTACTCTGCAGCCGGGAACAATGGTCTGTCCTGGAGCCTCTGGCAGAAGGTGCCTGGTGAGACTCGGGGCCGACCACTGGGATTCTGGAGCCGAAGCTACAGAGGGTCTGAAGCCAACTACACTCCCACAGAGAAGGAAATCCTGGCAGCTTATGAAGGAGTCCAGGCTGCCTCAGAAGTAATTGGCACAGAGGCACAACTCCTCCTGGCACCCCGACTACCGGTGCTGGGGTGGATGTTCAAAGGAAAGGTTCCCTCCACGCATCACGCCACCGACGCTACTTGGAGCAAATGGATTGCCCTCATCACGCAGCGCGCCCGAATTGGAAACCCAAGTCGCCCTGGGATCTTGGAAATAATTACGAACTGGCCGGAAGGTGAGACTTTTGGGTTATCTTCTGAAGAAGAAGAGGAGCAGGTGACACGTGCTGAAGAAGCCCCACCATATAACGAGCTACCAGAGAGTGAAAGACAATACGCCCTCTTCACTGATGGTTCCTGCCGAATTGTAGGCGCTAGCCGGAAATGGAAAGCCGCTGTATGGAGCCCCACACGACAAGTTGCACAGGCTACTGAAGGAGAAGGTGGATCGAGCCAATTTGCTGAGCTCAAAGCTGTTCAATTAGCTCTGGACATAGCTGAAAGAGAGAAGTGGCCAAAGCTCTACCTCTACACTGATTCATGGATGGTAGCCAATGCTCTGTGGGGTTGGCTGGAAAGGTGGAATAAGGCAAACTGGCAGCGCAGAGGAAAACCAATCTGGGCTGCTGAAGAGTGGAAAGACATTGCCACTCGGGTAGAGAAGCTATCCGTGAAGGTCCGTCATGTAGATGCTCACATCCCCAAGAGCCGGGCTAATGAAGAACATCGTAACAACAAACAGGTAGATCAGGCTGCGAAAATAGAGGTGTCCCAGATAGACTTAGATTGGCAACATAAAGGAGAACTGTTCCTAGCTCGATGGGCCCATGATGCCTCAGGTCATCAGGGCAGAGATGCCACCTATAAGTGGGCACGAGACCGAGGGGTGGATCTAACCATGGACAGTATCGCCCAGGTTATCCATGATTGTGAGACATGCGCTGCGATCAAGCAGGCCAAGCGGGTGAAGCCTCTGTGGTACGGTGGGCGATGGTCCAAATACAAGTATGGGGAGGCCTGGCAGATTGATTACATCACACTGCCTCAAACCCGCCAAGGCAAGCGCTATGTGCTCACAATGGTAGAAGCCACCACTGGATGGCTGGAGACCTACCCTGTGCCTCACGCTACTGCCCGGAACACCATCCTGGGCCTGGAAAAGCAAGTCCTTTGGAGGCATGGCACCCCTGAGAGAATCGAGTCTGACAATGGGACTCATTTCAAGAACAGCCTTATAAACACCTGGGCTAGAGAACATGGCATAGAGTGGGTGTACCACATCCCTTACCATGCACCAGCAGCTGGGAAGGTTGAGCGGTGTAATGGATTGCTTAAAACCACTTTGAAGGCACTGGGTGGGGGGACTTTAAAAAACTGGGAGATGCATTTAGCAAGAGCCACCTGGTTAGTTAACACCCGAGGCTCCACCAGCCGAGCAGGCCCTGCCCAATCCGAACCCCTACAAACAACAGACGGGGATAAGGTTCCAGTGGTGCACATGAGAGGTATGCTTGGAAAAACTGTTTGGGTAAAGTCTGCCTTGAGCAAAGACAAACCCATCCGTGGGGTCGTTTTTGCTCAGGGACCAGGTTGCACTTGGTGGGTGATGCAAAAGGATGGAGAGACCCGATGCTTACCTCAAGGGGACCTTGTTTTAGGGTGAACTACCCACGGCTCTGTACTTGTATCACTATCAGCATGTATATTTGTATATAATTTGGGTAATGCATAGATTTATATGGTTAAGGAAAAAAGTTAAGTTTCATGTAACATGTTAGTATGGGAAAAAATTCGGGGTGGATAATGTTGGGGTTTTAGTTTAGTCTTAGGGTTTTTTTTTCTGTTAAAGGAATTTTCTCCCATATGCATGTTGCTAGGGGACAAATAGCTGTACTTAAGAAAGACAAAAAGGGAGTGGGGCGGGCCTGGCTACTTTCTTGTCTACACCTGGGTGTGGGGGCAGTTCGCTCTGAGCGTCCGGAGAGAGAAGCTGCAGAGAAAGGAGCTGCTGCTTCTTTCTTTTTGGCCGTTCTTCTCTTCCTGCTGGAAACAACGCCGGGACCCCAAAAGCCGTTTTCCCTGCCCTGCTGGAGGCCGAGCTGTGGCTGCCCTGCCCCGCTGCTGCTGCTTCGAGCTTTTGCTACGCTCTAGCCCTGCTCGCCCTGCCTGCCTGGGCATCCGTGGGGTTCTCCCATCTGGATACATCTCGCCTGCCACCCGGGATTTGCGTTCGTCCCTGCCGCTCTAGCCTGCCGCTCCTGCCTGCCGCTTCTGCCTGCCGTTCCCAGCCTGCTGCTCCTGAGAGTCCGGGATCGGCTGCCCAGGGGTTTGTGAAGCCTTTGTTCCATCCCTTCCCGGGATCCCAGGCCGCCAGTGCCGCGTGCTCCCCGAGCTCGCTCCGGAGCGCCCCCTGCAGCCGCGGGGGAACCATCGCACCTGCCCTGCTCACCGGGAGCCGCCAGCGCCCCTGCCGGCTGCGAGCGGAACTGCACCCGAGGGGAAATAGCCTGACAGCCGAGAAGGCTGAGACTGGGTTTGTGTGTGCTGTTACTGTCATAGTTGTTGTTGTTTTGTTTGACTGGTTATATACATATACATATATATATATATATATATATAGTAAAGAACTGTTATTCCTATTTCCCACATCTCTGCCTGAAGGCCCTTGATTTCAAAATATAATAACTTGGAGGGAAAAAGGGTTATATCTGCCACTTCAAGGGGGGCTTCTGCCTTCCTTAGCAGACACCTGTCTTTCAAAACCGAGACAACGTCTGAAAGGAATCATGAAGGTGCCAAAAGTGGACACTAGCTAAAAGATGGCCAGGTAACCATCTTTTCATATAGCATTTTGAAATGTGAGATTTAAAAAGAAAAGTAGTATGGGGGGGTAGGGAGGGGACAGGGGGGAGGAGTGTGAATGTGGAAAATTTCTACAAAGTTTTAAAGAACTTGTCCTCTCTTCAATGCTAAAATTGCAGTAAGTCCTTATATGCAAGATTAGCTGTGGTTTCATTTGCCTAGGTGCTTAGGTGGCTTCAACAGGAAAACAAAGTCCTGGTTAAATACTAATTTTAAGTGATAAAGTCAGAAAGGATAATTTTTGGCTCTTGCATAACACTGATTATTTTTCAAAATCAGTTTGGGGTCTACTAGAACATAACTTCTAGAAAAACATTCAGTCTTTATTTAAAAATTTACAATAATGGAAAATCTACCACAAACTTTGGTAAGTTATTCCAATGCATAATTACCCTGATGAAGGGTACTTCCCTTATTCTAATTTGAACATCTCTTTGAACTTTCAGTCATTTGATCTTGCTGAACCTTTGCTAAATTGGCAAGCCCTCTATTAAGAAATGTTATTTTCTCCTCCAAATATGAATAACCTAGAATCAAATTATCCTTTGACTTGCTCCCAGATAAGTTCCTGGAGCCATTTTCCCCAACTTTATGGGAAATTTTCCAGTATTAGCTCTGAACTTTGCAGATTTGTAAGTGGTTATCTTTGGCCTGTGGAGATTAACCTTCTGATGCTACTTTTAAGCATTAGAAAGAGGTGCCAAATGAAGTGTAGTCCTATCCATGCTACCTTCCAGAAATACTTCCTGTAGTGAACTACCAACAAATTACACTATTTTTTTTTTTTTACAAGACAGTTTGTTTCTGAGAAGGACAGGGTACCAACTAATTTCTGTGCCCTGTGGATAATCAGGGAGCCAAGAACAAAGAATGAACTGGGCAGCAAAGTTCCCTGGCAGTGTAGACATCAGGTATGACAGGAGTCAAAAGCCTCCATCCCATACAAAACAAATGCATCTCCTGTATTCATACTTGAAATTACTCTGGTTGTACACCCAATGATCACACAAAGTATTTTGTCAATCATATTAAACCTGGAGTTCATGATCATCTGACTATCCATCCTGGACTGTCATGCATCTCTTAATTCTTTCTGAACATAAAATTCTACGTCAGTGCCTCAAAACACAGAATTGTGAGTGTCACAACTCTACATAACGCCAGAGGAACTGGACTTTGGGTGAGCTGTCGTGAAGAGGAATCACAGAATAATATAGACTGTAAAGGGTTCCTGTGCAGGAGGTCCAATCATTGGATCTCAGTGTGCAGGCATGTTTGGAAAAAAGGATCACACAAAGCTTGTTTTTATGGATAAAAACTGAGGACGTTTTCTGAAATTTGCTGACTATTTGCCCTGTTAAAAGCAAGTATGTCTTCCAAAAGTAATTTATCTTGGACTCTCCACTAAAGAACCACCCACCTTTAAAAGAAAAAAAAAAAAATTGTTTCTTGATCCTTGGCTCTTGTTTAAGTTTCTTTAATGCAAGCATCAGGATTTATATCAGATCTGGACCTTATCCATGATACTTATCTATGTTTTACTCTTCCACAGAAAGCAGCAAAAAGTGAAAGGTAACAGGGACCACTGCTTTAAACTATGTGGGGCCTTTTGGTTTTCATTCTCTCAAAGGTATCATATTTAAGTGGGGTCAAAATGTCAACAATTTTACAAGGTTTCCACTTGGGACTATGTGAAGAGGAAAAATGCACCCTGCACAGGTGCTAATTATTTTGGCTGGCTTCTAATCTTAACAGTGTCTGCCTTACACTTTCCATCATGGTGGAGAACAGCTTTCAAAAGCAGTTTCTAATATTAACAATTAGTCCACAAGACTAATTGTAACAATGGGCACAAAGAGCAAGAACCTGTCATAGTTTCTGGGTCTGGTGTTCACTCAACACCTTAGCAACAAAAGAGGAGGTGTGGTTCAGGGCTGAACCACCTGAAAGGTATTTCCTTCTGTTTGGATGACAAAGAGGTTTGGGGTTTTGTATTCAGAAACAACCATAAAACTTCCTCTTGCCTTTCCCTCCCCTTAATGGGCAGTTTATTGACTGAGATTCAGGAGGAATAGAACATTCTAAGAAACGGATAAGGGGAACGGAAGCAGCAGCACACAATGAAAAAGCCTGGGAATTAACCACAGCATTTAAAAAAACCCCAGGAAACATAATCCTTCCTGCACAACCACTTATTTTCTAGTAACAGAGAGAAGGATTAGGTTCACAACAGA
The DNA here is from genome assembly GCF_965178545.1 of Coloeus monedula. NCBI lineage: Eukaryota > Metazoa > Chordata > Aves > Passeriformes > Corvidae > Coloeus > Coloeus monedula. Next base: position 23,047,291 of record NC_138784.1, read on the forward strand.
AATGCAGGGACGTATTTGCCTAAGGAGCTGTCTGTCATGCTCGTATAGCCAAAGTGGGGTACAGTTTGCATAGGTGCACTAGAAGGAGCTTGCAAAGCTGGATTCCCAAGTTTGAAGGGTTGTGTTCAGCAATAAACACTCAGATGGTGGTCAGTTACAAGGGGTATTCCACAGGAGTTGGTTGGGGCTGATACTGGGTAGCACTCAGATTAATGAGATGGAAATGGGATAGAATGTGTCCTCAGCAATGTCTCACAGGACACCAAACTGGGGGCCGTGGCCAAATACCCTGGGGATGGGCTGCTACTCAGTGACCTCGACAAGCTGGGTAGACAAGCGGGTAAGAGAAAGCTCCTAAAATTCAACAGAAAGTCCTGAATGGGATATTCCTGAACGGAGAGTACAGGCCGGAGGACAAGTGGATCTAAAGGAGCTTTCCAGGAGAAGTTCTAGGGGAGTTGGTGGACAGCAAGCTGAACATGAGCCAGCAGTAAGTCTTGGGCCACATGAGCCTTTAGGTCATGGGAAATGATTACCACTCTTGGTTCAACACTTGTAAGAGCAGATCTGAAGTACTGTTTTGGATTCCTCAATCAAATAAGTACCCTGACATGCTGAAGTAAATCTATCAGAGAGCAACCCGAACAGTTAAAGGCCTGGCATTCATGAGGAGAAGCTGGGAGAATTGGCCTTCTTCAGCCTGGGGAAGAGAAGGTTGAGGGATCTCCTGTTGCTTTCTAAAACTACTTAATGGAGCCACACACTCCAATAGATGCACAGAGACAGAATGAGAGGTAACAGACACATACTGCAGCAAAGGAAATTCTAATTACATATTACCAATTTTTTCTCTTATTTTTTACTGAATAGAAAAATAGTAGCTGAATACAAGAACAGGCTGCTTTGAGAGGTATCCATGAAGACACTTAAAACTCAGCTGGAAAAGGCCCTGAGCAACCTGAGCTGACTTTCAATGGGAAGAGGGCCAAAAGACCTCGGGAGATCTTTTCTGACCTAAATTGCCTATAATTCAACAGTTCTACTTGGGAAAGCTTCTCTTTTCACTGTCTGTGACTTGAGAACTACTGTGTAGAGATGATCTGCGTGTAGAGGGTATTGCAGTGCTCCTGTCCTCCCCTGAGTTCATTTTGACAAAGAGAGGTGCAGAAGGGAAGGCTGAGGAGCTACAGCAGGAACAATTAAAGTCAGGATGCAGCTGAACATAAAGACAAAAAAGACAATGAGGAAAGGCAAGAAATAAGCTGCTTCTTCTGAGATTTGTGTCCACTCAGTTTTGCACATTCTTCTCTTTCAAAGTCTCTTGGTGGTTTTTTAAAGGGGAAAGGTTTGTCCTGAACTTAGTTTGCCCTAACACAAAAATGATTAAAGCATAGTGATTTCTGTAGCAAATAGCACCTAAGAGGGTGATCTGACTATGACCAAATCCAATTGGTTTTGTTGGCACTTCTTAGTGGGAATGGCTTTGACACAGGGGGTAGAAAGACATCTTAGTTACTCTGCTACCTTCTGTGACAGGGACCAAGCTCCCTATTAAGAGTCCAAAGATGGAGTCCAGCTGTGACACCTCTTTTCTTTGCTTTGGGACTGTGGCTAAAACTGCTGTCTCTGTCTCTACAAAAAGGAACTGCCTTTACACAATCACTTTTATGAGCACAATGAGAAACTGGAAAGTGAACTTGCACTTCAGAAGAAAACTGGTTTTACTATTACTATGCATTTGTCTGGAGTTCTCCCGTCATATAATAGAAGGCTTTGTTCTCGGTTTAGGCACCTGGATGTCTTTATTAAGCTTTTACGTGCAAGTCTTTCATCTAAATTTAACCTGCTAATGATTGTCCCTCTACAATAAAGAGGGCATTTCAGAGTGCTGGACAACATAATTACTGATCATGGTATGTATGTTCACATAAAGAACTGCCTTGATCAAGCTAAAAATAAAACACTTCAAAATGATATTTTAAATCATTACATTGGAATGCTACATCTAAATGCCTGATTTATGTACATTACATGGAGAACTTTACATTATGGACTCAGGTCAGACCAATAAAACCCCCAAAACTAGGACAATTTAATGAACTAAAAAGAAATACATTTTATTTACTCCAATACATCTAGAATCTGGTATAGGCTGTCTAAATGCCACTTTTTAAAATCACATATTTTTTAAGAGACAAATGTTTTCAGTGTTTCAAAGGAAGTCTGGTGGTGTTTTTTAAAAGGACAGTTATTACAGGGGCTGAGAGAGTCAATTTTTAAGGAGTAGAGGATGTACCTGAGAGAATGCCATGAACAGTAGACTAATTCAGCCACAGTAATGCCATTACTACATGCACAGGCCTCTCAAACTAGAGGCACCATTAAAAAAATCAAATACATATTGACCCTCATTTCAGAAATGTCAAGTGTGCTGTAAACAAGTTCTCAGTACATCACATGCTTTAGAAAGTGCACGAGAAAGACTGGAAAAGAAGCTATTCTTTGAGGGTAGTCAGCTTATTTTTAAGTGCAAGCTACAGATTACAGACAACAAAGATAAGGATATGGTCATCAAAAGCAGAATTATCACTTTAGCTTCCCACCTTTGACACAAACAGACTGGTATTTCCTGTTGAGACTAAAAGCAACCATGTGCTGGCACTTCCTAAACTGCGACCTGGACAATGTGCACAATACTTGTACTTATAAATGCACCTTTACGTGTATAAAGCTCACATGTATCAGTATGCTTTGCACTGATAACACTATTTACTGAGTAAACTCACAGTGTCTTAAAGGAGGAGTAATCTAATCCAAAAAACTGGCACAGTGTGAACCTATGTAGATGAAGAAAGTGCTGCTTTTTGACTTGTCATCAGTGTTGGACATGGGTTTTTTAATCATTAAAATGCATTTTTCATCTGTTTGCAAAAGCTCCTGTACTTTCAACCAACCCTAATGACAACAGTTCCTGTACTAAACATGACTAATATTTTAACTAATGTGAGACAAGAATGTTGCAATGGCTTTTAGAGGGGGCATAGCCAAGTTTTGTCAGGCCACGATGGGGGGTATTGAAAAGGTTCTATAAACCATGAGTTTTCTGACTTCTTTGTTCACTGAGGCAATTTGACAGAATCCTCCTCTCTCAAGCAGCCAACATACATGAGGACAATTACCATAATGCCATGAGCAGGAGTCTGTGGAGCTCGGCTGAAAGCTGTTACCAGGTTTCTGGAGCAGGACCACAGGCAGTGCCATGACTACCAACAGCCCATTTTGCACTGCTTTACCAGTCATTTGTTTTCTGCACTGAGGATGCACAATATCATCATGAAGGAGCACAAGATGTGATCCAGACTAATTTCACATAAACAGTCTGTTCTACCCTTGTCTCTTATCATTCAAATTTGTTAAATACTATGCAAAAATGACGTAACATATGCTTTCAATTTCCAATTCAACTTCCACAGGTCCTTTTTTTCAGGGAAACAATAAAGGAGACAGACTCATTCTAGCACTCTTCCAGACATTACAAACACGGGAGTAATAAGGCGCAGCACACACGTAGCCTAGTAATCGTTAGGTGCTAGCCATTCCCTTCTGTTCCCAATCCACAAATCTGGTAATGTCACATCTCCCAGTGTGGGAGTATGAATTCTCAGCTCAAGCTGTTGAGACACCTCCTTACGGTTTCTGGTGGCTGCACTGAGGCAGTGCATTTCAGATGAGCCTCAAATCCTCGGGATGGGCTTGCGTAGTCTAGAAGTCTGAAATCCCCTGGGCCAAAGTTTTTAAAAATGACCCCCTGGCACCCCAATTACAGATTCATCCTAAAGCTCCATTTGGCAGGCATGGGGTCCATTCTCAGCTGATGGAAGTTGGGTCTGTTGCACTAAAGCCAGAGAAGCCAGGGGTGATTCACACTCCTGAAGAAGTGGCCCGGAGTCTTAACAGGCACCAGAGACTGCTTTTAAAAACTATTCTCCACCATGATGGAAAGTATAAGGCAGACAAAGTACTAAAAGCTTTTACGTTTAGAATTTCTTTTACAAGATACTTTTCTGAGGACTAAGATGACTGTTACTCCTGAAAAGAACATCAAACCGTACAGTGCAACTCTGGAGCTGTCAGTTTAACATCTGTAAAAAGAAAAATCATAGTGTAGCAATACTGTCAAAAACAGAGTTTAGTCAGTGAAATATAATATAGTTACATAGCAAGAGAAGTGTGCTTGAACTAGTGTTTGAGGAATCTGGAAGAGTTAACTCAGTGCAGACAAGCAACATGGAGTGGATGATATATAAAAAGGGCATTTGATTAAGCAGCTTACTGAGTGCTTGCCAGTGAAGTACAGAAAAAAACTTGGAAATCTTTGTGGTACAGAAAGAATTGTGTTTAAAATGCTTGAGGAAGAGGATGTTATCGCAAATAAAGAATGGTTCTAACTAAGAACATTTAAAACACTCATTAAATCGTCACTGAACTGATTTTGAGTTTGGTCTGGTTTTCTTACAATTATATTATCATGGACTAAAGTTTGACTTGGATTATCTGCCTCTGCAAATGAGGAAGAATGAAAAACAACCAAATAAAATCTTTCCTTAAAAATCTGTATTGGCTGTCAGGAGATCTGGCCTGGGCACACAGGAAGAGGAGATTGCAAATGCTTACTGGGTTTAAAGAACCAGCGGAGAAGGAACAAACGCATTTTTGCCTTTAATGCATCTGTCTTCTGGGACTCTCCCAACCTATATGTTGTCCAAAGAGGCTCAGGCATAGAAAGATAAGAGAGAAAGAGAAATTATTTCCTTCAGAAACTGTGAGGAAGCAGTGGAACAATTTTGACTTTGAGGGGTGCTTCTGAATCAAATCTTCCAGGGTTAAGTCTGGCTGAGGAGGCTCACATAAACATCTATTTTCTTAGGATTGTATCCTAGGTCTGTAGTAAACACTCTCCCAAGAGCAAAAGCAAAGTCTATCTGAGAGCTTCCCCTTGATCCAGCTCTGTTTAGCTCATTAAAGTTTCAGGGGTTTGGGGACCCTTTCAGTGTTCCTAAGTACAGTTCTAGGCACCTGAATTTTTATGCCTTCCCCGTCCTGGACCACTGCCTTTCATGAATGTTTTTCTTAAGAGATATTGCCTCTCTTTTCAGTGCACCCCCATTTAGTTTTCTGAATCCTCCTTGGCCACACTGTTGCATTCAGTGTCAATTATTTTCATTTACTGAACACATCAAACAGGCTCCAGTTTCATCTTCCTTGAGAAATGTGTACCTCCAGTCTCTGCTAGATTACTCAGGCAAACAATTAATTCAATCAAGAAATTTATACTAAAGGGTGCTGATTCTGTCAATAACCTAATTTCCTACTTCTCAGAGGTTGCACTGTTTCACTCAGTGACCTCTGGTTCCACATACTTGAAAAAACAACATACCACTTCTTACAATGACTTGTCAATCTTCCATACATTATCTACCTGCTGGCTTCTTTCTAAAAAAAAGTTTTTATAACTACAAGGTGAGTTGTGTGAAGAAAGAAAATTGTGAGAAAAATAAAATCATTTGCAGGATTATGGGATTATGCATGGCTTGATAGGTATGTATTAATACAAGGATTAACACATGCAATGTATATGAAGGGCTGCAGATATTTGATTATTTTTGCTTTCAGTGGAAGATTTATGTGATATACTGACATTTGCTGTTCCTATAAACCATTTGGAACAGTAAGTTAAGACAACATAAATTAAAGCCTTACAGAATTTTTTTAACATTAGCATTTTAGATCTCTATATATATTTTATACTACCCACCATACGTTACTGCATTATTCTGATGTTATGTGGTTGTGCCAGCTTTATCTCTGCCAGCATTAAAATGGCAGAAAGGAAAAAGCAAAAACACAGCAGAAAGAAAGTAGCTATGGAGGGTGGTCATGTCTCAGTAAGACAAAAGATACTGCTTTCTGGTGTAACAGTGAACTGAACTGATGCCAACAAGTTGAGTTGTGTTAACAAAAGCCTTCCGATTTCAGGAAAAATCCATGAAACTTATCTCCGTCTCATGCTTTTGGGGGGCTGGGGAACAGGGGTGGGCAGACCCAGCCTTTCTATTTGCAATTCTGGCAAAGATGAGTCAGGAAAACAACCTATTCTGCCAAAATCTTGTATCCATACCAATCTATGTTCTGTTAAGCTATTCCTTTGAACATTACCAGAAAACAGAGAAGCTCTGCAGAGGCTACAAATCCACAAAAATTAGTGGGATTCCCACAAATATACATAGGAATATAGAAATACAGACGACCCAACCACAACTTGTTCAATCTTTTTTCTAGTTAGTCTGTTTAATTCAATCCAATGTATTTCTGTGAAGTAAAATCACTATTATGGTGAATAATTCCCTGATAGTGCAGGGATATTTAAATGGACTCATCTGTTCCAAATGGAGGCTTCACCATCTGTTCTGTCCTTTTATTACAAAGAGAGAGGGGACCTAACTCACTGCATCAGCCTGTAAAGCCTAGCATTGAAATGATTTAGATGCATGTGTGTGTTCTTTATGCACCTGGTATGTTTTCCCACATACCAAACAAAAATCAGTGGGAAGACCTGTCTCTTGTAACCTAATAAATTCTCTGACCTACTGCCTTTATTCCTTTCTCATGGCAGCAGAAATTGATGGCCAGTAGCTTGCATTTTATTAGGACGATTATGACCCTGTTGCTGTCCTGCAGGAGTTATTATCTTTATTGGGCTAGCATTTTGTGATGTTACTTCTCTACAGAAAATGAACCTCAATTCCTATTCATTCCCTCTTGCTGGGCCTATATATGAATCATCACGGACAGAAATCTTGTAGGAGATGTGCTGTGGACCTATCAGATTGCATAAAAGCTCTGTTCTTCCCCAAAGGATGTCACACAATCTTTTCTAACACCACTTAGAGAAGACCAAAAACTTCAAAACACCAAAAATTGTATCATTTTTACTTTTTCAAAAGATAAATTTAGCTGTAGCTTAGGAAAGGCAAATTACCACTTCTCACACTCTCTGTAGCAGGAGACTGAGTGCACACTCAATGCAAGCGTTAATTCAAAGAAAACCCTCAGGTCCTACCTGTGTTGTAGCCCCTCCCAAGCGCTGGCCAGGGCCGATGGTTCTTCCAAAGGTTGCCCAAATACCAATCACTCTGGTTCTCCACTAAGCCAAGAACTTGCTGCCCTGGAAAATGACCAAATTGCAAGAAGATCATAAGATAAAAGCCAATCAATGGAAAACACACAAGACATCTGGAGTGGGACAACCAGTGGCAAGAGAAGGCAGAAGTTGGGGTGCTGCCTTCCTTCCATGCCTTCTGAAGAAGCTGCTTAGGTAACAAGACAGCAAGCCTGGCACAGCAAATTCAGCACGGCTCATTTCTTCCCTTCTTCCCTGGCTAGTCTGAGTAATTAAACACTGTGGGAACCTTTGTCATGCTGACAGAAATATATCACCCAGACAAATCTGAATGCTGCTTGATTTTGGAATACAATGATGGAGAATCCTCCTAGTGAGAATTAAGTGTTGGTAAAATGATCATCTAAAATGAAGATCTGTTCATACTCTGATGGAGATAATATAATTGAAGAACAAGGCTCAGTATAACAAGTTATCCTCTTCCCATGCTCCCCCTACTAGTTTCAGGGTTTTTTTTTTCTCAGTCACAAAGGAAACCCCTTTTGCTCAGAAAAATACTGGATTTGAGGAGTTTACCGACATAAGAAAGTTACATCATTTTAATATGAGTAATTTAAAAGTCATTTAGGTAAGCCTGTGTAAAATGCTGCATAGAAATTATGACTTCAGTTTTATTTTAGTTCATCTTACATTGATTAGCAGCTGGCTTCAGCTAGAGTAAAATGTATTTTAAATCAAATGTGTCTAGGAGGTTTGCACTGCTTAAAAATCAACCAAAATATGAATGTTTGTATAGATAAGGACTTAATTATGTATCCTAAAATGTGGTGTATAAAATGTAAATAAAAGAAGTGATTATAATGATGCTCTGGTAACAGAGGACAGAGGGAAGGGGAGAACTGCATTTGGATCTAGTCAGAGAAAGGAAAAGGAATGGTGCTTTGAAAGAGGGACATGCTCAGTGAGGGCACTGAGACTGGTACTGAGACAGACTGGAAATTATTTTGCAACCTTTTGAGAAAGCAATTAAGCATCATGCTTTGAAGGCTCATTTTCAAATCCCAGCTATGCTCATAAAATTGTGTGTATGGTCACAGCAGTGTACTGAAAGCCTGAAATGATCATTATATGTTGCTTACACAGAACCACAGCTGTAATACTAAAATTTCAGTATGGCCCAAGACAAGGCTGGGCTGAGAACAAGACATGAAGACAGATATGATTAATTCAATTTTCTAATTGGCTTGAAAGGTGATTGCAATACTCTCCTGTGGTATCTGTAATTCAGTGGAATGTCAGTAACCCGAGCGTGTCTCGAATGCTATTTCAAAGACTGTGAGCAGCAGTGATTGGCCAATGCATATAAAAAATAACCCAGAACACTACGAAAGCATTCAAGGAGTGAATGGAAATCAATCTAAAAATAACTTTGAGAGATTACCAAGTCTACTCCACACCACTCCAGCATCATCCTCCTCTATCCTAATGACAACATGTCACTCCTCATCAGACCTTATTTTCCACTAATGTCTCTTCTATTCCATTACATATTTATTATACCACACATATAATTTTTCACATTAGACCCCATAAATTGTTTTTTAAGAAGGTGGAAAATCTGGGGGAGAGCAAAAGGATCATACAAAAGACCCATTGGTGCTAGTGAAAACTGGTCATACTAACAGAGTGCAATGCACAAGCAAATGAAGGAAATTACAAGCTAGAAGCAAATGTATCCTAAGCACCTTTGTTCTTACAGATGAACCACAGCATCTCTCAACCCGTGAGACACATGGAACACATTGCAGAGTGCATGAGACATCACAAGCCATATACTGTGAGGAAATATAAAAGGGATCTCAACCGGCTGAAAGGAGCCTAAGGCAAAAAGAGGCTGAAGGACACAATTTAAACCAACACTTGTTGACTCCATGCTGGAAGTTTGCCTGTTTATAGCCACTCCCTTAAAGCTGAAGTAGAATAAATGAAGGTAAGAAATGACACTGGCTAGAAAAGGATGAGAAAAAAAAAACGAACAATAGAAAATGCAGGTGCAGCTGGGCTGGAATGGGTTGGCACAGTTGGTAGGAAGAGAGTGACCCTGCCCATCATTTAATAGCACATTTCACAACTCAGCAGTCCACAGATCCTTTTCAGGATAGTAGAGCTACCATCAAAAGAAATGTTAGAATTTCATTTGCAAGGAGCAGGTACCAAACTTCTTTACCATGGAGCATCAATCTGCTTTCATTATTTTAGCCTCACAAATTTCCCAACATGCTACAGACTATAGCCTTAAAACCAATGTGTAAGAAAAAATTAAAAATCTTAATGCTTGTTAATGGTTTTCCTTTCCCATGTACCAGTCCAAAATCTCAGTTCTAATTACTTACCCCTGAAATACTTATTTCTCAATTATTATTTCTCATGCCAAGATAAACTGGAAAAGGTTCAGGAAATTATGTTTGCATGTATTTACTGCAGCTGTATAATTTCCTTCCGCATTTTCCCTTTATTTTTGAAGACACCAGAACAAATCTTGCTTTCACCAGTATTCCCTGAGGTTTGATATGGGACACGGATGAAGGCAGGAATTAACATCATGTAAGCTTTAGGGCTCAGATACATGGATCAGATAATGTGACTTCCTGTGTATCATCTGAGCTGGAATAACTGCCTGTACACGTCCTTTTAGCTTGTCACAAGCGCACAGTAAAATGTGCGAGCTAACATGCTTTGGTTTGCTTTTGCAATGGCCTGGGAATGTGCACATGTTCATGTACTGTCCTAGGGTAGAGCATTATGCAACTTGTCAAGCTGTTGTAACTCTTACTGGTGCATAAAAGCCTATTAGGCAGATGTGATGGCTTGTCTCCCAAGCCACCTTGGAGTAAATTATGGAGATATGCTTTCCATCTTCTCTAGTTATATTTCTGTTTTCTCTAGGCTGGAATAGTGATGCTGTGTCTGCCAAAGAAGAATATATTTTTATTTCCCTTTACATTGTCTCTGTGATCTTAACTTAAGGCAGAAGTAATCCAGAAACCAGAACTTCAGCTGCATAGGAAATATTAATGTTTCCAAAAATGTTTTAATTCTGAATCAATATAGAAAAAAAAATCAAAAATATTTCCTGAAAGAGGTTCCCCAAATATTTTGATCTGAAGATATCAAAATAACGTCTATAAATGTACAACCATTCTCACGTTAAATAATACAAAACAACATGACACCTAATATAGATGCATAATATATACCCTATAGATTACATTGTTCCATGTATCTCAAAATTCAAACAAAAAAAATCCGAAGTTTTGTCCTTCCAATTGCAACTGACTAAAAATTCACCCAAAAGCTTTCACTCAGACCTTTAATCAATTTTTTTAAATGAATCAGTGTGAAAGTATTTGTCCACCACGAGCTATTTCCTTTAGTTATTTACTTTTTCTAGTGTATTACAAAGTTACAGACACGAGGCAGTGGCCAAAGGGATGCTTGGTGTCAAGCAGGGACGGTGAACAGCTCCCTGACCATGCACTAGCCCATCCCTCTGCCACCCTTCTGCCTTCCCTGCAAGGTGCTCACAGTTCTGCAGGAACTATCACCAGGTTCACTTCAGCTCTGATCACACCTCAGTCTGAACTCAGTTTTTTTGGGCAGGATAGACTAGAGTGGCCTCCCAGCATGGCCTTCTGGAAACAGCAAGCATAAAAGAGTTATGTGAGCTATCCTTCCAGCAGATGAGAACACGGTGCCTGCCGTAATGGATTTCAACCATTCAGCATCCTGAGCTGCCGGTTTCTTCCTCCTAAGAGTTATTATAATAAAATACCACAACTAACAGCAAAAGCTCTATCATTTTCTGTTCTGGTCCTGCAGTTATGATTAAGTGCACTCCTCTCAGTCTCTGTTACTCCAGGCACAAGTTAGCTTATGAAAATTAAGCTGTCTTTCTCACTTCTTCATACATCACCACTAACAGCCAGACAAGAGAAAACAAGGCTATGATTCTGGCATGACCACAGTGAAAAATTACCAGGCAGGCAGAATTACAGCTGGATTGCCGGGAATGGGGCTGAATGCTGCCTGGCTGTGGGATAAGACTTCTCCAGAAGGCAGCTGCAGCAACAGCATTTTGCACAGAACAGCTGCCTGACAGCTCTCGCATGATGAGAAGCTTGGCTGTTGCTGGGAAGAGGTTTCCATGGAAAAACAGATACTTCTGAACCTGACAACTCGATGCCTTCAATTCTGTTTTTACTTCACAGATTTTTGGTGGCTAATGGAGGGGAAAGCATTATCCTGTAACTCAGGCATTGGGGACTCCAGACCTTAGCTCAGCTCCCAGCTGTGATACTGATTTCTTGGCTGACACTGAACAGGTCACAGAACAGCCTCTTGCTCAATTCTCCCTTAATAAAACTTCACCCCTCTTCCACTTTGCCTGTCTCACACATTGCAAATGTAAGTCCTCAGGGTTAACGAGTGTGTGCTACTTTCTACTGAAAGGGTAGGAGCAGCAGCATGTGGCCAGGCTGAAGCTCCATCCAGCACGGAGCTGTCTCCAGCTGCAGGCAGGAGCAGCTGTGCAACACGGAGCACAACAGTGCAGCTGTATGGTGGCACTTCTTAATAGTGGTCCTCTGGATACAGTGACTAATGGCACATGACACATCTGAAGGAGGATCAGCTTTTATTTATGCTGGGTCTAGTACTGCTGCTTTTGTTTGGTGCCGATCTTGGTGCTTGTGAACAATATTTTCCTATTCTGCCCTAATTTTTTCCCAGTTTTAGAGGATTTCATCTTCCCTACAGTCTACGGTAGAAAGGACCTTAACTTCAGCTCTTGCCTTGAAGTATTTTGCTATTAGAAACAATAAAAATAGTAGTAAAAAATTACAGTTATTACAGCTACTTTCAACATCTTTAGTGGAAGCTTTTTTTTTTTTTGGCTTTTACACGACTCCACTGCAATTACAGTAAGAGCTATGGACCCACTGCAAACACTTCATGTGAGTTGCACTTTCTCAGGACATCAGACTGTTTCCAGAAAGGGGAAAATAAAAAGGCATTAAAGGGGAAGGGAGGGCTGGGATGCCACCTTCTGATCGCCCATGGCCAAAGGGTGAGCTGGTATCACAGAAGAGATCTGTTTCAGCACAGTTCTCCTGGTTGTTGGATTTGCAGTGGTTTAGTTGTATTTAGTAGAAGGCTTCAAAGTTAAAACGAAGTGCAAAGTATTTCTCAGCCTTTAAAAACATAGTAAGCAATTTCTATACTGTGGAGACTATTAAAGGAGAACAGAGCAGAACTCTGTCTTGCTACTCCTAACTGCTTTAACAGCCATGGCTTAGATCATTAGGAATTTAATATAGACATGAGTGCTGGAGCTGCAGCCAAACACTGCCAGAGCAATGCATGTCTTCAGTGTAAGCTGAAAGTGAGGAGAAGGACTCAACAAGAATTTAAGACTCAAGCTTGGCAGGATCCAGAACTGCAGCATTCTGTTCCCAAAATGGGACACAGAAATAGAGAATAAAAAACTGACAGAAGGGAAGAGGGGAAAATGTACATATTCTGAATGCTGGAAATATTCTAAATTGGCCAGTACCAAGCCTGATGAACACTGTCAGGACTAGTTGAATCTATACTTTTGCAATGAAGCAGGGTTATTTTCTGCATGACTCAGAGTTAAAATCTTTGATTCATGCCCTTTCCCTTTCTTCTGCTTCTCCTGATTTCTTTTCTTTAGCCTTTAAACACCTGCATAAGACACCCTTCCTTTTTGAAATGTGCGAGGTCACATCCTTAGCTGGTATAAATCAGCATGACTTCAATGAAATTAGTGTACTTAAGCTGACTGATACCAGCTGCACGTGTTGCACTTCAGGTTAAGTCTTGCCTGAGTGACTGACCCTTTCTTGATGGCCTTCCTGCCCTGACCATATATCGGTTCATACAAAATATGTGGTTTCTAAAATCTTTCACTTCTCCTGCCACATTTCTCATCCACCTCTTCAGATCACTGTCAAGTTCAAGCTCTTCATTCTCACTATTGCTGCCCTTTGCAATTCTTGCACTGTCTATATCAATTCATGTTTCTTCCTGCTCCCAAGCTCATTCCTCTCTTCTACTGCCATGTCCTCTCTCATTCCTAAAAGAAACTCTGTCTTCTCATGCAAAAAATGCCCTGACTTACCCCTGAAAATTTATTTCAAGCACAAAATCCCTCAGGACTTTCCTCTATAAACATTTTTAGAAATTTTATCATGAACCCAACATAAAATACACACATGAAATCTTGTGTGTGCTCTGTAACACAGTCTGACACCGTCTCATACATCTGTATGGTACAGGATACACTGTGTCCAACAGTACTGAATACTTTAACCTCTACTGTGCACTTATTTCACAGGTGTGCAAACTTGTAACAGATGTATGTTACTTGCATGCACACACTCACATACATACATACATACATGCATCAATATGTACAGATATGTGTGCAAATGCATAGTCTCTGCTGTGATGAACTTCTTTATAACACATAGAAATGCTTCACTTCAGGCAAAAATGCCTCCTGCAAAAGTTAAAACTTTTTTCTTGATATCTCATTTGCATTAAGTACATTGCTGTTTCCCAACAACCATTACTCCTTCTTAGTGGACTAAATACTCATGGAGAGAAACTGCATGGACAGTTGTTAAGGCACAGGTTGGATGAGAAGGAAGCCAAGGAGTAGCTCACTGAAGATAGAGCAGGACTGTCTCAGGAGAGGAGAGGCTGGCTACACAGGAGCACCATGTGGATAGTACACTGGTGCCAGGAGAAGAAGAGAGGATACAGGCAGTGAACACCTGATAAGAATGGATGGTAAATAAATGAGGCAGAGGTACATACAATATATGAAGGGCAGAGAAAATCAAGATGAGCCAGGGTGACTCAATGAAAGAAAAGAGCAAGTGAAATGAATAAAGGAAAACTCTGGTAATGCTGAAACAAAGATGTAAAGCAGTGTCATCAGCTGACTTCTGGATGTACTCAGAGGTGTGACAAGGGCAAAAGAAGTTAAAGCAACTCAGACCAGAGAAGAAGAATAAGTTGGCAAGAATCTATACAGAGAGAAACATGACAAGTGTTTTGTATGTGGTAGGAGGGAAGATTCAAAAGGCATACATAAAAGGTGATCGAGAGGATGAAGTGTAAGCAACTGGACTGAGAAAGGGTGAAGACCTAAATATGCTTCATCTTCATAAGGAAAGATGAAAGAATGAAATCAAGAGAAGAAAATATATTGGGTTTCTGCGCATCTTCTAGTGTCCTCCAAGGAGCTTGTTAGAAAAATTAAGAGGACAGTGAGAAGTCCAGCAAACCCCAGTAAAGCTAGTAAATCTATCATTAATGTTTGCAGCACTTTCATCTGCAGAATTTCAGGGAAATGGATTCTCAGCAGCTGAGCACAACAGAGTAAGTGCAGAAAAAACCTTTCATTTTGCAACAAAGCTTTTTGAGGTTTTCTGTGGTCCCTTCCAACCTGACCCATTCTGTGATATGCCCAACTCATCACCAAGAAATGTGCTCTGGCATGGAGTTTGGAGAAGAATGAAACAGTTGTGCAATTTTAAGCTTGAGCAGAAGAGAGGCCTATAGCAGCTTCATGGGCTGCTGATCCTGTCCTTCCTCACCTCAGTTTTAGGTCACTGTTTATAGTACAGATTGTCCCAGCAGTAGAACTGACATCTAATTAACAGCAATAGGAGACTTCACATGAGCCTTTTCCAGCTGGTAAATATTCTTTTCTACCCAGGCTGCAGGAGGTCAGCAAGATGTATCCACTGCTCTGACTACACACCTAAGTTTTTTATTCACACAAATGGCTTTTTCCTTATCATGGTGTCCTTTTAAATTTTTGATGTATTCAATGTAAAACCCCACTCTCTTGTAAAATCGAAAACTTCTTTCTCTGAAAGCTGCAAAACATCCTTGTGAACAAAGTCAATTCAAACCCACCACTTCTAACATTCAGGCATTGATTTGAGAGAAAGGGTCCAGAGTTTCAGGAACATACAAGGTATTAAAACCACTACTTGAATTTGGGCTATGAAGGAATAAGTGATCACTGAACAAAAAATGCTTTCTTTTTTTTGCTGCCAAAGATAATGCAATAAAACTGTGAAGAGCAGGAAAGTAACTATCCGTGCACTATGACTCTGCCTGTTTTAAGTGCATCAATTTCATAAAGAGGATAAGGTCCTGATATGCACACTTTTGTTGGCACAAAGCCCATCTGTGAATTGTGTCTCAGTCATGGGGAGCCAAGCAGCAGGATGCAGTGTGTGATCAGTAAGGCTCTGATGTGATGCCTTTCAGTAGTAGCACTTCATTAAGGAGAACTTACAGCAGGAGAAACTGAGGCTCATGGTGATGGAGTGACACTTCCACGGTCACTGGGGAGGTGAGTAGTGACCTAGGAACAGGTGCCAGGACTTGTGAGACCCAGAGCACTGATTTTAGATACCGAAGACTGTCCCTAATGATAGCCTAGTGCCTAAGCTGTCACTGCCAGTAATCACTCAGAAATTCCCACTCACCTCACCTTCGAGCAGCTGTCAGCTCACTGGGTCCACTGACGGCTGAGTTTTTCCTTGCCACATCTCTGAATGCTATGTTCTGCCCTGACATAGATTTACTTTGGGTACATCCCTTGGGATTCCAGGCATGTCTCATCATTTCCCTCTTGATTTCAGGCAGCTGCATTTTGCAGATGTTAACTGAACGACCTTAACTCATATTTGCACCAGGTAACAGAGGCTAGAAGTTGGCTGTTTGTCCCTCATTTTCACCCTATCACTGCATCACTACACTTCATCAGGTTTCAGTGATTGTTGCCTGAGGTTTCTGGAGCAGTAAACTTCTTTACTAGCAAGGAATTAGAGAAAGAGAGTAAGAGCTTCCTAATAGTCCAAAGACTGCTCAAAGAAACTCTACGCAGCTTCCTACTTCATTTCCTTTTGGGCAGTTATCATGCATAAACAGCAAGATATTAAACCCCCTTTCTTTTTATTTAAAAGGAACAATCTTTTAAATTGATTGACATACCAGGAATGTTTGTAAGCAAGAAATCAGTGTATGTATCACAAGTACTTTCCCCGAGAATCAGAGAAATCCCCAAATGTAGAAGCAGAGGTGGCACCCCCCTTCACCTCCCCCCAGATGAACAAAATGAAAAGGACTGGCTTTCTGGTAACAATTTAAAAAAATCCAAAAAAATCAGGGAAAAAACCTCACTTATAGAAAAGGGCTGTAGTCATCCACTTAATGTGAAAAAGGTTGCCAAGTTATGGTATGTGGTGTTGAAATCCAACTATGTTGACATTATTTTTCCCCTCTGTTGGGTTCAGTTCTGTTAAAAAAATAAATAAGCTTTGCATTTCCCTTTGGCTATGTGGCTTTACCAGCCTCTGCAAATTTTTCCATATGAAAGTTCAGGAGTTGTCTCTTCAGTAGACACATACTGCAGTAAGATGATGCTACCTGCCTAGCACTTCTTGCCAATGCTATTAAGGACACTTACTACAGTGACAATTGGTTTGTGTAAACAGCTCACTTTATCCTTTTAATTATGGACTTCAAGACAGGTTAGCTGCTAAGAATTATTTATGCATCAGGAGTATCAGACAGCAAGATGACACAGCAAATATTTGTTCACACCTAACGATTAAGCACAATTAAACCTGTATCAGGAAATAGGACAGAGCTTTGATACCAAACAACAACCTGCTGCTTTGCATCTTGAGCCTACAGAATAATAGATGCTTCTGCCTGATACTACAAAACAGTGGCTGTATCAGATATCTCATGCTTTAGTGATAAGCTCAAGAGTCTTGGGATCTGTTCCTCGTTCTTATGTTGACCAGCTGTGCAATCACAGATGGGTCACCTCTTCAGTGAGCTGCAGCCTCTCTAAATAGGGCATGATTCTGCACTCAGGCAGTGGAGAAGAAGAAAAGAACAACTTGGAAAACAGAATAGAAGTGTTGCAAGTTATTTTCTCAGCAAGAGATGGAGCACTGCAAATACCTAATAAACGTGCAGAGAACTGGTCTTAAATTTGAAAACAACCATCTTTTCTCTATACCCTTCTCTGTCTTTCAACCTGGAGACATCTGGATTTAAAGGGCAAAGTGGTTGAGATGTTCTTTTGCTGAAAATGAGTCTACTTGTGAACTCAACTTGAAATCATACATTGCATTGACTCAGTTTTGCCAGCATGTCCAATACTACAGAGTCACAACAGGCACAAAAAATAAATTACGTATCCACCTTGAGCTCAAGTTAAGCATAGTACCTTCAGCTCCAAGAATAAATCATACAGGATGTCTTGTAGATTGCTAGCAAGCATTAGTTAGTTTCCTTAGTTAGTTTACTTTCTTAGTTTACCACTGTTTGCTACACATATGACACGTTTTGCTAGTGTGACAACGAAGCAGTTAACATTCCTGAGGCAAAATCCAGTAAGGCTTGGAAAAAGCAATAAACCCCCCACTCTCCAGTCTTTTGCAGATCAGTCTTTGTGGACAGTTCCAGAGGTTTTAGGTTGTTAACACAAGTCCATCTCAGCACCGACATTTCTCTTTTGTCCCTGTTTATTGGCTTAGTACTGAGTGATTCCTGCTGTTCTGAAGATTTCCAAGCAAAGAAGAAGAAGGCTGTCTCAACTGAGTAAAGGCATAAAAACAAGTGTTAAGAAAATTGGCTTAAGTTCCCTCTCCCCCTCTGTTGTTTAATTATTTAGTTAGTGCAGGTCTGGCTTTAATTACGATAAACAGATGAAAAATGTGAGGCCAAGAGTACACAGAAAATAGAGAAGTTTATCACACAGCCCTGAGTCAGAGAGCCTTTAAAGTGTTGCAAAAGAGTTGAAGTCCAAAGGCAAAGAGGTGAGAGATTTGCAGAAGGCACCAGTTTCATTAAGCAGATCTGTTGATGATAAACGGGATGAAAGGGCAAGACTTGCTGTCCACTGAAACACAACATGTCCCATAATGTATTCTGCACATCATATCGTTCAAGCCTCTAATATTTCATTCATTGATTTTATTGTCAGATGGAAAGGCGCTTGTTCCAAGTGGCATTTCGTGAGACAGATGGGGAGAGACCCAGAGTTCATCACTGGGAGTTTGCTCACTGGATAATGCTGACATTATACGGTAAAAAGCAAAGAGAGGGCAGAAATCTACTGGTCCTAACGTTCAGGAAAGTCTTTTTGGTTCTCCTCCTGGAAGCTGAAGGGCTTTGCACCTGGTCAGACTGCAGACTGCCTCGCATGTCATTCGCATCTATGAAAAAGCATCACCCCAATTTCTCACACAGGCCCTCCCTCCCTCTTCTGGCTGTGTGCTCCTTCCCCTACATTAGTATGTAAAATATCACACTAGCACCCCAGAAACCCCACAGACTCATCCCCTGTAATGAGGTCAACTCGTGTGGACCTTCTAAAAGATTATATGCAGGAGAGGCAAGATGTAAAATGGATTTAGGCTGAAAATAGCTAGCATTTGCTGGGCTTTAGTAAAACAACAGCATCTGTAGGCAGGAACAACAGCAGAATTTAAAATGCCTGAATGGTTAAAACAAGGTGCCTATCAGCAGCTTGGAAAAGCTTTTGTGAACTGCTTTATTAGTTATGTACAGGAACTCCACCTAGATTTAAATTCAAACAGCAGTGTCCCTTTATTAATCTGAGCCTAATTTTACCGCTTTTTTTAAAGTGATTTTTATAGCAAGGTTTAGCACACAAGCTTTGATTCAAAAATACTAAAGAATCAAAATGATCAGCTCAAATATTGAAAAACCTTCATATTTCCACAGTAAAATGAGAGAGGGGCATGAAAGTATTAAGAATTCTGAGGACATCGAGAAGCAGGAAGCCAAGTGTGCAATTGCTGCAGGAAAGCATGCAAAGGGCAGGAAATTCTGGTATCCGCTAATCCCCTTAATCCCTACTAATGCGTGAAGTGTAAGCAACGTCTGTTTTATGAAGTATTAAAATGCTGTTATGAATCTTGAATCTATCTTGCATCTCAATGAATTTTGTAATCAAAAGGGTAAAAACAGCAAGTCAAATATCAGTAAATTTCTATTTACTTGTTTTCCTCTTCACCTGTCTAAGGACAAGATGGAAAACAAAATTAAAACTGAAATCTGTAAAATGGATTTGGCTAACTCACTCTGTCATAACCACAGATGTTAGACAGCACACTGTACCTGCTCTTAAAAAAGGGAATAAATGCATGAGATAAGTACAATAAAATTATTCACAGCCTATCTGTATTATAAACCTCTTCTGTGTTAAAGAAGAAATAAACTACAAAACAAAGGGCTTCCCTCTCTGTCTTCCTTGGGTAGGAAAAAACGAAGTCCCTTACTCATCAGGTAATCACATGACAGACCAGACCCTTTATTGGCTCATAGTTCCATGCAGTGGAAACTGATGTCACCTTTTGTCAGTCATGCTGCATAGCCATTAAGCACCATAATAAATACAAATTGCAATAGAAACACAATTAATACTTTAGCAAATGAAAAATGGATTGCCTTTCAAGTACTAAAAACCAGCAAGGAGTTAATATATGCATTTGCAGATTAGAAAGGCAATAAACCAAAAAGAGAATGATAGAGTGATATAGAAGACAATTTTGGCTGCATATTGGGAAGATCAGTAAGACACAGTTAAATGTAGTGATGAAATCTTTACTTCCATTGGATTTAACACTGTGAGAATTAATTCAGACCTCAGTCACATAAACGCTGCAGAAGGAAGCACACTGATTTGAGAAATTACCACCCCACAGCAGGAGTTACTGCCCACCCAGTTCATCTCAGTGTCCAGCCACCTGGGTTAGCTGCAGCCCTCTTCACTGCTCCTCTACAACGGCTGTATGGAGAGTGAGAGGGACAGTAAGTCCCCATAAGCCTGTTAATATAGCTCATGAAAAAGTACTGAAGAGATTATAGCAATAATTTCTTAAATCACTCCAAACAAAATTGTCAGGACATCAGTTCATGGCTCCAAAAGCATCCAGTAAATGAGACGTTTACAGATAATCTGTTCTAATCTCTAAAAAAGGTAAATCCTTTGGTAGCACTGAGGACAGATTTGTGCAAGACTCCCTTCAGTATCTCACTTTAGCTTCCACCTCTGCCCTTTTAGAAGGCAAAACTGATCTTCCTTCTCCATGATTCCTTCCTGGAAGTAAACAAACATTGTACTCTCTTACAAAATCCAATTGTGTAGTCCCACACAGACCTGCCTAGGATTTACTCTTCACAAACAAGAGATAATGTAGGTGGTTCTGAATAACTTGCAATATCATCTGTGCACAAATGTATTCTAATTACCTCTTATTTTAATCCATCCACATTCAGTCACCTTCTATTACAGTGTTGTAAGTGACCCCCTGGGGCATTTCTTAACTCCCAACTTCATTAGCACTACTTTTAGCTTGGACCTACACTTGATTCCTATCACACCCTAAGCATTTTCAGAAATGAACTTCTTGACAAAACTGTTTTCTGTCTAATTTGTGACATTTCCTCTCCGAGTTCAATGCTGTAAGACAGGGATAGTCAGCTGTACTTTGTAAACTGGAATAAGAAATAGAGGGATCATTTTCAGTGGTACTTACATACAAAGCAACAAAAAAGAGCAGAACACAAGACCCCCTCTGTAACATGTGAAATGCTAGTTTCTGTCCTTCTGGAGTAAGATGTGACCTTCTGACTGAATTTGAACCTCTTATTTTGTCACTTAGCCTCTGTCCATTAATTGCATGAGGAAACAAACTCCAAGGCATAGATAGATCAGATTCTGGGACAACGTTCCATTTTTTATCACCACATGAAGAGCAACTCAACTCCTGTCTTTCCATGAAAGGAAAATAAACCAATTCCCATTTAAGCTTACAAGATCAATGCTGCAAGGAAGTGAATTGTGTGAGTATGTCTGCACTAAAAGAAAGAAATATTTATGTGAGATGTGATTTAAGACACAAAGGCATTAAAAAGAGATCATTATCTGTTTTGGAAGTGGAGAAAAGACCTTACATATATCATTATCAGATTCTGATCAGCTCTAGAAACTGAAAAGTGCTAATGTTATTTCATTTCCCAACAGATGGGAAGGTTCACCCCTCAGAAAGACTGAATGAGGGCTGACTCAAGAACAATAATAAATTATTAATTTGAAGGATTTTTTCCCTCCTCTTTTCTTCCAAGTCCTCTAAGCTAATTTTGTAGCTAATGCAAGGACAGATCTGAGGGAGTAATTATCAAGCAGGTACAACAGGATTAAGTAAACGCTCTATGACAAGACAATGCTGAACTTCTTGCACTGAACCACTACATAAATTATTTGTGGCCAGGATTAAAGTATTTAATTAAATCATCTTTGTGTAGATGAAACATGAAAATCATTTTTTGAATTGCTGCAAGAGAGAAAAACACCTCCCTTCATTTGCTTCTTACAATCTATTGAGTTTGTAGTTCAAAAAAAAAAAAACATCAAAACAGCAGTGACTCACTGGCAAGAGCATTAGGATAAATCGAACTACCTTGAAATTATCTCCTTGCATACTTTTCTCCTCCAGCCAAGATGATTGTAATGTTAGGCAAATGCAGTACTGGAAAAAGGACAGCTTCCAGACCAGAAAGGTAGTGTCCCTCCATGATATGAGAGGTTTACACACAGGAATTCTTCTTAAAGTAAAGCTGACAGTCTTGTCTTATTCAACATTAGCATTCTGCTAGACGACTCTGAGGGAGAAAAGGGATTGTCATGTTTCTGTTTTACAAAAACAGCAATGAGAAGTAAGGAAACCTTGCTACTTAAGAATAAGTGTGTGTAGAACAAAGGATTTTTTGACCCCTGAGAACAACAAGGGGAAAACCCATCAAATTTAAAACATAGCTCTTCTTCCTGAGATTTATTTTCGACAGTACCAGAAGCTAGAACCAACACTGCAGAGTTGCTCGGTTAAGGTCAGTAGGTCCAAAATATTCTCTGCCCCTCATTGCCCACACCAGCAATTTTGAGACACAGCTAACCTAGGAGAGGAGAACTGAGAGACAAGTACCTGGAGTTCTTAGGGACTGCACTGAAGAACATCTGAGGCAATGGCTGAGCTGGGGCAGAGAGAAATTTTAATGTTTACATGAAAATGTTTTTTAAAGTGACATTTAGCAAACTGTTTTGAGAAATGAACATCTGAACGTGGTTTGACTTCATTTGGCTGCAGAATTGAATGGAATAATCTACTGGTGGATAAAATGCAAGGATTTGGACTTAATTCTCTAGCCACTGTCAACTAGGATGGAATGGCTTCAAGCTATTTCTTTTTATTTGGACTAGTATCTTGGCTGGAAGAAAGCCCAGTGGGGAAGAACTGTGTTGGTTATTAATGCAAATCCTTACTATCTCCCTTCAGAAGAGAAAGGTATTGTCATTTTTCATACTGGATGTCTACTTCTTATTGCAGAAAGCAAATCAATCCTCTTTTTTTTTTTTTTTTTCCTTTTAATTGCAAGCCATAACAAAAAAGTAGAAAAAACCAATCATTTGTACAAAACCATTACAGATGCATCAAAGAAAAAAGTACTGTGAATTGATTTTTTAGGTCTAACAAACCTTGTCAAAATCTCTTCAAATGACAACTAAGATGAAAAATCTACCTCCAGCTAAACTTTATTATTCCCTCTGCTGCATGGATGCTAAAACAAATAATTTTCCGAAGGGAAAAAGAAAGGAAGTTACATAAAGGAAGTATTATAAATTTTTCTTATGATTTCTTTTCAGCTCTACTGTTGAAGAAACAGCCCATGGATTCTTTGCTCTCAAACCCAGCAAAACCAGTTAACAAATGTTCTATGTGAATAGTTATTAAATGAAGAGTCTATGTGAATATATGTGCAATAAAAACCAAGCCCTAACATTCAGTAATTTCTGTGAGTTTTTGCTCACATAACTATACACACACACGTGCATGTGTGGCAGAAACTAGATCAACTCTGCTAAACAATGTAACAAAAAAGGATTCTCTCTAAATAATAATTTCTGGATATACTCTCTTAGTAAGTCACTGTGAACGAGAGAGAAACTAACACTATAAATATACCTGTAACAATAACTTGTACTGGGGGGAGGAAATATGGAAACAAGCATATGAAACTGCTAATGGAAATGAATTCTACCTAAGAATTACAGAGTGGAGGTCTCTAGTAAGCTCCAAGGTGTATGATACTGCACATTTTAAAATGTTTCCACAGTATAATCCAAAAGTGATTTAAATACTTACAGCAGCTTTCATAAGAAGTTTGATGTATTTCTTCTGGACCACTTAACAATCATGAGCTGCTGCCTAATTTCCTTTCCCATCATTACATACTGTCAGTAAATGCATGTGTGTTAAATTTAATTTTTCTCCTTTGTAATTAGTCTTGGTCTACCTGCCTGACATATTAACTGATTCTACAATCTCACATTTGTGACATCAAATCATGTCCATGGTGACAGATTGAGACGCATTCCTGAATAAGAGTGGTAAGTGGGTCATATCTGACTGGGAAGGGGAGAAAAATTCCATCCCTCCTTTATATATGTTTGCTTTGATTAGGCTGATCAGTAACTACAGGAAGACACGACTGTGGTACAGTTCATCTGCTGGGGAGCTGATAACCACAGAGGCTTGTGAGAAAGTTTTTAAGGTTATTGTAGGTGATGGAGACTTTAAGAATATGTCAATCACTTTTTGAAGATTAACTAATTTGATTCGTAACTTCAGACTTAGTTCAGTACATAACTTAGTTCATTGATTTTTAAAATTTTTTTAGTGGGCTGTTCTGAAGAATATGCCACTTTACAGCCATGTTGCAATAGCTTTGAACATTAAGTTCAATCTAGACTTGACGCTGGAAAATCTCTGGTCCCTGTCCCTTTGCACAAGGAATTTACTCTCTTCTCAGATTTATTTCCATTTATCAGCTTCAATTTGTACTGTAGACCATACTTGAGCAATGAAACTGTATCTCACATCTCTGGATCTGGATTAAAATTTGATGTGTTCTGCTGCACGGGCACGTGTGTCCTTGGATAATATCTGTCAAGGCTGCTCCAGTGAACACCAGTACTGTCAAGCCCTTGAAACTTGCCAGCACTTCTGGCTTTGAAGGGCAACTAAATAAACTACACTTAACAGGGTGGTCTTATATGCCAGCAATAGCACCTGCTGTGATTCCTGATAAAGGGGATTCAGTGGTGTGAGTCTGTGTGACAGGGAATGAAGACCCTCCATTTACACAAATTGACTTGAAGGAGTAAATATTCAGACACAGCAAGCAGGTATGACTCCTTTTATCTCAAATGGAGCCATTCTAACTTGTACCAGGTTAGAATTTGGCTCACTGAATTTATACTACAGAAAAATGAAGTGTTTTTCATGTATTTTCTGGGTTTTATATATTTTCTCATAAAATCACCGGCTGTTGGCTTTGCTGCTGATTAGCAACCTCCCACTTTCCCGTTCCGGGCAAGTTGGTGAGGAAAGCTGTCAGACCAAGAACAGAATTGCTGGCAAGGCACCCTCTGGCCAAGGCACGCTCCATGGAGCACACGCTGTGTAGGAGAGGCTTTGCCATTTGCGAAACTGGGCTTCATGAATTCTGATCCAGAATGGCCTGAGTTTAGTTCCTTAGAAGAGCAAGCTAAATTAAAACTAACAACTTTCCCAAGTGAAAAGGAATCCAACCACTATTTTTGAAATGCTACCAGAATGGCATAGCAGGATGTGTATATTGCTGTTTGATCACTGTGAGAGTACATCTAATTTGATGTTTTCATGGAGAGAAACTCTGCAAGCAGAAAGTACCAGAATCACGTGTGGCGTTAGATGTTAAATTTCACAGGAAATGGTAGTACTTGCCCTCTAAAGTGTCTGACAGCTATCATTCAGGTGTACAGAAAATAGCATCTGAGAAACCACAAGGAAACCAGACAGCTACAACTTAATGTATCCTCAGAAAACCTTTTGTGATTATTCCACTGAGGCTAAACTGAGATAAATCAGAGGGAACTACAAATTCCTGGTGTAAAAAGGGCTCAGTGAGGAAAATATTTATTCCTGTGAACAATTTATTTATACCGTGGGAGCTTATCCAGAACTAGGGGCTATACAAACACACACCTTGTAATGCCTAGGCAAGACAGAATGGGATGGAGAAAGGAACCCACAAACAGAACCCAGGACTGCAGAGGCAGTAAAGTGCTCACCATGTCTGCGGCAGAGCTGGGAAGCAGAGCTCAGATCCCTGCTGTTCCACTTGGTGGAATTGCTCTTCTCCTTCTCAATCCCTCTATGGATTTTCATCACCTTATTTCATGAGCAACAAAGTTTGCCAATACACTGTGACAATGTTAATGTGTATAAATC
The DNA here is from genome assembly GCF_965178545.1 of Coloeus monedula. Lineage (NCBI taxonomy): Eukaryota > Metazoa > Chordata > Aves > Passeriformes > Corvidae > Coloeus > Coloeus monedula. The sequence continues at coordinate 23,072,953 of NC_138784.1, forward strand.
ACAAACCTTTTTTCTTGTTTCAACAGAAGAGTCTAAACAGTTGCTAAGATTGCAAATTAGCTCATCTCTGCTTAAAAGATTAACTTTTTAGAACTTTTGCAAATCAGTGAATTTGAAAGAAAAAAAAAAGACACATAATGCTTTACACCAGAGGGAGTAAAGTCACTCCCCCAGCAAAGCTGCTTTCAACTCCACGTTCTGCTAACAAAATGGTAAAGGAAAAGCTCTCTGCACCAACTTATTCATGTCAGACACGACCTTGGGAAATGTTTTGTAACACGTCAGAACACAAAGAATACAGAATTCAGTAATTAGCAAGCATGCAGAGATTATATTGATGTTTTATACATATTGGTGGGTAGACAAACAAAGGAGGGACAGCAAACAGGAATACTGAAACCACAGCAGGCTGGACAGTCAGGTTGATGAGAGCAGTTAAGAAGATTAATGTATACTCTAAACTGAACTCCTCTAGTCATTCAGTGCTCAATAATTTAAAAGACAATGCCAGTGGCTTCATTTCAAGGTGACAGAAAATTCTGATGATGAAAGACGCAGCTGAAAACTTAATTAAAAAGCAAACAGGCTGAAGCTCCCATGTGCCTAAAAGGAAGTGACAGCATTTAGGAAACAGTGGGGAGGGATTATTATTTAGATAGTTCACTTTATTAAATAAAAGAATTCAAAGAGAACTAGTAACAACTTTTCCACTCTAGTATCCTCAATAACGTAAGATGATTACTCACTGACTTAATGAGAAAAAGTTTGGGGCTAAAGAGAAAGCAATTAAACTGACAGATCTGCTGCTACCAAGAACAGATATCCTCAACATGAAGAGCTAGGATGTATTAAATGACCAGAATAATTCATGAACATGAATGAAGATGAGGAAGAAATGGATGACAGAATTCACATCTTCTCTGCAATAATACAAGAGGCAGACCAGTGACAATCAAACTGACAGGTGCATGGTCAGATGGACACAGAGGTGACATACTCCTAATACTCATAAAAAATTGATCAAAATTATTATACTAACAGTTTTTGACATGTGAGAGCTCAGAAATTTGAGCAAAAGAGGCCAAAACTAGTTTTCTACAGAAGCTGGTTTCCAGTTAGCTCCTCTCTCTTGCTGCAAACCCTTTTAACCTGCTGAAGTTTAGCTACAGAACTATCTTAGTGTTAAGAATTTTTGAGTTGTGGGCAAGAGCTTTTTTTCCTAGGGATCCTCGAGCTCTGTAGCCTCAGGCATGCAATGTCTGCCATAGCCTGTGCCAGTGGGGAGCAGCAGCAGTTCGTCATGGTCAACTGTGACATTTTGCTGACTGCTCCATCTTTTTCCCAGTCCTAAACTCAATGATCTTAAACTTCAGCCTTAATTTCAGCATCAAAGGCCTAAGAGGAAGTTAGTACTTCACATATCCTCTGCACTTGGAAAGACCACATTTGGCAGATACTGTTCAATGAGGGGGATAAAAGAGGATGCTGGTGGAGAGCAATGCTTGGCCCTGAATCTATTAGCCAGGACAGGCTCTGATGTTATCTGCCCTAACTCAATGCTGTATCTCAGTGCATCATCATTTTCCATCTTGCTGAAGTCAATGAGAGTACTCATGAGCCTTTACACTTCAGCCTATGATTAAGTACTTCACTAAATAAGGTCATTAAATTTAAATTGTAGATGCTTGCTAGGTACTCCTGAAGGTTGTTCTCTCACCTGCAACATAATCCCTGCAGGCTCATGGCTGGCAAAACAAGTGGCTAAATAACATCCAAATCTGTGTGTCAGCAATCCTCCCACTAAACTTAAAGACACGGGAAATTGATTGATTCAAGAGGGAGCTGTGTTTACCCTAATGTTGATGTAGGAAGAACAGTAGCATGTTATGGCTTGTAGAAAAGGCTGAGACACACAGAAAAGGAAAGGCAGATGAACCTGGCATACCACAGTATCTGGCACAGATAGCTTAGTTGGTTTAAGTAGCAAAAGCCTTACAACTGTGTTATGCAGTGTTTTGCCACTGTGTAGTTTTGCCATTTCTCAGTAGGAACAATCAGTGCAACAAGTATTTTATCAGAGCAGTTCACTGGCTCAGGTACGTGTGCATATGTTGGCCCTCATACAGATTTATCCTAAAGGATTAACACAGCAGTTCAAATGCTACCAAGCTATTTTCACTCCTTTCTCTTCAGCATGCACACCTCAAGGCAGCCCTCTACCCTGCTTCCTACTCCCAAACAGGCTATCAATCATGATGAAGGGTATGCTAAAGCCATAATGCAGATAACAGACCATTAAAAGCTCAAATGAGACTACTAAACATGTTTCATTAATCATAGCACAATCCAGTCTTGAACCAGGAGCTACAGATTTGGCAGGTCAGTAATGGAAGGTTTCTTTCTACCCGATTCTAGTGAGTGGGAAAGGGAGAACAGCTCCTGAGCTGGTTGCCTAAAATCTTCTGCCCTTCCTCCTCTTCCTCGGGTGCACATGACCTGCGAGGGTTACATTGCTGGGAAAAGAGAGTGAGAGAATAAAGAATAAAAATAAGAGAGCTGCTATGAAAAAAGAGTGTGAATGCTCTTCAGAGAGCCTGGGTTCTCAAAGGAGCCAAAACACCCACAACTCACACAAATTTTAGTAGCAGCACTTCTGAAAAACTGGCCAAACTGGCTCCTTCTCCCTGGCAAGGGGTCTTTATTTAGGGATTTGACAGAGTATCAGAAAGATCTGTTTTCTTCTAGAGGCCCAGACTTCAGTGCTGATCTCACCAATGTAAAAGCATAGCGGTGAATTTTAAAGAAAATGCTGTAAAAAAGAGATGTCCCCTTTGCACCACTTCTTATTCATGTTTGGCTTTTTCCAGTAGCTTTCCAAGCCCTTTTCAGAAAAAGTCAGCAGGTTACCTGCTAGGCAACTGCCAGGTGAGCAAGAGCTACCTGCTGAACACATCTAGCTATTTAACACTCCTGATGCCATGTGCCTCTACATAATAACTTCAAGTAGGGCACATGTTTTTGGGTTTTCTGACTCTGGAAGCAGGTTGGAGAAGGTGGTTTCAGCAGAGGCTGTTTCCTTGGACAGCAGAGTCAGAAGACACTCAAAAAGACTCTAATAGTTAACTGGAAGATGCCAGAGGATGCCAGAACTAAAGGGGCCTAACAGAATGGGTTTCAAGTTTAATTCTAGTGGAGGATTTGAACCAACAAACTTCTTGCAAGGAGGCAGAGCTTTTTACCTTAGTTTCACCTCATTGTGGTCATGCTGAACTCCATGGTTTACTCTTATAAAAGCCTTTCAGATGAGCAGAAACATCGGTTATTGACATTGTTGGATGGGTTTTACTATGGAATGTTAAAAAGTGGGAAAGAAGTATTGAATACAGAACAAGAGCTTTCAAAAACACAGCAGCAGAAGCTTGATTATGCCAGATACTCTCTACTCTATTTTTGAGCTTGTTCTGTTCACAGAAGCATGTATTTGATATGTTATCACTTAATTCCTGTATACTAAAATGACAGCTTCTATTCTGATAATGTGTGCTTCAGGTAGGATTCTGGAAGATTTTAATCTACCAATTAAAAGGTAGATTATTAACATACTTTTATATGTTAATAAACCCCTGATTCGTGTTATTTGTTTTTAATGTTGCCTAATATTTTAAGATTGGCAGAATCTACTGCCCCTACTTGTGCCCTGCCAAATGGAGATGGGTTTAGAGGACTCAAAATGTCCCTACTGAGAAATTTCTTGAACAGACTGTGCTTTATGGCAGGGGTTGGAAACACTCCTAAGCATTTGGAGAAATTAATTTCCGACAATTAATTATGTCTCTACAGTACAGTATCTTCCTTCCTCTACGGGGCTAGGCAGCAGGAGCCCCACAAATACCTTGGAGGTGTTTATTAATACTGCATATTCTAGAAGTATCTAATAACAGGAAAAAGTTGGTGGTTTCTGCTTTTTTTAAAGAGCAAGCTTTTTGCTCTTACAACTGCTGAGAAAAGCCAGGAAGTGTAGTATTAATGAGCCAGACAACAAACAAGAACTGTATACTTTTCTTTTTTCTTAAAATCATCATTTTTAAGTAGGTCTCCTGATCTTTGAGGGTTTTACCGTAGTAGACTATCCCCTTTAAAGTAGGTTTCAGGAATTAACCTCTCAAAGTCAGAATTTCAGGTCCACATATCACTTCTTACCTAGGTGTTTTTTCTCCTGGGTGCAGAAGGCTATGATGATACCTTTATGTTTTTTGTCACAGCTATATGCATATTTTTCAATGCCAGCGTTTTGCAACAGAAGTGATATTACTTTGGTAGCCATCAAAAGTTCATGGAGCTCACCAGGATACAATAGAGATGAAGACATACTGGTCCCATACTGAGAGCTAACTGGCAGCACTTCCTATACCTGTGCTGTGTGTTAACACCAGTGGGCAAAAAACCACCACACACAGTCCATCACTCACTTCCCCTCTCCCTCAGTGGGACTGGGGAGGAGGAAAGGAAGAATAAAAGCAAGAAAACCTGGGGGTCCAGACTGAAAAAAACCTAAAACCAAAAAGCAATTGTTTAATAAGTGACGTAGAAGAAGAGGGAAGAGAACAAAAAAACCCAAAACAAGTGATGCCGAGGTCCTTCCTGTGCATAATTGATGCCCAGCCAGTTCTTAATCAAAAGATGTCTAGTCCCCTAAAGCCCCCTCTTTTCCCTTTTAGAGCTGAGCACGATGCTGAATGCCATGGAGTAACTCTTTTGTTGGTGAGAGTCACCTGCCTGGTTGTGTCCCCTCCCAGCCTACTGAGTGCCCACCAACTGTGGGGGCAGAGCGAGAACCGGGGAAGGCCTTGATGCTGTGCAACCACGGCTCAGCAAAAGCCAGAACACAAGTGTGCTGTCAGGACTGTTTTGGTCACAAAATCTAAACCCCAACACCATATGAGCTGCTAAGAAGAAAATTATTCCAAGGAACTGGTATTTCAAGGAACTTCCCTGTTACCTGCATACACAGCTCAGATTAAATGAGACTGGTAAACAAAGGGGTCCAAGCCACGCTAAACATTTTAGATTGGAGCGAGCATTGGAACTATTGTGTCCTGGACATCTTGTCTTTGCTTGGGTTTTGCTGCACTTGATCTTTCAGGAGACCTGCCAGTGTCACACGGACACTGCTTGCAAGCAGCTGCCCATCTTTGGAGCTCTGTCATCTTTCTCTGTCTGAGAATCTGCTCGGAGGGATTTACTGCTCTGTTCAGCCATCACAGCCTACTGCACGTGGGGTTCTTTTGCTATAGTCTTTTTCTAGACATTTCACAGACCCTTGGGTAAATGTGACCCAGGTTTTGAGTGAGGAAGTGAAAATGTTAAAGGGGGTGGGAAAATGCAGGAAAGTATTTTACCAGTATAAGACTGCATGAGTCATGTAAGGTGTATCAATAATTAAACACTAAAAAGAATGAAGCAGAACAAGTGTGGATTAGAGGTGCATCCCAAATATGGGCTGGAACTAATGAGGCTTTTTACCATCAGAGAAAGTTTATTACATGTACTTCAAAGGGAGCTGACTTAGTGAGCAGTGGAGGTGGGTCAGATACATCCTTTCCACTGACACTCAGCATAAAATGAGAAGCATTCATAACAGAATGGCTGAACTGGCTATGAAAATAATAATCCATGACTTTGGAAAATTTTAAAGAGAGGATTAAACCCAAAAATAAAAAGAGAGGGAAGGGAAGGGAAAAATGGCATATTAAATAAAAACAGAATCCTGTACTTATTTCACAGCTACCGAAAGTGTGTGCTGACGCCATACATGCTCCTCATTCTGACCTCTGGCCAGGTCCATAAAACGTGACCTGCGATACACCAGGCTGTTAAAATGCCTCTACTCTCTACAGCTGAGGCTGCCCAATTAAATGTTAACAGTACTGAAAGTGGGGTAAAAAGCACCCTGATTACCAGTGTAAGTGCCATTACATCAAGAGCTACTGCAGACAGCACCAGACCAGAAATGTTATCCAGAGACCTACAGGGACAACAGTGCAGATGAGGAAATTAGAAAAAAAAAATCATCATGCAAAAGGTACAACTTAATAAGCTTGAGGAATAGAAACCCAGAGAGAAATACTGAATGGGGTGAAAATGGGTAGAAAGCAGTATATTAGACAACACAGAGGTATGATCTGTTGTGCTTTTCCCAGGAACTGAAAGACAGGAACTGCTTGGTTCTTGTTGCACTTGTGAGGCTGCCTGGCACTCAGCCCCTACTTGAGTTAGACCCTCCTGCCTCTAATGCCGAGTCTTGCCTGAACTTTGAGTAGTGTGGAAAGAAAAAGTGCTGGTCCTTGCTGACAGCAGACAGGTATACCACATCTGTGCAGCACCAGATTTCTAAAATGCCCTTGTAACAGAGCTATACAGTCAGACAAATTCAGCTGCTTCTCTTGCACCCCACTGCTAAATCTCCTTGTGATTCTTCACAAGAAATCACATCAGTTTGCAAGTGAGTAATTAATAACCTGCCACTGATACTACACTGATGCAATGGCATTTCAGGAACAGGACTGTGCCACTATAACATGAGCTACAGTGTGTGGAAAAGATACAGGAGACCCTTAAACTACAGCTCAGACATAAGTAGACAAATCCCAAGCTATTCCAAGCTAAATGAAAGCTATCTCAACTTCTCTTTCACGATCACCAAATTTATCCACATTTCACAGTTTCCGAAATTTTGGTTCCTTCATTTTTTTCTTGAGTTTTAACATAATTTTACATACTTTTATTTTTCAGAAGACATTAATTTGGATCAACTGTTCCCCTGGTTTTATGTTGAGCATAGATGGTAAAACTACTTCTAGGAGACCTCTGCTGGTCACTGAAGTCTCCTGTCTTACAAAAAACCCCCACCGTACATCTCACAAAAGTACTGTTTTATAATTAAAAGCTGGATTCTCACCTAATTTTCCCCAATATAAATCCAAGGACATCTTAAATGAAAGTAATGAAATTTCTCTGGATTCAGTCTATGGCAAATGAGATAAGGATCTTGGCCTAATCTCACGAATGCCTCCCTCGAGATCTCCATTAGTAACACTGGTTTTTTAGTGAAAAATGCACCACATTCTTGCAAGATCTCCTGGAAGGGAAAATGATGGTTTTGAGTACATTAATTCCACACAGTTACTGTAAAACTTTGGTGAGATCTGAGGGGAAATGGTTACAACACCCTGCTACCTCAATATACCTCTTCACCAACAGCACTAGAAATACAACCATAACATATAATTAAGTAACTTGTTTCATTTTGTATATATTCTAAGCCTGTAAGGGAAAACTGTGATGCAACCACACCTCCCTTCCTTCTTAAGAATCATTAGTACTAACCGTTTACAATTTCACTCATGGCAGCTGCTGGATTCAGTTGATTTCAATATATTGCTAAGAGATAATAATCCCACTTGCAGGGCAGGAAATGGGCATTGGAATTGGTAAGGGTGCTTCAAGCTTTCAGGCTAACAAAACACTTGTGATAGTACCTTATCCTGACTCATCTGAAGGAGTTTGCCTCCTCTTTGCCCTTTGACAATGGACTATGAACAAGACATCAGAGCTACAAAGCTCCTTGAAACAAGCTTATGTTTTGCCTGACAGCTAGGCCAGACAGAGGCAGTCTTTGGAGAGAAGAACGAAAAGTACCAGCTGTTTTGGATATCTTAACAAGCATATCCTCAGTGCATTTTTGCAGAGGTGGACATGTAAGCATGACTTTTTTTTTTTTTTCTTTTTTTTCTGAGAAGCCCTCAGCCTTGAATTACAGCTCTCCTGTCTCTGCTTTCAACTCTAGTTGCAGCTTCCTTCAGAGTTCATCATTGCTTTTTCAAGCATTGGTCACAAGGGGACAAAAATAATGAAAGGTGCTCTCCAGGTTTCGACACACTTTCCAGAGATTACTAACCTAATCTTTAGTTCCTAATTTCGACAACCTGGAAACCTTACATATTGTTAGAGAAATGATTAAACATCTTCCTCTTCTACCAAGGGATAAGTTAAGACTAATCACAGCTTGGGATAATGAAAATCAAATTTCTTCTACTTTAGAATCTGCCTTCCAAAGTTCATCCTCAGGAATTAGCATTCCCATCTGCCTTCAGTGTGAAAGTCAGAGCTGCATAGCAAGGTATCCTAGGACAATACATTCCAACCAAGTTGGTCCAAGCCTCACTCCAGCAATGGCTCCATGTTCATTAGTACACAGGTTCTGTTCATGACTGAATCACCCAGCAGAGCAAACCTGATACACAGTCAAATGTGGGCACAGATGACATTTCTATTGCATTAGCCGGAACACGATTTGGAGTTTGGGCTGCCTTTAAGCTTACTGTGGAAAGACAGATGGTATCTGATCCAGGGTAAGGTTTCTCAGAATAGTCAATCCATTAGTATTTTAGAACAAAAATGAAGCAGTGACTTTATACCAGATACCACTTAGTGCTAGGTGGCTATGGCATTTCCATCTCTAGTTTTTTATTTACTGTATCACTAAACAGTGACCTTCACCAATAAGTCTGCACCTCCTAATTTTCTACCTTTTAGGGAAAGGTTAAGTACAGAACTGGCTCTCTGGTGAAGTGTGCCTCGCCATTTCAGAGAGAGTGTGTTCCAGCAAGAGACTGCAGATGGACCTCAGATGAAAGCTGATGATCTTTTCAGTGCTCTGTTGAAAACACATGGTGATGGGAAGACATGAAACAGCTTGTAAACCAGGAGAAAGGTGAAAAACAAGGCAGCTCAAACACTGGTGTCACATCTTCAATGATAAAACAGCTCTGAAGCACATGAAGAACTATTGTCACTGAAACACATTGATATTCAAATGTAATTTTTGCTGCCCATGCTTAAATGGTACTGACCGTACTGGCTAGGGCAAGGTGGTGCTGATTCTATGTTCTGTATTCAACATCCTGACACTACCAGGGGAATGCAGTGGGTTAGGGTAAGCTCTGTTTTGTTACAGGGTTTGCAAAGAGCGTGCTGCAACCCGCAGCTCTTCCTCACCTTTGCTTCACTTTAAAAGGAAATCTCCCCAACTTCTGCACAGGTACACATTCCAGAACCAGATCCAGATTCCCCCGACATGAACCCTGACACTACAATCTCGCTTCTTTACCTGAGTTTATCTCATAGAGCAATCTCAATCAAATGAGAAACAAAAAAAGAGTAGAAATCATATTGCGTGGTGGTCAGCATTCAGTAATTTAACTGAAACAGGTACTAATTTCAAGGTGATACAGAAGTCCCTCTGAAGTCTGGCTACATTTTTTTCATGGAGTAGAAGTCAACATCAATGTTATCAGGACATAAAGAAAAAGGAGAAGCAAGTATTTACAACATTTAATCTTTGATTTATTAATTTGAAAATTCTTGACTGGAAAAAGGAATTGAAGAACAACAAGGAGGAAATCATGTCCAGTAAATCCTGATTAGATTAGATGGAAGACATCTCATCTGGAAGCTTCAAGACCATGGAGGGGCTTTCCAATACCACGAAAATGAAGGATAAGGAGCATTCTAGGATGTCATATCTCTGAACAGGTTAGAGGGAGGCATTCACAAATAGGAAGGATATTCTCTTTCAAACTAATTATCACTCCCAGGGGCTGACGAGGCCTGAAGAATTGAGGGTCAAATGAGAGGAAGTAACAGCAGACTTGTCTAGGCTTACAGAGGGGTCAGAAATCATAAAGCATAACTGTAAAGCATTTCCTGCTGCCTGCTTGACCTTGGCAAGGGGAATTCTTGCAAGATCCCAGCTGGAAGCTTTTCTGTTCTTTAAAACATGCATATCAGGAATGAAAAGTTTTTTCATCATTGATGCAACTGATTACAGGAAACTGATAGACCTCTGCCTCCCCATAAAAATAGTGATCAATAACAATCTCCACAGCTGTCTGACTATACTTCTCTATCCACTTTCCAAGTAAGTTGTGTGGCTTGTCATAAGACTATGAACCTGTAACCGTGTATTCTGTGTACTCTGGTTTGCTGGGACAGAGTAAATGGTCTGCAACGGGTCCGTAACTTCAATTTGAAGTTTGATAGCAAAGATGCACAGTAATCAGACGTTAGGAGAGCTGATATGCTTCAGTGATCCACTGCTCCAGACAGATACATAATGAGTAGATGGAGATGCAGATTAGCAGAAGGAAAAGCTCCATTACTATTCTTTTTGAAGCCAAGAGGCTTTGAAGAGCACAGCCGTTAAACGTATCACACAGGAAGAGGGAAAGTCCTCAATACAGAGAGATCACAAACCATTTAGGGACTTGCCAGGTCCCACCCAACACCCGAGGCTTGCAGGCTATCAGTATGCAGCAGGAGCCAGCTCCCAGCATGAATCCCTCTCAGCTCTGCGAGAGGCTGCCTCGTTCCGCAATTCTCGCTTCAGCCTCCGAACAGTCTCAAGGAGCAGCCGCGTGCAGAGAACTTTACAGAAGTCCTATCTTTTGATATATACAACTGTCATGGCAAGTAGTTTTTACACTAATTCCCTGGTACATAATCCAAGCCCTAACTCCTGTTTTGCTGTGGTTTTGTTTGAGTATTTACTCATGTGGACTGATTAGCCAGCCATGCTTTAAGCTCGGTCCTTCTGACCTCCAAGTTAAGCAACAGGAATTTATTTTTACTCTTCTTCTGTTCTCAGTCAACCATGACACCGTATTTTCTTCCTGGGTTTAAGCATATGCTTCATTTTTGTTGCTTATTATGTCATTCTGACACTTTCTGAAACCCCTGTAGTGTATTGTGATATACCTGCAAAAGGCCAGTGTTAAAGAGACTATGTGAAAAAGAAAAAAAAAGGTTCTCATAAAAAGTGTCACCCACAACAGCACGTTTCTATGGTAATACAGGACTGCTTTGGGTTGTTATGGCAACTAAACCTTTAAAAGCAATAGCATAAAACCAAACCAAAAAAAAAAAGCACAGAAATGGAGCTTCATCACTGCTGCTCTTCTCAATTTTACAAATAATTCTCAGTCCTTCCCCACACAAAGGCTAGACTGGGTGTTACAGTGATCAAAACTCCTTTGGAGGATAAAGAAAACCACTTGGCTTCATGGCAATGGGCATGTGGAGCCTCTTACCACTCTCTTAAAAACTATTACTAGAAGTGCTTGTCCATAGACAAACCTCTGGCACCACAGAGCAAAACAAATAAAAAGGTGGTGGCAGTGACAGTAGACTAATTGCTGACTGCAGCTAAGTGGGGATGGTATCTGCACTACCAACCTTGCAGAAGGGACGGGCCAAAATCACATTGAATTAAATGTTGTGTTCGCTTCCTAATGCTACCATGTACTTCAATTATTTTCTTGGCAAGTGCTTTTTTTGTAGTCAGATGTCACTGCCAAGAAAATGCAGAAAAATTCTAGATACGTGCACTTGCCTCTATATAGCTTCACAGAAATTTACTGTGATGTATGGTGTTTTTAAATAATCTTAGGTTTCAAGATACACCATCTTGACTGCCTTGGGATGCATTGCCACTTCTCCCTTTTCCTATTCTTTCTTTCCTGCTCAGTATCCTGTATATTTACTCACTCTATTCATCTCCACATAGCTTTCTGATTTATCTACCAGTTATGTCCACTTCCCATTATTATGTTGGAAAGAATTCAAGGATCACGAGAGTAGAACTGCCAGTGTGTGAACATCCTCTTCTATATCTGCTGAGGTCCCTCAAAACTGATGCCCCAGAAGAGCATCCCTTTGCAGCCCTGCTTATGCACTTCAGCCTTCATGCACATCAGACCTGGCTGAGGTCACCCAATTTTTTCTACTTGTGACCCATAATAGGGGGCTAGAGTTGAAAGGAGAACATATTTAAAGATTGCTCCTCCAACTATTCACATCTTTTTTTAGTTAGCCAAAAAAAGAAGTTGTAAGCTCAAAGATGGAATGTTTACATAAATCAGGGGAATACAGGAACTAGACTTCTTTACTGATGCAAGCCAGCACCATCCTATTCACCCCAATGTTTTAAAAAAATAGTTCTTACCAGCTGAATCTTTCAGGATTTCAGGACACCGCTGTAACAACATTCAGATTATCGTTTCTTAGTAGTATGGGAACGAGCATGGATCTCCAAATACTGTCAAAAATTGGTGCCAATATGACTCTGCTGCAGGTTGGCAAAGCCCTACAGAATGTCACTTTGCACCTCCAATAATGATATCCTGAAGCATACAGAAGGAAATATTATTACTGTCTATTAAGCAGAACATGTGCAGGAAGACAATGCAATGAATTAATGAAATTCAGGAGACCCTGTACCACTTTCAGAGGCGATGTGCATTTCAGTAAGTTGCTGTGAGCATAAACTGGCAGACGTTTAGTGCTGATGACAGAAGAGTGGTGGCATCGAGTCAGCCAAGGACAATCTTAAAAGAGAAAAAGTATGACGGCTCACTTTGCTGTAGGGCTTCAGCCCTGTTCCAAGTCACACATCTCAGCAGGGCAGAAGCTGTAAGCATATGCTAGGTCCTCAGATGGTTCATGCTCTGGCCTATTTGTCAACAGCACCACTGAACACTGTACCACTTCCTTTGCTATCCACCTCCACCTCTGTTCCCACCAGACAAATTCTCTTGGTGTGTCAGAATAGCACTTCCTTGACAGCTCCCCCAGTCCTTAAGCAGAGAGAAAAAAAACCACTACATCCCCAAACACAGATGTAAGTGGCTTCAGAATTTCACTTAGTTGTGCCAGTAGTTAATGGTTTTCAAGAATCTCTTCTGCTGACATGTTCAGTCCCAGCTCCAGAATGAATCCCAGAACCACACACACCGGAAGCAGCTGACTCAGGGTTTGTGTTGCACCAAAGCAGGAATACCATCAGCTTAGATCTTGAGACCCTTTTAAGTATTTAGGCAGTGAAAAGGAAAAATAACGGGCCTGGCTTTTCACCAAAAAATGTCTAACATGCATCTCTTTTACTGACATGAACTTGGGACAAAATTTACTGCAACTATGGTTTTGCTCTTGTTATAAACATATATTATAGTATTGGCTTCTCTCAAAGTATTAAGGTAGATATTATATAATGTTAGAAATGCTTTTTGCTGTGTGGATGTAGTTTTCTCTCGTTTTAGCAAGAATGTTAGCAAGTGTGAGCAGTAAGATAACCTCCAAGAGAACAGAGGATGAGGCCCAGGGAGCTGCTAATCAACACTTTGTCCAGAGAACAAAAGGGCCCAAAGGCTGCTCCACCCGGAGAACGGGCGGCCAGGAGGGTCCGAGAGCCGCTATCACCGCTCTGCCCGGGGGACAAAGAGGCCCAAAGCTGCAATCAGCCCTGACTGTCTGGAGAATTAAGAGATCCACCCTACCATCGACTCTTACCTAGCGGGCCCAACCCCAAGAATCAAAAGAAATAAAACCACAAGGCAGAAGACTACGCATGCTCTAAAAAGGCGGAACCAAGGAGTGGCCATGCAGAACAGCTCCTGGAAAAGTTTGAATATTAATAGAGAACAGACAGTAAAAATGGTATAAAAAGGACTCACCTCGAGCATCAGGTGTGCTCTTGGCAGAGCGCCAAGGCACCCGGCCGTTATCCCTTTGCTTTATTTTATGTGTCTCTTATTGTCTTTATATTAAACTCTTTAAATTCTAACAGGAGAGTGAACCTCGTTTTTCACACACTTAAGGTCCAAATTCTTTTCAGGACTATGAATTTCACTGTGACTAAATGCAGGAAATAAAATATGAATACAGAAAAGCTGTGGACACATTTTGTCCCCAGGTTGTACTGTATGTTTATCAATCACTTTTTGGTATGTATCTAGAAGGATGTCTTCGGGTGACCTTATGATGTGTATCCCATATTGCTGCCCTATGCCCAGAAATTAATTTTTGTGCCTTTCTATGCCTCTAAACTGAGCCTGAGAGGGGGAAGGAAAAACTGAGCACAAAGGACTAGGATGAAATTCTTTTTATTGTTAGCAGTACCTCAAAGGACAAAAAGCATCTACGTTGAGGAGCCAGAGGGAGTAATGCTCCTCTGTTTAATTGAACTGCTTGGTCCATGCTAAATGCAGCTAGAGATTACTGCAAAGAACATGGAGTGGAGCCGTCTTGAAATTTAAGTAAAATAAAGACACTTGAGAGATGCAGAGTGAAGTGGCCCATTACAGACCAAACTCTTTTTCCTTTTAGCTTGCTAGGATTAAAATAGGGGGCTCAAACATCCCCACTTCTCTAGATTAATTGGAAAAAGGAAGCATGTGGAGGTCCTACTTCTTCCACAAAATCGGACTGATTACTGATTTCATTTACATGTCTAACTTCTAGTTCATGTAGTTGTCCCCAGGTTTTGCTCGTGGTGCATTTCTACACAGTCTTAGTGCAGTTATATAATAAATTGGTTTAATTTTGTACACACATTTCCCTCTTCCCTGGCTGTGCAGAGAGCAACACCGTGCACTCACCCTGCTGATGGGATAATCATGCCATTGACCTCTGGGCAATATGTTCTACCTTACAGCTTGAACCTGTGAGACAGAGATTCCCTACACCACTTTACCCTATGCAAATCCATGTGCTGCCAAGGACAATATTACAGACATAATTTGCAGCATGAAACCAAAAAGGTGAAACCTCGAATGAGAGCTTTGTAATTGGAAATGGGGCCTTAGGTCTTTAAAAATATGGATTGTTAATGCAGAGCAAGGTAGGTTCAGGGACTGTGCCTGGTTTGGAGAGGGAGAAAACAGAATATCAAGTTATTAAAATGCACGTCACAGAGAACAGTGAAAAGTGTATGTGCTTGATAGATTGCATGTGATTAGAATGAGGGCCTTAGGCAGGGAAATCTAGCTATTAAATATAATTCTTCCTTTAGTCCTATTAATACAACTATCAAACCTTAGGGTAAACTTCATTTGTTAGGTGAATGACCCATGTGTCTCTTCTGCTTGGCTTTTTCCCACATGCAGAAGTTACTTATCATTACACATTATTAACTGGTGGACAGGCTGCCACTCCCTCCATATTCACTACCTGCTCATGCACTTGCTCTGCTTTCCTGTCACCAAGGGGATGCAGAGTGACTGGCCAAAGGGATTAGTACATGGGCTTAATTTGTGTGCTCCACCCAAGAAGACAGGCAGACATTCCTGTTCAGGGTTTTTTTAATAGCGCTCTAAACCAAATATAATTAAACAAGGGCAAGGGTACTGAATGCACCTGAAGGGAAGCAGAAGAATGTGAACAGACTATAGGCGAAAGCAATCAACCTAAAACATTTATTGGTGGACAGCAACTCCTGATTGATGTCTCTTTTTTAGTTTTGATGGGGGAGTTATTATTTTCCTCCTTGGTTTCTTCCCACCCCCTGTTCTCATATATTTTCCTTTTAGCACAGCCTACTGGCATCTCATTCCCCGAAATACATTTTCTTCTGCCAATAACAAACATGCAAAGCAGAAATGCTCCTTCTCCTCGTCTGTACCCTGTGGGAGCTGGATTTTCTAGCTTCTGAGGAGGCACAGCCTTTGCTAGTCAAGGGAGATGGGAATATGCACTTTGCTCCTTTGATGCCATGCTCTGCCCAGATTTCTCTCAGTAAATATTTGCAAGGCAGTTCAAAAGAGCTCTAGGTCCATTCTCCACAGCTGGAGTATTGGAGATTAATAGAATTAAAGTCTCTTTAAATCCTCAAGAAAGAGCTCAGCAGAGAAACTGGTTTTTTGCTTTAACACTGTGTGAGTCATACAATGTTTAGTTTGGGTGTTTGATACATCGTAGCATCTAAGCCAAAAAGACAGCTGTAGAATGAGTGGCAGGTTAACAAAGACTGGAGAACAATAATGTAGAAAAAGCACTAGATTGATGTTGAGGAGGTAGAAAAAGGTCCTCAAAATTTCAGTGTTGCCAACAAGATTTTATTACAAATCTTGTAGCACGTGGTGGGTTTTTATTCCAAAAACTCCAGTTGTGGTATCAAAAGATGACAAAAAATATCAGCTTTCATTTATAATTAAAACATCCCTAGCCCCCATGGGAAAAAGCTTGAAAACACAACCAAAGGGTATCCCTTGGAAATCAGAATGGAAAAATAAAGAGCTCAAATCTTGGATTTTATTTTAGAATTTACCCCACCATGAGTTATACCCTATTTCTATGCACAGTTGGCCTTTCACCTCTAAATATTTCTGCCTGATGGCAGAAACAGACAAAGAACCATTCAGCTAAAATAGAACTACAGATGTTTCAGAAACTGCAGCCATTCCATTTTGGCAGCAATTCATAATCAGAATTTTCTGATTATGTCCCTTGTCACATTAAAATCCATAAACTAGAATGTGCACATGCTGATCCATATAATAAACTCTCTCCCTTGGAGCTCATTTACTGAGGTCAACCTTATCACATACTGGCTTCTCAATAAAGGAATAGCACAGCAAAGCAAACTGCAATTAGGGGGAAAAAAAAAAAAGAGAACTTCCATCCAGTCAGCTTATCTGAGAAGTGGTTTTCCCTAGACCCACAGAATCAGGAAGTCCCACCTCTTCGTTTGATCCCCTCCTAATTACAGTCAACAAAATTAATCCCTTACCACAGTTAGAAACTTGTCTTTTTTCCCAAATATCCTAACCCCTTACTTTCTTTCTCTCTTCACCAAAATAAATCAGTATTCTCCTATAGTTTCACACACAGATGATAACAGCATTGAGACACCAGAGCACAACACCCCTCAATATTTCTATCAGCTATAGCTAACTAATAAAATTCTTTATCAATGAAGCTTCAAAGATTCTGTAGCAGAAAAGAAGAATACACCACAATATAACAATCAAGAATAGAAAATCTTAAGCAGATAGAGCCTCCACGGGGACCTTTTCAAAGAGAAACTGTATTTCATTTGTGTAATAACCCTGGGATGAGCTATGCACTGTAGTCTAACCATTAAATACTTACACAAATCTTTCAGAACCTAACAGATGTTTCTTTTATGAGCAAAGACAAGTGCCATTCGGCCTTTTTAGACACTTATAAAAATTCAGATAATTTGAAGCTATTTTAATAGCTGCCTGACAATTTTATTAATGCACTCTGCTACAATATGATCCTGTTTCCTTCACAAAAAGACTGACTCATACCATGGATTTTTATACACACTAAGGTGCATGTTGCTAATGCCTTCCTCTTGATTAGTAAGAAAAGAAATCCTGCTTTACTGACCAGAAGAAACAGAAAGATCTCTGCAGGATTTAACACAAACACTGTGTCAGCCTGCAGAGATCCTGTCTCAAAATCATCTGGAAGCTTTAATGATTTACTCAGTGTAAACTGACAGACTGAACTACAGAACCTGCCCAGAATCAATTCTGTGGCTCAAATCCTGCCTTGAGCCATAGGTGTCAGTGAATTTTAAATTTTAATCTTGGCAACAACCAAGTATTTTACATCATCACAAGAAAAGCACACCTATAAAAAGCACAATCATTGCAGGAGAGTCAAGGGCTATTTATTAAAATGGGGCTTCACTGGTAGAGCCAAATTCAGGGAAATTTATACAGCACCTGCTGACTCTGCCTGACTCTCACCAGTGCCATCAGCATCTCACTTTCTGGCATGCTAAATTCACACACAATTGCAAAGTTATGCATGCATTTAACATTACAACCTTATGCATAATAGTTCTTGTAGGAATATAATTACTAAAACCCCTACACAAGATGCTTAAATTTGTGATGGTTATGATTTTTCTTATTTTTGTTTGTTTGCTCTTTTTCATGAAGAAGCTGCAAAAGTAGTATGAACATAGATTGTTACCTCAGGCATTCTGCAGAGCAATATGCCAAAGCACCCACATGCTGAGTGTTTGCAAATTTTAAGTTTGGGATTGACTATGTGCCAGTCCCTCTTCAGCTGTGGGCACTTGATCCTGCACCAAAATTGCTGCTGACCTTTTCTGGTATTTATGATGTCAGTATGGATTTTTATCGTTGTTTGAGCTCCTGACACAAAGCAAACAGCTTTTATAGCATGTTTTTATTCATGCAAGGTATAAATGTGTGAATCTCAGTATTCCTGTCAAGTTTGCCATTTCTCCTTCTCGTATGCTTGGTTAATGGAGGTCAGCTTTCCAGAAAAGACTTACTTGCACAGATGAACACTAATCGTAGCTTATACTCTCTGGGAGACTTGATATACAAGTAGAGTTATTTGAAATGCACTAGCTGAGTATTATCCAGTCTCTGTTGTTTGAAAGTACTTAAAATATTCATCGTATCATCTAGCTGGAATGTGAGGCTAACATACAGTCGTAGTAAGACATCACTGTTCAATACAGACTCTGAGTTTTGACATGTACTTAGAAATATCATAATGCCCTTTGATGCAGCGTTCAATTTAACACAGAGCTCCTCAACACTGATCTCTACAGGGATTATTCAGGTCTCATTTGTGAGTCTCAGCTGTGACTCACACACAGCAATGGCCTAAAGGAACAAGGCAGACACAAGAATTGTCACCTGATACTAGGTCAAGCACAAAGAGAGTCTCTTGCTAATTATTTACATGGGGAGCACCCAGCACAGACACTGTGATCCAGACTGAAACTGCAACTTGTAACACAAATGATTATGATGACTGTTGTAGTCAGGTCCCAAATAAAGTGAGAATCTGTATTTAACATACAGTAAAATTAAAAATCAGAACCCTGGAATAAAAGAACCCACATTGTAGTACCAAGAGTTTGGGTGAGCAGGAGTAACAAAACGATCAGCAGATGTGGACTTTAAAAGAACTTTAAGATTGATGGCACAGAACATAGCTTCGGACTCATTTTTTTCTCAGAAGAATTTGCACAGTTTCTGCAATAAAAACATATTGGTTACTAATCCCTGTTGTCTGAAGCACTTCATCCAAGAATACACTATGATCTACAGTCCCACTCTTTTGCCCTTAGGCTAGGTACTTTCTCAAGTTTAGAACTGTCAAAATCTAGTGAAAGATGAATAGGAAACATAATCAGTGTCAACTAAGTCACAGAAAACATGCATGACAGGTTATCTTCCCCAGACTGGCTGCAGACTCAAACCTCTGAAATCAGTATTTTGGAGGTATGTATCAGTCCTAGAGGAAAACAGTCTACCTATCTATAGAGCAAGAGAGAATGAGGCTAAAGCAGAAATGCCCAAATCCCAGCTGAAAAGCTGGATATGACTCTTAAAATTCAAGTTATGGGTTCCCAAAGACATATTTATGCATAGAGATTGAAGCTTGTATATAAAAGGATTAATAATTATACAACCCCCACTGACTCCTAAGAGAAACTGTTAAATGTGACATTGCTTGAGCCACTGTTTCAGGCTACCAAAGAGAGGTATGAATTTCTCCAAAAGCCTAAGGTTGCCACTTCAAAGAAGAGATTTTTAAATTTCTGCACTCTGCTACAGAACAGTTGGATCATTTACTGTAAGGGCGTATGCAAAGAGCTTATCAGAAAAGGGCAGAAGAGCAATAATTCACAAAGAAATCCTACTCCCTTTTTTCCATCTACAGAGTGAATGCAGTAGTACCGTTACCACCCAAGATATTAAATTACTATGTAAGGGTCTGATCTTTCCAGCAACTCTTAAGATGACTGGAAGAAGAGCCTTTGCAGAACAAGGATTCTGGGTATTTCAGGGGCTATTTAAAACATACTATAGGCCCTTCAACACAGCAAATCGGACCTGGTATATTACAAAGCAGTCCTGAATCTGAGTTTCTTCTAAGCATGGTGTCCGAGAAAAAAAGAATCTGAGCTACTGGTCTCTCTTTATCACTGTTTTTGTTGGGAAGAAAAGTCTTCCCAGGCACAGAAAGAATCACAGACTCTAGGACCTTCTCTCTATGTGAGGCTGCAATTTGGAAAAGGCTGTGCTGGACTGCCTCATCAGTTACCCTGCAGCAACCTGCAGACAGAAGCTCTTGCCTTTCCTGCACTGATGTGCAAAATTCTTTAATTTGCTCAAAAAGCATCCTGGTGTAGGCAGGTTTGTAACGGTGGCTTCTAGCCAGCAACTGCTTGTTAGACATTTCTAGAAAGAGACCCAGTGGGTCTAAAGCTGCCCTCCTAACTGGGGTTGGATGTAATGATAGATTCCTTTGGAGAGTAGCATTTCCCTTCATAGAAGTTTTATTATTCTTCTGCTTATGTAATATTTCAACAAACATACTAGACTGCCCCCAAGAAATCTTCATAAACTTACCTGGGACTTCTGAGAGAGAAACAAGGAAGAGATTAAAACATTAGTCTAGTAAAATATCCTTTGGAGGAATATTTGGGGCTAATGACATGAGACAATCTTTCAATCTTTTGTAATGCAGGCAGGAGAAATAAAGACACTTTGGAAAAACTGAGAATCACCACAGAATTTAGGCCAAACTTTTACAAAGCAGTAAAAGAGTATCAGTATCTCCCCAAATTACTTGCCCTTCCTTCCATTTCCATTGAATCATGGAACAATACAATCATTTAGGTTGAAAAAGACCTTTATGTCCTACCATCAAAGTAACACTACCAAGTCCAGCACTAAACCCTGTCCCTAAATGACACATCTACACAGCTTTTAAATGCACCCATGGATGGTGACTCCACAAGTTCCTGGGCAGTCTGTTCCAACGCTTGTCAACCCTATCCATGAAGAAATTTTCCGTTGCCTTTCTCTAGACCTGCTCCACCACCTCAATGTCTTTCTTGCAGTGAGGGGCCCAGAAATGAACATGGGATTTGAGGTGTGGCCTCACCAGTGCTGAGTACAGGGGCACAATCACTGCCCTGGTCCTGGCTGGACACACCATTGCTGATATGGGCCAGGATGCCACTAGCCTTCTTGGCCATCTGGGCACACACTGGCTCATGTTCAGCTGCTGTTGGCCAGCACCCACAGATCCTTTCCCACTGGACAGTTTTCCAACCATTCTGCCCCAAACCTGTAGTGTTGCATGGGGTCTTGTGACCCAGGTGTAGGACCCAGCACTTTGCCTTGTTGAAATTCACAGAACTGGCCTTGGCCCATCGATTCAGCCTGTCCAGATCCTTCCTGCCCGGAGCTTTCCTGCCCTCCAGCAGATCAGCACTCCTACACAACTTGCTGTTGACCGAGCGTGCAGCTGATCCTCTTGTCCAGATCATTGATAAAGATGTTACATCAAACTGACCCCGATACTGAGCCCTGGGAGACACCACTAGTGACCAGCTGCCAAATGTATTTAGCTCCATTCACCACCTCTCTCTGGGCCCAGCCATCCAGCCAGCTTTTCATCCAGAGAACACATCTAAGTCATGGGAAGCCAGTTTCTGTGAGAATGATGCGGGAAACCACGTCAAAGGCTTTACTAAAGTTTAGGTAGACAACATCCACAGCCGTTCTCTCATCCACTAAGTGGGTCATCTTGTCACAGAAAGAGATGAGGTGGGGCAAGCAGAACCTGCCTTTCACAAACCCAGGCTGATGGGGGCTGATCTCCTCGTTGCCCTGCACATGCTGCATGATGGCACTCAAGGTGACCTGCACCATGACCTTCCCTGGCACCAAGGTCAGGCTGACAGGCCTCTAATTCCCCAGATCCTCTTTCCAGCCCTTCTTGTAGATGGGCATCACATTTATTAACCTCCAGTCCACTGGGACCTCCCTGGTTAGCCAGGTCTGCTGACTGATTCAGCCAGGCACTGCCCCTGGCTGGCTCCCTCACCAGCTGTGTCAGGAAATTATCTTCCACACATTCCAGGAGCTTCCTGGACTGCTTCCTCTCCTTGTGTTGCATTTCCAGCAGACCTCTGGTAAGTTCAAGTCCCCCACGAAAACAAGGGCTAGCGACTGTGAGACTTCCCAGCTGCTTACAGAATATTTCTTCTGCCTCCTCATCCCAGCTGGGTGGTCTACAACAGCCTCCCACCAGGTACCTGCTTTGTTGGCTTTCCCTCTGAGTCTTACCCTTCAACACTCAACTCTGATGTCACCATCATCAAGGTCATCTTTGCTAATGGAACTGCAGCCTATGACACAGGCTGGGGAACAAGCCTGTGCTTGGACATCTTCTCTCACTTCCCCAGCATTTAGGATCTAAAGTCTTCTCCCAGCTCAACACCTGGGGCTATGGGATTGTCTCATCTATTCTTTGTTTGTGCATGAGTGCCTGGGAGATGAGGGGATGTAGACACTGACCAATTTATTTCCAGGATTAAAAAACTGTGCAGAAGCAGGTGGTCAGCTGGAATTAAAAAGACACACGGGACAACTTACAAAATCATGCATTTGGGAGTTGTTCTATGCATGTTATGAGGGCAGTAGCACAGGAATTCTGTCTCCATGTGTAAGTTAGAGTTTTTCACAGCTCTAACCAGATGAACATTCTTGCCTAGCTCTATGGAGACTGATTTATACACAGTTTACTTCCATTCATTATTCTTCTCCGTATTTCCATATTTTATGCCTGTACTTCCTTTCAATCTTACATCTGCCTCTGCTCCACATTCCTCTCTTCACAAGCAGTCTTCATGCTTGGTTTTGTTCCCCCAGCAAAAAAGCAAGGAATCCTTCACTGAAATGACAGAAATTATAAGCAAGGAGACAATCCCCCTCATTGCCACAAGTCAGATTTTGCTCTCTTTGCCCATGCAGTCCTCTGTGCCCAAGTTCTATTTACCCACATTTCTTTTCCTGCTACGACATGCTAATACACCATGTTCAGTCAAATATTGTTATTAATGGGACAGCTGCACACAGTGAGACAGTACAGTAGCACAGCATTACTTCCTATGCATACATTTATGTTACTTATGGTCGTCAAGGTGCATGTTTACATGAAACTCCAGGTTCAGTGCAGGGAAAGGCTTGGTGAAGAGGTCAGAACAATAACTGAAGAGGAGGGAAAATTTTATATTCCTTAATGAAGAAAGCTTGTGAATAATTCAAGTAAGTGGCTTGATGAAAAGACATCAGTGTATCCACAGAAGGAAAAGGAAACAAATGCATGAAGAAGTAAGCTCTTCTCCAAGGAACCCAGTCCTTGACTGTAGAGCCGAAGCTAATACGTCCTGCCCCGGAGCTAGGTACTGGGAAAGGCAGGCCTTGTGGATTTCAGCAGGGGATAAGTACAGTAAATGTGCTCTTTCCTGGCTCCCTCCAAATGGAGTGGTGTATTTTGGCTTCTCTAAATAAATACTCCCATTTGCTTAGGCTGACTGTGCTTGAGATAATTTTGAGAGAGCTGATGAAACACATCAAGGCTACGCTTTTGCACAGTTGTAAACCTTTAAACTGGGATGCTGGACTGTCTCTACACTTACCAGCCCTGTAATACATATTCTGAGGGCAAGAGGAGAACAATAGGGTATGTCTCTGATTCTGAACAGCTGGCAACACTGGAACCTGCAAGAATTAAATGGTTTTAGCAGTGTGCTAGCCAGAAAGTGGTCTACTTTGTGACAGGGTAGTGGGAAATGTTTTTGTCAGCATATCCTTACAGAGTTGCTCTGAAAGTCTCCTTTCTTGGTCCAGCTATGAATTACATTTCCAAGGAACTGTGGGAAATGGGAAGAGGTAGGGGAAACTATTTTAGGTGCTTAAAATCCAGAACCCTTTATCAACTCATTAAGAGAAGCAAGCAGCAACTTATTTCTATTCACAGGTGTAACTCTGCTCCCTTCATTTTCCTCCCTGGCTCAAGACTGACCCCAGCTTCACTCATTTTCAGTGGTTATATGGAAAAGTTACACTGAAAGTAATAATCAAGTTTTATTAATAAAAAATATAATAAAACCTAAGTTTTTCCAAGTATAGAATAAGCGGTATTGAACGGTACATAACTACAGCATGCTCATCATTCTTTATCATCTACTATATTGTCAGGCTCTAACCTGCCCCAAATAATCACACCAATAAAACAAACTACATAGATAATCGGTGTTGTCAATTATTCCATACAAAACATCATTGAAAAAGGGCTCACAAAGTGCACAATTACATTCAAACACCAAAAACTGGAAGAGCGAAAACATTTAACAAACCTCAGCTAGCCCTTTCATGCCCACTGTACTGCTTGCCTTATCATTCTCCCACCCCACACAAATCAGGACAGTAAAAAAAATCATTAAAATACCTTTGAACTTGTGAAAGACGGCCCATAGCTCAGCAATGTCAGTGGCAAATGTAATATCTGTGTCGAGGACAATGACTCGCTCAAGATTGGAAGGTAGAGTCTTAGTCAGAACCAACTTCATCAGCCCGTAAATCCCAGAGTAGTGTTTGTTGGGGATCCAAGATACTTCAGACTTGACAGGAAATGGGAAGTGGGAAAGAGGAAGAAAAAATAATCTTCATTAGAAAGAGAAACTTTTCCTGACACTAGTTTCTTGCACTAGTGGAAGATCTCTGAAGTGGAAAGTCATCTAAAAGTCTGTTTTTAAATTTACTTCAGAAGCTCTGAAATACACTATAGTTTCTGAAAGCTCGGGGAAAAAGAGTTCTTAGAGGCAACCTCTTTACACAATATAACTAAAATTAGTTGAGCCTTTCTGGTCTGGTAGAATTCATTCTGAGACATGCATGTGTCCTGATAAAACTGAAATACAATTTTAGTCTAAAACTTCAGGTATATTGCACATTACCTGCAAAAAAATATGTGTTAGTCATTCTCAAAATTTTCTCTGATGCAGAAGTAACAAGCGTAATATTTTCCTTATATTTTTTATAGATTTGGAGGTCAGAATTTCAAAAGGCCACTCATTTGAAATAATGGGCCAGATAATTGCAAAAAACCCCTTGTTTCTAACAAACTCAAATTTTCCTCTAGCCTTACATCTTTAACTTAAAACTACTGTGATTACACAGACATGCTCAAGAGTCTAGAAAGTGACAGAATATTTTTAGTCACAATTTTTAGTTTTATGTATTGAATGTGGCAAACTCAGGCATTTTCATTTCTTCAGTAAGGGCAAACAAAACATTGTACAGCTTCTAAAATGAAGCTGGGAGACTAAATTCTGTAATGGAATTGGCACTATTGGCACCAGGATGTTCCACAAGCTATGTTTAGTTTTCTGTTTTCTTCACAAAGAAAGTATCAAAAGTTTCTGCTTAAAGTAGGATACAGAAGTTTTTGAGAAGTTCCTATTTCCCTGTCTGAAACTCCTCTTGTTTGTTTTAACATGCACTGCAATTCCCAGATTTTAAGTTTTCCCTTGAGTTGTGCTCCCATTAACTTCAATCAGTATTTTGTCTACAGGGGACTTAAGTGAGACAGATTTCAGGATTCGTCCTGGCATGTTACATAGAGAAAGTAGGCAGAAACTCTGTACTCATAAAAGCAAGGAGATCTATTCTGTTGTTTAACTATCTCGTATCTATTCATTGCTGTTATACATTTTATTAAATGAAACAACATTTGCACAAAAAAAGTCATTTCCCCCAAAATCCTTAGAGAAAACCTTCTGTAAAATTATGTGTTCCTACATTTGGAAGGTGGAAGCGTGGTTGAAGAAAGGCTAATAACAGGTGCTTAGAGCAAATTTCTTTCTGAATATAAAGTAACAAGGCCTCTGATGATATAAGCTGATCTGCTCTATTCCCTTTAAAATGGCACATATTTCTGTATTCTCAGGATTCCTGTACCAGGACAGAGCACTCTCCCACTACAAAGTTCATTAAAAAGACAGAGGGAAGTAGAGCAAACCTTTAAGGAGAAAGACAAGAATTTCAGGGAAAAGGCAGGAAAAGCAGGTTATCATAAAATAAAAACAGAAAGTGCAAACTGAAGTGTGAAGTTTTGTTTGGTTTATTCAAAACTCAATGCTCCCCAGAAATGTCTTCTGTGTGTAACAGAGATAATTTCAAATTCACACCCTCAAAACTCTAATTATTTGTGGTCCCTGCTCTCCCACATGGTGGCTTTAGGAATGGACCATCACATCAAGGTGTCAGCAAAGCAAAGCAAAGCGAAGCAAAGCAATATCTACTTTGCTTCTGTGAACTGTATTGTTCTGAATCTGCCACTTGATATCCTTGTGCTAGACCAGTTATACCTGACATGTTAAAAGAGTCAGTCATTTTACTGACTTGAGTTTGCTTTTACCCATTGCTGTATTATTAATTTTGGGTGGCATGTCCTTCATTATATTAGCTGAAATACTTCTCCAGAAAAACACACAGTGTGCTTATGCAAATAAGCCTAATAAGGTAGGGGTTCATATGTTGCATGAATAGGCTGACACAAGCACTGAAGGTAAAAGGTGGCTGGAAAAGCAAATCACCTTCAAGGTGCAGTTATTTTCTTTGCTCTCAGGATTCCCCTTTTCTAACACCACTGCCATGTATCACTGCAGGGAAGGAGCCCTTGCCTGGCAGTTCCTTCTGATCTGGCCCACAGACGCCAAAAGCCTGCCATCCTGAAGCCTCATGTCTGAAGGGATCACTTCTAAAAATGAAAGGGGCAGCCCCTATTCCAAATGGTCCCTCAAAGCTGGCTGGCACATGTTGGATTTGAGGATATGTTGAAGCTGGGACTCTCAATCTGTTCAATTTATCCACAGTTTTCTCTCCTGTGATGCAGAGTTAACTAAGACACAAACAGAGATCCTAATTAGTCCCCAGCATAATTTCTTCATGGCTTTGCTATTCATGAATAATGTAACAGTTCCAAATTCATGTTAAGGAAAACTCCTGATGCTACACAAGAGCACTGTGAAGGCTCACTCTCTGGGTACTAGATGTAGTCTCTTGAGAAGAAATACACAGGTACAATGTGGAGTAAGTACTTAGTCCTTGTCCTAGTTTTGAACAGGACCTGGAGGTTATTCTGTATCACCTCAGATCATTGCTGGGAGCAGGGGGAAAAGATTCTCTGTCGTCTAAGAAGGGTGTGGCTTCTGCTCAAAAAAACCCCGTTTTTCTATATATTGTCTAAATACTTCCTGTAAGTTTTAATACAATTTTGTTTCTCTAGCATAGTTAAAATGGCCCATATATGGCATGTTTGTGAATCATCTACTAACAAGCTAGATCAGTTTCCTTCAGAGAACAAATATTCCTAGAAGATACATCAGGAACATTAAAAAACAGTCAGTACAAGAAGAGAGCAAAACAAAACTGTGACATACTTTGCCATTTGTATAATTGCCAGTTGAGCAGAAATAGCACACCTTGGATCTCTAGTTCTCAAGAGCTGTATTTTTGTTCATGAGAGTAGAGTACAGAAAATCATTTAGCTGGTGCTGACATTGATTCTTTTAAGTGAAATAGCATCTATTCACTAAAGGTCTTTCATCAGAACCATCTTTATTCTTTTCATAACTGAAGACTGAAAACACACTAAATTATCTAAATTATTTGAATATAAAAATCACAAGCCCATGAGTTTTCATGCAGCACATAAGTGACCATCTGGTCAATGCCAGAAAGGTGGAAGCAACAGTCCCCATGTTCAGCTATACTTCATGAGTAAGTTGTCTTCCCTAAGTGTGCTCTATCTCTGGGAAAAGCTGACTAAATCACAGTTGCAGTACACAGCCTGACTCAGCTTTCTCGCAGTTGCTACCACTGTATAAATGTTCATTACAGTTAGCAAAAGTGTCGTTTTTAAAAGAGAAGTCTGATACAGACATGGAGCTGAAAATCAAGTTTCCCTGTTTCCTTGACTGAGACAGGAGGAAACGGTGGCTCGTTCTCTCTTTGTGAATGAATTGTACAGTGACTACATTCCCAAGCATTTAGGTATCTTTATTTTTAAAAACACTTGAGTCTTTTTGCACACACATTACGATCCCAAAGCACAATTCTTGTACCAAGTCATCACAAATATATCCAAGCCAGTCTTCAGCGCTTACACTGTACTACTTCAGAGAATTGTGTGATTTTTAAATTCTTTTGTAATATGCTCTTTTTCTCCATGAACAGATGATGGGGAAACTTGCCCAGGCTACCCAGGTGAATACTGACTGCTCCACAGCTGTAAGTGAAGTATCTGTACAAGGGCAGGTCACCCTTGCTTGTATTAGCTGTCTTACCTTAGTGCTTGTTCACATACACGCAGAGTGAAGCATCAGAACAGTAGCAAGCACAAAAGCAGAGGAAAGCTAAACTAAGGCTCTATGGGACTGTAGGACAGTACATGCTTCTCTCATTATCTTCTCTGAAGCTCTGAAGGTTGACAGCTTAACAGCCTGATTTGCTACATGCCTCTTGGGATTGGGAGGTGATATATAACAGTACCATTAAAAAAAGCTCTCAAAAGTTTTAGCTAGCAACTGCATAAACTTAAGATTGCATTTCCCTTCTATAAATAAAAGTTTCCCTTCTAAAAGCATTTCCCCCATTAATGACTTCTGATTACCTCCCTACCACAGGAAAATTCTATCCTGACTTTTCCTGATGAATAGGTTGTACTCCATACATCACAAAATCACAGAAAAAACTTGGAAGGGATCTCTGGAAGTCATTTGGTCCAACCTCCCCCTGGCAACCATGGCCACCCAGAGCCAGTTGCACGGGACCACGTCCAGATGGCTTTTGACTATGTCCAAGGACAGGGACTCCACAATCTCACTGGGCAACCTGTGCCAATGTTCAGTTACCTCCCCTGATCTGCTGCCAACTTTTCCTCTAATGCAGTCATTGTTGCAAGGGCAAATTCCTGGCTCATGGGGTAGTTCCCATGTGCAAGGTTTTGCACTTCTTGTTGAACTTCATGAGGGCTCTGTCAGACACCCTTCTCTGTTAAATAGTACTTCTTTCCATTTTCTTAATGAAATTCCTCACTTTCCCACAGAATATATGGCACCACAGCACTCTCTGAGCTACAAGAAGTGCTTCTTGCTCAGCATGGTAAGATGGAATTTTGGATGATAAAGTGTCTTCCATGGCAGCATGTCCTTTAACACTTTACCCTGGAAAAATGCAACCTTCAATAGCGTATCGATTTTGTCACTACATTCACTGCATCTTCCTAGATATGCTTGGGGAAAAAAAAAAAATCAATCAAAATAATCCATAGCTATGACATAGCATCCCCTTCCCCACTCCAAATCAGACACCCTTGCTGCTCAGCTGACTCCACCAAAGCACCACAAAGGTCAGTGCCTTGCAGGAGCCTGTAGGTCAGGCTGGCTGGGGTGATGCACCAGGCTGAGAACCAGCAGCCCCGGAGGCACAAGGTGCCACCTGCATCCCTCCTTGCCCACCCCAGAGGTGGGCTCATAAATGGGATCAAACAGAACCCAATTCCACCACCATCCAGACTCAATGGCTGCAGATTCCCTGTGCTGGGGAAAACAGCCAGCAGCAAACAGAAGAACTCAGAAAACAGGAAAGGTGAAGGGAAGTAGAAAATGTAGTCTGTAGATTTTGCCTCCCCAGAGCTTTCATTCTGGGTTTTACCATTAAAAATATCTGGCATCTAGAATAAACTGATTAAAATAAAGAGAAATGTGAATCAGGTTGTGTAGTGAATGACTCAATGGAAACATGGATATCCAGAAGTATTCAGCATCTACTTGCTCTTACCAACTTCAACATAGGCACTACCTTCCTTGAAAATTGCATCAGCCAGATGATAAACTAACTTCAAAATCTTAAAAAAAGGCAAACAGAAGAAATTCCAGGCCACAGCAAAATCACAGTGTTTTAAATCTGCACAAGTTGTAGCTGAATTGTATCTGACACTGATCTGAAAACCAGTGCAGTGTGCATGGTGAAAGAACTTACAGCAGGAGGGATCTCTGTGAAGGAAAACCAACCAAAGCCTTTTGTAGCTGCTGCCTTCAGGCAGCCCTTACAAATGTCCCAGGCATGGGAAACAACCCTGAAATTCTGATGTGTGAATCAGATAACAATACAAATTGCTATTTCCTCAGATTGGATAAATAACTTTCTAGACGCAGCTGACAACTTGTTTTCACAGCTTTTTCATTACTTGCTTAGTGCTTTGCTGCTACTATGAACACTACAAGTAGCAAGATACAGGTTTTTTTAAGTCATGCGGCCTTAATTTAAGATAAAGCTAACAGAACTGGGGCTTTCATGTCATTTCTAAACTGGAGGAAAATAACTGCCACTATTTTAAGGATGATCATATTTTGTGATTTGCAACATAAAGCATAAAAAGAAGGGGTAAACAAACAATATTGATTTGCTGGCACAGGACAGGAAGTTTTCTTCATGCACAGTTTTTCTCATCGCTGTTTTTCACACAGGGAGAACTTCATCCTGCTGTGAATATATGCCATACCTCTTCCCACATTCCTGAAACTTGAGTCACAATTCCAGCAGCACTAGAACTGCTCAGGATTAGTTCCAGGATAATTCTTCCTGTTTTACATTGACTGTACCTCACAATATCTAAGCTCTTTGCAGGGACATGTGACTGATCCCTTTTCTCACTGTCATGCTTCCAGGAGAGCAGTATCAATACCATGTTGCTGAGACTGGGTTAACTGAATCACTGAGGAAGGAGACAAATAGGTTAGTGTTTAAATATGGATAAACATTCATGCCTGTCTTTAGCACATTTCTTTTTTACAGATAACAATAATAATAATAATAATAATAATAACCTAGATTGAGAGAGAGAAATCCCAAGTCATCCAAGATCCTAGCAGGAAGAAGATTACTGTCATCTCCAATAGTTTTCTCAGAAGGAATGCCAAAAGGAATCTCCTTGCCTCTGACCTTCAGAAAATCACTGCCTTTGCTCCATCCTTGTCAGGCATCCAGCAAACATTAACAGAGGAGCCTTATTAAACAAAAACAGACTCTTCTATTAATGTTTGCCAGATAACTTGTAACTTCAACATTGAATTTAGTTTTTTTCCTGTGCGATTCACAGGTTTTGATCATACTGATATTTCCCCCCCATAACAAGTCCTTACTATTTATATGAATGGTTGTCAAGGAAACCAAAAATCCAGCAAAGCTGGGTAACTTTTCTAGATTCAGAATTTCTTGTTCCTGAGTATTTTAAGAAATAATAATAAGTTGCTCTAAGAAACAACTGTAAGGAGAAAGGAATTTATACATCTTTGCTAAAATCATTTTTCTATTTCTGCTGGCCTTTGTGGCTGTTGTTCTTACTCATCACAGAAGCACTGGTGACTTTAACAGAATTGTGTCTCATCTTTCACTTTAAGAAACAGATGCATCTTCCACACATGCATGCAACAAGTCTGGATACAAATAGCAGTGAGCAAAAAGGTTGAGATAGAAATGGATGATTATTTGAACCTCTGGGTCCTGGATAATGTAGAGCAAATGCAGAAACCGTGAAGCAAGCCACAACTGGAAAGGAAGATTAGATATTAAAAAGGCAGAATGAACAAAACCTCCCAAATCAGCATCAGCATACAGCAAAGGAAAATAACTGCAAATTAATTCTCATCTCTGTAGCAAAGTCCATAACACAGTCTGACTGATGTTGAGGACTTTTTTTTCTTCTTTCTTTCTTTTCAAATCTCTCACCAATACACCCATGCACCCAAAGGGCAGACAAGTGGGAAAAACCTGATTTAACGATGCTTCTTCAAAACAGCTTCCTTAACAACAAAATTAACTGAGGGTGCCAAGAGCTTATCCATGCTCTGTTTTTGGAACCAATATGCTTTATATGGCTGCAACTGCAGAAATAAAGTAAAACTGATGTGGCTTTTTTTTGTCTCTGCCATTTAGGTAACAAGACATTCAGCCATACAGCTTCTTCAGAAAAGAAATGACCAAAGGGTAATTCACCTACTGGGACCTTTAAGGACCATCTCCCTCCCCTTAGGCATTTTGCTGGCTTTTCTCCCACCTTGTTTAGCCAAGTCCTTTGCTTTACTCTCATTTGAGACTTTCTGAATTTCTTCACTGTTTCTTGCTATCTCCAAAATGCTGAAAATGCTTTGTTTGCCTCTCTTCATTTGTGCAAGATGAGACTGCAGAACAGAAAAGTCTGGCCAGTCTCAGTTAGTGCTGTTTCTTGTTCCTTTTGGGCCTCTAGCCTCAACTCCAGCTGTTTTCAGCACAGCCATCAAGGGTGGAGGACCTACAAAAGTCTGAGCATCCTGAGAGAGGTCAGTGAGAACCAGCCAAACACCATCCTCCCAGAAGAGGCAAAAGTAAAAATCTTCCCTAGAAGATAAGATAAAGCCTTTTTTTTTTTTTTCTTCCTGTCAGTGAATGAATGAAAAGAAACAAACAAGCTGAAGTAGATAAAATGGCAGGAAGCCAGAGCTTTCTGCTCAAAGCTGATTGACAGGTAGATCTGGCTAGAATTTGCCCAGTGGTGAGAACTCATGGCTGCCCTTCTCGCTTCATCTGTACGGAAAGATAAGAAAGATCAATTGCCCGCTTTAATTGCTAGTGAACTCAATCAACAAGCTCTTTGTGTTAATTCATCAGGGAAGATACAAATCCATGAAAATATTATCACTGTCAGCTTTTTGACTTAGGTAACTATGCTGGTACATGCACGTTAGCTGCAGCCATTCCAGGCTCTAGCACATTTCCATGCAGCTCTTGGGGTCAAAGTCCAGAGGCACACAGCCTGTATTTTGCATGATGTCAGGATAACAAACAGGTGTCATCAAGATGCACCATCCAGAATAAAAACAATGCAATATCTTGCATAAACACATGTTATGTTGGATAAACAGCCTCAACTCAGTGACAAAAATTTATTTAAAGTGGGATTCTTTCCCTACCAGAACATCTTTTTTTAAGGATGACGAAAGAAGGTTGCAGAACAGTTACAGTGACTATTGTTAACCAAGTAATGCCTGGCAGGAGATTGCCGGTCTAAAATACTAGTTACCGTGTGCAAAAAAATCCCCAACCAGACACCAAAAATGCTGAGGGAACGACTTCCCACCCTTTTAAGCCTGAAAGATCCCCATCTTGTTTGTATCCATACAAAACAGTATTCAACACCCAGAGCTGCAAAATACAGAATCATACAATCATAGACTGTCCCAAGTTAGATGGCACCCATAAGACCCAACGAGTGCAGCTCCCTGCTCCTCACAGGACTACCTCAAACTAAACCATATGACTAAGAGGAGTGTCCATCATCAGGCTTGAAGTCATGACCAGAGTTCATGAGCTTGGTGACATGACCCTGGGAAACCTGTTCCAGTGACTGACCACCCTCCCAGTGAAGAACTCTCCTGATGTCCTAGGATGATTTGTGGAAAGGATATGGAAATGCAGCTTCCACCAGACCTCTGACTTTTTAACACAAAGTCAAAACATAGCAAATACATATGAGAAAAAGGACGCATTCTTCTATTCAGAAGATAATCTCTACCTACTATAGGGCATCTCACCAGCAAAATCACCTTTCTCCAGACTTAAACTGTTTCTGCCTAAAGAGTAAGAACAGTAAAATTTCAACAGCTGAAAATGCTGCACCAAAAAAATGCCATTAGTGGGTGGAAAACACATCAAACTAGTGGAATAAATGCTATATCCCATAAAGAACTCTTATATCTCTTATTTTCACCAAAAGCAAAGACTTTGCAGGGAAACAAATCATCCTCCATCCTGCAGAGCTGGAGAGCAGGTGAGTGGAACTTTTTATATCGCAATTATTGCTTCATGGGAGCAAAAATTACGTAAAGCAGTGTTCTTTTCTCCAGTGGTAAGTACTATAATAGATCAAAACTTCTGGGGACTAAAACGCTCCAGGAATACATCTGGAATAAAACCAATAATAGAAGATAAAAAGTATTACAATTATGAACAAGCAAAACTAACAATAACCTAGTGTAAGAAGCAGTGAATGTGACAGGGGGCAAAGAAGTGTTCCTTTTCTTTGTTATTAGAAAGAGCTATGATGTCTCTCAAACAATGCAGCACTAAGCAGAGAAACAATCTGAAGAAAATAGACATTGGGAAAGCTGGGCTTCTTCAAAAGCAAGAAACACTGAACTTGAAGTTCAAGACATCAGTCTAGTTAGCTGCCCTGCTTCAGGTTAAATAGCATCAAATATTTCAGATAAGAGTGAATTTGCATGAGTAGTGTTTAAATGAATTGTCCATGTAGTAGGTATGTAACTCTTATAACTTCTTGAAGTACTTCTTGAAACATCTGTGTGAGGGCTAAGA
Source organism: Coloeus monedula (assembly GCF_965178545.1). Lineage (NCBI taxonomy): Eukaryota > Metazoa > Chordata > Aves > Passeriformes > Corvidae > Coloeus > Coloeus monedula. The sequence continues at coordinate 23,107,083 of NC_138784.1, forward strand.
CCACCAATGACATGCTAATTCCATGTAATTTTGTAGTTTCACCCTAAAGACCATCAGATAAAATTGCAATCAGACAGGTGGACACAGGTCCCAAATGTCTCATTAAAACAAAATAGATGGGACTATTTTATAAGCTTTCATCTGTGTCAGCTAAAAACTGTGAAACTTCCATTCAGCTGTGAAAAGGGTAAAATCTGAAGTAATGGAGGAGTATATGGGAAAATTACCACGGGATCAAAATATTACTCAGTTTTAATTTTTGTTTCTGAAAAACCGAGACCTAGACACCATCAACATAAGCTCAAAGAATGAAACTTTCACAGGATTAAATTGTTTGATCTGAAAGATGTTAGCTCTACTAAGAGAAATGACTCGAGTCAAATTACCACCAGTGGCATCTCATTAATAACCTTACACATATCTCAAAAAAATGAAACTTTGTAGGATTGCTGATTGACCTGAAAAGTGATACCTCCACTAACAGAAACAAAACTTCTCAATTTAGAAGTTCAAATGTTCTCGTGCCAAGCTGACTCAAAAAGAGGTACTATCCATCAATGGCATTTCATTAACAATATTATTATAGATCCTCCCTTTAGGACAAGTACTCAAAACTAAAATCAGCCTGGACACCCTTACCTGGACTGAGATGGTTTCAGAAGAGCTATGAGAAGAGTGATTTCAGTGTGTGCTTGTGTTGTGCCAGGCACACAGCATGGCTTTGTCATTTTCAGTGCTGTGAAAACGCGTCACACAGAAAGGTGTGCCCAGACAAGGTGAACATCATTTTTCTCCACAAGAATGACTATTTCAGCCCCAGTCCTCCAGAATACATTGTGCCTACACTGCCTGTTGAACTGTTTCACGGGAAGTAGCTCACATCTGATCTGCTGACCAGCACTTCCCTGAATATCAGTTATTTCTCAGAAATAAGCCAACACCAAGTACTTCACAAATGAGGACATCTAACCATTTCAGCTCCCTGGTAGTGAATCAAGAATATTCTTGGGAGTCCTTGCAGCCTCCTATTGTTTTCAGCTTATCATTCAGACATGGAAATACATATACTTCAGTTCTTTGTAAATCTAAAAGCAAGGATCACTTAACATTTTGGTAAGACACTCGCATCAATACTGATCCTGACTAGGAATGCCTTGAACAGTCGCTGCTGTTCCTCTGTGAGTAATTGAGTGCCCTTTGACAGGGAGGTGTCCATGTGGGCAAGTGAAAAGCCATTAAGATCTAAGACCATCTAAGCTCTAGTCATTATATGTCTTCCCAGCTTTTTACCTGCAGGTGCCAAAGAAAGAAACTGTGCTGGAGCACAGGATGACTTAACTCTCCCCAGCAAGTACAAGGGATATACAACCTATACCACTCATGCAGATCAAAGTGTTCAAATAATTCCTGTACATCCAAGGTTAGGACAGCAAAATGCTTTCATTTCTCATAGGTGGATGATAACGTTCTGAGAAAGCAGTCGTTGTAACGGAGATGCATGGAACAAGCTATAGCTGCAGAAGTTAGTTCGAGACATTGTGTCTTCTTTAGTTTTTTTGCAGGGTATGCTTTTCAATTTTTGTCAAACTGAGTAATTTCTGGAAAATCTCATGTGCAGTTATTCATCTTTTTCTCATTCTCTGCTAAAATTGCCTTCCCTGGTGGTGCAGCACATGTTGCTGCAATGAGCAATGTTTAAGAAGCTGAATGCCAAACAAAAATCCTTGCTATTGAAATGTCACAGTCAGCTACTATGATACAAATGTGGGTGATGCTAAGTGGAAGAGAGTTGGCTCCTTATTCCTCGCTCCACATATGTTACGCAGAGCAGCTATCCCGTCTTCCTGGTGGACGTAGAACAGAACAATTGTACTGCTCTTCCCTAGAATCAAGAAAAAGGTGGAGCTACAGAGAGACCCACAGCAACTAGAACTCAGTTATAAAACTGACAAAGAACTCCAATGTTTTTTCAAAGCACCAGCAACAGCAGGAAAGTACAAGGGGTTTACAAAGTCGGACATGAGGCTTTCTTCTGGAATAGCAGCAGAAGCACTGCACAATGTAACACAGGAGGCAGATCGGAACCCTTGAAAGAGGCCCAGGAAATACTGCACCTTCTTGCATCACACTGGGCTTCATCTCAGTCAACAAACTAACAGTTCTAAATCTCAAATCAACTGACAACATTTGTAAATCTGAAGAAAAATTACATAAAAATCTGCAAGAAACTATTCCATGTTTGTTATCTTGCCTTCCTTCACAAAGTCAGAGGTGAGGCTGCTCATGAAAGCTACATGCCACTAAGCTAATGACAACTGCTGAGTCAGAAAGGCATTATGAGTCCCATTATCATGACCAATTTCTGACCAGCCTCAGCGATTTCCATGGTAGTTCTTTCTGATCACCTCTTTAGACTAGGCAGAAATTTAAGACCCAGTTTGATTTTATGTAAAATTACTTTCTTCATATTCTAGGTCTGAATAATAATGGAAAACACATCTAAATAATAGTCTTCAATGTCACATGGCTCATTTGCTTTTTTTTGTGCAGAAGAGGGACTGGGAGGGCAGAGAAAGTACTGCTTAGGCTACTCAGTCTGCATGGATAGATTATGACCTCTTCACAAAGGTTCCACTGTGCTGGGGAGTTTGAATTGCTATCTGTTTCTTGGTGGATACTAATTTCCTCCCAAACAGTCTGAAGGAAAATATCTTGGCTTACAAAACCTGGTCTGTTAATGTCCAGTCACCTGTACTGAAAACCACAGATAAAAGACCCTGTTCTTAACATGGTAGCACTGTGTCAAAACCACAAGCATATTTCATCACCTGAGACTTCAGGTCTCTAGTATTCAATATGTCCATAAGCAAATGCACAAAATCTCAATTATAAAGTGGAAATTCAAGTTAAAACTAAGCCACGCAAGTTATAGAAATCTGTAAAATGTTTTGATTGTAGACTTAGTTTTTCAAAATCTTAAATCTGCATATCTAAAAAAAAAATTAAAGAAAAGGGAAAAGGGCAGGAAGAAACAGCAGTCTATGCCTCTTACTTCACTGATGTGCAGTAGGCCAGTTTACAGAAAGACAAAAGGCTGGTGACATGCAGGAACACTGCAAGCTCCCCATAACATGTGCCAGTTTTAGATCAAATCCTCAATGCCACAGAAACACTTTAATTTAATATTACTGCTGCATAAATGAATGTAAACATAAACAGATGCTGGGTTTCTCATTCTGTATTGCATTAATAGCAATTACATCTTGCATGTGAAGTGGAAAAGAAACGAAGGAAAGTAGTGTACTTCTGCCTTATAACTCTGTGTTTTCCTCTGAGCCATGCAGTGAACTACTTAACAGATACACAATCCTGCACTGCCCTTAACAATATATAACCTGCATGCAGTGCAATGCAAATACAATCCATGATAATTTAGGGATCAGTCACTATTACTGTGAAATAAATTGTTATGGATGGCTGCAACATCCAGTGGAACTTCTTGACTAGGAAGATGGTGGAAGGCAGGAGAATGCTGACCAATTTTATTGTTCAAGGCTTTATTGACACTGTCATCGTTGTGACCCTCTTAAGCTGATGTGAAAAACACCAAGCTAATAGTCTGTTCATCAAATACACTCTTACATCTCCCCCACTGCCAATCAGAATCCTTCTCTCCCATGCTCAGCAGGTGGTATCTGCTATTCTGTTACAAGTATTTGTTTGATCATGGTTCCAAAATTGGTATATGGCAATGTACAGTACATACAGCCCTATCACTGCTATCATTCATTGGAAGGGCTTCTGCTGGCATCCAGAGATTTCGTGGCATTTGAGCTGCTTTTGGCCAAGACACTTAGAAATTGAGCATACTTGAAAACAGCTAACATTATTGGGATTTTGATTTAGAAACATTTCTGCATGGACAATACAATGTGCCAGACAGGACACTTGGTTGCTCTCTAGATGGTAAAGGGAGTCTCCATTGCAAGAGCTCTTACGGGGTCATCTTAGTTGGTTTGGGTGAGACTCTCTAAAACATGTTTCTGTACAATTTTTGTAACCCAGCTGGCCTGTGGTCCTACCTGACCACCACAAGACAAGCATAATGCATCACTACAGATTACCTTAGCCTATATACAAAACATTTCCTAACTATGTTAAGTATGTACAGAAGACTGTCCTACGTGATCATTTCTACACATGCAGGAACTGTTTGTATTGACTGTCTTACTCTTGTACAATTGATTAACTTTGCAGCAGGAACTGTCTGTGAATATCTGGGACAGCCAGATTCTTTGCCCAGGATGTTAATCGACACGCTTAAGCATACAAACTGGTCTAGGCACAGCAGGGTCTGCCTGGGAAATCTCAAGAACTGTCTGAAATTCCCACTGGGACCGCTCCTGTAACAAGCTGTCAAATACTTCTTGTGCAGATGGCCAGCAGTTCCATCAATCACCTGGTTTCAACTTAGGCTGCTGTCTCAAACCAGCCCTTTATCTCATCTCTGTAGACAACAAACCTGGGAGTTCCTGGACCACTGTGGGAGTTTAAGTGCATTGGGGGTGCACAGAGGCACAGGCCTGAGAGCCAGCTACACGACAATCATAATTAAAGAATTAAACTTTATTTTTCTGCTTAAATCTCACAGCCCTTGCCCATTAGCTCAGTTGGTTAGACCATGGTGCTAATAACACCAAGGTTGTGGGTTCAATCTGTCTATGGGCCCTGCACTTAAGAGTTGGACTCGATGATCCTTGTGGGTCCCTTCTAACTCAGAGAATTTTGTGATGTCTGTCCAAATGATGTAAATATCTGACCTAGTGAACTGTTTTCAAAGTTCAGATGAAAGTGGCTAAGAAGTAACTCATCTCATACTTCAGTAAATGCCCAAAGATAGGTGATTTTTATGCCATGCATTGCCCCAGTTTGGTTGCGCTCTCTGGATCACACCACTGATTTTGACTGAGTGTGCAGACTTCAACATTTCTGACATGAAATCACCTAACACAGCACTGGTCTATTGTTTCTGGGAACAGTAAAAGCTGGAACACTGTCCATATTCCAGCAAAAAATAGAGCTTCTCACATTTCACTTTCAGATAAAATGTTAATCTCCTAAAAAAACCTATTCACCATCCCTTCAAGTTCATAAATCAGTTGCAGCACATGTAGGCTAAACGACTTAAAGGAGATGGCTTTTCTGCTCTATCAGTGATGAAGAGACTGCGTTATCTGGGCCATTTACAGCAGACCAGGCAACTGCTCATTCTACATTCTACCTTCCTCAGTTCACCTGATGTTGTCATCAGTGCATCAGACAACATCTGGGAAAACAAACTCACTTCATCTGTATTCCACCCATCACATACAGTACAGCCTTATCAGCTGTTCCTTCTGCTCTGGGACAGTGCAGATCACAATGGGTTTAATGCCTGTATTTCCCTGTGACTGAACTGACACGAGATTCCATGTTAAACAATGAAGGGTAGAAGCCAAGTGCCCAAGCTGCACATCTTGAATAGTTTGCTCTGGAGTTTCTTCACATGAGACTGAACTGAAAAAACCACAGTATCCTGCAGCCTGGTATTTTCAAGTCACAGCTGTAATGGATGAATGTTTCACAGGTAGTTTTTTTTCTTTCATTTAATGTTCAAAGAAGACAATTTTCAGTTTCCAGTTATTTTGTGGGATGCATTGCTGTAACAAATATATCTACTGCATTAGGACCAAAGCTGACTAACATGACTAAAGTGATCATATAAAGCGAATTTACATTGCCAAGTAACTTTCCAGTTTGCAGTCATGGCCATATGCGGCCACGTAAATTTGGAAGAGTTATGTGTGGGCCATACTGAGCAGAGCAAGAATGAAGTATGTAGCTGTAGAACAGTTCAATTACTGGCACCATTATCAGCAGCCCACACTTCAAGGACGCTTATTGCTGATTACTAACTGCATGTAGCAAGTTTAGTTAATGGGACAGAGTTCACAATCTGAACAGCTTGTAAGTTGAGGGAGAGCTTTTAAGCACCCATCTATCTCCCTCGTGGTTATTGCCAAGGCAGTGAGGAGACAGGCCAAGTTATGCTGGGGAAGGTTACAAGCATCTTAGTAGAACTGGCTGTTAAAGTCATCAAACTAACTGGTTTAAAGAAATACATCCAGCAAGCTGCCATCTCAACTGTGCCAGCCCCTTTTCCTGGGAATGCTGTTATCTTGGCTCAGCTCCACAGTCAAGTATTCTCCCCTCCTGTCCCATCCCCTATCATGTGCCCCAAGCAAAAATACACCTTTCCCTGGCCATTCTTTCCTGTGCTCCATCCCTCTTCCAAGCATGCTGCTGGTAGTTTGGCTGCTTCTAGGGAGAGAATGAACCTAGGCTCTTTGTGGTGCAACAGGAATGTGAACAGCTGTGCCACCTTGCAAAAGGAAAAATAAGTCCTCTCTATATTTTAAAAGGACCATCTGGCATGCTTAATTCACAGCAGCAAAGTAGATATGTTGGTTTGCTGGCCTTAGAAATTCTGATATAATCTATGGTACCTTGTCTTCTCTTTCTTTCAATGAAGTGTCCGGTTTTCCTCTAAAACCTGAGAGAAAACAACAGCCACAGCCAAGCCTAATTTTCTATGCCTTCCTTCAGGACACTGATTGCTCAAACTCTAAGTTAACAGCATGTATTTTAAGAGCTGCAGGATATGTTAAGAAACATTGCCAAATACCAAATATTTTAGTCTCCAAATTCTGCCTTTTAAAAAATTAATATGCTAGTGGAAACTGTTGCCTGAATTCTAAATAGCTACTTGAAAATAAAAAAGCATCCATACTATTTATGGAGGATCTAATATTACGTGCTCCCTTCCAGTGTTTGAGCAGAACAGGAGCAGAAGCAGGACTTTTCCCAGGACTTAAGGGCTTATTCTGACATGTCAGCTCCTGCTGCATTAGAAGGAAGAGGCTGGAAGCTCATACATACCCAGTGGGAAAAAAACAGACATGAAAAAACCAAACATGAAATGGAAAGTTTTCTGTAGCAGCCAAAATGTGCTCCAAAACAACTGAACATTGGTGAATGAAAGCTAAGAAGAAAGTTCTCATGCAATTGCTCAGTCTAAACCCTTTTACAAGTCAGGAATTGGTACTGATTACAGATTTAAAAAAGAACTATGGAGGGTCATTTAACTGAAACATAGAGTATACTGTAACAGTGAATCCATAGATCACTTCGGAGAAAGACAGCCTTTCTAGTAAACATCCAGCATCAGCTCTATGTTTTCTTAACACCAGGCAGCATAATATAGCTCCCAAGAGTGCAGGTGAAATACACAAACCCAAACCAAGCATTAAATCCTCTCTAGGGGCTACACAGGAAACAAATGAGATGAGCTCCTACAGCTGCCTGTAAACAGCTCCTCTGTTGTCTTTGCTAAAACCCACAGAATGATCTGGATATGAGCCAGCATCATTCCTGGCTTTTTAAAACTCTGTTTATATTTATAACTCCTTGCTCTCCTTTGGCAGTGTCTGTCACATTCCCCTATGCTCAGTACTATATACTGTGGTTTTTTGGCCACTGAAATCAGGGAAATTGCTTGGTATGCAGCATGATGAGCTCTGAACAAGAGTGGCAAACCTGGGAAGGCCTATTTATGCATCAATACCTGCATCCAGTTAGAAAGTGCTCCTCAATCCAAAGCCTATGGGTTACATACTATAGATAGTCCAGTGTTGATTTAGGTCACCAGTCATACAAAAATTAAGGCTGAGTGAAGAGGGATGGAGAAAACAAGTTTGGTCTGTAGCCTCATATCTGCTCAGTGCTTTGCCTATAAATCAGAAATTTGGGGATCACTGAAGTAAGCTCTCTTGGTTATTATTTACTTAACTAGATTGGACCATACCCAAATGACCAGAAGGAAAACACTAAGAGGTCTGTCTTCCCCAGCTGAGAGGCTAATTAAAAACCCTACAATTTGCAGAAAAGCACATACAAGATTTGTAAGAACAAACCTCCTCCTTGCTATGAAGCTGTAAAGAACAGAAGGAAGATCTCTGGCTAATTAGGTTAATATTGGCTTATGGCTTCATGTAGAAGAACCAATGAAAAATAAAACCAGAAACAAAGTATTTTTCTCAAGAATCACTTTTTTCCCTTTCCCATCTCTTTCTAAAGCTTTTTGTATTCAATATTTCACAACGTGGTGTGCTTTGAATTTACCCCTTAGTACTGCAATTTGCTACCTTTTGTTTTTTTCCTTGTTTCAGGTGCTGTTCAGAACAGTCTGATAAGTCATACAAATTACTGCCATGAACTCCAAATGATGAAATCCGAATACTTCATTCTACCTCCACAGGTAAAAAAAAATACAGCTCAAAATCAATGCTGTGGTTCCATGTTCTGAATTAAACTTTTTAACTATGAAAAGACAATTACTTTGAGTAAGCGATTTTTTTTCCCCCTTCGAACTCTTTTCATATTCATTCCTTGTGGAAGGGCATTCAGACAACAAAGGTAGTTATTGTACTACTGGTAGCTCATTGCAGCATGTGTACTTAGGGTGTCACACACCTGTGCTTAAGGAATGCAGGGCAGTTGAGTGTTTCCAGAACAGATTTGGGCTTGCTGAATAACACACTTTAGATTCCACCATTGCTACTAGGAAGAAGTACCCTTAGAAAAACATAATGGGATCAGATGGACAGCCAGAAGCCTCTTGAGAGCAGGTAAAATTCTAAGCTGCTAAACAACATATTCCATTAGCAGAGAAAAGGTGCTGATTTTAGCCATTTAGCATCTTCTAGTTAAGTGCAATTGGGGCTACAATCATGTCAGTTAGAACCAATTGTCATCAGGGAGAGTATTTCAGGTAGTAGTACCCCTGCAAGTCACCCGCCAAGGGAGATAAGTAACAAAGCATGACATCAAACCAGAAGTATATGACTGACACCTGTGTCTGTGTGCCTTTACCTTGAGCTCATCTGCATCATAGAAGTCTATGCGCACAGCAGGGACCATCCATGTCTGGAACAGAGTTGCCAGGATCTGTTTGGCAATTGCATCTGCAATGAGGTGGAAGTGGAGTGGGTTTCGCCTGATATGAGAAGGGAGAGAAATGCATTAGTTCAAAGGTTTCCAATTCCTGTTCTTAAAGGACAACATTAGAATTTACAAAGCTTTACCTAAGACATCAAGTTTTGAGTGTACAGCATGTTTGGTGGAGTCCTGCTCTGTAGCCAAAATGCTGAGACACAATTTGAACACACATGACAATAGCAGAAATATTCAATCAGTTTCTGGGTGGTTATAAACATACAGACCCTTTGACTTCAGTGGAATGTGATTATTTGTAACAGCTGAGAGTCTTGTCCCTTGCACCAGCTCCTTAAAAAAAGGCCAAGTTAATCTCCCTTTGGAGACTTGAGCTCTGGAAGTGATTGCTTTCAGTTTCTAGGTGAACCTGGTAATTTATCTTTGTGGTAAGAACAGTGTCTGTGGAGAAATGAGGGTGCAACGGAAGGTTAAAAAATAACCTTCCATAGTTCTTTTTGAATGAGGTTAAATTCTGGGACCCCTGAGTTTACATAGAACTTTTCTTCAAAGCAAACATGGGGAATCAACAGCTGTCCATAGGAGCTCAAACCCAGATGTTTCAGGTGAGTGCCTTCTAGCCATTCACTGCCATCGTGAATAGAATGGAGACTGCAAATCTCACCAGATCCTTTTTCCTAAGAGCAGGAATGGTTACAGAAAGGCAAAAGGAAAGGAAAGATTTTACTTCAAAACACCAGATCTGGGTTCACCTCTATAGTTACAGGACTTGGGCTAATTGAAAAGCTTCAAACAAGATGGGTAAAGCCAGTATCAGCAAAAGTGGCAAGCTCTGACAAACTGAATGGATTTTCTGTATTAATGTGAACTTGGACTTCATAAATACCTCGTTTAATTCCCTTATTTTTGAGGCATAGTAAGCAACAAGATATGATCTTAACTTCTGTGATAGGAGGACAAAAACCTGCCAGTGGAAGTCAATCAAAAATTGTAGTCTTCCATGCTTATCCCTAGCTCAGCAACTTTCCCTGTCAGCAGAGAAGGACAGACTTTGCAAAAGCCACTAGAAGACAAATGGTTTAGACTAGCATTGGCTCAACCTCTCTTTGATCCCTAGAGCAGAACAGTGGATTCTAATTTCTATGGAATGGGTGTACTTGCTAATTGGTATTTTTCATCTAACAAGAGAAGTATTTAGTTTCAGATGTTGATTAAAGCAGAAGACGACTGATGCTCCTACATTCGTCGGTGCAAATGAGAAGTGAGGAAAACTATGTTAGTTCAGGCCAATATACCTCCATCACATTTTTGGGCTTAACCCGAAAAATGAAGGTTTTTTTTCCTCCATTTTCTACATTAATGAACAATGTGTGCCTTCCTCTTTAATGTTTCTCTTCTTGCTTTGATGAGTAATACTGCTTCCCACTGAACAAAGTCCACAGGAAAATGTAAAAATACATGTAATGGTTCACATTATTGTAACAGACCCCTCAGCAGAAAGAGGAGATTGTTGTGAGAAGCAATGTATGACTGGATTTTGCAGTGTCAGAAATACTGCACCTAAGATCCAACCCAGCACCTGGGGTTGCCACTGAAGCTGCTGTACTGGTTTCAAGGACACTGTGGATCATGTTATGTGCTTACAGGAAAAGCAGGAAAGGGCTGGGTAGAGGCCTTAGATATGAGATAACCATGATGGCAGAATAAAGCCACAGCTGATCTGCATTTAACAATATCCAAAACACTAAGCCACAACGTGCTTTTCAAAAGACAAAGGTCTTTCAATCTCCAGCTTGTCCTGGAGGGAGGAGGGGAGAGGGAAAGGCGTAAGCTGCCAGCTGCTGAGTGTCCCATTACCAAGCTAAAGGGAACACAGCAATTACATCTGCATCACCAGCCCAGCAGGAGAGTAGAAGAGGACATCCTGGCTCACGCAGATTCCGCAGTAACCAGGCACCTTGCCAAGAAAAAAATCAGGAAATAGCGGTGATCAGGAAATACACCTCATTAGCAGAGACAAGGCCAAGAGAAACAAAGTACAACACCAGTGGCTTTGGGTACAGGCAAAGCAGTATCTCAAGACAAATAGATGTTTAATGTCAACATACACATCCCACATAGGTCCCTTTGCTAAGCAGGGGCTGAGCCTGGATTCTGGTAGGACTATATCCCAGCAGGTGCTCTTCAGTAATTTCCTTCCCTTTTTTTATTCCAGGGTTATTTATCTTATATTCTAAAGTAGAATAAGAAGAGCAAAAAAACAGTTAAAAAAAAAGAAAGCTCAGTCTTCTTTGAAATGATCATTTAGTTAAATGGAATTGATATAAAATATTTCAAGATGAAACGCACTAGTTGAAAAGAAAAAATCTGACACAAAGACACTCAGATGTTCAGTAGCAGTTTATACTTATCTGAATGACCCAGAGTGTATGAAACTTAAATGGGAACAAGTGAGTGACATTTACTTTAGTTCCTCTCCTACTGGGAGAAAGAAAAAAGGATAGCTGTACTCCCACACAGAAATCTCTTTCAAGTTGTTAGCCTCATGGTAAAGATTCAGCTGGAAGGAAAGTGTGTTTCAGAGGCAAAGCAGAAGATTATCACTTACAAAAATACATCCCCAAAACAGTATAGTGACCTGATGACATCTACAACTAAATGTGCATCAGCCACAGAAAATTTTACTCCAGACGAGATTTCAGTTCCGTGAAATGTGAGGTTTAGCACGGTGCTAGAAGCCAACAGTGCACAGACTCAAAGCTGGAAGACCTTCTGAAGGTAACTGTACTAGCATACACACAGATGCACAGATGACATCTTTCACCTCTTCTGCTGTCTGCAATATGCGAAGCCTAGAAGATATGGATTGCTTCAAAGTGTTTATGAAACAACTTTAGAAGCTTAAAGATCAACTAACATTCATTATAAAAGATGCAGAAGAGATTATGCAAGACAAGAAATCGTTCTCAAGAAATATGTGAAAGGGATGCCATAATTATCTGACAACATGATTGAATCACTGGCTCTAAGAATCAGGAGTGACAATCAGGATATTGTGAAGGATTCCACTGAAAGCTGAACTTCATTAAACTTGGACATTTTGCTCATTTTCCACTGGGCACATCAAGAGAAGTAAACAAACAGACATAGTAGAGGCTGGTTGTATCTTGTACAGATAGAAATCCCTACACTGTAATGGTGACAGTATATGCAACTATAGAACAACATGGGTCAATATATGGCAATTGTGATAAACTTCTCCCACAAAACCAACAGGTTTTTGAAAACTCCCAGTATTCATGTGAATTAGTCTGTTTGGAAATAAAGGTTTCTAGTGTCCCAGGTTTCAGAACCCTGAGCCCCAGTTTTCCAGATTCTTCGCTACAGAAGCAGCTATTGAAACAGCCATAGAATTTCTCCCAAGGTCCAGAAATACTTAATCTTATTTACTTCAATGATTTTGAACATTTTAATTTCTACCAACTACAACTTTTCAGTTTCTGCTACATGGAAAATGCTGATGCACTAATGTCTTAATGTGGTAAAATGTAGTTTCAAAATATGGCTATTTCCCATCAAGTGGAAACTTGAGGTTTTAAGTACTCTATTCAGAAAACTGCGTATCTTCATATACTAACTTATTTCCACTTATCTTAAGATCAGAACACTATCTGACAAAGTAAACCATATGTAAAGAGCACACATTTATTTTCCTAAATTACTTTCCTCAAAAGTGAACAAAGGGAGATTCTAGACAAGATTTTCAAGCATGGATGCTTAAATATAGGCTCCTTAGACCTAAATATAGGAGTTTGAATGAATGCCCTCATTTTCAGAACTGCTGAGGGCCTATAAAGTTAGTAGAATGAAAAGAAGTCAATAATTTTAAAAGTCAAGCCATGACTTGCGAAGTCTATTCCAAGGTACCCATTTCTCTACATTTTTTCTTATCATGATGTCTTATTCTTGCATTTCAAAACTTCTTATTCTTCATCAGATTTATGATCTGCTTGCTTAAGCATCTGTGACCCTTTCTTTTCGAATAGCCACGCCACAGAGTTAAATACAAAAATCTACAATTGAAAAAGGGAGTAGTGAACCAAGACTCACTCCTCCCTTCTGTACTATTCCATAGCTCAATTGTTAGTAATTCAAAAGGCAGCTGCTTGGCTGCTTGGTTACACAGTTCTCTGTCTGCAACAGAGGAATTTTATTTTCTAAGAATATAAAAAGGTCAGTAGCCCAGGGGTTTATTTCCAACACCTACAGTTTATTAAGGGAAGCACAACAAGGTAATACCTTTTATATCTGTAACAAATGGTTACAAGAACTTCAAACAGGAATTATAAAAGGCAGTTTGGGAAACTTTTTTTCCTAATGCCCATATGACAATCCTTCTCTCATATGTGAAAAATTTTAATGTGAAAATCTTCAAGGATTTTTATACCCCTTGACACCAAGTATTGATGGAAACACTCCTCAAACTATTGGAGAGATCTTAAATAGACACTTGCTGCATCACTCATGGATCTTCTTGCTTTGTGTTAACTTACAGAAGTTCTTTGGGAAGTACTAAGAGATTTCATGGGCAGATTTTTTTTAAACATTGTTTTCTCCGTTATGCCACTATTGTTAGAGAAAACAAAAAGAAGTGTGTAGTATTGATGCATTTATATGGATCAGAGAAACCAGGTCATGCTTTATAGTTTTTGCCAGAATAATCTCCCACAAAACAGACTGACACATTAGAAAAGTTGGAAACACTGAAAGAGGTTTTGAATTCTCAAATTAACTCCATTAAGGCAAAGTGGTCTCCATGGAATACAGCCATTAGATTATATAAGCTTTAATTACCAGCCAGTGTTGACTTGTGACTCTTACTTGGAAATTACATGTCATCCTTTTAATTTAATTTAGATTTTCATTTCTTTTGCCTTATTCTACTTGTTCTAAGAAAAAAAAAAAAAAAGAGTTCATTATTCATACAGCATTCTGTAACACAGCTTCATATCCTGTTCTTAAAAAGCTCAGACATATGCTTAACTTTAAGGTTACAAGCAGCCTTCTTAAAGCAAAGAGGCAATTTAATAATAAAAAGCATTTGTCAGGTTGTCTGGCTTTTTTACATTCCTTACAAACTCCCACATTACTATGCCACTATTGTTGTAAAGTACAGCTAAAGAAGTAAATGCAATGACTCCTCTGAAAAAGAGGGACTGACATAGCAGAGGAAAAAAAAAGGGCACAAAAAATAACCCAGTATTTGCTGGCACAAAAAAGAAGTTAATTTTTTACAGATTGTCAGGCTAACCTAACTGCCAGAAATATGCTATAATTGTGTAATTTTGTATTTTTCTTAGTTTCCAAATGAAACATAGTGTTTAGCACGTCTTTGGAAAAGAGTATACTAAAAACCATTTTAGCTCTTACTCAAGATTTACCTGAGCAGAGAGAAACTATCTTTTCAATATGAAACTATAATTGTAGGTTGTTTCAGTGGCAATCTAAGGTTTACAATTTTCAGAAATGGAGTAAAATATTGAAAATCACCAATGTAACTTGGACCAATAGTTGCAAAAGATTCAAGGAAAGTTATCAGCCACAGGAAACTGCTTCAATTTTGAAAAAGAAATGCAGGTGCTTTTTAGCATACTGCTACAAGCACTGATTCCAAAAGCATTTGCACTTCATTCTGCCTTCAACCCACTATAATTAATTTTTAGTGTTTGGTCTTTTGGTTTGGAAAAAACTAAAGTTAGGCTGCTCTTAGGACACGGTGATATGAGATTGGCTTGCGCTAAACCAGCTCAGTGATAATTTTTCTTCCCTGCAACGGCTTTATAAAATCCGTCATAATTGGGAGCTGGATGTGCAAGAAAGGAAAGCGGGAAAGTTGCAGAGTAGGACTGAGTATTCATTCTACAAGCCTCCCTCTGTGCAGCACTGCCAATGCATATTTATCAGACTGCAAACCCTGCACTATCCCAGCTCTGCTGAGTCTCCTCCTGAGAACAGACTGTCAGTTATGTCAAACTGGGTGTTAAAAGCTGCTGGATTTTGTGGCTGGAGCATACGTTTTTCAAAGACAAAACTGGAATCAAGCTCCTTTATCACTGGGAATGAAACACATTTCTGAACTATGGTGTTCTTACACGGAATCAATCACACTACCCCTTTCCTCCCTTTTTCCCACTCTCTGGAACCTGAAGATAGGTATAGTTTCTCAAATGGTCTGCACAAGTAGCTTGCCTAAGTCTCATAATATATATGGTATGACTTGAATCTGAAACTTGATGGTTCTGGCCTGTGAAGAGCTGAAATGTTCAATATGCAGGATTTGCTGTACATTCATGCAAGAGAGAAGAGACAGCACACTCCATCTATAGAAAATCCTGTAGCTTTTATCCTTAATGACCCAGCACTCCTGCTGTTTTGTGTCTCTATCTAGCACTCTAGCTCAAAGTTGGGGGTATAACAAATACGTTAATGCTCCTTGGGATTAGACTGGCATGGCCTCCTTTTCTCAGAGCTTTTCTATTAGAGAAGTAGGGATTTCCTACACGAGTAGGGAATTTAGGTATGTAGTTTTGTATCAAAATGCATGCTAAAACATGCCTTAATTACTATCCTATATAGAAATGGTAAAAGAAGGACATGACATATCCATGAATTCCAGATAGGTTAATTGAAATCAGTGTCTTAAAACAAACACCAAGTGAAGTGCAGGAGGACAGGTGAGGACATTAAGCCTGGTTGCTTTGAGGGCTCAGTTGTTTAATCAGTAGATTGGATTCAGGGTGTGTTGAAGGAAAAACAAAATCTCTATGACAATATGTTTGGCTGCATATTTTTTCTGTTCTTGGAAAACTATATTTGAGAATGAATGTGGTGATCCTACAAATAAAGGACCAGTAGCCTAATTTAAGAGATTAGGACAGCAAACTTCTTGTTAAGCAAACTTCACTGGAAGCATATGGTCCTTTCAAATGTCTGTTCTGCTTGGCTTATTGGACAATGCCAGCTAGGATGCACTCCCTGGTGCATATTATGGGTTAGGAGAAGAGACATCTCCATGCCTGTTTTCAGTGATGACCCTCAAGTCAGAGGGAAACTTGATGCTGACATCAAGAAGCATTCACTACCTGAATCAACCACTTCCAACTCTCCCAATTCAATCCTCCTAATGCAGTATCATGACCTGTCTCCATCCTTCATTCCTACAATTAAATAGATCCTAGCAACTAAAAGAAGCCTTCTTTCCAATCATCACCATTCCTGAAGTGCATACTAATCTCCAAGACAACATTGTTTGCACATGGCAACCAATGCAAGGAAACCTAGTTCTAAATCAATATTCAGCAGAGTTCGTTGTTTATTTTTGCTTATTCTGCATCCTTCTACACAACTGCCATTCCAAAGATAAAGATCCAAGAAAGGAGTGCTACTGAAGCATGGCCACGTAGCCATAGCATCAAGAGATGCTTAAGAAGCCTGTGTTTTCTAGAAGATAAGAAAGAAATGTCTGTAAGAAGCTCTTTTTTTTGAGAATATCTTCTTTTTGTAGCCAACAATTTAATGCCTAGGGAGAAAAGCTAGCTCTAGGCAGGAATGGACTTAGATTTGTCTTTAAGTATGTTCTGAGCAAACAAGGGAGATAGGTTATCTTGAATGTACTAACGTTTCATTAGCTATACTGGACTTTATCTTGACCACCTCTGCTGAACTCGACAAATCCTTTGAGATGAACAGTAGGTGCAGGACAAACAACAAATATGTTCTTGACAGAGGCAGAATCCATCAGACTTAGAAATACCAATATTAATTACCTTTGTTTTGGTTTAATATTTTAATTAACTATTATTTAATAATTTAATTATATGGCAGAATTGTTTATAAATTTGCTAATAATTCAGATGAGTGGCTTATGTAAAACAGGGACACTTCTTTAAGGAACAAAGAGAGAGGCTGTTTAAACCTTTGAGCTGTGAGATTCCTACTATTTCCAGAACATTTGGAAACAGAGAGATTAAAGTCTTCTCAAAATGGATGCAAGTATTAGGATAGAAAAACAGGGAGAAGCTAACCACTAGCTTCTAGGATAGCTAGGATAACTTGTGTCACCACAAAAGTGCAATTTTCCATTAAATCCCTTAAAAACAATTAAAATGGACAAAACTTCCCCACATCCTTGCAATATAAAGTTTACACTGAATAATTCAAACTTCTAATCAGAAATAGATATAGTTTTACATTTAAAAGAATTTTAACATTCAGAAAAATTCTGCATGGAGAATGACATAGATTTTTACTGGTTTTTTGCTTTTGTTATGTTTATTTTAGCATTGTTCTTCTGGTCCTACCCCTCATCTAACATGAACATGCTACCTCTCAAAAGACTTGCAAAGACTGTGTGTTGATAATGGAAGTTGCTCTCATATTTTGATTAAACAGTACTTACTGAGTCTTTTTTCATATTGGACAAGGTGAGTATTTACAGTATTTTATGAAGCTTACCAAAAATGATAAAATGGTGTACTAAAACCATTGTCAGGGAGTGGCTACTACAGCCTCCAGCAGGAGACTGGAGGCAAACATAAGGAGCAAAGTGTGGGACTGGAATGCCCCACTCATGCTAGATGCAAGAAGATACTACCACATGACATGAACAAGAGTCATTCACCCTTGCACAAAATTGTCTTTCAAATAAAACAGCATATTGAAACTACCTCTTTAGCAAACTGTTTGTACTGTAAGCATATTTTATTAGTCTATTTGTCCTGAGTCAAACAGACTGATCACTTCCTTAATTTTAATCCACTTTCTGCAACATTATTGGAAAGCATCTCTGAGATTTCTAAACTGGACAAGGGATATACACATACACCCACACATAGCTTAATGTGAATTCTCTTTTTCTAGAGCTGCTGTCTATTAAGGGAATTGGTTATTTTGTTTTCATTGTACATTTATGCCTCTCAACTCTGGGAGCTAACAGTGCTAAAACCAGGTTGCAAAACCTTCTGAAGGGCTATAAGCAGCCATTCCAAAGCCAGAAAAAATCATCTGAATTTAATGAAATAGTATACACTGACTATAACAGCAGGTTTACTTCAAAAACAAATATCAAAATTGGAAGCTGGGATATTCAAACAACCAGTGTGAACTTATCATCTACACCTGTGCTATAAACTGATACCAGAAATAGGATAAATTAATACAATGCTGTTATTATCAGTATTTTACAGCATTCAGGAGTGTTCAGATGCTTTACAGTGAAGACAGATACTGTCCCTATTCCCACAATGCAACAGGGGTAGCAGGTGGATCTCTGATCACTCTAATTCATTGTAGAAATCTTCACACAGTTGAATCTATTTGTGACAGTCATAAATTAAATGCTTCATTCCTTAAAAAGAAAAAGGAACCAGGGAAGGGAATCTGAGTTTCGCTTGAAGTAAGAGAGTAAACCTGCAAAAAGCTCACTTTGTCATAATCAGATATACAATATACAAGAAAAGAAAGCTACCTTTACCTGTGAAATAAGACAGACTTGACAAGTGTGACAACATCCCGACTGGCATTATACCCTGCACAGACAATGGCAACGTGGATAGTCTGTGGGAGAAAAGGAACAAAAAGAACAAAAATTAAAGCCTGCTCCTGTGTTCGTCCCTCGTTAAGGAGAGCAAACACTGACACCGGTGTTGTTTAGTGCTGCAATTGTTAAGAGATTCGAGTGGGTGTTTTGCAGCTGTTTGCAGTCCGCTTGAGGCAGTTTGTTAAAAACATCTTAATTGAGTTATAGCACCATCATCATTCCAAAGTCATTACTATCCCTACATTACATCAGATGTTTGAACAGAATTGCATTTATTAGCTAAGACACACGTGTGCATGTAGGTACAGACACCCTCCCCAAGTAAGTGGCACACAAAATTCTGAGTATGCAAACATGCAGACATTTTTCATCTTCTGAACTAAAGTTTAACATTATGTCTGATAATTAAAAGCAGGTATGATCTCAGAAATTTTGTATTATTTCTGTCTTATGCACAGCCACTACGGAGATGGTCTGTGACAACTGGTTTGCCAGGGCTGGATGCATCCCAGTGATGTGATGGGAAACAGGCTGTGAAGGCAAGAGGCCACCTCTCTCTGCCTGTGACTACCAGTATGGGCTGTACTGGGCAGGGTTAATGTGAAGTTAAATGCAACCCCCACAAACACATTCTCTCGACCTCATGACACTGGTAAATTATCACTTATTCTGTGCCTTTTTTACCTCCCTTTTAACATGAGTCAGAGATTTCCTCATCTCTTCAGGAGGAAAGGGAAAATTGAAAAGGCGCTACAAGTCATTATTTAGGCAGTAAGTACTAATCTGAAAAATGCTATTACGTTACTCTGCCCTGCTTTTAAAATTAGCCATTTCTATTCCCCAGGGACAAAAAAAAATAATCCTAGCAAGTTCTGACTTAAGGTTCTGTAATCTTCTGTTTCTTAGTGGTCACAAAAATGAAGCAGAGCTCACCATGCTGTCTGCACAAAGCTGCCATTGGGGACACAGCTGTGAAACTGCAGGGAAGCCTCATTTGGCTTCCATTTGAAGCTTGGTTAGCTGGTTTCTCACACACACGGCTCTCATTTTCCACAGAATGCCCACTATGCTGAGAACAAATGAGGAATTCTGCCTCCTCACATAGTCATAGATTCCCAAAGCCTGGCTTGTAACAGAAGCACACTTGCACAAGAAGTGGAATGTGCTGGGCACATCTGAAGAGTCTCCAGCCCCATCCATTAAGATCGCCTGGTACAGGGCACAATTTGAATCATAAAACTGCCAAGTGGCTGTGCCACTGTAGAACGTCCACATGAACATCACAGCTGCCTCCAGCCGTAGACTGCTTCACAAGCTCAGGCATATTTAAGATCTGATGTTTTAAGAGGACTTGAATTAATAAGAAAGCTATCTGTCCAGAGAGGTGTGAGAAAGAAAAGATATGGCAGTGCATTTTGGCAGCAGCTCTATGAGGTATTAGCACTTTACATTTATGTTAAAGTCAATGGGAGCTGAGCTCAACACTTAGCAAAAATTGATTGTGTTTCTCTCTTGTGGTAAGAGGGGAGAACAGAGGTTGCTTATTAATGACTTTTATTGCAGCAGGAATTCGTACTGTACTCATTGGCACGGGTTGCTGTGGGTGCACTGATTCCTGATCCTGCACATACTGCCTCCTCTTTGATTGTCACCTGGTCCTTAGAAGGCTTTTGGAAGACCTATGATGGTTCCCCTCAGTGCCAATTAAAATCAAATTAACTGAGAACAGTTTCACCCTTGCTTTAAACATTTCACCTGAAGGCACTAGACCAGAGAGAAACATTTTAGGGCTTTTCCCAGAACAGCACTGTCATATACTGTCAACATTGTTTTATACTACCTACACTTGCCAGAAAAGCTCTCCTCAAAGCTGCTCTCTCTACCTTCCAACTGCCCCCCAAATCAGAGTTTATTCTGTCAAGTGCCTGCCCACATCTGTTCTCCTTTTACTAAATCAGTTTGTTTCAGAATTGAAAGCATGCATTCCTCGCTGTCTTCTAGTAGCTGCTGTTGCCTTGAATGCTGCCTGAGCCAGGACACAGTGAGAGCAGGACTTGCTACTCTTCTGAATGTTCTTTTCCAGCTCAGAGACACAGGCATCCATGTACCTTCTGCTCAGCCTCTCTGTGGTGTTTGATATTACGCATCACTTCTACTCCTGCCTGCAATCAGTTAAACAAAAGAGCAATAATCTGCAAAGAGAGCAGAAACCTAGACCTTTTCTTTCCAAGTTTTTGCCTGCAGCATGCTGCAAGGCTCAGCCTATTCCTCTCCTTTCTCTGATTCACTTTCCTCTCTCTCATTGTTTAACTGTTACAAAGTTAGTGGAAAAACAGATAAACCAAAATGAAGTAATCAACCTGAACTGTTTGCAGATGTTTGTATCCTAAGGGGAAAAATATTGTTTCCACTTTTCTCCATGCTTGTTCCAAATGCATGTTTGGATTGAGAGCAGCTGGCTGTACCCAGATTCTGGCAAGATATGGCAATAATGGCGGGAAGAAGCACTTGATAGAACTTGCACCCTCCTGAGCATACTACTGTAAGCATCACCTCTCAGATTTTGAAAACTGTCACCTCTCTCAAACACCTTTTTCCCATCTGCAGATGGCTGGAAGACGGTATCCCCCATCCCACGAGAACTGGCCACTGTGATTCACACAACCTCCTGACTCAGTGACTACAGCTAACACAAAGGACTGAAGCCACATAACCAAAGAATGCTCCAACTTCCACAACGAGAGTCAGCCTGCCTGTTTGGCTCATCATATCCCTCCAAACTTCTCACACCAAGGCTCTGCATGCTACACTTGCCCCTTTACTGTTGGCATTTCATGATACTTTTAGATAATTCTAGTCACGCTCTAGTATGCATATTCAGAAGTCACTGCAGGACCAAACTGACTGCATTCAAAGTGTCCATCCTCCTACAGTGCTTTCTTTAAACTGAGTGATGGACGTGTTCACCACTTGCTGCAAGAGTCTGGACTCAGGTCATTCACTGGAGGTGCTTTTGGATAACGTTAACTCATTGCAGCAACAAATGAAATGACGATACACCTGCTTTCCAGAGTCAAGGAATTCTTCCTCTGTTCACACACAGAGATACAAACAGGTAATCAAAACACTGTGGAAGTTCATCACAACATTCTCCCTACAGGCTGAGGATCAGGGACACAAACTGAACTATTTTTAATTGTAAATAGTTTAGGAAGCACTCAGGCCTAGGTGCTTCAAGGCACTCAGGGAAGCTAAGCTTCTGTAGGAAAGGGAGTTTAAGTCATACCAAGGTGCATGCTAACACAGTTCAGAAACCCTTACTTCAGCCACTACAGACCAGGACAAACTGTTTCTAAAAGCAGTATTTCATGTTCTGGGATGATATGAATGTGAAGAAAATATCCAAAACCACACAAAGAGCTGGGCATTAGATCCCATACCGATGAGGAGTAAACAGTGCCTAGATGAGCATACGTAATAACCTTTCCTCCTTGGGCTACTTTTTGGATTGATGAAATAATGAGTTTTAAAAACTCGTATTAGTCCTTATAGCTAAAAATAATCTTTGGTAAGACATTTCATACTTCAATAATTTTCCAGTAGGCTTTCCACTGTAGATATTTAATCCATCATAAATAATCATTGAATGTGATTAAGAGATATTACAAGCATGTAACAAAATGTTTGTGTTTGTTTCCAGGTTTGTTTTTTTTTTTCCAGTGGCAGATAACATCTGCTTCACATGTGTTACACTGCTGAAGTTGGTGAGGGCCTGTTCTAGATGGCTGTGGAGAACTACACACTTAACCCTATTGAACAACACTGTTGAGGAACAGTAACAATACAAATTTGCCTCTAAAAATGCTTCAAATGCTAAGTATTTTGCTAAGCCACTAAATGCTACACTGCTAATTATCCATTTCCTAATGTATAATCTCTTTCAAAAATATTTATAAATGCACACTTAATTCAAGTAAATGCTCAGTTTATGGAGGCACAAGCTGGAAAGATACTGGGATAACACTGTAAGAAAGAGGCATATAATTTTGTTAGCTTTCACTGCCATTATACTCTCCTTCTGAAGCCTGTTGTTGGCGCTGACACTTGCATAAGGACTATGCTTACTTTTATTTCCAAGGTTTGTGTTAGAATTCTCTACCACTGGGAAGTCATAACAGGCATCTCCTCCCTCCCGGGAGAAGCCCCTTGTCTTGGGTGGCTGATTTTTTCTTGCAGTATAATTCTGGTCCATTTTACAGTATCAGAAGAGTTCTCCTGTGATGCAACAGAGTACGAAGCTGTGGCTGGAATGCAACAAACCCACAGCTATTTGATATAGATCACAATTATTATCACACAGATTATGCTTTATCAGAGATTTAATGTTCTTTCTTTGTAACTGCATTTTCAAACATTTTAATCACCATTAAAGACCATCCCAAATTAGATTCTAAAATGTTATCATCAGTAAATCTCTAAGAACAGACTCAATGAAATGAACAATCTATTCCTAGCATACTTAGTAGTCTCCCCTAGAGCCACAGTCTTCTTCTTAAGAACCCTTGTTTTTCACTATCCAATTTGTTGACTCTTGCTGTGATTTATCCCAGGGTCAAAAGCTAAAAAAATTTTGTTTATACATCTGAAATGCTGAAAAAAACCACAGAGTGAATGGCGTCAAGATGCCCCTCACACAAACACAGGACCAGAATCTACACTAATAGGATAAATGATGAGACCCTTGGCAAATCTGATAATAGGGAAGTTTAATTTTAACTTCCATTGCTGTAACTGAATTACTGAGTGAATTCCTTAAGAAAAGACTAAGCAGTTGAGTTCAAAATAGTGTGAGGTGAGATAGGGGGAAGACAAATAACGTGAGATTTTGTATTTTATATAAGCATTGCCTCCAGCAGAGAGCTAAACCCCACTGAGCAAGTAAACTCATTGGCAAAACACGTTATAAACTGTAAGGCCACTTAAACTATCCCTACTTCAAGCTACTATTTTTGTGTCCCAGATTGGTTGGTACATTGAACAACCAAGAATGGAGATTCAGCTCATCACTCCTTGATATAATAATAAGGGAAAAGTGAGGTTTGCTGATTGATGGTCTGATTAAAAGAAATGCCAAAAATCTCACAGTGAGGAAAATCAGACCCTCATTATCTGGAGGAGAGAAAATGAAAAACAAAAACCTCCTTTTCCCCCTCCTTATGATAATGTTGCTTCCTTTTTTCTACACTGATGGACAAAAATATCCAACTGGAAAGCAGTAATTCATTTTCAAACTGTATTTGATATTTTCCCATTGAATAGAGTTATCTGAACAGATAATTAGGATTTCTTTTTCCTCTCCCACTGATTTTCTTTCAACTTTTATCTTCCAAGTGGCAGAAAGCAAGATAAAAGGTGATAGGGTATTACCCTCTTTGTAGAAATAAATGGAGGAAGTTATTTTTGATAACTTTATCAGCTGGGATTGGCACAAGGCCTTTAAGCAAGACTTTCTGGTTTCGATCTATCCATATTTGGACCTGTCATCATTCAGACATCTGACAGTATCTGGATGACATCCACAAAAGTACTGACATAAAATGGGGAAAACCAAACCAAACCAACCGCACCAAAACTTAGAAGCAGATCTCCCGTTCCCTGCAGCCAAGCCCACCGCTTGTGCACAGCTCACACAAAACACCTGCTCCCACAGTAACATCCAGATACACTCCTGAAAGTGAGTCAAAAGCACAGGCTGGCTCCATGAGCCACAATTTAATTAATCATAAACCCTGAACTGTTCCAATATAGGCACAGAAACAAAGAAATAAGCCTTTCTAAGCACTCTGGAGACATTATTATTTATAACACACGGGGTCAGTTTGCCACAGGACTCTATTAGCAGAGCTGTAGTGAAGTCAGCTAGAAACAAGGCTTTGATTTGTCAAGGCTTGTGTCCAGGTTTGGGGACACAAGAATGAAAAAGACAAGAAGGTGTGATGAAACAATAATTCAGAAGATATTCCGAGGATTAAATGTGTTAAAGGTTTTTTTAAAAAGAATGATAAAAACTTATCTGAAATGTTACATGCAGTAGACCTTTAAGAGGCTGGTTTTGGAGAAAAAGGTTTCAGGGGGAAGGAGACAGGGATGTGCAGTGTCCTTAGAGGATCAAATCTACCAAGCTTTGTTTCCGGCAGGTTCCTTTTGTTTCTTTACCTCACACTTTTCCACCGCTGGCTGCTGGCCGCACTCGGAGCTGTTCCCCGCCACGATGCCGGCCCGCAGGCTCTCGCTGTCGCCCGTGCCCTCTTCCATGGAGTAGGTTTTGGAGTGGTTGCCGCGGTGGTGCGCGGGGCCTCGGCTCTGCGCCAGGCTGAGCTGCTTGCGCAGCACGCGGTTCTCCTCCTCCACCTCCCGCATGCGCACTTCCAGGCTCTCGCGCTCCCGCTGGCTCGACGCCGTGTACCGAGGGCTGTGGGGCTGGGACTCCAGTGGGGACAGCGACACCGGCTTCCCATCTGCACAAGGAAACACAGCGCTCCTGTCAGAACATGCTCGAAGCTGCATTTCCCTTGAACGTCGGCGTTGTGAGGCAGGGACGCGTTTCAAATATGGCCACGTTTTATGCAGGCTTGGCACTTCCAGGCCATGCCTAAGTGCACGGTAAACTCAGACAAACACTGAAGTTCTACGAGCTACAGGTCCTACTAATTTTAAAACCACACTAAAAGATAAGCATGTGTTTCTTCGTTCTCATAGGGCTGCCTGCCAGTCTCCAGTCTGGGAAGACAGTCAAGAACATGAGGATTTAATTCAATGACAATTAATATACAGTTAAATATATTTTAGAAATGTATGCAAGATGAAATAATTTTTCTATTCCCACTTCCTCCACAGTCAAATGACAGCATTTTGGCAACCATTTTGTGCCAAACAGTAGCCCCAGCTGATTCACATGTGAGGAACAGATGGGTTTTACTCAGCAACATAGTATTATGTGCTTGCTGAGAAATAAGAGGTTCAGGATAGAAATGTTCAATACACATGTGGGTCAAATTCTGGAAAGTATTTTGGCTTAAATAGACTCAAGGGAATTTTGAAAAAAGTAAAAAGGTTCAATTCAACACCTTCAACTAAAAAGCTGTAAACCAGAAATATGAAATTGGTATTTTCTTTGCTCAAGTAAGCATCAAAAATGAGCTGAAGTATAAACCAGGGAAGTTACGGGAAACCAGGGTCCACAACCAAAGCAACACATTCTACCATCACTTCTCAGTACATTATTGCTACCAAATTTCAAAGGAGCAAATAGGGATGCAGCAGATGTGTTTTCAAAGGAGACACATTTTCACCTAATTTTAATAAAGCTAGAACTATATACACCCAGACTACAAATTCTCGAAAGCTGGTAAAACCCCTTCACCCTAAACTACTGCTCAAAAATGTTCAAACAAAATCAAATTGAAGCAAAGCAAAAGACAGTGAGAGTTATCCACAGCATCATAAATAGCAAGAAATTCCTTTGCAGTGATGATATGTATCTTGTACTAAAGTGTTTCTCTGACATAACTTTCTACTTGCATGTATTAAATCACAGAATTCTAGAATTGTAAGGTTGAAAAAAACCTCTAAGGCCATTGAGTCCAACTGTTAATCCAGCACCAACATGTTAATCATTAAACCATGTCCATATCCACATTTTTTGAATATTCAAGGGATTGTGGTGTCACCATTTCCCCAAACACCCTATTCCAGTGCTTGACCACCTTTTCCATTAAGTCATTTTTCCTAATATTCAACAAAATCTCCAGTGGCACAACTTGAAGTCAATTCATTTCATCCTGTCACTGGTTGCCTGTGAGAAGAGGACGACCCTCACCTGGCTGCACCCTCCTTTCAGGCAGATGTGGACAGCAATAAGGTCTCCCCCTGAGCCTCCATTTCTCCAGGGTAAAGCCCCCAGCTCCCTCAGCTGCTCCTCACAGGACTTATGCTCCAGAACCTTCCTCAGCTTCACAGCCCTTCTCTGGATATGATCCAGCACCTCAATGTCCAGAACTGAGCACAGGATTCAAGGCGTGGCCTCACCAGTGCCAAGTACAGGGACATGTTTGCTATTTAATGATTTTTCCAGTGCACAGAGTCCCTTTGGTTTTATGAAACAAAAACCAGCCTGGTGGTTTATAAAAGGGAAATCATGAAGTTATTGTTTAGAAGTTCTCCCTAACAACCACATTTTTCACCTACCAACTCAAAACTATCTCCCTGCTACAAAGATCTGTTCATTGCTTGTTCTTCTTCATTGTTTCACATTTACAGGAATGATGAGCAGTCCTCTAAACTGAGTTCATGAAAAAAACAGTTGTAGAAATCAAAACCTCAATTCTAATTTACATTGTTGAGTTATACAGGTATACATACCTCCTGTTAAGTATATAAATCATTATCTTGATTTTTATCATCATTTGGATAGAATATCTTGCATTCTCTTCCAGACTATCTCCTACAAAAATTGTGTAATTTATTATTTTTACCATTAGCAAAGGTTATGGATAAATCTGAGCCTGAAAAATGTCTCAAAACACACTCTGGGGTTTGGCCACTGATACCTTGAAACTTGAATGCTCCAGCAAATAGTTATTAAAATTAAATAAGATATTTGAAAAGCCTGAAAACAATGGATGCAACAATAGAGGACATAAAGAACAGAGCCATGTTCCAATTAGACATGCAAGAGAATTCTGAGTTATCTTTCCCCACCAAGCTTAGAAGGCATGGAACTGAAGTTGCCTTATTTCTGCTGATGCTCAAGCTAGGAAAACTAAGACTCATTTGGTTGTGATACTATTGTATCCCTATTACTGGACAGCAAGAGTGTATTGTGTAGACACTCTAAGGTAAAAAGAAAAACACCACCTGTGTTATCATCAGATACACAATTACAATGCAAATCTAGCCAAAGAGTTCACTGGGAATCGTAACTCCTCACTTGGTGCTTATCCAGCTGACACAGATGTTACTCATCGCTTCCTATCCTTGTCACTGAATTCCGCTACCTTCAAATAATTACCAGAAAAGGTAGCAAGATATGGAAGTAAATCTCAGAACAACCTTCATCAAAATTTCAAAATATGGAAAAAAATTAAATGTATCATTAGCTATGCTATGGACATAAATCAATGGGTCATAAACACTGCTTTGCCAAAATTAAAAGGGTTTTTTTTATCTTTTAGAAAAAGATACCATTTTGTACATCTGAACAATTGCAGGTACATCCATCAGAAAAGTTCAACTGTTTCTATACAGTATTTAGAAGAAACAGCATAGTCTGAGAAAGGGACTGAAAGAAAATGTCACCTCACTGCCTCAGACTGGAAGTTGCAGCAGCTAACGAGACCAGCCCAGAGTTTACGTAGCCTTGGCTTTAAATGCCAGTAACTCCACTACTGTTCTCTCAGTAGTAAATATTTCTGCTGCTATCTAAAAGGAGTAAGGAAATCCTGTCAGGAATTAAACAACTAGCTGGCTTCGTCATCTGAAACGTACAACTAGTTCAAATGCACTGATTTACTACAGAAATTATCTACGTTTTTTTACAAGTTACAAAGTCCAAGATATTTTCGGGATTTATCTCCTCAGGGTTCATACAGGTGGACAAGTCATGTTTAGTTACTAATATTGCTCACTATTCCCAGGGGTATCATAATGTATTTGGTATATCTGCATATCCCAACTCTCTGCTGCAAATAATAATGTGACAATTCCAGGACCCATTTGATATAAAATTATAAAACCAAAAGTGAACAGTTTGATCTTAATACTCAGAAATAAAGTAATATTTTTCATAAATTCAGAGATTGTATAACTCAAAATTCTTCCACATATGAGGCTGGCAAGGCTGATGGCAAGATACTACTTGATTTAATTCTATTATCATACTGGACATGTGAATACACAGACATGGCAAAATGCCTCTGGGGAGCTACAACCTAGTACCTTGTCGCTCTTGGGGCAGTCACGTCACACATGGACAGTGCCTCAGATAAAGTGCAAAAAGCCGTTTATTAAACAAAGCAGCCTCTTTTATACACTTTCTGTATGTTGTCATTTGTGTTACAAATTCATTGGCTGCTAAGCTACTACAATATACTTACTGGCTACTACTAACTAAAGCATAGAGTCATTGGCTACCTACGGCATAAGCGTTCAAGCATTCAGAAAAAAAACAGGTGCAGATACGTTGCTGTTCCTCTCCTCCTATTGTTTAACTTTCATGCTTCTGTTTATACTATATTCTCATGGATAAAAACTAACTGCTTTTCTTCTCATGGGCTTTTCTCACGAATAGAAGTTAACCATGTCCAAATTAAGGTCTGTGAAGCCTGCAGACCTGCTGTTGGCCTCAATAGTACATAAACAGCAACACACACTTCCTTAATTCCCTTCCTAGAATTCTCCAAGGTAGTGCAAGGACTGTGTGTTTCATCTCACCTGTGAAGAAGGACTAAGTGGATTAATGCTAGGGACCACTGATGTCTGATTGTGTGTGTTGCTTGGTAGAAGAGTTAAACTGATTGCACTGCACTTGAATTTTATAGTTTATAGTAACTGGCAGAGTGCTCTGAGCTGGTGTCTAGGCACTTTTTATCTAATCTAAATCAAAATAAAATAACATAGCACATAACGAGGTCTGTGTGACTTTGGGACTGAAGATCTCCCAGGGAACACTACAAGGAACATTACTGTGCTCTGAAGCAAGCAGTACACTTTTGAAAGGTGTAATAAATAATAATAAAGCTATTATTTTTTATTCTTCATTTGGGGTTCTTGCTCTATTTTTGGACTTTGGTAGTTTCAGATTTAATTTTTTTTTCCCTGTGTCAAGCCTTTTACTTCACACTTGTTCTAATGCAACTGTACCGACAAAGACCTGCAAAATTCCTCTGTCCACAAAACAAAACCCAAACACAAAGCTGAATAATTATTTCAGGGTTGACATCAGTCAATGACTTATCATCACACTAGGTCCAACAATTCAGAAAACTTGACAATATGTAAGTTCTGGATATATGAAATCACATGGATTTAAGGCAACAGATTTCATTAATACTTACTTAAGCAGAGTGCTTTAGGAGACTGGACAAAATAAAGCCATCAGAAAGCAATCCAGCATAGTTCACTTGAAAGGAGACGGACTGAAGCAGTGGCATTTTCTTTCTTACATATAAAACCTACAGGACAGGCATTAAAACACAGTTCCTTGTTTTGTTGTTATCAGATTTGGAGAGT
Organism: Coloeus monedula; assembly: GCF_965178545.1. Taxonomy (NCBI): domain Eukaryota; kingdom Metazoa; phylum Chordata; class Aves; order Passeriformes; family Corvidae; genus Coloeus; species Coloeus monedula. The sequence goes on from NC_138784.1 coordinate 23,137,021, forward strand.
CCAGAAAAGGACCCACTGGCATTGGAAAGTTGCTGGGGGAAGAGCCACAGAGAAAAAAGAAAAGTTTATCCAAGTGTTAACTGGGTAAGGGAGAAAGAAGCAGAGCGTCGGGAAGCAAAATTTTCTGTGATTCAGAGAAGAAAACTGCAGAAGCAGGGGTCCCAAGTTTTCTGGACAACCCTGAACTAAAATGCTTACAATTGTGTGAGAAACTATCTGAGGCCCACAAATTTATGGAGCATGTTTTGGGAGGATTTTTAAAAACTTTTTACATTTCGTTTGCTAGCAAGCACAAACTACTTGCTTTTTGGCATCTTTACAAGGTCTAGAGGTTTCCATGTGTTTCAGCTATTATTCACCCCCCGCCTAACAGCATGAAATGCCTTTAAAATGAACGAACTGATGGCAGTGAACTCTAGGTTGCTTCTTAGGTTAGAGGAAGTTACGCTGCCCAGAGACAGCATTTCGGTCTATCTGACTACAGATACAAGCTATTTCTCCATTTCATGAACATTCGTTCACATTTGAAAATTCACATTATCTGTGCCCACTCTGAAGACTAGCAGTATAACAATTTCAATGAAAAGCCAATATTTTCAGAAAGAAATGGGATAGCATGCAACCACCCTCATGACTTTCCCTCTGCGAAGGCCACAAAATCATTTCAAGTTCATTGCACTATTATTTTTTCCCACATAAAGACCATTTTGGAGAACTCCATGGACCTTAAGGGAAAAAAAAAGACTGCAGTCAGGACTACAAAGACATAAAAGCCTGGTGTAAGCAGATAAACTATCCCTTCTATTCTGGAGTTCTAGCTCAATTTTAATCACCCAACACCTTAATACTCCATGCACTTCTGCTCAGCTGGCTGCTCTGGTACGTCCTGGCTATATGAGCAGCTATGCATTAATTCCTTTCTGCTAACACTTTGGTACTTTTAGATATGTGCCTCCATGAGTAGGTGCTAAAGCATCCCAAAGTGCTTATTCTCACACTTACCAAGGCGGTTTTTTTCTCCAACAACTTTTTGTCCAACACTGTAGTGTGATCTCAACTAGAAGTAGAAAACCTTGCCCAAACAACCATTTTAACAGTGAAACATAGTCCAAGCAATTTACTTCAGGTCTGTGAACACAGAACTTCATCCAAACATGATATGAGACAATTACAAGCTCATGCTTTTCAAGTGTCAGAGGCAGAAAGTTTAACACTGAAAGATGTCACAGTAAGAGCACTGAAGGCTGATGTCCACTAGACAGAGACAGCACAAGAAATAACAACCAAGCCTTTTCATGCAAGTTTCCTCAGCTCTGACAGAGGAACTTCTCCCATCAGCATTAAGTCCTTCTCAGGATTTGGCACAGACAACGTATGTGTTAAATTACATGTTATTTAGTTAGGAGAGCCTGTTTACACTGGAAATGCCAATCAACCATCAGGCCTGGACTTAGTCAATAGTAATTGCACTTAGGAACTTCAGCATGTTCTTTAAGTACTAAATTTGTGTTCAATTCTACTGCTGTTAAGGGTACTTAAGGACACATTAACATGGTTTATTGAACCCAAATCTGAACCATTCAATTCCACTGCAGGCCAGCCTTACTTAAAGAATCATGTTATTGCCTGCTGTTCATACACAGGGAAATAACCTTCTCAGTGTCCTTTCCTTGAACAAAATAGCCCTCTACAACCAGTGGATTCAGAAATTAAACTTATCACCCACAAAAAACCTTCACCCCCAGAACATCAGACTTGCAAAGTGCATTGAGTTTGCTTCACCAGGTTTTGACAGCAGAGGGGCTCCACGGATGGCCTCTGTGTGAAGCTTCTGGAAGCTTTCCCCATTTCCTAGAGAGCCAATGCCAGAGGGCTCCAAGATGGACCTGCTGCTGGCCAAGGCTGAGCCCATCAGAAACACTGGTCACCTATAGGGTGACCATAAAGAAGGGGCAGGAAGTTACTACACAGAAGCAATTGTAGCCAGAGAGGAGAAGAGTGAAAATACAGGAGAGGAAAACTTTGCAGGCACCAAGGTCAGTGAAGAAGGGAGGTGCTCCAGGCACCAGAGCTAAGATTCCCCTGCAGCTGTGGGAAGACCATGGTGAGGCAGCTGTGGCCCTGCAGCCCATGGAGGTCCATAGATCCACATGGAGGACCATATACCAGAGCAGGTGGATGCCCAAGGGAGGCTGCAACCCTATGGGGAAGGCCACACTGGAGCAGGCTTGCTGGCAGGATTTGTGACCCCTGTGTAGGGGTGTCACCCTGGAGCAGTGTATTCCTGAAGGACTGCACCCCAAGGGATGGACCCATGCTGCAGCAATTTGGGAAGAACTGCAGCCCATGGGAAGAACTCCCTTGGAAGAAGTTTGTGGAGGACTGCCTCCCATGGAAGGGACTCCATGTTGAAACAGAGAAAGAGTGCGAGGAGGAAGGAGGAGCAGAGACCACATGTGATGAACTGACTACAATCCCGTTTCCTGTTTCCCTGCACCGTTACAAGGAAACAGGGAGGGAAAATCAGGAATAAATTTAATTTGGGAAGAAGGTGGGAAATAAAGTGGGTTTTTTAGACTGGGTTTTATTTCTCATTACCCTACTGTCATTTGATTGATAATAAATAAAATTAATTTTCCTGGGTTGAGTCTGTTTTGCCTGTGACAGTAATTGGTGAATGACCTCTTTCTGTTCTTGCCTTGACCCATGTGCTCTTCATTATATTTTCTCTCCTCTGCACAGCTCAGGAGGGAAAATGAAAGAGCAGCTTTGGTGGGCACTTGGTGTCCAGCGAGGGTCAACCAGCCACTGAAGTCAAACACTTAAAAGTTTGGAAATGTGAAAATAATAGTCTCTTGTTCAATCTATGCTGTCATCCCCTTGTGTCTGCTGACAGGATCATTAACTGCATGATCACCACTTTGTTTCCAAAGACTATCAGAATCACTGTGTGCATAGGATGGATGGCGACCACAGCTATTTAGCAGGTTGTTTCAGCTCATCATTCTGTTTGTGACCATACATACATATCCTGCTATGAAAAAAAGACTTCTTATTCCCTCACTGGTCTATGACGTTCATTGCTATATACTTTAATGCAGCACAGGGATCAGTAACCTATTTTTCAAAGTTATTTAAAGGAAAGGTGGTACTATCAGTCCCTCTTTTACAGTCAAGCAAGACGTTTTGGAGTCATTAACACTCACAGAAAATACCAGTTTTGGATGCACAGCTGAGATGGATCTGATACAGTTTTTCAACAAATAATCACCTTTTCTGCACTACAGTTTTTTCAAAAGACAGCTACACATGCAACAGTATACGCTTAACACTTCTGTAATGCAGGAGTCTGCAAGCTGGAAATCCAGGAAATGTGGGGAAAAGTACTTAGCAGCAACTTGCAATGCCTTTTTCTTATGAACACCATGTAATGAACTCGGTGGTAGAGACAGAAACAATTTCTCAGAGCAAATTCGACTTCATAAATTACAAAGTTGTCCCTGCCTTGCTCATGACATGACTTCCAGTCTCTTAAATTAACTAAATGGAGTGCTGCAAGAACCACTTTCACTGCAGAGCTGCATTTGCTCTGCACGTAAAATGATGAAGGGGCTGTGTTTCAGAAAGGGTTTGCAGTTGTACCATCAATGATGGCATCGTGCTGCATAACTACAGAGAGCTGTTTATGTGCTGGCTGAGCAAATACAGTTCTGACTGGGATGCTCTAATAGGGATAATAGGGATGGTAAACAGGGAAGGACACCAGGTAAAGAAAAAGCACTTCTGGGATTCCCCCCCCCGGCGTGGGGTCCTCCTCCCCTGGAGTAGAGGCACGGCCCACGGGGTATCCCTACTCCCTGGTCAATCCCGTTCCCCATTGGTTGTTTTGTGTTCCCCTGTGTGGGGAGGACCCTACTTGTCCCGTGATTGTTCAGCTCTTCAGCAGGACCCTGGCCATGTGGCTGGAACATAAAGATCTCTAAAACATCTATCAAGAATTCCTCCCTATTTCTTTCCATGGGCCTCGCTGTCTAAAGCATGTTGCAGGAGACATCCCTGCAACAAAGCACGTAGCAACAGAATGCAGGAAGAAACAGGGCAAGAAAATCTAAACATAAACATCCTTCTTGGAAACAGATGTGGCTTTTTTTAATAGTTTGCTTTTTTCAAAAGAAATATTGGCTCATTAGCTAATTATGAATGTTGGCTCATTAGCATATTCAAAACAAGGGCCCATAAGTCTTAAAATATTTGTTCATTTCCTTGCCTAGAATACAATAACTTTTTTTGTTCATCTCATTGTCTTTCCCTGTTTTGCATTGCCTTGGCAATATATATGCCTCTTCAAGAAAAGGACTAAAAATAACATTTCCCTCCTTTCCACTGGCAGTGGAGATGTAAGAAAATAGTATCTTATCAGAGTGAGCACTGAGGGAAAAAAGATTTTATCAGGGACTTGGCTTGACGAAGATAACGTATTATCGAGAGGGGAACTTGGCAAAGATAACACATTATCAATATCAGGAGTAAAGCCTGAGGAAAATAATGTCTTAATACCTATTAGATTCTAAATAAGCCATCTGTGCTCTTGACAAATTGTTATTTTCTCCAAGTCCCATTCCTGTAAAGATGTTGACTTTTTTTGGCAAACCACTTCTTTAGCAGTTGGGAAGCGGAGGAGAAAGAGGAGAAAAGGAAACTCCTTCTCCCCAAAGGTAGACGGGTATTCTCTTTCTTTTCAAAAGCTTTGCAAGCAGGTCAAGACTGCCAGTGTGACAGCCTGAACTGTTCACATGTTCAGATCCTGAAGGGGTATTGCAGGGAAATCAACAACAACAACACTCAGCAAGTACACTACAGATCATCCCATGACAGGAGGAGAGGGTCAATGCCCCTTCTGTCCTCTGACCATGGAACCAAACTCTGAGGTGTTGCTTGAAGGATTTTTGGCAAACACACTTTTCTACAGAGGTGATGACTGGCCATCCCTTAGCAGTGACTTTTTGTCATAAACAACCTCATCACAATTAGCACTATTAACTTGGGGTACAAATAAATGAGCCCTTCTAGATCAGGGACAGACACAAATCACCGTTCAGTTAGAGGTTACCATTCCCACAGCTTAAGCTGACCCAGAGGGTCACACAGTGCTTCTCATCTCCTGCAGTGCAACACATCCAACTCAGCTTAAGCTGGTCTGAGCCAGCCCAATTGCCTCTGCCCTGAAGCACTCCCCTCCACCACCTCCACTATGGGGGTAGAGACAAACCACTGCCAAGTGGGTGCCTGTGCCCTGAAGCTGAAACCTTCTCCAACTCAATTATAAATCTTTAGAGTTTCAATCTGGATGAATTTAAATAAATTGTGGCACCTCCTGGAAAATGAGAAATCCAATTCATAGTAGGACGGACTACTAAATGCTTTAAACGGCAAAATGTGGGTGAATGCCACTGGTTATTCATAGGAATGGGCAAGCAGGGAATAATTAGAAGGGAAGCTGTGGAGGGCCTGTAGGAGTGTGATGTGAATAATAAAGCACACTTAGGAAAAGGCATATGAATGATATCTGCAGGGTAAGTATTTGTAGCCAGCTGAATTTCCCTGGTGTACAGTAGGAGTGGGAGGGAAAACAATGGGATTCGTTAATCTGAAAATTTCCTATGGAGAAGCAGCATCTTCTCTTTTATTAACCATTTGGATATTTTACACCCAGGTATTCCTCTCTGTTCAGATGTGAGCTTTGTGTTAAGGTGACTACTGGCCCTGATATAGCAGAATACATAATCAGCAGCAGGCAGCCATTACAGCTCTCTGAGGTAAAGCATGTGTCCAAATGTGTCACTGCAGCTGTACATGGTACTGTGACTATCATTCATGGCAGTGGGACGTAAAAGACTGGAGCTATTCTATATTGGCTCCTGCTCAGTAATAAACTGTGGAAGAGATAGGAAGGGGAAAAGCCTAAAATACAGCACTTTACAGTGTTTTTTACAAGGACAGAAAGTACAAGAAATAAGTTTATATAAGCTTAGAAAATATATATATATCTATGTTTCTACAATTGCCACAGTAACCACAAGCTAGAGACAAGCATGCTCAATGCAAGCCTAGTAGCAGTTAATTCCCATTCTGTTGCTGATGATTAGCCTCAGCTGCTCATCAATAGAGACTCCAGCTGATAATTATTAAGTTAAACTTTTGAGCAGTATTTGCATATGTAAAGCACGCTTTCCCTGCTGAAGCAACAATGGATGTTATAATGCATTTCCTGATTGTACAGCTCTTGGATTTGGGGAACCTGGGCAAGAGAGTCTGCTTTGCATACCCTTCCTTATCCTCATCAGGCCAACCATTCAGAAGAAATGCATTTGCACACACTGGCATCTACAAGCTACAGTGGAAAACATTCATAACCCTGCAGAAGAGGAAAAATGCAACAATTCATTGCAACCAGAATAATACAAAAGACAGCTTTGCATATTCCTCTAAACACTTACCTTAGCTTGCTTACAACGTAAAAAATGGGCAACAACAGGTCTGTGACAAGGTAGCCTGGTCACCTTAAAAGACACGTGGAAACTCCAGTGGACAGATTTGGTCCATTAGTTCCCAGTGACCTCCAGATGTGGAGGAAAATTCAGTCTCGTTATGTGATTCTCTGCTAAGCTTTTTCTCCCATCTTACTTCCTCCAGACAAGAATTTCATCTCCTGAATGTGATACTTTGTCATCAGTAACAGCCATGCCCCCTGATTAACTGTAGTGTCAAAAATACAGATAAACACACACAAGGTGTAGATTACATTTATCTGTTCAGTCCCCGATGTTTTCATAATTCCATGACAGACAAGGCATGCCCAGATCTGGTTAATACCCAAGAAGTTCAGAGGCACAGTCCCTTAAGGGATAAGGAAACACAAAAAAGCATTGGGAAGATCTTTATGGAATCTGTAACAAAACTATCTGTGCCTCCATGTAGCCACCATATCACTTTGGTTTGAGTCCATCGTAGGCTTAACATCAACAGACCTGAATGGTTTTTTAATCAAACAACAATAAACGGTAAAGCAAAAGATCTGCTTATTTGGTTATAAAAAATGTAAAGCAAAAAGTAAAGCAAAAGTTTGGCTTTATATAAACATAGGAGATGGGTTGAAAAAGGGAGGTCTAAGGGAATTCAGGTGGTCAGCCTCTAGGAAAGTCACTCTCTTTCAACTAACAGTTTAAAATTTAGTTAATAGCAAAATTTGCGTGCCTTGCTGGAAGTCACCTGTTAGCAGTGTTACACACAATCTCAAAAGTGGACTTTCAGCACATATACAGAAATGCTGCAGTATTAGTTCAGGCTGGTTGGTGATGCTGAAACCTGCTCAAAAGCTTGTTATATCCCTTAATCTCCCTTAGCACAGAGATGCCATCAGAGAACCATGTGCTGGTATTTTGATTGAGGCTGCTGAAAAATGAGACTGTCTGAATACTGACTGAACATCAAGGCTTGTTCAAGGATAAATAAGTAAGTAAAAAAATCCAAATTCCGCACCACAGCATTTCTTCCTTAGCAGTACCAAGATCTGTAAAAACCTTCAAATCTCATAGAGCTCAAACCAACAACAGCCAGGAGCACACATATAAAGTCAAGCAGCAAAGAACAAATTTTCAAATCAGTGATTGTTCTTCTTTACAAATGTATCTGAAGATTACACAGGCAGACATCAGTGTTATTCCTCTGATGACGTAACATCACAAAAGTTATTAATATCTTTCAGTATTGAGTCTTTTTTTCTCCCCACACATTCTCAGCACTTCATTTGCTGCACCTGTCACTTCAGACACTTCAGTCCCAAAGAAAAGTGAAGGCAAAATGCAAATAACTGCATATTCAGGACACATGAAGGCTGATCAGTGTTATGACATTTATCTTCACTTATGACAAGAGATAAAATAACTCAGGATTTAGTTTCCTGTCCTCCTCATGAAGAAAAATGTCATGCCAGATCGTCATGTAGTATATACAGCAAAATTGCTAACACACTTTGCAGAGGAAAGAAAGAGCTCAGCAGTGATACAGATGGTAGGTTACATGTCATGGCTATGACATCAGAAATGAAACACGCATCATTTTAAAATAGTAGATGTAAAAATAAGTCATGGCAGAAGAAATACCCCTACAACAACAGTACATAAGTTAGTTAAGGGCAACTAGTTAGACTATTTGCAAAAGTTAAAATTGTATTAAATAGCAATGAGTTGTTCATGGAAGTCAACAGTGCTTTCAGAATTAGCTTCAGTGTGGCAAAATATCTACTCCAGGACTACAATCATATTTTTGGTGATCAGACTCCATTGACATGTAATATGGAACCTCTTTTTTCCATTAACTTACTCAACATTTACTGTTTAAAAAGTATTTAGCTTTAATATATTACAAATGCTCCTTCTACAAAGATAGAGTAAGCTTGTAAGAACTGATTTTTTAGCAGATATATCTGATAGCTATATCAGGTAGACACAGATTTAATTTCTACCAGAGACCTAGGTTTCCTATAATACATGAAGAATTACTCTTTTTTATTATATTCTTGTTTTGTTACAAAAGTGAAGACAGCATATCAGAAACATAATCCTGTTTCAAGTCAGCAAAAGGCAACACTTGGTGACTGTGATGAAAACAAGCATAGGTCTAACACTGCATGGTATGTGCATGCATACAGCACGGAGCATGGTGGTGTCATTTTTATCTTGCACCACAAATATACCCAGTGCTGTACTGTTTTAGGTCAGAATGTGGGCCATGTCCCCTGTGCCCCATCACAAACCTGCTGAGCTTCCTGTGAAGCAAGCAAAGGAAATTTTTCATTTTCGAGCAGCCAAAAGTTTATTAAGGTTAAAAACAACAAACTGGGAACAAGACTTAGATGTTCTCCTTACTAAGGGTTTGTCTTGTAACAGATGAGGGGTATCTTTGAGACTAATTCACATTTCTGCTGTGGTGCACAGAAACATCTCCATGTATGCTTAGGATCCTAAACTACATTTCTAAATATGCCTACTCTTGTGTGTGGCAACACTGAGGTTAAGCCCCACTGACATCCTTATTTACTATTATAAAATAAGGTTGCTTTACTCAATTAGAGCAGCAGTGCTCAATATTGACAGGATCTGCATGTCTTTCAGTAAACATTTCCTCTTCTTTTATTCTCAGATAGATCTCTACATTCTTAAGTTTTCATTACCTCCAGGTGTTCTCCTCAAAATATGCTGCACGAGACCTCTTTAGTAAGTACAGACAATGCGGGATTTTTAAGGATGCTTTTGTTAGGTAGACTGGATGCAGGGCCAAAAGCCATTGGTTTTCTACACTGATGTATACTATGAACAACTGATGTCTGTGGCAAGTTTTTGTGTTGGAGTAAAGGGAAGACGAAGGTGGAGGCATTTACAAAAATTACTGTATTGTGTTGTGTCTAGAGGTGAATTACAGTCTTACAACTGTCCTTTACAGATCTTCAATCTGTCCTGAACACATCTTCACTAAAAATATCTATCCATCTTCCTTTGTTTGTTTAATTATAGGTTTATTCACTTCTACCATTTGAAATATCTTTTATCCTAACATCTCAGCAGAACAGACAGAGACTTGACCAAAATTGTTTCATATTGAAAAACCCCAAATTAACATAACTTATGCCTAAAGAACAATCAGACATGGAAAAAGCCATCAGCTACTTAACAAAAATGCTGCAACTATAAAAGTCCTTTAAAGGTCAAGCAAAAGAAGAAACAACAACATGAGGGAGGAAAAAAAAAAGAGAGAGAGAGAAGAAGGTGGCTTCCTTTCTCATCTGCTTCCATCTTAGGAAAAGGGAAGGATCTCAGTCATTATTTTTAGTTATATATTCCATATATATTTGACCTAATCTAGACATAGGAATCAGCTGTTAAGAACTGACACAGCATAAAGTAGAGGAGTGAATGTTAAAGATCATTATATCCATCACCTTTCTTTTCCCTCTAAGAACAGGCTGCTGCAATACATGTACCCTTATGGAAAATAAGGAACCATGGACTTCTCCCTTCTAAAATATGACCATCTACCCAGGAAAAACTGAGGCGGGCAATGGACTAGGAACACTTTAGTGTCCTATTAGTATCAAGTCTGATTTCTAAATTATGCCTTGTTTTGGTCTTAACTATCATTAAAACAGTACAGATACTGAGTTATACCAGCCCGGACTATGCTTTCCTCTGAAGAAAATCCTGTATTTCTAACATTATATAATATGTATCTTGTCCCTTATGGTAGAATTCCAACAGACAGGATATTTGAATATGATTTCTTATGTTTGGAGAGACAGTCTCTCCTCTTCTGAGAAACTGTAACTTCAGCAGGTATATATTTAAAATTCATACTAGCACCTTATACTAGCAACTTCTATGGAAATGATTTGGTTTCTTATTTGATGAGCACAAATATTTATTGTGAATTCCATCAGACAATGCTATTCTTTCTTTTCCTGAATAATCTGACTGCATCCAATCATCAGGGAAAGTTGTATTAAAACTGTATTTAAAGTCTTGCAATATTTTAGATTTATTAAAAAGTCAAATTTTGGAGCCACATGAGAAAATATCGGTGCTATTTGCTTGTTTCTTTTGCAGTAAGATCTTATTTTCATCCCTGCAGCAGAAGCTGAGGAAACATCACCTATCATGATGAAAAAACAGAAGACAAAACTCTTAAAAACTTATCATTTTAGATATAGTAAATTATGCCTTTTGAACACTTTGAACTAGCAATGCAAAATTTTAATTAGGACTGTTCAAATGCCTTGTGCTTTACCATGACAGCAGGTATGTCAGGTAGGATGGGTAAGTGAAGGGCCACCACCTGTGACAAGTTTGTGACAGCTATGGTGCAGCCACCAATTCACCCTAAAGAGAATGAGGACAAACCTCAGAGTTGTCAGGCATTTAAAGGAGCCTAAAAACCCTGTAGTAATCTTCAGCAGAACTTTCAAGACTACAGAATTGTACCTGATAAATAAATACACAAAATTAACAAGTATTTCTCATCAATTTGAATTACTGAGGGCTTGTTTATTTTTGTTGGAATTATCTTTGAGAGGGTTTTGCAGGCAAAGTTTTGCACTGAAAAACGTTATTTCCACTGATCTCTCCCCGGTACACATAATGGGGTTCTCTCCTTCTCCATACTGAGCACTCAAAAGGTGTCCAGATTGCAGGAAAAAATGCTCAAATAAAGGTAAAATGCTGTAATTTCTACTCTGTCACACTATGGTGCTTACAAAGCTGAAGTTTAATTCTGCCAAGCATATAAACCTCCAAATCTGTTAGATATAAATTACCACGTATTTAATTTCACAGCTGTGCCTTTTCCCTTTTTCATTCACCACCACCACCTTTTTCTGCTTCTCTTGTTCAAGCATTTTGCATCTGGCTCATAATCAGGTCCTGATGATCCTTAATGCCTTGATTTCAGAGGCCAGCATTCCCCAGTTCCTTTCTCCATTTTGAAATTTCTACAAATTCTATCTCCATCCTCTGTGTGGCTGCGCAGACTGTAATCCCTCGTAATAGGCTGATGCTGATCCTGCTCTATGGATTAACCAGTGTAAAATGCCTATGTAATGAACTCATACCTTCCAAACTGAGCAGCCCAGGTAAATCTAATCTAACCAACTGGCTTTTATCAGCTGCACACAAGAGATGTGAAAATAAGCTTAATTTCAAGCCTCAGTCACATAGCTACAACCATGTTATTATTTTTTGTATTTAACAGAATGAGCATCTGTGAGGAATTCTAAGGCACACTCTGTAGTTATACATCACTGGATTTGGTATGGCTCAAGATTCTTTGAAAACTGTGAAATGACAATATTTTCATGCCTGGTTTTGATTATTTCTCTTAAAAAGAGAAAAGGAAGAAATATTGCTGAACTTCAAGTGCAATTTGCTGCTTTATTCTTGTGAAATCTGTATTCTCATGCCAGATGGTGTCTGAGTTATCAAAGTTATTACCCTAAACTCAATTAGGGAAGAATGAAAGTAATTAAGTAGGGGATGAAGTGACAGAAGTATTCAAGATATAAAGCATCTAATATAGGTGAGGACTCTCTAAATTAGATAGAAATTCATCTATAAATGCAACCTAAAACAGAACAGCTTCAGCCTTCACTTTCAAATATTCTAAGACATTGTGCAAAATTCAGTACTTGTTCAAGTGGGCACAATTCCCAGTGACACTATGGCTGTAGAAGGTGGGAGTAATTTTTTTTTTTTTTCTGGAGAGTCTATTACTAGCAGTCACCAAACACATTTTGAAACAGTTATGGCTCAAAATGTTCCTGTATTTGTTGTGGAATGGCTTTTCAGGCTGTTCTGTCAACTCAGGAATGCATGTTTCCTCTCTGAATCCTGGCTGGTTTGTACTCACCACAGCAAAAAAAAAAACAATTACAGGAAATACATTTTACCATAAAACCTGTAAAGTAGACACCACAGAGGTACTGTTAAAACTTATTTTACATTTCTTTTTTCTTTCCCTATTTGCTTTTAGTTCAGTAACGTAACTCTAAAGTTGGCACTGAGCTACAGATATGACCAAGAACTGCAGCTACAGGTTTTAAGATGAAGCAGCCAAAATTATTTTCAACCTACTAATGACAGTCTACTTATAAGAGAAATTGGTAAGAAAACCCAATCAAAACAAATCTCTTTTACTTAGCAACACTCACTTCTGCATAGCTTCAACTGACAAGAATCATGCTCACGGATAAAACTAGCCAGGATTATTTGCTAGTGCTCTGCAGGCTGTTCACTCATTTTCTCTTTAACAGAGAGATATATAACCAAATTCTCAAGATATGTGTAGATGAAGGATGGTAAGGAAAATGTTGTTGTGTTCCAGAATGCTCAGAATTGGAGCTGCATGGCTGAAAGAAAAGGAACATGTACTGCTTTAGAGAACAGGAATGTAGCTTATGCTACTGCCACAGGTAAAATCCCTGGCCAGAAAGGGAACAAATTAAATCCTAATAATTCATGTATCTCTTGCTCCTCCACATACCATAACACAGCGATACCATACTATGCCATGCCATACCTAAAAGTACAAAGTGGAATGAATACACGAATTTCAAGTATAAGCAAGTATAAGTTAGGAAATACCAGAAGTACTTCTGCTTTCATTTACCTCACGTGCATACAGCACAAGTAAAAGCACAGAGCGCTCCTGCATGTACTAGCAGGAGAGATGCAGACCCTAACAACAGTTCCAGTTTGCAGGGCACTGGCCTGACAAACTGCAGTGCCATGATACATGTGCTTAAGAAATCTCTTTTCCCACCACCATAAAGAAAGGACTATTTTTAATACAGACTACTTAAATATTGGTTTTAGCACAGCCTCACGAAGGTTACAAACATATGCAGGAAGGAAATGCAGTAGGCTGCTTAGGAGAAAGAGTAGAAGCACAAGCAGTGAGTATGAACTTCCTAAATAAGCTGGGGCAGAGCCTCAGAGAATCTGCCTTCAGTTACATCCTTTCAATAACAGTGGGGCACATCTTTCCTCAGCAGGGCTGCTCTCCAAGGCTACGCTGGGACCAAAAGCAGAATTATTCTAATGACTCAAATTTCTGCAGCTCAAGAAAGAGAAGGAATGCTTGGAGTACAGTCACAGCAGAGCCGCCACTTGCAAGTCTTAGAAAATATGATGCATGACAAGTGAAGCTAGTTTATGCCACTGGGAACAATAAAAACTTGATCAGGAAGAAATGGAGAAAAATTCGTGACTGATGACTTCCATATCTCTGGAGAACTGATCCACTAGGGTCGCACACAGGACATTACGGAGCCTATGGGACTGCTGCATGTATGGTATATGCATGTCTATTAAAGGCCTCTAGAGGGGAAAGAAAAAGTCCATCTGGAATTGCTATCAGTTCAGCTGCAACATTTCTGGAAAGGCAGTAACACGATGGCTCCATGAGTACTGCAGGTTAGGACGGGTGAGGCAATGGCATTTCAGAGTGGTGCATGAACACTCCCCTCCTGTGCCACAAGGGCAGCATAAAGGGCACTCTGCAAATTGTTCCCTTTTTGACCACCAATAAAGCTACCAATAAATCACAATGACTGCATCCTGCTTGAATTTCAGTGCTTGGAGAATTTTGAACCCAGGGCACGGTACAGTGATGGGTTTATGTATGTCTTGTGGAAAAAGAGCTTAAACTGTTAGTGCAATGGAGTATGCAGAGAGCCGTGAAGCGCTGCTCCGAGAAACATGAAAATCAGTAACTTGAGGTCACATTTCGTATCTTGCTTTGTAAAATGGAAAGGGCAAGAAGGAGGCACAAATCCAATTTAGAAGAGAGAACATGAACCAGAAAAAAAAAAAAGCGTAACGAAAACCCAGAAGTGGAGTGGTCAAGACAAAGATGTCAAAAACACCTATTGAGTTTGAGACAAGCATAGCAGATGCTGACCTTAATTTAAGTTTTACTAAGGAAAAACATCTGGTAGGCTTCTGGTTAATTTGTTGGGGGGAAAAAAAAGAGCACACAAACAGTTCAGACCACTCAATTTTAAGGAAAACTGAAGAGCACATATATTACTAAACTCATCTCTCCTAGTTTCAGGGGACAATGAAATCCTAGAAAACTAGAAAACCTCAAGTTTCTGTAATGTTGACTTACTCAGAGGTATGAGAAATAAATCGAAAGCAATGGATATATTTATAGAAAAGCAAGTCTCCATTAGCAGTGACATACCCATCAGCACTTTCTTTGAGAGAAAATTACTAACTTCAGTAAAAGCAGTGGTGACTCCCTTTATAATTCAGATGAGGGAGAATCCTACCACGCATCTAGTAGGCCAAAATTATTAAGACAGTGATTGAGAACTCTCTTTCAGAACAGCTTGTTCTGCCAAACCTATATTTTTATCTTAATTTGAAATTAATTTATTCCCCAGCTGTCAAGAAAAGTCTAGCAATCAGAAAAATTTTAATTTCCTTTTTTTTTCTTGTTTCTCGTTCCTAATTCCAGTGTAGACTGGGAGATGGAAGAATAATGAGATAGAAAAGCACTCATAATTATTGTTTTCATTTAGGTAAGGGAGAAGATGATTATTATTGAATTTTAAAAGTCCCCCATATTGGTACTTTACAATGAAATTCTATTATCTGGAATATTATTTTTTTATGTCTTTCTACCATTTTGTAAAAAAATAAGGTCTTGAAGATCTCCCAGATGATTTAGAAGCACATTCCATTAAAAGAAATAGTCACTGAGGAGCCTGAGAGGAGCAGATTTTCAAAGAAAATGCAGGTAGGTGCACTTTTAGGCATCTATCCTTATTCAAATTGCTTAAATGGCTTGAAAAAGAAAGTCCTAACAGACTTAGCTTTTCTCTTGAACATGAGATTTAATATTCTTTTAAACATGCAACCCCAAGACTTACTATAAATCCATTCTGATGGGCAGGCACCTGCCAATGCTCTGTAAGCACACAAGCCTCAAGAAATGCAAGGGCTGTTGGAGGTGGGAGAATTCCACACACCTGAAATATCCTCTTTATGCCCATGGTTGCTACTGAAGGGTTTTGACCATATGCAGCTTTTATTTCGATGTGTATTGCAACAATTTGACTTAGAAGATGTTAACTTCTGCTTTACATCTATTATATTGATAATGAAAATGCTGCCAAAATTGAAATTTGAACACTCACTCCTATTTTACTAAATGAGAGAGGGTAGTGCCCTGTCCTACTAGTGATGAGTTGCTTTGTGCAGGTAACAGATCAAAGCATTTCAGTCAGCTCTTAAGTGTGAGTTTTGATAAATGTAGCCTAGTTTTAGGCGGCTCCATTCATCACAGTGACTCTGAGGCTGTCCATGCTCAGAAATTTAAGAATCAGGACAGAACTTCTTGTGCTACCAATTGAAAGCCACCATGCAGCAGTTAAGTCGTATTTGAGAGAAGAATAACAAGCAGCCTCACAAATGAAACAACTTTATGTGGTGGTGTACTGTGGATATGAAACACTAACACAAAGATTTTTGGAAGAACAGTTCATTAACTTCTCCTTAAGTAAGAATATTAATTAAAATGAAAATATTCCCTGTTCACTTCACTAGCTCCAAATACAGTAGGAGGTCCTTAGAGTACCTTCTTTTTTCCCAGCAGAGATCAGGAAAATTAAAAACAAAACAAAGCAACAATCTGTAATCATTTTATATTTTTATATTAAAAGTCCTCTTACTTTGGTAACAAGCTAACAACCAAATCCTTGTTCAGAGGATTTTTCAGGCTTTCAGCAGTATACCTAAGCTTCCAGAAAGACTTCTGAGCCATGAAATAGGGTATGAAAATGTTTAATCCCTGACTGAACTGCTATCCTTGTGGAAGCACTGTGAGTACATACAATTACACCCGAAAAAAATTCATGTTCACCAGCAGTACATTTCATTGTGGGGAAGCAGCTTATTGTATCAATACAGAGAGGTTTTTTTTACTGATGCAGTTGCCTCCACACTAGAAATGCTTCACCAGTACAACATACAAATGATTGTCAGCTGGTGAGGTGCTCTGAGGAAACACACTCATTAAACCACTGCAGTACTTTGCACTTTCCTTCCTTCAGATTTCTGTAAGAAGTCTTTTTTTAATCACCAGCAACTTAACATATAAATTAAGCTTGGGAGACGGAGTGGGATTTTTAGAATGGCAGTCATTAGTTACAAGAACAAATAGGCTGTGCTCATCTTCCTAAATCTCTCAGATACTTTTGAACTTGTCATGTGAGCCTAATTCCCCAGCTCCTGAATCACGTGGGTACAACTGAAAAGCATATTCCTAGTCAAAATAAATAGTCTTCAAGACTTTAAAAATAGTATGGTCACAATTTTGGTTCTTTAGATAATACTTGTATTTTAACACAAAGTAGAAAGTTATTCTAAACTGTTCAGCTGGTTTAGCTTTCTAAACATTTTTTTAAATAACAGATTTATGTTTGATACTAGCAGCATTTAGTCCAAGCACAAAAACTACTGGATACCCAAAATCACTGATTTGCTTTTTTCTTCACACTGTATCTTTTCCAAAATATTTTGTTGAGTTTTTAGATTTTTTTCCAAGCTTTTGAAAGCATAAGGACAAATTTTCACCTAAGTTAAAAAGAAACTGGCCAACAATTATATTAATTTGTGACGGTCTGGTTGATTTTTTTTTTATAGAGCAACTATCAGAAAGAAATAGGCACAGACTGATTGCCTGGCTTTAGGCAGTGACATGAATGTCGAGATAAAGATCACTCCTGTCAGAAAAAAAACATGGCTTTCTGGCATTTCTGGCATTATTACTTAAATGAACCTATTTATAAACAAAACTACTAATTATATAGAAATATAAGATTCTGTAAGGCTCAGGTTAGCATTAAAAGAGTATAAATTGGACATCTTCTATGCTGTCCTTCTTTTACTGGTTTTTTTTCTCATTAAGTTCCATGAAGACCAGCAGTTCAAACTGGTATGAGTATGATACTGGTTATCAGTATAGAAGAAAAGTTGGGAGAAAGACTACATTAAGCACTTGCTATTTTGCAGCAAAAAATATATTTTAAAAAGTTATCACAGATGGCATATACTGCTGCCATGTGGTATTGTTTTGATGATGGGGTCAGCTGCCAAAGTAAAGACTTGGACACATAGCTGTACAAAAAAACAGATCAAGAACTGTGGGTCCAAAATTTCCTCAGCTGCAATCCACTTTAATAAGTTATACTAGAAGCTGTAGTAAATACAGAAAATCTGCCTTTGATACTACTGAAAAACACAACTGAACTTTTCTCACTCTTGCATGACTGTGGTGCTGGCCTGTGGAGAGGAGGTTATGAAATAATCTGGATTCTCACCAGTACCTGTGAAATTTACAACTTATAAAATCAGAGTACAAGGAATCTCATTTTCTTGCAATGAATTAGCTGCAAGTACAATACTCTATCTTTTTTAGTTTAAATGAATTTCATGGCAGAATTGGACAAAGCCATCTGCTGCCAATTGTCTTGGCAACTAATAGCACTGGTGCTGGCTGCTGCCAAAGTGCAGCACGTTGCCATACATCTGTTAGAGCTGCTATAAAGCAGCAAGCTTCAGCGCTCCTCTCCACTGCTTCCTCCTCCCAAATCCCTGAAGGTTAGAACATAGCCAAAGCACCACCGCCATGGCAAAGGTGGGAGACCTCATCCAGAATTCTGGCTGTACTGGGGAGCTGGCAGCATCTCTCTCCTGGCTTTGTCCCTCCCTCTTGGCCACCGTGAAGGCAGAGAAAGTCTGTGCGAGTGTGTCCAGCAGACACAGCCTCCATTCTGATACTTAACCACTTATGATGTGCTAGAAAGGCTGCTGGTAGCCACGGGCTTTTTCAGATTGCCAATGCAGTGCTGAATTTAGCTAGGCCAACCTCCTCCTCCTAGAAGTTACATAGGAACTGAGACAGACTTAGGGATGGCAATTTAGGCACCTAGGCAGCTTATGTGATCTTAGCTCATGTTTTTTACAAGGATTTTGATCATTGTATTTTGAAGCACGCTGAGAAGGGCCTTGAAAGCTTCTTTAAGAACAAATCCATGAAATTTCAATTTGCAGTGGAGTTGAGAGTGCAGACACATACCCAGTCCCTGTGTCAACCACTGCCAATCATTCAGAAGAACCACATAATAATGAATTGTCTTAACAGGGAACAACGGTGAAGCATCTAGACATTGTAAGCACTGATGTGAAACCCACATCATAAGTTTCACAACACCTGGTGATGTTTTCCAGGCTCTCACAACTGCCATAGCGGAGTTACGTAGGACCTCAGGTTCTAAATGACAGCAAAAATATACTTAGCCCTGCTAATCGTAGAGAAAAACTGACAAGTAGTTCCCTAAAGGTTTGAAAATAAAAGAGGAAATAAACCTTCCACCTCACCACCCATCAAGATTTTCTGAAGGAAGTCCTAACCTGCTGATACCAATGGTTAAACTTCCAATTTTCTGATATGGTCTCTTTCAGTCTTTGCTAAATCACAAAAACAGTTATTTAAAAAAAAAAAAAAAAGACAACATGTAGTCACAGCTGTTTCTTAAATTACCATGCTCAGCAAATACAGGCAAAGAGGCCAGACTAAGTTCTCAAAAGAAAGTTGTTCTTAAAAAGAGAACTGATTTATTACTGATTAGTCTGATTTGATGGATTAGAAGACAATCAGTCCGTGTATTTATCAAATGGCACTCTAAAACATGTCATAAATGAACATAATAATACGTAGACCTGATGTCTAGCAGAGAGCAAATCAATCCAAGTGGACACATTATTTTACAATACACACTCTCTGAGCAACAAAGGGATGAATAGTGGGTTAAGGAGAGAGCAAAAAGCTCAAAACCTATTACCTTTTATTACAAACTGCTATGAATAGAGCCAACAACCACTAATAGCAGAGACACAAGTCCTAAATGACTTACAGGCCATAAAGACTCTTAGACAGCATCATATTAATTAAGTTGATTCTTAGCCAGTATTAACTACTACCTAAAAGCAAAAGTATCCAGTCAAAGAGAATCCTTGATCTCCTCTGCTGCTCAAGGTGGGAAGTTCAGGAAGCTGAAGCCAATGTGACAAGCCAGCAAGAATCTTAACCTAGCTGCCCTGCATCAGAAAATGCACTTTGTGTAACATGTTCATCTTCATTTCTTGGTTTGCATCGTTTCTAGGATGCCAGTAACTAAGCCCAGTAAACACGTACATGCATGTGAACCACGAGGAAGAAGTTACAGCAGGCAGTGTGCTTATTTAGATGACTGAATTTATGTAAGCACTTAAGTTTATGCAGAATCAGGGTCTTGTATTTTAGAACAGGACGTAACTCATTTTGCACCTTATATATTCAGTGGGAAAGAAGCTGTGAGTGAGTGCAGTCTTGGGGCTCTGTATTTAAAGTCCAGAAATTCAAATTCATCCATGGTTCCCACAGTATCCATTGCTCTCCCCACTTGCACATATGTAGTGTTTTGCATTGCTGTTTATGTTAAGAAATTTATGCTTTGAAGTGTATGTAAACATTACCAACTTATGTTTCCCACAGCTGCTGTAACTCTGAAGTTCTTGGCTTCTGTGCATTGAAATTAACAGTCATAGCAATATACCAAAGCCTCCTCTTGCACTGAAATTCAGTTCTAGGTAATTGTTTTACAGTATATAACCAAAACGCTCATAATTGATCTCCTGCTGAAACAGCTTTCCTTCTCAGAACATTCTGAAGTAACAGTGGCAGGTCACTTCCTTCTACTCCTGCACAGCATCTCATCTTCATTCCTAACATTTGCTTAAAATCATGGGGGTTTTTTCAACATCATGGACACCTGTCCTTGTGAAAGGTCCTATTTATAGCACATATGAAGTTTTCAAGTTAAGTCTTGTTGAAATCACCCACTCACATAAAAAAAATTCAAACAAGACAGATAACATATTGTTTTATCCCCTATCCCCTATCCTCTACAGCATTTAAATCAAAACCTTTTTACACCTGGCCCCTCCTCACCATGAAATAAATATACTTTTAAGCAAAGAAGTGCTAGAAACTTAAACTCAGTAGGCAACTTTCTTAAAGTCAGAATTGGCAAAAATAGGGGCAAAGAACAAAATTATTTCCTGCCACGGTTAAACAGTAATTGAATCATATTTGCAAGGTAGATTATTTTCTCCTGGAAAATAAGCAATTTTCTCAAATAATTAAAAAAATCTTGCACAGGGTCTTCATCAAAATGTAAAATTGCATCCTTAATGGTCACAGTCCATGAAAAACTGTAAGCTTCTTAAAAAGGACATTTAAATGGAAAAATGTTGTCAATCTCAATTCTTTATTAAAACACTTCATTATTTTCCTATGTGTATTTATACAAAATATATAAATGAAGAATATGGAATACTGCTCTGTTCTGGTGATCTTTATTTAACAAGGAACTCAATAAAGGTGAATTACGTGAAGACCTACAGAATGGCCCAGGTGCTGGAAAACCTATTTCAGAATGAACTGCTATTTCAGAATGAACTGCTGAAGGACAGAAATCCACTCAGATAAGCAAAAGCATGGCTAATAGGCAATTTGCTCATATTCTTTAGTACCTTAGAGAAGTAGTAAAGTTCACTCCAAGAAGACTCTTCCAATTTTAAGACAGTAAAGGAACAAGAGGTTGATAACCGAATTTTCAAAAATAAAAGACAGAAACAAGGTCCAAATTTTGAGCAGAAAAGTAACGAACCACTGAACTAACTCACCAAGAATCACCAATAATTTTCTGTCTCTGTGTATTTTAAAATCAAGAACAAGTTTTTGTAAAAGGCAATAAAAAAATCCTGTGGCCTACGTCATGCAGCAGACGCCAAGTGCGTCTTTTTGCCTGGCACACTAGAAATTTCCTTTACGTCAGTGATTTTGGTGAAGGACAGAGTTAAGGACTGTGCATCCCAGAGCTCAGTGATCTCCACTGCACCTTAGCCCCTGCCTGGAGAACCACATTTCTGAAATTTCAAAGAGGAATTCCAAAGTGTGAGAATCCAAATGTTTAGGGTATGTGAACCAATGAAGTTTTACCACACTTCCACTGTGAAGCCAGCCAAAGACAAACTCTGCATTAATCTGCTGCCATATCTCACAGCACCAAAATCTACTAAATCACAAAACTTACACTTGAGTATTACTGGCTGCAACCAAAGTAAGAAAAAAGTAATATAAATGTTAATGAGATGATGTCTGTTTCACTTTATTTAAAAGCCAGCCTAATCCCATAATCCTAACAAATAAAAATATTACTCTCCACAATTACAACAGAACAATGTCCAGATGGTCCTGTCTGTGGGGAACAAGAAGAACAAGAGGCTTTACAAGTTAAATTCCAGGGAAAAAGTCCAAGTCCCAAGGAAAACTAAGACAGACCTACTTTTGGAGGTGTTGAAAGAGTGACTTGACTGCAGTAAGTAGCAGCTATTGCTTATCAAGGTATACCATTTCATTTTTAAAGATGAGTCAGGCATACA
This sequence comes from Coloeus monedula, assembly GCF_965178545.1. Taxonomy (NCBI): domain Eukaryota; kingdom Metazoa; phylum Chordata; class Aves; order Passeriformes; family Corvidae; genus Coloeus; species Coloeus monedula. The sequence goes on from NC_138784.1 coordinate 23,159,121, forward strand.
TACTCCAATACTACAGAAGAAAGAACAGTTTGTGTGAGGTAGATTGAACATGTCTCAGTCTCCCTTTCTAAATTTGTGTGGCTTATTTAAGAGCTATGACAACTATGAATCAGCCACTGAGTTCTCAATGATAGCTGCATTAACGAAGCAGACAAATAGAGAATTAGAAAGACAGGGAGGAGATTACAAAGTTTGTAATTTTTCCCTTGTGAAGCCTCATTGTGGTGCATAGTTGGAAGTGTTATTTTAGCCATACTAAGGTAGAACTATTGTGTAAGGATATACACACATTCGGTTCTTTGGACTGCAGTGCCTCTTTATGTAAAGTCAGCCCATGATGCTCCAACACAGGCTTAAAATGGGGCTTCAGAAAAATTTCAAAAGGGGTCTTGGAGCCAGGTGACTCAAGTTAGAAGGGTAGTCCCTCAAGAAAAGCTTTTGATCCTTGACTAAAAACAATGAAGGAAGCTAATATGCTGACAAGAAAAGATGAGAAATACGTCTACTCATCACAAACCAAAGTCTTGGAAAGCAGTGCATGTTTGGCAGACTAAATGAACTGAATGTGACCTTTTTCCTTATTTAGAGACTTTAGAAAATCTGTTATTGTGGAACACAATAAGCACTGTGACTTCACATAATATAATTAGCTGCACTGCAGACAACTTTAAGACTTGACTTTTGTTAACAGGAACGTAAACCAGGATATCTTCTATCCAGTGGTCCATACTAAATAACCAGGGGAAGACAGTGTGCTCAAGAATAAAGGAGGGAATTTGTGCCAGGAACAGCCAAGAACACTACATCATACCTATCAGGAAGGACAGGCTGTTTTATTGACTTGAGTATTTATTCTGTGTGTGTACTCAAAAAGGGGAAACAAAATGATCATGATGACTCTTGGGCTTGTTGCGCTGATGCCAAATGCACTAAGTGCACTTAAAGTAATGAAAAAGTTAGTCCAGAAGTCAGAAGATAGAAAATTAATTGATAGGAATATAATTAAAGATAGGCAGCTTTTTTAATATTGATCTTATAAGACTGATTTTATCTTTTCATCTGATTTAAAGTTGGCAACTAAAGATTATGCACAGATGTACATACTAACATATTAAGGCATTGCAAGGTGTCTGATCTAGTAACAAATTTTCATGTTGAAAAGATACAATACCAGAACATTCTATATTAAGAACTAAAACCTGTCTACTCAACCAGATTGCAAGCACCAAGTGTCTGTTACTGAAACAGGAATACCTGCTGGGACCTCAAAGTACTCAGTACTTTGGTGGCTCCTATTTAACATTTAATGATGCTTTGGAAATAAAAAAAAAAAACAAACAAACCCCAAAACTTTACATACAACACAAAGTTAATAGCATAAATTGTGCTAAAGACAGGGCAATCCTGCCCACTCAGACAAAATGCAGTTCATTACGTCCAACTGCAAAGGAATGTTTTTGAGAACAAACAATGCAGACTGTATCTATAAAATAGAATCATGCATTCTGGAAAACAGCGATCATGGAAGGCATTACCAAGCATAGGTAAGCAGATAATTTTAAAAAGAGCTTCAAGAACTGGGAGTGTAAGTCATTTGGTACTTGGAAGTATAATTGGGGAGTAAAGTGCAGGAAATGATAAATATATGTAGCACCTCTGTTTGTAGTAGTGATGAGAATGATATTTCATACCAGTATGACTTCTGTCATGTGCATTTTTAAAAGTGTGTTGAAAATCTGGAGAGGGTTCAGAAGAGAGGCAGAAAAAAAGTTAAAACTAGAGATAATGCCCCACAATTTAAAGAGATCAAACCATTCAGCTTGCAAGAAGAAAACTGAGAAGTGAGTTGACTAAACTACATTAGTTCCTCCACATGAGGAAAAGAGCAGGAACAGAAGAGCTCTTTAATCTTATGGAAAACGATTTAGCAAGAACCAGCAACTGGAAGCCAAATTCGAATGAGAAATGAGGTGCACATTTTTGTCACTGAAAATGACTAATGATTACATGAGCTTCCCATGAAAGACGAGCTCAGACAACTGGGATGTCCTTAATGGTCTTGAACTCAATTAACCTATGACTTCCATCACAGTTTATGACTGGTCCTGAGAACTGCACACTGAAAGCTCATTGAAGCTTTTGCTGCTGACAAGATCAGGCCCTACACTACCTATTCCACCTCTGCACGCAAGGTCTAAACAAACATATTCCCTGCTCTTCATCCGTAAGGGTTTCTCTTGCCACGTTTTAACTGGAAGGCAGCCTATCAAAGAGGAAGCAGACATTTCACAACTCTTTTCCTAAGTAAACACACAGGAAATTGCCCCAAGCACAGGTGGCCAAGTTCCATGAACCTTACTGAGCCGCCCCATGGCAGCATGACCATTGGGAGCTGCACACTGGTGTGGATTATCACAGAAATTCCCAAAAGCTGCCATGCCCTGGGCTATTCATGTGAAAACTAAGGATTCCTATGTCTCGGAGTTAGAGAGAAACAGCCCTCGGCACTCCCACGCTGTAACCAGTAAAGATAGTGAACAGGAAAATGAGATGCACCTCTCAAGTACTACTTGGGATGTCATAATTCCTCAACAAATCTTCCTTAGAACTTTAAGACAGACAAAATAAAAAAAGCCCAGTATTCATTTAGGTGAAAATCTCATGTACCTTCCTTACAAGTACAGCTTAGCTTTTACAGTCTCAATTAATGGGAACGTTGAAGCGAAATGTTACTCAAAGCGTCTTGGTTTTCTTTTCTATAGCAAGAAGATTTTTTTGTTCCTTAGAATGCCAAAGCAAAACTTGAAATTGTTATCTAGTTATAAATTCTGATCTAATAATTCATAACCTAAATGGTAACTAATGAGGACTTATTTTTAGGAGAACAGATGCAGAGTCGCTTTAGAAACAAAACTAAAAATTCAATGTCATGATTTTTGTGATCCAGAACACAGGATATTAGGACATTTGGGATTGACAATACTGTAAGTGATATTTTTTCTAGCCAAAGAGACACCATCAGTCAAATTAAATTCTATTAAATCTGTAAAAATTGAGTGTTTAAAATATTTAAAGGTTTGAGGAATTATATCCATTCTTTTCTCCTTCTGCCTATTTTTGTGATTTTGCTAATACATTTTCTTATTTTACAGACTGAGAAAAGAGAAGGATTTTCTGGTCCCACAGAGATAGACAGATACAATCTTTTTTTTATTTTTCTGATATTGAAAATAGGTACATAATGAAGCTTTACTATGGGTGAGTTTAATTCATTCATGACAGTTATATATCACCTTGTCGTGCAATTTTTTTAACATATCCCCACTTTTTAAAAAAACTCAATTAAAAGAAAAAAACATTTTAATTGCCAGAGATAACATTTATTAGCTTCAGGCTAGGACTCACCAAGAAGCCTGAAGCTTAGTTAAGTATCCATCTTCTTATAATTAATCCGTTTTTTCTTTTTTTTAAAGGAAGAAAAATATCTACAAAATGGAAAGAATGGATAAGACTTAGAGAATAATTACTCTTGAAGGTTAAATATTTTCAAATACTCATTAAAGAAATGAATGGAACTGTTAAAAAAAAAAAGTACTGAATTTTCTTTTCTGATAAATTTCAAGAAAATTGAGAGGTCCACTTTGATTTATGGGCTAAAATGTATCTTAGTGTCCTCCCTTCCTTGCCTCCAATGAGCTGATAACTCATTCCCTTCCTTAAGTTTTATGCTCATTTGATAGTACAGACTTGGAAATGAACAACCAACTAAGCTACGTCTTTACAGATAGTGACTTGTGAAATCTTTAGCTGCAAATACACAAATATTGGTCATCTCTCCCCACGACCTGCTGTCTTGCTGCATGCCTATTTTTGGCTTCAACATCATGGAGAGAGAGCCAGAAGCAAGCCATCAGCGAGGGTACAGTGGGAAGGATGGGCACCCCCTGTCAGGCTCTGCAGTGAAGCAGCTGCATTTCACATCCCACGGTGTAGCTGGCAGGGAGAATTCCCACTACAACCAAACCAGTCCCAAGACTACATCCTGCCATTTCATGTACAGCACTGTCATGGTTTAGGAATGGTATTCCCCAATTTAGTTCTCCCACCCACCTCCAACTGGAGGCACAAAAGGCAAACATCACAGGTTGTGATAAGAACAACTTACTGGAAATGGCAATGAGATAAGAATACAAACAGTAACAGCAACAACATTAATAACAAAAGGTGTAAGAAATGATTCACACAGAAAAATTCCCCGATAATAGACAAGACTAGATGGCTCCCTTCACCATGTTTTCTCAACCAGGAAGGAAACCCTTCTCCTAGAGAGTCCCCTCCCCTGTCCCCAGTAATGACATGGGGTAGTACAGAATAACCTCTGTATTCTGCTCTCGCCCCCTCTTGGCGACCACAAAAACTCACCCTGTCCTGGCTGGAACAAGGAAAAGCACATTTAGGTTTCCTACCTGCATGTAGTATCTCCCCATTTGCAGCTGTGGCATAACACAAGCACAGTTTTGCCATTTAGCAAGCCCAAACTGCTCTCTATTCCTCGGGTAACATGGACTTCTGGTCTAGAGTGACTTTTGTCACACAGGCAAATTCAAACTTATTGGCAATTCAAACAACCCAGGAGTCAAAGGAAAGCATTAGACACAGAGAATAACATTTCTCCCCTTTTCAAACTATGCTTTCAAAGTAAAATGCACTTTAATGATCCATTTAAACCAACATTCAAAAACATATTCTTTTGTCACGGTAGAAAAATGGACATATCTGTAGGTATGCCACTCCTAACAGTTCTTTAAATGTCTTCTAAATCAAGTTGCATTTCGGATAGTGAAAGTTCTACTTTGACTACAAACAGATATTAAAATAATATCCCATAATGACTAACAGTGATTACCCCAATAACAACTAACTATAATTTAGGAGTTCTGTTTATTCTTTTGCCCGAAGGCTTTGTGAACTTCTGATAGGGGGAAGTAGGAGAGAAACTGCCCTCTGTGCCTACTGGTAGCAGATCCAAACCTTCCCAGCAAGCAAGCAGGTGCTGGCTGAGAGACAAGACATAACTAGACAGAACAGTCACTCAGATCACTTGGAAAGGCCTCTGGTCTCCTCCACCGATTTTCAGTCCCTCTACTTTTAGGTTCCCTTCTTGCCTCTGCTCCTATCAGACTGACCATTATCTCTGTAATTTTGGTGATGGGTATGGCAGCTTTGAATGGAGACACACCAGACATATTTTCATTAACTAGTTCAGACACTGACACCAGTGAGGCTAGATCACCTCAGGCTGCACACAGAACCCCAAAACATCCATGTTCCACCTTACCAACAGCAGTGGATACTGGATATGTGACAGCAGATGTTCAACTGTACTTCTAAGTGCAATGTAGATATACATTGAGTTTTGCTATCCTGTCGCAATGAATTGCTTTGCTTATTTCTATAAAACATCTGAGAATCTCCCTCCTAGCACCCCTTTGTCCTCTTATCATAAATGACTGAAAAAGAGACAGCTGCTTCTCCTTGTAAAGGAAAATAATGTCTTACCTTTTATTTATTCTTAGTTGCAGTGAAATGACACTAAAACCATCTGGCAACTAGCTAAAACTAAGGACCAAACACCCTCCACAAAACCACTATTAGGTCAACACAGAATCACAGAATGATTTGAGTTAGAACTGAGACCTTTAAAGGTCATCTAGCCCAACACTCCTGCAGTGCCCTGAGACATCAATCACTAAGTTCCGGTTGCTTCAAAGCCCTGTCCAACCTGACTGTGAATGCTTCTGAATATGGGGCTGTAAGAGACAGTCTGAAGATTCCTCATCTGCCTCATGATCATGCACAACTTCTCTGGGCAACCTGTTCCAGCTTCCCACCAGCCTCGATGTAGACATGCTTAAAAAAAGACCAAAAGTAAGCACAAAGAAGCAGTGCATGGATTTGTGAGGAAATTTTCAACTATATGAGAATCTTGTTTTCTAGTTTCTCTTGGCTGGCCATATGATTTCTTATCACATTTTCTTCAGTGAAAGCCCTATATATAAGCATGTAAGTTTGTGCAAATAAAACAGATGCAAAAAACCCACACAGCTGAAGAGTATGTAAGAAAAAAAGAACAGAAAGCTACATTGGTTAGGAGAAGTTTACTCATAAAGGGCATAATTATTTATAAGAGTCCCAACACAGTAACATAAAATGCAGTCAGTGGCTGAGGTTTTTTTGTTGCTTTTTTTTCTTTTATTGTTGGTTTTTTTTTTTTTTAATGTTAAGTATAGATAAGCAGGTATTTAGAGAGCAGAATATGCGCCATAGGAAAGCACCAGACAGGTGAACTATGCCCAACTGACTTGCATGATTTCTCAATTCTGAAACACCATTTTTGTATAGAAAGGAAAACCTGAACCATATTGGATCTTGTCTGTAGTAACTGGGGGGGATGCAACACTCTTTTAGTTTCATTCCCAGTCTCCTTGGGTCCTTCACACCAAACTTGTTTTTTCTTTTCTAGTGAAAATCAATTTAAAAAAAAAGAAGCAAATGGTATTAATTTTTTAAAGAGTGAGAACACAAATTAATGATGTACATGTGCAGAGAAACTAGCAATGGTTAAAATTTTCTGGTCACATCATCACTGGTGCTGAACAAGGAACATAAACACTATCAGAGATGTATTACAATAGCAGCCCTTACTCCCGCTAGGCAGCACTGCAAATATGTCCCCAGGAATCCAGTAATGGAACAAAGTAAATTGAACATGTGTGACACAGAGAGAGTGAAATGAAGCACAAAAAAGAAATACAACACAAAAGACTTAAAAGGATTCAAGGTGTGAAAACACTGAGGAAAAAGTCAGTGTGAGGGATGTGTGAACCAGCGCAAGTGCAAGATAACAGTTACAGAATTTTGAGCGAGTGAGGCTGAAAGTGATAGAGAGCAAGCAAGCACAAATGTGGAAGAGAAAACAATTGTGCAGGTGAGCATACAAGTGAGCAACAGAGCATGGCAGCAACAGGTTGCCATGCAGTAAGAAATGGCAAAAGTAGGAAAACTGGAGAGAAAACAGTTTCAATCAATTTCTTTTTTGTTGTTGCTTTTACCCTCATCATTGATCAGAAAAGAGAGTATTACATGAAAACATTCCAGACAACCACATGAGAAAGACACAAAAGCCATGGTAATCCCTAAGAATTATCAATAAACAAGGCATTGGGAAACTGCCTTCAAGCTGAGGCAGTCAGAATGACCGTTCAGTGCATTCTTTGGAAAACAGCAGAGTGGAAGAAAAGGCAACTAGTAACTTCAAAAGAGCAACTGAGCACTTAAATGTCTTCTCCTTTCTTTGATGAACTGTTCTTGCCACAGTCTACTGTGAAGCCAAACATATGCACAGTATCACCACCAATAAAGCCTTCAGCAAGGAATTAGGAGCAGAGAAATTAGGGACTACAGACATTAGGCACAACTGTCTGTAAGGCATGATTAAATGAAAGGTCTACCACTATATTGGGTTTGCATGACAAGATTTTGGTTAGTAGGGTGACTCATGAGCCTTTTGTTATGTTTTCTTGCGTTCAGCTGAGGAGGAGAGTGAGAGTGACTTCGGTGGGCACCTAGCAGTCAGTGAAGATTAACCCACCACAACAACACAGCAGTCATTACATAAAAATACGAAACCAGGAAATATTTCTTCATTCACATAAAAGAAACTTGAAAGAAACAGAGGCATTCCAGTACTTATCTGGATAACAACAGTAATGGTGTTCACATGACTCTGCTTTTCCTGGTAGCTGCCTTGATGCATCACCTCTTTCTTTCTCTCTTTAACACTTAGACTACAGGCTACTTTTTTTAAACTGGTACTCCTTCTAAGAATTTCAAGACAATCTCCACCTATGTAAGATGTCAAGTAGAAAAAGAGGAAGCTATTTCATTTTGTGTGGTTAATGGCAGAGAAACTGCTTGTTTTGGTTTTTTGAAGACAGCTTCAAGCTTCTTAGAGTGCAAGAGTATTAAAGCCAAGAGGCTGGGTGACTTCTCCGCGAGCACTCAAACTCGCAAGACAAGTTACATTCATTTAACCTTTTGACAGTCATATTTATTTTATAAAAAAAAGATATAATTTGTCATATTCACAAAAAACTGTAATAAAAGATTCCCATGGATTCATTTATATCTTAAAGGTTACTGAAGGTCTACATGGTGGATAAATAACTCATTTGTGCTTTTCTAGTCCCAAATTTGGATTTCATGAACCAGATTTCACCAACAGCTTTCTCAAGAACTACATACACAATGTATTATAAATAATATGTAGCATACATTCTGTTCCCCATCTCTCTTCCTCTCACATATTCTCTGCCCTCTCCCAGCTGCTCTTTCTATTGTGGCTTGGGGCTTTTTTCCCTTCTTAATTCTATTATCCCAGAGGTGCTACCGTGGTCGCTGATGGGCTCGGCCTTGGCCAGGGGCAGGTTCAGCTGGAACTGTCTCTGTTGGACATAAGGGGAGCTTCTAGCAACTTCTAGGGGAAGTCACTCACCCCTGTAGACACCCCTCCCTCCCCCCCCCACCCCCCCGTTACCATAATCTGATCACACACACACCCCTTCCCCCCCCCAAATAAACCATGAATCACCCACTTGGAAAGAAATCCATTTTCCCACACAAGTGCACCCGAATGCTTTGAGTAGCTCACCTTACACAGTGAGGCTGTCTCTCAAAATAAGCATTCCTAAAGCTTAACAGCATTCCTTTTGCTCCATCAACACTTCTTCTCCTTTGCCTAAAAAGGCTGGTGTGACTAATTAGTTCCCAACACTCCACTATTGTTAACAATAATATTACCTAGCCTACAGAGTGTTTTTCATCAGTAGATCAAAAAGTGCTTAGGAAATAAGCCAAGTGTCATTACCTCATCAAGTAATAACCACTAAATAATCAGCTCTGCTGCTGCTTTAATCCTTAAAAATGGTGTTTTAAAATCATGAAGAAGCCAAAACATAATCTCCAAATAATACACCTTCTCTAGCAAAGGAGATTATTTATTTCCTGTTCAGTGGAACCCAAGAGAGCTCCATGAACCAAATAGGGAATATATTTGCAAAGATACCACATAGGATTACAGGGGACCTTTTCAGTTATTGAGCTCAGGCCCAGTTGTCCCAGGCTGAAATATCATATAAGCCCTTTCTTAAACAGCTTGAGTTTTGCATTAAAACTAGTGAGAGCTTTTTGCTCTCATTAATACCACAGACAGACTGTGTCAGAAGTACACTGATCTGATGAACAGATATTTGCTTTCCATTTGCATTCCTACATGCATTGTTGATCTGATAAAACACATTTGTCTTGGTATTAACAATATCTGCTCATGTGAAAAGCTCTTCCCCGTCTTGTGTATTTAGAAAGCTCTGAATTTGATAAAGGAAAGGAAAGAAACAATTAAGCCTCCCATTCTAATAACTAGCAAGGTTTAACAAGTTTAGCCTGTGGCTACTGACACATATATGCCACCCACTATCCCCCTGTATCAAATTCAACTTTGCTAGAAAGATTTATTCAATGTCCAAGATTCAGTTCCAGAGCAGTGACAATCACCTAAGAGTCCACTATAATGTATTAAGATTATTCTTTTCCAAGGTGCCTTACATGACACTTACCAAAACTGATTTTAATTTACCACTGTATTGCCCTGTTTTAAAAAAATCTATGGTGGAGATTCCACAACTCCTGTTCACAATCGATCAGGACACTTCAAACTCTCTTCTGTTTAGAGCTACTTTTCCTCTTGTCAAACTCTGCCTAAATCTCCCATTGCTACAATTTCAGGCTGTAACTTGTTATGTTCTGATCAAATCCACTTCTGTATGCAATGCAAAGTCTAGTCAGCTTGCAGCATTGAATACAAATGTGCAGTCCTTGTCTTCCTGAGAATTCCAGTATTTATCAACCTTTCTCTCTTTAAACAGCTAGAGAAGAGCATTGACCTTCTACCATATGCTTTAGGACAGTACTAAGAGACAGTTATTTCTCAACAAACATCCTCAGAAATAGTAATTCAAATATCTTGCATTACTGCTTATGTGAAGTTCTGATCTGTTTTACCCTATTTTTGCTCCTTCTTGCTTACTTTTTTTCTCCTGTACCCATAGCTGCCATTGCCATCAATTTGGTAACAACATTCTGCTGTTTTCGTTTGAGATTTCAGAATATGGGAAAAAACATGTTCTTATTTAATAGTATTGATGATTTTTCTCTAAAGTCATTATTTCATTCAAAAAGCCATCCTGAAACAGTATTGTCTCTCTCTGTTCCATCTCTTTTCTTCTTTTCCTTCTGTTTCAGCATCCAGAAATGTACTCTTCCTTTTATATGAATAGAATATAATTAACCAAATCTTAACTGTTATATAGTGTAGTTCTTCAGGTTTTTTGTGATACACTGAAACTGTTCATTAGAGTACACAGGCAGAATACGAACTCTTGATCAAGTTGCAGTCATATTTTCGTTGTTTTAGTCTTCATATTATTTTTAACCACATAACCATCAGTAATCTTACTGGAGGGTTGATGATGTATAGCTTCTGCTCTTGAGTTAGACTAATAATAGAAAGTGCTAAGAGGTCTAGACAGACTTAAATTAGCCTTAAATAGTCCTTCCACCATCAGCCATCACCAAAAATGCCTCACTTGCTGGATTGCTTTTCTCTTTCTCTTCAATACATTGCTCATCTAATGTTGTATTTGCTCTTGAGAATGCCAAATAAGCAGGTTATCCATATTCCTTGTAACAGCAAATTCTCTCTTAACAATTATTAATGATTTCCTACAACTTTAAAACACTGATTCAGTTAAATCCACAAACACTTGATGACTACCAAATATTAATCATCAATTTGCAAGTTTGACCGGTAGCTTTTATGTTCAGAATAGGTTTCACATAGAAAAATTCCCTGTAATTTCAAAAGATGCAAACCTAATGAATAATTTGGAACGTGCACATTTTCATGGTGCTGAATCTTTCCACACATACATGATACTCAAATACAAGGTTAGTGTGCAGCACAGCAAGGCTGCTTTTAGTGATACTGCAAATGGTGTTTTCATAACAGAACTCAGTGTCTTCCTGACTCCTCAAGATAATACCTTCTCTTTTCCATATGAATCCACTTTTTTACTACATCCCACTACTTGCAATGCATGCTTATCTTTTCCTTTGTCTTCTCTTCCTGCTTGGATTATTATAAAAAAGCCAGCTTGCAAGTACTCCATTCAGCTTTCTACCAAGAAATTGTTTATGACAAGTGACAGTAACATCTGAGCACTGTTCTTTCCTCACTCTCATTCATTAGCTCCTCCATTCCTAATTAAACTCTCAGGTTCTGTTTTCACCACACCATTAGAACATCTTTTCTGTGAGATCCACTAAAAACAGGTTCCAGCTCTCAACAATTCTGCTTGTGATTCTTACTCTCGCTGAAAATCTGATTCTTCCAACAAGCACCACATAAAATTACCACAGATGATCTTTCCACCAGTAGAAGTCTTCCATTACTTGTCTGCCTCTAACCAGAGTTTCACCACAGCTCCCATATCAAGCATCTTACTTTTGTGCAATCAAACAGGAATTAGCAGAAAAAACATCCCCTGTTCAGAAATGGCTCAGATTATGTGCAGTCAACCGATGTGCCAGGACCTTAGTGGAGTATTTGTGAACAAGATTCAAATAATATAAGGTCTTTCTAGTCTTTGTAATGTACTCATGGATATGTAAACAACTATTTAACTATTAAAAATATAAGTCTATTTAAATATGCAAGGATTTTTCCAAACAATTTGTTTGCAACCTTGCCCTTAATAAAAAAATAAAGGAAATAACTTATCTCATCCTCCTCTGTATATCATACACTGCAGTATGGTGTGAACATTTCTTTCCACAAAATTACCATTATGTTTTATTTCAGGTTGGCACTATTTGTTGTAGATTTGTTGGTGGAAAGGGTTCTGTCCTTTCTTTAGCAGTAGTAATTGCAATGTGTAATACTATTTTTTTCTAAGCTAATATCTAGATTTACTGGCCTATTGTGGCTTTAGTCCCCAAGGTGAAAAAGTGGCTATTAAAAGCAAAAATACTTCTTTTTAAAAGACCATTTCTAATACAGCTCAGGATGTTTCTGTGACTTGAAAACTTAAGGGGCCTGCTGAAGTTCCAAAGTTCATCCCAAGTGAGCAATGTAGATAGAGGCCTTTTAGGAAGCTAAAATAATGCAGTTATACAAGAGTCTTCCTGGCAAGATAGAATAAATCAATTCCCCCCAGTACAGAGAAGCACCAGGCTGGTGAGCCACATTTTCTAGGAGATTTTAAAAGGTAATGAGAGATTCAGGATTAAAGTTCTCAGGTGCTCAACCTGAGCCTCTTTAAGTTTGAAGGGGCCTATTTTTCCAACAGGAGAAACACTGACTCAAAACCAGGCACCCGGAGCCAATGCAAAGAATGGCAGCATCCACAATTATGAACTTAAAATGTTACTTGAGTGCTTTCACATCATGTGCTGTTCAAATTAATCAACAACCTCACTGTTCAACCATCAAATCCACTAATACATGAGGTTTATCTGACACATACAGAACACTAACCAGTATTCTTTTGACCTCTGTGTGTTGCTTTGTCTTAGTCTGATCTGTCCTCTAACTAAGAAAACTGTAACCTCCTGCTGCTCCTGATGGAGACCTTCTGCTTTTAAAACCACTTAGAAGCTGATAAAACCCCTGAAACAGGGGGGATATGTAGATTGCACATTAACACCTATCAGTACTTCACTGTCTGATTGTAGTTAACAGGTGACAGTAGTAGCATAATCTCAGAGAAGAATTTTATTACGTTTAGCGCTCCTCTGTAAGTTAAGTTTGTGCCAGTCTAAGAGACACGCCATTTTGAGCAGTTACTGCTATGTCAACTAGTCTAATATCCCACATGAGTGCTTTTATTAGAACAGATGTCATTTTGGAAGCTGTTTTATGAAGTTTTCAATGTGGTTTCTTTCTTGTCATCCCCTGATTCAGTGTGCTCCACATCACCCATATTGCACTGCAAATCTAACCACACTTCTGAGGCACAAATAAATAAATGTGTGTAAACAGGAGCTGAGGACAGGGAGGATATGGAATTTTCCAAGGGGAACGGGTAGTGAGTCACATACCAAAACAACAATTCCCATAGTTTTCAGTATCTTGATTTAACCCATCTTCCTTCTGAATACAATAAAAACCATGAGTCCCTGAAGTAGCTTTGTTCAAGAAATAACCTTCTTCCCTCCATCTCCTCACAGTGGTCTTCAATTAAAGCCTAAAATGATGAAATTCACTGAGACTGACAGAGGAAATAAAAGGAAAATAACCACTGAAATGCATCTTCAGAAGCAGATTATTAAATGTCCCGCAGATATCGGTGCGAGTGACAGCCACCAGAGTTCAGTGAAAAAAGAGAAGCGGAAAATTAAACTTCTCACTGGGCCTAATGATGATTAATATCTCTTCTCTGATGAGCTGAAACTGCTTAATCTTTGCTATTAATATCACATCACTGAGGTACAAGTTTGGCAGCTGAAGAGAAAGGGGGCATACGTGAATATTTAAAATTGGGGAGAGGAATAAAAGGACACAAACAACAGAGGAACATTTTGCTCTTAAGTCTCTTAAAAGCAAGAAACTCAGTATGAAGCTGAGAGTCACCATCAGCAACTCTGAAGTCAGGTTACTATGAGGAAGCTCGTGGGCAAACAAAGTCATGCAATTTAAAGGAGATAAATAGGAGGTTTCAATCGTTTGGTTAAACGACTGCATTTGCATTCTACAGGAAAGACCACTTAATTCATCACATCTCCATTCAAGTGTACATGAACAAGCAACTAATACCTTCACCCAACTCAAATAAGTTAGATAATTGTTATTTTCAGACTTACTTACCTCTGTGTATATTGGCAAAGCTTTGAAGAAAGTTAGCTGGAGTACCTTGGAAACCAATAATTATGTGTAGCTGTGCAGATGCATTTTTAAACTTGGTTCCTATAAGAATATTCTATAAAATGTAACGTCTCTGTTGATATTTTTACCTTAAACCCTTGGGTTTGTAATGCACTGAAGCAAGAGGTGAAATAGCTAAATCCATTGTAATTAACACTGCTAGAAAACATTCTGTGTGTATTACATTTCAGACCAAAAGAACACTTTGTTAAAGTCAGTGTAGATCCCTTGAGACACCCATTATAACAGTTTGATTAGTAGAGAATGAAAAGCAGATTTTACAGCATTTATTCATCCGAAAACATTATTCCTGCTAAAGTTAACACGCAAAATCATGGGAGTTAGGTTAAATTAAATTCAATGACAGGTAGGAAATACACTGATTGTGAAACATTAAAGTGGTGGTATGATTTCAGTACGATTCTAGAATGCTGAATGCCTTCATATTGGGAAAGAAATGGATCAGAAATCTTCCATGGTTTAATGTTCTAAAGGTAACTTGTAAATACTGTACAGTGATTTTATGTTTTATTTGGAGAACTGAGAATACCATACTGATAAATTTTAAGTTTATAAGCCTTGATCCCATGAATAATAGGTTGCCAAGTTAGTATTCAAATACATATTTTTTTCTTAAATTTAATAACTGTTCTTAACCTGCAACTGAAACTGTTTTTTAAGCTTTTCTGAAGGGTTATTTTTCACAAGTGAAAAGGTACAGTAACCTGTAGCCCAAAACAAGTATTTGGCTAGGGAAAATATTCTGGACTGGGATGGCAACTGATCATCCTGATAACTAGCTTCTACTAGCTATGGGAAGATTAGCAATTATCCTACAAATTTACCTTTTTTTTAAACAGCTGCAAGTTGTGATAGCTGTAGCACTGTAGCACTCTCATCTACAGTTCTCAAGGTGATGTTCCTTACAGTACACTTTATACACAGCAATATCTCATAATCACGATTGCCTATTTTACATGAAACTGAAACTGTTAAAATGATCCTTTTTCGTTTTTCTTTTTCCATCATCTGCTTCTTGTCTTTCACTTCTTACCTTGAAACCAGAAATATTTGGACAGAGATTAAAGCATGCATTTTTTATCAAGGTGGAATAATTTATTCAGAGATGTGCTAGAATCCTCTACCAGCTTTAAAATCAAGTTCAGAAATCTGGCTAGAACAGCTTTGGTGTATCTAGAACGCATGGGTCAGATGCAGGAACTACCAGACAGCATTATTTTATCAACTCTACCATGTAATACAGCCTGTACTATGCAAAATGTAAGAGGCATTGATTGTTAGCAGTCACTCTGATGGTAAAAGCCTGCAAATCTTCACAAGCCCATAAAACATCAGTAACTGTTCTGTGCACTTTTGAGAAGAATCTACAAATTTGTCTGCCAGGTCCATTTTGAAATACAAATTAAACAAAGACTGCTGCAACAACTCTAGGAGAGATGTACTGGCATGTAAACAAGGAAAGCTGAATGATAAAATAGGAAAAATTGGAAAGGAAGAAGATGTTGGGAGAAACACAACTACTTTGGGGTATTGTTTTTTCACTCTACTTAATCACATAAGAAACAGATAGCTTTCGCAGTTTTTATTCCAGCAATTTCTTCAAGTGCTTTCCAACATATAATACTATCTTATTAGCTATGGCTTTATTTCAGCTCCAGAAATAATCCTCTATATATTACACAAATGGTATGCAACATTCTTTGATATTAAACTACACCATGACAACCCCAATCCTGTGTCTAGAGAGCCAAATTAAGATCCTATTGTAGCACCAACAGCCATAACTGCACTGGGCTTAATCTGCTTAGGAGGAACAATAATCACTTTGAAGATGTAGGGGCCCAGGCTTCAGTGACTGTAAAAGGGTGCACAAGCTGCCCTGGCTTCCTCTGCTTTGGTGCATCTCTACCCCTGACAGTACCTGTGCTTGCTCAACAACAGCCAACACAAGCAGGGCTGACTGTGCTACAGTCACATTTTCAGCTTAATTTGTAGAGACACATCTTTGGTTTTTAATTCAGGACCTTAGTGTGTAACTAACTCCAAGCTTGTAAGCTACTCCAGGTCTCCAAAAGCTTACATTTGTGATGGTGATTTCACTGGGTGTTTACAAAAGTTCAGGAAGCAGTATGCAGAGAGCACAGCACACACCTCTTCTTTAGAATAGGTATAGACATTATTACAAGTTCACTCGGAAGAGTATCTCATTGTGAAACACTTTATTTATACAGTAAAATATTTTAAGTAGGCCTATAATTATTTTTTAAAAGTAAACATACCAAACAGAAGCACAGTCTCCTTTGGATTGTGAATTTAATTTAGGGAAGTGTGACGACTTTATGATTTTTTTCGTAATTTTAACTTCACTACTTTGAGCTCTCCCCCCCTAATTCCTCATCTCTGCAAACTCTGACATTTAGCAATTTCAAAGGTAAACAGAGTTACAAAATTTAAAAAAAAGAAAAAAGAGATTTAAAACCTTGATGTTTATATCCTGGACTTTGACCATTTTGCAGCATTATAGAGAAGGGCAGTCATACCACAGGTTAGAAAAAATTAATGTTGCAGGATAGCTCAAATAGCTGGAACAGGGCTAAACTGGAAGAGAATCTCAGGCTAAAAACATATCAGTCTCCAGGTCATCAGCTTTCCCTCTTTTTGTTGGTATCTACAAAGCTGAGCGAACCAGGATGACTGCTGTCAGACTATGTTTTTGAAGTTAGTTGTGCATTTCACTCAATAGTCCAAGGATATCTAGATACATTAAAAAAAAATCTCTTTCAAGTCTAGAAACAAGAATTGCAAAGCAACACAAGAGAGGTAAAACTTCAAGGGAAGGAAATAATTACTCAGTGGAACAATTCAATGGCTGTCAAGCCTGAAAAATGTTTGAAAATTGTATGGAGGGAAAAAAAGAGATGTGTTGAAGATACTGGTATGGTTAAGCTAAGCATACCTAAACACATCCACCCAATAACAGCTTCCCACTCAATTGCTTTTCCTAAACCATTCCAGAGCATAATCAGCAGAACATAAGAATGACCATACATGATGTGTGAAATAATTATTTGAATTTTTTTTTTTTTTTTCAGCTTGACTCCTCCTCCTTCTGGTATTCCACACATTTAAATAAATACTCAAAATGTAAGTTTCAAAAGTACTGGAAGGCACTAAAGATGCAATTTGCTGTCTAACCAGACAGATTTTGATTTCAAACTTTTTCCTGATCTGAAAAACACTCCATAAATCTTAAATAGAAAAACTTCACAAAAATGAAACAGCCCAAATTAATTGTTCTGAGAATTAAAACCTAAATTTTTTTATTTCAATCTTTTAAAGCATCTCTATTTCAGATACTTCTTCATCTTATGCATACACATGTGTTGACCGGCTTGCCTGTTTGCCCCCAAAGCTCATTGATTAATTTCAAATTACTTTGTTAGAGGGAAAGAAGTCAGAGGTAATGAAGCTTCTACTATTGCCAGGGACAGAGAGAGAGAGATGAGAGATGCCAAACACACTACCACTGAGAAATACACTGCAGCATGATCTTAAGATTTATTTAGATACCAGGAGATCCATATGGGAGCTAGATTTTATAAATGCCCTGACTGTAGGAAAAGCAACTTCGACATCAATCAGCTGCATGACATCAATCACAGCAGGTCAGGCTACATTAGTTCCAGCACACAAAGGAGTTCTGGTGTACTTATAACTGCACATTTTGTTTCAGAAAGCCCAGCACTACTTCTTGGGGTTTGTTTATTCAGGATTTTTTTAACAAAACATTTAAGCTCACCTTGTTTTTCTGTTCTTCTATTAAAAAACATGCTTTAACTATGAAGTTACTAAGTACCTATCTCTGAAACAGAAGAGGAATAACCAGGAAATAACAGTCCTAGTGTTAAGTCTCCCATGCAGCCCTAACAGAATTTGGGCATCCAGATATCCCTTCTTGGAAGAAATTTGCTCACTTTTGTGTAATGCAACTTTTATAGATGGCATTTTTCCCAAAAGTTTGTTCAAAGAAGGAGGAAGACAAAGATGAAACACAACCCTTGAGAAATCCCACCGATTATATTCAGTTAGCTGCTGTTCCAAAGAAGCTGGCCCCTCACTCCTGTCAAGGAATTCCTTTTCATTCTGAACTTTCTGTTTCTGCCAGAAATGACAAATTAAGAGCTGTCTAGAAAAAGAAAGCCAAGAGAAAACTGGTGTTTAGAAGTGAAGAACTATTCCATCCAATCAAGAGGTTGTACAGAGAAGAAAGAAGGTAAGCCTACAGCTTACTTTACTTTTCTGAAAGCTTGTACTTAAAAATATGAGCATCAAAAGCAAACGTGTGCCCTCTGTACTGGAATTCCAAATAGCAATGCAGACTTGCTTTCATTTGGCACAGCACACTGGCAAAAGAAGTGGCCACTGCAAGATTCATGGCTTCTCCTGGGATAACAGGGTATTGGTTTAAGGATGTGAACTCCTGGCAAGCTAAAGAAAAAACAGCACTGACTTCAGCATTTAGGGGCTCAGCTGGAGTGGATCTTACTAGCTAGGGACAAAATTGTATTCCAGAATTTTAAGTTTAATTGAAAAAGTCATTGAGAATAAAAAAGATCCATGCTGCCCCAACTCCACAATTTGACCTCCAAAAGCTTCTCACGACCATGGTGGATTTTGGCTGACACTCTTGGCATAAGGCCGTTCTTGTTTTGGTACAGAAACTACTTCAAATTTCCTGTCACTGCTCACAAGCACACTGTTTATAAAACGGGGAACAAAACTCTTTACTTTTCCATATTCACCTATTAATTTTATTTTCTTAGATGATGGATATGTAAGACTTCTCAAGTCTGTAAAACAAAATAAACATGGGATCACTGGCTTCTAAGCTAAAGATGATGAGCAGAGAACGAGATTCAGCTTTCACAGCATGGAACTTCTGGTCCTTTATCAGTGTTCTGTATTATCAAATCTCCAGGGTTTCACAGAAGGACAAGTTTTCCAGGATAATGCAACAAAACTTCACATAAGCCTAAGGTCTTTGCTATCATAATTCATTTTACTCCCAAACATATTTAAGAAGGTATAGTGATTGAAGTAGAGATAGAGGTGCTTAAGAGACAATGCTCATCACCTGAAATAAATGTAATGAGAGGAGTAAGCCACCATCATTTACTCCAGAATGGAAATGAAGGGGTGGCTTTTTAACTAAAGATAGCTAATATCCACTAAACACACCTCCTATAAACCTGTTCAGGCACCCATCGCAGTAGCACCCTCACTATATGCAGAGGCACCCTTTAAGGATTTCTCTTCCCAGAACTTTATTAAAAAGACAGGATCAATACAAAGGTTGAAGCTTCTATTTTAAATGGACATTGGATTAAGTTTCCTTGTTTAATCCTGCTGAGACACATATGAGATAAAATTCAGGCCAACTGAAGTAAATGAATTTTAAAAAGCAATTCTAGTTTTTGTGTCTTTTTGATTACATTGTCTGTGAAGGAATTATTTTCTGATGTTTGTTCATCAGTTGCAAGTGTCTGATAGACATTTTAGTAATTAATTATTTGTTTGTCTCTTCCTATGCGCAACTTACTGCAAGCATTAAAAATTCAGGCAGTTTTCATCAAGCACATAGACCATGTGATAAACTTTTGGCAGTTAAGACCAAGAAACCCCAGAATCAGTTTTTTGATTCAAGTATTCACAAATATGATTTCAGAATCTACTTTCCATGAATATTAAAACTGGATATTCATTGTTTCCATAGACAGTCTTCCCAATTAACATATTCACTAGAATATTTATGGAAACATACACAAAAAGAGTGTGAACAGCATCAAAGTGAATCCATTTAAATACTAAGATGAATATTTGCAGCCTTCCTTCAATTTATTTTATTGTATTTTATGAGGTGTTTGCCCAACTCTGGCTTCAATCATGTCTCTACAGATGACTTTGACTGAAATGAATTGTCTGGGAATGATAGTTGCCCAACACTGGAGTGAAAAGAGGACAATCAAGGAAAGCAAGTCCCAAGAAAGAAGGCAGGCTCTGTTTTTTAAAATGCTACCCAAGCAGTTAAAAGAAACCAGAGTCAACTGCTCTCTCACAGACTCCCTACAGGATCTCACAGAACTTTTCAATTTTTCATCTTAAGGTTACATTATTGACTCTTTTTTTCCTGGGAAATATGTTCTACACGGGAGCTCTACACACATACTTTAGGCTTTCAACCTCAAGTGGATCCACCACACAGGGACTGGTAACTCAAGTGTATTTTCATCCTGTCAAAAGAGAGGTGACCGTAAATCTGCTGAGGACACACAGACACTTTTTCTTTCTTTCTTTCTTTTTTTTTTTTTTTTTTTGGAGGAATCAGTAATCTAGAAAGCATGGTCAAATTACAGTTCCAAATCTCCATTTTACATCCTTCATGGTAAGGGGGATAGAAAACTGCTGCATATAGCTTGGAAAATTAAGCTATTTATGGAGCTACCGCTAGTTAGTCAAATTGCTATTTTTTTTCTAATGAAAATTTATCATGTATTATTTGATTATTTCATCTTCCCTATTTTAAATGCACTTCACCTTTCCTACTCTATTACTTTGTCTTTTGAATATAGTCTAAGAATGTTGGAACAATTAGCTTCTTCATTCAAAGTCACTGATAACTGAAATTATGCTGTCCTTGTCCATTATTAAAACCAACAGTAACCAGGTATGTTCAAAGCCTATACAATATTCAATATCATCTTTAATATTCTGCTTCATAACCTTAATAGACATATATACATGATTAATGAGGCTTTTAGTAGCTATTGCTGTCATAGCTTGGGTCACACCACCTCCAATGAATATTCTAAGGGAAGGGTCTTACTGGAAGTGTCTGAGTGACAACCGTGAAGCAGCAGGCTGCTGTGTACTTTCTGACAAGAGAACAAAATCCAAAATAAAACAAAATTCTGTCTTAAGGAACTTGAAACTATTTAAAAAGCAGAACATGGGAACAGACTATAAAACATGGAACATGGGAACAGAATATAAAATATGCAGTAAGGCATATTTTATATTACGGATTCACTAACAAAGCTTTTAAAGGGATTCTAATGTGATCCCACTCCCCTGCTAGGCGAAATGAGTAACTTAAGTGCTTAGATATAAACACATGGATGAGTAATCTAAGAATGTAATTCCTGATTACATCAAGAATATATATATAAGGCAGACACTGCACTGCAGATGTCATACCAGAGACATTTGAGTTTAGAACTCTGAAACATACAAACAAAAAGCCTGCAAAAGAATAAAGAAATCCTTACAAAATTTTTTGCTATGACAAGTCAGCTGGGTCAACCTTTTAACTAAGTGAATAAAAGACCAAGGTGATGTTACTACTGTTTGTAGGTATCTTCAAACAGAAACATTCCCAAGCCTGGCAGGCAATAATTATCATGGATTCACCAAAGGTAAATCATGCTTGACCAGCCTGACCGCTTTCTGTGATGAAATAACTATGAATACATGACCAGTTGATGTGATCTCCCTTGAACTGAAGCACAGTCTCCCTGTATCCAAGCTGGGATTTTACAGTATATATGGGTGGGCTAAATAGGTGAAAAACTATCCAGATTGTTGGGCTCAAAGGGTGATGGTTACTCATTCATGGTGTTTCTGAAAGTCCATGTATTCTCCATCCTTGGAGGTTTTCAAGACGCTGTTGAATAAATGCCTAAGAAATCTTGCCTGATTCCAAAACCCACACTGATTTGAGCAGGAGTTTAATGAGAGAACTCCTGAGCTCCCTTCCACACTGAATAATTGAGTCTATGAAGATACCAGGTATTGATGGTTTCTTTAATTTGGTGGAGGAAAGTCTAAAAAGAACCATTTACTCAAATCTAAAACCAGATGTACTGAAAAGAAAATTTCTAGCCCTGTGATTAACGAAAGAAACTAATGCCAGAAGGCAGAGAGGACTCTACGTTGCTGATGGTTTCAAATCAAGGCACAATGCCATTGTGAGGCAATTTTTACTCAATTATAGAATCATAGGATGATACAATGGTTTACGTTGAAAAAGGCCTTTAAGACCATTGAGTCCATCCATTAGCCCAGCACTGCCACATCCACCACTAAACCACGTCCCTAAGTGCCACACCTTCACCTCTTTTAAACATCTCCGGAGATGGTGACCCAACCACTTTCCTGGGCGGCCTGCTCCAATGCTTGTCAACCCTTTCCATGAAGAAATTTTTCCTAATATCCAATCTAAACTTCCTGTGCTGCAACTTGAGGCCATTTCCTCTTTTTCTATTGCTTGTTACTTGGGAGAAGAAAGCCACCTCCACCTCACTACAACCTCCACAGTGAGCTCAAACATGAGTAAATTTTGGGAACCAATGTGGAGAAAAAAACAAGAAATCATGTAAAATAACAAAATGGCATTAACTTTTTGCCCATAATACCTACAAGTTAAGGAAAATGCTAGCTATTATTCAGTTAAATAAATATCTAACTGACCTTAGTTTTTAACCAACAAAGATTAAATAATGCCCCACCCAAAATTAAGAAAAAAGGAAAATGGATATAGAAAAGTAACTGAAAGAATTACTAACTTTATAGAATTTCCAGTCCTTTTCCAGTGCCAGGCTTTGTAATAGGCAATGGGCTTTGTTCCCTGGTTTGCATTTAAGATTAATTCACACTGAGAGCTTTAAGTCACTTCAAATACCACGTAGCAGCAAATTTCAAGATTTGTATTGAGTTCTCTGTAAAAACAAAGGATTCTATCCACAGAGGGATTTAAAACACCATGGCATTATCAACTGTGGACACAATTAAAATAGTCATTACAACAAAGCGGCATAATATTCTTCTAGAAGCAAAAAGGTGAGGCCTGCATTTGCACAGCTTTTAAAAATCAAACAAAATCAGTACTGTTCTGCCTGCCAGATCATTATTTTTAAGTATGCAGCTAGCACCCCTCATATTTTCAATTTAACATGAATCCTGCAAGTGTTTCGTTCTAGAATGAGCTCATGGAGTTACTGCACATTAACGCAGAATTTTAAGTACTCAAATAAATTTACATAAACAAATATTTGTACATGGCATATAACTAATTCAGAATTGTATGTAACACATACTGAAAATCTTTACATGTTCTTACTTCTAATTTAACGTGGAAACCCATTTTGTTTCGAAACAAAGCACAGATTTGTCAGCCAAAGATACATGAAAGAAGCTTGACATTTTCAACAATGCCTTTTTAAAATTATCAGACTGTAAACTAGTGACTGAACAGTTTTTACGAGGCTGGAACACCTTTCCTCATGCTAAGGAAATTACAAAGGCTGAATAGCTTTTTTTTACTCCTGCCAAAATTACACCTATTGGCCAACATTAAATGCTTCACCTCCACAATAAACAAAACAAAGAAACAAAAAAAAGCTACAGAGTAGCAAAAAACAGGCGAGCCAGAATCTATGAACCTCCCCTAACTGAAGCATTACAGCTGAACTTCTGTAAGGCCAGAAAAAAAACTTCATCAGAGAAGCAATTTAAAAGACAAGGTAGTGATTATTCCATGTCTTGTTATAAAAAGTGCTCATTACATAGCTGCAAGTCAATGTACCTATAAACTGGAGGATTTCCACCTAAAGAAAGAAGGAGACAGAAATTCCAACTAAAAGAAATCACTGACAGTCAGATGGATGTGGATACAAACTAGTTTTATGCAAAGAAACTGTAAATTTATTGTTTTTCTGTGTTCAGCATATCTTAAATGAGATGTTAAAAATCTTACCGGGCAGAGGATAGATCAACTTTTAAAAATTAGAAAACACAGAGAAGAAATTAGTAAACTGGGCAGGCAGGGAGTTGTTGCACTTTTTCAAAGTTCAAAGATTAGTGGAAAACCAAGTAACTGTGGCCAGTAATTAACTCAGCATCCTCAGCAGTGAGAATGTGGTAAGGAAGGCCCTTTGTTGAAATCTTCACCTTGGGAACTATTTCATATGCAAGCCAAATGAGATTCATTCAAATAAAATCAATGATGACTGATCTGCATTTGTCTGCCCAGCTGCAATTCATTCAACACCCCACCACCCCCCCCCCCAGCCATTATTCCTCTCCTACCTTCAAAACTCCCAGCAAACAGATAAATCCACGTAATGGCTGGGACAAAGAGGACGGTCAGAGAGGCAGCCAGGAATTTCCGTCGCCCTCTGCAGATTCCCAGCATTCTCTCAGGAGTGCAGATTCCCAACCCAATGTTGTTCCTATGTCGGAAGCAAATAGTCCACAGCCTCCCACATATTACTCCCTGAAAAGGAAAGGAAAAAATATTTCAGCAGCTTATCTCTCTACAGCAAGTTATACATATACACTATGCCAGTGTTCCTAAAGAGTTAAAAGAACAGGGCGAAAAAAAAGGCTCCTGCAATTTCAAGGCAGTACCCATTTCAAAATTATCCACGACCACTTAAAATTAAAACAAGTTTTAGAAGTCAGGTTAAGACAGTAAAAGTCAATAAACCATATCATATCACCTAAATACACACTAAGCTCCATCTCACCAAGAGATGTCAGCTTTATTTGTGGTTTTGCCCTCATTTTACTCTACAAGAACTCTGAGATCTTTGATGCCCATGTGTGCTGGGGTCCCATGGCAGATAAGAGAAAGCCACCCACATTCCTTCACCTGCTCCCAAAGAGCAGAAGTCACCCCATTAAATCAGTGATCTGTCATGAACTCAAAAGAGTGAACCAAAAAAGGAAAGGTAAAGTTTGGGAGTAGAGGGATGTCACTGAAATTACCCACTTTGCACAGCAAAAAATGAATGCTGATGAACTGCTATGTAAAAGGGGAGAAGAGAAAGTTCAAAATGGGCAAGGAAACATCCTTATTCACACAGGGGCTATCAGGAGCTTTAGGATGCATGCCATGAGAGAAGTGGATTCTGATGAATAACAGTTTCTATTAGGACAAAAATAATTCTGATCTTAATTTGAAATAATTGTTCTGCATTTCAGAGGGGCTGAGGAAAAAAATATATGAGGATTTTTATTCATAGGAAAATGAATATTCCCACACCAGTGCAGGCATACAGGGCATAAAAATAACGTTTCATATTGGTAGCAGGTTTTTTTGAAAGGGAAGGAAAGGCTAGTAGTAGACAAGTTCAAAAAGGAAAGAGAAGTATTAAGTCCATGCAAATCTAGTTCAGGTCTTGTGTGAAAGGGCTTAAGTTTTTCAATTCTAAGAATAGAAGTAGTCTACAAGAATGATAGGGAAAAAAACACAGACTCTAGCAGTACAAGGTGTTTAAGAACAGTGCCCTTTGACTTATGCTTAAACTAGCACTAGAGCTGAGATAAGCAATGAAAGCATTTCTACAGTGACATGTTAACAATGGGTGCTGTGTGTCCTGAAAGTGTCTTAGCTCTACAACTCCACATATATTGCAGTAAAAATCAATTCTGAAATTAAATTACAGCAAAAATGAGAATGTAGACAAAAGAAATAGGTTCAGACAAAAATCTCTGGTGCTGGAGGTACCTGGCTGCAGTAATCAGGCAAACTTACAGCTGTTCCCTGAGCATTCAATAGAGCCCACTTTACTACACTACAGTTTAAGAGCCATGATAGTACTGTGACCTTGGAACTGATAAAATGGACTATAATTTGTCCAGAGCCAGCACAAAAAGCATTCCATTGTGTCAGCTTTTCAAGGCAATGAATGCCTCACCACAGAGATTTTGCACAAAATATGTGGGCAGACTTAATATTATCAACTGTGGTATTAGAGTCACTCTGTGTTAGACAGAGACACACATTTGGTAGATAAATTGTGGAGAACTCTTATCTTTATTCACTGTATTTGGATAATTATTACATTTCATTTCTTTTCCTTATAGCACATAGCTTGTACAACTTGTCTGAAGAGAGTCCTTTACGTGCCTACTTGAAAAACACTGATAATTTCCCTGGCTTCTGTGTTTATAAGCATGCATATTATAAAGTGCACAGAAACACTTATTTTAAGTAGGAATTTTTTTTTTTTCCTGAAATGTACAGCCATGCACCACTGACATCAGTCTGTGCACAGAAAAAATAAACTTCTGAAAATACAAACTCCCAAGCACAGTCACTGGCAGCCACATCTTGCACTGCAACATGCAGTGCCTGGAAACTGCTCCTATCAATGACACCTGTAAAAATTACAGGTAACAAAGTAAGATTTAACACCATGTTTCTGAAATCATGCTGTTACAAATTGCCAGGGCAATGACATACACACTCTGAAGCCCAGAGTTAAAGTGCTGGTAGTGGACTAATTCATCCTGGGGTGGCATATTTAAGAAATAATTTGATTTTTCGTATATATTCTTTTAAATATCCATGCAAGTTAAGTTTCTGAACAAGCTGATATGGAGGATGGAATCCAGCTTTTCTGCCCTACGAATGTAAAGTACTCTAACAAATCAAAAAGGTAAAAGGAACAACACTGAACTCCCAGTTCAGCTGTGAAGGAAAGATAGGAATGTGGCAAATTCAGTTTTCTACAAATTGTCATCATTCAGACAACACAGCCAAATCATTTTGCGCTTTCATGTGTATCCTTTATCTAACTAGAAAAACATTTGGGAAAATCCTAAACAGACAAGTCAGCTTGCAATGAATCACCCTAGGAAATGTTGAGGTATTTCTTTTAATAGTGCTTTAAAAGAACCATAAACTACTTTAAATTATGCTTCTACTATCTCTCCACCTCCCCCAAAGTTGTGAATAGCTTCCCTTGGGTCTTAAATATTCATTTTTAGTGTATAAAATCACAGCACCTGCTGAGTACTTTTATCCAAAGTAGACGATGCATCATGTGCAATCCTTACACAAGCAATTATATAAAACGTCCATGAATGGTAATGAAGATCCTTGGCTTACAGGAAGAGCTTTGGACTCAATCATGTATTCTCTATTGGCTTTACTCAGAAACAATGTTACCTAATATACCACTGTCAAATAAATTGAAAGAAGACATTGTAGTTCTTTTGATTTGGTTTTCCTTTCAACAGGTGCCAGACTGACATCCACCATGAAGGGAAGTGATAACGCTGGCTGGACCAAGGACTGAGCACAAAACCCAGCAGCATGTTTCTGCCGTATGAGCTTGCAATCGCCTTTCAGAATTCTCCCACCGTTCCGTTTCATGGTACAAGCTAGAAGTGAAGCTACTTCAGATGTGACACTGCTAGGTACATTTATCTCTTCAGTAAAATGGTTCACTTCATTTCCACAAAGCCATGCAGTGCTCCTCCTGACAGTTAGCACGGCTGTTGAGACTGAAAACTAAACACCTGTACTCAGAAATACAAAGCATGAAATATATCGGAAACAAAAAGGATGAAAGAGTAACCGGCCATTTTAACCACAGCATCCAGGTGTGATACTCCAATCAAAAAATAGCCAGTGGCTCCTCCTTACCTGTTGCCCAGTGTTAGTATTTTCAGACACATCTAACTGAGCCAAAAAAGCACCTGCAATTTTATCCATCTTTACTGGGTTTACCTCAAAGCAAGGGAGACCAAGGTTAGATCCAGAGTGAAAGGGAACATTTGTGTTTACAGTTTCAAACGTGGTCTCAGCTTCACCCCTCCAGACACAATCAGATATTCTGCCTGTGCCACAGATACGGAAGAGTGCATGCATTGCAGGATATTGTTCTACCATGCTCTTCAACTGTGCTCTAAGAGCATCATATAATTGTGTTTTAGAGATCTGATTCAGTAAGTAATACCCACAAAAGCTAGTTGTATGTATATCATGTATGTGATGTTCTGCTGTAAGTATGTCAGATGCTCTACACTTCTACAACACACCAGTTCAGGATTTATAAAACCTGCTGCACAGGAACAGCTCCACAGACTGTGCTGTGACCTCAGGCAGCTCACCCCTGATTGCTGCTAACAGTGCTCCAAAAGGCTACCAGCTTAGACAATGCCAGTGTGCGAGGTCACAGCAGGAATTAAAACAATTTGGGTTTCTCATTACAAAGACTTACTCGTGACCTTCTTACCTGACCAGAATGACCTTTCTTACCTTCACATATAGTCAAATACTTCCACTAGTTACACTGACTTACCAGAGTACTTTCTTAGTTTTAAATTGTGGATTATCTCCTCAGCTAAGTGTGAAGCAGCTCTCAACCTGTATGAGCAGCACATATATTAAAGTATGTAACACAACACTAATCACATTTGTATTCAGTTTCTATATATATATATTTTTTTTTTAATTATGGCACGAGAACTCGACTATGTCAGACATTCAGCGGGAGTTCAGTGAAACAATGGAAGTAATTATGAAAACAAAAATCAAACACAATTAACTAGATTTAACTGCTCTAACATAAAAAGCTTTTCTAACTGCTTCAAACATTTCCTAGCATTTGTTACAGTTAATCTTTTCCCAGTAATCTTACATTTGTTTTCAGAGCCACTGGAAATAAATATATACAGTTAAAGCTGTTTATACAGCAATCCTGTGCCTTGGCTTTGTTGTGTTTCTTAAATCAACGTTATCTAATGCTTTCTGTTCTTCCACACTTGCAGTCACAGAGTCAATGAACAATTTCTACTGTAAAGCTTTTCCCGTGGCTCTGTGTCAATGTAGCATTTGTCCCTTATGAGAGATTTTACAGATTTTTGCCAAACTCGAAATATAAATAACATAAAGTAAAAAAGCAGTATCTTATGCAGTATTTTTCCAGTTTTGGGTTTTTTTTGTTTTGATTATTTGGTTTGGTTTGGCTTTTTTGTTTGTTTGCTTTTTTTCTTT
The DNA here is from genome assembly GCF_965178545.1 of Coloeus monedula. Lineage (NCBI taxonomy): Eukaryota > Metazoa > Chordata > Aves > Passeriformes > Corvidae > Coloeus > Coloeus monedula. The sequence continues at coordinate 23,188,025 of NC_138784.1, forward strand.
AAATGTTGCTAGTGAGGGTTTTTAACGAGTTTACTCCTTGACACTCAGATTTTATCTTGCAGCTTTGCAGTCTTCCCATTATGGAAGCTGGTTGCCATGAGAAATTGTAATATTAAAGAAAAGTTTGGTACCATAAAGGCAGGTTGTCGAGTAAAACCAAGATTAGGAATCACAATATGAAAGAATTAAATGGTAAATTTTTATTTAAATATAAATATTTCTCTGTTCATTTTCATGGTTTAAACTTAGATAGCAGCTAAGTACAACACAGCCACTTGCTCACACCACATCCTTCCAGTGGGATGGGGACAAGAATCAGAAAAGGGGAAAACTCATGGGTTGAGACAAAAACAGCTTAATAATTCAAACAAGGTAAAATATTATTACAATCACCATTGTTATTCCAACAACAACAGTAACTGCAATGAAAAGGAGACAGAGAGAGGAATAAAGCCCAAGAAAAAGCAGGTGATGCACAATACAGTTGCTCTCTACCTGCTGACCAGTGCCCAGCCCATTCCTGAGCAGCAGTCAGCCCCTTCCAGGTAACTCTCCCAGTTTACATACTGGGCATGTTGTTATATGGTATGGAATATCTGGCCTTTGGGTCAGCTGTCCTGGCCATGTACCCTCCTGGCTTCTTGTGCTGCTCCTCATTGGCAGAGCATGGGAAACTGAAAAATCCTTCTATTTGAGTTGATGCCATGAAGATTTTTGCCTTTTCTTTTATACCCCTGTTATACCTTTTTACAGCTTCTGTATTCCTAGTGCTTTTTGCCTACATTCTTGGACTTGTTTGTTAAGCTGAGAGACCAAACATTTTAGAAGCTTTGTAGCTAGGGATCAGTGTGCCCCAGACCCCAAGGTCCTCTCCAGAACACATTCTGTAAACCAAGATAGAACCATCCAGGGGAAGGTTCCTTGGGGAAGGGGGGGCTCACTTGAACCTCTCATTGGGGAATCTTTGATAGAGATGCTAATTAGTAAAGCCTATAATGTTATACCCAATGTTGGGGGGGGGGGGGGGGGACACACGAGATGAGAGACACAGAGACACAGGGAAAGACTCGGTGGGGTACATCTCGATGCATATGACCTGGACGTGTACACCTAAGGATCCTTAAGAATAAATACCAAGGTAAAATCCCTTTTCCCCTTCTAACCGTGTATGCCTCTTGATTTTAAGACCAGGAAAAGGCATCAGAGTAAACATGACTTAGCAACAACAAAAATATCAGTGTGTTATCAACCTTATTCTCATGCTAAATCCAAAACACAGCACTGTTCCGGCTACTAAGAAGAAAATTAACTCCATCTTAGTCAAAACCAGAATAGTTGGCATATTCCACTTCTCAAGTTTTTAGAACAGAAACAACATTTTGAAGGAAAATGCCATCTCTTCTCTCATCAACCTCTTCTTCCACCCAGAACATACTACACAAACTAATCTAAGGCTCCTTTTGTTCCCACACTCTGAATTTCCTTGGCATTGGAGAACCTCACCCCAAAATGAGACTTCTAATCCTACAGTATCATGACTTTAAAGAGGGATTAGGAATACACTCAATTTCAGCACCACGTCAGAAGTTCTGTGAAGCCACTTTTAGGTAAAAGATTGAAGCAGTTTCCAAATGCTACCAAATGTACTCTTTCTCAACTAGTTACAAGAAAGCAGTCCTGTCTATAAGAGAGAAAATAGCCAGTAAGCTGACAGCACAAATGAGTTCTGCCTTGGAACTGTGCTAACTGCTCCAAGGGCACACAGGATTGACATCTTTTGTATCTTCACTCAGTACGTGCTGTGGCTTAAGGAAAATTCTATTAGTGTCCTGTTAATCAAAGTTTTCTAGAATGTTCCAGCTGTAGGCAACACCACCACAGGAATGGAATCTCTCCTGACAGTACTCACAGAAAGAAGCAAATAAATAATATGTTTTCAAATTTTTCCTTTTTTGTTTCCATGTACTCCTTCATGTATGTACATATACATATATTTATATATACACTGCTAATGGCATTTTTTTCCCCTTTCAAGCCTAGACTTTCATTCGAAAAAATGAAAGCCTGCAACTTGAAAAATTATTATTAAGGAATAAGACAATCTAAGACCAACAGGAAAAGAATCTTTTCCTAAGCCTCCAGTAAATGTCACTCTTTATATGAGGGGGAAAAAATGCTATCAGTTGAGAAAAGAGAGAAGCAACAAAACGCAATCATGACAGAAAGATCAATCTTGCCTGTAACATTTCATTTGCAACCAAAGAATTATACTTACTTTCAAAGCAGCTACTGACCTGTTTGCTTAGGGAGTTATCCAAACCCTATTTTTACTCTACTTTCTCAGCTGTTTGGGCATATAGCATCAATACTTCCTGACTCCTCAACCTATCTAAGGACTCAGCACAATTCAAAGGAAGGGAAACAGAGACTGGCTTGGCTTGTGTACGGCAGAATTCTAGCAAGACACTAGGTATACATACTAAGAGTACTTTAGAATTTGAGATCCCAGTGTCATTGAATTATGAACATGCTGGAGATCACGACCAGCCACCAGGATCACATACCTGTGATACAGACCCTTTCAACAGAAAAGCAGCTTTCTTCCAAATCACAGTCTACGGTCAGGCCACAGCATTATGACATATAGGAATTTCAGACTTATAAAAGGGACAAACCTTTCCAAGTCCAAGCATCTCCACCCTAAAGTAGTGGCAGAAGGCAAAAGAAAAAAAAGTAACATGCTATCTGCTCTAACCTCAAAGAAAAAACATCAGTTTGTTGGTGTATTACTTCTCTCCCTACCTCTACACCACAGCATCTTTCTACTTCATAATCAAATACAGACCACGGGTTTGTCCATTCACCAATTCCCTTGTGTGCACGCAACCACATAGAAAAGAAAATAGTCTTTAAAACAGGAGTAGGGTACTATGTATATCATACATAACCCTTCTCCATAATTTTTATGCTAATACTTCACTTCTCAGCTGATGTTCTTGGATGCTTGTTCAAAAGCAGTGTTTACCTTCATTAGAATCTACTACATACAAAGCCTGCTCTAACAAGGAAATTGATTAAAGATTCATTAAAAAGTTTTGCTCAAGAGAAAACAATTATTTCTTGAAATGTTCCTCCCTGACAGAAAAAATCCACATCTCTCAATGAAGCAAAGTCCTATTATAAAAAGTAAAAAAAAAGCACAACAAAACCCCCCCAACTTTTATTTTACTGCGTAGATCTCAAACCACAAGTTAGTTTTACATGGGGATTTATAACATGTTTACCTATCTATAACATGTTTACAGCAGCTACTTGTCACATGGAAATAAAAGCTGGCATGCTACTTACAAATTGATCTTTAATAAATATTTGTATTAAATTAAGCAAATTAAAATTTCAAAAATAAAGAGACAAATGGGCCCAGGTGGCACTCTCCTCAATTCTGACAGTAAGAAGGAAAGAGGTGAGGAGTGCAGAGATCGCATGGTTCAAAATTCAGTTGTGCAGCTGGTGACAGGAGACACCTGGCTGCAGCAGTCAGGTAATGGATGGATACAGGATTTTTAGGAAGGACTAGACAAGAAAACCAGGAGGAGGAATTGCTCTGTATGCGAGAACAGCAGAAATACACGAAGCTCACATTGGGGTCATTCCCCTCTCCTCAGCAGTGGTGAGAAACACCTGGAATGCTGCGTCTGTGCTCTCCAGTGACACAGCCAGGGAGGCTGCAGAGCTTCTATCCCTGGGGACATTCAAAACCCAATTGGCCTCCAGCAACCTCCTTCAGTTGACCTTGCTTTGAGCAAGGTGTTGAACTAGGCAATCTCCAGAGCTGTCTTCCAAATGCAACTCCATGATTCTACAATTTTGTACCCAGTCATAAAACAAATAGTGCCCATTTAATGTAAATCCTCAAAATTCCAACTAACAGCTATTCTGCTACGCATGAATGAATGTGCACATAAACAATTATACTGAAACACAGAGAATCCCAGGTTAAACTTTTAGCTAGCATGAATCAATATAGCTTCAGTAAGACCAATTCAACCTGCATCAATTCACAAAAAATATGGACTAAGTCTCTCAAACTTGATGAAAAGTTACATTTTTTATATAAGCACCAAAATTCTGACCTCAATACTATATATTGCCTAAATACTACCACACCTACAAATATTTTTATCAGATTTATATAAAAATAAAACAAATGTTGAAATGAAAATTCCAAGAATTGCTGGTAATTTCCTATTTGCATAATCAAGAATCAGCAAATCGGAAAAAAAGTGTAGTGTTTATAAATATGTGACCATAATCAAAAGCAGAAGACAAATCCTTCGCTACGATCTCAGTGCTACTTTACCTATACTTTACCAATACATTGCACACAATACATTCTCGATAGTTCTTAGATGCTACACAGAACATCAAACAGCACCAAGAATTGTGAGCAACCCTTTTTTTTGTAAGTTTCCTACTGAAATCCCTGCATTTCAAGGTCCGGTATCTACTACTTCTTAAATATTGTACCATTCAAGTGGGCTATAAGGACTATCCTTTTCTGTAGGCTTTCTGAAGGCTGAGTGTGTTCTCTACAAATTAATGGGAAAGGTGCTTACACCCCACACTCCATTTTACCTGACAGAGAAGCAAAGCTCTTGCAGAGTAATTTGGTATCAGACACTGTTTTAAGTAGGAAAGGCAGCTGTGGATTTAGATTATTTCACATAGGACACGTTCTTGAACACTGGAACACTGGAAGACGGCTTGATGAACTGGAATTTATAAACACAGGTTTCTTATGGCTTCTTATTTAGTACTACACAGATTAATGTGGGTATTAGACAAGAATGGCACACAAGTTTTAATTACAAAAGGACTATGAAAGGTGTTATCAAAGCTAAACAAAGCTGTAGAAACCAGCCTCAAGAGGAGATGCTGGCAAAAACACTTTCTAAAGAATCCAAATTTTCCATGTATGGAGTTAGCATTTCAATAGAATCATAGAATAGTTCAGGTTGGAAGGGACCTCTAGAGGTCATAGAGTCCAATCCTCTGTACAAAGCAGGTTGAATAATGCTCTTTCAAACCAACGTATCATTTGGATAGCTCTTCACTCTTCATTTAAAAACTACTGTCTGAGGAAGGGTGGTTTGCCTGGAGGAAAAGGGCAGTGAGCTCTGTGTTCCTATGTCCTCTCCATTTCCTCACATTTCAATGATTTTCACTAAACATTTCATTGTATCTCTGCATGAAAACCTCAGTGTTTGTAATTTCTACTAATCTCATTATCATTACCATTGTTTTCGGAAATTCCTGTAATTCTGCAATTAGATGAAGGTGCAAAAATAATAAATATAAAATATTTAGTAAATCTCTTACAAAGAAAATTAATACACTGGAAAGAATTACCTTATTCAAATACACATATTTAACAATTCCACTTTAAATTTTATTATAATTCATAATTTTCAGGGCAAAGGGGAAGTTGCCAGAGATTTTCTAACAAAAGGAAAAGAGGATAATGATGATGCTGAGGATCACGAAAGGATGTAGAGGAACGCACAGTCACAGCCATGTTATATAAAACAAAAGCATGCTTTTCAGTGGCTGGTGGAGATGAAGGGAGAGAAAGAGAGAGGATGAACACCTCTTATTCTCTCCCCTAACTGCTTCTATATTCTAGTATCTTTTAAGACAATTTGACTCTTTCTTTGTCTGGCAATCATTAATAAGAGCAGAAGTCAAGCTACTCTCTAATAGTTCAACAGTGAGTCTCATGACAGCAGGACAAAGACTGGCTAAGAGTCTCAGAGAAGAATTTAGTTGAAAGAGATCCTTAATTTCAAATCTGAGATTGTTGTCGACTGGATGAAAGTATTTCACCCAAGTGAAACAATCAAGCAGGAATAACTGTAAGTTTTATTATGAATATTCACACCTGCAAAGGAAATTCTGAAAGACACTTGAGCTTTCTATACTGAAGTTTGATTTCTGGAACATTCTGCACATTAGATCTTTATAGCTTAAAACCAGTAAATCCTTCAATATGCCTTCATACAAAAAACTTACAGATACACACATTTAACTTCAACTGATACCAAAACCAAAACAATAGATTTAAAATACATTTTTTAAAAAGTAAGTCTAAGCAACGGAGCTGCAGTTAAAATAACCCCCTGTGTACCAATATTTAGTAACTTTGCTCCCCACTTGTTCCAGATCCATGATTTGCTAAGGTTCTGCACATAGTTCCTAGCTCCCGGGCTTCCTTTCAGGGTGAGACAGGTAGGTTCTTCACAGAATCAGGAGAATTTTTGAACAAGATTTCCTACAGGGGCTCTTCCCTACAGACAGCATGGATGAGATTGCTCTCTGTGCACTGTAACACTCCCCCAGTACTGCCTCAGCAGCTTTGCTGCCTTCAGGCACTGCCATCGTGCGATTCCTCAAGAAATGCAACGTGTACCCCTCTGCATCATGATATGATGTGGGTGAACTGTGGCTGATTTTGTGAATCATACAAAAATAAAAATAGCAATGTCTTGGGATCCAAGCAGAGAATGTTAAGCAACATGGGTGCAGCCAGTCTGTTCCACAGGGGCCAAACCCTTCCCACCTCTTGGCCTGCAGATCAGGACAGGTTCTCTGGAGGCAATGCCTCTGGCAGTATTACTGTCATGGTTATAATGTCTGCTTTGTTACCTGCAGATGGTCCATTATCTTTTATCATAACCCTACGGGACACAGGGCCACAATATTTTCAATCTATGGGCCATGTAAACTGCAGATTAAACAGCAAATAAAATGATCATAAACTAAACTAGGTCAATTCAGTTATAACTGTACAAAGACTGGGATCATGAGACTGACCCCAAGGCCAATGCTTCACCAGCAAAATGAGATATACCTCAATATGTATTGCAAAAGAGAGCAGTAACCCCTACAGATCACTGCACTTTAAGCACAGCAGCTTTCTCACTTGCTCATGGGAACCTGTCAGTGAGACAGCATGAAAATATAATGATTGTGAAAACAATTCTAGCACACTTCTAAAAATAAAACTTTTTGGAACTTTCTTTGTTGCTAGGAGATACAAAAATATAGGACATAACAATGCAGTTATTTGAAGGGCAAGAAAAGTATTCCAGAGTATTATTATTATTATTAGCTATAGTGATTTGCACAGACAGGTTGATTTTGACAACAAATTATGTAATATTGTTTTTCCAAAATTCACCCACAGCTATGAGAATACAGGTTGGTAGGACAAGTCTTGTTTATTGCCAAGCTTATATTAATTGCTTTTGCAATTGATAAAAAAGATTTTTTAAAAAAAGACTGAAAAGGGCTTGAATGTCTTTGGGTTTTTTGGTTGCTGTGGATTAGATCTATGGATATACAGAATACATGCAGTGATTAAATATTATTGCAGAGCTGAAAGAAAAGGTAAATCCTTTATTACTAATGTAACAATGAAACCGTACTGATAACATTTTGAAAATTTAGAGAATATGCACAAATCAAATGGTCTGAATTTTTATAAGATGTCATCATTTGCAGAACACAGTACTAATGTTAACTTTGGGATACACAAGTTAATAGAAAACTAGAGTATTTTTTTCTGCCACTAGTTCCTGGGAAAATATGTGTTGCATATATTTTACAGGCAACTTAGAATTTGGTCTTGAAAGTTCTGAAGTTAAGCTTTCAGTGATTTCTCCTTATTTGTCACAAAAGTTTCAAAATTGTAAGACCCATTTTGTTTGCCTTGTTTTATGGAAATGTCAAGGTATACCTTGTAGTGACATTTTTTTTACCATGCTACTAAAAGACACTTAAAATGTATTCAGTTATTAGAATGTGCTCTGCTACATAAAGTGAAACCAGCTCAAATGCATGTTTTGAGCGTGTTAAGAATGGCAAGGCTGGAGATTTCAACAGTAAGGCTGTTGAAATACCTCTTCTATAACATGCTAAAAATGCCCTGTACAGTCTTCAGGCATTTGCTGATATTTAGACATAACTTTGTAGTTACAGGGCAAATTATGATCTAAGTGGTTGATTCTTTGGCCACAAGTTTTTAAATTATTTATCTAACATAAAAAATAACCTGTAAAAGCAGAAAAAATAAGTGAAAAGGCTTGTGCCAGTAATATGCATTACCTCTAAAATGCATACCCACTGACTTTGTATTTCAAGCAAAATCATCAACATTTGATTCAATTTCCCTAAAAGGAAACACTATTTTGAAAGGAAAATACATTTATTCCTGAAAGGTTTCAACTTGATTAAATGCTAATATGGATGTTAATTGTTCGTATTTTTAAAGTTTATGTACTGTTTTAGCATTGCTTAAGGATATGGAATAATGTTCCACATTTGAAAACTTGTGAGATATATTAGTTTCTAGCTCACAAACAGCAGTTGGAAGAATACTTTTTTAAACAGAATTTGACAGATTAAAGAAACCAGTTAATATTTATTGATACACCTGACCTTAAAATTATGTAATCTCTACAGCCAAAGACTTTTACAAACTGATTTTGAAACAGAGAGACAGTGAAATACACTGAGAGCAACAATGAGCACCATTTTAAGTAAGAAATTGAAGCTGTAGGTAACTGGATAGCAGGGATAAATGCTACTAAAAAGTAGAGTAGAGTGACAAATATACTAAAGAAAATGGTGTTCCTGTAAAATGTCCCTTAAATGATGGTAATGTATCTTCTGCCTAAGTGGCCATTTCAACAACAAGCATTAGCAGCCTGGCAACCTTGGGTGTCTCAGAACTGGAGTTCCCACCACCAGAGGAGGGAAGAAGGGACTGCTCTTCTCATTTCCTTAAACAGCACCTTCAGATCAGAAAGCTTGTCTCTCAAATTATATTTGCAACTATAAAAACCTGTAACTTCTCCCGTTTTACTAAGTATGAATGTTGAAGTTTTATTGGAACTTCAAGAACTGAACTTCACATAAAATGTCACCTCCTCATGGCTTCTGAGAAACTCATAGGGGTTGGTACTACAGTTGTAGGCATTACTGGAAATGCACAGATCTGTTGGAAGAGAGTGCCAACCATTACTTGATACTGATCACATTTTAGGCTCTTATCATGCACCCTTTGAGTCTGATTCAAATCTGAATCCTGAGTCTGATTCAGACAAATGTGTCTACTGTATTTCACTGACTTCCAAACACACATACTTGTGATGACAAAATGTTGATAAACTTTAATAAACAGAGGCCTGGAATGGTATGTAACCAATCAAGGTAGAGGTCCTGGAATATTTTAACTACTGAGAACACCTTACCAGTTTTGCACATACAAATAAGAATCCATGTAAAGACCTTTAGAGATGGATATTATTCTATGAAATAAAGCAAAATTTTAAAGGTTGACTCATGTCTTCTTCGCATCTAAAAACACTTTGGAAGAAGCAATGTTGAATGTGCAATACATCTTGAGGTATTTTTTTGTCATCTTCAAAGCTATATTCTATGATATGATCAAACACTGTACATGTCATTCTTCTAATACTTAAAGTGATGCTAGCAAACAATTACATGAAAGAATTCAGGGGGAAAACTGGCTTTTGAACAGAAATGATTGCAAGGGTTTATCAGCTGAAAAACTATGAAACACTACAACAGTTCTTCGGGAGAAAGAACTTTGGGAGAAATCTTTACTATTTTTGCTACTAAAGTACTTCAGCAGTATAAACAGAGTTTTTCAGTTATTCTCATCCCTCCTCTGAAGGTTTCAAATGATTTAGCACTTCCAACATTCCTGATACATAGCACTTCCAACATAACCTGATATAAAGGTACCTGAATCTTTAAATTAAATGTCATATTATTTAAATATCTTTGGGATTCCTCAGGTCTTTAAGGCGAAAAATATAAGAGTTGAAGGAAAATTCATTACCCAGCAAGTCAATGGTAAAGCTAAGAAAAGCAGCCAAAAAGCCCAACTGCAGCGAAAATCTCATCTAAGCAATACCTCAATCCTCATTAATATTTTACCACAGTAGCTCAATAATATTGTCTAAGTGCCACTAACAAAGATTAATGAATCAGATCTACACATTTTGTGTATTTTTTTTAGGATATTTTTTTCATAATAACATGCTGGATTTTCTGTTTAGGTTTTATTGCCATCTGTGAGGTTAAGAGATTTTCGATAAGAACATCTAAAATTGTTTTGCTATGTGAGTAATATGAATGACTTGGAGGTATAAAAATTCTAAAGTTTATGGGGGAAAAAGTTCCATCAGCATGCTAATAGCAGTAATATTATCAATTGAAACCCTACAGCTACCATGACATATGTCTCACAAATTCAATTTCTATTCCTTTTGGCGAATCAATGTGGAAAAATGCAGGGAAGCAGGCAGTTTCAGCTACAACTGAGAAAGAATTCAATGAGTGAGTTTACGTCAGCATTCTAATTCAAAGGAGGAATACCTTCATTTCTTTTGACACAATCTCCCCAAGCATTCTTTCTTATTCTAGACTGAGCTACATGACTGAGGAGTATGAGAGGGGACAAACTGGATACCTTTAGGATGAAACAAAACCAGAAGATACATTCCAGAGTGTATGCTAAAGGATACTCAGCTGCTGGGACAAGACTGCAACTTGACTACTGTAAAAACCTTGAATGAATGCAGCCTGTGTATCTGGTCCCCTGAACTGACTATTTCACTCTACAGATCCACTCCTGCTGGGCCTCAGTATTTGTTAACATGGGCAAAGCTGTACCACATCAAGCTGCAGAAAATGCTGAAGCCACACAAAATACGAGGTGAAATGAAAAAGAACAGTTTCCTATAGCTGTATTAATGAGGAACAAGTCACAGGCTGTGGAGCTGTCAGAAAAATCAACGGCTGTGATCAAATGCATGTTTTTTTCTTCATCTAAAAATCAGGCTATAAAAGAATTCCCTTTTTTTATCATCCCAGTCATAACTTGTCTTGTGCAGAAGCATAACAGCACAGCTAATTAGGTACTTGATAAAGGTAGCTTATTTGGGGCATTTTCCTGCGTTTGCATTTACAGCAGGCAAAGGAGGTAAAGATAAATTACTTATTTAGCATCAACACTTTTCCCCTTCAAATCTAAAATTCTACAGCACTTAATTCCTCAAAGGTAGCAATGAATTAGACGTATTCCAACTTTCAGTACTTCAGAGAAACTTTTTACCTAAGACATACAGAAATTACACAGCTTGATGCTGCCGTCCTAAAAGCTTTCAAGAAAATAACCGGCTTCTAACTAGGAAAGTGACATACAGAAATGACGCACCCTGATGCTGCCGTGCTGAACCTTTGAAGGAACCCCTTAAGTTGCCAGCGGGAGCGGGCAGCGCTCGGAAGGCGGCTGTGTATTCCCGGCCGGACAGCAGGTGGCGCAGCGCTCGGCACCGCGGCTGCGGGATGGCCCCGGCGCCCGGAGCGACGGGCAGCGACGGGGAACCACGATTAATCCGCGGCGACGGCAGGAAATAAAAGGTAATGGCACGCATTTGCCAGCTGCGGAAAAACATACAGTAGCCAGGCAGTGGAAAAAAAATGTCCCCCTGAATCCTAGAAGCGAGTGGCTGGCTTACCCGCGTAGTGCAAATAACAGTAATACTGTGCAAACAAAAGCTTAGTTACAGTCAAAACGGCAAAATTTCTACATTTTTCCTCCTCCCAGTGCAGAAACTCCTCCTTGTGCCACTACGCCTATGGGCCTTAGCACAGGAGGATCATATCTAATAAGTGGTGTGCAAACAGAGGAAGTTCTTGTCCCTACAAACCTTCGGTCTAAAAGTATCCAGAAAGAAAATACTCTGTTCTTGCATAGTACAGAATAACGAGGGAGACTGCTGTCCCTTGTCTACAACCAGACTAAGCCCGAAACGTGGCCTTAAAAATGGATTCCGAAGACCAAGTTCACCACCTCAACTGCAAATTTTTCCTCTTTAAATGAATTATTACCACAGAACTCTTCATGCCATGATCATGATGCTCCTTCCCAGTTCACCACCTAAGAGAACCCACTGGCTCAGGCTCTCTCACTCACCAACAAATTCTTCAGCAACACAGCTGGACATTACACAGTCTAAAATTAACAATCAAGAAGACACCTTAATTCTCCTTTGGGGTTTTTTGCATCTTATTTTTTTTAAGAGATGATTCTTTTTCAGGAAGTTCTCAGTGCCACACAAACAGTTGCTAGTTTTTTTCCCCTCTCAAACATTTTAAAACATAGGAAGGTCTAAGGCTTTTTTCAGAAATCTATTTTGCAGGCCTATAACTTGGCATGTGCCCAGTATTTAGGGCTGAATTACAGCTCTAGGAAATAAATGAAACATCATTTCCAAAAGAACTGGCACTTTTCACAGCGGTTTACAGATGTATTGAGAGATAAATTCCATTTTTAACGAACCGGTCAGAATCCATCTCACACAGGAAACTCCAACACAATCCTTAAAAAAAGAAGAAAAAAAAAAAAAAAGAAAACACTTGCAAAACAGCTCTGCATGATGCTACTCAAAAAGCAAAGGAAGTATGTTCTTCCTGTGCTGGGGGACAGACAAGGCTCAGGTCCACCGGCCAGACACAGTCTAGCTTAAGGATCATGAAGATCTGACGTTTTCCTGTCCATCCCTACTCAGTGGTATGCAAGAATCCAATGCAGACCTAGATTTTTGCCTGCCTACTCATATCCTTTCCACTGACAATGCACATTCTTACAGTATTTAAAAATTGATATTACAACAATCACCTTGTTCTTTCATTCCAAGCTTACATGGGTTAATTTAGGACTGGCCACCCAGTGCCTATGAACAGGAACACAAGCAGGTGTTTCATGTTTATGTGCATGAAGAATTCAGAAAACTAACCTGAAAGAATTTGTGTTTACGTTTCTGCTTTACAGACATGGAAGTGGATGCTCCTTTTTAAGAGTTATGAGGCTCATTTTCACAGTCTAGGCTTTAGGAAAATACACACATAAATTACCTTATTTGGTTAACAGTGTCATGGTTTTAGGGCACAGCACCAGAGCTGTGACATGGGATTGTGGCCACAGAAGGGAAAAAGCAGTCTCACAGGGGAGCTATGTACAGTTATAAACACTTAGCTAACATCATTTTTCCTGAGACAGCATTTGACTTTACTCTGTGGAAAATCACAAAAAGGGAGATTACAGCCTGAACAGGTGTTTTGCAAATAAAACACAAGAGAAAGGTTAGCACTATCTTTGAATACCCAAATAGAATGATGGCAAAAGCAAAAAGGACACTAATGAAGTTGATAGGAATGACCTTACAAGATGCTGCCAAGTCAAAAAAATAATTTCTGTAAAGCCCACACACTGTTAACAATCATTGCTTCCCTTGACACCTGGCAACTGCAAATCAGAGACACATCCTTCCACATACGCTTAGTTCATATTTTTCCCACACTCACACTTAAGCCTGACACTACAATTACCAGTTTAAACCTCCATAATTCTCACATTTAGAGCATGAAAATCTTATCTGAACCTATGGGAGCATCATTATCCTCCAAATTCTTCACAGATAGAAAGCAGTGGCTTAGAGATACCCTTCTGCTTTTTAGGAAGGCAGCAGAAAAATCAAAATGCAAAATAAAGAAATAGAAGATGGAAACCTAGATGCTAATCATGGAACACAGACTATTAGTTATTTATTGAAGACAGTCTTCTCATTATCCTTTATCAAATCCCTACAAGACAATACCTTAAAAAGGGCCTATTAATTTTTTTGTCATGCTTTAGCTTTGCAGAAACAGAAGGTAGTTTAGGAAAAAAAAAGAACTATTTTTACAGAGGCTTTTTTTTGAGATCTAGAGGCTAATCCTGTAGGAAGTCCAAAATTTAATACTTATATTTAAAAATATGCTTTGCCATTGTGGGACGTCTACCTTTCAATAAATCCACTTTTGTAAAGACTGAACAAGACATGACTGGACAGAGTACTAGACAGTTCCATCTAGGCTCCCTTTTCCACAAAAGTTTGGACCAAATGACCTTTTAAGCCCTTTCTAACCTGGGCTCTTCTCCGATTTTATGAAAAAAATGCTCATTTTGTATTAAAGGTCACAAATTCTAGATTTAGAGACTTTCACAGAAGTTATATGCACTCAAAACAAGGTCTTACAAAGTCTCAAATTCGGAAGTAAAATTAATACAGATAGAATTAGCAACTAGCTTCAAATATGTAGGTTTTAAGAAGTTATGACCTACATTATAATGCAAAAATAGGCCCCAGAAGGGAAAGGTCGAGTCACCCCTTCTCTCAGTAAAAAGAAGACAGGGTTTGTAGAAGCATTAAAAATATCTTTCACCATTTTATTTTAATTTTAGTGGGTTTTTTACACATCATTTTGAATCATTTCCGTATTGTTTGGCAAATACCAATATTTTGGAAAGGAAGTGAAAGACCTTTTCCCTATCTGAGCTCAAATAAAAAAAAAGTTGCTTCATCACTCACTAGCTGTGATCTTAGCCCTGGAAAAGCAAGAGCTATTCATAGTATACAAGATTCTGTAAATAGAAGAGACACATAATCTATCTCTCACAAATATTAGCAAGAAACAAAAATCCTCCATAAAAGATTAGCTGTTATTGCAGCATAGCTATTCTGACTCGCGTTTCCAGCACTGATAATGCCTCTTAGGAAAATAAATAAACATCCTCCAACCTCTTCACAGAAGCAATTTTTCCTATATAATACATTCTTTATTCTGGTTATTATGTATGTAATATATGCACACTCTTCCTCTCTTTCAGATCATTTATTCACAATATAAGCTAATGAAGTCAGTATCTTCTATTTTTTTCTTAGTTCAGGATGCTTTTATAAGGAGCGTCAAAGTCTCATTTTTCAGGCAAAGATTTCAATTAAATCAGAAAGCCACTTGCATCCTGGGCTGCATTAAAGGCAGCGTGGCCAGCAGGGTGAGGGAAGTGCCCAGCACAGGAAGGACATTGACCTGGAGTGAGTCCAGAGGAGGGCTGTGAAGATGATTGGAAGGATGGAGCACCTCTCCTACACAGAAAGGCTGAGAGAATTGGGTTTGTTCACCCTGGAGAAGGCTTCGAGGTGACCTAATTGCAGTCTTTTTGTACCTGAAGGGAGCCTACAAGAAAGATGGAGAGGGATTTTTTAAAAGGACACGTAGTGACAGGACAAGGGGGAACGGCTTCAAACTGAGATCAGGTTTAGATGAAATATTTGGAAGAAGTTCTTTTCTGTGAGGGTTGTGAGGCACAGGTTGCCCAGAGAAGTTGTGGGTGTTCCATTCCTGGAAGTGTTCGAGGCCAGGCTGGATGGGGCTTTGAGCAACCTGGTCTAGTGAAAGATGTCACTGCTCATGGCTGTGAGAGAATAAAAGAGGCTATACGTACAGCTTTTACAGTGTATCTCTTCAAGAACTGGAGAGATCAAAGGATTACACAACTCGCTTGTACTTTATCAAAGGATGTTTCTTCATCCCATCAATGTGGAGAGAAGAGGACCATCAAAAGTAGTTTGAATGAAGTATGAATGGAAATTTATGTGTTGTGAAAGGACCAAAAGAAACAGTCAAAAAAGCAGTAAGAGGTATCACATGGGTTGATGGGCATCCCCAAATACACCAGTTATCAACTGCACTTCTGTATGCAGTTTCTCAAGAGGTCGAGTTTTAAAAAATAAAGGACAAAATTAAATCATTAAGAGAAGGTGACAGGAAGAGAAAGAACAGGATTAGAGCTACAAACCACCCAGACAAGGACAGCACAAAAATCAGCAGCATTGCCTATTGACTTACAGTGACGGTACAGAATGAAAGGGCTAAGATTGCAATCACTGTCAACTCCTAAAGAGTACAAAACGTACAGTCAAAAAAAACCCCATGTGATCACCAATCAAGAAAAAAATGCAGCAGATATGATGAGGACTTAATAGCCAGCATCTTCTACCCTTCCTGTCCCTATAAGTAATCCCAGCCCCATCACCTGATCACACATCTTGGTGCTTCTGAATATGTGATAAGAAAGTGAAATCAGTGAAAGGGTAAGTTTGAGAAGGAAAAATGTGTTTTGTTAAAGTAAAATCACCTCTCTCTTCTATAGGTCCTCCCCATTATATTTTGTTACACTAGTTGCTAAACCTATGATCACCTGTGCTCCCAGGCCAGGGCACTGAAAAAAGTCATACCATGCTGTGTTCACAGCAGTGAACTTAGTACTTGCTGCAGCAGCCAACATGCTTGGGGATGCTGAATCATAGGATCCCATTCACAAATGCATGCTTACTGCATAGTCCCATGTGAAAACATATGCCACATAATCAAATAACTATCCCTAAGCATCTTACATGCTGGGATTTTAATAATTAGGGAAATCTGTTCATAAACAGGAAAACGAGCTATGTGTCACTCAAGTATAAACACCCTTGTCATGAAAGCCTTTTCTTGCTGTCTTTTATAAAATGAATGACTGGGAAAGGATACAGCAACTAAATGCTGTACAGCCAATAAAAGCCAGGAACAGCCACCATTATTACTTGTACTAATGCAGTAATTAATTCCCTTTTCTTACACGTGGCAGCTTCCACTAGTGGAGCTCCATCCATGAATACCAAAACCAGGCAGAGCCCTTCCTCCAGTGGCAACAGGCCAGGATTTGTGATGCATGCAGATCCAAGTCCTACCCCTGCTGTCACTGTGAAATTCCCTACGGTCATGGTAAATACAGAGTGACAACCATGAAGCAGCTACACATTTGTTACAGTTCAGACACTGGTTAACAGTGATCCAAGAAACATTTTTGCTCGCCCTTCCAGTTCCACAGATGGAACCATGCTTACAAACATGGCATCACACATGCACTCAATTATATTATTTAACTTCTTCCTGCTGTAAGCACCTACAGGGAATGAATGGATTCCCCACGGCATTTGATGGAGTAGTAAAGACTTTTAAGCAAACAATAACATGGGCCACAAAGAGCTTGAAAGCTGAAAGGCAAAACAAAGGGAGTCAATTTCCCACAAAGCTCTAGTATGCAAAATTGTGGAAGCATTGATAAGTAAAGCCTGTTACTACAGAAGTAGCCTTATATGCTGTGAACACTTGATGCATGGTTAGTGCTTTAACAACATGCACATTAAGTATTACTGTCTAAAGTTTTAACTCAATAAATTACAGCTCCACTACTCTGCCTCTTTAAATAAGGTTTTTTCCTTTGAAAAGTATTACAACGTAGGATAAGGCAACATTTCATTAACATGCAAGAGTATAAAATAATGAGCCCACACAGTCATAGTTCACAACACAGACATTTTTACTTTATTTAAACAAAACAAAAAAGTTGGATGGGGAAAAGAAGAGTCGCAAGAGAAAAGAAGCAGACTATGTTTGCTCTAATGGGAGGTAAAGAAAGAACAAAGAAACTTCTGACCTCAGGCAGAGCCAAAAATAAAAGGAGTAATGTGGCTTCTTTCCTCACACAATTGCTGACTCTCTATTCGCTTATTCCCATTACATACCATTCAGATATGCAAAAAAGCTGGTAATTTCTTCAGGGGAAGATTTCTGCCATGTTATTTATTAGATAGGAAATAATTCCTGACACATGCTGAATTTTTGACAGACTTGCTCAGTTTTGACTCAGCCTTTTGATAATTATACAGCAGCAGTGCCTATGAATACAAGTAATTTCTCTTTGCTTCTAATGCTATGATTATTCCAGAGTTCTCCTGATAGCACTTACTGAGTCATTTCAAATACTATTCATTTTTTAAAACTTCTACCTATTCATATTACTTGGGGGTTTAAGCCTGTTTGTTTTGTCTTTTTTTTTTGTCTCAAATAATGGTTAGATTTTTACCATCCATAAAAATGGCTATGTAGTGATGAATGGTATTGCACAGACCCTCTGTAAGCAGGAATTGTATGTATTTCTTCAAGTGTTATACCTCAACTGGCATATCTCTGTTGAACCTTCAATATTCTCTGCTACTTCAATCTGTAATAGAGATACACAGTTCCTAAGGTGGCAAAGCTTTTTGAATCACTGCTTGTGAGAATCTAATTTAAGACATCCTAGCAGGAGGTCCCACGTTCACAAAGTCGAATCCAATATTCCATGAAAATCAGACCCCTTTTAGTTAAACACACATGCCTGACAGGCTAAAAACAAGTGCCAGAAAATCAGAGCTTTCTGCAGAGCAAAACTTTTGCATCATTTCTGACAAAAGAAAACTAGCACCTGAAACATGCTATGCCACCAAGCCTCAACTGTGGTCATGAAATGTTGAGCCTAAGCCCTATCCATGGTAACTCTGAGTCTGTACATCCTGTACCTTCTTGGCCTTCTGTGTACTTTCTTCTGAATCAAAATGTAATTTATTGGAAAGCTTCATCCATATAAGTATTAAAATACAACAGCAGAGTGTGAGTTTCTCTACAAAGCATCATTGAGAAATCAGCATGAAAACTCAAGGGAACATTAGGTACTCTAGCAAGCAGCTAGGTAATTGAAAGGTTAGAAAGTGACTGAAAAAGCTGCAGCCATCTGGTCATTTGCTTGAGAACAACTTATCCACAACCTTTTTTTTTTTTCCCTCTCCTTTTTTGACATAATCAAACATTGTTAGAGTTTCCTAGCTACTGTGGTGCAAGGAAATGAAAGGTGAGAAAGCAATAAAGGAAAATGGAGAAGGAACTGAAGAGGAGGAGGATACTGAAAGATGCTTGATAGATGCTCTAGCCCTTTGTCAGGACTTCCACTTCAGTACAGGGACTGAGGAGAAAGGCCACCCTAGGCATGACACACAAGCACTGCAGCCTGATAGAGCACTGATAGTGACCTTCCCAACAGTCAGTCTCCTGCGATCTCCCAGCAAATGAGAGATTGTTATCAAAGGCAGCTCAGCTCTCTGGGAACAGAGAAGCACTGAGACACTGGAGCCATAATGATCCCATTCTAGCTGCCTTCATGGCAATAGCCATAGCTGCACTGCACACTGGAAGATACACTGCAACAGACCAGCATATTTGTCACGCTTAAACACTGAGTTAAAGGATTAACTATTCCTCCTATCATTGGTGAAACCTTTGCAACAGTGGCACACAGAAGACTTCATTAATGCTATAGAAATTACAGAACAGTATCTCCCACTGTTCAGCCATCCACATGTAACTTCTGCATTTCTTATTCAAACTTCAGCTCTTCCTAGTCCTAAGCACAGGAGAAACATCATACTCTTCCACAATGCTCATGGTGATGCTCACCATTTGTGTGATGCTGACACAAGATGGTAACAATCTCAAAGGGCAAACAAAAGTGTGTTATGGTGGTGGCAGGAGTCTTAACATTAACTTGCAGAAATTCACATCTAATAGCATCGATTGCATTTCTACACTATGGGGTTAACTTGCAATGTATGTATTTTTAGAAAGCTGGCTGCATCATGGACATTAAAGCAGTCTCAGCCAGTATTGCAGAATTCCAGACAGTTATTTTTAACTCGTTCCAAGTACTTTTTCAAGTGGTGGGAAGAGAAATGTGTATTACAGGTGGTTGTTTACACTTGCAGTACCGTGTCTCCCATTTTTCCAAGTGCAGTGAGGCCAACAGGAAGCTTTCTGCATTGAGAAGAAGACACCCACCACCCCTCTTCCCTTGTGTGCTGAGATAGTGCATTCGGCTGCTGGCAGTTTCTGGGAGAAATTGTCTGCTGCTTTGTGTGGGATGGCAGGCGGTGCAACTACTGTGGAGATACCAAAACACTGATGCCACTACCTTGGCTACTGAAGTCAGATCACTGTGATTTTAAAAAAAAGGCTGGTAACTGCATACAAATCTTTCTAGGTCTAGTTTTTGGCTCATTTCCTTCTCAGTTCCGTAACTGCTGGAAGGCCCTAATTCCAACAGCTGTTAAAATGTTGGGGTTTTTTTTCTTTTCTTTTTAACAAAGCTTTCAAATGGTGTAATTCTTCCCATGAGCATTCTGACTATGATATGCCATTATATTCCGGGAAGCATCTTCCACTAACAAAAAAACTCAGTGACTGCAGCTACAGTAGCGTGTGTCAGAACATGTCCATTGTTAGTGCATGTTTCCTGTGCTTTATCTCTTTGCTCTTGCAAGTAGCAATAATAAAAGTTGTAGCCATAACTCTCCCTGACAGCACCGTATTTAAGGCTGCACCCTTTCAAAATGTGTCTTGGAGAGATGATGTATTAAAGTACTTCAGGCATGGATGGAAGTGTCTGTCCTTCTTTGTCAAGGGAATAGAACAACATTTGAAACAAACCCCTCTGAGCACTTGTTTCTGTATTCCATGATGAGACAGGAAGTATGAACAATGAAGTGTATTATATGGGCAATGTTGTTACATCACTGGCGTGATGAATGGGGATGATATTACAACATGCAAGAACACAGGCAGTATAATAGCAGAGACATTTGTATTTAAGAACTTCACCCTAGAGAAATACCACACCGTTTTACTAAAGGGTGCATCTTCCATGTGAGGTCCATAACCTTGCATTTTCAAATTGATCCAGTTTGTCTGCTATGGCCATTTCTATGTTTCAGGGGAGGAAAAGCAACTACCTCACAGATACTGTCAACACAGTTCACAGTATTGGCCTTGAACCTGCAAATAAAACTGTGCACGTGTTTTCTGCATCTCCTAGTTAAATAAAAGGCTCAGTATTACCTGTTGTCAGTGCAGTCCTTTTCATTGTCTCTGAAAGAACTTCCCAAGGATCAGCAGAACAAGCCTGCAAATACATTAGATCTGGCTTTACACATCTCTACTTACCAACAATTCAACTACAGGCTGAGACCAGTCCTTGAGAAAATGCTTTTTGAGCAGTGAGGCAATTCCACTCCTGTAGTAAAGCCAAGTTAAAGAGGGGGCAGGGGAAAATGAGGAGAGAGGAGGGACAGTGTAAGAGCAGCTTGGGGGAAAAGACAGTGCTAAACACGAATCCTGTTGTGGTTTACCCCCAAACCACTCTGATGTTATACATGTTTTTTTACAACCATGTTGTAGTAGAGTTTAAAATTTACTTTTTTTTCCCTTATGGTTTCAAACCTCAACTTTAGCCTTGGTCAGGCGGCTGTCAACTCTAGAACAGCAGTTAGAAGGAGGTACACCCAAACCACTATCTCTAAGCATTAGGTAGAAAGACAATGAGCTGGGTCCTTCCTTCAGAATCTTGGAATTGAAGCAGGTGCCAGAATTTTATTTTCTGCATTTTCTACAATGTCTTATCAGTTCTGATACTAAGAAACAATGTCTTTTAGAAAAAAATTACAATTCAATCCCAGTTTCAATCCACTGAAACTAACAGACAAACTGCTGATGGCTTGACCAGATTATCAGCATATATATAATCCACCTAGAATTCATGAAATATATTTGTTTCAGTCTTCAAGAAGGTAGAAAGAAGCCTCATGCACTCTCCAAGACAAAACTGATTTACTGAATAGAAGTCACGTATCGTAACTATCGATATGTGGGCACAAGATTGGTCAAGGGTCTATTCATATGAATAAATGCTGCAATTATCCCCATATTGGAAAACCAGATCAAACAGGATGAAAGGTATTGGAAATTATTTTTTGAAACTATTTACATGGGAATTCAGTCTGGAAAGACTGAAAACCACACTTTGCTTGGCACAGGTTTTTGTAAGGTCCCAAACCCATGCTGTTAGTAAGGCACAACTGCCAGAGGTGGGAAAATGGAAGCCCTCTTAGACAAAAAGATTAATTTTTCAGGTTTTCTTGTTATGAATTCTTTTTTCCAGCCAGGAAACAGATTCATATTGATAAAATCCTTTGCATGACAAGAAATTAATTCAGGACTGATCTACCTGATTAAAATGATTTCTACAAAGTTTTAAAAATAAAAAGTGTATAAAGTATACATGGAATTTTATTAACCTTAATTTAATATTAATAGATGT
The DNA here is from genome assembly GCF_965178545.1 of Coloeus monedula. Lineage (NCBI taxonomy): Eukaryota > Metazoa > Chordata > Aves > Passeriformes > Corvidae > Coloeus > Coloeus monedula. The sequence continues at coordinate 23,210,010 of NC_138784.1, forward strand.
ATTTTTGCTTGTAATAGAACAATTCCTTCCCACATCCAAATGCCATGACAATACTGGGAGTGGGGAAGGAGCAACCTCCTTCAAAAGAGTAACATCTAGGACAGGAGAGGAAGCAATACCAACTTTCCTAATTCAAGTGATATTCCACTGCTAACAGAAGAGGTGTAAAGCAGCCACCTTCAGCTCCCTCCTATGCCTGTCGCTTCTGCACCTTGTCCTAATTAGAGAGCTTTAATTTTCACATGTTCTACACCACAGTCAGATTTGGGGCATGTAAATACCTAGCCAGAAGTGAAATTCAGTGGTTTTGGCTTAAGCAGGAGGTACCGAGTGCTGCAGGATAGAGCAACATTCCTTCAAAGTCTCAGGGCTTGTCCTGTAGCAGCCAATGAACAGCTGAAAGAGCAGCAGCTGCCCAAGAGTTATTTTGGGGCTTAACACAGATTGTTTACCATATGTGGAGACCCGATAAAGACCTTCCCACTGCCGTTTCAGTCACCTGGTTTCAAACCTGTCAGTATTACCACGTTTCCTACAAATTGCTCATTATAGCAGTTATGAGTTGCTATCACAGTAGTTTGAATACTGGTAACTCAAAAAGCCCTAATAAAGTAAGGTTCAGCCAAACTGATGAATTTATATAAAGCACCAGGATTCCTTTGAGATGCTATTGTACTTGAAAGATGATATATTGTAAGGTTTAGAAGACAGTCTGTGTAGTTACTCTCTTCCCAGTCCAGGCCTCTGCCCTGGTGACCCAAAAATTAAGGCTTAAGAGGAGAATGAAAGGGCCGCATACTTAACTCCCAATCCTAACTTCAGCAGTATAATAGTTCCCACCATAGAAGCTAGGAGGATACAATCCATATTCCTATTACCTTTCTTCTTTAAAAAAAAAAAAAAGGAAACCAAGTAGGCTATTTGCATTTATCTGATCATTACTGAATTATGTACACATGACTACAAAGTCTGAAGTTGCTGGGAAATCCAATAACACTATTTACATCTAATCAAAGTAAACAATCAATGCCTACTTAAAAATCTCATATTTTGCTGCAGCAGTACTCAACATTTTGAAAAACAATCAAAAAACCCAAAATCAAAAATCATACTTTCATATCATGTTCTGCAAGAAAATTGATACACATGATCTAGTGAGACAATAGCTCTGTTGACAATTTCTGAGGGAGAGTAATTTCACATCCATTTGATTTCCTCTTTATGCTTGTAGTCTATCAACAGGTAAGAATTTTAACTGGTTTAAGAGGTCAAAGGAATGAATGTCAATATCAAGTAGGAGAAGAATCCCTTGTATGTATAGTTACACATATATAATTTTTGTATTAATTGCCTCTCGCATTACAATGTGAGCATGAGCTTGCCTCTGGCATTAAAGTATATATGGTGTGCGTTTTTAAATATTCATTCCAACAGAGTGTCATGATTAGAAAGTCTGGTTGCACAAACAGGTCTCTGGGCAGTCCAAAGGGTTTATAAGCTCAACACACATTCCAGTCAACAGGGACAATAAAAGATGAACTAGAACAAATGAAGTCAATTTTAGCTACTGATAAAAATGGAAAAGAATTCAAAGGAATTCTCAGGAAAAAAAATAATGGTGGTAGAGTAAGGTCCAATAAACAGACAAAAAAATGTTTCCAGAACACAGAACAGAAAACAGAACTAGAAGAACACTGTTATAAAGTATTATAATGTTCTCATTCTTAGAAAAAACATGCCATGAGCAAAATACACATTACTACCTTGTTAAAACCCTACTTCACCTGTGTTTTCAATTAAGTTTCCTAAAGAAACAAAGATTGTGCAGCTACTCTTTCTTGTCCCTAATAACTTCAGTATCTGTTGGGCACCTTGTATCAGTTTGAAATCATTCATTCATTCTTGTATCATCATTCAAAAGCAAGAACTATCAAGAAAGTACATGTCCATACAGCAGAGGTCTTATCAACTTCTGAAATCGTCTGTTGGTAGGGTTCTGTTGGCCACTAGTTTTTTTAACTTTTGGACCATCTACGCTATGATTTTAATGAGATGATACTAGGAAAGGTTTTGTGCAGTACCTCTGTAGTTTGCACACACTGCTCAGAGTACACAGACTAAACAGCACTATGAAGCAGGTAGGGAAGAAGATCATAAACAAAATATGGATACGGCCAACACATACTTCATACAAATCCTTGCTTACAGCGCACAACATCTACAGCAACTCTTCCCATTTTAGACATCAGCAGTCTTACAGAAATTCATCTGAGGCTTTGTAAACCAGTTCATTGAAGAATTGCTATCCAAAACAAGGTCCACAGGATCAGGTAAGTGGGATGTGAGAAGCTGGCAGCACTATACTGATAGAGTAAAGGTTATCCAAGTAACCTTCATTGTATTTGGCCAGTTTCCCAAACATATAAAGAGAGGGATGGTTTGTTTTATCCTTGTGTAAAAATCTTCCATTTCCACCCTAGTATTTCTTTAGACAACATATAAAATTGAGATCTCCAGAAATGCTCAGTACAAGCCTAGCTATACTCTCATTAAAAAGGATGACAATTTTGCTATTAACCTAGAGGAAAACAGAACAATGAGCACTCTTAAAAAGCATTGTCCTGAAAACAGCATTTTGCTCTCAGTTTTATTCTAAGGGGTACGTGAATTCCGATCTCAACTTTCAAGTTGAAGTTTTCCATTAGAAGCATGAAGTAGAATCATAGTTCCATTTATTATTTTAAGCAATCCTATGGAGAAAAGCACCTTTACAATTTAACTGTCCTTCTTCCAAGAATCATTCATACAGAGCTGTCTATGAAATCAAAGCAAAGTATGAAAGGCCTATAAGACAATACAATGTGTGTATATACATCCTTTATATTTATACTTATATAGTTTAACTTAATCCCTTCATGAAAATGAAGCCTTCCAAATAAAATGTAGCCTCAGTCAAAGTCTATGTCTACTCCTTTCTGCATGTATCAGCAAAGTAAACAGAAGAAAAATCCTAAGTCTAAATTTTGAACAATGGTACTACTCTAGAGCTACCAACATTCAAGACTGATAGTCTTGCCTGGTCCTTAGAAGCAACTGAATTTTTGAAAATTAATTTTCTGCAACAGCTGCTTTATAGTTGCCCAGGACTACAGAACATGGATTCTTTCCCCTTGCAACATACACGCTGCCTAAAAAATGAAGTTTCAATTCCCCTGCTTACCCACAAACCCTCTCCTGACTGCTGCTCATTACATTTTCAAAGCGGTGTCATCCACCGAACAGAAGGGAAACCTGAGGCAGAGATCATCTAGGATCATCAGTAAATCTACAGACAAGGTGAGATGAGAATTTTGGAGGAGAACAAGAATTGTATCGTACAGTGTACTGAACCACACCTGCTCCCTTTACAGCCAAAAATACCATCAATACCAGGAACAATAGTTACATGAATTCCATAGGCAAGTGTAGGAAGACTACTAGGAACTCTCCCACTTGTTCAACTGTTTCACGTCCAGGTCCCATCCAGCCAAAAGGATGAAAGGATTCACATTCTCTCTGTCCCATTTCCTGCCTTCCTTATTCTGGCTGCAAAAAGCACCTGGGGGAAAAAATACTCAAACTGTCTAAAACAAGTTACATAGTAATTTCAATAAATTCAAAGCACATAGGAAAAGGAGGATTTAGTTGCTGTTATAACTGGTTTCTACCAACATGGAAAGTATACGCAGTCTGCAAAAATCAAGTAACCAAAATTTATCTGAAATATTTTCATTTTCAAGTAATCCAGAATTTCAAAAATAGGAACCTTTTTAACAGCATCCCATTATGTGGAAGCATAACACAAAATTTTGTTTGTGTCTCAGCACCTCCAAAGCCATCCAACCCACCTATGGAATCAGGGAATTATGCATAGACATGATACAGAAAAACATACACACTTCTTACTCTGTATATACACAGTTGGCATTCATATTAAATAAAACATACACAACCTGTTTAAGTCTACTATGTTCACACTTGTGTCAATAAATGGGTTGACATTTTAAAATATACACACTATACATGCAGTATTTTTAGGAGCAGGAAATATATTTCTAAAAAAACATTGGATATTTCATGTATCATAAGCACTTTTAAAAGAACATCAACAGCTTGTCCACTTCAGAGGTAAAAAGGATAAAGCAAGCCTCCTGAGCCCAGTTATCACAAAATGTGTCCTTTCATTCAGTTTTACCATTCAATTAGCTTAGAGAAAGATGGATCAGTTAACTGAGAGTTTGACCAGAATTCTTAGCATTCACCAAATACAGAGCAGATCCAGTGGAATTGGTCAACTCAGTGTTATACAGCAACAATGTAAGTAAGCAAAGATCCAGATCCTGGCTATATAATTCAGACTCAGGGAAAAAGAGCAAGTCCTTTATAATTCTCCAGAATCTCCTTTGCTTTTTCCAACTCTAGGAATACCTACAAGTCTGCTAGTCCCTTATGCCTGTTGTCTGAAATAAGATTCAAATAAGCTGCACACGTCAATGTCTCCCAAGAAATGCTTTTGTTGCCTGCAAGTATCTAGCACAGAGGATTGAGATAGAGAGACATAATCGGAACTTGTCTTTCCTGCACCACACAACTTTCTGCATCACCTTTTTTTCCTCATGAGACTTTTCTGAGCTGTATTTTTTAAATCATTTGTGATGGAAAACACATAGAGGCTTTCACCTCTTCTATTAGGTATGATTGAGATATGAAGTGACTGCAGATTTGTTTCCTCTGAAGGTCTTCAATTTGTTTTCTCGTGAAAAGGAATGCTTGTCTCTCTAGGTATTTCCCATTCGTAACTTCTGGCTAATTTCATCTAAATTTGACTGACTGTCAGCATTTTCAATAGATTAAATCCTTGCTAGTTTTGTGAAAATCGGCAACTAAGAGAACATAAGAAGAGGAACAAAGTGAGCATTCCCAGTGAAGGAAGGTAATTACACCTCAATCTTTATCCAACACTTTAGCATGTAAATGGGTTTGCACTAACCACCCTGTCTGTTGTTAATTCTCCAAGTAGGTGATATGAGTGGGATCTGTGAATGTTTTGTAGAGAGGTAAATTAGGATAACAGGATACATTTCAATAGAAAATCAGTCCTCATTAGTTCAGCTGTTTATGAAGCATCCTATTTTACATTTAAATTCCACGCTCACTGTACTATTGAGCACTGTGGTTAGCAGAACAAATAGTGTTTTGACATTAGAAGAGATTGAAAACTGAACCGTCAAAAAAGAGGGAGAAATTTAGTCAGAGTTATGACAACTCTTTACTGATATAAAACCCAGAAGATCTGTAGAGGTATCAGACAGGAGTCTGAAAAGCGACTAGTTGAGGGGTGTCATAAAAGTAGAGATCTGAGCTTCCTTACCATCCTGAATGAGTGGCAAATTAGAGTGTCAGGAAGAAGGGATTCAAGAACTCTCTCTGTTTTGTTTATAGTTCAGAGTTTCAAAGAGGTTCCTTCGATAAATAACACAACTATCCAGATAATGCCCTTAAACACCTACTTTGTACATTCTCAAGCCAAGTAACATCCTAACTTTGCAAATGTAATTTTTCCTGCTACCAGATTAAATAAGAGTAGAAACATCCTATTCTCCAAGAGCAGCAATGCTGTCCGTTCCAGGAAAACATGCAAATTTACCAGGGACTTTCCTAACAAAACAGTCTTAGTAACAGACTTAAAAAATATCACCTTCAACCTTTTACAGAATATCAAATATTTAAATGTCTCATAATCCAGAGAAGTATTTTTAGCAATGTGTTTTAGACCTCAAGGCAGTGTACTTCCTTCCTTTCAGCACAGACAGCTCTTCCCAGAGCTGTGCTGTTCTGTCCACAAGGCGTTCACAGAAGGCAGCATACCACTCCTCTGTCACTACTTCAATAACCAGACAAGCCAAAGCAATACCCTCTCCTCTGCTCATTTTCCACATTACAATCATCTTTTCTAAACACACTATGTAGTGTTCTGAATGTACAGCACTGCAGGGAAGCTACAGAAGTATAATGGTTTCAGTATTTTCCGATTTTGCAAAGACACCTTTCCTGCCTGATCTTTTTTAGGATCACATTTGCTCTCCTTTAGGATTGCATCACACACAGAGTTCATAATCACCTTGCAGCTGACAGCAATAATCCATTCTTCCCCTTCATCAGTCATTCAAACAATAGCATTTCCAACAAATGGGAGCATTACACTTGTATGCTATCCATATAATGCATCTTCTTTTCCTGTCCAGCATTCCTGTCTACTATACCAGTGCTCCACATCATCAGTAACTTCTCTTGACACCTTTCACTCCTTATTCTAAACTTCATTTTGTTTAATCTTCACTAGTATTTTCTCATGTAGCAGTGCATCACATATTGAAAGGACTCCTGCTCCTTTTTAAAAATAATTAGTTGCCATGTGAGATAGCAGGTTAGGGTGGTATTAGCACCTCTCTTGGTAAACTCCTGATACATTTTTTGCCACTTGTTGTTCACCTCCATGCCTGTAAGTATTCCCTTCCTCAAAATGTGTTCTAAACTAATGCACTGAGATCACACTAGTAAGGGGAATGTAGTCAGGGGAATATCTCTGCTCTGGTTTTAAAGAGAGACACCACAGCTACCCTTTTCCAGCCATATAAAACAACCTCGTATCTACCAATTCTAAAAAATCCTAACCAGATTTACAATTTCATGGGCTGGTTACTTCAATATTCTGAGGTAGGGATTATCAGGTTTGTTCAGTTCCAACACATTAAATTCTTTGCAGTTTGCTTTCACCTCAGAAATAGTAATTTCCATGTCTATAGATACACTCCTTCCCAAGAGCTAGCTTGCCTTCCCGACACACCCTACAGTATCATCTTTACTGTAAACAACAGCAAAGCATTCATTTAGGTTTCAGGCCAGATGCAGATTACACTTGAATCACCACCCAATCATTTGGTGTTTTCATGTTTCCTTTCTCAGCCTCTCATTACATTAAGAGCTACAGAGCTGTCTACCATGTATTTTGACTTTCTTTAAAAAGAGATCTACTCTTCTGCATTGGTGACAAACTTCAGCACTGAATGTGTGTTGAAGGCTATTCTATAAATAGGAAAAATCTCATTCATCACTGCGAGTCACTGAATTAATCCCAAAAAAAGAGAAGAAAGTTTAAAAACTTGTGAAACTGGTACACCCTTCAACCTGAACACTGGGCTATGGAGATCTAGCAAAAAATACGTGTAAAGAAGTAACAGATGTCCATGCAGAAGCTGTGGAGCTTTTAAATATATTGTACAGTTTCACACAAAGCTGGATCTTCATGTCACTGTCTTTGAATAGATCTTGGTCATTCTTTCATGGCAGTGCATATATGAGGAAAATACTAACATGTGAAGTTGAATGATTCAGAAAGCAGCTGTGCTGCTGCAAGGTACAACTAAATAGGTTAATTCTCACCTGTGATGTATGCACAGGTTACCAGGAGGCAGGTAGTTAACATGTACCAGCTACTGAGAAACAACCGATATCCACATTTGTATCCTAGGCTAAAACACAGTAGGTTTGAGGCACTTCATTCCTCAGCTGAAAAAGAAGCTGCCACACAGAGACTTCTAGAGCCAGGGTTAGCATGTGCACAATCAACACAGGTAGCTGGAATACAGAATCTTGTTATTCATATTAATCTGCTTAAGTATCAGAATCCTCTAAATCTACACAAAGGTTATTGGTAGAGCACGACACACATGCAAGTCTGGCTTTTTTGTGCTGCGGAGCCAACTCAGGCCCAGTACTGTACACAGTCCCACAAACAATGGGGAATAATCATCTATCTCACCCTGCTGGCTACACTCTTGCTAATACAACCCAGCATGTAATTGGCCTTCTTTGCTTTGAGGACAAAGAGTTGACTGATGTCCAATTTTCCATCAAGCAGGGTCCCCAGGTCTTTTTCTGCAGAACTACTTTCCACCCAGTCTGCCCCCATTCTGCAGCTACTGCATGAATCAATTCCATGCCAGGCGCAGGACTTCATACTTGCCTTCCATTCCCTTCTTGATTTTGGTTCTTTCTTACTCCCCCTCAGTATCCAGGTTGAGGAGACACAGGTAAATGTAATAAGAATCTGGAACTTCCAGGAGAGAGATGAGGTGTAACTCTCTCCTTTCTCAACTGTGTAATCAAGGAATTCCTAGTCACAACATGACTATTCTATTTAAAAAAAAAATGCATATAGCATAACAAAACTTCTTTCAAACTCTTCAGCTATCAGCATGCTATGCTGTAAACTACTGTTACCAATCATACTTTTCCCTTTCAGAAACTCTCAAACTATTGCAAAACCTTGAAGTGCTGTTCCAAAAGAAAAAAAAGAAAACTCTCTCTTCATCTCCTACCAGTCTTCTTGGCACTGTGTCTTACTCAACCTTAATTCTTTTTTCTTTATCTACTAGATGATAACTAGTAATCTGGCCTCTTGTCAAGAAGTGGAAATAAATTTTTCCCTTATCTCAGATAGCAGTTCTAGATCACCACTAGTGCTGAAATTTGCTCCTGATTTTTGTTTTAAAATTAAATAGCTACATTACCTTGATTTCATAGCTAATGGGGGTGGGAGATGTCCTATTTCTGAACATGTGCTATTTACAGAACAGTCTCATGTCAGTGCTAAAACACAGAAGGAGTGAGTCATCTGTATCCTGTATGTGAAAAACTGAAATGATTGCTTCAGTACTTACAAACCCCTTGACCAGCTCTCCTATTCTAGCAACACGCCAAGAGCAGCACAGATATGCACTGATTGGGGAAGGAGTGAACATGAATTCTCATCCTACCAGGCATGCCATATGTAGAGCATTAACTTAAACTGGGGCAAAGAGGATTTACATAATAGCTTTATACACTAATCGAATAGTCTTCGGACCTCTACAGTTGGCAAATAAAAGAAACTGTGCCCTATTTATCAGGATAATTACTCAAGGGATCTGACAACACAAGAGAAAACCTATATAAAATCAGTACAGCACGACTTTTTTCTCCATTCCCTAAATATCTTTCAGAGTCTAGAAAGTGCTATTATGCAAAATTCTTGTGTCTTTCTCAGGCATCCAAATACCCTGTAGCAGACACCCCAAGAACATGTGGACTAATTTGAAGCAGTTCAAAGGAGGTAACCGGAAAGAATGGATGAGTTGTCTACAGGCTTAAATTTGCTTGTTTCAGATTACTATTTTGGGGAGGAAAAGTACTGTCAGTGAGGAATACAGCAGGGCTAATATATATTACAAATTTTGTAACACAGTTCAAAACCAGTACAAAATTCCCAGTAAATATTCATCACAATTATGCCAAGAACAATGCTGTAATTGGCAATACTTAAAATTTTATTTATTTATCCTTACATTGATTTGCAAGTTACACAAAATGAGGAAACCGCAGTATTGGCTGAATAAAGCAGCCTGCAGTATGCAAATCTCACCCAGCTTTGCCAAGCCATCTCTCTCCTGATCTGCAGTAACTCTTCATTTTAGTTACAGATCTCCCTTGAAAAGGGGTCCTAGATTATGGCAGACAGATTAGAGTTGAGAAAATATGTCCAACAGAATAAGAACAACTAACTCTTTCACTTGGTGCTGAATACTGTGGTATTGATCCTTTCTCAAAGACACTTAACAGCATCGAAGGCAAAAGCTAAAATTTAACAGGATCCTATTACTACAATCAACTTACATGACACTTGACCAACCACTGAAAGAGATGACCCCTGTCCAAGCAAACTTAAAATATGCAACAAAAACAGGGAACATGAATTAGGTACTCAGTACAGAACAGGCAGTGAAATTCATAGATTTTAGTTTAACACACATAACATTATTCTTTTCTTCCATGCACATAACAATGGGGTTGCAGTGTGTGTTTTAAGAAGGAATTCAGTCAAGAAAGACAGGTTACTGTTCGCAAGTACATATAAAGTAAGAACAGCTTTCCGATGCAGAAAGAAACTCTAAGCACAAAGAGTCAACATGAGAAAAGATGATAATAAGCAAGAAGAACCTACAATAAGGCTGCAATGCAGCGAGGGAGGGAATAAGGGGGTCTAACGGTACAGGCAAAGACTTCCAGCATCCTGGCACACTGCTGTCAAATGTCCTGATGACTGTTGGGTAGCTCTGGGCACAGCCGAAAAATTAGTTCAATAGTCAAGGTACTTTGGCACACAACAGTTGTTCTTTGTACAGTCAGTGGGAACAACCAAGGACATAGAGTTGAGCATAGAATAAATGATATATAAATGAGGTGGAAACCAATCAGAAGACATTGCAAGTAATTCTTCAGCTGAGTCAACACAACCCCTACTGGTGTTCAGCCAAAGACAAAGCAGGACCCTGTCTAAAGTCTTGCACAAACTGTCTCCACTGTAAAGCCAGATGATTATTCAGGTAAAGACCCTCCTACCTTTATCTATACCACTATTTCTTTCAGACTAGAGTACAAGTCACACTTTAGAGAATCGAAACTTAAATCTGCATTACTCCATTTCTGTAGCTAAACTTCCAGGTCACAACTATGAGCCTCTTACATCCTAACTGTGAGCTGTTCCAGGGGGGAGCTGTGACTGAAACATGCAAGACATGGATAATGAGTGGCATGCCACCATTTAATCCCCATCACTTTTTATTCAGTATTGTTCTGGTAACAGGTCTTGCACCAAGGAGCTGCCTACGTATAAAGAGTCATTTGACTTTAAAGTCCAGAAGAGTCACTCTCCATCTTCTCTGAGGAAAAGTTGGGAGGATGAATGGAATCATGATACAGGCCAGACTGGCCCAGGAGCTGCCATTTGGATCAAGCTGCTGTAAATGACATAGAACAGACTCACAACCAAGATGGAAATTTCAGCACTGACCACGTTTAATGTATTTCTCCGGCCTGCTGTCACTGGAAAACAAAGCTCTAGACAACTACACCTCTGCTTATCCTAAAGAGCACTTCAACCACACAAGACAGGTTGCATATACAGGATGTTCACCTGAAGGGAATTTCTTTCTCATCCTTTAGGATTTTCTTTCCTGTTTTCCCAGATCTCATGGTCCAGCACTTGCTGGAAAGCTGACTTTTCTTCTAAAAATTCTTAGTGTACAACCCAAAGAGCAGAAATTTCTTGAGATAGTCTGTGCAACCATGCTCTTAAAGAAGGTTAAATAGGGGTTTTAAACCCAATACCTTAACAATCTTGAGCTGGAGGAGGCTACTGACTCGATTTGGGCAGCCTGTACTTCTGCTTCATGGAATAAAAGAAAAAAAAAGCAAAAACATTTAACCCCAAATTGATACTTCTGAAGCATTCTGTATTTATTTTTTTATTTAGAAATTCATTCAGTTTGTCATGCAAACTATCCAGGTCATGAATTGTTATTTGAAGGCACAGAAGTGAAGTCTGTCAAACTACAGAAACAGAAACTAAAGCCTACAAATAAGCAAACCTTTTTTTAACCTTTTCTCATTACACCCCTTCTTTCCAAATTTGATTAAATACACAGACTTCAACCAGGACCAACTTCACGCCAATGTCTGTCATCTCTTTGTTACCCACATAGAAAAGATGAGAATATATTGTTCTTTCTATTCTTGCTTTTTTTACTGTGGAAAAAACCCTGTATTTTTATTAAGAGTAACATAGCACTACAGAATATTAGAACAGCCTGGGTTGAAATGGACCCCAAAAGGTCACCTAATTCAAATTTCCATGAGAAAGGAAGCCTAGATGAGGCTATCTAGTACCTTGAGCAGTTGCAACACATAACTAAAACAGTCACATAACTGAAACATTTGAAGAATCCAACAAGAAGCAGTGAAGAACAAAACACGTTTTCCTGAAAATGTATGAGTAAATTACCGTTATCTTATGCTTTACTGATAATGCTATAATGGATGCAACAGTACTTACAAACCAAATTATTAGAGACTTTATAAAGTAGTACAGCATAAACTTAAATATCACAACGTATTACTTGATAAATCGACAGTAACAAGAAATCCCTGTACCCAGTTTTTCGCTCAAAAATCAATCCCCATTATAAAAGAATTTGGATAATGTGCTATATCTGGAGAATGTGCTATATTAACTCTCCTCATTAGAAACACAAACAGCAGATCTAAAAAACAGCAACAGTAGTAATTGGCCAGACAGTTTGAAATAAATTAAGAGCATACTAGAAAATCCCCCTGAAAGGAAAATAGGACTCCTAGATCCAGAATCTGGCAGGGAAACTCAAGCCACAAGAGAAAGTCAAATTGCTAAATGCAATATGACAGAATTGGTGATAAAGAAGTAAGCTCTTTTTTGCAAATTATCAAATGCAAAGCAAAGTACTGCGGGCATGTCCCGCAGTGGTTTACATCGCACTTCACTGACTATGCTGATTACCATTTTATGAGCAGAGGCACGTCCTTTGCTTGTCCACAAATTTTTTTCCAGAATAATTCTGCTTCTCACTCCAGGACAGAGCTGAGGTCCTAGCTGCTGTTGCGCATTACAGCCTCTTTTAATAACTCCGTACTATTTAATTTGGCAGGTATTGAAACAGCAGGACTTTCTAGAGATTGCTACTTCTCCCAAGGTAAAATAAAAACCATACCTGCATTAGGAGAAATGACAAATTTCCCCAGGAATCCTGGATGGAAATTTGTGCCAAGCTGTGTTACAGCCAAGTATCAAGTTAAGTAATGAAGACCTTATATAGCTCAGCCAATTATCTTCCAGCCTTGCTATCCAGAATCATGCACTTTCCCAGAATCAATTTCTATCCTGAAATACAACTTTCTGCATGGAAAGTCATCCAGGCACAAGAGAAAATTTAGATTTTGCCCATTTGTCCCATTTTTCCAGAAAGCCTTTGGTGAATAAATATTCATTTTTCTATTCATCTCTCTTACTCTCAACACTGTTTCTCTCTTGTGTTTCTGAGCAATGAATAAACTGAAGTATTTGCTTCCGTTTTTCCTGCCACATCAAATTTAAAAAAAAAAAAAAAAAAAAAAAAAGCTACCATGGGAGACTGCCACCTGACTAACCCAGGGCCCTTCTGAGCACACACATCATCTCGTGCTGGTAACACAGAAAGAAGTAATACACATTCCTCAGGAGGAGATGGGACTGGTGCTGTTAAACTTTTTCAAAGGCAAGGATACTGGAAACATGCATGAAGCTGCCCTGCTACCATATGCCTCTGGACATAATTAGTCAACCAGAAACTTTCCCTTGAGAATGACAGGCAAGAAGAGAATGCAATCACTGCATAAAATAGGAATGAGCAGGTCATATTGATGAAATAAGGAAATAACCAACATCCTGGCCTTCCAGGCAGTTTTGTTCTGCAAGGTAGCAGGTAACGTGTAAGAAATAGATGTGCAAGGACCAACCCATTATGATGCACCTGTTTTCTATCACAACTATAAAATCCTAACTACGAAAGTTCCTTTGGGCTGGAATACAAGAACAGGTTCAGGTAACTACATAAACCCCCTAGGTTGTATTTCCACAACATTTTTTATAGTTTTTGAAGTTCTGAGTCAGTTCCTTCTAGGGTCACAAATCATACAAGGTTACAATATGAAAAATGAAACACATTTTTGATAAATGGTAATTAGTGCTTGGACACTCCATGAGCTGTACTACTTGTCACACCTTTAGATGCTCCAAATTTGTCAGCTATTTCCATCATAGTCAGGCTCCTTGCATTTCCCTCTGGGATTGCTGGCAATTCTCCCAACTTTGTACACAGCATGGCTGACAACTGGTCTATTACGTGGCCTGGCCTCTTTTACTAGAAACTCATGCTTCTATCTGCAAGGGCACTTGGTTCTCCAAGATGGGAGTTAACTCTTGTAGCTGGAAGTTTGTCACAGTGCACCTCAAAAAAAGTGACAAGACAGAGACAAATGGCCCTGTTTTGATTGACGAAGTTGAATCCAAAATTGCTGCCACCAATTGCCAACAAACTGCTGCCTCAGCCACCAGGTGTGGAAGCAGACATTTAGTAATGAGAGTTTGAAGGCAAATAGGTCAAAACTCCTTTCCATACTTGCCCATCATCTATCAGGCTACTCGGACAAACTTGAAAAATAGAAGAATCCAAATTTTCAGCTATTCATGGATCAGCTTTAAAGGCTCAAACACAAGCGGTTATTTCTCTTACCACTTCTATTCTCTTATTTTTGACACTGTTACTTTTCTCCCTAGTACCTGTAATAAAAATTGAAATTAACACAGCTAAATTTCATGTAGTTCATCATTCACTTTTTACCAAAATCATTCTATCAAATACAGAACAATAAATGTCTACCTCTTCCCATGAGTGATAGTGCTCTAGAATTCCCATTTGTTAAATATGCCAGCAGAAAGAGCATAAATTTTGTGTGAATGCTACAGCAAGCCCTATTTTCTGTGAGTCAACAGTAGTATTTTTCAACAACTGATATGTAGTAAAGAAAAATACACACACATGACTTCTATACACACACGCACACAAACATACACCTGAACATCCTATACGGAATCCAAAGAGTATCTGACTTCAGCTCATCATTATGAATCAGTACAGCTACTGACAGTATTGAGCAGCCTTTTAAAACTTTTTAAAAGCTGACAAATATTTCTTTTTCTGCTTATACTTTCAAAACAGGTTCCATGACATTGCACATCACGTTTCATTCTATTAGAACTATGCTGTTTGAATTCAGCCATTTTTTTAGATACAAATGGTTACTTTATTTATATTCATGCTCCTTCATTTCTGTGTAGTATTTTACTATGACCAGCACCTATGACTGGGCAATACTTTACTGTTCAAAACAAGGCCATTCACAAAACACAGGATCCCATTTCAGCATCATGTTTTATTTACCCCATTAAAACAAACCACAAACTCACAAGTCATGTTAGTACAGAAATTTTCTTAAAACAATTTGAACATGCCAGTCTTCAACTCACCCAATTCTTCACTGATGTACTGCACAAAGAATGACTGATGAGGAATTCACCTACCCTAGCAAAATTTTACAGTTCTACCTCTCAACTAGCTGAAGGTAGAAAAAATGAATGAGACCTGCACCAAGTGCCAAAGGAATAAAGAACAAGAGAGGTCTGCAGATCAGACATTTTTCTCAAAAATAATTTATAGATGGCAGAAAGAAGCACGGTGATTTGCTAACTTAAAAATGCCTTCTCTTTGCCCTTCTCTATCCTTCTCCCATCCTGTTTTCATTTGCTGCCCAGTCTAGTCACTTTTTCATCACCTTCTTTCCCTCTCCCATTAAATCTCTGGGGTTTTTTTATGATCTCCCCCAGTCCTTCCACAACTACATCAACAAGCCCACTAGAAGTACTTAATAAGCAACAGAGTTTTCTCATTCCTGAGCAGTGTCAAAACTTCAGTTATTCCAGCTCAGAAACATCAAAAATCCAGATGAGTCTTCATTCTCTTTCCCCCTCTCACCTACAACCTCTCTTGGACTCATAGCATGAGCCTGAATCAGAAACCTCCTTCCTGGTATCATAAGGAAGAGCTACAACAGAAACAAGGAACTACCTACAGTTCAAAGATCACATTGTTACTTGCCCATAACCAGTGTTGCACTTAGAGAAGCATTTCTGTAACTCCCAAGTCTTCTAGATGATGGAGATTTTTAACCCTGACCCACAGTCTCCAGCAATCATCTGAACATTGCATGAAACCACTGAATGAAAATCTATACTTTTATTAAGAAATAACTTCTAGTTTTAACTACAGCAGAGAAAAATACAATCTTACAAGATTAAGTAGGCAAATAATAAAGGCCCGGTACTTATTTCTCTGGGTTTGAATCCCATAATTGCTTTTTGGAGGGAAAGCAGGTTTCTGATACACAATTCTGGAACTGACAGTAACACTGTAAAAAGAACATTTGACTTTTCTGCTTACCAAGATTACCATGGCCTTGCAGGAAGCATTACGTTTGTGTTCTTAGGTGATGGGGAAAATTATTCTGCAGCAAACCAGATTCTTGTTCAGCTCAAGGCAGAGTGAAACAGGTAAATAGAATTCCATTCCTCTAACTATGGAATTGCCCATGCAGCTTATAGTAGGATGAGAGCTTTGGTTTCAACTGAGGACTCTAGGAATCTGAAAAGAATTCCTAGTTATATATGAAGCAGGAAGAACACAGCTTGAGTGTGGAGACGCCACCTGGGATTTTTCTGTGTTTTACACTGGCTAACCTCCAAGCTCAAGAAAATTAAAATCATACAACATCCTGAGTTGGAAGGGACCTATAAGGATCATCAAGTCCAACTCCTGGCTCTGCCCAGGACAGCCCCAAGAATCACACCATGTGCCTGAGAGCCCTATTCAAACGTTTCTTGAATTCTGTCAGGCTTGGTGCTGTTGCCACTTCTCTGGGGAGCCTGTTCCAGTGCCCAAACACCCTCTGGGTGAAGAACCTTTTCCTTATATCTTTTCCTAAATCTCCCCTCACCTGGCTTCATGCTGTTTCCTAGGGTCCTGTCACTGGTGACCAGAGAAGAGATCACCACCTGGACTTGTCTGCAGTGGGCAACATTTCCCTTTCACATTTCTTACTCTAGATTTACACATTCTGTAATGAGATTGTCTAACAATTCTCCTCGACAAGTGAAATATCAGACTTCACATATTTCTTAAGTTACAATAGGTCTTCCACCAGTTCAAAGTACACTAAATTGTCAGTATCTTAAAGAAACACCCAGAAGCCCTTGAAATCAAGATAGCTACAGCTTCGATCCTGACAACACCTTTTCAAATGCTTAACTTCACCATAAAGAGTTGTCCACTCTTTGCAGGATTGCTTGCTTTACTGAAGTGACTGCATGGCCTATGTATCTGTAGAATTAGGGCCTAAGTGAAGAGGAACTGCATTCTGAATATTTTGTTATCTCAGTGTTGCAGCTCTTGCAATTACTACAAGTTGCCTGATATTTGTTTTTCTTCTTCCAAATCACAAGAGCTTTAAGAGCTTGAAGAATTGAACCATAACAGCTCAAAAACCCAGATGTAAATAAGAAGAATCTATTTAAAAATTCTATGTTTTTTTTAGCAACCTTCTCATTTTAAAAATTACATGAGTGTGCTGCAAGGACTGATCTCATTTCTCAGTTTGCACAAGGATTCTGATAGCAGCTGGGAACTTCCATGAAGTGCAGCATTTAATATTTTCCCCCAACCCCCACTAACGCTTTAAATAAATGCAACACTACAAAACCTTAAATAGAATTTCCCAGCACAATGGGAAATTGAGGGGTTTTTTTTTCAATCAAAAAAAGGAAAAAAGATAAACTGCTGGAACAGGAACAAGGCCAGTATGGATTACTGTAGTATTTTTTCAAACTTTACATTTTCCAATTAAAAAAAAAAAAAACCAAAAAAAACCAAACCAAAAAAAAATTCCCAACATATATATTACACTATTTTACACTTCTGTAATCAACCGATACAGACAAAATATTGAACTTGATTTTGCCTCTTCTCCTTAACTCCAACACTATTCCCACTTTTTTATACTCCTGCAGCTCTTTGGGCATGTAGAAACAGCAGCTGCTCTTGAGACCACATGAAATTCAAACAGCTCTTTCAGACTTCAAGAGGTGGAATCCTCCACAGAAGAAATAAAAATCCTGAGATCTCATTGTAAACTTGTCAAATTAAGCATTTGAGAACAAAATATGAAATATACACACAGTTAATCTAGAATTTTTTTGTACAGTGTTCTGCAAACAGCCAAGTCTAGAAAAAGTCAGCAAGAGTGTGAACTCATTCAAGACAAACTCTTCCAAGGCCTCCTACTAGTCTTGCAACTGGGAAGAGAATTCAGATCATACTTAATCAAAGGTATTCAAAATTCAGCATTATGTGGAATTTCAGCTGTTTACTAAGGCTGCAATTGCTGATGCTCCAACAAAAACTTATATTGTCAGGGTCACTACTCAAACCAGATTTCTGAAGACAACTGATGAGATACTAGGAATGAATGACCATTTTGGAGCTTAATTTTTGCCTAGTCTACATTCACAATCCACAGAAGAATGGCACCATTTCAAATTCTTGAAGTTCAAATGAAGAAATACAAATGCACATCATATTTTAGGTGGGAAAACAAGAATGGGCAAAGAATACTGATTTCTTCTGTAGTGCTTTTTTTCCTTATCAGTTACAGCTTTAAGACAAGGTCCCCTGAAACCCAAAGAGATAGAACCAAACAGCATAAGCCTTCCCATCACTGCAGATGCCATTAGTGCTCCATAAATAGATTTAAACTCTAGACAAGTTTTTCCCTTCCCTTTCTCCCAATCTCCCCTGCATATAGTCCTACTGAATCTCCTGTATATGAAATAGATTTAGAATCTACTTTTTGAATTCCCGTGGCAGGAAGAAAATAAAAAACCATTCTATGAATCTTTAACTGAGTATTGCTATGGCAACAAACATAATTCAGAACTTTTAAAGCAATTTCTAATGGGAAGTATTTAGACAGACAAGTTAGTACACGGTTTTAAAACAGTCAGAAGTGTGTAATCAATCAGGAGGGATTACTGACAAAAAAAGACTAAAGTAATTTCAAATATAACATTAAAAGGTTTAAACTGAGACTGTTTGACCTGGTACTTAAACAGGACAACAGTGAATATAGAAATGCTTCCTTGACCAGGTAAGTGAAAAAACACAGCTTTGGGCACTGAAGTAAAGAAATTCCTATGATGATCGAGAAATGAATTCAAATAAAAAGACCCGAAAAATAGCGCTTCCTTCTCTGCTTTGATCTTCCATTATGTTTAAAACTACACTTCAGTGGAATTTTCAGTGGCACAGAAACTTCTCGCTAACTTTCTTAACTGACAGATTAAGATTAAAAACAATGATGGTTTTCTAGAGAAAAACAATGGGCTGTGACTCAAGAGGTAAGAGTTATAGACAGAACTCTGGATCAAGACCTACACAATTTGGTCATAATACAGGTGTTGGCATTTCCCATCTACATCATGAGATAATGCTAGCTTTCCCCTAATCCTCTGTCCAGCTTCCCTTTTTGTCACGTCACAAACTTTTCCAGAAAGAGCTGGTTTTATGGTATGGTTACAGAGGGACAGTGCACAGACTTTTGGTCAGGATTTCTGACTGTTATGATCTGCAGGTTTCACAGTCAAAAGACTGGTAGTAAAATTAAGCATTGACTGTGGCCCTAATGATCCAAAAGAATCTGTGACTGCAATAATCTAAATAATACTGAGAAGTGGAACTGAGAGGAAAAGGTGACAACAAATAATCACAATGGTTTTGATTGGTAAGCTTCATCTGTGTTATAGAGAGAACAGTGACCACCTGTCCACAATCTGCTTATAACTGGGGAAGCTGAGAAATAATCTGAGCTATTACTATTTTGGGGGGCTTTTTTGCTCACCCCCTCCTTCCCTTTCTATTTTCAGAAGAGCCAAGTCTAAAAATAAGGTACATAGCACAGCACTGCTTAAATGGGATTTTGTTTAGAGAGACTTTGCCTCAACAAAGAGGGTCAGAAAAACTTCTTATAGTTTCCACAAGCTGACTTGAGATCACTGTGGTTTCATACTATATATTGTATATATTACTATATATGTTACTGTTTCTTATTCAACAATGTACTTATTTTTAGAAGACCTGAAAGTTGATGTATTCTATTATGCTTTCATCAGCAATTCTAACCTTTCAAAAGACGTTTCAAATTCTTTACTAAAGCCAGGTATCAACATCTACATGTGACAAACTCCACAGCAAGGCAATTCCAATACCACTATACCATCAGGATGAAGGGAATGCAGTCCTTAGAAGATGCAAAGCACAGAGACTCCAAGTTCAATTCACAGTATATAGAGGACATTACTTGTATCAGCACACCCAGTAGCCTTGCTGTAGCACCCTCTACTAACCCCACCTAGGATTCACACCATGAAATAGCCCAAACAGCAGCTGCCTCAGCAAACCACTACAATAAGCACGTATTTCCTTAACTACCAAAATTACTACATTTCCACCACTAATCTAACCAAGATGACAACTAAAACATGTACCGTGCTTCAATTACAGCAGGTCTGTAACTCATTCTGCTCCAAATCTGCAGTACTGGGAACTTGCTCAGGTGCCTTTATTTGATAACACTACTTGTTATGGTGGTAACTGATTAAGTTTTCCCTTTCACAATTAATACAGCAAGCATTGGTAAAATAGTGCCTTTTAAATGGCAAAAATAATAGCGGTAAATTTGTGGCAGCAGGAAAAATTTTCCAGACTTGAGAAATCTGCTCCTAAGATGAAATAATTCTCATATGTTATAACAGATGCTGAGAAATGATTTTTTTTAAAAAGCCCGTTTACATAGGACACACGCAAATACATTTATTTTTTTACTTCCTCTGCAGCTGCAGCTAAGAAACTATTCCCAGATCTTTGCTGAGATAGTTGGTGATTATCACGTGCAAATAAAAGAAACAAACATCAACACATTGTATGCCACATTAAGTTCCATTCCTGCCAAAACCTTTAGGGGACAGCAACGCGGTCAAATGAATGGGGAAAAGACACAGTATGAACTGAAAAAAAATGGTGAAATTTTACACTATTGAAAAGATATTACAAATGAAACCCAGGAAAGACAGTGTCAATTACATGTTTCTGCCACTGTTCATGGTTCTCTTGTCAATTCTATACAATCAACATTCATTGCTGCACAGTTCTGGCTTTCAGCATCTCATCACTGTTATTTTAGAAAACTTAGTATAAATGGATGCACATTTTACAATTTTACGCAATTCTGATTCTAAATTTCTATTTTGACCTCATTGTATGAAGAGAAATAATATTATTCTCTACTTCTTTATTTAAAAATAAAACCAACTGTCAGTTTAAGAACACAACTGCAAAGATGACTTGAAGCATGAAGTTTAGAACTACTGCAGAAGAAAAAGCCCTTATTGGGAATAAAAGAAGCCTAACTTAGTAAAAAAAACAACAAAATGAATCATTTGCAAAAATAGCCTGAGCTGTTCTTACCCCCTACTTCCATATGAGAGGTCTTCAGCCCCAGAGCAATCAGGTATTGAGTGGGCTGCAAATCATACTTCTGTAAATATATCAAACATGATTTTGTTTCTCTTTAGGCTTCAATGATTCTCTCATATTCGTGTTGCTTATTTTTAAAGCATGTGCCTGCACTTACACAAAATTCATTAAGGAGAAAGATACCCAATAAGTACATTTACTTTGGAGTTACTTTTACTTTGCATCTTCCCCGTAGCCCTTCACCACCCATTTTTATCCTGGTAAGCTGATGAGGAAAGGTCAGCAAGCATGGGAGCAAATCTGGTATTCAGCTGAGCACCACATTAAAGACAAAACTGACAGCTGTAAGAAGATAAAGGGTAACTCATTTTCACTTGGTTAATTTCTGTGGACAAAAGTTGGTACAGAGCACAGAAGAAACACTAACTTTCCTCAGTACAAGTCAGGCAGGCATTCAAGAATCAGTGCTAGCAGTAAACAGATAAGAGTCAGTGAGACTGGTTTGTCTACCGGGGGACATTGAGAAAAAACAATCAATTCATGTTAACTACTCATATGGAATTCAAGTAGATTAACTAGACTACATTTAGGGACTGTGTGAAGACGCTTAGTCAGAATCACAAGCTCTACTTGGTTTGAAACAATTCAACTGGGAAAAGAAAGTACCCACAGAATAGATTTAATCAAGTTAAACTAACTTCTTTAAAATTGACGTTTAATAATACAGCTCTGTTTTCCAGAGTCTCCATGTATGCAATCCTTGACTTCACACATGAAATTTTTACAGGAGCCTTAGCTCAAGGATTGCCTATCCTTTACTGCTCACTGCTTTAGGACATGGAATTGGAACTCATGGAATGACAGCAAAATTCACATCACAGAATCATTAAGGTTGGAAAAGACTTCCAAGATCATCAAGTCCAAGCTCTGACAAGACACCACCATGCTACTAAGTGCCATGTCCAATTGTTTCTTGAACACTTCCAGAGACGGAGACTCCACCACTTCCCGGGGCAGCCTGTTCCAATGCTTGAGAACCTTTCAGTGAAGAAAGTCTTTCTGATGCACCTTCCCTGGTGCAGTTTGAGGCCATTTCCTCTTGTCACCAGTTGCCTAGGAGAAGAGGCCGATGCCCACCTGGCTACAGCCTTTCAGGCAGCTGTAGAGAGTGACAAGGTCACCCCTGAGCCTGCACGTTCAGGTTTCAGTGGCCAAGTACACAACAATCAGGTGCCCTGGACTAGTCAGTGCCATTGCTGACAAAATCTGCAGACTACGCTCTGCTTGTTCCCACACTCACTAAATCTGGGGTTTGTTTATTCGCAGAAGCTGCGATCACACCTCCTAACTGCGGCTTTTATCTGCCACAGCTTTGCATAATTTCACGCATGCAATTTTTTATATGGGTTTCAGATTCCCTGGCTCTGCCCAGCAACTTCCATATGAAGTCAGAAGAGACAAATTATGTCCTCACATGTTGGCTGGGATGTGAAAGACTGTACATACTTCAGTTTTATCTATTTATGCATATATGTAAGCTTGTGAGCATATGCACATAACTAAAGGCATAGCACCACAGTGACACCTCCAGTTGCAGCTTCTTTTCTCTCAGAGAGACTTCAAGCCTCACAATATGGAGTCTAGGTGACAAATGAACCCTGTATTTCTCTCAAATATAGGTCAAATATACCTACAGGTTTGAGATTCATATGCAATGCCAATTACTGGAGCAGAGGGCAAGAATGTGGATTTAACCAAATTTGCCTTCCAACAACTTTGATTTTTCTTCCTCTGTGGTAATACAAAGGACAAGGAATATCTTTCAACTATACCTTATTTCCAACTACCAGAACAACAGCTGCCTATTTGATTATTCATTATCCCCTTTCATTGCCTTAAGGAACTATTATTTTAGTGACTTACCATGTTTTTTAATTAAACTCAGTAGTTTAAAAAAATTTCATCGATGAAGCACTGAAATTTAAGGTTGAAGAGGGGGAATTTTCAAATGCATAGAGATAAATCAGGAATTAAATTCCTACTGAAAGCCACTGGGAATAATGCTGCTCTCTGGGGCCTGTATCTTCAGTGAAGATGTTTCATCAAGAACCTAAGACAACATTAGTCTGAGCACTACTCTAGTTCAGACAGCATCAGCCTAGGCATGAAGAAAGGTCATATCCGGAGCACTGACTGCACTTGGTGACTTAGCTGTCATTCCTGCTTTAGCATCTCCCCTGAAGAAAGGAGCGGGGGTTCAGGCACTCGCTATCCAGTGCTGTCAGGTCATGGCTTAAGCAATCAGTGAGAGAAGCAAAGGTATCTCCTGAGTTTAAACACAGATCTCCCATGTATGGAAGGCAGGCCTTCCACACAGGGCAAAGAACCTATGATTTCCAAAAATCTTTGTTGCTCAAGAAGACACATTTGAATCTGACTTGTTTAAGGAGTCATATACCACCATTCTTCCAAAAGAATCCTCCCCATCTAAACCTGTTTTGGAGCTTCTGTTAAGATATACCTGTTGTAGATCATAGAATCATGAGAGAGTCTGGCTTGGAAGGGACCTTGAAGGTCATCTAGTTCCAATCCCCTGCCTTGGGCAGGGACACCTTCCACTAGACCAGGGTACTCAGAGCCCCATCCAGCCCGGCCTTGAACACTTCCAAGGATGGAGCATCCACAATTTATCTGGACAACCTGGTCCAGTGCCTCACCACCCTCACAGTAGAGATTTTGAGTTATACATAAAATGTAGGCTGAAAACTCACCCAAAATTTTAACAGTCCTAGTACCATCAACATTTTACTAAAAATATGGCATTTACGTACATCTCCAGAAGGGCCACATTATTAAGAGTACATCCTCAATTTCTATGCACAACAGTTGTCCTTCTTCAAAAATTCATCCGTGGCTGAGGAAAGGTTATTTACACTTCTTTCTCTGCTGCCTGTTCCACTGAATTCAGGCCTTCAGAGTATTATCAGAAAAAGACCAAATTCCTCTCTTCTCCCCAGCAGTCTCCAGCCCTTTTATAATGAAGGCATGCTTTTGTGAGGAAGAAAAGGGAAAAGGTCGTGGGGTAACTTGGATTCACTGAAAAAGAATTAATATTAATATTTATATTCATGTGAAATAAGCCACTATCAAAAGAAAATTCTGTTACAAACCTCCATATCAATACTGCCTTTACAAACAGGACAGTAAGCTCAAGTGAACTGTTACTTAGACCAAAATACAATTAATCTAAAACCTCCCTTTTACCATAGGATAAGGAATAGTAACACAGCAGAGTAGGCAAGACCACAATATAGGACCATTTATGAAGGCACATAAGTATTCTGAGGTACAAAACACCATTTTCCTAGGCACCTCTCAAATCCTAAATTAGGTAGAATTTTCCTCTTCTAGGAGGAGGTCAGAATGAGCCAATCTAACTTGCTGACTACTATGTCTATTCATATGATTAAATAATAAAACTCACCAAGATGGTACCAATCAGAAGATCAAATGCCCCCTTGCTTTTGACACCTACAGCATGGTAAAATGACATACTAAAATAATTCCTACCCATTTGTGTTTGTACAGGACAGAGTTAAGTTTTTTATCACTTCATATACTCTTATGCTCTCCTGCAGCAAGGAATAAACACAAAATCTTCACGTTAATGAAAAAGAATTGCAATATGTGACTGTCTGATCATCTGCAGACAGTCGTATTTGATAGGTATACAAGATAGGATATTCTCATTTATGAGACAATTCCTTGGCACTGTATACCATCTACATAAATAATTTCCCCTGAAAGAAGTTGTGGTAAACAGTTTCTACAGCACGGCACACTGCAGCTATGTACACATGCACAGGACGAAGGAAAGATAAGGCTGCCAGCTTCAAAGATGAGAGGGCAGAAATGGAAGCTTACTCACAAGTCATACATACTGGAGGTGTGAGGTAGGAGGGAAGAATAACAGCTCATCCCGAAAACAAGGATCACTGTACATTCCCAAAATTAATTTGACACTGAATATAAAAATAATAATAAATACATATATATAAAAATATCTAAAAAGAAAAGATCCAGAAAGTTGTCTTTGATCTGAATAAAAAAGGTTACATCATGAACTGCTAAGACAGGCAAGATAGAAAGGCAGATCAAAATTTTTCACATAAAAGGATCAGGATAAATAATTTCAGTGACTAAAAGAACAGCGTATTGCACCATCAGTGTAATGAATATCTAATAACAGCTATAACAGTGCCAACTCCCAGACAGGGAAACCAATCTTGGCAAGATCTCCATTCTTACCTAAGTGCATTTCTTTTAAAACTTTTAGTACTGGGAAACATTCTAGAAAGTTGGATTACAATATCACTTTCTCTAAAACAATTGTGTATTATAGATTTGACAGGCTCTGCCAGTAACAAATACACTCTCCCACTCACCAACTGTGGATAAGAAACTCTGCAAGGCAAATGGACACCAAGATGTATTGCCTTCTGCAAATCTTAGATTTTCATTTACATACATTATCTACATATATCATAAGGTTGCAAAGATACTCAAAGCCCTGCTGCAAGACTGTCATCCCCCGAAGCTAGAAAGGCAGCCTGAGACAATAGAAAGAGATGTGAGGGATTATTTTTGCTTTTTGAAGCAGCCTAACTCTGCCTTTTTAAAATCAGACACAGGCCTTCTTCCACAAAGCTTCAGCTCCCCTTTTTATCTCCTGAATTAGGGTATTTAACAGAATGACCACCAGTACTTGATGAAGTTTCCACTTCCTAAGGGAACTCTACTTGGCTGGCTGAAGAACAGAATTTTAGAACTCACATCAGACATAAAAGGGATGAACAGACCTACCCCATGGTACTCTGTCAAAAATGCTATAGAAGCATCTCCCACTGCATCAATATTTCATGTCTCCTGGCCCCTGAGAAAAGAGAGGTTGCATAGCATCCCCAACAGACGGAAAAAAACACTTTTTTGTTGTTGTTGTTTAAACAAATGGAACACTACTTTAAGAACCCACACATATCAGAAAGCTTCCCAGAATTACTGCCTTAGTTTTCCAGCTTTTGCTCCTGCTATGAATCATACATACAATACCAGTTAAACCTTCCCTTTAGGTGTCACACATTGCTCCAAGACTAGCAATTATTTCTGTTCTGTTTGCTTTATTATAAAGCTTCACAGAATGCTACATATACACCAGTAATGATTTCCCTTCAGCTTAGTTGATCAAATTCTGAAGCTATTTTACTGACAAACATCACTTCAATAGTACACAAGATGAGCTAAGTTCCTTGGTTTTCCTTTTAAGCTTCTGTGGAAGCAGTTCCTTTCCCATGAACACTGGCAAGTTTTTTTTGTCTAGTAATTGAAATAGTACAACATCTAAATAATAGTTTCCTCTAAAATAATAGTTTCCTCTAAAGCACAACCAAGTTTTAGCACTCATCAAACAGGCAGCAGTACTGAAAAACCTAAGTACTCTAAGAGATCAGGCCAACTTCCTCAGACACTTTAAATCAACTGCTAAGGTAACTTTCATTCTCCAACAAGAAAAAAATCCACCTTAGAGAACTGCCAGGTGTCCTGTAGCTGGCAGCACTTCCCCTACCCTCACTGCTGGAGTTACCCTCTTCAAACTGTGGTACTGCTCATCCAAATGTCTAATCTTACAGGTTCTTTACACGCTGCCAGCAAACACCATTGAGCGTGATTCTCCCAAACATGTTTTGAAAAGGCACCCTAACACAGTGCAATGCAAAGAGATTTTATACAAGTTCATTATCTCCTCTCTCCCTTTTCTGTTCCATTTTCCACACTGAGTCTCTCCTCCCACTCCCCTGTTTATCCACACTGGCAGAGAAAGGCAGCCATGGTTCCAGCTGCCTGCAACTTAATAAACATCATTAGGCAGGAGCATGTGTCTCCTTTGCTACAAACAGAACACTCAGAAAAGTACTGCTTGAAAGGAGAGAAAATTAAGAGGCCCAAAAAATACAACCAAGGAAAAGTAAAATATTTATAAGATGTGTTTTAGGAGTTTATAGGGATTTTGCTGTAAAAATGTTCCCAAAGTCTAATATTGTCTTAACTCAATAGTTAACTAGCAAAAAAAGCTGGTCTGACTGGCTTAATTTAAGTTGTATCATGAGCAAGAGGCGAAACTAGATGATTTCCTGAGGTTCCTTCCAACCCAAATTATTTGAGGAATCCATGAAAAGCATTAAGGGAGTCATAAGATTTGCTGCTGGACATCTAGAGACCGGGGAATACAAGACAATCAACATTTCCGTGACTACTTCAAAATGATATTGCAGAAGGAAGTTTCCCGTTTTGGGGAAGCTCTTCCAGGAGTCTCACCAGACTGACAAAGATCCATACAGCTTGGTAGATAAAGTTGTATCTATCTAGACATGATGCTCAGAAACAATAAATGAGCTGGTAGGCAACTTGCTACTCTAAAAATACTTTTTGACTTCTGGTTTTGTTCTACTCTTAAGACTGTTTAAGATGTCATTATATACATCACTGGACATGTATTTCTAAAAGAGAAAATAATCAAAGTATGAGAACTTAACTAAACCCAGTGGTTGGTGAGAGGCACTAGAGCCAGGACTCAGGATTTTGAAATTCTGCCATTGGTAAAGACATTGGATTGAATCTTTGAGACAGTAAAGGGAATAGAAGTACGTATCCCACTCACGCCATGAAATCCAGCTTTCAGGAAGGACAGTGGAAATGTGGGCCATGGTAAGTATATTAAAATACATTACAAAACTGTAGTATATAGTTTCTTTCTCCTTTTTGTAAGAGCAGCATTTCTGTGTTTATATTCAGGAAGCCATAAGGGCTGAAAAGAATCAGTGTTACTACTGACTTGTTTAACTAAAATGATGAGGTTGACTTATCTGTTGCAAACAAATTTACTAACATAAGCCAAATAAATAAGACTTTTTAAAAGTATCTTAGAAACCCACCTCTTGTTTTCTGCTCATCTCTGAAGGGAGAATAGATAATGAAACTCAGTCAAGCCAGATTAACTTTCATATTGTCAGTGTGGCAGTATTTAGGTTTCAGACAATAACAATTTTGTCATCCTCTAAAATAAGTTTGTTACTAGCACAATTTTTTTACAACTCTAGGGGCTTTTGTACTTATTTTAAGGGAAACAGCTTCTTTTACAGCACCTACATAGCGGCTTATTTTAAAGCTTACATATTCTCTTGGCTTACTTTAAGGATAGATGAAGTTGGCAGCTGTCCACTGAGAGAGTTAGGGGCAGTAAAAAAACCCGCAACTTACAGTGTTCATTATTCACTAAACATAGTTATCACCCACCAGTAAATGGGCACACTGGCAGGAATGATGACACTAATTCCTTACCAGCCTGCTGGAGATGAAAGGAGCACTCCTCCCTGCTCCAGGAAGTAAAGCTAAAATCTTTTGGTGCTTTCTCCTGTTACGAGAAACACTGTCAAAGGCTGCAAATAATTCCAGTTAAGACTGCCCAGGAAAAAACCAGATGGCGTGATGACTACTGATTCTTATGAATGGGAAAAGTACAAATGCTGGCAAAGTTCACTTTTTGGTATCATACACTTAAGATACTGGCACGGCTGACAGAAACCCCTGGTGTACAGACCCCAAAAACTTGAGTTCTTGTAGATCTGTTGGACCCACTTTTTCCAACTTGTGCACTTAAGCTTTACAGTCTTTAACTGAACAAAACCTTCAAAAAATATCTCTAGAGTAACAGATATCATCCCAGACTTCTGCCAAAAAAAACCCAAAAAATCAAGCAAAATTTTTACATGGAAAAATGAATTTTAAAGGTGGGACTTAAAAGCATTTACATTCATAGTTCTGTGAGGCATGAATACAGGGAACAAGTGGAACTCAACTTTTTCTCTCTAAATGTGCTCCCACTGCTAACCATGCCTCCTCCAGGAGAACTCGAAACACTACAGTGCATTTAATACTGCAGAACAGCTCAGCTCTTCAGTGCAGCCCTGCACTGAGTAGATCAAGATGATGACAAACTTCAGCCCTTCTTAAAGAGCTACCTTGCCTTTTATTTTACCACTTGCATTACTCCTCTTCCCACTGACTCCATCACCACCACCACCAAAGAAAAAAACCATTTCAATCTAGTAGTGAACATTGTTTATATACCTCTTACAGAATAAAAAAAAGTTTTGATGTAGCAATGACCATGATGGTTACTCAGCTCTTCCCAGTGTTAGTAATATGTTCTGCACACTTACAATTCATTTAAACAGCTCAGGATAACAAGCAGAGAGAGAAATTCTCCTACTATGCCAGACCCACAAAGAGGCCTGAGTCTGGAGTGCTTAGTCAGGACCAACCAGTATACCAATTCTATATTTAAACAGTCTTTAAAAGTGTAAGAAAGAGGAGAAAGTGTGATAGCAACCTTTTTTTTTTTTTTTTTTTTTTTTTTCCAGAAGACAGTAATAAAGGCTTCCTTATCTAATTTTAGAGAGCGCACATGATGACTGAGGTTGGAAAGTAAACACAACCTTGAACACAAGGTCCTGTTTCCATTCATTTCTAGCTCTGGCAAAATCCCAAATCTGAGGGGTTTTCTATGCTACCTGTCTCCCTGCCCTCTGAGTTCATTCACATCGTTACATCATGATTTGCAATTTTAAATCTGGCATAAGGAGACCACTTATATAATTTCATTGCTACTGGTTGAGCTTTATACATTTCCTGTCATGAATCACTGAGCAACAAGTGTTTGTATGACCACTTCTCTTCACACAACATGCAGTCTAACCAGTGAGGTCAATCAACATGCCAATCTTTCAGGTGTCTCAAGATGTTTTAGGAAAAGACATGCCTTAGAGTCACAGCCACCAAATGGCCCAAATGAACTATTTCAGCCTGTAAAATAGAAAATTACATTTCTGACTGAGAAGTACCATAGAGGTTGATTGTGTCAAAATGTTCTTCAGAGCAATATGTTCCAATAAAGTTCCAAGCTGTCAAGTCATGTTATATTGTAAGGTTAAATATCTGCTTACTATCTCCTCCAGGAAATGCCTGCACAACATGTTTAAATCAGCAGCCACACAGGCAACTTTAATGCTTCTATTTCCTAAAGTGCTTCGGTTTTAATTTTATGGTCTTGCATGTTTTATAATGTGACACATCTTTGAGCAACTTGACAGTACAAAAGTTAAGATGCAGTACCTCTATTGCTACTGGATTCCTAATTTCATTATTTTTCCTTTAGTGGCACCAAAATACTAAAAAAAACCCCAAGATAAGAATTTTACCATGCTGAACTCAGCATAAACACTCCAGAGGCAAGGTCGCTTTTACTCTCTATTTTGTATAAATTTCAGTACACATTAATTTTAAAAAGCCCTCACAAAGCAGAGGATAACATCCAAGAACTTTCACCACTGATTACCCTCTTTCGTTTAACTGATTTTTTCTCTCTCATAGCTTGACATTGGTTCATTTGTTCAACAGCCATTTTTAGCAGTAGAGCTCATTTCTGGCACAGACTGTCAGCCACAAACTTGGGATCTCAGGTGTCCATAACATTGACCCACATTATCGCTGAAGTAGTGTCCCCTGTGTGGAAATCTGGAGAGAAACAGGCTCGCTATACAAAGCTGAGCAGCACACATTTTCTCCTGCAATGTGCAGGTGGGTAACTGTCACATAACATGAAATGTGAGGGAATAGAGACCCTGGAGCTGCTTTTAGTCCCATGGCTCAATCAGAGCCCTCTCTTGCAGTGCCTAAAGGATAGAACAATTACTATAGGCGTATTTCTCCACCATCTGTGTCTACATTTCTAAAGGAATAAACTAAGAAAAATTTGAGAAAGTACTTGCTGGAACTACTGCAAAGTGTAAAGAGATTTAGCGAAAAAACCCTTATTATCTACAGCAATCTGTATCGTGTTCTGGAAAGGTAAAAATTTCTAAAGATCATACGAGTCAAACACACATGCCATCAGAAACCTTTTGTACAACCTCCAGCCTACAAGGAAACAGCTTTTTCTCCACGATGAGAACATAGCAACATCACATTGATCCCTGCATCAGTCACTTCCAGGCAAAATTATCACAATTAAGTGTAATTAGGTCAGAAAATGGAAGCAATTTCTTCAAAACCTCTATTCAGGCTTGGCAGAACACAGCAGCCTTCTTGCCTGCAAAAGACTTGCCTACTGTCAGTTCAGAGCCCAGTTGCAAGGGAGTGTCTCTTAGAGTTCCCCAAATCTACCTCTGCTGCTGCTTCCAGGGCTGGCAGTGGGGCAAACACAGCTTCACCACTGACTGTTTCATCATCTTTGAGCTTGTCATGGTCTACCAAAAAAAAAGTAAAATTTCCCCCAGCTACTAGAAGTTTCAAAAAAAAGACCATAGATAACAACAGTCAGGAATAAAACACACATTCATGGGAATTAGCTGTGTACTTGCCATCCAAAGAAGACAGCACTGATTTTGCCTTTATTCCACACCATTAGGAACCACAACATTTAGAAAACCTCAGAAGATGACCAAAAAAGAGATTGTAAATGTACAATTACACACTTGAGAGCCAAAAAGTCCAAGCAAAAACCCTTTCCCCAACAAAGATGAGATAAAGGCACAAAATTCTAGAAAGGCTCTTGAGGACTTCATTACATGGACGTGTCACCCTCAAACATGGTCACATATGACAGTGACTGACATTACAAAAAGTCCAAAGATTAGTTTAAAATCTTGATTGACACAAAATTTACAAAAGGAAGCAAAGCAAGCCTTTGTCTGCCAGATTTTTTGGTTTGCATACTATGGATGGTCAAGAGTTCACAAACAGACGGATTGATTACGAAGATCAAGAAAACAAAGAAAATTTAAATGTCTCTAAAAGGAAAAGGATTTTTTTTTCTAATGGAATCAGCAAAAGCTTCCAAAGCAAATCTCAAGACAATAGTATACATGGAAGTAGATTGTTCCTGTGCTTTTAACTGCTTTGCTTGGTCCAGCTGGTGCTTACACACACATGCTGTACTCATACCAAACTCATAAAATTTTAGTATTTCTTTTACAAATCTCTACTTGTATGCCAGCAGTGGCCAAGTATGTCTAAGGGTGCTGTTATCTATCACTTTTTTGACGTGCACTGATACCAGTCTTGATAGAGGGATCTCAGGTTTTAAACAGCCTGAAATCATCATAAAGGCGGTCTGGACATGATTTTAAAACAACATAATCTGTAGAGTAAGATGGCAGTAACCACCTCACTTTGTTCTCCACTGGGCATAAAATACATGTGCAAACTTGCTTATCCCCCTGCAGCTCCTGGTATTTTGAAGAAATTAGTAAGGACAGTTTATCCAAGTGGACAACACTTCGGTCATTCAAGCAGGATCATAAGATTTACAGTCTAAAATTTGACAGCACCAGCTATCAACTTTATGAAACTTATATTATCAGTAGTTGAAAAATGCACAATGAACTAAACATATCCTTCCTTTCGTGTTTTACAAGAATCCTTTACAAGTTCCCACTCGGGAACATAAGGAATATTTACACACTCAGTGTCCAGGCCGGCTGTCGCCCCAACAGACCACCTTCCTTTAAGCTATGGTGCTGATTAACTTGGTTCTAACACTCACTCACAAGGGAAGTACCATCATGAATTATCCCCTGCTTCTAATAACAACTTGAAACAGAACGCATGAGATGATGGCAGTACTTTAGTTGTGAGCCTTTACCAATACACTGGGGAGGAGACCTCTGAACTTGTGGCTAATTACTGACTGGTATGCTGGTTCTGCATGTAAAAATCACTATTACTTTGGCACAGACAGCAGCAGCTCCAATTAATAGATAGAAAAACAATTCTTGGCAAGAGAAAGCAAAACATGGCCAAACATGCTAATGTAGCAGTCTGTTCTTGAATTCCCAAGTCTGGACCAAGTAATTATTTTTTAAGCCTCTATGAGGTGAAAAGAAGAACAAAAACAACCAAAAACAAAAAGGAAAAAATGCTTTATTCACAGCCACTGAGGTTCTAAACTTTTTTTAAAGTGAAGCTTTTATGGAGAAGTAACTAATCTACCCCTCTCCTTGTTTGTGTTTGCAAATTTAATAGAAAGATGCAAAGCAATCCTTGTTCTGTAAGTTAGTGAACCATCTCTCATATATGAGAGAGGTAATAAATGGAATGGCTGTAGCACACAACATATGAGGACAAAGTACATGTCAAAGAGTAGTTTTTGCTTGGTCCAGGAGTTACTCCATTTATGAAACAAACTTAGTTCTTCATCAGCCCTCTGAAGTTTTAAACATAAAACATAAACCAGCTCAATATTTTCCATTCACATGCAGATTAACTTAAATAAAAATTCTTAGAATATGAGCAGTGCAATTGTTTAGTGTAGAAGGAGATCAATTTTGGGGAAAAAAAATTCTCCATTAGAGATCTACTGTCATTGCTAGGAAAAATACCTCACAAATACAACCAAAAGTCATGGGTGTGCTCAGAGGACAGACAGGGAAAAGACTTCCATAATAGACCACTGAATGAAAAGCTCAAGGAGGAACTTGTGTGCTTTTTAATCCACTATGAAGTTTTTAAAAGCGCTAAGAAGTAGTCAATGTCATCAGTGGATCTGAAGGGAATGCCACAGAAATGTGCCTTAGTGCAGTTTTACCCAGTTATAAACCTCTTGCGGGTAACAGAAGAGCAGTACTGATCTTCTGAACTTGATACTGACCCTGATCTCCGCTTCCATAGGGAATTTCAGGGATGGCTGAAAGCTGATCACACACTCCCCAGATGTCAGCTGACAGTGGCTCTAGTCAGATGCCTACCCCAAAAACAGAACACTTAAATCTGAGTTGCTTTGGGATTTAGCCAGTCTGGTAGTCTTCCTTCTCTCATTTCTCTCATGCTCCTATAAAGATTACTCAGGCAACCATATAAATGAAGGGAACAATTATCATAAAATACCAGAGAAAACTCACATGAAATTTTAAAGGAGAAAAGGACCTGTGTTGCAACTTAATGCTGCCAATGCAGGAAAGTAACAGTGGACCATGTAGTTATCAAGGGAGCAGAATGGCCAAGTTCAGTTACTGATTTTCACTTTGTTCAGAAAAATATCAGGCTAATGCTTGGGGTAGAGAAGAAAGGGTTAGCCTTACAGGGAAAAAGAATTCACTTCTTTCCAGATATAGGATGCAATTTTTTCATTTAAATCTCAATAAAGGGATGTTAAGAACTCGTACTGAAACATTAACTGTGCTTTTCCTTCAATTTTAAGTCATCATGTGGGATGATAATGTTCTTTTACTGGTAATATTAAGTCTTGGGCTAGCCAGAAAGAAAAAAGGAATTTTAGAAGGGTGGTGGGGAAGAGGAATTTCACGTAGCGTACAGCATTTAGTCTTGCTAGGGAAGTTAATTTGAAACTTTTAGCTGGCTCCCATTCTCCCAATATCTGTTGGATATAGTTACCTTTTGTTTTGTTGAGAAATGTGAAGTCTTTTCTTATTCCAGCTGACCTACTTTATTCAAAGAACTACTAATAAAATGTGCTACCATATTCTTAAGCTTCTTTGAAAAACAGAGATCATTTGTGCCATTCAGTATTTGCTACTACTAACCTCAGTACAGGTATAGCTATCCCTCCAATCTTTTGAGCTTCCATAGTTTTTGATCTGATTCATGCTCTTTAAATATTTTCTCTAGGTCAGTTGGCATCTGTACATTGTTTTCTGAATGGTCTGTGCTTTTAGCCAACACTGATCAATTGGCTTCCTACAGAAATACCTGGGGAAAAAAACAGGAAACACAACTGATATTAAAAGACAAAGCCATCAGTGATCAAACTATAAAATGTGGGACCTTCTCCGACTCAAAATCTAAAAAATAAAGATGAAAATCTCAGCATTAGATATAGCTTAATCTTTATTTATGGACTCTTAAATTCCTGTAGACAGGAATAGCTGTTGGAATTCTACAGTCTGAATCATCAGGCCAGATATTCAGATTGATTTCTCTGGCATTAGCAAACATCTCATTATGGGGGGGGGGGGGGGGGGGGGGGGGGAATAGAAAAAAAGAAAAAAAAAAGAAAAAAAGGAAAAATGAAAAGACTAAGGAATGCAGAGCAAAATTTTTACACCCTACACTCCTAAACAACAAAACAAAACAAAAATACCAATCATGTCCCCTATTATATCTCAACAGGATATCCATCTGGAAAGTCTTACCTTCCAGATGCTTTCCCCTACTATTTGATTGTCCTGCTAATCTCTGCAACCACCCCTAGGGGGAAAACAAAACACTACACAATTTATTGTCATGCTGTTGTTTTAAAAGATGGACAATAGAAAGGGAAATAGATCCTGGACAACAGTCAGCTTCAATATTACAACTGTAGAAGCAGAAAACCAGAACTGGATAAAATTGAAATAAAACTGAATATAAAACCTGTGTCAAAATAAATTAATAAAAGCAAAAAGCATCTTACAGCAACACAACAGTGAAGTGCATATACAAAGAATAAAAATCCTAAATAAATGAGGAAGCCTACCTATCTCTTCTCCTCAAACAAAGTCGAATCACATGTATGTGGTCAAACCTTCAGACAACCTTCTTTTTACACAGAAGTATGAAGTCAACTAAACCAAACTACAACTACATCATTTTAGAAAAGGCCACAAAATGTTCTCCCTAGGCTTTGGTACGATGACAAGATTTCTTCTTACAGAAATCACCTGTACCCTAAAGAATCTCGTAAGCCTGTCAGTGAAGCAAGGCAGAGTATTTCATCCAGTTACAGGGGGTTTGGATGGATTTGTAAATCAATTCCTTTAAATTTGAAAGTGACATCTCCTAGCCAGGTACATGAATGCTCAGGTTCTGAGTAGCTCAGCTGTCTAGTTGGACCACTTTTGGTTCCACTGGAGTTCTGTGGCCAGAAGCTCTACTGTCTGTTCTGATTGGAACACACTGAACGGGTTGTTCTGGTGCAGAGAGAACCTCCACAAGAAGCTGACAAAGTATTCACAATATATAAATCTCTCAGGTACCTGAAAAAGGATGAGTTTTATTGTTCTCAATTTCCTTTTGTTTGGTTGTTTTTTAAGTGGGATTGAATTTACTTAATACCTCTTTCCAACTCAAGGTGCAACAGTACAGGCAAGCAAAGAATTGATTCAAAATACAAGTACAGTAGTAACATACTTCTGGCATATCAGTGCAGAGGGACACACATTGAAGAACAAGAAGAAGTATTTGGTTTTACACTGCTGCCATTCTCTTACTGTTTTACTCATCTATGCTGGAAACTGTAGCATTACTTGCGAAAGATTTGGGGGTGTTTTCAGAACATGTTATTTCACTCTTTCCAGATGTGTTATCTAAAAAACCTCCTTATACCACTGGAATAAGTAACAAGCAAAATCACTGCAGCAAGTTCACATAAAAAAATTAAAAGTAGGGGTTTGCACACTTTTATGCTCCCAAGTTGAAAGCACCACACACGTGATCCAAATAATAAAGCAATACATGTATCCTACACATTTAGAAAACTACTCTTAAATTACTATGAGTTTCTGCCCATCATCAATCTTTCTTCAAGATACAGAAAATATTTCAGTCATCATTTCTATCTGCAAACACAAAAAGTGTGACATTTTAAAAATAAAGCACAACACAGTCATAATCTTCAACTGGAAAATGTCCTCTTTTACATGGCATTCAGATAATTCAAAAGACAGAATACACATTCATGAAATGACATAAAAAGCATCTTCTAACTTATATGAGGAATATCAGCCAAAATTCCCTGCATTGTTTTTCAAGTTTTAAGTAACAGTTATAAATGGAGAGATGCTGTATTTCAGTAGAGCTAGAGAAGACAGGTTCATATGCTGTAGTAACATTTACTACAAAAATATTTTTATTTGCCATAGCATCACCCTCTATTGCACAAGGAGCTATCTAGTAAGACAGAACTACTTGCCTTTCTCACCACTGTTGGTTTGTCTCAGAGGTTTTTCAAAGATCTCTGTTCATGAAATGTTTGTCAAAACGCACTCGCACATAGCACAAGGCAAAGAGGAGATGAGAGACAGATGCTTCTGCATGTTAGTGGGCGGGATGGGAGAGAAGCTGGGGAAGCAGCTTTGCATCCAATCCATTACAGCTATTTTCCTTTTAACCATCTAACAACAAGTCACAAATTCACCCTAAACACATCAAATCCTCTGAACTTAGGAAATGATGCATTATTGAAGTCACAGCAGGGAAGCCAACTCAGTTTAGAGGACATAAAAGACTAGCACTAGAACAACCTTTTTCATCACAAGGTTATGGATTAAAAACAAAGGCAATGTTTTAATGCAGTGAGAAGATGCACAGTCAGAGAAAAAGCAAGTTAAAAGCGCCATTTGTACTTCTTTCCAGAATAAATTCCTTCCCAGAAAAATTCCTCTCAAATAGATTTTCCACCTCAAAAACAGCAATACAGATTAGCAACTTCTCAATCTCCTTCTTCCCTGCTCCAGAATATAACCTTTCTTCCACATACATGCTCCTCAGCTACTCGAGTGCATGTCTCTTGGAATAAGCTGGGTCCCTCAAGATCTGGAACTCACTTCCACCCTTTATAGATTCTACTACTGCAACATTTACTACCATAAAACTGTGGCTGCAGTGAAATTGGAAAGTAAAGAAATTTTTTGCAATTTTTCTTCTGCTTAAGATTGCTACTCCTAATACAGGTCTTTACTGGTGGCAATATTTGTAAAAAGTACACAAAGTTGCAAGTTTTACCAACCTATATTCACATATGCCAACTACACATAACACACACCGCAGGTACAGTGTATGTGTATCTTACTCAAGTTACAATATTTCAAAGCACAAAATGGAAGACATGTCTATGTAGTATCACCATGGAACAGAGCTAAGTGAGCAGAAAGTCCTTATCCAGCTTGACCTAAGCTATTGAAAGTGAAATCAGAGGTGAAATGCATACAGCAAGGATGACTAAACCCATAAATGGTCCGAAATTACATTTTATTACATGAATACAAGAGACTACAATCATACTGAACAGGCTATTATCAAATCTCTTCAGTGACAAAGCTTTCTGTCCAAGACAACAAATAAAACAAGTGCATAAATCACAAGGATGTGTGGCTTAAGGTCATTATCTCAGAGAATTACCGAATGGCTTTTGCATCGTCCCTCTTTGCTTTTAGTACCTCCACCTTTATTTTTATATTGTAGCTGTTACTACACTTGCTATCTGAAGGCTTGAGTTCCCTATAGTTATGAATGGCAAACAGAAAAACCCTCTCCCATGTTAAGGGAGAGTGTAGGGTAAGCTTTAAAAGGTACACACAGTAAAACTTAATGTAAGAGTCTGTTTTTAATGAGCTCTGCCAGTCCTGTCCAACTGTGTATGCTTCAATTACGGAGCACTATGCTCGGCACCATGGACTGTGGTTGCCAGGCACCACCAAAGACCCACGGTTCTTGCTGTGCTCACCATAGTGCAAATATCTATGCAAGAAACTATGCTTGTTCAAAAGGTTCTCACAAAACCCAAAGGTACCATTAAGGAAAACAAGTGGCTAAATCAGAGTAAACAGGCAAGTACAGCAATCAGCAGGCACCATACATTTGGGGATGCAACAAGGGAGTCATCAACTCCCAAATAAGACCACCACTTTCATTGACAATTATTTATAATATTCATTACAGACTGCAGTGTGTAAACTTACCACAGTCCAAGTCAAAATGAAGACCTGAGTTAAGAAAATACGCTCAAATTATACAGCATACAAGTTCAGATTTTAACCTGGACCAGATACAATGAGAAATCAACACTGTGCAACCCTAAGTGGACAATTAAAAGATTTCACCAAGAAGCCCACAAATCTTATATGGGTCATCATGCCACCTCACCCCTGTTAGAATTACAAACATCACTACAGACACATACACTTCTCAATTTCTAAGAATACTTTTCAGAATACAGAAATAAAAGCAATCCAAAAACCTATCTTACTATCAACCATTTTTCCCCCCAGTAAGAAACTGCAAACTTTTGGTCTCAAGGCAAGCGCTCTTTCCTAGAGACACATACACACATTTGATCCAAAATGTGGATCAAAATTTGATCAGTAAAAACATGAAGCAGTATAGTGAAAGGTGGGGTCTAAAACCTAAAAGCAAAACCAGAAGTGAGAGCGCCAGTCAGGAGGTGTAGGAGAAATACGAGCATGCTGTTCTAATCTACTAATACGAGAAAACTTGAATACTATTTACAAAACCAGAATGCTCTTCTTCCTGACTGCTAAGCCACCATTCTCTTAATGATGAGGAAAATAGAATTGGTTGGAAATCTTCAGTCCTAAATTTCTGCTTCAAAATTATGGTACTTTTCAGCAAGGCAATTGCTGACTAATGTGAAAAGCTTAGCAAAGCTGAGCAGTAATTAAGAGATTTCATTTACAACACAATTTCACATTTGTACAGGAGGAAATATGCTTCTTATGACATGAAATTTCCCATAAAAGACATGGAGATATAATGCCATCTAAGCCTTTCATTTGTCCTGTGAAGCAATCCACCCACCTTCCTTTGGTAAGTAAATATGCATCTTGTCCTGGTTCCAGCCAGAACAGGGTTAATTTTTGCAGTAGCCAGGAGGGGCATGGCTGGGAACTGGAGGTTATTCTGTACCACCTCAGGTCATTTTCTGGGGATGAAGGAAGGGGTTCTTCCCAGGGTACCATACCGTGGCAGAGGGAACAGCTGGGTACATTCACCTCTTCCTCGGACACTCTATCATTAGGATTGTCGCTGTTACTGTTCATTTTCTTATTTTCTTGCTGTTTTGTAAACAGCAAGGAAATAAGAAAATAAGAAACAGTAAATGGTTCGTTTCTCAATCTGTGACCTTTATCTTTTGTGCCTCCAATTCTCCTCCCCAGCCTGCCAGATGGGGGAAGGAAAAGGCAAAGTGAGCAAGCACCACATCTTTCGGAGTGTTTCAGTGAGAACACTTAATTGGGGAATACCATTTCTAAACCACAACACGCTTGAATAAAGACAACTACTGAAGGCAAGAGGTAATGAATACCACTCAGGGCCAAAGAAAACAGTTCTTGCAACTTTTCAGGATCATGTATTCAAGTCCTGTTCCAAAATTCAAATTGACAGACATCATGCTGTTACATTCCTACATAGTTGGAGCAAGCCTCAATGGCTTGTCAATATGCCTAATACAATTTCCTAAGTTGTATTTACAGAAATTAGACCTGTTTCAGTTTATACTTTGTTTAAAATCAGTTGTTTCAGTTTGTCAACCCCTGAATGTTTAAGATGCACATGCAGATAAAAATAACATAGGTGAGTCTGCATTTCCTAGCCAATTAAGAACCTTGAAAATTGCCTACAGATCACCATTTATCCTAAATAATTTCATAGGAGTTAATGACCTTGCAGATGAGAATTTTGACTATGTAACAATTCGTACTCATTTTCACCTCAAAGGAAGATACTCCTAATAGATCCGGAGCATTCACTGATTTTCAGTTTAATATATAAATATAAACATGGGACAAACAGTTAGACATGTCAAGTGTTCTAATTTGGTTTCTGCAGAACTTCTTCCTCCCATCTGTAGTTTCACAATGGCAACAAATTTTACAGTAACTGTGCCAAGTCTGGTTAGAGAATCTCTACTTTATTTGAATATTCAGGTTTTTTTAAAGAAATAAATACCTATGAATCCAAAACTTCGGTCTGATAGCTACAGACATGCAGGGAGAGAAAAGAAAAAACCCTACCAAGTACAACAGCACCTTGGACATCCAGTGATGCTCAGAGACATGAATTAAATGCACCAAGCATATCCCATTCTGCATTCTGATGTAACAATCTCAGATACACTCCTATGCCAGCCCTTAGCAAAGCTGCTTCTAGAATACAGATCTTGCCTGCATCAAAAAGATACTCCTGAGCAACAGAATTAGAGCAAAAGCTATCCATAAGCCCAAAATTCTTAAGATCACTTCATCCCCTCCAGTTTTCACACAAAGTATAAGCCATGGCAAGAACATCTTGAATGAAAGTTAGTTCCAAATGAAAGCAAGAATACTTAGCACCTTTCTTGTGCATTTCAGCTTTCAAAAACACTTTGCAAATATTAACATGCCAAGACATAAAAGAACCATTGTTTCAGTAAAAGGAAGCAAGAAGAGAGGATGCAGAAGTTGGTAGCAAAATGGATGGATGGATGGATGGATGATACTTTAATTTTGTAA
Organism: Coloeus monedula; assembly: GCF_965178545.1. Taxonomy (NCBI): domain Eukaryota; kingdom Metazoa; phylum Chordata; class Aves; order Passeriformes; family Corvidae; genus Coloeus; species Coloeus monedula. The sequence goes on from NC_138784.1 coordinate 23,251,477, forward strand.
GCTGTGCTTTCATTTCCATTGTAGTGATGCATCAAAACAGGTTCTGCAGTACTATAACAACAAAGAAACACTACACTACTGAATATTGAGAGATTCTGGTAGACCTGGTTTAATTTCAATTCTAATACTCTTTCCACTGAAATTCCTGTTGCTCTTTTCAAATAAAACCTGCAACATCTATTTTATTCTATACCACCATTCAAAAAGCTTTTATATTCTTATTAAGACAGTGTTTTTCCTTTGCAGCTTCCATTACTGCCTTTCCAAAGCCACAGTAGAGTCAAGACAGTAGACACAAAAATGTAATTTGTTAAAGTTTGCTCATTGCATGCTCTTCTGAATTCCATTTTCTTTTTCTAGGGTGCTGTGTGGCTCCTTAGCCACCTCTAATAGGAAAGTCTTATGCAAAAAGATGCATCACAAAGCATTATCTGCTACATTCATAGTCATTTGGGATGTCAAACACTACTAATGTAGATCAATGTTGGGATCTCTTTGGGGAACTCCATGCCATCCCAAAACACCACAATATGTATGCCAGTATTCCCCCACAGAAAACACTGGTAGCTGATGGATAGTGAGCTAACTCACAGAGCAGGACTCTGACAGGTCTTCATCTGTACTGTTAGTACCTCACTCACTTCACTATTAGCAGCACTGATTTCAGGGAGATCATAGAGAAAGTAAAGCGAGAACGGCCAAGTTTTTCACTTCAGTATTTAATGTCCAGCTCATTAAGGGCCCAGCTTGAAGCCCTGTGAACCTGGCAGAAACATTGCCACTCAGGTTTTGAGAAGGGCTTTGAAAAATCAGGAGCTTGAACCTGATACTGAGAAAGGAACAGAAGCTAACTAGGAGCAAGAAGCACAGGTTTCACGTCCTCCCATTGCTCAGCCTAGTTCAGCAGGTTTGATTACTAGTGGGAATTTGCACAGGGTTACCTCAGTCAACCCACATAAAAACTCCAGTCAGCAGAAAAACATGGAAGTTGGCTTCCAGGTTAGCATTTCACAGGACTATCTAACTGAAAACATGCTAGAGTATCATGTAATAATTTCCTTGGCTAAAAGTAATGAGGATTTGAAAATGGATCTGAGACAACCTGAACAATTGGGGCTATTTCTCACTAGAAAGAAAGAAATCAATATTACAAACAGATCCTGAAAATGCTTCTCTGTCTTAATAGTGTTATCTCTGACCTGCTGCAAAACCAGTGCTCAATCCACTAAAACTTCACCAGAAATTCCACTTTGTTCTGATTAATCAAAGACACCAAGTCCTAAAAATGATCCCCATACCTGACTCAAAACAGACCAAATACGAGTTCTTGGTGATCAAAATAGTTGTATCACAAACTCAGAGATGCATGGTGAATACAGGTAAAGAAAGAGACACAAAAAACACAAGGATACTTATATTTTTTGCTATCTGTGATGAATGACTCAGTTCCTGCCATGTTAGATACATTTCATCTTCATAAATTACCATCACATGCCAGGTGCAGTGGGATTTGTCTCAATCCTGCTAAAGGTTTGGTATTAAATACTACTGTAATGTTTTATTTTATCACTTTCAAATAAAATATAAAAATATACTTAAAATACCACCCCAATTAAAAAAAAAATGCAACCTAACAGAGAAAAATCAGTTGCATTCCAGAACTACAGTGATTTTTTCAGAACTGTCCCATGTTGCTGCTTTCAGTAGATCCCAACACAGGAATACAGACTGTATTTTTTCCAAAGGCATTTTAACAAACAAAGCCACCAACAAATAAGCAAGCATTACTCAAATGACAAATTACTGAGATTAAAGGACAGCCTAAAAAGAAATTTTAAAAAGCAGAAAGTACAAACTATCAGTTTTCAAACACTTCAGCGCACTCTTCTGTTTTCTAAGCTCTTTTGGGCAGGAGTGCTTTCTTGAGTTGGGGAATTTCTGACACTCCAGCTATATTGGTTGATGGTGTGAAGACTGACTGCTGATTGATGTCACTTGGCTAGCAGAAGCTGCCACACTAGTCGCAGTTATATTGGCAAAAACAGTGCTTTTATCTGAATTGCTTCCCTCCGTGGTGGAATTTATTTTTTGCATGAATAAACATCAATATTGTAAACACGAGGAATTCAAGATTTGTGTGCAGTTTCACGGTTATGATCTTGCTGGGATGAATGGAGACACGTTGCAATGGCTTGCATGAGTAGAGTGCTGCAAAGAAGGCATACAGGCTCTTTGGGATGAGCATGTCAGAAGGACTTGGAGGTGGAGACACCTTTCATGAGAGAGGAATCAGAATGCATGGAGCTTTGTCTGGGCATGGATGATGAGCTAAGTGAGAGCTTATGGGCACAGATTAGAGAGCAGACCAGCACAGGTGACACTGTAGTGAGTGAGCATCTGCTACAGCATACCTGGCCAGGAAATCAAGTGGAGCAGCACAGACAGGGAGCAGCAACCTCATATTCACAGGTCCCGGTCCTTGTCGGGGGGGGACTTAAACCACTCTGGTATGGGCAGGAAGGACAACCCAGGGAGAAGCATCCAGAGCACTCCCAGAGAGCACTGATAAATTCCTGACCCAAGTGATAAAGGAGCCAACAGTGGGACATTCTGTGCTGGACCTCATAATTACTAAAAAAGAAGGGCTCCTTGGGGACATGAAGATCACAGACAGCCTTAAGTTACAGTGACCCTGGTCGCATTCACAAGACCAATAGGAGGGAGAAGGGCAAATAAACAAGATCACAGTCCTGGCATTCAGGACAGTAGACTTCAGTCTCTTTGGGAACCTGCATGAAAACAGTCCCATGGGATAGGGCCCTGGAGCGAAACAGGGGTCAGAGAAAACTGCTTGATACTCAAGGATTACCTCCTCCAAACTCAAGAAACATTCATCTCAAAGGGGGTCACACAAAAATACCAGGAGGCCTATAGAGATGAAAAAGGAGGTCCTGGCAAAAATCAAACACAAAAAGAAAGTATACCAAAGGAGAAAGCAGGAACAGGTAGACTGGAAAGAGTACAGAGACGCTGCCTGAGCATGAAGAAATGCAGTCAGGAAAGCCAGAGCCCACCTGGAGCTAAAACTAGTGAGGAATGACAAGAGTAATATCTGAAGGGAGGGTACAAAGATGGTAGAGCCAGATCCTTCTCAGTAGTGTTCAGTGACAGGAAAAGCAACATGCACAAACCAAAACACACAGGAAAGTCCCCCTGAACATCAGGAAACACTTTTTTACTGTAAGGGTAACTGAGCCCTGGCACAGGTTGCCTAGAGAGGTTGTGGAGTCTTCATCCTTGAAGATACTCAAAAGCCATCTGGATTTAGTCCTAGGCACCTGGTTCTAGGTGGCTTGAGCAAGGGTGATGGAGCAGACGACCTTCAGCAGTCCCTTCCAACCTCAACCATCACCTGACTCTTCTAAGGCACTGCTGTTTCAGAAAACTTCCAGCCACAAACCAGTGTTTTGCTGCTGGCTTAGACCAGCCTTCCTGACCATAAAGCACCCTTCAGGTACACTGAGTGTACTTGTGCTTCACCCAGCATGCAGTGAGCCCTGTCTCAACCAGAGCCTCCAGGCGTTTTAATAAAATGAATAAATAACTGCTTTCTGTATTACATTCACAATTCCACTACTTCAACCAGAATGTCAAGATCTTTTCTCAGATCATATTACTTTCATATACAGCAACTTCATACTTTAAGGTTAGGACAAAAGGAAAAGAAAAAAATCTTACCATAAACAAAACATAACGCCTTCCTTAACATATCAGGGTCCAATTGCAGGACAGATGAAACTGAGGAACAAAACCCAAACACTTAGAATAAAATATGCTGTAAAATTAATTATTTCAAAGAATTTTTGATACTAAGCTCAAGTCCAGAAATCTTTACTGCTGATGTGTAATACAGCATTTTTAGACTGAGAACAGAAAGGGAAGAAGAAACTCACTATGAAAAACTTGAAGACCTTAGGATCTCAGATCTTAGGATTTCAGACATCCTTTAGGATGTCTGAAAAATTTGTTCTCTATCAAACTGCATCACCTTCAGACACCTGGCAAACATGAATTTACCTCAGTGTTGTTCCTCTCATTCTCTCCACCCCTGCACCCTTAACAAATTTGCCCAGCAACATGGCAGTAGCTTTCTGTTCAGACAAATTCTGTGTCTGCCGCTACTCATCATGGGTCAAAACTGATATAAAATGATGCGATCAATAAAAGTGCCACATTTTTAATCCAGTTAACATGTGTCAATAATTCAGTGGATACTCTGGCCTCCTTACTGTTCATTTATGGCATCTTTTCTTCTAAATGGCAGCGGCATTTTCCAGTTACATTCTCTAGGTTGTTAGCACCACCTGACCATAGACAAACTCCATGTATTTAACAAACAATAACCTACAACCTTTAAATACCAAGATATATTCATTTACTCCTTCAAGCATTTTTCTATTTCCTTCTTTAAGTGTTGCATTATTTTCTATTTTCAAGGAGTAAAACACACTCCTTTCTTCCCTTGGTCACAGCACTGCCTCTAAATCAACAAAGAGTATTTGTAAATTTCACTATGATCTGTTTATTTTGTCATTTATCCATTTGTCAATTAACTTCTGCTTGTTTGTTTTAGGATACACATATATTCTGAGTATTTACACAATATAATTATTATATGCCAAGTATCATTAGGGACTTGGTTTTATCATCTAAGGCACAACCATATTAAGCAATAGTTCTTGCCAAAGATGGTGGCATTTTTCACCTGTTTAAGGCACAGGACAGTGACTCTCTCAGGAAACCAGAGTTCTGCTCTTTGCTTTTTGATTAACCACTTGGGAAACTTTGCTCAAATCACTTCATCTGCACGGCATCAGTTTGTTGTCACAGAATGGGTTTATCTTTCTACGCTGTCATTTTCCTCACTCTAAGATCTCTGTAAAGCATTCAGGAACCTACTGATTTATTTCCACAACATGTCTAAGACTAGGAAATTGGTAAAGTTATTCTGCATATGAAAAATACTGTCATCAGATTCCACTCCTTACATACTAGTGGCACAACATTACTATTTTTGCTCATCTTAATAAAGAAAAAATGTTAGGAACATCTTTCTTCTCAACCCATTCACCAACTGTGCACAGTTATTCACATTGCAGCAGTCATATAAATCAAGATTTAAGCTTACTAAACAGCACCTCAGATGCTTTTAGTATTTGATGCAGTTCAATATAACTCAGGTGCCAGGCTGAGAGTAGTGGCATGATAGTAGTGGAACCAGTAGTATGAACAAGTTGAGATTTTAAGTCCAACTTCCCCAGCACAGCATGCAAAAGCAAGAGGCAAGACTCTGGATAGCAACAGTACAGATGTAAATTCCAAAGCTGATAACCATATTGCAAGACATCACTGTGCACAGTTCTCCACTGTCTGAACCAGCTGGAAAGCATCCTGATCTTGGCTGTGGAGGAATCATTCCCAAAGCAATGCCTTCACGTGGAAAAGAGGTGTTCCAACAACGAAGGATCTACATGGCTAACCTAAACACTGTAAGTCAGAATGACCCCAGAAGTTTGCTAGAAGCTGCTATTTTTAATCTGGCAGCCTTTAAGCTGCAGCAGCATTACAGTGGGAACAAGAGAAATGGCAGGCAGAGTGCAATGTTTGGAAGGAAAGGTAGGAACTTAAGCCACTGTGGCTGTACTCCCTTCTTCATACCTGATGTCTGAGAGCAACTATGGAAGGATGTGAGTTTTATTCCCATACAAATTGCTTCTTTCTCAAGGTACCTGCCCATCACCAAATGGTTTGGCTTAGCCACTACCATGTCCTATGTTCCAATACACTCAGTATCAGTACTGGTATTTTCCCTTCTTTCTTCATTTGTAGCACCCCCATTTTGACAACATGAATCTCAATGAGGAAGACATTGCAAACTAAAAGTTTCTGCCGTTTCCTAAACTGATCATTTTTGCTTTGTGGAAGTTAATATCAACAGGCAGCTCTCCTAGTACTAAAAACTGTTCACAACATCATCACCTACTGATTTCTACTACTTGGAATAGTCACTGAAGAGGAACAGATTTCCCATAAATGTCGTTGATATTAAAGAGTTCTGGAAGATCAAGATCAAGGACATGAGTTATAACATATTCCAATAATAGCAACAAAAAATGTCCACCTTTACAGGGACCTCATTCTTCAATGCTCCAGTTCTCTACTTTGATAAAACAGCATCTAATTGTACAATATGCTCAATATTGAGGAATCAAAAAATACAGACAATTGCACCCTTTTAAAGCAGTAGGAACCATCTTTATCTCATTTAAGAATTCCCAAGCATGCCAGCCAATAATTTATCTTTGAAAATTTTTCTTACATGAATGAAAACCTACAGGTTTAAATCTGAGGCACACACTCTAGAACTAGTCTTAGGATTGAAAAATGATGAGACTACAGAAATATGGAATTTAACTGCTGCTTGAAGAGCCTCAAGGTTAATGTCAGTTCATTTTACATAAAAATACCAGGAAGCCTCATACATCCCTTCTGTTAACAAAACAATGAAAGCTAATATTCTTAAGAACAACATGAGCTAAAGAACATATATTTGGGTATTTAATAATGCTAGAATAATTGGTTTTCATTTCTTATTTTTATCCAGTGGCATATACCTCTCTAGCACCTTCAGCATGAAAAATATTGAATTAAGCAGATCCATACACTGAAGTCCAGTAATTTTTGAACATAAAATTTCACTTGCAGTACTGATTAGCAGCAGCATTAACTGAAGACAGAAGGGAAAACAATCACCTAGAGAATTTAGTACTGAGGTTCAGGGGCACAGCAGGGGACTCAGAAAGAGGGAGAAAAGAAGAAGCTGGGTTGAGAAGCCTAAATATCAACTGAAAATATCACCTCATTTGAATAGTTCTCAATTCTTCTTGCTCCCCCCATTTCATCATTCAGTGACACTTTATATTCCACATTGAGAAATACTCATTTCTCCAAACAGACAAATTAAATTCATTCCCAAGTCCATCTAGAAACTGTAAGCAGAGTTTCATATTTAAATAAATAAATTTCTACAATTCCTTCCCTTCATTTCTCTGCCCTTTCTCTCCTCTTCCTCTTGTGTCCCGCTAAAACAAAATCCTTCATTCTTCTCTGTATTTAAATGAAGATTTCTCAGTAACAATTTCTAGTTTTCTCCTAGTCCTAAGTCTTAGCTGCCAAATGCCTACCAGCAGACAAAACTTAAAAGCTAATGGTAGAAGTGAAATGATGAACCTCTGCATATTAATATTACATTCTGGGATAAACTTTAGAGGAACTATTGAGAGATGCAACTCAAAGTGACAACTCAACTTCCCTGGAACTTTTAATCAGCAGAAAACTTCTTGTGAAGGAAGCAGAAGGTCGCTTAAAAAAGTTATTACTTTATTTTATTTCTGAACACAAGTTTTCTTGTATCTCTCAGTGCAGGTGAGTGAAAGCAGGTTTAAACTGATATGGGTGTTGTCCTTATTTAAGGAAGCTCTGGTTCCGGTGTTACCACTGCTATTTGCAGTTTGACCAAACAACAGCAGATCAAAATAGCTACGATTTCTATAACTGTGATAGATTCCGAGTAAAGCAAACCACTGCTCCTCGAAGTGACCCTTGACACGCTGCCTCTCAGCCAGCACACATAGTCTGGGTCATCATGTGCAACTATTTCCTGAGGATAAAATCGGTATAGACGTGGAGCAACAGAAATGACTCATCAATACACAATAATGCATGGAAGAAGAATAGTGTGGTGATGGCATCTATCTTCTAGCACCCATTAGTCAAGAGACCAGAAGCATGAGGACAGGGAACTCCAGCCTTAATAAACAATCTGTTTCTTTTTGTTATTTTTCAGGCATACCTATCTTACATGGGGGTTAGTGAGGAAGACTGCATTCTGCTTTCATCAGCTGAGATTTCTAGCTTCTTCCACCACCAGGGCTACATGACCAGACCATGACTTTTTGCTATAGCACTGGCTGAACATTGCTGGGGTTCTTCTTGACAATTTTAAACGTAGCTTCTACCCAGTTAACTCTGCTGTTGTGGAAACAGTAGCTATATCCCAGAAAGAAGGTGCTGTGGATACTTCTGTAAACATTATCAGACCTGGTCTGATCTGCAATTTAGAATGAGTAATGGAACTATTTTACACAGTTTGCTTCTAATTCTGACACAGATGGCACTTAAACAAGGATTCCAGCCTTGGCAGATTTCTTCAAAGCCAGTGCCAAGGCCAGGATAATCCTTTCTAGCAATTTTCTCCTTGATTTTTGAGCCACCAACTTCCAAATAAAATAGAATTTCTTATCTGCTGCTCCCTTCCTACAGCCATGCATTGAACAAGCTTTGACAAGACAAGACAGACCTTCAAATACTAAGCCAAGTGACACCAGAAGAATCATGAATCCCTACAAGGTACAGCCCTCATCTCTTAACCTTTATCTTCAGGTGGATGCATCATAAGGAAGAGAAAAATTAGATCCAATGAAAAGGAAAAAAAAAAAAAGGAGAAAAGTAAGAAAAGTAAAAATATCTTCCTTGAGGTAGTTCTGACTCTCCAGCTCTTAAATTGTGCCAAGTGTGGGATAATGAACAATGGCTGTTTTTAAGGCCAGAATTAATGAACAATGGTTGTTTTTTGAAGCTAGCATTCACTACAAAAAGGAAGATGAGGCAAACCCAACAGAGCAAAAATAGTGCAATGGACATTGCGTGCACATTTGCTTGCACAAAAGCACTTCTGAGAAAGTTCTTTAGCCACAGCATTAGGCAAATAACCAACAGAGCCAACTCTGAAGATAATGGAGACAAACTCATGAAGAACGCAAACTTACATTGGCCATTATGTTCTCTTATCACACAAATCTTAATGTTATCAGCACAGACACGTTACAGGAAAAGAAGATACACCAGAAATCTCATGTTCTTAAAACAGACATTTTGTTAATTTATTCTAATGCAGATGATGAAAAGCCTTCAAAGCTGACAAGAGCTCATTAACATATGCTTTCATACAAGACAGGAAATAAGGATAAACACACTTTTTAAAAAAAAAAAATAATTGCTGTTCTGGATCTAGACAAACACTCCCAGCAACACCAACGGAGTTTGCATACAGTTAGAGTTTAGCATACAGTGCAAAGGCTTCGTAGTCAGATTATGAATTTTACCAATTATTAGCCTTTATAAACATCAGGCAAAAAAAAAAAAAAAAAAAGGCTTGGTTTTTGTTGGCTTTGTGTCTGTGTTTGTTTTTTAAGATTGCTCTTATAAGGCCACATAAAAAAAATAATCAGACAAAGGATGAAAGAGGAGAGTATTCCAGTAAGGGTCTATTAACAACTGATTGCTTATCCCAGGTACAAACAAAAGCCACACATTTGAGCAGAAAGTAGTCTTATGAGTTCAAAATCATTGTTTTTAAAAACACTTCAGTTCAGTGGGTTAAGTGCACTTGGGAGATGCCTAATTTTACAGTTTTCTAGAATAATTAATCCAGAAGGAATATTACTTTTACTAATAATTAAGTTCTACATGCTGAAATTTCAGATCAAGCCTTTGACAGATTTTAATGTTTCCACCAGACATGCAGTCATTCATCACTGCTCTGCACTTTGGCTTTCTGAGGACTGTACTCTGGAATTTCTGCAGATTGAATAGCTGGCACAGAGAATTCAAGATATAAGTAATACTATTTTCAGTGCTCCTTTAAAGAAAACCAATGCATATTTCTCCAGACCTGAGAAAACTTACAGTCTTCTCATGTCATCTAAACAACAAAGAAAAGAAGTTGTCACATATATTTCAGAAGTTAAAAAAAAGAAAAGTATCTTGCTCCATACTGTCATTCAAATACCTCCAAGCTATGCTTTCCCTACCAGCAACTGAGAAGGGGGTATATACTTTGAACACGAAAGATGCCACACACAACATAACCCAAAAATCATGAGAATGAAACATCAACAGGATGGAGAAAAGGCACCAGCTACTACAGCAGGCAATTAAAAGACCAAAAAAAAAAAATTCAAAACCAACCTACCAATCCAATTATCCATCAGAGACTCTGCAGTTACTGCGGCTCTTACATGACTTGCAGCCTTTCTGATCAAGGGCCGTCACAGGACACCTAAGCAGTAAGAATTTCACATTTCAGACTTGGAATATCTACCAGCAATTTCCGGTTTTCAAGAACTTTAGGGGTACCTGTTCCACATTTCTCCATTTAAAAAAACTGAAACACAGTGAAGAGTTTCGGGGTAAGGTTTTTTTGTTAGCTTGTCCTGTTCTTATAAGTAAACTAACCTCTGACAACCTATCCCCTTTGCAGCAGGGAGCAGAATGACTTCGTTAGAAGATCCCCCTGCCCTTAACTCATCACCTGAGCATCTACATGATTTCTCCTCTAAGCTTACAGTGTAATGATGGAGCTCCACAAGGTTAGAAAAAAAAGAACATTTCATAGGTCTTATCCCAATAGTCTGTGCATTTTCACCACTGAAGGAGGAGAAGAACCCACCCAAACCAGTCCCCCTAGCATATCTTTGCAGCTGGAGTCTGAAGAGATGTGGCAAATCACTACTCTGTCTTTCTATGTGTGAGGCTAGCTTTTTATTTTCATTTGAGGCTTTTTCCCCAGTAGAAGACATAATCCCTTATGGAAGCTAGGCAACCTTTCAACCCATTTATCAAATTTCCCGCTGCTTCTATTTCTGAACAAGTTTAAAAAATAGTTTGTACACAGAGAATTAATCTGTATCCAGAAGATATCATTAAATAAAATATTATGACCTGTTGGCAAATGCCAGGTGTGGTTTTAACACAGCACTTGGTTTAGCCTGCTGCTTTCCATTCTTTCCAGCACTTCCAGCACCGATACGGTCTAAAGAGAAGCTAACAATGTTTAAAAGACATTTGATTTATTGCCATTTCCATCCTGGCATCCATACCTTCCAGAATACATACATGACAATCAGTGCTGTGAAAATGTTTCCTGTAGTAATTTTAAGAGCACTATGTGAAATGCATACAGAGAAAGGTAAGACCTTCTAACAACTGTTCAGATACCTCAGCTGGCTAATTTTCATTTAAAATTCCATGTTGGAAAAAAGTAGGCTTTATCTGCTGTGTAACAGCACCCCTATTCCAAGTTGAACAGAGCATAAAACACTGTACACAGGTGAAAACACAAAAATCGCTTGTCTGATGCTCTACCAAGAGGAAAAACCACTTGCTTACTAAAACTGGGCACAGCAGAAAAACTAGGAATCTCTCCAAAGAGTGTTACATAAGGAATTATCAAACTTCACGTCACCTCCACAGGGACGCAAGTTGCTATTTTCCCCCCATCCCCCGGTGCGCAGGGATTAACGATCTAAATGACACAGTTCTCGGATAGGAGGTAATAGCAGAAGCCTTCCCAAAGGAGCGCTTCCCGGACTGGAGGCTTGCAGGGGAGGCTGGCGGGTGATAGGGAGGTCACCCTGCTCGGCTCGGCGTCCCAGCTCTGCCCCCGGGTCCCGTTCCGGTGGGCAGAGCGCTCACTCCCCGCGGCGCGACTCCCTCCGTCCCACCCGCGGCCGCGGCCACCAGCCCCGGCTCTCCCGGACGCCGGCGCGGAGCGGCGGCACTTGGCGGGACCCCGCCGCGGCGGGGCTGGAGCCGGCGAGCAGCGGGAGCGCAGCCCAGCCGGAGCGCAAGGCGAGCGGCGCCGAGCCAGCGAGCGGAGCCTCGCTCGGCCGGGGGGACGTGCCCCTTTGTGCCGGGAAGCGACACGCGCGCCTCCGCTTGAGCATCTCTTCAATTCCGGATCTGATGGGGATTAAAATCCAGCAGATAAAGATGCCAGCCCGGCCCTCTGGACTCGGGTGCCCCCTCCCCGGACTGCTGGAAGGGAGACACTCACCGATTGTTTCTTGCCCTCCCCCGCCCCTCGCCTCCAAACGCAGCAAAGACTCGACGAGAAGGCACTTACCTTCCCCGGGTGGCTCCCGGGCCGCCGGGACGGGCGCTCAGCGCCCGCCGCTCCGCGCAGGCAAGCGTTCCTTCCCCCTCCTCCGCTCCAGGCGGGCAGCTCCAGCGCCGTCCCCGCAGCCCGGCGTTCCGGAGGTGTCGGCCAGCAGGTCCCAGCCGGAGCGGCACCGGCAGCTCCACTCTCCGCGGGACGAGGAGCCGCTAACGGTGGGACGAGGAGGAGGGCGGTGGGGAGGTCCCGACTCTTCCCGGGATGCGCCGCCGAGGTGGCCGCCTCCTCCGCCGCCCAGCTTAGCTCTCTCCGGGGCCTTCCCGCCCCGTGCTGTCCCGAGGTGCAGCCCGGCCCCGTCCGTCCGTCCGTCCCGCTCGCCTTCCCCCGCCCCTCTCCCGAGCGGCGAACCGCGCGGCGCACAGGCCCCGCCGGCGGCCAGGAAGACCCGGGGGCGACGGGGGATTCCGGCCCAGCCTCCTGCCCTCTCCCCGGGGCCTGGTACACACTCTCCGCGGGGAGAGGAGGCCCTGCCCCGGCCTGGAGATCAGCTCCGGGAAGGTCACCGGCACCGCGGAGCCGAGCACGGAGAGGCTCCCCCGGCACCGCCGCGGTCGCTGCTACTACTGCCGGCCCAGCGTCACCGACCGCTGGGTGCCGCGCTCCGACCGGGTTCGCTCCGTGCCCGTGCCTGGCGACCGCCTCCGAGTCTGAGTGCCAGGCTGCCCCCTTCCCTTTCCTTCCTTCCTTCCTCGCCTCCCGCCCCTTCCCCGCTGTCAGCCTTCCCCCGCCGGGTCCCTCCGGCGCCCGGTGCCAGGCTGCCCCCTGCGGGTGTCAGGGCCGCGGCTGCCCGCCCGGAGGGCCGAGGCGGAGCCGGGAGCGGCGGCCGCCGCTGCCGCTCGGCGGGTGCCAAGAGCCGTGCGCCCGCCGCCGCGCTGCCCCAGGCTGGCTCAGCGGCGGCTGCAGCGCCTGTGTGTCTGTGTCATGTCTGTGCCTGGGCGGGCGGAGGCGCGGGCCGAGGCGGGGCCAGCCCGCTCTCACGCCGCCCAGCGACAGGCGCCGAGCGCCCAACCAGTGGCGGCCGCCGCCGCGCAGCACCCGCCCGCGCAGCGGGGCGCCCCGGGCCCGTACACCTGGGCAGCGCGGAGGGGGCGCCGCCGCTGTGACAGCGAGCCCGGCCCGCGGCCGCGAGGGCAGGGCTGGCCCCGCGCGGGGACCGCGCCCGCCGCCTGCCCGGCGGACCCGAGCGCCGCCTGGTGCGGGTAAGTGCGGGAGGGCGCGGGGCGGCCCGGCCCCGCCTCGGGCGGCGGTGGAAGATCCAACTCCGAGTGCCGGTACCGCGTCAGGAATGAATAAATATGACGGCTTTTGGCTTACATGTGGCGGAGCGTGTCCCTGCGATTTGTTCCTGCGTGCTGGCAGCTGCTGAGAGTCAAGTGATAAGCGCACATTTTGGGGTTTTGTTTGTTTGTTTGTTTTTTCCCGTGCGTATAGAGCAACCATCATCGCCTTTTTTTTTTTTTTCTGGTGTTCTTTTTGTTCATAATTTTATTTTGTTAGCGGTGTAAAATGGAGTGTTGCGATATATCAGCATACTGAGAGGACTGTATGTGTGTATGGCTGTAGAGGGTGCCTGAAATTCCAAGAGGAATATGCAAGGAGAAGAGAAATTAACAAATGTGCGTACAATCCGATTTTAGAAAGGCATTGATCCATTCTTAGAATGGAAGATGAAGGAAAGTATACGTGTGCTTTGAGTAACAATGTAAATAATCAAAAGTATGAGTAATTGGGTTAGTAATCAGGACTTAACTGCTTTCTTCTTCTAGAAGGATAAGGGAATAGTTTAAGAGAAAAGTGGTGTTCTCTAGAAGATGCCATGAATGCTAATTTCTCTCATTACATCAGCTGCTGGAATGCTGTAACTCATGCAGAAGTTTCTTTATTGGGTAGAAATTATGTTTTGCAGTATACTGTACCAAGGTATTGTGAACTCTGGAACAGGTTATTCATAGGAAGATAGTATTTGGCAGGCTTCATTAAGGTATTGGTTCATCAAACTTATTATTCTGCCACCCTCAGCATCCGTTTCCTGATGCTTTAGTCAAGAAGGGGTATCAGATGAACTGAAGTAAATCATGGTGTTGGAGGTGCCAGTGATATCACATAATTGTTACTAACTGAAAATTTTGACATATTGTGATAACTAGGAGAGCATTTTGCAGGGAAAAAATAAAAACAACAAGTCTGCTTATCTGTAAAAATAATTTAGTTCTGATAGGAAGGATTTTCTGGAATAGCTGTGGTAACCTACAGATTGGTGTCTATTGTGCTCATTATTTACATGAGCAGATCAAAGCCAGAAATGACCTATACTGAACTGATTAATTCTCTCTCCTATGTGAAGCTAAAGGATCAGCCTTCAAGTATTAATGTTCTGTTGTACTGTGGAAGGATTGTAACTGCTTTGGTGACAGTCACAATGGATGAATTTCTGGGGATGTAGGGAGGAGGAAGCAGGACTGTGTATACAGCTTCATTGTTAAGAAAACCAGGTTGTCCACTGTCTGTTACTAGAATTTTCAGCAGTTCCATAGCTTCCAGCCTCATGCTATGTCTTCAAAACTATTAATTTGCCAGAGTCTGATCCTACAAAATATTGAACAGTTTCTGGAGGTTCTTAATGTTCTTCTATTTAGAGCAGGGAACTCTCAGCACCCACAAAAATTCTTAGGGTTTAAGAGCAGCATGGATTATTAGGATTATCTAATATACCACCATACATGACAAATGATGGACCTTCATACTGGAACAAAATGTCTTACTTTAAATTGCTCTGTATCTGTCAGGTTGGTGACCTACTCACAAAAGGACGACAGCTGTCCAAATCCAGAGCACCGTTTGTCAGAGGCTCTAGCTGAGAATGCTTACCACGAGGTTACAAAACCTTACAGGGACAGGAGGAGTGACTGCCTATGAAGATAGGGTTTCTCAGAAATTGTGTTTATAAGCAAGTAATATTTTTCATAGTCACAATAAAATTGCTCCATCAGTCTTTGTCCTTGAAAATCTTGATGTGGCAATTGCTTTGGACACAGAGTAAACAAACAGTGCAGAAGGATACTTATGCCAAGGACAGGTAGAAAACATTAGATGCAAATATTTGCACTTCAGATGTCATTCAACCATGAGGAAGGTTTCTCTAGAAACTACACAGGTTCTGGAGTGAGGTGTCTATTTTCATTTTAAAGAAAACAAGCAAAAAAAACCAAAAAAAAATGTAAAACCTAGAGTAGTGTCAAGCACACAGATTTTTTTTTTCTTAAGTGATCATTTCATTAGGTCAAAAAAACTCAAAGCTTTAACAGTCCTACTATTTAAAAATTTTGTAAACCAGATGTTTCATTTCTTAATATAAACATGTAAATTTTGAGATTTTCTTAAAGAATTGATTTATACTGATGTAAAATTATAACATGAGTATTTGATCTCATTTTTTCCTTACTGGAACAGGAGATAAAGGCATTACAGTTCAGAACTTCAGACAAATGATGATATTTTCACTACACCAGGACATCAGTAAATAAAATCGTAGTAAGTCTGTTCATAAGACCCTACACACTTACAGATTATCTGTTTTTGATAAAAAAAACAAAATTACTTTCAATATAACCATTTTATGTGAAAGGAAGGTGTAAGGCCCACAAGTATTCAAACTTATAAAAGTGCATGAAGTTCATCTCCCGTTTAACACCAATGAAGTCCTTTTTACATTCTTACAGTTGCTTCATTGTTCTAGCTGAATTCAACCACTATGAGGTCTTTTGAGAAAAAAAGACAGTGCTTTGTTCAGGAGGCGACTGAAAAGTGCATTACTACTTTAAATAGTGCATTATGTGCCAGTTGAAATAGAAGCAAAAATATTCCTGAAAACCAGGAGGTTTTTTTGTCCCCATTCCTACACACACACTCCTGTGGCTAATCAGCATTTTAAATACCTAGTGAGGTAGATGCGGCTGTGTCACACTCAAGATATGGGATATGCATGGACTAAGCGAAGTTCTCCATTGCCTTCTTTCATGTGGAGTAGATGAAATAGCTACTTTTCATAAAATCAACCATTCAGGGTGTTCTCACAGCAAATAGAAATTCAAATCTGATTTAGCAGGCTGGATTGTGCTAACCGAGCCGCAGAAGGTTGTGACTCTTTGTTTGTGAATCGCTTCTCTTCTAAATGCTAAATTGCGCAACTTGTTGGTAGTATGAGAGCCTGGAGAGCAAGACCAAAAGTCTGAAGCAAGTCCTAACCCTTGAGATGCTTGTTACCATCTGCCACTGCAATGAGTACAGGACTACTGCAGAACAGGCTGCCTGGCATGTTTTGTAGTAGGAAAGGGCTTTCAGACAAGAAATGAGTGAAATTTAATCTACTCTGGAAAAATAAATTCCCGGTTCTTGAGCATGAAGTAGAAGCTTTGTTACGTACGCTGTCCACAGTGGGCAGTAAATTAAAATTTAATGGAGATTTTCCTGTGCATGTAACAGAAAAGAAAAAAGTAAAGTCAACCAAACCTAAGCAAGATTCAAATTGCCTGGGATTATAGAAACTGGAAAAAAAATAAAGACTGGTAAACCAAATGCCTTTAAATAACCAGAAAACATCATGAAAAACTTTCAGAATGGAAAGGAAATGTGGTTATTAATTCAGGAATCATTTTTCTTATACCGAAATAGATTTCAGACAATGGTTTAGACTAGAAATAGTTGACATAGGTTGTTCTGTATTCATTTCATTTTCATGTTGGTTTCTCCTAGATTTCAGTTGTACTTCTAGTTGTAAAGAGGTAAACACCCATACTAGAGGCTTGCACAGTGTTATGCCTTACAACAAAGACATTGTGAAAGAAATACATTTTTTTATATTTCTGACAGAATTCTCTGTGTACTCTTCTTTCATTGTTGCCATTTACTATATTCCATTTGTTTGGATTCAGTCATTTAGAGAAAAGTTGGGAGATTTTGCTTTTTTGGTTG
This sequence comes from Coloeus monedula, assembly GCF_965178545.1. Taxonomy (NCBI): domain Eukaryota; kingdom Metazoa; phylum Chordata; class Aves; order Passeriformes; family Corvidae; genus Coloeus; species Coloeus monedula. Next base: position 23,268,524 of record NC_138784.1, read on the forward strand.
GTCTTTTTTAAGGTTTAGTGATTTTAAAACAATGAAAACTAGTGAAGATATGCAGAATAAATATGATGCAACTTTAATTTTATGAAGATAATCTGACTTCGGGCTGATAGTACTTCTTTAAGTTTGTGGTCAATCTTGTATTTCTACTTACAGTAATAATTGATGACTTTTGATAATATGACATGCATAACTTAGAAAATACTTAATCTCATACACAGGATTTTTTTACATAAAGGAATCTTAACACCTATGCTATTTGCAGCAAAATTTTGGATAATTTACAGTACCATATAATTGCTTTGTATTAACATCTATCATTGTCTTTACAGAATCATCTGGGAAAGAAAAGCAGCACTGGACAAACTTTAAAATCATTTTAGATTTCACTGGCTAGGAGTGGGAAACTGACCCAGGCACTCTTAAGCCTAAATCAAGGTATGTCAAAGTCAGTGGAGCAGCTGCACAGATTTCAGTGCAATTCAAGCTGAACTATCCTTTATGTCCTAGTCTATATTCTGGGGAAACATACACACACACACACAGTTTTATGAGGTTCTGTTTTAATAATTGTTTCTATTGGCACCTCACTGCCAAGCAAACAGTGGATATAGTGTCTCTTTCTTATTACTGTGTTTCCTTTGTTACACTTGGCCATTTATTGCCCTGCAGTGTGAATGCTGAGACTATGAAAAGCCTTAACTGAATTGTAGATCTGTATAATTAATATCTGCCAGCCTTTCTAGAAATATTAAAGCACAGGATGTATTATCCCTCCAGTCTTAGCCTTACACATTTAGATTTTAATTCATCTAAGGACACTTTTCACTATCTGGTGAAAAAGAGGATATTCTGCCTAATCGCAAGAAGACTTTTTTTTCCATTAGCAGTATCTGTTTTATACATGGAAGGTTTAATTGTTTCCAGGACGGCTCCATTACCTCCTGAAAGTGTTACAATACAGGCCTCCCCAGAGCCAGGATGCTAATTAGAAAGAAAACTGACCATGCAGAAGTTTAAAGAGTGGTGTCTTTTTTTTAAGAGAGCAGGAAGGCTCATTCCCTCATTGACAGCATTGACAGTGTTTTTTCCAGAATGTAGGAATAACTGCCAGTTATGTGAACTCAGAGAATACCTGTGAGAAATGAATTATTCCCACTGTGGAACAGCCTCTTCAGACAACCACCAACAGTGAGCCTAATAATGATTATGTAAACAATGTTAAGATGTCCATTCAAGTTCTGTTCACTTCAAGGAATGTCCTTTATGACCAACACTGTGTGTCAGCTCCTATGTCCCTGACTCCGTGGGTTAGGCATGTTTGGAGGTTGCCTTATGAATGCTTGGATTGCTTCTTTAGGTACCCAGGTGTCAGTAGTAACACATCTGGCCTTTGTCACATTTACACTGGTTTGATGATAAAGCTGTTTTAAGTCTGACCAAAAAATAAATCTATACGGGACTAAAGACTTAAGTGTAAATACAAAATGTAAACAACATTAAAATAGATGGCTGAATAATAAAAACATAGATCCTGTAACAAGTTAAAGCATGATAACAAGACTTGTTAAAATAATTTGAAGTTTTGTATTGATGGTCATGCCTTTAGAATCTGTATGAAAAAGTGCCTGGATTAAAAACAGGTACTGTGGAAAAAGAAACGACCCCAAACTTATTTGTAAGGATCACTGCCTAATGCATCAAATAGGGAAGGTTTTGGCCAAAAATAAAAGACAATAATCATCAGTCTAATCCTAGAAGTTCCATATTTTTCCCAGTGAAGGTTGTGTTTTAAATATTTTCTAGGAGGATTTCCCTAGAAAGCCAAAGTGCATTATAGCTGCTACTTTCCAGTGAAGGGAGAGTAAAATAAACCCCAGATCCTGACTAGTGACTCAGGCTTACTTGCATTTTGGCCATTGCAACAGGAAGAATGTCCAATATGAAAGTTTTCTGGCAGTTTAACAAAATTGACAGAAGAAAGTGCACTTTCTTGTCCTTGTGAGACAAAATCACAATGGAAATGTATGCACATGCTTCTGAATATAAACAGGGAGCATAGTCTGAACAGCAAACATGAACTCGTTTAGTGGCCACAGGTGGTTGTGTATCTTAGAAATGTACTGTGAAAAAACAAAAATGTTCTTTTGCTGGGGATGAGGTATGACTGTGAGCTGCATCCTGCTCTCTGCCCAGGACTGTCAGTGCTAAAGAAAGTTTCTGTGTTCTTGCTGACATTTCAGAAGTTGTGAGCTATGATCTGGACTTGCTCCATTGGCAAAAGAATAGGACAGGTCACCCCATCTCAGCAGTGAAACTGTCAGTAACAAGGATAATCCTCCTCAGTCTCAACAGCAGTTACAGGGAAGTTGATGCTAAGGTCAGGCAACAAGGCAAGACCAATACCAGTGCCAATGAACCTGTCAACATTAAACACCTCTTTTTCAGAGTAGTACTTTAACACTTCAATATTCTGTAATTCAGACTGTATCTTGACATGGTAGGGGGTTTTCCATTGATTTGGGTGAAGCTAAAGCTGTCAGACATAGTAGAGGCCAAGCAGACAAGGCCAGGAAAAGGACAGACCTTCAGAGCCTGAAGGTGACATTGAAGGAATCCAGTCTCAGATGCAAAAAATGCCCAACAAATTCAGAAGACATTTTACACTCTGTATGTGTACTTGTATTTCTGAGCTTGGCAGCCCCACAGCTGCTAGCATTGCTGCTTCCTCTAAAATTGCAGTCTCTATCAGATTGTGTACTGAGGAAAGGAATAAGCTTTTACTTACACCATGGATGGTGTCAGAATTCACGGTTCCTGCATCACCTGAAAGAAATTACCAGACCAAGCAAAGTTTCCAGTGAAATCAGCACACATTTTAGTCAGTTAAGGGAAGAGTTAAACAACACTTTTCCAGCCAACATACAAGAGCTCAATGCTGGAATCAAAAAACTATCCTGGCACTGTGTCTTTTGCTCATTTTGAAAATATTTCCAGGTGTGCTACTTTATTGTTTGTATGTCAGCTTGACATTACAACAGTTCCAGTGAGAGGTTATAACTTGAGAGGTTTCTCCGGTACCAGACTTGATGCCAATGGCCTTTTGAAACTTTTGTCCACCTTCTTTCACTCAGCATAACCAGGTGCAAAATAGATGCAGCCAAGACAAGTGATCATCAGCAGGAGGAACTGTATTTCCTTACGTTCTCCCAAATCTAGGTGAGAAAGGAGCCTCTCCTTGGGAGACGCATTTATACCAAGTACAGTGATAGCTTTGCTAGGGCAATCACTCAGCTTCATTATTACCCCATTTTTATCAATTACCTCATTGAAAGGAAGGATTAGTGCAAGTCCTCTTTCAGCACTATAATCTGTGATAAGTTTGAGAGGTGTTGGGACATTTACTACTGGGTGATTGGCAGCTGGAGCCTCAGAACTAGTGATGGTTTATAAATCTTTTCAGAATTCTGCTAGGGAACAATGATACCAGTCTGGGAGCATTAAAAAAAAAAAAAAAAGAAAAGGATTTTACTTAACTGAGCCTTTAAAAATCTGTATGTGCTTAGTAGAGAGTTGATAAAAGGGAACAGCTGCATCCTTAAAGAATCTATACCCATAAAGTAAGCTCAGAGCTCTGCTTCTTTCTTGACTAACGCAGCAGCTAAGAAAGCTCACTCTCCTTGGAATCATTACCAGGCTTTACATCTGCTGATCCCTGACAGCAAATGATTTTTAAAAAATATTCTTTTCTCTTTACCACTGCAAGAGCAAAACTGAGTTTTTCTAAACTGGTTACCTCTCTCTAATCAAGCCCGGGTAGGGATGGATACTGGAATTAACAATGGTGAGTTTATTTCTTCAATAGGAGACAGAAAGAGAACAAAAGAGATTTGATGGGGTGTTGGGATACAAGATGAAAAGCAGGATTGTCTGGGTGAAGAAATCAGATGTTGCTAAGATAGGATACCTAAGAGTGCTGTGAAGTCGGCACCTGATCTTTTTGCATATCAAATAGAGTAAGGGTCTGGTAGAAATCATTCTGTCATCATGTAATTAATAATTGTGTTATAATCTGAAAAAGGGGTATCAAAATCTCTTTTCATGTGAGAACTTAGTTGTCATTTCCTAATTTTGTATACTTGAGTTTTCAACCACAGCAATGTTCTATTAATGTAGCTTTGATGGGAAAGGCTGGATATTACACAAGAGGAATGGAGAAGATAGAGTCTCAATAAAGATTTTGTTGTTTCAAGCCTTGTACTGACTGCATTGCTCACAAGTGCCTATATGAACAGGAAGCTTTTTTTCATAGTTTCTTTCTAATGATGGCATCTATGAAAAAAAACCCCAAAACCTACTAATAGGCACAAGTAAAAGTCAGATGCCAAGATATCATTGAAGGTCTCAGAATATTATGATAGTCCAAACTGTTCGTATTTGTTGTAGGCTACAGTTAGAATATAATTCTGCCATCAGATTTGGGGTTTGATCCCTGAAATAATACAACAGATATTCTCCCTTCTAAGCATTTTTAAAGAAACTAGGCCATTAATAAATGACATTTTTTGAAAAATATTTTGACAGCATTGCTGTAACAGGGCATTGGCAGAAAGACAATCCTATCCACCAGCATTCACATGGTAAAGGCTTAGATGCAAGTGACACCTGCGTGACAAATTGGATGCTATAAGATACAGCTGTTACTGCTTGACTTCCATCCATCTGCCCCATTACCTCAGTAGATCAGTTGCTATATGTGCTAGTAATCAGGTGCACACAGTGATTAATTTGATAATCTTTGTACTGTTGAGCAGATTTAGGCTCAGAACAAAGAAAGGTGTGGCCTACCTTTCCTGCAGTAACTGATAGCAGAATGTCCGTAACACACAATCACAGAACCATTTAGGCTGGAGAAACCTCTAAATAACTAACTTTAGGTGACAAAATGTGAAATCCAGCAGAGGAACAAGCAGAGAATACTGTCTTAAGACATTAGAAGGCTGATTTTAAAGAGGAATTAAACCAGCTGAATTAATATTATGTTCCAGTTGATTTTCTAGACCTGTGTTCCTTCTGCTAGGAGAGGAGGCAGCCTCTCGGAAAATACTAATTTTGAGTTTCCTCTGCTGCAAAGAGTAGCCTCAGAAGAAGGACATGCTTGAAGGTGTTTGTCACAAAATGTTTAGGTTGGCCAGAGAGCTTGAGACATCACAAATATGCCTCAGATATGCAGTGGAGTTTCAGCATAGTGTACATCTCTGATATAACTGATGCTTAACGTGCTACTTCAAAGGCATCCTTTGAAGAAAATTTCATTAGACCCAGTCTCCAGCTTGTGCACAGGGCAGCTGTGCTGTTCCACACCAAGTCTAGTGAGGAAATGACTCTTTCTATGCTAGAATCTCTACATATATTGCACTGATCAACCTTCCTTGAATGACAGGATTGTACAACAAAGTCAGTATCCCCACAACTCTGTACTTGCCGTTAATTTTGATGCAAACATGTTGATACTTTTCTCTTTTTTTTCCTCCCTTACATTTGTAAGCCCAGGGTCACCAGCCTTTCTCTGGAGACTGAAGAAGCTTGTCTCAAAACATTGTGTCGATTTGTTAGGGCTGCTCATTCTAGGGGTCTGAAAGCAATATGCTTTCCATTACGCGTGTGTCATTTCACCAGGGACAGAAATATATGGATGAAGTAGGAAGAGCAAATGCAGGAGGACAAGTAGTTAGTAGAAATTACTAAACTCCAATACTAAAAATATCCTGTCCCCACCAGTTTAAATTCACACCTACTCCTCTGAGTAGGTAAGAGAAAAAAAGAAAATTTCCATCTGTAGCTTTTGAAACTTCATTGGTCTCCTGATCACTGAGCACCAGATCTTCAGCTGGCAGTGCTGAAACTTTACCACATTTCTGAAGGATCCATTCTTCAACACCAGACTGCCAACTTGAGTGTCAGAATTCCAAATGACTCTCAGCAGTACTTCAGGGCAAAAAACAAGTGCCTGGGGATCTCACACGATATTGTCAGCCTGACAAGGCTAAGCTGGGTAGTAGAATAAAGCAGTTTGCAGTTGGGTAGAATGTACAATTCATTCCTTAGCCTCTTCCTGTAGCTACTCTGACTCTTCCCAGCTCTGCCTTTGGTAGTGCTGCTCAGACCTATTGCTTTCCTGAGACTTAGACACGAGTTCCTAATGCAGCAAATCAGCAGTACATTGGCTGTTTAAAACTGGGGGTTGACAGTCTCAAAGCAAACCAGACACCAGAAATAGCACTGCAGTGTAGACTTGGACTGGGCAGTGAGTAAAGAAGACTGAATCAAAGAGCTGCATCATGCATTTAGAAAGTTTAGGTGAAATGAACACCATGGTACACCAGGCTGGAATGTAGTTGGTGGAAATGTGGGCACAAAGGTCTTTTTGATTATTTAAGGCTGTTAATGAGAAAAATTACATAGCTTCTAATTGGTATGCATGTTAAAAGCTGTGCCCCAAACAAATGGAAATCAGAATTCTGAACAGGCTGTATAAAATAAGTCCCAATGAAGAGAACTCAGAGGAGAGGAACTTGCAAGTGAATTTTACCAGTCACTGCAAATGATCTCAAATAGATTCTTTATACTTAAATACTTTTGTGATGTCAAGCTGCAAGAGCTCAGAAATTTTCCAGAGCTTGTTGCAAATGCTGTGACTCGGCAGAGGTCTGACTCTTTGGGACAAGACCAAAGATCCCATCTCTAGCCTCAGTGAGTCACCAAAGGCTATGGGTGCTGAGACCTAAACTCTGGAAAAGCTATACAGATATGCTGAGCACTGCATATTGTCGGTTTTCACAGGGAAATCAAGAAGGCTTTTAAAGGATTATGTAAACCTTTGCAGCAGAGCAGCACCATGTGTGGCCCAGGTGAGGTATACCAGGGCCATGGAAAACCAGCTGTGATTGCAGCTATCACCACTGAGAGAACAGTCAGGATGAACAGAATTAAACAGTCTGAAACAATTATCACATAAGAAATTGTTCCAGAGGGAATCAAAGGGTGCAGTAGTAAAAAAGAACTAGTTAGGTGGAATCTACTACTGCTATTATGAAAACACTGATTTGGGAAATAAATTCTTAGGTAGTAACCTGTATATGATACAGAGGTAATTTTCCTGTTGACACATTTTCTTCAGAGGGGAAGTTTTGTACTTCTCTGCTTATAGGAATCCCTTTCCTAAATTTCTCATCTATTCATATATTTCCAGATTCCCTTGACTTTTTTAAAAGCAGTTATTCATGGCTGCAAGTGCAAACATCTGGGCAGTGGGAGGGAGTAAAAGGTAGCCAGAATAAAGAACAATTGTGTCAAGCACAGACAAATCACTGAAGAACTTTGCTGCTTATTGCTTGATTTTTTTTTTTTTTTTTTTTTTTTTTTTTTTTTTTCCTTTTATGGCTTGCGTTGGTGGGATTTAGTCTAAAAGCTAACTCATTGTTAATGCTGGTTCTCATCTGGGAATAGACACATTTAAATGCTCATACTGTTGTAGGCACTGAAATTTAGCAAGCCTTTTTTTAACACTGCTATTCTATAAAAAACATAGGGAATGCCCATAAGAGGATTTTTTCCTTTAGCAAAATGACACAACCTGATTGAAACATTACATAATCTTAATATGCCTTTGGTATCTTTGGTATCTAACACAGAACTCAACCCCTAAGGTGCTGGTAATAACAGCATGCTGGAAAATGTAAAACTGCCAGTCTGGTAACTTTTTCATTGTTTGCCCAGAACTGATGGCAATTGCTACATGAGAAGAAACACATGAGAGGAAAAGAAGGATGGCTGCCAACAGTAAAAGTCACTGTTGCTCTTTCCTCTACGACTGTGACAAGAAGCCAATGCTCCAGCCATAAGCAGGGACAGGTTGGTGGAGGATTAAGGAGCAGTGACAGATACCTGGACTCTGGAGGAGGTTGAGAATATCTGAGCAAGAAGATGTTCCTTGAATGCAGATCTCCAAAATGGATTGAAAATAAGTATTAAGAACACATGAAGGGGGCGGGGGGGGGGGGGGGGGGGAAGGAAGGGGTGGAGAGAGGAATATATCAGGAAGAAGAAATTGCAGCATGGTAAAAGAAAATGTGGAGGTGAACAATGGAGCCAGAGACCTATGAAAAAATAAATGCAAAGAATGAAGGAAGAATGTTCTTTGATGTTTCAGAGAACTGAAGGAAGTAATTAGGATGAAATCTAGGGGAAAATCACAGAATAAACATGGAAGGCTACAAAGATCATTGCAGCTCACAGCTTTCCCAGTGTGCTGAATGACTAACTCAACAATCTCATCCAACTTGTGAAATATTCAAAATACTATTAGTTAATTTTGTAACCTCCTCCCTGGAAATGCAGTACACTTTTTATACCACTAAAGGTGTGTCTCACAAGCGGAAGTAGTGATTCATTTGACAAGTTATTAACTATTGAGCCCAACTGTCCCATCAGTAACCAACTTGAATAGGAAGACCAGTAAATGTGATGACAGCGGAACATTAGTGAGTAAAATAGTGATCATTCTGTAGAGGTTAAATGGGAATGGCAAAACAGCTATGCTGGCTCTTGCCCACTCTGAGCTTGTGCAGTAAGTGTAGTCAGTCAGTCTCCAAATGTTACATACAAGAGTGAAGTCAAGATAAAAGATCTGAGCCTATCCCTGATCTGATTGCTTATGAAAAGGAGAGGACATTTTATGTATATTGTCTCTGAGTATAAGTGAACTCAGAATGTAAGCAGGGACTGATATATTTGATTTATAAACACAGTATAGAAAACAATCCCCAATTTCTTAGAGCTCTTGGTGTCTTGCAAGGACTCCTATCCCTTTTAGTATCCAGTATGAATTATATTCAAAGTAAATTCCTCTGTTAAATGTCAGCAAATCCAATAAATGAATTAACATCTTATCTAAGCAGATTGTTCCAAGTGATTTTACAATGGTTAGTACATTTTATATGCAGCAAAGGTCTTTAGCAATATCTGTTTTTCCTGGTTTCCTGTTAATTTGGCAAGGACTGACACACCAGGCTTCATCACAGACCAAGACTGTGTCAGGCAGGATGAACTCCTGATGAACATTGACCACTGAGACTAATAATACCTAGTTATGCCAAATGTTTCTCCTGTGTGGGCACTCAAAAGTCTCCTCAAAGCAGACAATGAGAATATTTGCAGCAGCTTTTGTCTCCTTGTAAACTGATGAAGCCCCCACCAAAATGCAAATAAAAATGCTGCTTTAGACATACCACCAAGGTCTCATCCTTTCTGCTTCCAGCTTTAACAGAAAGATTGTTTGAAAAAAAAACCCTAACCACATCAATGACCAAAACAACCAACTCACCTAAACAAACTAACTTAGGATAAGAACTCAGGCTCAGCTGTTGTGGGCTGGAATTCCTTTTCTCAGAACTTTATCCCAAATATTCAAAGTCTAACAGTCCATGTCTGCCTCCAGCAGGCAGCAGGAGATTCTGGCAGATTTAGTTATTCTATGAGTCTGGGGCAGCAAGAGGTTCCTGCTCATTTGTCAAGTACAATTTGAGGTACAAGTAAGATTTTTGTGTTATGAGGATTTCACAGCCCCTTTTTGCAGAATGCATTGCAGATGAAATATTTGAGTTAGCAAAAGAATAATGCAGAGCTTGCAATGGAAAATTAGACCAGATAAAACTGTAGAGAGAGCATTTTTAAGAGAAAGATAAGTAAATGTCACATTAGGGTTAGAGTCCTCAGGAAGTTAGAAGTGAAATTCTGTGGCTTCAAGGGTCTTTGGAAAATGGCAGCTTTATTCCTTGGAGGATGCGGTAACGAACCGGCTGGTAGGGAGGGGTGATGCTAGATGCTGCAACATTTGCATTGAGGTAGGAGAGAAGCAGGTGAAGTTAAAGGGAATTTGCTTCAGTCTAATAGGCAGCTAAAGGAAAATTACTTTAGAGAATAAAAGCTTAAGAAGAAAAAAATACAGTGGCCCAGCATACTGGAAACTGGAGATGAATGTAGAGCTCTATTTTCTCCCAAAGACAGACACAATTTTCTCTTATTGACAATTTTATTGTTGTTGCCCATCTCCAAGACACAGGAGGATCATGGCTCTGGAATCTCACAAAGTTACAACCAGACAACCATTTCCCCAGAAAGTGACAGAGAAGAAAGTTTTATAGCACTGGTGAGGGGGTTTCTGAAAGAAAAAAAAAAACTGCCTTGAAGATGTTGTACACAATCATGTAAAGTTTCAAGCTGGAATTGACATAAATCTCACATGGAGAAAGAAGGATGACAGAGCTGCTGTGGGACTTGCAGCCAGCAGTAGACCACCCCATGAAGACTGTTTTTCACTTACACATTAACTTCACAATATGCCGTTTTCATTCCTGTTGATGTTGATGCATGCTTTGGTTTCTAGCAGCTGCCTATGCACAGTACAGATTGTGGTAGAGGAATAATGAATCAGACAATACTTTCTCATGAGACTAAGCTAAGCAAGATGCCTGTCTGGTGGCAGCCAGCTTCTTTACTAATAAAAAATTCAAACCATTACATCTCCTTCACTCTAGGGCTGGCTCCAACAACCAGTCAGCCTCTTCCTTACAGAAAGATGACAGTTAGACCAATTTTAAAGCATACAAATCTCCTCATCTTGTCTGCATCTTTCCCAAAAGAAGCAGAACTGAGCTTAAAAAAACCAAAACAATATAACCTAAACCCATAGTTTTAAGAGGAACTTGTCCCCAGGCAGGTACCTGATAAAGCAGTGTTTTAAACCACTTCTTCCTGGCATTCTTTTCACCTATTACTCTTGACGTGTAAATCAGCTCTCAGGAGCACTGTAATCCCCTAAACAACAATATCAAGTCCTGACCCATCTATCTGACAAACACAACTGAAGGGACAGCTGAGAACATGCTTGGTTGAGGTAGAAGCAGCAATACTGAAAGCATTCATTGCCTTAGCAACTAGGACAACCTCTTCTTTAATTAGCACATCATGGTCTGAACTTTGCTAATAGAACCTGCCTACACTGCATGCTAACTATAGGTTAGGTAATCTCGCGCTTGCCAACACAGGCAGCCTACCACGCTTCTGCTTCCTGACATTCTCCACATGAGCACTCTGTTCTCAGGTCCCACATCTGCAGGCAGGCTGTGGGTGGTGTTAATGAATGATACATCCTTGTGGTTTCTCACCCTGGACTCATGATCTCCTATCCCATCACATACTTGTCTGGGCTGGCAGGCACAGGGTGCTGTGGAACAGCTTCTGTGTGCTCTTGTAGGATTTAGGAGGTTAATGTCTATGACAAAGGAATTATTTCCCGGCATTAGCTTAGCAGATATGGTAGAGAAATAAGAGAGCTACCTCACTGCCCAAGCAACCCTCCTTGGCCTGTCCTCCCTGTTTACTCTCCCTGCCACCCTCTTCCAGAGCTTCTTCACCAGTGGCATTTCTGATGACTACATGAAATCACTAAGATCCAATGGCACCAGCAATTGCAGAATACACTCTTCTAGAAGGTGTGCCACATAGGTTTGTAGCGCAGTTATTCTCTGTTCCTGCCCCAAAATTGCAGGGGAAAAAACTTATTAAAAACCCGATTAAGAAAAATCAGATATCTGGATGAAAACAAGCTTTGAGGGAAAAAAATCCGTAGGGTTTACAAAATCATTGTCTTAGCTCTAACTACAGCTCATTGAAATTTATATCAGCATAGCAATAGCACTAAGTTTAGAGCAGAAAGTAAAATTGGTCTGAGGTAACACTGCTCGAATATTCTGGGCTGAATTCTGTACTGCCCCTGGTATTGGAGATGTAGGGTCCAAAGCTAGCATGGGTATGTCTATAGGAAATTCTACCAATTCAGTGGAACAATTCGTGCTCTTAGACATCATGTCTCTCTAAGTGGGAGAAATAGGGCATTGAAAAGAGGAGAAAACTAAATTTTGATTGTTTTAAAAGCTTTATTTAATAGCACTATGAACTAAGGCAGCAAACTCTTACATTTTTTCTCCTGTTATATTGAATTAAGCCCGGGAATTAAGGAAAGAACACAAGATCACATGCTGGGTTTGGAATGCCTGCTCAGCAAAACAGTGAATGACACTGTGACTACTTGTGGGATCACTTTCAGGGTGCTTTCACCTATGGTTTCTGTAGACCTGCATGACAATTCCTAATTACAATATTTACATGTTAGAAATGCTGAAGGAGAGGGTTTCACAATGAACTGGGGATGATTTCTGTAGATATTTGTTTAGGGTTTGGTGGGGTTTGTTTTGTTTGTTTTTAGTGTTGAACAAGATGAGCAGAAAGAGAAAGCTGCTGCTGTCCTACAAGAGTAGAGATATCTATTCAAGATAGCAGCTACTCCTTGTAAATGTACAATCTTGGAAGCAAGAAATTGCAACTCAAAATCTCGGAGTAAATTCTCCGAGTGCACATGCATACCATACAGTATCAAGCACACATAAAAATACCAAGCTTATGTTCTCAAATGTGGCTAATACTTAGAGTACTGGCAACAAGATGCTTCTCTTCTGTTCTTGAAAATGTCAGATTTTAACAAATCATTGCCCCAACAGAACCAGAGATTCAGAGAAGTACTGTGATCAAAGACACACACCATGCTTCTGAGGAGGAATTCAGGAAATGCAAGTTCAGCTGGTATAAAGAGCTATCACCTCTTTGCTCTGGTTATGTGCATCTTTAAATTAGCCATTAGATGATTCTGCCACTTCACTGAACTTTCTGCATTGAAGATATTTATTCTTCCTTGTCCAGGAGGAATGGCTTTATTGGTAGTTATGGAAATAAAAGAGATAATAAAGCTCCCATGCAAATCTTATGTTTTGTGTATTTTCTTATTTGACTATAAAAGTGATATTCCCAAAGGTGTGGAGTCAGGGATGTTTTAAAACTGCTGATGAGCATCACCCGTTGCTATCTTAATTAAATACTAGTGATTTACCCATTACAAAAGACTTTGTTCCATTACAAAATCCTTTTCTAGTGTATGGAGGCATAAAAAATAAGTGCAATATCAACTGCATCTTCTATAGAATAGAAATAGTGAAGTTGACTTCCTCCCGTGAAGTATTTTGAGATCTACTCATGAAATGTGCAGTAGGGGCAGGTGATTTCATTGTTACTCTAAAAGCCTCTTGCTCTTCTCTGCACTGGCAGATACTCTCTCAAGCAATTAAGATATGGGATGCTATCAATTCAGAGTATTCTTTCCTTTAGCTGAAATAGTGATACCTTGGAAATCACATAATAAAATTGCTTTCCAAATGAAATCTGACATACTTGAGCACTGCCATTTGTTTTTATGCACTGATCCCTCCACCTATGGAGAGATCTTGCTGACAGTTCCTGCTGCACTCCTGCCCCAGGATAGTGATGATGATACTGCATTAAACATCTCCTTGGAAGCCAGCAAGCCTTTATTGCTTCTGTAAACATCTCTGGCAAGCAGAGCATCCTCTTTTCTTCCTGTGCAATGGAACCATGGGGAAGCAAGAATGAAAGCGAGAATCCCTTGGTACATTAAAACCTGGAATTTCAGCAATATTTTACCTTCCGGGATTATTTGCTTCTGGAACAGGAGAGCCTTCCCACGTGGTGATGACTGGTGGGACAGTAGAAGAAAGGCAACAGATATTTGCTGTGATGTTTTTCTTTTCACTGTGTCAGTTGTGGAAAGATAGGCAGGAGAGGGTTTTCAGAGCTCACCTTATTCTCCATGTCTCTCTTATATTTTCAGAAAAATCTGCAAGGTGTTGGCATCCCAGGCCTGGGGAATTTTGGGTCACTAATGCCCACATTAGGGTGCTCGAGAAGATTCAGAAGAGAATTTTATTGTGTTTGTTTGCCAGAGCACGCAGGGGGAAAAAAAGGCAAAACCAGAAAGGGGTTTTGATTAAAAGTGTTTTTAAAACTGTAAACTTAAGCATGAGAACTCCTGTCAGCAATTTTCTTTTGCACATAAAGAATGGGCTAAACCAGGGAACTTCCAGTAAGTTTCCTGGATAGTGGGCAGATCACATGTGTATTAAAGGTTTTCCTTTACCTCAGAGAGCTGGAGCCTGATTTCCTGGAGAAAGACCACTCTGCATTCAATTCTGATTTACCATCAAAATAAACCATACTGTAATGACAATGTGTAGTATGGGGAAAAACTGGTGAGAAATGCTAAATTACTCATGTCAGTGCTGTAATTTGTTGACATGTTTAAAACTCATCCCTGAAATGGATTCCTTGGAGTGAAGAACTAGCTGTACAATGACAACAGCTCTTTCCAGAAGCCTTGTTTGCCAAAATGGAAACTGAAGTCTCCAAAATCTTGTTTTACATTCACCTGCAACAGAGTGTGAGCAGGAGTACCTCTGTTCCACACAGTCAGGGCACACACGTTTGGCCAGTCAGGGGGACTGTTTGGTTCAGCATTCTTAATCACTTTATGATTGGATTCTTTCTTGGGCCACTTTGTGTGCATTAATCAACAAAGTCCAGATCAAGAGAGGTCAAAGCAAAGCCTCCCCAAATTTGCCACTGCCCTTTCCACAATTGAGATCACTCCTTTAAACTTTAGACTAACATTTTTCTTTATGGCATCAGTGGACTAGGGTAACATTTCCTTCAAATGAAATGTATTTCGATAAGACTGACAGAGGGCCCCTATAGCCTTGCTTGCCTGTGAGAGCAGGGCAAGAGAAAATGCCAAGGGCAAGTCTTGCTCAGACCTGCAGTGTTGCTCCCTTTAGATCCAGTATGTTTCTTTTTTTATTCTTCCCTTCAGCAATGAATTGAGCTCCTGTAGCGGAGGAAGGATTGTTGACCTATACACTCATAGTGGAAAGGTTACTTCAATCAGAGGGGAAAAAAATCAAAAACAAGAGGAAATGCTCCCCAGATTGTGTGTGTGCATCTGGAAAAGAAAGCTCTTCTACTCATAAACAGAGGTGTCCGAAGAGAGCTCCTTTAAGGTACTTCCAGCAATCATTCTAGATGACATTTCTTATTGTTTTTAGTATTAACATAAGCACAATTCAGAACTCCACTCCTAAATCGGAATCCCATTTTGTTAGCAATTGTACAAATAATTTTACACTTTCCCTTAGTGGGAGATCTTACAGCTTTCAGGAGAGTATACAGAGCAATTATCAGCCCAAAAAATTGTTTCTAGTTTACAAAGAGGATCAATAAATAAACGTATTCCTTGATGGGACACAGAATAAGAAATTATTAACCCCTTATCAAAGGATTTGTTTAGGTTCTTTTTTTTTTTTTCTTTTTTTTTTTTTTAATTTATGCAGAAGGTCCCTCCCTGTTATCTCCAAAAATGCCAGTGAAAATGCCATGTGAGGATGAGGAATTGATCTTAATTCCTCAGTATGCATATGCACTGTCCTTCTGGCTCCAGGCAGAGCTCAGCTGGGAAGAGTCACAGGGAAAGCACAGGTCCCTGGTAATTACTTCTGTGGATGGGGACGAATATAATAAAAGCAGGCCATTAATGGACTTCAGTAGTGTCCATGGTCAAAGTACATGAACCTCGTATCAGCCAGAGGTTGGGAGGGCTAAAGCAATTTCGCCAGCTGTGTGATCTTTCTGTGACTGGAGCAAGAGGCTCATGGGTGGGAGCTTGGCTGTGAGAGCACAGCTTCCCTTGCAGAGCCCTCATGTACACAGGTGTACACAAAAGCTTGATGTTCTTCCAAGAGCAAGGACAGGGGAAGCTGTTAGTGTGAGCCCTCTGATTCAAGCACAGGTATCTTAGGACATGACAAAGTAACAAGCTGCATGAAATCAGTGTTTTTCAATGTTTCTAAAGGGTGCAGAGGACCTGTGTGTATTTCTGTGGGGTGTTAGACAAAAGACAAAACAATAAAATGAAGTTTTTTAGTTGGTTCTTAAAATAACTAAGGCTATAATATTTCCTACCAACCTGACAGCTTATATCTGACTTGTTGTCCTTTGAGACAGCCAGCCACAGCACTATTTTTTAAATTCCAGCAAGAAATTCAAAGCTGTTCAAGGAGTCCTCAAGCCATAATAGAATACTCAGGTTTTCTGGATATAACTTTGTGCACAAGACTGTGTGTATAATTAGTCATGCACAATCACCTGTATTTATTGGAATCTGAATTTTCCAAGACAAATGCAGCCTCCTGCTTACAACATTTCTTTTCCTCAGAGACTGCACAGTGATTGCTTTTCACATAATAAAGGTAATTTATTTCCTTGTTGCATCACTTTGAAAATGTGACTGCTTCTGGAATGCTACTGAGCCAAATGGTTTAGGTATCCGGCCAAGAGTAAGTCTGTGAAGTTGGAGCGAGTAAGAGTTCGGTTCAGTGCCAGTTCCCCAAATTGCTACATTGTACCAGTTCCCCTAAGGCTTTCTCTTTACAGGGCAACACCTCTTCCTTTGACCTTGGACCTTTTAGTTGTATATCCTTTTGTTAGTGCTTTGTAAGGTGCTAAAGGGATGCTGGCACATTTCACCTGCGATTTTGCAGCAGGCCATGATGCAGCCTTTTACTCAAAATCAGCCTGTGGGGGCACAGAGGTAAGCAAAGTTTGCAATCTCTATAGTGAATAGAGCTGTACCTTGAAATCTCCATCCACAGATAAGAGTGAAAACTTGACTAGACAAGGCTTTAATGAACTTGGTGGAAACTTGAGGTCAGTTTAAAGCTCAGTTTAAAGACTTGAAGTCCAGCTGAGACTCCTTCCCATCTAAAGTGTTCCCTGGTTTTTCACAAAAGCCAGGCATGACAAGGAGTATGATGCGAAGTGGAATTAAAATCAGACTGCCTTGATTCATTAGAGCTGGTGTAGAGGTGACCAGGTCACCAACAAAAGTCATCCCAGCTCACTCACACAAATGTTTGGTGAAAGGTGGAGTGTTATGGAGCAAAGCCACTATCTGTGAGCACTGATCTCAGCTCTGGAGTAAACAGCAGTCACCTACATTCAGGCAAACAAAAGCGTCTCCATCCTGTAGAATTCCTCAGTCCTACCTCAGGAGTAGGTAGTTGCCTGCTCATGATAGACTCTAAATGTACATAAGAAAGGCTTGTCTTTGTGAAAGAAGTCTTTTGACTGTAGGTCTTGTCTTACTTTCCAAAATCAGTATTTCTGTCCCACCAAACTGCCTTTGTAACTGTATTTAGGGCTTCTGTCAGAAAAGCCAGCAGCAGCAAGACTTCCTCATTTCTAAGTAACATAGCTAAGCTAGAAACTCCAAAAGTGGCTCTGATTCTTGTTACTTGTTGGAGAACCATCATGGGGGTGCTCTAACTTGAGGAAATTAGAGCAGCTCCCAGAAACTCTGCTTCAGTTTCAACAGGAGTCCAGAGTGGTATAGAAACGATGGGTATGATTCACTTCTCCAGATTCATCTTGTCTTAGTGTAGGTGTCTAAAATAGGTCAAATGAATCACAGCCTGAAATTCCTGCTTAAAAGACAGTCTACTTGCCTTGCTCAAACATACGTCTCCATTCCAAATGATTCTCACCAGACAGTTCTGACACTCGACCCACAATAGAAGCAGTACATATTTGTGTAGCTATATTGATGTATCAGGTAATCAATTAATTGAAGTTAGATATTTCAATGCCTTTGAAATAATTACCTTTTTTTTTCTGAACATTACCCAAATGGTAATTTCATAATTTCTGGTTTCCAGAATGAAGGTGGGAATGTTAGGCTTACCCAACAAATGGTGAGTATTTCTGTAGAGAGCTCCAAACATCAGTCACTTACAGGTTAACAAAGTCTTCTCCATCTTCTAGATCACAAAAGGTCTTTTCCACCTTTAGATTCACCATGACAGGAGAGGCATTCTTTATGTCCAGGAAAAGACAGCTAAGAATATGAAAGGAAGGACTATCCGTCAATCACCTAAATCTAGTAAATTCTTTCACTAATAGGGTAACAGGCTCTCTCTTATGAGAGAAGAGATTAGTTTAGTTTCTTCAAGAGAAATAGCAGTTAACTTTTCACAGTGTTCAAAAGTCCGATGCTTCATATTAATGTAATTCATGGGTCTGCCCCAACAAATTGAATCACACTGCACTGGTGTCTCATTCTACCTCATTATTCTGGCTTATTTATAGAGAACATAGTCTTTTCTAGCATTCTTTTAAAGCCAGAGAATAACAGCCAACACACACATGCAGAGTCCATCTCCCTTGAAAGAAAATAACATTAGCACTTGCAAGCAAGTTTTTACTCCTTGCATGGACGATCAGTAGTTGACAAAAATCATAGATATAACATTGATCCCAACATACGCCTGCTCTTGCCCATAAGTTTTTGTGCTGTTCCCTCAGCACTCTGAAACACATCTACATAGGAACCAGAAAAATCTGTGCATTCTGCTGAGCAGTCTATCAGAACAGAATTCTCTACCTGGAATTCCATTCTGGATGCTTCAGTTATCCAACTAGGAAGCAATCCAGAGTCAGGTGGGTGAAACATGCATGTGCACACACACACACACACATACACACACACATATATATATATGCATAATGGATATATCGAAAGATTCAGATGAGAGAAAATAATGCCATAAATCAGGGATGCAAATGATCATATCTCCCTAATTTAATAATTTCTGTAGGAGAAGATAAAGACCAAGATTCTTAATGATTATCAGTCTTTCACCATTTCTAAGCACCCACCACAAAGATTCTCTAAGTTCTGAATAATTCACTCCCTGACAAGATCCCTTTAAGGTATTTCAAACAAAAGCAACCAAAAAAAAAATCACAGTATATCCTGTATGACTATTCATTAATTCATTTATTTTTGCCACAAGCTTGTAATTTTCACTATTGAACACCTGGATAAGTACCAAGAAACCACTATTCACCGGCCAAATGTGTCCCCGTTAAACAGAGTTTATGCTTATACTGTCTGAGTTAAGTAACAGTTATTCATTATCCTCAGGCTAAATTGTTTCACTGGCAGATGTCTCATTAAAACAGCTGTTCTGAGCAACTGCAACCATACAAACCGGGGGATTTTCTATTGTCATTATTGTTGTTGTTATTATTAACAATAAGCATTTACATAAACACTTCAGATGTGTGCAACTCACAATTACTCTCTAGGAGTTCCTTACTGTGGAAGTTTGGTGATTCAAAGACCGTTTGTCACAATGGAAGCAATTGCTAATTGGGGATAAAGCAATACAGCATATGTTTTTTGCTATTACTGTTATCCGGGAGCAAGTGTTTGACCTTATCTCCTGCTGCTTTGGAACTTTTCCTCCACAACCTGAAAAAAAGCAAAATCAAAAAGACAGCAGCATTCTCAGCAGCTAGAACTGGGCTAGAGAGCTTTCTCGTCTTTCCTCTTCTCTTTCTCCACTTACATCCCCTCTCTCTTTGGCTTTTGGACTTCTCTGTGCATTTGTTTCCCCCAAGAGCCCTGTAAACTCCTCTCCCACCAGCACAATGTGCTGCACTGTCCTTCCTCCTCCCTACTGGAGGAATCTCCATGCTGGGAAAGGCAGGAAAACCAGGTTTCCAGCCCTCTGCTTTCCTGTCCTCCTGCCTGGAGTGCTTCTTGGCCTCTCCTGCCCTGCAGGGAGTTCACCCAGGTCCTCCTCAAGGGCAATGTTTGCACAACAGAGCTAGCCACATAAACATCTCAAACATTTAGCAGCCAAGCTCTAACAAGTCTGTAATGAGCACAAATTAAATGTCTCAAATGCTTAACCTTGCAAAATAAAAGCAGTTTTCCACAGCAACCATAGAGGGGGGAAAGGCCGCCTCTACCGGGTACTGTGTCCATCCTCCAGAGAATGGGGCCACTAGAGTTTTGACAATAAAGATTTACCTACTTGCTGTCATGGCAAAATAGTGGTTTCAGCCCTTAGTCTCATTTCAGGGAGGTTTTCAATCATTTTTGCCAAAGTTTAAAAAAATGCTTATGCTTGTTCTGAAATCAAAATCCCACTCAGGAAACATCGGTGCAGTTGAAGTGAGTAAAGCTGAAAATAAAGACTTACAAAGGGAAGTGTCAGGAAACCCGTGTAAGTGACGTTTCTAAAGGTGCTTGAAAAAGATCAGTAATTGGGAAAGAAACAAGAATGTGAACCTGTGCTTCCAATCTCCCTAGTAGATTAGAAAGTGCTTAAGCAGCTCAGATGCTCTGTGACAGGTTAGCAGCCCAGTAGCACGAGGAGCAGGACACCAACAGATTATTCCAGAACAACTGTGCAATTGTCCAGGCAGCCCTGGCAAGGTAACAGAATGGGTCCAGGGGGGTGTGTACTGTGGGGTGACTGAGTTTGAGTCAGGATAGAAACACAGGAGCTGGATAATCCAACACGGCCTCCTGGGCTACACAGGGGAGGAGTGGGTTGGCAACGAGAGACAACCTGCAGGGAGGCTCAGCACGCCAGAGAGGAGCAGAGCTGTCCTTCTCTGTGTCACTGGCAGCTCAGTCCCAAATGCCAGCATCTCTGCTTGGCCAGAGAGGCAGATGGGGGAGGCATTGCCTGGGATCCGGGAGGCTGAGTGTGGCAGAAGCATTGCCACCTCACCTGTGATGAACTGACAGGGTAACGAACACAGCTCCCCTTGCAGATGTTTTTTTTCATCTGTTGAATTAAGCTTGTTAGACAAACCCTGGAGAGGTTTTCATTTTTTATTTTTTTTTCTTTTACATAATCTGTGAAAGTTAAAAGCTTGTGTTCTTCCACATAGTCACACATTTGTCTTGTTACTGTTTCATAAACGCATATTTTGATTGCCTGAAATCACCAGTAGTTCCAAGGAACTCCTGAAAGACAGTAATCAAGACCATTAGCAAGGTCCCATGTAGAGTGTTAAATACCAGTTTGGGTAAATTTAACTGTGTGACAATAAATAGAATAGATAGAATCACCATGTTGGTAATCTGGTCAGGGCAGGCAGAGGTATCCAAAGTTTATGTTGCCCAAATTACGTATGAGTCAATCAGTTCTGCTCTTTTGTTTTTAATGATGTTGAGTGGGAGATACTTCAAGTCCCATAATGCTTTTTTAAATTTCAGATTTTTTCCTAACCCAGGCAAAAATAAAGAAATCAGTCTCTTAAAAATGTTTGTAGTGAGAAACCCTCCTCAGACACAAAAATAAGTTCAGGAGAAATATTTCATTTCAATAATTTTAAAATCTTTTGATTTGATTTTGACTGCCTATCGCTAATGTATCCCCGATATTTTGACCCTTCTCCTTCACTGAGAATCTCATAAATCTCTTTTTAACTTGCTCCTTTTGTTTCAAAAAGAAAAAAAATCTGAAAATTATCAGTTCAATATATTTAATAGTAACACCCTCACCCCTCATTAAATCCATTAAGAATTTGCATTCTTAAAATCGGACAGGGAGCCCTGGAGTCAGATACCATCTCCTTTGTCAGGAACTGTGAACCTTATCTACATCCATGGTGAGCTAGATGTGGCTGACAAGATCTAAAGAAGCTTTTAAGATAATAATTCCTCAGATAGCTTGGAATCTGGGTGAGAGCCAGTGGGAGTCTGGCATGCAGTCTGATAAACTTCGCTAGCAATATAGTGGCTTTTCAAGCTTTGATGAACCTTGTGTTAGAGTATCTCTAAGAGATGGCATCTTCATCTTTACACACAGATTTCCTCCAGAAAATCAGTGCCCATAGCACAATGAGCATGTAGCAGTTGCTTGTGCACAATCCTAATTATTTCTCATTTTACTGAGTTATTTAATTTTTGTCCAGAGGATACTGTGGTTATTTTGCAGAAGCATGATTTCACTGGAAGATAGAGAGACTGGGGGGAGGGGAGAACCTGTCATGAAGAGCATGGCACAAGTGATGCCCCTCTGACTATTGAGAGCAGGAGGTGCCCATCAAGGTGCTGTAAAGCATTTTCTTGAATCTTCTGATGACTAAAAATTTCCAAATCCATTCCCAGCTCTTTACTTAAAGAAATGAAAGATAAGTTTAACTTTTGTGTTTAGGGTGTTCCAAAACTGAGGCATCATGACTCATGATGAATCATGAGTACACTGGATCTCAAAAGTTTCTTCATCTTTTTCACTGACTGAAAAGGAAAAAGCTTTTTAGGAAGAAGTGGGCTTCAGGAGCTGTCATGTGGTATGTAAAAGCACACCAGGAGGGCAGAAGGCAATATTCCAAAGCTTAGGAGATTTTTGTCCTTGCGAATCAAGAGGGTCACATAGAACTTAAATTCTTGGATAAACATTTTTCTTATGTTCTTCATCACTGAGGAGTAAAAATAGACAAAATGAGAACTTCTGCCCTTGCCAGAGAGGGTCAGACAACTCTGGCACAGTTCAGCAGAGAAACACATACATACTTGTGTATTCTTTTAGACCAGCTCAGCAAATAGCCTAATTTGTGCCTACTTTTTGCAATTATTTTCTGGTAAGAAAAAAAATCTTCCACAGTCTTTCTGTAAATAATTCATGAGAGTATTTATCTTAAACTCCTTGTCCCTTGGCCCCATAACTACTTGCTCTTTAAACAGTTCCTGTGGTTTGTGTACATGTAACTGACTGTGCCTCAATCGCCTATGACAATATAATACAGGTAATTTTCTTTGGCTGCATTACTCTGTCATTACTTTGGCTCTCTGCTTAGTATGTCACAATAATGAATGCATAACAATGCCTGGTAACTTTTCCCCTGCTTGTCTCCAAGTTATTTAAAGTGAAGGGGGGAGGGGGTGCAGAGGCTGGCATCTAATTAATAATTCGTTCATTTCAGCTTTGTAATGAGAAAGAGAAAGGAAAAATATGAGGATGACTGTTTATTACTTAAGCCAATAGAATGTCAACCCGTGATTGTGGCTGGCAGTGTGACTCTCTGAGGCTATTTCTTTGTGGGTATGTAAAAAACTGCAAAGAAAATGAAGTGTAAAAAAACCAGACAAGCAGCAGGAGGAAAACATTTCATCTTGTACACAACTAAATGGGAGAAGAGACAAGCAGGCAACAGATGACAGATGAATGGGCCTATGATGGACTGCATTTTTTGTGTCAAAACAGAGCCAACTGTCTAACAGTAATTCAGATGGTAGGAGAGCCACCACACAGCATGATTTCCAGTTCAGCTGGCACTTTGGGGTCTAATTATGTACATGGTAAATATTCTGCAACGACAATATCCTGGCTTCAAATATGGGCACCCAAAGCCAAGGCTTCTTTCTAGCTCTGCCTCTCCTACTGTTCTTAGTTTTCACTTTGAACTGATATAAAACTGTGCTGTGAATTCCCAGGGAGGAGGGAAGCCGTCACAAATGCCACATCACCTGTTTTCATCCCTGCCTCAGAGACAACATTAATTCTCCTGTTTGTTCATTGCAGGGGTCCTCTTCTCTGACACGAGTCCTGCTCTCTGACATGATGTGATTTGAAAAGACGAGTAAGACTGGCTCAGTGTTAGTTTTTACATTGTCAGGTGGATATAACCTGCAAAGTCCACTTGTTTGCGGCTCTTCTCTCTGACTATCCTGTAGCTCCAGCAGTGTAGCTCAACACAGGTGCTTTCCTTAAAACTGAAATGACACCAAGGGTATCAGATAGAGCGTACTGACGAGCAAAAAGGATTTCTGACCAGTCAACTTTCCAGAACTGACCAGGAGCTTTCAACCTGGTTGAAAAGGAACAGCCATAAGCTTTTTGCAAAGTATAGCAAGAAATAATTGCTTATTTATGAATTCTTAAATAATACACCATACCTACTACTGTATGCTTATATTAAATGGTTTTGTTAATTATATCAGCACATTCCTGTGCACACAACTGCCATTGGTGTGTAGAAGGCCACTGAATGATGGATTGAGCTGTCACTTCTCATTGCTGATTTCTTTCACACTGCCTGCAACTCCACTTTTGCTGGTGTAAAACCAGTAGAAACTTCACTTAAGTCACAGAATGGGTCAGGTAGAAAGGGACCACCATGGGTCATCTGGTCCAACCTCCCTGCAGCATGTCTCTCTTGTACGGAAGAGCCCAGAACTGGACACAGCACTCCAGATGTGCCTCACTAGGGTTGAATGGAGGGGCAGGATCATCTCCCTTGACCTGCTGGCAATGCCCTTCCTAATGCACCCCAGGACACCATTGACCTCCTTGACCCCCAGGACACTGCTGGCTCAGGGACAGCTTGTTGTCCAGCAGGACCCCCAGGTCCTCCTCCACAGAGCTGCTTCCCAGCAGGTCAGACCCCATCCTGTACTAATGCAGGGGGTTATTTCTCACCAGGTTCAGGGCCCTGAATTTATCTTCATAGAATTTCAGACAGTTTCTCTCTGCCCATCTCTCCAGCCTGTCAAGTCCTTTTGAAGGGCTGCAGAGCCCTCTGGGGTATTGGCCACTCCTCCCAGCTTGGTATCATCAGTGTACTTAATCCAAGTCATTGATGAAAAAGTTAAACAATACTGGGTCCAGTACTGAACCTTGTGGGATAACACTAGTGTCAGGCTACAACTAGACCCTGTGCTACTGATTATGGCTGCCTGATAACTCTGTTGTGGTTGTGAGAGGAAATGGAAAATCCCTTCTGTACTTGTGCAGCTTTGTCATAGCTTTTAGAAACACTTTGAGAAGTTGTCTCTGATTTACAAAGCCCTTCCAGCTGCGGGCTGTGGTTTCCCTTCCTAAGGCTGTTTTTGTTCATTACAGCAATTGAAAAAATGCTGGGGCTTTTCTCCATCTAATCTCCAGATTGGAAATCTGCCTATTCTGTCTGCACATTACTTTTCCTTGATGCTCTTAAACCTCAGAAATTGCTTCTCTGCTATCCTAATAGAAGAAAAATATATTGACTCTCACAGCGTGTGGCAATCCCAGAGGGTCACAGGTAAATGAACTTTTAATTGCCCTTCTGTTTGTGTATGCAGTTGGGGATTCAGGGACATGGGAAGATGCAAAGTACTTGTCAAATAAGTGGTTAATTATTCAGGAATAGCAGAGATGAGCTAAATGAGGAGAAATTGATCTTGCAGGACATAACTGGAGCTGATTTTTCTAAGGGGAGCAAGCACCTGTTTGTGACCCTAGGTTAAGCAGAGGTCCAGAGATCTAACTGGGGTAAGGCAGATATCTCTGTCAGTCTTCCAATATTTGGGGAGGGAGTAAAGCAGGGAGGCCCAGCTCTGCTGTCATTTACCCTGGGCTTCCTCTTAGGACCCTTGCCTGTTCTGTGTTGAGTATCACGGCTGCCAGTTTCCCCTATGGCTAAGCAGCTGGGTAGGATTTCATGACATATTCCCTTAGTTACAGAGTCCTCCTTCTTTATGCAGTAAAAGATGAGACACAGAGAGAGAGCAAGAGACCTGTGTACCTTCAATGGACTCTGCTTTATAACTGAACTGCATTATCCAAGCTTCCCAGATGGAATATGCAATTTCAGTGAGTTCACAACCAATGATTTCTCTTTATTTGTCAGTTGTTCTCCTGCCATGCGATACTAAGAAGGTATGAAGGTTGTCGAGGTGTCGGCAGTCAAGGAAACAAATATGCTGATAAAATGACCTATTAGGTTCCAGTAACAGAAACTGTCTAAAGTCCTTGCTAACAAAACCTGGTCATGATAAATTACATCTCTGCATTTGAAAGCACCCCCAGTTCCCTAATAATAACCTCTCCAGATGAATCCGTGCAGCACTGGCTGTTTCAGTTTATGGGATGCTCATGCCATGTCTGTTTGAAGAATTGATAACCCTCTGTAGCTGTTTCAAAACCAATTTGTCCACACACTGTGAGATAAAGATTTTCACTTCTATTGAGTGTTAACCCAGAGTGTGCTGAGCTTCTGCAGCCCTCCCAGAAAATGAGAGCTGAGGAGGAAAGGGGTGGAGAGCTCTGTCTGATGGGAGCAGAGTGGAGATACAGAAACATGAACTCTTTAGAAGTGCTGAGTACACATTTTGATAATGTCTTTATAAATCCCATATGAAAAGGAATCATAAGTGTATATACAATTCTATAGGAAATGCTAATGGTTTAGAAGATCTGGAAATTCTGAGCCAGAACACATTACTAGGACTATGGAGAACATTACATGTGCAAGGGAGTTCTCAACATACTATTACTAGAGCTTTCCAAAGGATAAAGGAAATCTTCTAATACATGGAAACCTCTTTAGAAGGTTCTTAACCCTCTCTTTGCTGCCTTAAACAGAAGAGTCTATGCTAAGGCATGCAATTGTGCCTGTGACTTTTGGTTAACAAAGAATTCAGAATGGGTGATACTGGAAGTGGCCTCTGAATCATCTTGTCCATTGCTCTGGTTCAAGCAGAGCCACCTACATCAAGTTCCTCAGGACCATCTCCAGATGACTTTCAAATATCTCCGATGGTGAGACCATAGCAAAAAAGTGTTTTTTGATGTTTAGAGCAAACCTCCCGTGTTTCAGTTTGTTCCCATTGTCCCTTGCCCTGTCACTGAACACCCCTGAAGAGTACTTGGCTCCATCTTCTTTGCACCCTCCTTTTAGATGTTTATATGCAACAGTAAGATCCCCCTCCAAGCCTTCTCTTCTGTGCTGAAAAGTCCCATCTCTCCCAGCCTTTCCTCATATGCATGGTGCTCCAGCCCCTTCATCATCTTAGTGGACTTCACTGGACTCTCTCCAGTGTGTCCATGTCTCTCTTCTATTGGAGAGCCCAGAACTGGACCCAGCACTCCAGATGTGGTCTCCCCAGTGCTGAGTAGAGGGGAAGGATCGTCTCCCTCGACCTGCTGGCAACATTGCTCCTAATGCAGCACAGGATATCACTGGCTTTCTTTGCTGCAAGGGCACACTGCTGGCATATGCTCAACCCAGTGTCCAACAGGATCTCAGGTGCTTTTTTGTCATGCTGCTTTCCAGCAAGACCATCTTCAGCATTTACTGGTGCCTGGGTTCCTTGTAGAATTTTATGAGATTTCTGTCAGCTCATTTCTCCAGTCTGTCAAGGTCCCTCTGTATGGGAGCACGACCCTCTGGAGTATCAGACCCTAGGGCCAGTTTTGTGTCATTGACAAACATGCAGAGGGTACACGCTGCCTCATCATCCACATCATTAATGAGGATATTAATCATAATCAGACCCAGTATTGACTCTGGGGTACACTGCTAGTGACTGGCCTCCACATAGACTTTGTGCCAGAGGATCACCACCCTCTGGATCCAGCTGTTCACACAGTTTTCAATCCAGCTCACTGTCTGCTCATCCAGCCCATACTCCAACAACTTGTCTAGGAGGATCTTACGGGATTAAGCCTTCCTTGATAGCGTTAAAGTCCAGGTAGACAATGCCCGCTGCTCTCCCCTCATCTGCCAAGCCAGTGCTTTCATCATAGAAGTTCATCGGGTTGGTCAGGCACCAGGTCGGGAACATTTTGAGCATTGAACTAGAAATGACTAAAGTAGAACAGATTTGCAGAAAGCATCTGCTTAATACTTCCTGCAAGTCAGTCTTTTATAGGTATCTAAGATTGCGCATTTAAATAAAGCAGTTTAAATTTTATCTTAAATGAAGCTGGAAGCAAATAGCAATTCAAGATGTATGCCTGACTACTGCAGGCAACATCTTTACTTTTATGTTTAACAATCAGGGGAAGAAAAGAGGTGTTTAAGAAAAATCCCTCAATTTATGGTTTTCCTTATTAGCACAGATCTGAAAATTATGCCTTTCTGTGTGCTATTAAGTGCTGATTCTTAAGTGTTAGAGGTCTACATGAGGTCTGATTTAATTATTTAGTATTGCATAAAGGCCTAGTTTCAGCTCCTCCATAAGTCATTGGAAATGTTCCCTTGATCTCAGCATGTAGGTCCCTCTGAGTGCTGCTCAGGCTGAAGGTTCAGCCTCTGGAAGGAAGAATTACTGCCTGCTGTGCATCGCTGAAGCTCTCCCAGCCGCCCCTGGTGAGCTGCTGCAGCCTCTCCAAAAGGAGCAATTGGTCCAGTGAGGAAAACAGAGAAGACAGACCCATAGCAGAGGAATCTCTCCCACCATTATGGCCATATTTTAAGGTGCCCTTTCACTGAGTAAATCTATAGGCTGAAAGAACCTGCTTTATTGGTAACATCTTTTTTTCAGCAATTTCAGTTATCCCAGTCTCCTTTATCTATCAAAACCTGTAACCACCTGTCAGCAACCTTTGAGAAGGACTGTGAATAACACTCAAGCTTCTGTTTATACTTCTCTATGAGCTTCTCCAGATCAAAGCCCTTCCCACACTGGGAGTCTCTACTATGTCCCGACTCTGTAGGAGTTCAGATCAGCACTGTGTTTCCTCTGTATTCAGGGCCCTCCTACTGACTCTGAAAGATTGAGAGGTTTGAATGCCATCTCCTCTAAGAAGAAAGAAGGGTGAAAGGGATGGGCTTCAAAGTTTAAAGGGCAACTTAATTCTTCAAACATCTTCCATGTCTGGCTGACACCTCGCCTAGAACTGCAAGACAAACCAGTGGGACACAAACATGAGGGAGGAGACAATAGCAGATGGCAAAGCTCAATTTATTCCCACAAAAGAAAATCTGAAGATGAAGACCCGAACTATTTTAGACCTGTGTGATTATGTCTGTATACGTATCAGACTACCTGTGAAAATGAATTGTAGAGCTATAGTCACAAATTTTTGAGTTTTTGAGATGAAAGGTTGAAGTTTTTTAGAACTGACAGCACATTGTTGTTTGGAGTTTCTGCAAAATAAGTTGATAATATATGAGATAAGTAAGCTCTACTGGTTTTTCCCCTGTGATTTGGACACCAAAACATCAGACCAGAACCAAAAACTGCTTCAATACCTCTAAAAATTTAAGTAGTTGCTTAATATATCTATTCTGGAAAGCACTTAATTGAGCACTTACATTTATGCACATTTAAGTCCTATTGATTTCAAAATGGAATATAAGCACACACCTAAATGCTTCACTGATTTTTGATATGGGGGAACAAAAGAACTGCATAGTGGAGCAGATTAAAGGTCCTTCTAATAAGGTGTCCAATACCCATCAATGCCCAATAATGCATTTTACGTTTTAGTGCTATACCATGAATAAATTTCTTCCTGACCTCAGCAGGTAACCATGCCCTGAAGCATGAGAATTGATAGCCCTTGTAATTGTGTTTAGCTGGTGTCCTTGCAGATGTTCTTTTTATTTATATAAATGCTGAACCCCTTGAACATGGGGAGTGATCCTTCTCAATATCTAGACCAGTGAATATCATGGTTTAATTATACCTTTTGTAAACATCACTTTTTGTCCACACACACTGTGTTGCTTTGTAATTTCATTCAATGGCCAGGGATTTATTTTTTATTACCAAAAAGGCTGACTAGTAGTGCTTTCTTGGCCTTCCTTTTATCGTTTATAATTCTCCATACCTTTATCGCAGCTACCTTTAGTTCTCAAGTTACTACTTTCCTTCTTCTGAAGTGTCCTAAAGTGAGCTACCTCAGAGTCACAGCTTTGGTGTAAACACCAGCTCAGGAGCAATGCATAGAGAGGGAAATAGCAGGCCTTTGTTGTCAATTATTCTTCATTGTGTTGTTGTGAGCAAGGGGCACAGAGTAATAAAAGGACACTCTTTCTTTCATATCTCATTTTTTTTAAGTGTGGAGAATGACCACATCTTCTTTGCCTGAGGCTGATTTCTGACATTCTCTCATATGTGTTATTACACTGAAGTCAGTGGAGATCTTATTTTGTGCAAGCATCTAAAATTCTCTGCGAGAGGTTTTCTGGATCTGGCCCCCTATGGGTTCATCATGTAATGAAGGTACAAAAAGACAGGAGGATGGGAAAGGAGAAGGTCAGGTGATCAGATCCCACAGTAACTTTTGAAATGAGTAAAAGGCAACGTGAGGCATTTCCAATTCTTTTCTCATTTCCTTCAGTTTTTAGAACAGTGGATAATCTGTAAAATGAGACTGTTGTGTTTGATGCTAGTATTGTGATACCTGTAGGTCTTAGAGGAATGATTGGGGTACGTAAATACCAACAGTTGGAGAACTTGCTTTGAAAAGGCTCCTGTGCTTGAAGGAGCTGCTCACATGCAAAGAAAAGAGACAGGCTGATGCTGCTTGGGGAGGAGCAAGGTCAGAACAGGGATTGCTAATGAAATCTGGTCCAGGTCACTGGGTGCAAGAAAAGCCTCTTCACACTCAAGGGATGTTATTTAGTGAATGTGATGAGCCCAAAAGAGAAATGGGCTGAGACATAGAGAGAGAGATATGGGGGAAAACAGCAAGACCCAGGCACAAAATAGATGGGAAAGGAAAAGTGCAGATGCCGGTGGGGCTACCAGGTTACAGGTCAAGCCAGCAGGGAAGAAACTGATTCAGAAAAGAGAAAGGAAAAGCATTTCAAAGGGGAAATAAGTGTGTTCTTTCTGCTATGTCCAATATGACCAAATTAAAGAATCTTAAGCATTTCTAATCTTCCTTTCAATGGAAACTCTCCAAGGCTTCCCTGGCCTCTGTAGGCAATCACTTTAGGCTCCGAAGCATGAGATATGATTACCATTATAATTATCTTAGCTTGTATAGATACAAATGTTAGTAATGGTCATGAAATTATCCAGTGTGGGCTCTTTTTCTCCCTTCCTTTTAGAGCCTTTGCATTAGTGTCCTTACCTTCCTAGGACTGTGAATTTGTGAAGAGGAGTACATGCTGCACAAGTCAGTCCACTCTTCGGATATGTTCTAAATATACAGCCTTTTACAATCCCTGGCCAACAGCTTCCCTTGGGTTTCTAAAGGATTTGGAATAATGGAAAGTGAATTGGGAAATGAACTATTGTTATGGGTGAATTTTATCAGATAGTTTTATGAAAATTGGTGGATTATTTATATATACTATAATTGTTACATGACTCACAAAATACTTTTGAGCACTAAGTGTACTGCTTATTAATTTACATTTTAAGAGTCCCCTTGTTCTTGCACTATGTGCCAATATAAAAAGCACAGACTGATTAGTTTTCACTGTTTCTCATATAATTATGAATACCTCAATCAAATCTCTTCTCACTGTTTTCTTCTTGTAGGCAGAATAGAATAGGGTCCTTTAAATTTACAGGTTTTGCTTTTGACAAGTAGATAAGATTGCCTCATTATCTGAAATATTGCCCTGTACTTTCCTAAATTGTCACTGGAACTTTCAACATGCTGTTTAACTGCACAGGCTTGCTTTGCTACTCAGGGCACCCACTCAGGATCAGTGGCTGCTTATACCTGTGTGAGGCAGTTACCACAATGCCACCTCACTCCTCACTTCACTCCACAGGTCTTTGGTACAACCAGATACACAGCCTTGAGCCTGATTTGGGAAACAGCCCAGCTGAATCTGAAGGTTTCCTTTAAATTATTTTAAGGGATGATAAGCCTAAACGAAATAAGCCTTAAATGCACTGAAAGAAGGCCTAAATGACTCCACGAAAATGGCCAACAGGCTTTTAGTGAGCAGTTCTTTGGGGGAGGGACTGTCTTTTAGTCAGTGCTTCTGTGGCTGGGGTGTAGCTAGTGCTGCTGCTACTACCACAATTACCATGCTCTGAGAGTAGCAGGATTAGTAAAGCCTGCCTTAATACCCTTGCTCCTATACAATCCCCCAACTTCCTGTCCTCCCAATTCCTATACAATGTCATTGCTTACAGGACTTTCATAGCCTGCCCACTCCCTTGGCTGCATCATGGAACTTGCATCATGCTCCCGTGCCCCTAATTCAGGCGGGAAGATTGTTGTGCAACAGACCTACATGGGCAGGCTGAGCAAAGCAGGTAACCACAGAGCTCACTCGGAAACCTTTCCTTCTATAATGACACTGAATTGGATCTCTTTCCTCTATCCAGACCCAATTCTTACAAGGCATAGGTGTTTCAAATCTCTGAAACCTTCTCAAAGTTTGGTTGAAAATAGGCAATGAGTTTAGGAGGTGGGAAAGCAGCAGGCAGAAGAACAATTTCATAAGGTTTGTTTCCTCAGGAAATGAGGGTAATAAATAAAGAGTCAAGAGTCAAGCTGCAGATATCTGTGATAATAGGAGGAAGACCAATATATTTTTTTCCCCATAGTAACACTCATTGTAAGACCCTTGGTTTGGGTTTCTCAGATGGCTAGAAGTCCTTCATAAATCTGCCTATCATCAGAGTAGGTAGTTATCCTGGCAACTCTTGGATTTCTGCTTGCTATTTCCATGCTATTTCCTTCTTCCTGTAGCAAGGAAGTTTAGCTCTGGAGAGAGGAAATAAATGGCATGTGTGCCCAGCAGAGAGGAAAGATCAGTGGTCTTTCATACACCTGTGATTTACAATGCAGGTCATGAATGCCACATGCTGGATCAACAGTCTTTACTTCTCAGCAGAGGCTTATTCCCTTTGGTCCATCAGACCCTCTTGCCTGGTAATGAGAAAATATTATTCCTGGCAAAATACAGCAGATTTCTGCTGAGGAAAGTCCACCATTGGGTTAGAGAAAGTGCTATAGTGAGAATGGGCCCAGATGGGGAACCAGATGTGATATCCAGCTGGGCAGATGGAGACCCTTCTTTTGGCCCCTTCTGCTTTTAGCTTTGTCCTGGTTTCAGCCACCCCTGCAAATGCCTGTGTGGACAGAGAAGGTCAGTTTCCACGACACTCATTGAAGCTGAAACACCAACTGTAGCAAATAAGCTGTGAAGGACTAAAGTTTTAGCATCAGCCACCTGTGCCTGTTAAATAGGTCTTGCTTTCCTCCTCCCTTCTGCTAACACTTTCAGAAGACAGGTTCTCTGTGTGTGTGTGTGTGTAGATGTATAAGAGAGATGGACACCTTGAACTGGACTCTTCCCTGCTGCTGACACCACACTTCTACCTCAGCAAGATGCTGCCCTGGCAGGAGCTGCCAGCCTTGCAGCAAAGCAGCATCTGTCAGGTGGAGCATTAAGCTGCTCTCTATGGAAGCCAAGCCTATTAAAAGACAATCCATCTCAGGGATATAGGGGGAGATGCATTGACCAGTCTCAACATTAAGAACAGGAGCAGACTTTCTATGCTCAGCATTTCCACCTGAAAATAAGCTTGGTAAAAGATTCCTTTGCATGCTCCTTACCTTGCCTCCACAGGCCTCCCAGGCTGGTGTGTTTACTGTAACTCTTCACTGCATCCTTAGTCAGTTTTTCCACTTGTTATAAAAGAAATAAAAGTTTACCAAGCAGACAAATAATTCTGGTTAATTATAAATGGCTGCATCCCAGGGGTGTCCCTATGGTGCAATTATCCACTCCCTATTTGCTGTATCAGAAGAGCACCTCTTTAAAATTTCTGTCAGATGATGCTGCTGCAGTAATTTAGTGCTCTGCAGGCAAAAACCATGGCTCTGCCTCACCCACCTCCATCCAGCCTACTGTAGTGATCCACTCAAAAGCTGGGATCTTAAGGCAAAGCATTATAAGCTATTTCCCCACGTTGTTTGGTGAACAAACCAGCAACCCCTACACTGGGTTAAACTTAGAAACACCTCCCTGAAGCTGTTCAGTCTCACAAAGCCCAGGATATGTACTTACAGCCACAGTAACTGTGTTTCAGCACTTGAATTTTTAATGATGCTGCTCTGCTGGAGTGATGCTGCTTACACCTCACACTGTGCCCCTGGTCAGCAATTCTCCTGCAAGCCAAAGGGTTTATGAGCACTAGGTAACTACAGCCTATCTCCAGTCTCCATGCCCTCTATCAAGAGCCTGACTGTCTTTTTCACCATGCAAAGGCAGCTGTGCTGGCTCTTCCATCCTATCTTATTCACCACTACCAAATCTTCAGGAGAAAGTTGTTACTGATGTCTTTGCTATAGCAAAAGCTTCATTTGAATAACAACTTCTCTTCCTGCATGCTCAGATCCTTCTTTTAATCTTCTTATCTTTCATAGGAGGGCATTTCTAAAGGAAATTAATCTCAGGAACTTTCTCTATTCCCTCCTCAGATCAGGATGTTCAGCCCAGCCCTTATCCCTGGGTTACAGGATACTCAAGAATTATACACCCCCACAACCTCTTCTTGATTTGCTTCTTTTATAAGGACATGCAGTTAAATATTCACCAAAAAAAGATAACTCTCTGTTGTGGAATCCAGGAGCAATTGGAGTTTCAGTTTCTGCTTCAGTGAGTTTTTACACAAAGCTCAGGTGAGAAAGAGAAAAAACAAAATACAGTATAAGCCTTAAAAGCATGAAAACAGCCCATATATAGGAACAATAATCAGTCCTTGTGCTAAACCACATAAATGTGCATGCTGTCTCTGTCACAAACCCCCAGAATTAGTTTCAGTAAAAATAGTCACAGAACCAAAATTCAGCATTTGACTTCTATTCTCCCAAAGAAAATGTTTGGAGTTGCCTGGGGCCTTTAGATAAAACCCTCCATTAAAAGGTTTTATGCAAATTCAGGAGCAGAGATTCACTTCCTTCCCCCGAAATGCTTTTAATTTGAGGAAATTTTAATCTTTAAATTTATTTTGTTCTTAATGCATGTTTAGTGCATTTTAGTAAAAATCCTTTTGTCTAACTATTCAGAAAAGTAGGCTGTGTTTCTTCTTAAAAATCCCACGGACCCCAGATTAACTCTGGAGTATTGTAGGAGGTTAAATTTAATACCATCCCTCTGACTTGCATCGATTGGCAATGCAACTATTTCTGCTGTACATTTTCCTCCTTTCTAATGTCATTATTATTTGTTTTTCTGAAATGTGGGAGGATCTATGCACCCTACCTAATTCTGAACCAGGACTCTGCTGGGCTAAGTGTTGTGCAAACACAAAAGAAACCCCTGGCTCTTTCTCTGAGCATGCAGGCTTGTGAGACAGTGATGAGGAGCTCAGTAACCACGGCCAGAGCACATGCAGCAGCAGCTGGGCCAGACTCAAAGATTTTGGGGGGTGTCAACAGCTCTGATGGCCTTAATGTGACTTTGGAGGAAAATAATGAAAAGGTAATTGTGGGTTTTAATGGGAACCTATTGAAAGGTGAAGGTGCCATGCAGCGTAAAAAGTGGAAAGGTGTTTGTCAGAAATCGTAACATAAGCAGAAAAAGCCCAGTGTCACTGAAATAGCAGAGACTGTTACCATGCTGCTCGTTTTGCTTTAACTCTGCTTCTGCTGAAGGAAATGTAGTTCCCCTGATTAGATAGGCATATGGTAATTATTTCAAGAGTCGCCATGAGAATGTAACATCAGCACATTATGAATCTGACACATTATCCGAACCAGTATGGATAAGATAAATCTCAATATCTAGAGGTCAAAATAACTACTGGTAGCAACAGCTGAAGGTTTCTCTTCATCAGAGAGTCAGCACAGGCTCAGCAAAATCCCAGTTAAACCCTTGGATTATACAGATGATGTCTAACTAGGAAGTGTAGTGGTGCTCTAGGTAATTTTCATGCAAGTGTGTATAATTCTGAAGATATTAGCTCTCTGGGCTCCCAGTGCCCCAACATGTACACTGCTTTCCTTGCTGATAAGCTGAGAAGCTACTCTGATACTGCAGACAGCAGAGAGAACGGCTGTATTTATATCCTGCTGGAGTAATACTTCAGAGGTTGTGGGAATGCCTGCAAAATTTGCAGGTCAGCATTTCACAGTAATGACTAGATGAAAACTGTAAACCACTTCTCACACTCAAGTTATGAGATCTGCCCTCCACAAGAGTTAATAGTCAGTTTTGTTAAAAAACAAAACTAAACAAAGAAAAAAAAATAAAAAAAACAAAGAAAAACAAAACTACAAGAGTTTTTTAATTCACAGCTGCATTAGTGCAATCCACTGATGCTTTCCCAAATTTGAAAAGGATGATAAGGTTCAAGGGAGAAGATTGAAACAAACATCTGCTGGGAGATAGCAGCAAGCCTCAATTCGAGAGAATGTGAGGAATGAACGGCAAAACAGTTACACAGTGGGTAAAACCAATCCTGACCTTTTTGAAATTGAGACTATGGTAATTTGTATGATCATGTATGAAAATGCCACTAGACACCCTGTGCTGGACATTGCTCTACAACAACAGACTTATGAGATCCTTTGCTCTTCTTCGACACTTGTGCTCCTGGCAATGGATACTCCCTATGCTGGAGAAGCAGCTGAAAATGGAATGTCCTCGCTGATGCTTCAAAGACACTAAGCCAACCAGTTGGAATGTTAGTGCTTCCAACTGGTCCCAACAGGATGTTCCAAAGCTAGACTACTACCAAAAATCAAAAACCAAAAAACCAAGCAACCAAAACCAAAGCACAAACAAAACAAAACAAAAAATCTGATACAAAACCCCAACCAAAAAAAAAAAAAAAAAAGAAGAAAAAAGAAAAAATATATAGCTATACTCACTCTGTAAGGCAAAGTAAGCTGTTTCAATAGATGCTCCCAAAAGATATGCTGAAACAAGAGGAAACACTCAAGAACTTCATATGCTGCCTTCATCCTGGTGAATCAGGCCCAATTTGTTTGTTTATTTATTCCCCTGATTTATAGACCATCTACTGCCATGGCAGCAGGGTGTTTATTTACACATACAAGAACATAAATTCTGATAAATTCCATAAAACCTGGAGAGCAAACAAAGCTTAAGAAAAAACTCCAAACCTCTAGCTAACACTAAACATCTTGTGTTGTGTTCTGAGTTACTAGACAGGGACTATTGTGAGCTCCAGGGTTTTTAACAGAGATGACTGATAAAAATAAAGCACTACAAGCATTTTTTTGAAGGCGTTGAAATAAAGGTCAATGGGCAATTTCTGGAAAGCATGTATGTAATTTAGAAAATAAAGTCTTATTTTGAAAGATACCTAAGTACAGAATATTATCAGCATTTAGCATCTCATCCTAGTGAAAACATTGGAGATTAAATACTTCTCCTCTTGGGGACTCTTGGTCTAAAAAGGTCTTGTGGCCTTTCAAAGTCTTTTAGTTTTAAGACTTTAGGTCCAAATTAGTTTTATAATTAAATTTTAGGTGCCTCAATTGTATAAAACTTTATTGGAAAACCTAAATGCCTTTGCAAATATGAACCTTGGGAAATTAATGTCTCTTGACACGGAATGAGACTGCAGGCTTGCAGGCCACATTCACTGATACTGAAGCAAGTTAAGTGCTTCAGCTCTGCTAAGGACCTCAATACCACTTGTCCAAGGAAGAAATTTTCAAAGGCACAGAGAATTCCAAGATTCTCAGTGTTGTCTCTACATTAATAAGAAACTTAACTTTCTCAAAGGAAAGAGAGGCTTCCAAATCAGACAAACTGTGTCTTCCAACTTCAGTCTGTTAAGGAAGAATTTTAACTATGAGTTTTATTAGCTCTTCAGTAAAGTTAGAGGAGAGTTCTCTCCAAATCTCTTGGAGAACAGAATAGTTCTATGACAAATTGCAATAAAGTAGGAAACCTATTGTAATGCTTTGCTATGCTTACTGCTAAAATTTCTCTGATGCTATCTTGCTTTCAGTTTTTCCCCATTAATTCCCACCTTATCCACCATGGACATGAACAAAACTTGGTTCTTTCCTTTGCAGCAGTTTTATATCTATTTCTAGAGACAGTTATGGTTTTGTACATTTCTCTCTTCTTTATGACACATAAATCCAATTGTTTTAATAAATCCTTGAAGAAATTTAACTTTTCACCTTATCTGTGCCTCAGATGATGGATACAAATCAGTTATAATGGGTGTTGAAGATGGATGTCCTCTGCACTGGATTGGGTTAACAACAATGTCCCTCAAAGAGTGCAGTAGAAAACTGAAATGCAGACTGGAGTGAGGCTCAGTGGCAGAGGTAGAGCATTATTGATCCTTTAGGTTGGTCTGCACGCCCAATCAGGCAGCAACACTTTTGGTAAACTTGCAAGTTTTACCTGTGAGGCCTGATACTTATGTAAAGGGAACAAAGATAAACAATGGATTTAATTTTTTCCCTGAAACTGCAGAAGTGTGGGAGCTTGTTCCCAGTTTCTTCACAAGCTGAACCTTGCTGACTTAAAAAAACAGTGTCTGGTTCCATGAGTATCATTATCAGCCTTCTTGTGTCAAAAGGGATGGAACTGAGTCAAATCTCACTACACAAGAGAGATGCAGTATGAGCTGTGTGAAAACCTTCAGGGAGGGTTTTGGTGAAAAGCTCTGCACTGTCAACTTGTGCTCAGTGTGTCAATTTAGGGGTGAACAGATGATATTACTGAGTGTGGGCTGGATGACTTGGTCAACAACAACCCCAGTAATCTTGGGGCTTCGGAAATGTGATTTAGTTTCAGCCTTCTGGTAAGTAGGGAAGTATACTTGAACGCAGTGTCTGAGAGATGTGCTAGCTCTGAACCTGTTCTAGTCAAACAACTGATGAAGAAGAGAAAAATATTTATCATCCTTTCAGGAAAGACATGGAGTAGGAAGAGGAGAATGAACATATTGCTTGAAATATAGATTTAAATTTTTAAAGCATGTATATGTTTTAACAAAGAGGAAATACTGTGTTATGAGATTATGATACATTTGAACAGGGAACATAATTTGTTAGATGCTTTGAATTAAGCTCTTTTTTGGCTAATAAATACATAATACTTATGTAAAGAATTATAGCACAAAAAATTTTTTTTTGTTAGTGGGGAGGCTGTTTGCATTAGGAACGTAATTACTGCTTCTAAGCTGCCATTCAGTGAAGGTTATCAAATCTAAACAAAGTCTATGGAGATTTTCTACAAGCACTGTTGGAATTTGGCACCTAGGGTGCAGCTCTTGAGGTTGGCTCCCAGACACCTCTGAGTGAAGTGGAAGGATTATTTCGTGGACTTGGCAAACGATTCTTTTATTTATACAGCTCAGCAGGATATTTGCTTTCTCCACAACAGCAGGACACTGTGGATTCATGTGCAGTTCGTGGTCTGCTGTAACTCCCACCTCCTTTTCTACAGAGCTGTTGGATTTCTTGGTTCTGTATTCATTCATACTCCACTCATAGCTGTTCATTTCCATGTGGTTTTCCCCCTCATGTCCTGTTCTTGTTCATTTGTGATTTTGCTTCCCATTTTACCATGTGTTCACGAATCTACTGGAAGCTGTGCCTTCCTAGCAAAATGCACCAGGATACTGCAAAGAACTGTGGAGCTCTTGGGTGTCATCAAATTATTTTCCTCTTCCTGCCCTAAAAAATATACTGTCTAATTTGGCAGGAGTGGGATCAGGAGAAAAGAGATGTCTTCCTTTATTGTCAGGACAGGACTACATCTGGTCCTTAGGAAAGTCCACACAAGAGGGTGGGGATAGAAAGAATCAGAAAGATATCTTTGTTCACATGTGATGTGGGCAGAGCCAAGGCATGAGGCGGTTTCCTGACACAGATGACAATAGCTATTCCTTGTGGCCTCTCTGTTTGTGTTAGAAGGTCCAGAGATCTGTAAATCAAATCTGTCTGTTTCTGTTGCCTTTTTAACCTGATAGCTTTGTAATTTACCTGCCCACTAGTCTGAGCATCTGCTACCACAAAGGAAAGCACCAGGGAGAAAAATACACACACAGAAAAAAATCCCCAACAGCCCCTCAACCTTAAATTTGTCTGAGGAACACTGGAAAGGGTTTGAAACCTCTCACCCCCTCTGAACATTCCCTCCAAACTATTTCCTTGTTTTTTAGTTCACTTATCTACAGTTTTTCAGGCTAAGAAGATACTTGTGAGGGAAGTATAGAAAATCACACTGTCAAATAGGTTGGCACAAAGAAAATGACCCAGGAAGACAAGCATCCAAGTGTCTTGAGACAGCACTGAGATGGAAAGAGGTTATAAATAAGGAAACTGGTGAGAGTGGCTTATTAAGAATTCTGTCCTGTGCTTCCATGTAGAAGGACCATATTCCTGGCACTGAGGGGATGGCTTGCCTGCTGCTGCCATACCTCTTCACTAAATGTGTGATCACTTCTGCGAAGACATGCAGCCCTGCGAGTGCTCAGTGCCACATTGCCATCCACACCACATGTGCATCTGAGATACAGCACATTATGGGCTCACCACTGGTGCCAAAACCACCTGCAAACATTTTTTTTTATAAGAATGAAAGTTTTATCTGAGATCAAGCAGAATGTTGCATTGCAGAATTAAACCTGTGTCTTTTTTAGGAAAAAAGAAATGCAAGGACCTTTCCAAACAAGAGAATATTTGGGGACAAAAATAAAAGAGTTTGGTGCACAAAATGCCAAAACACACTGCTTCAACTTTCCACTTCTGTGTTTTATTTTCTCAAGTTATTTGGCGGACAGTGAAGTAAACTGAATCAAATCAACAGGGAAAAATAAGAGAAGGTACAAATGAAAAATATCTCCTACTCCAAATGTAAGAAGATATTTTCTACTTATAAATTGCTTACCTTGGGGGTAGACAGTATCTTCCCTGGCAGTCCCAGATCACCCCAAGTGTTTTACTCCTAAGGTACCATTTTGCCTTTCCCTGCTACTCTCAAACACCTTTCTTGAGGCAAAATTTTAGAGTAGATACAATCCTAAACCATCATAGGTCTTACTGTTTTCTTTCTGTTTATCTGTCCCTTTTCACTGATTTTTATTCCACTGCATCTATTTCCTACCTACATACATTTTTTCACAGATTGCAAAGACACTCTTTCCTTCTCTCTTCCCCTCTGTATCTGCTCCTTCTTCTTTTTTTCCTGGCCCTCTTTCCTACATCCTGGGGTTTTTTTTTACAAACAAGTCTCAGTACTACACCTTTTAATGGTGGAGCTGTTCTGCTCTCTCTTAAGTTCTTTCAGCAGCTCACTGCAAAACAGTCAAGGCGATACATGGAGGCTCACCACCTTCTTGTACAATGGCAGAAGTATTTCTATCTCCTTACTGGGGATACTGCAACTGCTGTATCACAGAATCACATTTATTAGGCACAGTTACCCTGTGACTGATTTATCACATAGGTGTGTGTCATTCGCCATTGTTCCCAAGTGATGAATTTCTACTTCATAGGAGATATTCCTCAATTATATGAAGTTGGGAAATATTGTCAATATACAGGAAAAAATGCAATGCTACAGGGACAAAGGGCCAACATTAAGGACTGAAATAAAAGAAACAGGATGACAGTCACTACTTAAACTACACCATCATGAGCCTGGGGACTAATAAGAATTTCTGCTTCAGAGAGGATTTTGTCAATTGGAAACAATGCATTAAAAGCAACCTAAAATGAAAGCTTTTCATTAAAGAATAAGGAAGATATTTTCCTGTGGAAAAAATAATTTAAATGAAAAAAATTAGCTTGTTGACTTGTATTTCTTGTTAAGAGGATTTGATTAACAGTGATTCTTTAGGCAAATATTCTGACTGCAGTGAAAATAGTGCTTTCCATCAAAACTTTTCAATGATAAATTTACCCTTCTCTATATGTACCTAGTACTTACAGCCCATTTTTTACCGGAGTGGTAGATGTCATTACATCACTAAATGAACAATTTATCACATTTTATTGGAGAAGGGGCAAAATATCTTTTCTAACTGCCAGTAAATTTCTGGCCACAAAGAACAACATGATGGGCCATGGAAGACTCCTGCAAAAGCATCTTAAAGAGTTCTGTCATAATGTCAAGGCCAGAGAGTAGTGGCTTTAGCAAAATTGACCCTGAGCCCAGACAGCCAGACCCCAAGGAGGGTTTGGGATGAGTTCTGGGCAATAGCAGCTTTTTCCATTTCCACCAAAAAGATGCTCATTTCTCTCTTACACTCTCAGAATCCTGTTTTTCCTTAACCTTTTAGTTTTTTCTTTTTTTCCCCCTCCAAAGTTGTGTCTCCTTGTGTGCAGCTTGCCCTTTTCCTTAAAGTCCTCTTAATTTTCATTTCTTTTGCCAAATAAAAGAGCATTATGTCCAGGGGAACAGAAGGAGGTAGTCTCTGAGGCTGTTCTGTGAAGCAGCCCACAAGGGATGGGTCGGTTCCATTGATCTTGCAAGCTGCACTGCAGAAGTTTAAGTCCTGACATACATTATGGCTCACAGAGGGCCGAGGGGAATAGAAGGGTACATCAAAAGCAGCTTAGAGGTGGGTGGTTCACAGGGCATCCCTTCATTGCTTTGTGGGTAGTGAAGTGGATCCCAGGTAGGCCAGGGATACTGGCTTCACTTCCCTGTGCTCCTTTCAGATAATGCAATAGCTGGACTCCATAGTTCTCCCTCCTGCCTCTCCCTGCAAGTCATGTCATATAGCCCTGCCCAAGACCTGTTTGAACTACTTGTGAACAGCACATTGCTCAAGGTCAACCAATTCATCACACTTGACTGATACTGCCCAGAAGCTCTTTGAACTGTAAGGTTAGGGAAGGAAATTTTGGAGTGGAAATGTCTCAGATGGATGAGTCAGGGTACAGATGAAATCTGTCCTTGAGTAAAAGGTACTATTTACATGCTCCTCTGAACTCTTCAGTCCTTATTGAATTTTATCCCTCAAGGCTCTTTCACTTTGGTGCTGAATTCCAGAAATTCAATAGCCAAGCCATTCCCATTAATATACTGTCTCTCTCCTTAACTATGTTTCCTACACATCTCTATAAATAGATTTAGGCACTACACTTTCACTGTGTTCTTTAAAGCTGTGAAATTCTGTTACCATAGAGATTTTTTAAAAAATATTTAGCCATGAAAGTACCAATATTAGACTGTAGGTTCTTTGGGCAGGGAATTCCTTTCTGTCTGTGTATTGTCCTTTGCCAGACATATTATAAGCAATAGATATTCTCTAGGTGGATTTGTTTTACAAGCTTTTTCATGGCTATGAATCTTTTCCTTCTTTTTCTCTAAGGTAAATGAATCCTTTCTATGGGTAATGGGTAAACAGGTGGTTAGCTTTGCATCTTTGCTTTTTCACCAGGCCCTTTTCTTATTAGAAGAACTGAGCCTTTGTCTGTATAGATCTTTGCTTCTGTGAGAATTAGATCCAGAAGAACCCATTTTACTTCCACTTAACACTGGTCTAATCTGAATGATGTAGGGATTTGCATACATTTACCTTTGGTGCTGTGAAAACCACTGCTATCATCTGCCTACAGTATGGCTGGTCTCAAGGGAACTGGAAGACGTCTGCATTATTAAGGCTAAATTGAACATTGACTTCAATTGCTCCATCTTAATAAACCCTCCACTAAGCACAAGGAGAGCCTTTATCAAGCTTGAGTTTGCCCTTAACTTCTGAAATAACTATGTTCACCCCTTTTTTACCCTCCTCCCTTTGAGGGGATGCTGGGAGGGTATCTTTATAAGCTTTCAGACGGCTCAGAATTCAAATGAATCATTCTGTGGGTGTAAAGTTGGAAATCATCCTGTGTTTTAGAAGAAAATGTAATCGACAGGATTTTAAACAAAGGAGATGCCACAGAAGCACAGCTTGTCACACCATGTCAGCATCTGACTGGTCTCATGTGTTGTGACTGAAAACGCTCTGAGGCTCAGGCCGTGGATAGAGAAAGGACAAGTGAAAGAATAACTCTGCTGCTCCACTAAGCTCAGTGACTCTAATGAAGCATTTTGTTGAAAGGGATGGAGCTGTTGAAGGGGAAACATGTAAGATGTGCAATACCCGAACTTTGTGGCATTGGTGGCAGCTACATTTTTTCACAGATGGAAAAGTGCTTAAATCCTGAACAAGTTCAGAAAGCACAGGGGACTGACTTGCTTTCTCCTAGCTCAAATTACAGCTCTCTTGCCACAGCAGAGTTGGGTGTACATGGCCTTCTCTGGCTCTAGAGAAGCCTTGAGTTGTTCTAATTGGAGAGTCTCCTAGATTGTGTCATGAATTAGTGTTTTAGGTTGCTCAGAGAATCACCAGCAAAGGTATCAGCAGAAGCAGGTTTAATATGAAAGTTAAAGCACAACAAAGTTCATTGTCAAGGGTCATCTGACTACTTACTAGTTTGTTAGAGCACACAGAGAAAAATTGGACTAACATGTAAAGTCAATCAATCTAGAAGGAAAATCAACCAATAATGTTGTATGTGAAGGTTGGGGATGGAAAAAGGGTAAGGATGGGAGAGGGTAAATATAAAAAGGAATAAGGGAGACCCTCCCATTGAGTCACAAGGTTCATAGTGGATCCCATGACCAAACTTAGCCCCAAACTTGACCAGCTGTTTAGTCCAAAAGATTTCAACAGCACTTAAACTTAAGAGCACTTAATCAATAGCTTCATTTAAACAATTCAACAGAAGATTCTATAGGATTTACTATAAGCATAACAGCAACTCACTTATAGGTGTAATTTACTAATCTTACGTACTTAAGAATCCAAGAGAGCAACATTCACACTACATTTGCTATAGCATATTCACACTCCCATGCACACAAACCCAAAGGAATATGTACAAGGTATATATGTGTAAAAAAAATTCCCCTCAAGTTCAGTGAAGTACTTACACTGGACGCCTTTGCATCTTCTCAGCATCTCAACAGGAGAAGGCTTGAACCTTGAGGAGTTGGGGTGTCAGGCCAGGCTCTGTCATCAGTGTTTGGTCCTCAAGTACAGAAGACTTGAGTTCACTGGCTCAGATAGGCCCCACTCAGGTGTAGATTGCTGGTTGCAGCCCATCCAGGAGAGCTCCAAGGGTCTCACTTAGGAGTGGTTTTTATAGATTTGCAATAGAATTGGCTTTAGCCGTAACAATTGTCCATCCTGGTCACAACTCAGGCCAGTAACTTTCTTTGAAAGTTCAAAATTGTTGTTCCACTTGTGTTGTTACTCAGGTAAGAAAAATAAGTTCCCAAAGCTGTTTGTTAAAAAACAAGAGCTCATTAGACAGCATTAGTTCCTGGGAAC
This sequence comes from Coloeus monedula, assembly GCF_965178545.1. Classification (NCBI taxonomy): domain Eukaryota; kingdom Metazoa; phylum Chordata; class Aves; order Passeriformes; family Corvidae; genus Coloeus; species Coloeus monedula. The sequence goes on from NC_138784.1 coordinate 23,313,360, forward strand.
AGACACGGTTTCTGATAAGCTCAAAGGAGCTTAGCCCAGGTACTGTTGTTCAAGGCTGAGGTCTAAGGAACACTTCTGAGATCATGGTGTAGTGTGTGGGATGCACCACTACAGGTTGTGACTGACATGTATCAGCAGATCCACCTACTGAATAGTTATATTGCTTCACAAAAAAGGTTCACCAGACACAGCGGCAGCATGCAACAGCTCCACTGTGCCCTGGCAAAGGACTCTGCAGCAGCCTTTGCTCTGAGGATGAGAAATGGCTGTGAGTGTGCAGATTAGGTCTCTATACATAAATAAGCTGAGGAACACAGAGGTTAAGGCTTGTGGGGTAGTAAGGAAGATTACTTGAGGGGTAGGCACAGGGCTGAGACCTGGCTTGTGATCACCCTGGAGTCCTTCCAGCCAAAAGCAAGAGATGGATAGTCTGAATTCCCTCCTGGAAGTACTGTCTTGCTAGTCATTGATTACAGAGTGATTTTAAGGCAATAATATTCCAAGCTTTAGAGAGCACAGTCAGGCATCTAACTACCAGTGGGATAAATCTGAGCCTGGGAGGGAAGAAAATTGTCAGTCCAATCTTACCCTTTTGTCTGCCTATTTGCCTGTTTTACAAGGAACCAGTATTAGTTGTTCTGCACTGCAAAACAATCAAAAGTGATGAACTCATTCTTTCTCGGTTACTTCCGGTCTTTCTTTTCCTTCCCCTCGCTTTTTCCCCTTCTTTATATCTGTTGCCATTATATTCTATACAATTTCTTTCATGTTCTACTGTTCTTGTATTCGATCTGATTTCCCTGTGATACCGAACTGTTTGAACATATTTCTCTCAACATCTTACATCTAGCAACCTGTCTAGTTGGGCTGATTTTTTGTTGTCTTCTGCAATTTCTATTTCCAGCTCTCTTTTGCTGCTCTATTGTCTATTGTCTTTGTTTACTTTGTTTATTCTACTTCACCAGTTTCACCTGCTCCTCAGTTCAGACCTACACCTCAAATACAAAAAACCCCCTTTTCTTGATTGCGATCATACATGTTTATAAATACACGAGGGAAAGGGCAAGGGGCAATTTTAAAAAATCATGCACCCAAGACCCTTCAGCTGAGATGACTCTGCTTCCCAGCTTCAGAGAAAAGAATGTGATGGATCACATTCATCACAACACTTTACTCCTTTCCCCCAAGTCCAGAGAGCACCCAGGGTAACCTGGCAAATTACGTTAAGGTCTCCTGAGAGATGTGAGCCATTCAGCAGGAACAGATGGCATTTCCCACAGTTAGGAATCAGTACTAAGGAGAGCAGAACAATCTCCTCTCCACAAGCCTGCCATCCCGAGGTGACAGTGTAACTGCAGGACCACTGGATACGGTTAGTTCCTGTGGCTGAACCCAAGACTTAGCTGACATATGGACTGGAGAGAGGAAAATGCGAGTCTTCAGTCCCAGGTGATACAGATTCTGAGCCCCTTCTCCTCCTTGTTCTGGTTTCCTGAGGACAAGTGTGCCGCAGGCTTCATCTGGTTCTGTAATAAAGGATAAATTATTAAAAAAAATAAAATATTGATGAGATGTTCTATAAAACAGAGGGCCTTTAAAGTATTGATTAGGAATTGAGAAAGTCATAATGAGTTTTATCTGCAGAAATAATTGGGAAATAATTTTTGTGTAGTACCTCTCTTCACAGAGCAGGTAAAAGGCAATATTTAATCCCTGGACTTGACTGTCAATTGTATAGTTTGCACACCATCCAAACACAAATTTTTACAAGGTCATTGTCCTGTCCACCCAAGAGCCTTGTGGCACCTCATAAACAGTAATAAAACCAGTTTCACCATAGCATTAAGAAATAACTAATCACCACTATAGTAAGGACAGGACCAAGTAGGAAGATCCACTTTCCACATCCTGCAGTGTATGTTTCACCCCATAGCTTTCAAAACCACATAGAATCCAGAGAGAAAGATAGGTAAAGGCAAAAATACAGATCTCTTAAATAGTTAAAAACAATTAAATAGTTCTTCCTTAAATAAAGAATAAATACCTATTATTGGTTTTGGTTTAGAAAGGTATGACCTATTCTAGGTTGCCTCCAGAGTCAGCTGAAACACACATGCTTAGTAATAGCTATAAAATTGCCAACTGTACATGATGATTTTGGCGCTCATGCAATCCTTGTAATTTGCTCATAGTGGGAATCTCATCAGGCTGGTGTGTTTAGGTACCTGCAAACTGCCATAATGTGCTTCCCTCTGTTGGGATATAACTGCTCTGGAGCTTCCCTTGTCATGACTTTGTCTCACAGGAAAGCACCACATTCTCTGACTCTGTACCTGCACAAATGCTTTCCCAGACTCCCATCATGCAGGAAATTCGTCCTCAGGCTCAGCTATTTGGGACAGGTTGCAATGAAAATCAGTTGTGGGTAGACCTGGTTTCTTCCAGCTGTCTTTTAGCGTCTTCTGTTCTGTGGGTCCTCTCCAGCTTTTGGAGAAAGGCACCTTCAGGGCGTGAGTCAGTCTTACCTAAGATCTAAATCAAAAGCTTGGCACTTCTAGAGGGTGAATCAGACCTAAGCTGGGCTGAATCACTCCCTGCAGCTGTCTATCAATATGACCAGCTGGCTAAGTCTCCCAACCATGGTGCCTCTGAACTGCCTCCAGACTGGCTTCTTTTGAGCTTGGTTAGTCCCACAGTTAATCAAAACTTCACCTATAAAATCCTGCATTTCTCCTTTTTGTCTCTCACCCAAAGCTTACTGGTCTGCTTGTGAAGCACTTGACCTTGTATATCCCAGCATGGATTCCTGATTCTTTGCTTTTACTGCTGAGGTTTTCCAGCTGCCTCATTCATCTGCAGAGCCATGAAGGAACTAGTTCTCCTGGTAGGTTTCAGTCAAATAATTCTCTTAAGGTATTTCCAGTTGAATAGGTTATTACTTCAGTTAATGACACACTCTTTCCCTACCTGATAGATCCATGGCAGGCCCTGCCAATTTTTGGTATCTTTCTACATATCGTGGTGATTCCCAAAACAGCAGTTCTTCACTATGACCCACAAAATAAGCAGAGGCCCAACCTATCACTGATTTAAAACTGACTTTCTATGAACCTGATGTCACTGCATCCATTCATAACGTGTCTGAATTTACTTCACCCTCTTCTCTTCATAATTCATTAGCTCCTGTCTATGGGTCACTATCTAGTAATCTATTAGACCAGGTCTTAATAGTGGCATTAAATACAATATCTCTATGCAACGAGATATTCCATATGCAACTTGCAATGGGATATTCCATAATGCAAGATCTCAGGTTTAGAGGAAAGGAGTATCAGAGGTAATACAACACTCCTGAAATATTGGTGTGGAGATGTCAAGATCCATAGGATAGGTATGTCTAGTTAGGGTTTTCTTTTTTTAGGGTTGCAAAGCCTGGGGCACAGATCCACGAAAGTATTTCCATTGCTAACACTGAACATTGCAGTGCCTGGCTTTCAAACCCTTCATTCCTGATTTAACGACACTTTGGAGGGTTGGGTGCTAAGGAACAGAATTCACTAGAGCCAGCATGCTGAGAAGAGAGCTACTTAAATTAGCCAATAGGAGAAAACAACAGGAGGGATGAGTTTTAAATCACGTCTCTCTTGGGGATTGAATGCCTTAATTTGACTTCATGGAGATTAGTTTGCAGGCTGCATTGCCTATGCAGGGAGGAAAGTGTTTGAAGGCTCTTTAGCAAAGGCATGGCAAAACCCAATCATTAGAAAACAGGAGTAAAATATCAAACTGGAAGCAAAGTGTGTGTTTTAAAGAATCAGGATAATTAACTGCTGAATTAGCTTATCAAGAGATATAACACATTTTACACCTGCTGAGTGGCATCTTGCGTTCTGAATTCTCCATCAATACTGAAAATAACTAAAATGCATGTGTATGGTTCAGGAATTACTGGCTGATAATGTTTGTCAGGAGCTTAGTGCATATCACCGTAATCTACCATCTCCTGTCTTTTAAACAGATTAATCTGCTTTTACCAGGGCTAAATTTGGCTTCATTCCTGTTCCTGAGAGCTCAGTGATATTTTGATATAGAATAATGTGAGTTAGAGATCATATCAGCTCGTCTTGTCATCTCTCTGCAGCCATTGCAGGACTGTCCTTTATTTTCTGTTCATTGGTACTCTTTGACCTGGCCTTTTTTATGTATGAAGTGTTTCTATTGTTTCCTCTGGGATTATTCAGCAGTCTATTAGAGCTCATTACTAGAACATTTTCAACATACAAATTGTCCTTCAAATCCTCTACTCACTTACCTGTCATTTCTTTAAAGACACACCCCTTGTGGATCCAGCTCTCCCTCACTTTTTAGCTGGTAATTTTTTGCTTAGAGATACACTAGCCATAGACATTAAACCTTCACCTCTTATTCAATTCAAATTTCCCTCTCATTCTGGATCTGAGAGCCTGGTCCACATTCATTTTTTGGTCTTGTAGTGCCACAACAGGATCCCTGGGAAAACCCTGTCACCAGCTATCTGCAGTCCACTCCCAGTTCTTCCCCACTGTCTCCTCTACAAGGTACATGTTTGCTGACTGTGACACCTGAAGCTTTGAGTTTTGTGATCTAGAGGATCAGGAAAATTAGCCATGTTTGCTGGACGCTGCTTTCCCCACAGTATACCCAAACTATGCTGGGGCATGCATTAGGGACAAAATGAACCCCATCAAAAGCAACAGCCTGATTTTGGCCAAATTAGATCTTTTAATCTTTCATGCATGATTGCATAACCTCAGGTGGAAGAAACTCATAATCACATTGGCTTTTCTCTTCAGTGCATTGCAGTGCAGACTCATAACTCATTTATTCATTCCCACCATCCATCTCTCACCAGTCAGCTCTTCAAGTATTTCCCTTTCCTCAAAAAAAAAATTTCGTTTCAGATCAGTTTTCCCCTGTGTGCATTTTCCCAGGCTGAATCTAATTTTGTTTTATTTTCAAACTCTATTTCTTTCTCAGCTTTGACAGTTATGGGGCAAGTACAAGAAGCTACATGGAATTAAATGCAATCTACACTACTTCTCTTTTCTCCTTGGGATTTGCAACAATTCCTGGTTTTGTATCACCTGTGAATGTAATTAACTCAATCTTTTTTTTGGATCAGGGTTATAACTGCTCAATGAAGAGATGGCCATGGTGAGATCTGAATATATTTAATCTCTCAACTAGGGGAGGGATTTTTTTCTAACAAGAAATTATTTTAGCAGTATGTTTATTTACGTGAGATTCTAAGGTCTGTTTTTACGTCACACAACGATATTTTCTGTGTGAACGAAAAGATTTCTTCCCTTTTTTTCCACTAATTTTGCCTTGAAGTGAGAAGTGATTAGATTTGCAAGCCTGATGAACATTGTAAAATGCTATAGCCATAATTTCTTGTGACTTTGTTATCAGATTTGTGCTTTCAGGGTTGTTGGTTTGTTGGATTTTTTAAATTTCTCCCTGAAGGGGAGGGTGGGTACAATGTCAATGATTCCACCAGCTACTCCTGCAGCCGTCCCCTGCAACACCAGCTGTGCTGAGCCCTGTGCCCAGAGCCACTAGCAGCTTGCTTCGGCAGAGAGGTGCTGCTGAGCTGCCGCGTCAGAGCCAGCAGAGGGAGCAAAAAACATTGTGTTCAGGAGCAGCATTTAGAGTTCTACTCATTAAGTATCATCTGTTTAAGCGAAAAGTTTTCCTTTTTACTCTCAAAGGGATGTTTTCCTTGCTCTTATACCTCTACTAGAATTGTCTCATCTAGGAACATCCTGCTCCTTCCATAGGACAGTCACAAACCTTTAAGGCTGTAGGCTGTAGAAAATTAGAGTCAGCTGCTGTGTCCCATCTTAGGTCGGTGGGAGCAACCTGAAATGGAGGCAGTACCAGTGGTAAATCTTATAATGCAGCTGCTGTGGAGTAAAAATGCATGGAGATTGGGAAAGATGATGACCGAGCGTATTGCAATGTGCAAGCACCACATCTCATGTTCTCTTTGAAGTTTCTTAGAACTTTGTGTACACCAGCAATAATAAGTGAGCTGAGCAGTGCTGAGGATTGCTGACACTTCTTCTTCACACTCTAGACTTTCAGTAGCTGGGGACAGAGGCAGCCTGCCCGTGCAGCACTGGACAATACCAGCAAAATGAGTGGAGTTCCTGTGTTTATGTCTGGTCACACAGCTGCGACAGCCTGGATTTGATCTTGTGCTCTCTATTGTGTGTGTTGCAGTCACTTTTTTAACATCTTAGACAGCTCTTTGAGCCAAGGGTCACCTTGCTGCCTTACTGTGTAGTGCTGAAGGCAGCAGAGTCCCTATACCTAATGGAGAAATAATTATTATAATTAAAAGCATCCAATCACGTTTGGTTACCTTCACAGGAGGTCAGCCTCTGAGCCCGAGATTCATGATGGTCTTGCTACTAAGTAAACTCATATACTCAGTAAATATCTGCCCTTTGTTCTTCTTCTACCCATTATGTGGCATGGGGCAAACGCAAATACTTTTTCTCTAAACTTTTCAAAAAGCTCGTTAGAGAAGCATGGAGTCAAGCCTGGTGAAGTGCAAATAATTACTTTAAAGTTTGTTCTTTCTCATTCAGAATTCTGGATGCAAATGCTGTGTATATACTTTACATTTATCTCCATTCTACTAAATGCCATATGCTATTGATTGGAGCCATAAACTTAACAACTGGTCTAAACAGAACTGAGCAAGCCCTTGGGATTTCCTCATGAATGCAACTGCAGAGTTTTGCCACAGAATTAAGAAAAGCCAAACTTTGGATTAATAAGCTGAGAAGTCGTTTTGTGCCTGGATATGTTCATGGTAGAAGGATTTCTGGTAGAATTTAGGAAAGCTGAACTTGGTTAAAATAGATATGCCTTAGGAAGGTATCCAGGAGAAAACCTGGCCTTCTATGTGAAAGGAGAAGGATAGAATGTCATAATAACACAATATTGAACAAGGCTGTTTGCTTTCTGGTGACGATTTCCACTGTTCAAATGAATTTCTAAACCTTCAATGAAGTCAGCAAGGACCCTGAAAGATAACATGAAGAAGGCTTCTGGAACCAAAGCACTGGGTCCTGACTGCAAATTCAGGTACCTAAGCCAGGTAAATCCCCATTTGATTACAGATCATCATCATCATCCACGAAAAAGATTCTTTTCTACTTCTGCAAGGCTCTGCAGAATGGCCCAGAAAAAGGTCGGATGAGGTAGAGATCTCTATATTTAATTTCTCTGATTTTGTCACTGCTTTTCTGTTTTCCTCAGGATGACCCACTTCTCCTTTGCTGAAGAGGTGCATAAGGTGGAGTATAAAATGAAGAAAGCAAGGCGCTGAGAGAGAAGAGTGGTAATTGCCAGTCAAGCGTGGCAGATAGACATTACTGACACAGAAACTGTATGGAATAACCTAGTCCCTGAACAGAAAGACAGCAATAGAAATAGCAAATGTGAAGCAAAATCCAAATGTAATAAAACTTCTGGCATTCTTTTTGCATGTGGGCTTTAAAAAGTATGCGTATTCCTCACTTCAAGGGAAAGCTACATTAAATATGTCACAATCTTCAGCTTTTCAGAACACATTTAAAGGGTGGAACTGAATGAACAGTCTTGTCACAGAAACATATTAAGGTAGACAGAAACATAGAGTGCTTGTCACAGAAACAATTAAGGTAGGTTTTTCCTAGTTTCTGAAAATGTGAAATGTGTGAGAAAATAGGAAAATTAATACTTTAACCTCCACAGTCCACCTGGAAAGCGCTGAAAAAATGTTAGTTGTATTATTAATAAAATTGATCTAAGCTAGATTGTGAGCAGACAAAATCAAATGAATGAGACGAAGATTTCTCCAGCCAGTCTGAACTCTGCATTTATAGGAATCTGGATGGAGAAAGTTGAGGATCAGTGCAATCATCTCTTAAGACAGCTAGAAATCTTGACAAAGTACCTGGAAAGAGAACAAATGAGAAACAGCTGTAGCTTTCAGTCTTTGCCAAACATACCAAAAGCTTGATTCTTAACTTCATCTAGTCCTGGTTACTGCTTAGAGATAAATAACACAGGAGAAAAACAATAATAAAATCATAGAATTATAGAAAAGTTTGGGTTAAAAGGGACCTTTAAAGGCCACTTAGTCCAATGCCCCTGCAATGACCAGGGATATCTTCAACTAGATCAGGTTTCTCAGAGCCCTGTCCAACCTGACCTTGAATGTTTCCAGGATGGGATATCCATCCACCTCTCTGGGCAACCTGTTCTGGTTCAGCTCCAGTACCACCTGGAGCTTCTGGATTCAGAAATTATCGAATTCAAAGCCAGCAAATCACTTCCTGTGGCCCTGAGTGTGGAACTACATGGTCTGATCACATTAGCTCTTGCAGGTTTTCTGGATTGGTGCCTGCCACCTTTCACAGAGTTGTACTTTGGACTGGTGATAGTGACTTTTAAAAACCTGTGGTTTTTAAACGTGGAGTTTAAAGGGATGAGAATTTCATTCACACTGTCTGCATGGAGCTCACAAGCTTGACAAGTGCTGAGTAACCCTGCTTGAGCAAGCTTTGGTAGTGGGTGTCAGAAATGACCTTGCCAAATAAAAGCACACTTTTGTGGTGACTATTTCACACAGATGCATTCCAGCAATGAGAGTCTCACTGCCTGATTCCCCAAGGTATTTAAGTGCCTTATTCCCACTGATGTCAATGGGAATCGTGTACTTCTTAGAGGACAGGGCTCTCCCTTTCTGTTGTTGTGGAATATGGAAAAAAGATGGAAAGGATTTGGCAATGATGGCTTCAAAATGATTTCCTGTGCCCTGTATCTGTAAAACTACTGAAGGTTTTCCTGAGGCTCTGCTCTGTGATAGAGAAGATCTGTGGCTGCTCCTGTCTTCCCAGATAGAGATCATGAGACACAGGGAAAAGCTGTAACACACAGTGAGCCCTCCCCTCTCCCTGACATTTAAGCTGGCAAACCCCCTTTCATATGAGCTCCAAGACACTTGTCAGGAAGTGTGTTTGGATTCCTGAGACGTGGAAGGTCAAAGCCATTCAGTGCAGGTGAGAACCAGGCTGCAGTGTGACACAGGCTCATCTGGATGGGCAACCAGGCGCAGCTCTGGGCTGCAAAGTCTGATTTTTGAATCAAAAGTCTTCAGTATCTGAAAGATGTCTTTGCATTCCAACACCTAGAATGATACTGGCACTGATGAACCTTTCCACTTGATCTCTGATGCTTATATCCCTGCTGGGTGTCCCTTTTATGATTATTTTCCCGCACAAGCCTTTTCTCCTTTTGGCAGTATGTCTCTCACCACACCAAGCCCTTGGGCTGCCCATGTGTGTTGGACAGTTAAAATACCTGTCAGTCTCCTGCCTTCTAACCTTTACCTTGGAGTGTCACAACAGCCAAGCAGCAGCCCCTACGATTTAACCTTTACCACTTGCTTAAAATTCACATGGGCCAAACCTAGTCACAGTGAAAGGTTTTGTCTTCAAGTATGTTAAAATACTTAAAGCTACCATTGCTGCTAAACTTCTCAAATTTCTGGAATATATAATTCCAGTTGAATTGAATGATTTAAACAGACTGTGCTTTGAGAGTGTGGCCCATAAGCTTTTAAAGAATTAGAATTCACTACAAAGCCATGGGCTCTCACAGGGATGCACACACACACATCAACTCACGCACATATTCAACCAAGCCTACCCTACCAAGGGAAAGGAAAATTCGAAAAAGCTTTGAAAGTTTGTTCTTGGAGCTGGTATAGAAGGTCATGAAATGGAGGCAAAACAGAAAGCCCGTTGTAGAGCTTAAAGATAATTTTAAAATCTGCCTCTGATTCCTGCAAGAGGCCCAATGCCCATCACCATCCACTGCTCATCTACTCTCCCATGAGCTGAAAACCAAGTACTCTAAAGCCAGGAGGAAGCAGGAGGCTACAAGGATTATTTACCTTAACTAGACTTTCTAATTTCCATAATTTCTGCTGCTTAGAGAACTGACCCCTGACTCTTTTTCTTTACCAGGCTTCAGAGTCATTATCTCTGCAATTAAAGCAGTTACAGAGGTACATTTGAAATGCAGGTTCCTTTGAATTATTGCTAATAGAAATATTGAGGAGCTCTGTTAGCTTTGATCTCTTATCACATCGCACATAGAGCTCACTCTTGTCTCTCTCTCTCCCTCCCCCTCCCTCTCCAAGCATGGCTGCTCTCAGCATCTCTGTGTGTAATCAGACGTGTCACACCTCCACAGAGGTAAATTGGGTTTATGTAAAAAGGAAAATTAAATTAAAACTGGTTAGGAATTAATTGTGACTGCCTTGGATTAATCTATTTTATTATGCTATTGTTGGCACATCAGGGCAAAATATCAGCTAACCCAGTTTTTGGAGTGTAAGGGGAAGGGAGCACATCCACCTACACCTAAAGAGGCAGCAGTAACTTCTTGGAAAGATATTATTTACTTTTATGAAGTTGTTATTCTTTTGAAATAGTAAAATGTGTTACATCAGCTGATCCTTTTAACAGCAAAATCTGTCATTTCACTTATTTCACCACATTGCATTTATGTCAGCAAAAGGACTTTATAAATTGCACACCTGACAAACACATGAACTTAAAGTGGTCAGCATGCCTAAGACAAGGAGTTAACTATCTCCACTAAAAGTAAAAACCACCAAATAATAGATTATAATAAGTAGGCATAAGAGAAATAATGTTCCATCAAAGAGTTATGAAGGAAAAAACCCCTTATCTTTGATAACGCAGTTGCTCCAAAAGCAAAATATTTTATCTTCATAAAGGCATCAGCTTTCTATGCCATGGCCAGGGTCTTTATGACACACTTTTTAATGACAGATGAAAAATTGTCACTTCCTGGGGAAATGTAACAACTCAAGGGGAAACTCAAATTCACAACTGGATATCAAAATATTTGGTGAAGTAACAAGAAAATGAAGCCAATATACAGTCCTTAGGGTGGAAATTCTTGAAACTTAAGATCAGCCTTACTACTTAATTTCAACATCATCTGTTTAATGTATCCCAGTTTGGAAACTCAGAATCAGGAAAAAAGTCATAGAACATATTTTCCAGAGTCTAATCCCTTTGACCTAGTTTGTGTGATCTTAAATAAGTCACCTTTCCAGATATCAACTTCCACACCTGAAAAGCAGATTTGATGAGCTTGCGGTGGCACCGCAAGCATGAATTCACTGCCGCGTCCCTGGCTCACTCCAGATACCATTGCCACAGAAATACAGAGCTCTGCCTGAAGTACTGATGCTACTCTGGTAATGGCAACTCAAGCCAGTTCCTCAGCCTCTTGTATCCCTAAGCACCTGGATCAGAGCAGGAATTTTAGGGTGGTGGTCACAGCCCCGTACTCAGAGTGACCAACTGCTGAGCAATGTCTCAATTATAGCTGAAGCACAATCTCCATCATCTCCAGGTGTCTGAATCACCAGAGCATGATGAGTGGCAGAATATAAGCACAGAACTTTTCTGTAATTAGTGAGGATATAATCAAATAAAGAAGCCTTTATTCATGACAGAAAATAGGCAGACACTTTTGTTCTAGGGAGAGGATAAGTCTCTTTTTTTCACATAAGAAAATGATACTTTAGCTGCAGCCTTTATTCTGGAAACAATAGTCTACAGCAATGAGAAATAACAAAACGATTCAATGGAATGTTTTCAAAATTCTCTGCAGCCCAAGTGAAATTGTTATATAAAGCTTGGAAAAGTGAGACAGGAAGAGGCTACTGGAAAGAGAGAACACAATTTAATGCCATTTAGAACAAATATGAGAGATCATGTCGTAGATATCTCAGTCATGTAGTCCCAGCTACTGACAATCTCTAGCTCTCTAATAGTTGAGTGTGGAGGTACCCAGACAGCCCACCTTTGGAAAATTAATTCTGTGTATGTATATCGGTGGGATTAGAAGTTTCGGACTTGTTGTAAAAAGATGTTTAGAAATGTGCAGGTGTTCAAAGTTGTAAGGTGGAAGGAAGAGTTTGGTCTTATGGTTTATTGGTTGGTTTATTGCTGTCATTATATCCCGAACATTCATTTTGCCAACTGGCATTTAAGTACCTGTCATTAATAAATCGACAAAACACTTCAATCCTGATCTGTCTTAACAAGTCGAACTGTGCAATTCTTCCCTGCTCCAGCAGATGTCTTGTGATTGGGGCATTTATTATAGACAAAAATTACAATCTTTGTGGATAAATAAGAGTCAGTTCTTGCAACAGAAGAATTTTTGTCTTTAGAGAATATTAGTCAATTAAATCTGAATAAACTGAAGCACAAAAAGAATGGAATGAGCCTCTTACTAAAGTCTGGATGTACATTGATGTAGTTATCCAAATTTCAAAGACTATTATAAACTTTGCTTTGAATTTGACTGAGCTAAACTTGAATGTGACAGTGAAAAATTAATTTTGGGTACAGTCCCAGAAAAGAGTCAAAATTGAATTAGAGTATCATACCTGACTAAAATGGATTTAATGTCACCCTTGAAAAGAAGAGAAAAAGAGCTAGCCTCTGTGGTTAGCTGAAAGAGATGAAGATATTCATCCATGGGCCTCAATAACCTCAAACTAAACTTCTTGATATTTTCAAAATAATGCAGACCAATAGAGTTAGTCGGTGCTCCCCTTTAAGATACCAACTGTGTTATATTCTTGGTCCTCTGCCACACCAGGTCACATGAGATGTTGATCTTGGCCAAGGGGCATAAGTAGAAAGAATGGATGAAATTAGAAGGGGCTAATGATGCAACTCATTTTGAGATCAGTTCAGATCAGCTGAGGGGACTGGATCAGCATTTTTTGACCAGAGGCAATCAGGATATCTGCTAGAAGAAGGTAATTAGACATCCTAGAATCATGAGTTGCCCAGCTGGAAGCTAATGAGTTATGGAACCCAAATGAAGGAGAAACAGAGCCTAATTAGGCTAAATAGGAATTCCTGGAGGAACAGGGAAATGTCAAGGAGTAGACAGAAAAACTTCTTCCAGTGCTTTTTAACCAATTTTTAAAAGAAAAATAATTGGGGTTTTTAGCATAATTATTTCTACTTTTATTGCAAAATTGAAATCACCTTCTCTTTCTGTTTCCCTCACCTTCTGTGTCCAAGCCAGTGCTCTCTTCTTAATACAAGGGGTTTGTCAGTAGTTTTCCAGTTGGAGAACACACTCTCTTACCATGGCAGTTTGCTGCACAGGGTACAGATGCAGGAAGGAGGCCATTGCTGGCAGTATCAGCCAGGTGTGACTCTCCTTGAGCACACAAATCTGAACTTTATTACCCCTGAAAGGGTCCCACACTAAATCATGGAAAACATCCTACTTGGAACTATAATTCTGCCTCCATACTTTTTAGTGTCTTGGACTCTTACCTGCTCCATCACTATTCACTGCATAAATCTAGACAGCTGTGAAACTTGGAGGAATTTGGATCCAAATGGCTTAAAAAGGAGATCCAAGGGCCCAAATAAATCTTTTGGATGCATGTTGATTTTTGGATTTGGATCAAGATTACCTCCAGTCCATGCATATATTTAAATAAGGAAGCCTAAAGCAGAAGCTGCACTCTTTGGGAATCTACCTGCCTGTTCTCAAGCAACAGTTTTTTAGCAGACAGCATCATCAATCCCCACACAGTGGTTACCTGGGCTATGACTGTATGGGAAGAAAGAGGTGAGCTGACAAGCTTCATATAATGCTGCCAGTGATGCTTTCAGCTGTGCTGTTGTGATGTGTCAGGCTGAAAGAATGTTGAGAGACAATGGCAAGAGAGCAGCAGCTGTGTCAACAGACAACACTGGTATTCAAGGATGCTGAGATTTTCAAACCGGTTGCTTGAAGTGAAATATATAAATAAGTGGTCTTGATTCACTTCTTCAGTTACAGATGTTCTCTCCTATGTGATCTATTCATTTTGTTAGACTGACTGAAGTTAAGAGCTAAAATATGGTCACTGACTTTTGAAAGGTCTAGATTTCCCCCATAAGACAGTATGGCAGAGCAAATGAGGGTATCTGGTATTCTGTCTGTGTACAGCCTGTCTCACCGAGACAGGATCAGGGAACAACCTAGGTCAGAAGGGACTCTTGGATACTGCCTGATCCAAGACCCTGCTCAAGGAAGAGCTAGTGTCCAAGGTAGAGTAGGGCTAGATCAAACACAAGCCATAAAGGGGTGGCTTCTGCTTCCCTTCCCCACAGGCACACACGCATTTCATGCAGGCACAGTGCAGTGCTGTGGCTGCTGCCCTGATTTGCAAGGAGTGGAAGGGAGCTTGACTTTTTCAGTGAAACTTGGCAAACAGCACAGACAAATGGCAAAATGACAAAGCTTGCATACAAGAGAAGACAAATCCTTTCTCAGAGCTGACCTTGCTAAAAACACAGACATAAGGCAGCCCAAACTGTGAGAAATTTCATGTTGCATATACACCTCCAGATGAATCTTTAGACATTCTTGACAACAAAGAAAAAAAAAATCAAAACGAAGAAAAAAACTAACAAAAGAAGCTGCCAAGGAAGTATTTTGAAATCCACAGTGCTCTTGGGGAATGAAGAGGAAGGAAATGTTAAGATGGACAAGACAGAAAACTGACATCATAATTCCCTAACAGGTAAAACCCAAACTGGTAGCCAGTACCTTCCTCCAAGAGGTTACAGCCTAACTAGATAAGAAGGACCAATCCTGGACTGCCCTTTCAGGTTTCCTCCCACTGAGAGGAAACATTTGGCCAGGCTATTTTCATGGCTACCCTCAGACAGATATTTTGACATTTCTGCTTTCTGTTCCACAGGTTCAAAGTGATCACATTTCTGGACCTACCCATGTACAATGGTCCCATTGAATAAAGGAAGAAAGAGGTGCTCCTATTTTCCATTTTACAGTGGGCAAATGGAAACCAAAGCAAACTCCACAGCTTTTGGCAGATTTGGGTACTCAGACTATCCTCCTGGATTAGCAGCACAGTGACTTAAATTCAGGGTCAGTCATGTTATCCACTTGGGGGGATCAGTGATGAGACAGTGGATACTTGTGCTGCTGGACTTGTAGGGAAGACCTGCAGTAAATATAAGATCTGTATAAGAACTGTTCCATTAGAAAGGTTGGGAAGAGTGGTAAGAATCTCCTAATGGAGTTAGGAAAGAGGTTTGCTCTGTTTTCCAAATGTGCAAACTCAACAGACTGTTCTTCCTTATGGGGACACTAGTGAAGAAAGCATGAAAGTCAAATGTAATTTCTTTCCTGAGGTGGGGTGTGGTAAGAAGGAAGAGCAAAGCTCATAGCAGTTGTCTTTGGTGAGGAAGATATTATTTTGTGGTTTTTCTTCCTTCTTCTTCCTTGGATTCTCCCCCAATCTAATGGCTCTCTTTTCTCATGGCTATTCATCTTTCTTTGCCTCCCCTTCATGTATCACAGTAATACCATGCACCAAACTCAAACTCTTGACTGGCCCCATTCCTCCTCAAGTCTCATGGGCTGAAACCTGTTTTGGTTGCTCCTCAGCCTACCAAATCCATTATCTCTTCTGCCTTCACATGTGAGATGTCATCAGTATTTCTTGGAT
The DNA here is from genome assembly GCF_965178545.1 of Coloeus monedula. Taxonomy (NCBI): domain Eukaryota; kingdom Metazoa; phylum Chordata; class Aves; order Passeriformes; family Corvidae; genus Coloeus; species Coloeus monedula. The sequence continues at coordinate 23,329,000 of NC_138784.1, forward strand.
GCCCCAGCCCACTGTGTGTACAAACCTGTTAATCCCTCTGACATGGCTCAGTCACAACGCCCCGTTGGAGTTTCCAAACAGCAAGGAAGCCATCCATGAGCAGCAGTGAGAAGAAATGTCAGCTTGGCAGTGGGCTGTTGGAAATCACATGTGGTAAGGAAAACGTCAAAGCAGAGCTCAGGGCTGGATGACACTGTAGTCTGAACTGCAAAACTGTTCCTACGCTTATCCAGCAGGCACCAGCTGTCTCCTGTGGGAGCAATAACACTTTCATGTCTGCCTAGGCTTATAAACTTATATCTGCCCCATCACCAGTCTGCTAAGTGACTATTTGAACACTATTTGCTCCCTAGGAATCACTGCCTCATATTACGGAGAGGTCCTTAGATGTCATTTGCCAGATGGGAACATTGCACAAATTGGGCTTCACCCCCATAGACGAACCAGCATTGAGACTGACTTAACATCAGTGATGCAGATAAATACCACTCATATTCCAACCCGCCACCTGCTTAATCACTTGGTCTGTTCAGCCTGGGGAAAAGGAACCTAGGGGAAGACCTTATTGCAGTTACAACTTCCTTCTGAGGGGATGAGGAGGGGCAGGCACTGGTCTCTGTGGTGACCAGTGACAGGACCCTAGGGAATGGCCTGAAGCTGTGCTGGGGGAGGTTTAGGTTGGATATTAGAAAAAGGTCCTTCACCCAGAGGGTGTTTGAGCACTGGAACAGCTCCCCAGGGAAGTGTCACAGCACCAACCTGACAGAGTTCAGCAAGCATTTGGACAATGCTCTCAGGCACATGGTGTGGCTCTTGGGATGTCCTGCTCAGGGCCAGGAGTTGGACTCAGTGATCCTTGTTGGTCCCTTCCAACTCAACTTATTCTGTGATCCTGTGATTTTGTAAATGGAAAGATGCACTTCCTTTGCCAAAAGCAAATGCCAGTAGGCCAAATGTGGACGTGGATGATTTTGGGGAAGCTTAGCTGTCTTCTACTGCTATCAGATTTGCTGTAAGTAGATTATTTTCTCTGTGTCTCATCATCATCAAATGCAGGCATGCCCATAACCACACATTAATTGATCTTCAGTCACTCCTTTATCCTACTTCATTTTTCCTGGATATGCCATAACAGAAAACAAAAAAGGAAAAGAGTGAAAATGCTATGGAAAGACAGAGATAAAAAGGGAAGGAAGGGAAGCAATTACAGGAGATGTGAAATACTGGAGCGCATTTTCTCAGTGACAAGTTGATTTGGACCTATTTTTGTCAGTACAAAAGGTAACAGCAAAGGAAACACGACCTACTAAATTTGACATAGAACTCTGGCAATTGAATGTCAGTGGGCAGTCAAAACAATAACGGTAAGCAAATCTGTAGGGATTTCTCTGGGTTCATATTAAGTAAAAAATCCCTGGAACTACACACATTTCATATGGCACTCTGTCTCCCTCTCATGGTGTGCCTTTCTTTTTGTAATCAGAGAAATCCATAGACTGGCTGACATAAAGGGTCCATTGCTTCTACTGTGGTGTCCCTGGAAGGATCAGAAGGACCTGAGACCAGTATAGCACAGCTCGGCAGCCTAGGTTAACACACTGAAACGGTACTCCAGGTTATGCTGGATCCAGCAGCATCTTAACTGCATACAGGAGCTGCTGCTAGAGGTGCTCTGAGCAGCACCAGGAGCTATTAGCATTGTGCGGAGCATGCCTCTTCTTTTTCCATGAACCCTGCAGAGTGCTGAAGTCATATTCTCCCTGCCCAGCTGCAACCACATCTTCAGTACCCCTATTCCTCAGGATAAGGATAATGGGATTTTGCACAGCTTTTCTACCTTTTTCAATTAAAGATAGAAAATGCAACATCAAACATTTTCATTCCCACAGCTTTTTCCATCCTTTCTTTCCCTATCTGTACTCTACTTTTCTCCTTCTCTTTTTTCCTCAGGTAAAGCCTGCTCTTTCATCTTCAGTGTCACAACAAGAATCCAAAGTAAAACCGCAGTCAGCGAGCAATGGATGTACAGTACACAGGGTCTGTAGGACAGAGTCTCACTTCTACATGTACTTGTTGTATTACAAGCTTTATATCAACGTTTTAAATGCAACCATGTGGGTAAGCCAGTGAATCTGGTAAGCTGAAGATGTAAGGTTTCTTTCTTGCTTCTTTTTTCTTAAGCATACAGACTTCCCACCAGAGTTATTATTCACTTTCCCTGGAGTGGTCTTCTTATAGAAATTCAGGAACAACCTCTACATATTTTGAAAAAAGCCCAGTGAAACTTTGAATTTTACATTCCACATGTTAAGGGATAAAGGTATTAATGCAAGTCATTTACGTATTTTGAACATTGAACATTGTTTTTCCATTCTCAATTGAAAAGATGAACCTAATGTATGCAAAGAGCAGCAACATTTTTCCACTCAAATCACATGAATATTTAACTGTAAGAGGTTTATTTTTGCCTTATCTGGAAAAGCAATCAGTGGAGGGAAAACTTACAAGGACTTGAGACTCCTGAGCACGATCATGCAGTCCATTTACTCACAGGATACTCTTCCCATCAGTCCCTTGAGAATGATGCCTATCTGGGTGCAGGTCTGGGGAGAGCCAGTTGTGTGCTGAACACAAAGAGACTGAGGTAAGTGTGATGTGGCAGCTCTAGAGACATCCACAGAACTGCAGTGAACATGAAGTGACATAGAAAGGGTTATCTGCTGACATTGCCAATACTGTAGGAAATCTTAGACTGCTCAGGATCTAGTGGCCGCATTCATAGAAAGAGTCTGTTCCCACCTGTGCTGCCCAGTGGCTGGGAAGTGTGGAAATATGAGCCTCAGCCAGCTCTGCTGTTTCACAGAGTTTCTCTTCCTCTTTTCCACTTCCTGTAGCTACCTCTGTCGTTTCCCTCTCCTCCTCCTCAAGCGCTGCAAAAGCACGCAAAGACTTTGGAAGTATGTCCTGTTGGGTGCTGAAGACCAAAATATAAAATGCATTAGAGAGAGTGTGGAGCTGGAAAGCTTCTCTCCCTGCTGGACCACAAGCAGCTGTTGTGAAACAACTCTCAGACCCAGATTTTACTGCTGTTTGATGACACTGACAGCTAATGCTGATGACGCAGGGGCTGGTTATTGTCTGGACAACAAGGAGCGAGGCTGTTGCTGTGGGCTAAACAATTAACACCTCAGAGGGTTCCAGGGAGCAAGCAAGCTTGCTGAAGTACCAGGGAACAAAGAGCTGGTGGCAGTGGCACACACACATCACACAAAGCTTGCACAGTCCTTGATAAAGTCTGGAAGAAGTACTCTGAGGTTTGGAATGTTCATTTTTTTAACCACACAAGTTACCTTTGATTTTCCCTGGGTTTTATACCAGCTAATTTGGTTCAGCGTTGACAGTTCACCTTAATTCAAATTACCAGAACTTCTTTTGTTGTGCTCGCCTCTATCTAATATACTGTTCCCTATCTGATATTAAGTTGCTTATGCCATGCCAGTCTCTTGTCTCTTCTGTGTGTACCACTGTTTCTGAAGCTTCTCAAGTTCAAGTGCCAGACATAACTGTACTCCATAGACCTCTGTTAATAAATATCTGTCCCTTTGCTATTCTAGTCCTCTGCCTCTGTCAAACAAAGTTGCTGATTGCACAAAACCATTTTGTGATTTGTTCCAGTGTTCTAAATTTTTGATTCTGTAACTGAAAGGAGGAAAGGATAATAGCCTGATACTAAAAAAGAAAATATTCTTGTCAATTACTTTAAATTTTCCTCTGGACCCAGACAAAACATTCAAAAATGATGATTTTATTTAAAACTGAAATGGAATATGGGGAAATAATAAAAATTTTGTTCCACTTGATCTCAAAGCACTCTTAAAGATTAAAACAAACAAAAATCAAACTTTTGTTAAAAATGTTGAATTGAAAAATTTGAGTTTTACCCACCTTCCCCCTTACATATTTCTTTTATTCATTTTGACTAAAGCAGTCTGCAAATACAAACTGGATTTGCAAAATGCTTGAGTAATTTTCAAACTGCAATTTTAATTATCAAATAATTATCCATTTGAGAAATGCCTATGGCTCAGGCTTTGTAAAGAAAGGCCAAACAGGAGACAACAAATTCATGTTTATTTATGACAAAAATCTTTCCTTGGGATTCTTGGCTGCTGTGGTCAGTATGCTTTTCTGGGCCTTCTTTACTATTCTGCCTTTACCGGCTACTTCTGGATGAAAGGAAAAGAGAAAAATAAGCCTTTTAGTGAATTGGATGCTCTTGTTGCACTTCTTAGAGCACATTCTCTTTTGTGTTGAAAACCAGACTGTTCTCAGGGTTCCTTGCTGCTTCTGTTTCAAGCCTATCAGTTTCTTTTATTTGTCTCAGCATTAAAAAATATCAGTGTGTGGTGCCTTTTTAAAGGATAAAAAGGAAATAAATCCTGGAGTATAATGGAAAAACAGTGTTGGGAAGATAGAAACATTCAGTTTAAATGTTATGAATTTGATTAAAAACTATCAGAATCTTCAAAAGGAAAAAGGACTGGGGAGTGGAATGCAAAAGCAATGGCTTCCATCCATGGTGCTAGTGGGGAAAGTGGCAGCTGCAGCTGGGAATTCATCCCTGACAGAGATCCAGTTGCCTGCCATTCATATGTGAACGAGGCTTCTGTGTGCAGTGCTGATGCAGGAAGGCTGTGGTGTCTGCAAGCAGTGCTGGGTGTTCTGCAGCAGGGATTTGGGAACAGGCACTGTCTTGGCAGGGTTAAAGCCACCTGAAGCAAAATGGGAGCCAGGAGACTGCAATACCATCCTTGTTAGGCAGAAGAGCATGACTTCTTCTTAAGTATCCTTATGAGTCTTTTCGCTGTGTGTGTCAGTGTACACAAGGATATAGGCAATGTTTTAATAGATCTGTTGAAAAGCATCTGCAGGTCAAGCTGAAACAAGGATATTTGCCTTGGTCTCTGGACCACAGAAGGGTCCTTACCATAACTGACCAAAGGCCTGATGGTCCCAGTACTTTTTCATTGTAACAACTAGTAGGTGTAAAATAGATGGACCAGCAGTGATTATCACATGAGATTGGGTGCAATCAAATCCTCATCATTGCCTAAGTAGGCTTACATGCTGGATTAAACAAAAAAGCTTTTTAATTTGTTGATCTGCCTCTAATAATGGCCTTAGAGAGATGTGTGGAGGTCTCCAGAGTGGATGGAATATCTTCTTGGTATAAGCCTAACATCTAAACAACTAGTCAGATCTAATGCTGGAGTGTACAAGGCAGTTCAGGCATAGTAAATTAGGAGCTGAGCGGTCCCAGAATAATGTTCTTACACAGCCATTCCCGTTTGTTGGGGTCCTCCATTTAGTCCTGGGAGAGGGGCCCTGGGGGAGACACGGGGTTTCCCTGCCCCTGGTCAGCCTCGTTCCCATGGGTTGGTTTGTGTTCCCTGCATGGGCAAGGACCCTCGGGTCCCGTGATTGAGCAGTTCCTCAGCAGAGCCCCGGCCATGCGGCTGGAGAAATAAACATCTCTGAAACATCTACCAAGAGTCGGTCCATACAGATTTCTTTTCCACTGGCCTCGTTGTTTGATACGCGTGTTGCAGTATCTGCACTGTAACACCCCTTTAACAATTATAAGCTGGGGAGCAGGGCAGGAGGAGGAACTTACCCTACATTTTGCATCTAAAACTATTTCTCTGCCTTGTCAGGGTCAGGAGAGCACAAGATGAAATATATATAAAACACACTGATGTAAGTTTGGGTCTCTAAAGTCCAGTTTGTGAAGACTTACATAACAAATATGGCCTTTTCAACCCATCTTGTGACAGAATTAAAATAAAGCTTTCCAGAGTGACTGTCAAAACCAGAAGAGACTGATTAACCGACAAAAGCGCAGTAGAAATCCTTAACAGAATAAAGCACACAAGAACAAAATTACGCTGGGATGCAAACTGATATTTTGATATAATAGTTGGCCTTCTTCATAATACTGATTTGTTATCTGCTGTTCCGCATATTTAAGAGCTTGAAAATCCTCTATGGTCATGTAATCAATATAGCACATAGAGATGTTTTTTTCCTTGATCAACAAAATGTTCAATTTCCATGTTGAATCCTGGAAGCAGTGCTTTGGTATAGCTGCCAAACCTAAATCCAGAATAAATAAAGCCCATGAGGGGTAATGGGCTCAGCTGCAGTGCTGGTACAGAAAGGCTGACAGTGACAACTGTTCTGCTGCTTAATTTTCCGTATTAACCAAGGGGAGCTACCTTAGCTCATATAACCCTCAGCACAATGCAGTGGTTACACAGGTTAATATTCATTACACATTCAAGGGACATAGAGCATATAAAGCTCAGGTCTGGAAGCTTCTGGGAACAGTGTTTGTCATTCTGTTGTGTGGCAGCACAACACACAGCAGCAGCAGCAGAACTCCTGGAACAGGGCTGGGTTGCTAGGCAGTGTGTCCATATAAATATTAAGTCCTAATGATATATCAGCAACATATGTCTCTGCATGTTTAAAATGCATTTGCTTCAGCATGCGCTTAAGTGCTTTGCTGAACTGAAGCTATAAGTGCTAAATGGTGAATCTGAATGGGAAAATGCCACAGGAGAATGGTCTTCAAAGAATAAAATCAAATTATTCTTGGGAATGATAAACAAGCATATATAAAATGAGCCACAAAAACAGTTGTTATAATGCTATGAGTGGAGTGCAGATAAAGGATAGGAAGTTATAAGCACTAATGCAGCTCTGCTAAATTCAGTGGATATGATTTTATTGTCCTTGAGGATTTCCTGTGATCTTGCCACTGGTGGATTTTGCCACTGGTAAAAATGGTTTGAGACTCACAGGGCATCAGATACCCCACTGCTGAGAACAGCAAGAGAAATCCATCCCTTTCCAAGCTAAGTACAGAATGTAGAGCTGTTAGGACGGGAATCCAAGAGTTTAAGCAGGATGGTCAGGTATAACTAAGGGAAAGGCCAGGGAGGTGAGCCTGGCTGTATGTCTCATGGATAATTAAATATTGTGGGGAAGGTAAATCCCATTATCACTTCTATTTCCACTAAATGTTGCTCTGCCAAGGTGTGGGGGTAGAATGGGGGATGCAGAGCTACTGTTCAGGATATAAAAAGGAGGGAAGTAAAAGGCAGCCCCAGATGAATGGGCAAGCAGCAGCAAAATCCTGACTCTGACATCACTGGCAAAGACCTATAGAAATTGCTTACAATGAATCACTCTTCCAAGTTTGTGAGCAGAAAGACTAAGTAATATTAAATTATAGATAGTACATCATTCCTAATATGCATTTTAAACCTACTCTTCCTTCCATCTTTTTGTCTCTTCCATCTTTTTTCTCCTTTTCATCAAAACTAGAAACTCAAAGAAGGGTTGCTACTTCTGAAAATTAATCAGAATAGAAGGGAGATCTGATAGAAATAAAAAGTCTCTTAACCCTTACCACCCCCATCCAGTCCTAAGTTTATTCATCGTTCCAATCTGAAAATTAGTTGATAAATTTAAATGAAGCAAAATAAAAAAAGATTATGGAGATGACCGAAGTCTCTTCGGCAACCAAAATCTAATCTCCAGAAAGTGAGGTTTTGACAGTCACTGAACCTGCAAGAAATGAAAAAGCTGAAAAGCTCACAGGAAGTTGTTGACTACAACCTAATTACAGTATAAATCTCTATCACAAGCTTAGTAGGAGGTCAGGAAAAAAACCCCTTTTGATTAAATACATAGAAAAAACCTGAACATCTCATTTTTGTACTTTTATTGGACCAGGACAAGGATGTGTAGTGAGAGTAGTGAATAGCTAAGCAGATTGCAATTAACAGCCAAGGACAGTGCAGCAACTGCCCTTAGTAGATTGTTGTCCTTTCCCTTCAGCATGACCAGGTATCTTTAAGCACTGTATGCTGTAGAATACCTTGCATGAAACTGTTAACTATCTAAATGGGCAAGCAAAAGGCAAGGGAGGTAACACTTGATAATGATAATTGTAAAAAGTCACAAAAACCGGTGACATCTCCTAAGAATGTGGCCAAAATTCCAAGATCTACTCCTTTAGACTTGTTTCCCTGCCAACCTGCTTGCCTGTTGAAGCAAGTGGTAGGAGAAAAGATATCAGGCTTACTTGTTCTTGGATCTCAGGCCCTTATGAGTATGAAATAGCCAGAGTGGATGACACAGAATTTTGGAAAACTTCATTGTAAAATCACATCTCAGGAAGGAATGGAAGTCAGTGAAATTATAGTGAACTTGCCCTGAGTAGCAGTCATATTCTAAAATCAGAAAATTATTAGACATCGAAGAGCTTTTTTAAAGAATTTTGAAAGTTACCTAAATTAATTCATAAAAATTTTACTTCCTAGATAGCAGTGCACTAGAACTTACTTTTGCAAGGAATTAACTTTACATTTTTGTGGAAAGACACAAATCATGGACTGGTCCATTTTTCGAGTTCTGCAGAACGTATATTTTCCCCAGGGATTGGCATCAGTATTTAGAATATATGCAATTTCTTCTAGAATGGTTAGCAGAATTTGCTCTGAGATCCACTGTATTATGAATTTTCCAACATTTCTACCACTAAGGTATATTCATTATATTGTGGTTTTGTGTGTCTTTCACTTTGCCCCTACACAGAAGAAACTCCAAGTTGGAGGTGGCTGCTGGAACAGGGTTCAATCTCTGTCCCACACTGGAAGGCACTAGCAGTACATGTTTTTCTCTCTCAAATTTCACCTTACATGCATCCTCAATTCAGTCAATCTGCTTTCTGCTGTTTAGAGGGCTTTCCACAACCTTTGCTGGTATTTCTATTTCTATGGAAACAGTCTTTCTTACTTATTCTGTAGCAAATTTCAAGATGTCTTTTCAAATATTTTTCCTTTTTTTTTTTTTTAATTTTAGATCTCCTTTCCTTTGCCTCTTCTCTCTGCTCCTTTTGTACTTGCATACCTTCCTTTTCCCTCAAATTTATATGCCTTTATAATCCCTATCCTTTGTGGCCTCTGAATAATCTGCTATAATTTTTCCTTCCACTCCTTTTTCCTTTCAGTCTTTTTCAATTCCACTTTTGTCTTCATCCTATCTACTGTTTCATTGCACCGCCTTGTCTCTCAGATGTTTCACCTTTTTCTCTCTACATTATTCATTTGAAGATTTTTACTTTAACATGTCCCTTTCCCAACACATGCATGTGTCTCCTCCTTAATTTCATCTTCCACATTTCTGTGAGGTCCCAGACATCCATTTCCCTCTGTCCTCAGCCTCACTACCAGTTTTTCAAAAGTGGAAGACCTTTCTATATTCAGTTGTGGGTTAAAAAACAGTGAAGGATGTCCCACAGAGATTAATGAGCATGGTTCATGGAGGGGCAGAGGTGCTACGGGCTTCTTGGGGGTATCTGTGTAGATCCAGGAGTCAGACTAGCAGATGCAGCTGATGCTCAGTGCTGCAGACTAAAATTTTACATTAAAAAACTCTGAGATCCTGTGTGTCATGGTGTCATCCTTTCAATTTTGTTAACAACGAGTTAGTGACAGATGTTATAAACCTTGATATCTTATCCAAACTCAGAAAACTTTAGCCCAGTCTGCCTCTTCTCCTGTTCTGATAATGGACTTACTCTTATTTATAGTAAGGCACTTCCAGAGCATTCCTGCTGTTGTTGTGAGACCCTCCCTTAAATGACAGTCATTATCTTTAATGGATAATTAGGACCTAAATGGTCCTAATAATTAGGACCTCTTGCTGCAATTTCATCCTGCATCCCAGGGCATTGCAGGCTATTTTATGAATGATCATGGTATCATAGAATCATTAAGGTCGGAAAAGATCTTTTAGATCTTTGAGTCCAAAGATTAAGCCAGTAATGCCAAGTCCACCACTAAACCATGTCCCTAAGCACCACATCTACACATCTTTTGAATGTTTCCTGAGATGGTGATCCCATCACTTCGCTGGGCAGCCTGTTCCAATGCTTGGTCACCACTTCAGTGAAGAAATTTTTACTAATATCCAATCTAATGATATTTCATTGTGTTCTTTTAGAGCATTCTTTGAGTATACTTACATTATAGAAAAATGGGGATAGTATTATATGCTTTGCTTTTTTCCTACACTATGTGTCATAGGTTAGCAAGCATAGTCCCGGAAGGGATGTCCCTTCTAAGGGGTGCTTACAGCTTCCTCTGAGAACTGATAGAACCTATCAGCTGGCCAGTTTGAATATGGACAATTCTCTAAGCCACTTAAAGTTGGGACCACCTCTGTGATCCACATTTAAGAATAGGCAAACTCCCCCCCAAGCTCTCTCTCGTTTCCGGCGCTGGCACAGGTGGCTGCGGGCCCCGTGTGGGGCCAGCGGGCCCGGCCAGGCCCTGCTTGGGCCAGGCTGGGCCGGGCCACGGCCATCCTGGAGCCATGGACCTGTTCCAGCCGTGGAACCCCCCCCACTGCCTTGCCGTGGGCAGCCTGAGCGGCTCGGCTCTCCCCCCTCTCCACTGCAATAAGAAACATTCAACATTCCAGCTGCAAAGCTGCAAGACCGAGGTGAGATTAACCCTTTTTATTGCTGTGAAGAGCTGAAAACCTGAGGGAAGAGAGAGAGGAGATGCTTAAAGCTGAAATTCTGTTGTGGAGCTATGATATATCAGAGTATCCCGTTGTAATTTCATGAAGATATGGGGGGTGGAGTGTTCAACTCGTAAGCAAAAGCACCTGCACTGAGATAGGCAGATGCTGATGCAGCTGTAATTTCATGAGAAGTTTGGACAGGGAGAGATGAACCAGATGAGGACTTTTGCTCCAAACGGGAAAGGAGAAAACCTCAGTCCCTAGAGATGCTCCCAGAGATAGTCCTAATGATGAAGATGATGAAGACCCTTTGCTCCCAGGGAAGGAGAAGGGCCTCTGTTTTTGTTTCTGAATGGCTCAACCTTAAAATTGTACCCCAAAAACTTCAAGAGTGGACCCTCAAAAGCAGTTGCGGGAAAAGCTGCAAGTCGGGGGAAGGGACTCACACGCAGGCAGAGAGACTCCTCTTCCTAAATGGACTGAACAATATTTGGAAGTGGGCGACTGTCTCGTGATACTGTTTTCATAGCATGAGCAAGAAGAGACTTCTCTTTCTAAATGGACTGAACAAGGTTATTATGGCAGTGGTAAACAGACTGAACATCTCAAGGGTTGTCTTTTCACATTGGCAGTGGGAGAAGGGAGGAAGGTGGGGGGAGGAGGAGAGTTCTGAAGGTGGTATAATTTTTTTTCTTTCCTCTTTTAGGTCTGTTAATAAACTTGTTTATATTCTTTCAAGTTTGGTGCCTGCTTTGCATTTCTCCTAATTCTTATCTCACAGAAGATAAACAGTAATGAGTATTTTAGACCAAACCACTACACTAAATTGGTGTTTCTGCCCGGTTACAAACCGAACCCGTGATACTATGTAGTATTTTGGAGAACTCTCTCCTATCTGTGATGTTGGCTGGGATAGACGATTTCCTTCACAGTAGCTGTTATGGGGCTGTGTTTTGGATTTGTGCTGGGAACAGTGTTGATAATTCAGGGATGTTTTAGTTATTGCTGAGCAGTGCTTACATAGACTCAAGGCCTTTTCTGCTTTCTCCCACCAGTGGGGTTGCACAAGAAGCTGGGAGGCGATACAACCAGGACAGCTGATATTCCATACCAATGATGCCATGTTCGGCCTATAAAGCTGAAGGAAGAAGAAAGAAGTGGGGCATTTGGAGTGAGTGTTGGTGTTTGTCTTCTCAAGTCACTGTTATGCATGCTAGAGCCCTGTGTTCCTGGGGATTGCTGAACACCTGCCTGCCCATGGGAAGTGGTGAAGGAATTCCTTGTTTTGCTTTCCTTGTGTGTATGCACGCCTTTTGCTTTACCTCTTTAGCTGTCTTTATCTCAGCCCACGAGTTTCCTCACTTTTGAGCTCCCCCATCCCACTGGGAAGAAATGAGCAACTAGCTGTGTGGGGCTTAGCTGCCAGCCGGAGTTAAACCACGACATTATCACTTTTCTCCTAACCAAATTAAGGGATCTAGTTCTTTTCTGCTTCATCCCTATTTGAAATATTCTCCTGTGATTCTTACAAGTTTACTTTGCCTTTCTCAAAATATTTTTCAGTTTCTCTCATAGTCTCTTTAATTGAGTTGACCAAAAAGTAAATGTAGTATTCATAGTAAGGACATGCTGTAGAGCAGGTTGTATGCAATAGCATTTTATATAATTTTGTCTATGCTATTCACCATCTCCTTTTCCATGCAGCCAAATGTCTTATTTGCTACTTCTTCATGCACAGCAGATGTCTTCTTTGAATGATCTGTAATGATGCTTAGAACTATTTTCCTAAGAAATAACAGCTTATTCTGAATCCATCAGTACGTATCAGTATTTTAAACTGTTCCTTCCAGTGTTGGTTACCTTACGCTTGTCTAAAATAAATCTAATCTGTTATTGTGTTGCAAATTTCTTTGATAGATCTTGTCAGAATTTCTCCCCTCATTACCACTGAAAGATTTTATTGCTCTCGGCAATACTGCAGCTTGCTTTGGTTATACTCTCTTCCTATTACTTAATATTGTTCAATATTTACACAGTGGGATTGGTTCATCACCTGATCAACACCTGATATACAAAGGCCTGTTTGGAGATGGTGTGAGAAGTAAACCCATCTTTTCTGCCACCCTAGAGAGCAAAGGAATGTCTGGAGCCACACAAAGAGAGTGCAGCTGCCTCAGGAAGTGTAATTATGGGACAATGCTCTAATTAATCTCTTGTCTTAATTGAACTGTTCCTGCATTATCTTCATGAAATCCAGAGCAGCACTGCCCTGGAGCAGCTCTGCTCAGCAGGTGCAGATGTCCCTCAGGGCTAAGAGTGTGAGGGAGCTACAGAATCTGCAGTCTGGGTCTCTCTGTGCTCTGGCATTTCCTGAGAGTGTTAACAATCCAGGGTTTCTGATTTTCTCCTGTAAATTTTGACCCCCAGTAGGACTTTGTTCAACAGCAATTGTCTTCTCATTCCTCAAGTGAAGATCAAAAGAGGTCAACAAACTCTTTTAAGAGCTTTATCCCCAAGCTGGTAATGATCCCATTCTCTTCCACTGAGCATTAGTAACAGGACAAGCACACACAGAGATGGATTTTACCTATGAGACCCTGTGGATAGCATAGCCATAAGGCAGGACAGGTCCTGGCTGCCAGGGACCATGCCACAGCTCCAGCCAGGGAGCAGGACATTGGGGACAGCCCCAGGTATCTGGCATCAACCAGGGACCAGGGATGGGCCATGGGCAAGGGTGGGCACTCAAATGGGATACAAAACTGTGTTTGGGGGTAGATTCTGGTACAGTTATAGCCTAAAAGCACTTGAAGAGTACCCACACAGGCAATAGGACTGTACATTGTTTGATGGTAGAAAAAAAAAAAGCATTATTTTACAACTAAGCAAGTTCCTGACACTGGGCTTTTTAACAGAACAGTTATGGCAGAGGGGAAGTATTGATGTTCTATTACCTGGGACATTTGAAATTAAGCTGATCAAAACCTCAGCATATGCACTGTGGGAAACACTCCAAAGATAGATAGGTAATGCAGTAGATAAAAGGGGTTTTCAATCTCTTATTATGATGAAATTATAGCTTGAATTGCCCAGCAAGAAAAAAGTTGCACAGATTCATTACATGCAATTTAAATCTTTCAGTTTTGTTACACACTCAAGGAACAAACTAAATCCCAACAGGATATCACCATACTGTGCCCATGCCATGCAGCTAAGGATGTATGAACAGCATGTAGTCATGTTCATAATGAATAAGAAATGGAACCAAAGCCTGTCACTTTTGCTACACTGGCCTTTCTGCCAGCCAGAATGACATATTCCACTATTACTTTAGACATTTTAACCAGTTTATCCACAAGAAAGAAAAAAAAATCTCTTGGTGAACCATTAATTACAAATGGGCTTAAAATACTTGTTATCACTGGAAATACAGGGCAAAACCTTGCCCTGGGACATGCAGGCAAAAATCCTGTTGTCTTCAGAGTGACTTGCAAGTGTATATCCAAGGGCAATGATTAGACTATTATTATTTACTCTAAGAAATAAGCCAGGTAATAATGAAGAAGGACATTCTCAGTGTTTCATCCATAACACTGCAACCTCGAGCCACATATATTTTCAGATTTAACCTGGAATCTTTTACAGCATGCAATTAGCTTGACAAAATACCATTTCAAGTCTCATTCATTAAGAGACTCCTGAGGGTCTTCATATTTTGCTTAAAAAAAAATCATTATTTCAGAGAGAACAAAGCAACTTTTCAACTGAGAGGAGATGCTGAAAAATTAGAGGGAAGGGAGGAAAAGAGGGAGGAATGAAGCGAAGAGGGGAGAGAGAGAGGAAGGAAGGAAGGAAGGAAGGAAGGAAGGAAGGAAGGAAGGAAGGAAGGAAGGAAGGAAGGAAGGAAGGAAGGAAGGAAGGAAGGAAGGAAGGAAGGAAGGAAGGAAGGAAGGAAGGAAGGAAGGAAGGCAAAACAAATATGTGCTTTGAGGTTTGTGAAGATGAAAAGACATCTTTGTTCTTATTTGAATCTGTGAAATGCACACTTGAAGTCACTCATGAATTACACCGAGAAACTGGAAGGTTCTTATTTCTAGCATGATTTCTTGGGTTCAGTTAGGGGAAGAAGCATCCCACATCTACTTGAAGACTTTTTGAACCAAGAAATTTGTGGACTAGGCAACTTAATAAGATGCTGAAATATTAATGTAAAACAGGCCTTAAACTGTAGCTATTGAGAAATGCAAATGCTTTTAAAATAGTTTCTAATCCCTGAATAAACAAGCCTGGCTCTTGAAATCTGGGATTGTATTTTCAGAAGCAAGACATCTTAAAGCATTTCTGAGGAAGACCTGAGCACCGGTCATCTGGAAAATTGGGCCCTTTGAAGCATCTTAAGTTGGACACACATTATGATTCTGCCTGTTGAAAATTTACTCTTGAATTCCTGCTACTAGCTTGAAATTTACACTGTTAAGAATACTAAAATCTGCAAATATGTTAATTTTCAGCAACATTCCTTCCAGTACAAGTGCTTATAAGGTATTTGCAAAAGATCCATTGGATATTATAGTATCATTGATTATGATATTAAAATCACTATTAATACTATTAAAAATAATTATAGTCCCAATTTACTTGTTTGGAATAAATTTTTTTGTGTTCTATCCAGGTCTGCTGAACAAGAATGCAAGCAGGCTCTGGCTTGCTTTAACATCAGGCCCAGTGTTCCTGGCCTGAACTATAAAACTCCTCTTGTCTTCAATGGATGAGGAGACTATTTCCACAGTACACAAAAATATCTCTGGCAACAATAGTAGCAGTCATTCCTTTGCTCATCTGCAAGGTAAAATGTTCTTCTGTAAAATACGGGGTAATGATAATGCAGCTTTTGACCTTCATCAGCGAAACTCTCATTGCTGAGTCTTGAGCTGGGGTCTACATGCTCTATTTCCTTTGAGAATGCCTACACAGTTGCTGGAAGGTATCACCCCAATGACTGCTTTGAACACGAGACAGCTGTGGTTCTGCTAATAGCTCTGCCCTGCTGCAGTTCCCTCACACGTGGTTTTTCCTATGCAGAATTATTATCAGTAAGAAATCTGGCCTCATATTCTCAGGTAGATTGCATTTGCCTGTTCAGCTTTCATTGCCATCTTTCAATCTGATTTTTTTTTTTTTTTTTTTTTTTTTTTACCTGTTATCTCATGTTCTGTTGGGTTCAAAAGATTCTAATAGCACTTGCAGGAAAGCCACAATGGAATATTAGGTAATCACTGACGACATTTTATGAAACATGTCTAAATTGCTGCAAAATATTTCTCCACTGTGCAACCTACTTAGATTCTAGTTCTGTGAGGATTTGCTTACGTGCTAATTTATGCCTGGTGGTTTGAAGTTTCTCAGCAAAAAAAAAATCAAGCCTATCTTAAGTATTTCCAGAAGGGCACCAAGAAACAGAGGAACGTCAAATCATTATTATTCATCCTTTTTTCCTCTTCTTTAACATTAAAAGACCTGATTCCGGAGGGATCAGTTGAATACTTGTTTAAGCCCAGTTAACTTGCTGTCAGACCTGTCCTTAGCACGTGAAGATGATTGAGACAGCTGTGGCGTCAGTATCAAGTGATGATACAAAGTAGCACAACCAAAATAAAAATGTATCCTATAGACTACACAAAAAAGCAGCGTTGTCCTAATTACCTCTGAAGTCTGAGCTTGACAAGAAAATATATCGCATAGGTCTTTGTTGAATGAGGAAAAAGACTGGATTCACATGAGAAGAAAGGTGGAAACCTCCTGCAACATCTTCCCATCTTTCTGTCCTCAGAGATGAATGTTACCCTGTTATAGATTGCCAGGTCATAGTGTATTTATTAAAAAGCTGATGCCAAGCACTGCACCATTTTCAGTATGTGTAAATCTTAATAGACCTTTAAACCCTAAGGAAGATGCTAAATCTTCTGGACATCAAGCAGGTGAGAGTATGAGTATAGTAAAGGATTCCAGATCTAAAGAGTCTTTCAAATCTTAAAACTATTTAATTGTTTGAAGCTATTTCATCTCCTCACAACCTTTTGAATTTTGCAATTTCTTGATTTCCACCAATTTTAGTGAACTAAGAGATGATGAAAAGGAAAGTTTTCCCCTAGGCTGCTGCTGGGGTTATGTTTTCACACCTCCCATTCCTGATGAAGTGCTCATGAAGCTTATCATGAGCCATTGCAGTTTATAGCTTGATTTTGCTCTGCCATAAAATGTCAGGCTTTAGGCTGTGCCTACAAATGGCAGGAGAAGCTCAGCTGTCCGCTGTGCCAACCCAGAGCACAAACCTTGGCAGCCCCTCCAGTGTTACTAACGCAGGATTTCTCATCATTTGGTTTTGTGGAGAAAAGCTGGAAAAAACAATTTCAGTGTACCCAAAAGACTGCAAGAACCTAAAATGACTCAAAAGGTGTAAAAAGCAAATCAGGATTTATAAGGTAACCACGTCATTTTAGTGTGTATTTTTTTGATTTACAGAACTGGCAGCTGGGGTTAGACAGAGTTTGCTTATGAGACTTAGGTTGATTTCAGATACAGGGAAATCCACTGTTTCTGGGGTTTGGCTGGTATGTACCTGGCAGGACTCAGCACAAACAGAGTCACTATTTTCTTTGGGCAGGTGAGGACACCTAACTAAAACCTGCTGTTTTCCTGGGGCTGGGCTCACACAGCTACAAGCTGGTTTGCAGCACCAGCAGTCGTGAAGACAGCACTGATGGAGATTTTTTTCCCAGTGGTAGCAAAGTGCTTTGGCTCAGATTCCTGCTGTCCCAGTGGGGTGGTTTTAAAGAACTTTCATGCTTTGTTTCTGGTTCAGATAGCCCCTGGCATCCATGTGAGCACCCTCCAGGGCAGGATGAGCTGCTGTGCCCCCCCCTTCTCACATGCACGCCCAGCGTGTGAGAAGCAGTCAGGGTAATGAGTAACATGGCATGAGCTGTATCTGTGGGAAAAGTCAGCTTGCCTTTCCAAGGGGAGTTTCCCAGGGTTTTCTTCATTTAAAATGCAAGCACTAATGCATAAAAGGAAGTGGTGGGAAGGGCAAAATTAAACATCAATGCACACTGCTGAATATAAGAGGGAGCTGTGCAGAACACCTTTAAACTTGAAAGATCAAGACCCTTAGAATAAGAGTAATTTCATGGTGGAAAATCTGTTTTATTGTGCCTTCTGTCGAGAGGAGTAAAATTGCATTGCACAGTTTTCATTGCACAGTTAGGGACTGGTAGCCTTTATACACTGTACAACTTACGGGATAGCAGAGGAGAAGGTGCTTTCTTTTTTCTGAGGTTTTAGAAAACAATTTTGAAACAAATTAACAAGAATGGGCCTTGATGACATCAATCACATATCTCCAAAAGAGATGTATGCCAGCAGAACGCTAGCTATCTAAAAGCTAGAGGAGGTCACAAAGACATAACTTACATAGATTTGCAGATGAAATATGTCGTGAATCTTGTCCACAAAATTATTAGATACTGTGAAACAGTTTTGAGATGCCTTTTTTGGCAACTTACTTTTTAAGCCTTAGGGATAATGTGAGTACTCTTTGATGACCCTAATGACTTGTTGAAAGGTTGGCTTTTTAAGGAAATGTGACTGAAATCTGTGTCCATCAGTCTCTTTGCTTGCTCTTCGTTCTCTCACCAACTTGACCAAGCTGGCTGATCCTTCCAGAATCAGCAAAAGGGCAAAGTATCTTGAAGTTACAAAGGTCTGACAAGTTTCACAAAAATTGACAGCTGAGAAAAAAAGGAAGCCTCAAATTAATTCTGTCAGTGATGCAAAAGCTTCAGCACAAACACAAGAGTCTTCACCATGGGCTGAACTAACCACAGTAGGTGAAGAATATGAAGTTATAGACCAGAGGTTTGGTCACATGGGAGAGAATTGGGGGTGGGCAGAGGAGTAGCTGAAGTAATTGTGGTAGGGGCAGGCAGAAAGACAAACAGATGCAGGATGTAAGCAAATAGAAAACCAGTCATTATTAATTCCGTTGTTACCATAGCTGCTTTCTTTTTAACACAAATTAGAATTCCAAATAGTCACGAACATCCAGGAGCTGCAAAATAAAGTAAGACACCAGGTTTCACAACACTTGCTGCACTAGATCTGCTAACATTGCAGCACTAGAGCTCATCCTTACCTTTCCACAGGGTCAACCAAATGCTGAGTGGTAATACTGACCTCATTAAAAGCAATTTTCATTAGCAGTCTCCATGCTTGGTGCAAGGACCTCACTAAAGGAAACACAGCTTACTAATATGAGGGTTCACTGAAAGTTAGATTTGTCAGCAAAAACAGGCCAACTTTTGTAATTCTGTGACGCAAACACAACTTATCTTTTGGAGATGAGGGAAAGGACAGTCTAAAATGCCAGGGTTGTAAGAGGCATCTCAGATAAACCCAAAATTGAGTTCCTAGCATCCAAATATTTAGGGCAGAATGTTTTAGAATAAGAAGCACCTATTGTTTTCTTTTCTAACATGGATCTCACTTCTGGAGGACTTGTGATGCCTGCAGATTTTTAGTTTTTTCATGTATTTTTAGCTCTTTAAATTTTTAATATATAGTTTTATAGTTTCTAGCACCTCCTTATCCTTTTTCACACTTTAGAACCATAACTAACCCTTTCTAACACATTATGTCACACTCTTGAAATTCTATTTAGTTTTATTTTCAAGAAAATAATTTTTAACAAGGACATCTTGTTTTGCACCAGCATTTGAGAGACAAAACAAGATATAAAGCAAGGAACTCCCTGGAGACCCTCCAAGGGGCATGCCCAAGGGTGGGTCACCAGGGCAACTGCTCTCCTATTGGATGTACCTGCTGGATAGACTAATTAACTAACCTTACAAAAATTGTAGAAATCGTATACCGCTCATGTGCTTAGCTATTTTTGTGCACCTGAAAGCTTTCATTAAAGAACTGCTCTTTATGTTACCACTTTAATTTTATTTGGGAAGTTTTTCTTTAGATTCCAGGCAACAGTTTCTGCTTTGATTGAAAATTAGTATGTTGATACAAAATCCCACAAATGATGTGTTTTTTGCCATCTACCAATCTCACATATCTACCAAACACTTCTGAGCAGCCTGGGAAGAGAGTCAGCTGCTTATAATTCAGGGAAGATGTCAGACATAATCCTTTTTTTTCAGAGTCTGGGTAGAAGTGATTTTTTTCCCAGTAATTTGTGATTTTCTCCCCCCACAGCGCAGCGGAGAGGTAGAAATGGCGGCGCAGGCACCTGAGGGGAACTGAGCCCAGCGGAGCGGCAGTGGGACCCAGCTCGGACAACCTACCTTTCCAGGGGCTTTGTTTGTCACTTGTCTTCATTGTTTTGGGCTGGGGTGCGAGACACTGCGTGCAGGAGTCCCTCACCATCTTGTCCGTGTTCCTGACAGCCGCGTGGTGTGGCGTGTGGGAGCAGCCGCCATCTTACCTCTGGCTGGGGAAGCCGCCGGATGTCGCCCGTGGGGAGCGTCCGCCATTTTGGTTTTGTTCCTGGTGGTGAACACTTTCTGGTGGGTAAAACATCTGCTCTTTTTGTACACTTTTGTTGTTAATATTGTGGTTGTTATTGTGCCTTTCTTATTGCATTGATTTGTGCTTTCAGTAAATTATTATCTTATCCCATAGTTTCTGCTTTTGTCCCTCCCGTACCAGAAGGGACAAGGGTAGCAGAGTGGCTTATTTCAGATTTAGTTTCCTGCTGGTGTTAAACCACTACACACGCATACATACACAAACTTCTGTGTCCCTTTTTTGTACTGCTGTCTATGTATTCTTTGTCTTGTACTGGCTTGTACTTTTTTTTGGTGTACCGTAATCCTAACCTGTCTACCCTCATCCTGCTTTTTTCTGCCTGGTACTGAGAATTATGACTATGTCTAAAGGCAGGGGTGTCCTCTGTATTGAAGCAGAAGTGTAGCTGATCAAGTTATTACTTGCCCCATCCTTTTTTTCTGCTGTTTATTATTGAATTGACTGTCTTCCAGGTGTTATTTCTCCCTCAGCTCCCTGAGCTGTGCCAGTAGCCCACACTGCCTTCAGTCACAATTCAGGCTAAACTAGCTGATTTTGTACTGAAGCAGGCTATAAACACTCATACAACCTCATAATGCAGGTTGGCTACAAAGACAGGCAGAGGCCCATAATGGATAGCTGGTAGGCAGAAAAATCTTAATCCACTACAAGCTATTTCCAAGGGGATTGTATGTCTGTATCATTGTATATATATTATAGATAGTCATAGAGACTATGGCCAGAACTACAAAGCATTTTAAAGGGAAGCAAAGCTCCTATCTATCTCTTAAATCACAACCTGTGTGGCTTCCTTAAAGACAAAGAGGGAATCTGTGACGGAACAGGAAACTGAATTAAGCTTCCCAGGTAGCAAGTCTAAATTACATTTCTTTTCGAAGTTGGAAGTCAAGTTAGAAAAACAATTTGCAACTAAGAAATGCACAGCAGTGGAAAAGGAAAGAAAAGTTTTAGTTTATTTAAAGTATAGAACTTCTGTGAACTGCAGGTGTTACAGATCAACACTTTAATGGGAACCACATGCATTGCATCCTTGATGTCTGACTCCAAACTCAGGTTAAGAGATAAAATTGTTTTGACATCTAAGGAGGACATGATGTTCTTTCTGAATATAGATCAAGCTGTCTGTGACATGAAAATGAAACTCTTCTGAGTATTTTTTTTTTAAAGAAATGTGATCAAAAAGAAAAGGTAGAGAATTTTTCATGCTTATGTGCTATCCTGGGAGTCCAGTTCTAATTACAGAGTCTCTTTGGACAATGGCAATGTTTTAATCTTGTTTTGCTGAAACACTTAAGCATGTACTTAGGTAAGGTTGTTTTCAGAACTGCATGTAAGTAATACTTAGATCACAGTGCTTTTCCCTGGTGCTGACTGTAATTTCCATTCATTGATTCTCCCAGACTTGTCTGATCTAGTTTTTGGAAGATGTTTACATATAGTCATATACCTTACCATTAGTGTACACTGTTCTTCCCCTTGTCTGCTTAAATGTGTGCCACAGACCTCCTGTATGTCTAATGAAATATTTCTAAACTGGTTTCACACTGTGTCTATGAATTTCAATTTTTCTATGTTTCTTTTCAGTCTATTCTTTCATCTAGAGAAAAATCTTTCTGTACTCTGAAGTTTTGTATTGGAGATAGCTATCCTAAACTCTATAAGGAAGCAGAAGACCACGTGTCATGCAAATGAACCCAGACTCCACTTTCTTTCAACAAACAGGACATTCCCTTAATAGCACTGCCACTTCACAGAATCACAGAATCAAAGAATCATGGAATTGTTTAGGTTGGAAAACCTAAGATCATTGAGTTCAATCATTACCTGATCACTGCCAAGGCTACCACTAAACCATATCTCTTAGTGACCCATCTACATGTTTTAAACCCTACCAGGGATGGTCTCAGACTCTACAAACCTCTGTAGACCTATGTAATGTTCTGTCTCTGTGGTCTCTCTTCCTTTCACATGAGAATGGTTTGCTTTCCACCTTTAGCTTCTGTGGTAACACGCCTCTTCTTCTCAGTGTCAAGATCTGTCTCATGCTGTTGCACAGGCTGTCCCCTCATTATTCACTATTTGCTCCTATCCATGCTTTTTCCCCTCTGTTGCAACAATCTGTAACTGCACGGAAGTCATGAACTCAGACACTCACATCTACTTGCACTGCATTCTCTCTTTGTCCTATGCAAATCCCTACATATTCAGCATTTATGTGTTTTCCCTTGTCTGCACAAACAAGTATTTATTTACACAGCAGCCACATGGAGGAAGTTTGCTGAAGATTTTATATGCATCCACTAATTCAGTTTCACATGAAACAGAGTGCAAGAAGTAGCAAAATGGGAAGCTTTGTTTTGAAGAGATCTTGTAACTTTTCCATTCATAGTTTAATGGTACCATCCTTGGGAATGTGTCCTTGATTCAGAATGCCATGCATAGAGAGAAGCACCTGATTTTGTGATACTTCATGGAGGAGAGGATGGAGCATGGACAAATGCCAGACCTGGTGAGATAGAGATGCTTGATTTGATAGGTACCTTCCAGGTGATCCAGAAAAAGAAGTATCTGTGTCCTGTTCTTCTGAGTCTTGATGCTGTGGTTTTTCTATGAGTAGCTGGCATCTAATTCCTGGAGCATTGTGTTTTCTGTGGGTTTCTTTTCTTTTTCCTTTCTGTCCCACTTAAAAGGGAGCTATAAAACTCCCACAGGATGCTCCAGATAGTCTGAAAAATAAATGCAGAGGGATGCACAACATTCAACATTTAACAAAGATCTGTTTTGCCTTCTAATTTCTGTTTAAAGAAGCAACAAACCCTTAAAACAAGACTGCCAAGCTCATTATTCTCAGCTTTCCCTCAGGCACATGCTGTGTGGGTGGGAAAAATTACATCTCATAGTCTGATGCTGGCTACTTTCTTTCTCTCCCTTAGCTTGCCTCCATCCTTTCTTAGGGTTTTATCAGACCAAGGTGATAAATCAGGTGGAATGAGCCTGCCATCAGCTTTACCCTGGAAATCTAAACTGGGACAAGGAGAGAGATAGAAAGAGTTTGTGGAGAAAGCACCAGTGACCATGGAGATTGCAATAATAAACTCCTTATTCTGTGTGGGAAGAGTGTCTTCCAGAATTGATATAATGTGCCATTGTGCACCCCTCAAAGCATCTAAAAACCCTGGCAAATGAAGAGATTATGATTTATGCTGTCTTCTCTTTGTTCCTTTGACAGCCTTCTAAGTGCATAGCTATGCTCATGGCATTCAGGGAAGTCTGACCCACTCATGCTAAATCAGTAGATAATACCTTCTCCAGGTAACAAGTGACAGGATGAGAAAATGTCCTCATGTTGCACCAGGGGAGGTTTAGTTGGATATTAGGAAAAATTCCTTCACTGAAAGGCTGGTCAAGTATTGAAGCATACTGCTCAGAGATGTGACGGAATCACCATTTCTCAGAAATTTTAAAAAAATGTCTAGTTGTAGCAGCTGGGGACATGGTTTAGTGATGAAGTTAGCAGTGTTAGATTACAGGTTGGACTTGATGATCTTAGAGGTCTTTTCCAACCTTAACCCTTCTATGGTTCTATGACATAGTGGAGAATAAAAGAGGTCAAGGCTTCAGTCTGTCCATGAAATGGAGAGCTCTGCTGATGTTTCCAACAACTCCGTGACATGCAAGTTCATGCTAAGGTAAGGAATATTTGTCACCAGGCATAGACAGAGATGTATCTGGGATCAGAAAATATTTAATTACTGTTGGCAGGTTGAAGCTCCTTCTTTGGACTTTCAAAACAGGAGAAGGTATGCACCAGGTTTGTATCCTGTGCTCTCTACTTCAGATGACGAGGGCATGGACTGTCTAAGACACCTGTAATTTATTTAACATTCTGCTGCTGTTAGGCATATCCTCTTTCACTTTCTGCATCTGCAAACAGGCGAGTCTGGGAGGTGAACACCATTATATAAATGACCAAGGATAACTTCTGTGCATCTGCATTGCACTTACAGGAGACAGACTCCACAAGGAAACAGCTAGGGGAAGTCAGCAGATATCACCAGTCCTAAATCCTCTTTGAATATCTTGCAGCTGAATTTTGGGATCAAAATAAGGTGAGGTTTCCTTTTATTTGCCTTTCTGGCATTTAGATTTCATAAGCATAAATTTTTTCTTCTCTTGGTTGAAAGCTAGCTAAGATGACAGAAAACCAGAGTATGAGACTTACAAAATCTTGAAACTGGGCAGTGCAACATTCAGCGTTAATGTCACTCTTTTGACTGGGGACAAGGCAGCTTTTATGTAAAAAAACCAAACCAAACCAGAACCAAAACCAAAACCAACAAAAAACCCCAACACCACCACAAAAACCCAAACAAACAAAACCCTCCCCCCCCCCAAAAAAAAAACAAACCAAAAAACCGAAACAACAACGACAAAACTCAGATACCAGGAGAAGTGTGTCTGATAGGAGAATAAGAAGCAAGGACCTTCAGGATAGCCATAATCTCTGAAGAATTTTGTTCTTGTTCCTGCTTAGCTCAAGCCAAATCAATGTAAGGGTTTTGTCCCAATTCCAATTAGTCCATCATAGATCAGTATATCTGGAAAATCCTAAAAAGATCTGTGCAGTTATTTCAGGAGAATGAGCAGCCCCTATTTCTGTTCAGTTAAATGTCAGCTGAGCATACCTGGCACTTTGCAAGAATTGCTTTCCTGAAAAAGATGAAGGCTGACTCTGACAGAGAAGTAGAGGGTGAGAATGGAGAGATGCAAGCAGCTGAATCTCTTAAATGTTCCTGAGCATCATTAAAAATAAGGGTGACCGGGGAATGTAAATGTAAAAGACACCCAGGTCAAAACTTCAAGTGTGATTTTGGTGCAGCATCTCTAGCTACATTAGTTGGATATAGTCTGAAACAGAAGAATTTGAAAAGTATTTACAACATCCCAAAGGTATTTTGACATCTGTTCATTTGGATGTTTTAGTTTTGCACTGAGGGGATAAGGGTAGAAAATTCCTGCTTGAACTTCACTCAATGGAAAAGTAAAATCATTGCTTTTGCCAATGAGAAAGAATAACTTTGAACAAGTTCTGGCCAAGTTCATACCAAAGGTGCTGAACTCTTCTCTTTAAAGAGATATCATGTAGCAGAGATCATTTTGTACTGCATGCTGATATTTCCTCCAAATTAACTTAAACTGGCATTCTGCCTCAAAAGCTGAAAAATATTAAACCTGACACTCTGCTTGTTTGTTCTCCATTCAGAATGTCTACAGATACCCCTTTTGTGACTTTTCTGTTGCTGCTAGGTTTCCACTTAGATTGTTAGATGTCCTTTCTCACTATTCTCAAAATCTCTGCTGGCCCCCAAGTGACTCCTACACTGTGACTCATGGGCCTCTTTCATCAGGAGGCAAACTAATGGTCTCCTTCAACACATGCTGGATGTGTTCTGCACAGCTCCAGGGTTTCTATTGCTGCTAATGAGATTTTTCTGGAGGGTTGTGAAATATCATTAAGGAATGGTTTCTGAAAGCCCAATATTAGTTTTTCAGTGTTTAACCAGGGGTGCCTCCTCACTGCTTAATGCTAATAACGGCAGAAATTGTTGCTTTGGTAGGATCAGTTCACTGGTGTCAACACACAGGTCCATCTGCTAGATCAGGTGTTTCTGAACTTTTGGAGTGATGAAAAAAGGAACAATACTTGCAGGCTTATAGCAAGTTGAGTTGTGGAGCTGAGTGCTAAGTGAAAGGCTTGTCACAAGCTAATGGTATAACCTGGCTGCACACATAGGGAATTCCTATCTCAGTTAGGTATCCAGCCCAGTGAAGAAAGCAGAGGGAATTACCAGAAATACTTACTTCGAGAGAAATCCCTGTCCTTGAAGACAAAGAGGATGGTACTAGGTGGTGGTGGGCTGAGGAAATGAAAACTGTCCTAGGGAGACAGCTCTCTTGGCTACTGATTGTGGGGTTGGTTAGGGAATGGGAATCATGGGGAAGAGAACATTGGAATAGGACCTGTGAATAGTGTTAGAAGAGCTGTGGGGCAGAGAACACATAAGAATTTGGGAAAGAGAAATGAAAAGCTCCCTGAGATGCTACTTGTTAGTACTGTCAGAAGGGATTCAAGACGATTGTGGATAGATACTTGACCAAAGGAAAAGGTACATGTAGTGCAGAGAGACAGAAAAATGTGTAATTAGACATTCTTCAGTTGGTCTAGACAACATCCATTACTCCTAGTCCGGAGCTGACAAAGGCCTTAGGTTTCCCTACTTGCTACTTTGGAAGATAGCATGACAACCATTAAGTCAGGGAACTGGGAATGCTGAGATACAGGGTTTAAACACCACTGAGGCAGCTGAAAAATTGAAGAAAGGCAGTGGATTACTGCATCCAAGACTTCCTTTTATCTAGAAAGGAGAGAGGCTGAAAGACATCAGTGATGGGGCATGCTTCATAGATTTTGCAAGAGCGGGAGAAAAGATGACCCTGATGGGGACACTGTGCCTTTAAAAGGACCTTGGCAGGAAAGAAATGCATTTAAGAGGAAGCTTGGGTTCTGACATGCTGATCTATTAAGCTTCAAAAACAGGTACCCAGGTCACAGAGCTTTCCTGGAACAGTGGCAGAACTGTCCAAAGGCTTGATGCCAAGGGATTTCTGAATACCGCATCTGAAACAAAGCAAAGTGTCCTTCTTTGTGAAGTGAAGCAGGCAAAATCACTGCAGAGCTGAAACACCGAAATCGTACATGAAAGCTACAAAAAGTTTGAATTCTGCTCTGCTTTACAAAAGGGGTGGGAAAAAGCTGGTAAAATTGACATGGTTGCTGTATTTTTGGCTGTTGTCGAACTTTTAATGCTTTTAAAATTTTAGTTGAAGAGATGGCTAATTATTAAACTGTAACAAAGACGTATATTTTCTCATATTAAAAATAAAAAGGCTAACTGTATGTTTTACATAAAAATACAATATACAGGTGAAAGATTTCAAGAGGCTCCAGGGTCAGAGTGCTATTTTCACAGTTTCTGGGAATTAGTGGTGTTCCTGTTAAGATACCAAATAGTAATTATCTAATAACAGGGATAAATATATGAACAGTCACACTGGCAATGGCAGGAGGGCAGAATAGTTGCACATGAGGATATCTTTAGGGTACAGAGAAGCTCTGAGTGTAGGTCAGAGTTGAAGGATCCCAAATGGCCCATCATTATTGGTCTTGAGACTGTTTTCTCTCCTCCTGTAAAGACAAACTGTCCTGGAAGGGTTTTAAACTCAGGTGAGCAGAACTGCTGACAGAAACACTATATTCACATTAGCCAAGGGAGGACTAAATATCTTCTTGGGGATTTACATCTGCACATAAAGCAAATTTCCATTAAAATAGAAACACTTCCCATCACTTAGAGATCTTTTTTCTTGCTGGCATCAAATATTTTCTTGTCTGCTTGCTGTGTCTGCTCTGTTTCTGGCCTGAATTTCTCAGGGCACTTACATTTGCCTACATTTAATTCTTGCCTTAGGGTGTGGTTCTGGCAAACTGTCAGTTGGCATGTGTCGGGAAGTCAGGGCATTTCCCTGGGAAACGTACTCTCCAGTAAAATCTGTTCCACACTGATAACATTTAGATCTGAGGAAAAACAGCAGCAAAGTATGGCCAAGGGCCTTTGGCAACTTCAGAAAGAGCCAGAGTTCCTGCCTAGAGCTGCTCAAAAAAGCCTAAATTAACTAGAAAAGAGGGAGCCTTTCCAGAAGCCTTTAGCCTTGGAGGAAAGCTAAAGCAACAAGATATGCACAGGTAGTTTGAAATCACCACCTGCAAGCCTGCAAGGACAGAAAAGGTAGGAAGTGAGGCAGTTGCCACAGGGAAACTCATCTTTAGCCTGGCTACATGGATCAGCAATTTGAGAGTGCTGCTGTATGTGAGCAACAGAGTAGGAGTGCAAATGTAACGGACAGAGAGGGGGCTGGAGAAGCTGAATTGTTTGGAGACTCTTTCCATAACTCCATGGGTGAGCAAAGCTGAGTCTGCCTTCAGCAAGTCTTCCTGTAAGTGACAGATCTAAAGCAGTCTGGTTACCCATAAAACTTTCTGGATTGGTTTCTGAAGGTGTGAAGGTCAATTGACTTTTCCTCTTTAGAAATTGCACCCTTCCCTTTTCTTTCCTTTCTGGATACTAACAATATATTTCTCTTCAAGACTATCAACAGCAGTTTAAATGATCTTAAAATATTTCAGGTGAGTGTTCCTCTGGTAATTTAGCTGAAATCAGCCAGAGTTCAGAAGTTAGAAATGCCAGATGCATGGAGAGAATAAACAAGTTAACGCGCTGAGCACAATTGAATAAGTATGGTTGTCTTTTCACTTTAGAAAGCAGCCTAAAAGCTGTTTGTTGGCAGATGAAAGACAGGCAGTGATTGTCACCACTGCTGCTCAGGATGAAATCCTGGAAACAGTTAAGTGTGGCTATTAGAATAAGAAGCCTGTGACAAGACATGGCCTGTTTCTTTCAGCAGTGTAGGACACAGCTTGCAGAGGTGAGACACATGATTCCTAAGGTCATATAGAAAAACAACATAAGTACAAGAAGTTACACATATTGTTTACTTAGTAGTGAACTCTACTTTACCAGTAGAAAATTCAAGAAAGGGGCAAAAGATACCTTTATCCAGGGCTCAAAATCAATGATACTGAAGAAACACAGCTGATGTTTTCTGTCTTCATCTCTTTCTTTCACTCGCTGCCCTTTCCTCACCAGCTAAATTGTGTTTCTCTGTTCCCTGTGTTTAGATATTGCAAATATTTGAGAATTTGATGGGGCTCTGTGAGTAGGGGGCTCAGCTGAAGATACTATGCACAATTTATTTTTTCTTAGATTAAAGTATTTAATATCAGTCTCTTAGGATGAGGGAAAGGCTGTGTGCAGTCCCAGTCCAAACTGGCTGTCAGTTGAGTAGTTAAGCATATATTTTAGGCCTATGGTGGTTAACGGGTAAAACCCATTGGAGTAAAATTTAGCCCGTGGCTAAATGGCAGTGGGAGTAAGAATTGCATGCCTGAGAAACCAGGACTTCTGTGCTGATGATAAACACACAAATTCTTTAGAACTCCTCAACTAAATCAATATCTAGTCATCCTGTATCTTTATGATAATTGATTTGGAGAAAATAAGACCCTCCTTCCCAATACACTTACCTTTTCCCTAAAGGTACAGGTAGTTCAAATAAAAGGAAAATATGAAAATAAGAATAAGAAAAAAATTCTGGCTTTTTGATGCTTTTTGGTTTTGCTGGATTCAGCTTAACCATTCTGCAATAGGTGGAAGCTTATTGAGTTATTTCTGAATACAATTTAGAAGTTGCAGCTAAAATGTTTTTTTGTGGGAGTATTAATGAAAATTCCATGTAATTTGAAAGGCAGAAAAGTTCAACAAGCTCAGCTGGTAAAGTCATTATTCTGGGGAGAAGGAAATGAAAAATGTGTAATAAATTCTGAACCATCTCTTTCAGGCAGATGCTGGTCCCTAAAGAGCTATGACCATTGCCCAGAAGTGGCACTCAGTTCCCTATGATTGCTTTTCCTAAGGCTTTGCACAGTAGTGTGGGGAGTGGATGCTCATTTTGAGGGCAGCCAAATTACTTCTAAACTGCATCATGAGATCTTTCTTTCAATTAAAGCATTTTAGCATTTCATGGGAGGTCTTTTCCCCACAGCCTGTGGATGGGGCTCACTGCCCAGGCAGTGCCAGCCTGCCACATCTCTCAGTGCTTTTCCAGAGACTATTGCTTCTGTCCAGGGAGTGAGTTGAGGGTTGGTAATGTTTCTTTCCCTCAAAGAGCACAAGAGTGAACCCACTTGGGCCCAGCAGGAGCCAAATGCCCAAGTCTGTTAGCAGTGTTCAGCAGCACGAGGCCTGGCTGTACACATGTACAACCATAGACTGTTGGCTTTTGAATGGAAAACAAAACAAAGGCAATGGGAAAACAGAACAGGCTGGCTCAAGGGGCATCATCCCATCACTCTAGACTCCAAGGCACTTATCAAAATCAAGTGTGTGTTGCAAAAATGTAAGCATAGAGCGTGTGAATACACGTTATGCAGACACAGAAATACGTCAGCTGCAACAAATGATCTTACAAGTCTCTATAACTTCTAGGAAACTGTCTGGATGACGAAGCCCCTCACATGTGTCTGAGTTTTGCCCAGGGGACCACAGATTGACTAATGAACTTGTCAGTAAGGCTGGCAGAGCTTTAGAATTACAGCAGAGTGAGAGTTCCCATCCAGAATGCTGTAATGAGAGTGTTTTATGCTGGCTGGATAATACCTGTATGGATCACTCCTTTTATTTCCATGCCCTTTGCAGCCTTTCATGTTGATCAAAAATCTAGTATCTCCAAAACTGCCCACCAGATAGGACCTATTAACTTTTTTCTCTTGCAAAGTCCCTTTATGGATGAAGAAGTTCAGGCTGCATTGGGGGTTCAGTGTAGATCTTTCACCTTGCAAATTGCTTTAGCTGATATCGGTTGCTGCATTTCAAATCAAGTGTCATGTTCTCATTATTGTCTGTAAGTTTTACACCATACTTCCCTCCTATGCCCAGGGTAGGCCCATGAATCCTGTTCTCCAATATCCTCCTGCTGCCTAGCAAATTATCATTTATTTTACTACTCATGAGACAAATCTCTATTTAACAGCTGTTTCCTGGTGAAAGCAACTGTTTTGTCAGCAATTCAATGGCAGAAACCTCTTCATGGGACAAAAGTCCTTGACTTAAACATTTAAAAATACCTGTTCTGAAGACAGTGGAAATTCTATTGTATATAACTCACATGACATATTTTCCTACGAGAGGGGGAAAGCAAAGCAAAATTAATTTATTAAATACAGATTATGAGAAAAGATAGACTTGGTAAGGAAGCACTGCAGCTGGCAGGTATCTAGTCACTGCCATTCAAAAGAGGCACCCTACATTTTCAGCACTGCTATCCTGTGCTGACAGGTTCAAAGGTCCAGTGGTATCTTAATCGTAGGCACCAGTGGACAGCCACAAGTACAGGAAGGCAGGCAGCACTGCAAAGCCTGCCTCTGTTTGAAGCTAGAACGAAGCCAAATCTCTGCTCAGAAAACCTATTTATTCTGTCTTCATTATGGGACTGAATCACAAAGCTCTACTCCTCGGTCCCAGTTGCTGCCTGAAATCAGTGTGTCACCAGGAGAAGTCCTGTCTCTCATGACAGCTGTCATCTTGACCGGCACGCTGCAAATCGAAGCAGAGACTCACTGCCCCTGAACCCACAAGTTACCACAGCTTGTGTTGGCACATCAGCACCATGCAGGTCCATGTCCTGAGAGCAGCTGTGTGCTCTGTAATCTCCCTCTGAGCCAGGGGCTGCAGAATCTACAAGGAAATGTTCTATTTCACACAGTGTCAGGGAAGCTGGGAAAATAGCTGGGAAAAGGTCAACTCTGAAAAGATGCTTTTACAGACTCAGGCTAGCAAATGCTGAAGAAACTGCACAGTCTGAGACACTGAATTGTCAGAAGTTCCATTTGTAGTTTCCATTTGAAAGTTACTGGCTCTGTGAGAGGTGTGAGTTCATTCAGTTGGTCACTGCACAGTCTGAAGCATGTTTGAACTCCTGGTCTGAAGTGTCCTGCAGATATCTGGACAGAGGGGCTGCACTGGGAAACGTCAGTCCTGTCAAAAATAGGAAAAAAAAAGGAGGCACAGTTGGAGAAATTATGACTAAAAATAGAGTGTTTTCCCCCTCATTACGAAATAGAGGTAAAAATAAAATTCAGTGCTTCCAGTCTTTCTGCATCTCTCAATGACAGCCAGATATGAATTCATGGCACTTGTCTCACTGCTAAAAAAATGCAAAACAAAGGCAACTTCCACATTTATTTTTAGTTTAGTTTTTTAAATTCCATGGTTCATAATAGGGTTAAATTTGGCCCTAAAAATTGGTTTGTCCTGGAAAGTCTGCTGTAACTAGTAATGCATTTATGTTCACATTACTTGTTTTAGAATATATATGGGATTAGTGGGTTTTCATTGTGAAGCTTTTTCCAGTGACATGTGTTTTTTCACCCAAACAAGGAT
The DNA here is from genome assembly GCF_965178545.1 of Coloeus monedula. Lineage (NCBI taxonomy): Eukaryota > Metazoa > Chordata > Aves > Passeriformes > Corvidae > Coloeus > Coloeus monedula. The sequence continues at coordinate 23,361,309 of NC_138784.1, forward strand.
TTTTCTTTTTGAGTAAATTTAATAATAATAATAATAATAATAATAATAATGCAATTTTTATTGTTTTCTAAAAGGAAAAAAGGGATATAACCTTCTGTCAATAAAATATATGTTTCTTTATAAATTTATTTGATCTTATTCAATTTTGAAAATTGAAAGCGTATCTTTTTTTCTGTAAAGACCTTCAATAATGGTGTTTTCAGTTTTGTTGGTTTGGTTTTTTTATTTCTAAAACATGCCTATGTAGAAACTCTAAAATTCCCATTAAGTAAGTATTATTCCTTCTATGCTTTGAACAGAATACAAGAGCTGGCTCTTTTGTTTCATTAATTCCCCATGCAAATATACATTGTACCCAATTTAGGTTCATGAAAGACACAGGGATTAGAAGCCTATTTAGCCTGACTAAATCCTTTGGAAATTTAAAATGGAAAATATTATCACAGTTTGAGTGTTAAATCTACCAAAATTTTGTGTAACCAGTTAATTATTTGCTTGAGAGGATCCCTAAATCTTCTTGTAAAAGCAGGGAGCTTTGGCAATGATGCAATCCCCAAACCAGAACAGCAAGCACACACTGTCATCCAGAGTGGGGGAAAATACAAAGCAGCTGAGGAATTTTGAAGGGTTTTTTGTTAGGAAAGCTTTGCTGAGAGGACAGATACACCCATGTAATTAAAAGGAACAGCTCAAGAAGAGGGAATTAGGAAAACTCCAGGGAATTGATCAAATACAAACCCTTGTTATAAAAAATGTTTTAAAGAAACAGCAAAAAAGTGTCTCCAGAAAAAGTGAAAGGGAAGAGGGAGGGAGTGCATAGTAAGCTGGTGTACAACCAAATGGCAGGAGCAGGTGAGCAGATAAACTCTGACTGTTCACTTCCTCCTGCCTCTAACACAGCAGGACTGTGATGCATACCACTGTAGCTACAGGAGTGTGTCCAAAGACCTTCATCATCCCAATGTTTCATTTCCTGACAGCACGAACCTGCAAAACTCTGATGTTTTGGACTGGCTGCTGAGGCCAGGAAGTCATGTTATTTCGTGATGGGAGCATTAACAGCGTTAACTTTGCAGGAGGAGGTGGGAAAGGGTAGATCCTTTTTCATAAAAATAAATCTGTGCTGCCAAGATGTAAATAGCACGGATAAATATTCTGCTCATCTGACTTTGTAAGATGCTCTCTATGACTCCTCAGTCAGCAAAAAATGTATCTCAAATGTGATAGCAAGGAATCCCAGAGTGTCCAGGCTTTAGAAGTGACCACTCAAATGGCTTTAAAGGTGTTAAAGTTGCTCAGCACTATTACGGTTTTAGATGATCTTATAGATGTAATTTTTTTCTAGGTGACTGTTTTCTTCTATCTAAAATGGGACCTTAGTAGCCAATTTTAATTTATTATGGCTACCTTGATTTGTCCAGCAGCAATGTGAGGGTCAAATAGACTCTAAAAGAAAGGTCTTTTTTGGTGAGGCAGGAAAGGGCATGGGTGTGGAAGCCAAAAGACAGAAGAAAGAACAGCAGGATATAAGACCAATTAGAATAAGAGGTGTGAAGACCTCGCAGCTATTTTCCTATCTGTCACAGCACACCTTCCAGTCACCTCTGCAGGACCACATGATGTCTAAAATATGTGAAGCACAAGTAATTACCCTGTCTCTGTGGCTCTGGCTTTTTATAGAAGTCAGTTAGTTTGAAGCACTTTCTGTTCAAAATTAAATTAGAAGCAGGCTTTTCAAAACAGCTGAACTACTGAACGTCTCAGTATGATGTTTCCACACACATGCATGTGTTTTCGGCATGCAGCTGGCATTTTTCCCAGCTCCCCTGAAGTGAATGGCCTACTTCTGGGTACTTTTTCCCTTCAAAATCCCACCTCGATATACTGTAGTGTTTTGAATTTCCAATTAATTTTCTTTCGTTTTTTATAATTTTTTTTTCTAGGTTAGTCTCTGAATTTATAATACAGCCAGGTATTCCGGAAACGAAAAATTATACATGCTGAGGGGAATGATGGATTGAGCTAGCATGGGTTATTGTTTTTGAAATTGGGGAATATCTTAACTTAATACAACAAACTTTGATAGGAGGAAGATCCTTATTACATGTCTTTCATCAGAATGAAATAAAAGACTAGCAGGAGACAAATGTATAAGGAAGGGTGGAGGAAAGTAAAGAAATACATCGCTATCTTCTCTGTATGTGCTTTTCAGCTCTATGTATTGTGGAGTTCTCTCCCTATTTAACTACCAAACTGCATGCTCAGAAATATGGATTGACAGAAATACGTACCCTACAACTCCTTTTCTCTTCTCTCCCTTCTGGGATGATGGAAGGATTTCAGGTGTGTAAAGGCCTCCTTGAAAAAACAAGACAAAGTACCAGGGTATTGTTTTGGAAATGGAAATGCACCCATCAGTAGGTAGAAACCCAAATTCCTGTGCTCTGCAGTTTCCATCACAGGAAAACAGAGTTCTGCATTCAGGATGTCCTTGTGTGCTAGCATGGCAAGAGTCTGATGTATTTCAAGCTTATAATTTTGCTTTTCAAGTGTTTTTTTCATTCCTATATGTTTTTCCCTTCTCTGTTGGGCAGATGATGGCTCTTATGAAGGGTCATCAGTATTCCTGGGAACGGATTCACAAGGGTAGAATAAAAATGGGATGTAGATTCTCTCTTTCCCTGCCAGTGCTGCCTGATTAAATAAATATGCTTCTGATCATGAGACAAGAGAGGTATCTCACTCCCATGCAGCCAAAACCTCCACACTGGGGCTATGTCTGGCCCAGTTTATGAATTGCTCTTATTTTAAAAAAAATCATTTGCTAGCCCCTTATTTTTCAGATGCATCACTGCAGATGCAAAAAGATAGATTGTCTGGATTTATGCAGTAGGATTTCCTCTCTGCTCTTTTGCTGAGGCAGAGTAAAACTATACTTCCTTTTTTTAAATAAAAAGCACAGTGCATGACAATCTTCCATGTTTCTGAAATATTTGTGAAACTTTAGCAGAAAAATGTTTAAGGCCACTATATATTCCTTTTTTTTAACCTACTGGGGCTGAACAAAAAAGGCAGGGAGAAGACAGGAAAGGGAGGACAGCTGGTCTTTCTTTACAATCTAGAAGTCACCACTGATGGAGGCAATTACTGGGAGAGTCTTTTCTGCCTTCTCCACAAGTAGAGGTAGTAAAATCAGGCATCAGTCCTTGAGGGGATGCTAGCAAGGAATACGAACTGACATTTGGACTGAGGTCTCTATAAATGGCAGTTTGTCATTACGTTGATGTGCATTGTTTAAAATTTTGTACATGCCTCCAAAGACTGCAAGAATTCGACATATTTGTTGTAATGAGTGAGCCTTCCAAAGTGGATTATACAAAGTACAATATTTCAGGCTAGTTTTGAGCACTGTGTTTGCTTTGGAAGCCCTTTAAATCCACTCTAAAATGGTTAAACTAGAGCTGTCTGCTGAAGCATTTTAGGCTTTCTGAAACAGAACTACATGAGAAATTGCTTTTACAAAAAGTCAACAAAAATATTTTGCCCTGCACAGAGTAGAAATACTTACTTACTGCAGAAGCAGGAAACAGAAACGATTTCATAGTTCAGACAGCACATAATGTGGAAGCTTTTCCTCAGCAACTTCTTTCAGGAAAGATCATCCCAGGAATTCAGTACCACTTTCTAAGTGAGAGCTCTAGAAGAACAGAGTGTTTCTGGTTATAGTGTTACATTGCCAACAGTCACTGAACCAGGGACTCCAGGTGAAGGCATTGGGACTGTTGAACTTCCTTGGCAGCTCAGAAGAATTGTTTTTTTCCATTTCCAGGTTGTGTAACTCTTTCATTTCTTTTCTCCCTCCTCTACCTTCCTATCAATAAAGGTTAAGCGGGTACCTTAGTGACAGTGTTAGGAAATGAAGAAAAGTTAACATTGTAGCTCAGCTTTTGACTTTTCCAAATTGCTTAATTTCCTTTAGAATGCCCCTACTACATCTGATCCCAGCTCCTAGGCTGTGTTGGCACTGTGAGGTGGATGGGAGCACTGCATGACCTGGGAGGAGCGCTGCATGGATGTGCCTGTTGGTCTGTGTGGTGGTCAGGATTGGTGCTGGCTGCATGGCAGTGGGGCAGCAACCAGGGCAGCTGGTGCTGCACACCAGGAACCAGGAGTGCAGACAAAGGCTGTATACAGAAAACCCACCCTGTGCCTCCTGGCTGTCAGGCAGGCTTTTGTCAGTGCTGACAACCTGTCCCCTTCACGAGCATCAAATTAATTCCAGCACTAAAATAAATCTCAAATCAAGACGTGGCTGATAAAGAATCCACAGCATGTCCTTGTTACCTTCTACGTGTGTCTGTCTCCTGTCTCTGCTGGACGGGCTCCTCAACCAGCCCTCCGTGAGCAAACAGATGGGAAGCAAGCAAATCTAGCAGTCGCCTTTCCCTCCGGTACCTCAACCATTCTAGACTGTGACACATGAAGGCTCCCAATGGTGGGATTTACATAACAATTTAATTTTAAAGAAAGAGGACATGTATGTTTCTGGCAGTTGTGTAATTAGTGTAGTTCCTCAGCAGACCCACCACCATTCCTTATGCTTCTTACTGAGAAAGTTAGAAAAGGCAGACAGGTTTTAACAGACAGTGGTTTTGTAGGGTGGAAGTCAAAGCCCTTGCTGGAGTGGGTAAAAACTCATCCAAAATATGACTTCAGCTTCATTCCCTGCCTTCAGTCTTACATGTTCTGTGATTTCCACACACAGAATTTGGATGTGCACTAAGAACAAACCCAGGGAGCAAAGATATAGATGGGGAATGTGATCTGGGGGTTCTTATTTGTGGATTGCGTACATATTGATCATACGTATGTGCTGTTCTGTTCTAAGCTGTATTAGTTCTGTTTTCATCTCAAAGCTTTATACCTTTGTGGTATTGATATCATAAGTACAAATACTTCAGAATAATTGCAGAAAACTTGACAGAGGAGAAGACAAGGCCTTGCATCATTTAAAATTTCTTCTAAACTTTTCTATTCTTTATGCCATGACTTTTGAGGAATGCTGGACAGGGTGGGAAAAATCTCCATCTCAACCCCTGAAGCGGGGCAAGGGGCAATAAGGCAGAAAAAGCATCTACTCTAATTCTGTGAAATTGCCTGAACAGCAAGAGTTACATCTTTGCTTTCAGCCCGCAGTGGATTTACCTTCTCTAAAGTCAGGATGATGAGTCCTGACAAGCACCAACCCCCTTGGAGAGGAGTAAACATTTTGTACTTCAGAGACTCGTGGCCATGGAAGACATGGTACAGTGAATACTATTAGTTCCCTAGTGCTCACCCTGGACTGATGGTGAAGTGCTTTGCTGGCCTGGAATGATCACAGGTGACAAACAAATATACCTGCATTCAATCCATTTGGGCCTGAGAAATTGTTTTGGGGAGGTTAAAGAGAAAAAGAATGTCTTTGTGTGTAAGTCCTTTCATCATATCTCATATTGGCAAAACCGCTTTTATTTACCCAGGTCGTGGTTCAGACTATCCCAAATTATCCTTGCCTATCTGATTCCATTGGAAGAATTATAGGACAGAGGGTAAAGTTTGGCTACAGGTGAGGCAGGTTTCTGTCTGCTGTTCCTGCTTTCATGCTTTTTTCTTCACCCTTTTTTATTTTTTTAGTTGCATTCTATGTAGAGGCTGTGTGCCTCTCTGCCTCTTTAATCTTGCACTTTGAATTCATTTGCAGTGTGATAGATAGAGTTTGTATTTCAGGAGGTGTCAGTGAGACCATGATAATGCATCTCAAATGGTAAAAGTCTGCATCTTAATTGATTACCCATGTTCCTTCTTGGCCATGTCCTCTGCCACAAATTCAACAAAAGGGGGCACAGGGAGAAGAGCATGTGGTTGAGGAGGGGGAAGGGAAAAGAGAAGGCACTGAAGAGTTTTAAAAGGATTTGTGTTAATTCCTTCAAGACTTCCCTATGTGATGTTTCTCAGTCAATAGGAGATTAGATTGAAGAGAGGATAGCCACTGTTAATCCTCTTTTTTCCATTCCCACAATGGGTATTAATTTAGGAACAAAACACAAACAAACTTGCAGAGGACTTTTTTTTTGTTGGTCTTTTTTTTCCTTTTACTGCATGTCAAGAAGAGCATTGAAGATCAGTCTTTGGTCTTGTTTTTCCCAGGAAGGCAGTAGTCAAAGGGGAATGTCACATGTATCCTGGACTGATTATCTCAGGCTCCTCTGCAGCTGCAGACCTCTCAGCCCAGAGCTGTAACTGTAGCCAGGCAGAATAAGCCTTTCTCCTTCCAGCAAGGTTGGAGGTAAAGGGCAGTGATTTAGGGTCTGTGTTTCCTTTAAGTGAGACCGTGTGATTCAAACTTTGTCATTACCATGAATCTTCTGGGTTTCTTATAACATTTTTTTAGGAAGAAATTTCCTTTGCATTTACTCAGTATCAGTGTGAATACTAAGAAGTATTTCCAGTCAGCCAGAGCCAGGTGTGCTGTGAGCCATTTCAGTTCCAGTTTGTCCATCTGGCCCATTCTCCCACCTACCCCTTTATTAATGCATATCTGGCTTATTTACATGCTGGAAAGAAAGGGAAGCACTAGTGACTAATAACTGTTTCCCTCCTTATGCACTGGTCAGACAATTACACCTATCTTCATGCCTTGTTTGAAATGACCTTGAAGAGCTCCTGTAATCCTGTTGTCTTATGCATCTCCCCCAGAGCAAGAATATATGTCCTAAAAGAGGTCAATGTGCACACCTTCTCTTAGATAGCAGACTGGCAGTGAATACGGGAGCAAAAGAAGAGGAAGTTGAGCTGGGGAAAAGGAAGTCTTTCTTCATTCATCCACCTCCTATTATTTTCCCTATTGATAAAAGAAAAAAAAAGAGAAATTCATGAAAAATTAATGCAAGATACAAGCCTGATCTTTAAATAGTCTCTGCCTAAATATGGACATCCTGACTTGTGATGGCAAGTTCCTTATGTTCTGCCAGTATTAACCTTTGGGGAAGACTGAGGTTATGATAATAAGCATTTCTATAGTAACTTTTATCATAAGGTACTGAAGTGATTCTCCAGCACTAACCTTGGAATAACCTTCTGGATCAGTTAGTTATCAGTTCTCCTCTTTTACATACAAAAAAAGCAGTGTTGCAGAGCACTGAAGCAACTTTCCCAAAGTAGTTCATAGCCTGCGGCATAACTCAGGACCAAGGCACAGGTCTCTAGGCTCTGAACTGGTACTTTGAGCGCAGGGTGACACTCCTTAAGGCCGCCCACTGCTGAACAAACTGGGACTTTATTCCTCATTTCCAGTCAGCACTGTAGCAGTGGAGAACCTCTGCTTCCTTTGCTTTTGGTCAAGCCTTTTCCCTACAGAGAAATAAATAATCCATTTGCTGTTTCTGCCTGACATATCATCTAATATGCACAGCTCAGACATCTAAAACACAGGTGACCAGAAGTAGAATCTGTTTTAATATATATATGTCCAGTTTCTTTCAGGATTCTGGAAGAAAAATATTTCCTATGACACACAGGAACTTTAATTAGGTTTCATTGGCACCACTTGTCATTTTCAAGCAGAAGATTGATGAGGCCTGGCATCAATTTTATCCATGGTCTCTCTGTTTCCCTCTTCTCTCCTCAAACATGTTTTTATTCTTTACTCCAGTATCTGATTGTGATGAGCTTTCTGTCAGTCTCCAAACCAGACTGTCCAACACGGAATGTCATCTACCAGCAGAACACAGATATGCCATTCTTCCCATGGAGGATGTGAAGAGTAGAGCATCTCAGGGGTTGTTCCAGCCCACTTGTCCTAGCCCTACTCTGCTCGTGCACTCTAGTAGGGGCTGTGGGGTGTGAAGGAAACATGGAAAGCCTCAGCATACTGACCTCTGCAGGCTGGGCTCCAGCTGCTCCTTTGGTAGTTTGCAGACTTTGCTGAACTCACTGGTTGGTTCAAGCATAGAATAAGAATCCCTCCCCATGCAATAAACAACAGTGGTTTTGTTGCCTTTTTTCCCCTGGTACATCTGTGTCAGCCATAACTGGGCAATTCTTCATCATGAAAGTACCAGCCTTGAAATCCAAGCCTTTTTTACTGTAGGCAGTGATGTACCTTCAGAGACTGAGCAGCTAAGGCATGTTCTCCAGAAAAGACACAGAAAACCACTCAAAACACCAAATAACATCCTGACTGAAAGAAAATGAGGGCCCAGTCTTCCACCTTCTTTGGCATTTTACTTTGACAAACCTCATGGCACCCAAAACAGCCTTCTCAAAAGTCCCAGAGCTCTTGGAAAAATCAGCAGGCTGGACTTGCTGTAACTATTTGGGGTTGTTCTAGCATGTATGCTCAATTCTCACTTCTTCCCTTTGCCCTGTTAGAGCTTTTACCTCCTTCTTGTTTAATTAGGTATAGTTAACGCTTTCCTCCACAGAGCTCAGATATATTTCCTTTCAGGTGCAGCTTTAGTGAACAATGAATTTGACTTCAGTCACCCATAACGTTCTTAACCGATTTAAACTCTCTCTTTCCTAAATTCAGGGGCTACTCAAGGAAAAACTCTCTTCCACATTCCCCCTCTCTCCCAAACCAAGGTCTCTTCCACACTGATTGATTTACCATCACCCCTCACAACCCAGCTGGAGCTGAAAAGCTCCACCTGCTGCTATTACTCAGCAGTAATTGCACTGCACTTTTGTGCAGGCTTCAGGCATTCAACATCAGGATGACTCAATAAGGCAGTCCTGCATTGATGAAGGGCCGTAGAGCCTCCATCTCTCTTGTACATGCAATAGCCACCTTCTGGATAAACTCTTGTGTGTGTTGGGGGGATGGAAGAATGTGTTTTATGATGAGTAATTTACTTGTGAAAATTTCTTGCCTCCTCTCCTCCCTGTTCTCAGGCTAAGAACCAATCCTTGCAGTCATACATTACTCCCTGAATATTTCCTGTGAGTGATGTTGTATGTGTAGCTTATCCTCAGGCAGTCCCCTAGAGGGCATTCAAAATCAAAGCCATGTGACAGATGGGTCCAGTCTGCAAGCCAGGACCTTGGTGCCTCCCAGGAGACCTAAATCCTGTCTGCTGCTGGCTGTGCATGCTGGGGCCCTTTGGCTGGGCTTGAGCTCTGAGCATGGCTACACTCCTGCCCAGGCTTCCACACGATGTGTTCCAGCTCTTTCCCAGCTGCAGCCCCATCACTGGCCAGGCACACTGGGAAATCCCCTCTGTCACCTCCTCATTTGTATAAAAACCACCAAAGGACCAGATGTCACCAGTCACTGATTCCTCTGAGGGGCAAACAAGAGGGCAGGAGGGAGCTGCTGGTGACATGTCTGGTTGTTTCTCTCCAAAGCCATTTCCTCTGCTGCGGCAGGACTCACTGTGCACATGTGGTGTGGACAGATTCACAGGAACTTTGACTTGGTTTTGACAGGGGTATTTCTCTGCCTGTGCTGGGCGAGTATAACTCTGGGATGAAGGTGTCGAGAGAGCTCAAAATTCACTTTTCATACCCGTTATGTAATATTCCCTTGCAGCTGTCTGGCAGAACATTTCTGCTAACTAAATCACCAGAACAGATCTGGAAAGCAAGCAGAGTGTATACCTGCAGGGTCATACAATATTTATTTACCACTTGCAGGGTTCTTTCACTTTGCTGTGGAATACCATTTATGCAGCTTTGGAAAGGTGCACCAGCCATGTCAGGAGGCAAGCTTAAGTCAAGAAAACCAGCACCTCTCCTGGCACTATTATGAACTCTGTAGCATCCCAGTAGCTCCTCCAGTGCCTCTGGTCACCCTGGCCTGGGCAACAGAAGCATTTCTGTTTGCTGAGGTGTGATGAGTGTGAGCATGTTGGTGGATGAGGAGTGTCAGATGTTATGGTGGAGATGCTGAACAGGCTTTCCACCTTCACTTCTGCAGGTTTTCTTTGATCTCTCTTGTGCAGTTGTGGAATGCATTCCTATGTATTTTTAGACGTCTGCACCTACATACATATATATCTAAAAGAGTCTCTGTATATATATGCGTCTATATATAGCACCATACTGATAATCATTACCAGTATGAGGGGGGAGCTACAAATCTGAAATACAGCAGACATGCATGCTGGTGCCAGTGGGATTGCATCAAAGCTGGCTGAGAATATAAACAGGCTTCTTTTTCCCCCAAGTATCAACATTTTGAAAATTCAGCCTATTTGACAATTGATATAAAATAAAAAGAGAAAAAGAGAGTTGCCAAATCTTTCCGTTTGAGAAAGTATAAAGATGTTTTACCCCCTTTCAAATTCAAAAATGTAGTTGAAAATGTGATAAATTTTACCTCCTTTGGTTGGGAAACATTGTTCTCTCCCAACTATTTCTGCCAGATTTCCTGGCATTCTTAGAAGATAATTGGTCTGGAGCTTTAAAAGTGTTGCATGTCAAATATGCCTAAAGATGCCCACAAGTGTACATAGTTCTAAAAAATAAAACTAAATTTTGTTATGCATTGTTAGGCACCAAAGTATCTCTACAAACCTGGCCTGTATTTCCTCTGTAGTTGGGCGTCACAGTTGTTAGAGTAACAGATGATTCACTGTGTATGTAATCATTGTGACACACAATTGCTTGATATTACCTTCTTCAGAACTCCTCAGAGACCTGGTCCTGATTTCCAGAGAGAGAAAAAACCTTATCCTTCAGTCCTACAGTTTTCCAATTTTATGCACTTCAATTGCAAAATTAAATAATTAAGAAGAAGTGTAACATAAAATAAATATTAACCCAATTTATTTTAACTTACTTTGATATAAACTAAAACAATTAACCTAATTATCTGGTTAATTAAGCCATTCTTAATAAACCAACAACCTTATAAGCTTTATCTAGCACACTGGAGGACAGCAGTTAGCTGCCAGGCATAAGCACAACATAGCATTATCAGCACCAGCTGGAACCTCTTATTCCATTTTGAATGCCAGATATAGCAAGGTGTCAGTCACTCCCAGATCAAAGGTGATAGTGGTGTTCATTAAGACAGTCTGTTCAAATTACAGATGGTCAGACAGTAGCCAATATCTCTGATTTGCCAAGGGAGGCCACATAAAAACATCCTGGTGTGTATCAAAATGATGCAGATTGTTACGTTCAAATTTCATTTCATTACATCAAAATTCAGATGAAAATGTACTGAGAAATTCTTCCAGGATTAATCACATAACATTACCATGCATGATTCTAGAAAGTGACTATTTAACTTGGGGATGCCTTAGATATGCAGAATCTATTAGTTAGCTGCCATTAATAGGAAAATCCTTATATTATCTGCAAAAACACACATGTGCACACACGCAGAGAAAGCTACATCAAGTGTCAGAAGTCCCCTTTTACTGATGCTAGAACTATCCTTCTAAGAAAAGGATCACAGAAAGACAACCCCTCAGATGTTTCTTTGTTTAGGCAATATAGTTTCTGTGACTTTCCTCTTAGACTTTCAGGAAACTAACACATTGTTCAGAAAATTACTTAGCCATTTACTTGGTAAGTTTTCTTAACCAGATTAAGCAGATGTCAGTTCTAATAATCCTGTGTATTGCAGCACATCTGCCCACTTTTTGTGGCTGTCTGGGGAGGTAGAGGGAACATGAAGTTCTTTAAGTGTGGTGGTTATGTGATGGCAGCAGCAAGCAGACCCAGTTTCAGTGGCTAGGAAACAGAAACATAGATTTTTGATTTTTCAGAAGGGATGATGCAGCTTATCCCCCTTCTTCCTAACTTCTGCTCCCCAGTTTCTTGGCAAGTTCAAAGGAGACGCTTCTGAATTCACTAGCATTGCTTGGTATATCTTGCTTCTCCTTTTAAAAGACAATCCCATATCATCACTGGGGAAACAAAAATCCATCCCATCAGATAGAGACTTGATAGATTTTTTAATATTTCAGATCATGGCTCAATGGATAGATGCCACTTATTCTATTCTACAGAAGTCCTGGCTCAAAAATTGCTTGGAAGTACAGAGTTAGCAAAATGCTGGTGCTAAAGATAGTAATTCTGTCAACTCCACACAGTTGCTAATCTGCAAGGACCCACAGAACTGCTTCTTGACAGCTTGTTTCCAGCTGCATTTTGATCCAGGAAAATTTAAGAGCAAATATCACCATTTGTCACCAAAAAACATGGGAGTTTCCCTGTACAAACTTTGATTTTTAATCAAAGTTCCCTAGGCACAGACCTGTTTTTTCCTCTCAGTACAGCCTCCGGAATAGACAGGCCTGATCCCAGTTAGGTCTCCTTACTCCAACCGGATTAAAATGTGTATAGAAAATTAATAATAAAATAATAATAATTAATTAATAGCTCAAGTTTCATTGTAAAGGGGTGGTATTTCGTAATATGAGATGCAAGCTCCCAGGAAAAGTAGATGTGTGAATTGGGGAGGAGTTAAGTTTTGTATGATGGTGACTTCTGGCACTTTTTAAGACCACTTGACTTTGAAGTCTTATAACTCTGAATGGTGCTGATGTTGGTTAATTTTGTTGTTGTTGCTGTTGCTATTATTACTATTTCTCTATGTGCTTGGAAAGCCTTGCAGGGCTAGCAGGGGATAAGAGCTGCCTGTGGGCTTCACAGCTACTTGCAGGCACTCTGAAATAGTGAGACTGAGATTTCTGAATTCCAGTTGCAGCTGTGGGGAAGGGGGTTGTCTAAAGCCTTCACACTTCATTGTAACAATCTCATTTGCCTGTCCTAGTGCACCTCTGTCTTCCCAATTCAGTGATCCCCACTTTTCCCTTTCCTGATCAAACAATGGAACAGGCTACCCAGGGCAATTGATTCTATGATTCTATTGGCAAAACCTCCTGCAAATAACAAAATGTTTTGCTCTTCTCAATAATGGCACTGGGGACCCAATGGATCCTATCACATTACATAGAGCCCTCCCTCTCCTTCCCCCACAGAAGATAAACCCGACTCATGACAGAACAGGGCTTAGTAGATTCATTTGAAAGGCTACAATGGTCCCTTCTGTACATCTTGATGCAGCTGTGCTATGTCAAGAGGCAGAAGAGGTTCAGAGGCACATTCCCCAGCACAAAGAAATGCCACTGCCGGGAGCAGACTCAGAAAGCTGCAGACAGCAGGGATGGCGCATGGGGCATTGCAGAGGGCAAGCAAAGATCACCTGGGCTTTCTCTGGAACCACTGCAGATGGTCACAGTAAACAAAAAGCAATGTCCCTCTGCAATACAAAGAACAGCTGGACTCTAGCAGTGTTCTCCGTTGAGTTTTCTTCAGCATTGTCTCCAGCTTGTTTTTCTGTTCCTGGCTGCCCTTGGCACTGCAGGGTCTTAAGGTCTTTCTTGCTGTGTGAAACCTTCCTAGCCTGATTGTGAGGCTGGTCAGGTTCCTCTCGCTTCCTCCCACCCTGGAAATATTTGTTCATCGAGAGAAAGCACCTTCCCATATGCATTACAGCTCCTGATTGACAGGCTGGGCAGAAGGTATAATTTGTAATGTTGAAGTGAGGTTGACAGAAATAAACTAGCAGTCTGATATTTTTGCTTTGCTACTATGTTGAGATAAATTGATCTTGCTCCTCCATTGTTTTAGCTATGCAAGAAGAAGGACTTCTCTGTTTTCCCACAGTATGAAGTTGGAGCAGGCAGAATGAGGTTCCACTAGCCAGCAGCCAAAGAAAGATATAAGATACATATGCAGAGAAGATGAACAAGGTTTTAAATAGAAAGAATCTTTTTAAAAGAGCCTTTAGGAAGATTAGTGTATGTGTACTTGAGCCCTTATCCCAGCCAAGGGGAAGGACTGACAGTAATTTATTATTAGTTTGAAACCTTTATCTGCAGCCTAAGATTTGCTTACAGTTTAAGACAAGAAAGATATGCAGTGATTAAAGGCTAGGACTGGGAATCCAGGGCTCCAGGGTCCTACATTCATCTATAGTGAATTACATTAATTTAGGGTGTATTCTTCAGCCTCCCAATACATCTCCCTCCTTCTGCATCCCCTTTTCCATTAAAACAGTTCCCTTTCTGACACCATTGTCTGAATTACTTATACTCTTTCTCTGAGGGCCACACTTAAAAATATATTAAAGCCTGGAAAATACCCAGAAAAAGGAGAAAAGAAAAACCTGATGGCAAGGGCTGGATAAGCTGCATTACTGAAAAACCTCATACTCTGAATATCAAACCCCTGTATCGCTCTTGAAGTCCTTCTAAGACTAGATGTGGTCTCTCAGGCTTTGAAGACTAAAAGAAGCTGTTTTGTATGGCACCTTTTGTATGGACTTTGCAGAGTCCAGGGGCCACCTAAAAAATGTCACTGAGAGCTAAGGTCCTTCTGCAACTACACGGGTGTAGGCAAAGAGCATGTATGAAGGGGTGAGGATATGGGTTCATGCCTGCAGAGAGGTGATAGCACGGGGAAATTTAGCTGGAGGGAGAGCATCATGTGCAGGAGTCCTGAGGTGTGTCTCTAGTGGAACTGCTGTGCCCTCACATAACCCACAGGACCCACAGTCTTGGAGGAGGACTGTGTCCCCAGATTTTGCCATCAGAGGGAATGCTTCAAGGAAAGAAATCTTGGTGTGGTGGTCTTCCTGTGACCCCACAGTGACACTCTCCACACTACCTTTTCTTACAAAGAGCTTTCTAAAGGGATTTTTTCACTCTGTATTAACACATTCACCAGACTTGTCCCACAGCTCCTTCCCATTCTTACACCAAATAGTGTATTCTCTGTTCCTTCCCTGGCCCTTTCTGGCTTTGGAGCATATCTGGGCGACAGAGGAACATGACTGGGAGCTGACCTTGTCAGCTGGAGAAGGGTAGAGATAGTGGAGAGTGCTGGTCATATTCTCGTTCCTCAGTGGAAGATGGGCAGCTGAGAAGTGTGGGATCAATGTCTGCCCATGCTCTGGGAAGGAGCACACAGGAAGCCATGTATATCTTTCCCTTGTGGGCTCCACAGAAAGACCTCTAAAGATCTTGACCAATTTTGGCTGGACAAAAAAGGTTGTTGCTTAAGGCATGTGAGAAGATAAACTGAGGAAAGATCAGGGTTATGATGTGCTGCAAGGAATTCATGGTCCTTCTTTTTCCTCAATTCCTTCTCCTCTCTCCCCCCCTCAGCTGGATGTGAAAAAGTGTCTTTAAATAATTCTGTCTGCCTCTCAGTTTTTCAGAATTTTTTTGTTCCAGTTTATAAATAAGCCTCACTTCCCAGTTACATGAATGCTCCTGATTTTGGGTAGAGAACTGGGATACTTATCCAGGCACTGCCAATTCCCTCTCTTTCTGCATAACCCCCCAGACAGGGAGAATAATAATAACATGTGAAGTCAGGCAGAGAAAGTGAACAATGAAACTGAAGATAGTGCTGACTAAATAGAAGAAAGAAAGGAAGGAAGAAGAGTGGAGTGGTGGATCATGCTCAGGTGAAAAGTGATGGGGCAGGGCAGATCTCTGCACTCCTCCGGAGACTTTTGCACAAGCAACATATCTAAGTGATACTCTGAATGCGTCTCCTGTTACCAACACATTGATTTCCACTTGACAGGGAAATTGGGCATCAGAGTTTAAATGAAATGGAGTCCTGCTGTTTCCATGGAAATCTCCCATGTCAATCAGAGTAATGGAGGGCACGTTGCGATTTGTATCAAAGTAAAAAAAATAAGGCTGCTGCAAACGCAGTGGGTTATCTTTTCCATTCAGACTAAAAATCCCATATGTTCTCATCATAGATTCTCTCCTTCCTCACCTCTGTTTCAGCAGAGATACCCCTGTCCTATATACACCCTTTATTTCAGTTGACTGGATCCCACAAGCCCCTTATTCTTGGATAAACAGCATTAAATACATGACAGATAAATTACAGGACTGATAGCCTAATCCTGTATAACAAACTACATGTTTCTTTGATGTATCCAGCTTTTCTGTATCAGTTTTGGGGTTTTCCCCTGACCTATAATCTTCTCATCTAGTTACGGGCACCTTGTGTGGCTCAGTTAAGATAGTATTTTGGTATTTCATATCCTATCCTTCCACCCTCCCAAGGAAATCAGTCTGCTCCTGAAGATGAAATCTTAAGATGTGAAAAACGAGCAACCAAGTATCAGATTAGCATGTAGTTCCCACTGCAGCCTAACAGTGGACATGGAAAGGTTCATCTCCTCTGGGTAACATGGGCAAGGAGAGCTTTGGGTGTATTTTTCTTCCTTGCATCAGCACCAGCTAGCTCACCTGACAAAACAACAGACTCTGTCACACCATCAGGCTCTATCACACCAAATGTTAGCAATTTCTTACCGCCCAAGAACTTGAAGTAGTTTGCATAAATATTTGTGTAACGCAAGTTTACCCCGGCATGAGATACTTCCTACCTCAAGCACAGAGACAACATAGAGCAGGCATTAGCCCGCCTGGAGCTCCGTGTTACAACAGTTGGATCACTTCCATCCCTGAAACAGCTTGGATATGACTGTGTTCCACCACATTGTACAGGGTAGACATTCTCCGCAAAGATCTAAAACTGCAGCTGCCGCAAGTTTGTCCTTCCAGCCATGAAGCAAATCTCACTTCCCAGAAACAGAATCCTGGGTTTTCTCTGGCAGTGACAGCAGCTCTTCCTCCCTTCCTTCTGGCCTGGAACATAAGCAGGGATCACATTTGTGGTCTCAGGCAAAACTGAAAGTCACAGAAGAGGAAAAAAATGCAGATTTACTCCTTTTTAAACTTATACACATAAGCAAGCTACAAACCTAGTTGTTTCTTTCCCAGCCCATTTTATCATCTAAGCAGCATCAAGTTGGCGTGCAACCAAACACTGTGATTTTACCACTATGGCTATAGATTTCAGCAAATTTGTTTTCCCCAGACAAAGAGAGACAGGCTAATAAATGCAGATGAAAGATAAAATGCAGCAGAAAGTGAAGGGATAGGAAAAAAGAATGAGTACTCTTGTCAGAGTGTGGTGATGAATGGGTAGCTATTATTTTCAGACTCAGGCATGTACTGGGAATTGAGTTTGGACAAGTTGAAGTTGCAGGTCAAGGTCAATACCTGAGTCAGGCTTATGATTCAAAGTCTGGATCATGTTTCTTCCTCAGTCTTCACAGCTGGGGCAGTAGGGCAACACTAAATATTAATATTTCAGCTTAGAAACTAGGACTGTTTTTTAAGGGATTCACACACACTTAAACTGCAAGAAACAGTGAGGCTACGCCTTAATGAGTTTAAAGGAAGGTGTCCAACTGCCCACCAAGGATTTACCATGGCTGGGTCCCTAATATCATTGTCCTAGGAATGTGTTGTGGCTGGAAAAGAGAAAGCTAAAACCAATAGAGAGACCAAAAGATGATGTTGCTTGTGACTTATAACCATGGGAGCAATGCTGTTGCATGGGCACAAGGGTAGGGGGATGACTGCTGTAAGGTTGAATACAAAAATCCTGGGCTTATGCTTCAGCTTTTAAACTCACTGGCAATACAGACTAAGCTCCCCATTGTAACTTTCAGCCATAGAGTTCAAACTTTGATCTTGGAATAAAATATTTTAAAAGTCATGGGAAAGGATAGACAGAAAATTAATAAGAGCTAAGATGAACCATCCTCTGCTGTCTGCTAACTTATCCTGTTTTAAGCATTTTATCATACTGGGAAAAAACTTTTGGTTATTTTACAGTCCTCTACACCTTGAGCTGAGGTCACTAAAAAGAAATGTTCCACAAGCAATGAACTGTCCATAGCATGATTTTAAGACTTCTTTAGAGTTTCATGATAGTAATTCACAGTCATAAATCTATCTCAATTTCTGCTCACTTGGTGCATCTATATGAATGATCTTGCTATTACAAGAATTATCTGAACTTGTATCCACAGAAAAAAATAGACTATAACTTCCAAGTTTTCACCTTCCACTTAAAACAGTTCGAAAAAATGAATGGCACTGAAGAGTTCCCTGTATTTACACAGGAAGTGGGTCGAGCTGCTCAAAAGTTTACAAATCTGAAGCAAATTTTCAGAGGAGCGAAGGAAATGTGTGTACATTTGTGAAATGAGAAAACGACTAAGTGAAAGCTTATTAAGCTCCCAAAGGGAACTGGAAAAGAAAAGATGTTAATGCAGTTACTGCTGATAACATTTTGAAAGAGTATGTGTGTGTATGTGAGAGAGAGAGAGAGAGAAATTAGTACATCATCTTGGAATCCTTAATTACTGGCATGTTAATTGCACAACAAAGCTATCCTCTTATAATGAAAGAAGCGAACAAATATCAGAAATGTTGTTCCATTTAATCCAGAAAATGAGTGCTGAGATCCAAAGTTGTGTGATGTAAATCTGGAAGAACTCCAAAGAAGCCAAGAGAGTTAGCTGATCTCTAGCATAAGACAGCAGAGATGTGGTGCAGTACGGAAATACACAAAGCACTGTCTGATTTCTCTCTCTGAAGGAGACAGGCTATGAGGTTGGTTCCCTTTGGTCCCTGCATGCGACTGAATGCTGACTAATGTGTGGTTTAACTAATGAGGTTCCCTTGCTTGGATCATTGGCCTCTTTCTGATGGGCTGTTGAGTGAGAGACCTTTACAGAGGTGATAACTCTTCTGTTAATTGGGAACCAGAGGTAATTAGGAGAATGGGATCACATCAGTGTTCTGTTACTAACAGAGATGAATCAAAAAAGTGAATGCTTCACTCTGACATAAGTTAGGGTATTTATTAGGCTGTTGTTGCCTACACACGTCTGGTTATGTTTAATCTGCTCGTAAGACTGTGCTTCAAACCCTTTACCAGCTTCATTCTCCTTCTCTGGACATGCTCCAGCACCTCAATGTTCCTCTTGTGGTGAGGGGTGCAAAACTCAACATAGGATTTGAGGTGTGGCCTCACCAGGGCACAATCACTCCCCTGGTCCTGCTGGCCACACTTTTCCTGATCCAGTCCAGGGTGCCATTGGCAAAACCACAGAAAAGGGATCAGCTGTACCTCTTACATTCTCTTCAGTTTTTACCGGAGTTAGATAAGGTTGCCACTTTGCTACATACCGGTCATAAGCAAGCCTTGTCTGAGGTTTTCATCACACTCAGAGCCACAACAGAGTAAAACAGACTTTTCTGTGCTTCAGAGAAATTCTTGGGCAAATATGCCCTCATTTCCTTTAGATCCAACTTCTTAGAATTCATACAGAGCCCTAGCATCGGGTGGTTGGATTTCGTCAAAGGTTTCTTCCCCTTAAGGGTTTATTCTTCCCCTGATGAGCTCTTGTGACTCCCACTGACACTAATGGGAAGAAATGCATGCCTGGAGGAGAGCTCTGCCCCCCCTCAGTGAGAAAAGAGAGTCTGGTTTTATCAGAGTGGGATGGGGATGGAACAGAAGGAAAAGGAAAGCTTTGAAAGCTGTCTAATTACGGGCTGGTGTTTTAACTGCTCCACCAGCCAGTGTGTGAACTGAGCATTTGGCACAGTACAGCTTTGTTTTTCTTGATTAGAGAGGAGCATTTGAAGGATTGGTGAATGTGTGGGAAAGAGCAAAGAGAAAAGCCCACCCCACTGGCGAAATGTAGATATGGCTGCTGAAGCGAAACGAATGGTGCATTAGCAGCAATGAGGATGATGCTGCAGCTCTACTTGTGTGTGGGTGCACATCCCTTTTCCAGGCAGCACTCTTGACTTCCATTAGACTGAATGAACATGCCAGTACAGGAGTTTCCAAAAAGGAACCTGAAGAGTTCTATGATGATTTTTTATGACGAATTGTGTCCCTGTGGTGGCAACTCTTACTGCACATGGATGGCCTTAGCCTTTCCCAATAGATGGCCTAAACAGGAGATTAATGTTAACCCCAGAGGCACCCTAGCTCCTAATCAATAATAGATTCACTCATGATTTTTGTTATGGGAGATCCAAATTCAGTCCTCATGGGTGACTCATTAGGAGGACAAGGATGGTTTTATATAAAAATAGAAGAAGAAATAAATTATTAAGAGTGAGATTGCCAAGCATAAAGCACTTCTGTGTAATGCACCTGAGTGTTCATGCACATGTGCCCACAGTGCTGTGGTGATCCATTCTTCCAGGTCATACCTGAGCGGTGAAGAAATGCCTGTGTCCACTGCCAGGAGCCCTATTTCCCAGCCAATTATATTGTAGAGACAACCTCCACATAACAGAGTACAGTCAGAAAACTCCGCAGATATGTCTTTTCTTGCCTTTTAGTAAATAAATCATTCTCTCCCTCCTCCCCTTCTGTATAACTCCGTAACCAATTTCAGCTTGACTAAAATGCACATCAGTTCAAAGAATAGCTGTTTAAAAACAGTAACTTAAAATAGATTTTATTCTTACTTCAGTGCTGATGCTAGTCCTCCTCACTGGTTTCTGACTCAGAGTCTCAGTCAGACCTGTTCCCCCTCCTTTTGCATCTGTTTAACCTCTTCACTGCAAGCCACAATAGCAAAGTGATCTTCCAAGAGATTTTCTTGGCTACTTACACAAGGACAGTTCATTCCATGCAGAAAGGACTCAAAACTGCCCAGCAGGGAAGAAAAGGGTAATGAACATATTTATAAGATGCATCTACCTGTCAGCTCTTTCTCCTGCTTGCAATGACACAGAAGGAAAAAGAAGAAACTCCTAAATCTGATGATGCAGCTGTTTGAGTCAATTTGGCCATAAACCCAGCAAGAGCTTTAAATGGTGCATTAATTTCTACTGTAGAGGCACAAGAATAAGAAATGTTCATATTGCAGTAAGTGTTGCATGTGAGATCTCATGGGAAATTGCTGAGCCCACATGCTTGACCTGGCATGGGTTTGTGTACCTGAATTTGCACAGCAAAACCTGGAAAAGAAACATGAATGTGTCTCACAGTGCACAAGGGTTCAGGCCTGTGTTGAAGTTCTCACATCTCAGAGGATCGAAAGAACCTAATAATACAGTGACTCTACATTCAGTAAAAGATATTTTAAAATTTTTGGAGGGCAAGATTAGTCTGCTCCCATGTGACTGAAGAGACTGAAAGGCCTGGGGAACATGTGCAGGGTGCTGAGACATATCTGCAAGAGGGTCCCCACCCTGTCCCTGTGACAGCACAGCAGGGCTAACTCACTTCTGCCACCTCTAAAGGTGACTGCAAAATGCATAGAAAAAAGCAAATTTCATGAACCCATGAATTTGTTTCCAGTGAAAGGTGCTGTCTTAATAGCTCTGGAGAATTATTTACCTACAGTGGGTAGTAAAGTGTACTGTGTCTTCTCTTTTTTCATTGCCCATCAGGGGGCAAGGGGGAAATTAAATCCCTGGAGACGAGGCAGTATCTGGCCTTTCTATTAAATTAAATGCAGTAAAAATATTTTCTTATTGCATTTAAGAAGGCCCAAACAAGCAAAAATCAATTCTGTAGATAGATGTAATAGGGTTTTTTTCTTTGGCATTCTTATGGTCTGAAGAAAACACAGGAAGGAAAGGTGTGCATGAAAGAAGTCAGGACCCTGAAAAGAGAGTGTTCTGAATTACCTTCGCAATTTTTTATTTCTCCTACATGTTTGATGCTCTGTGCAGGTTCCCTCCTTGCTGTGTGTTATTCCCATGGAAAATCCTGATAGAATTCAGCTCCACAATGGTGGGGATTGCTGTGATGCATATCATCTTTGGTCTTCTAAGCACTGGATGAAGAGCTACTGTTCCTTTGCATGCAGTGATGCAGTTATGGAAATACTCTATTTCCATCTGCCAATTTTCCACTTTTATGGCTGGCTCAAAGAATTTCAAGCCTGTTCTGCTTTGTGACAAAATATTATACACTGAACTTCCACTATCTGCATTAATGGGATGTGCAGGTACTACATGTAAATAGCAGGTGCCAGCCTGGAGACCCCTCTCCTTAGAAATTTCAAAGAAGTACTTTCATGGCTCTAAGATGGTTTTGGAAGCTTCTCAAATGCTGTTATTTGGAGTTGGGTTTTTTTGGTAAAGAAATCTATTCCTGCATCCTCCCATTTATCTCCCACTCGTTTTGCTTTCTGGAAGATAGGGTAATTCTAGCTGGAATGCTATGTTCAAACTCAAAGTATGCCTTGCTGCTTAGTGATAGTGAAGCTTTCCTATGCACTCCCTGGGGCTGTCAGAGGTCAGTTTGCAGCTTGTCTTTTCCCAGAAAGGCTTTCCAGGAAGACAAGTTCATTACAGAAAACCGGGAAATCTGGAGGAGTTGCTAGAACAGATGTCACAGCAATGCCTGAGGAGTTTTTCTCCATAGGGGATAAATCTTCAGGACGTGAAGTAGTCCTTTAAGAATTTAAGAGCGCCTTTAGCCTCTCCTTATTTCAGTTTCTTGTTGATGTTGTATGCCAAGAAGGCTGTATTCCTAAATCATGTAAATTTAATGCTATCCAAGACCCTCATGGGCTTTAACCATTCTCAGGGGTAAACACAGGGACCTGCTGTACAGTGAGCTGCTAAGCAGTCTGTCCTCACACCTGCCTCTGCTGTCACAGAAGATGTTCCCTGCAGAGCCCTGCTTCCTCTTCATCTCTGCCTGAAGTCTGCACATCCTTGTCTCAGTGTTGACCATCACCCCACCTTCCACTAGGATTTAAAATAAATCAAGTGGGCAGGTGGAGAATAACCAACGGGTTGTAATTAAAGTAAATTAACATAGTTCAATCATCTTTTGCTATCCTATGGCAGCAAATATGCCTGAGAGAAATTTCTTACTGTGCAGCTGTCACACACATGAGTCTGGGAGAATCTTTGCTCCCTCTCTTTCTTTACCTGTGCCGGAATGGTATCCTGCTAATATTACACTCTTGATTTTACCTTGTAGGTTGCAACACTGATTGAACTGTGCATATGCAAGCCTGTTTCTCATCCATGCTCTTCATCAAGCTGAGAGAAGCACATGAATCTGATATATATACTGCAAAAAGTACCTTTGGAAACTAATCCTGGGTTGGATTTTTTTCTTTAGGAAAAGAAGTCCTTTTTCAAAAGTAGTCATGGGCCAATCCAGATGGTAAAATTGGCCCCATTTCATTAAAGTCAATAGTACTACAGCAGCTTGAAAGAGGTAGAGAGGTGATTCTGCAGAGGCAAGAGGTTAAAGACCGTATCTGTCCAAGCAGTTTGTAAAAAAACATGTAGGAGACTAAATAATTACCCAGTATATCTTCCTAATGTAGGGTTGTCCTTGGTTCATTAACGAACACTTTATTAAAGTAGTTCCAAGTGATAGGGTTCTACCATTTTCCTCATAATTTCCCCACAATTAAAACAAAAATGTTGTAATATAATGTCCCTGGTCTTCAGTACAGGCTGTTTCTTCCCCATTTCTACTAGGGCTTACTAATGATAGAGGCCTTAAGCTTTCTGTGTGATCTTCCATCTTAGATACTTCCTACTCTTAAGAACTTCAGAAGAATTGGTTTTTTCACTCTCACTATATCACACAGTTCTTTCGTGGTTGGGACCGCCTTCCCAACTCTAGTACTAAGTGAAGGAAATGAGCCCTTGCAATGAATGTTGCACCCCTCTATTGAAAGGCAGTTTGAAACAGAGACCAAATGCTAGACCATTTTCTGAGATGCAAGGTGCCCAGCTAACCTGGGCAGCAGCAAAAGTACTCTATTAAAAGCACCAGACTTGATCCCAGTACAGGACACTTTCCCTCTTCACCACTGAGTTTCTTTTGGTCCATCAGCATTTTTAAGTGCCCTCCTTCCCAGCATGCTGATTTCACCCACAGCCCACTGTCCCTTCTAAACTTCACTTGGCACTAGCATTACTGTTCCCCTGATTTCTGGTTTCCAATACTTTTCCAGCATCCCAGATGATTCCCTGCCCTACCATCATCACCCGAGTTTCCCTGAGTCGGATCTAGTTGTATTGTGATTGCTTGACTATTCTTCTCATTCTTCCTCAACAAATACTTAGGCTTCTAATCCCACAGCAATAAGAAAAGAAAGCAAACCAAACCATATTGAATGAAGCTTCTTTCCCAAAGCTTAGGGACATGCTTGGAGATGTCTCAATTCCCTTTTCCAGCTTTATAAACTGCTACACACAGTCATTATCGTCTCAGAGCTGAATCTATCGTGAAGCTATAGAAACTGCTTTTAAAGTTTGCCAGGGCTGTGCTACCCTGCCTCCCTTCCTTTCCTGACCCTTCACACCCACCAGGAGCTGAAGAAGGAGGTGATGATGGGTGCTGAGCACTGGGAAAATCACCACTGGTTCTTTGCCAGCTGCTATGCAGAAAGAACTGCCAGCCTCTCCCAGCATTTCCCTCTTTCTTTGCTTATCCTCTCTGGTATTTATAACCTGTGTGTCTTTGAAAATGAAGGCGAGAGATTTTCTACCACTGCAGGTACAGTATGGGGCTGATCTTAGTTAGAGACCAAAGAAAGGTGAGCTGGGGACCTAATCCATCAAAGCACCTGCAGCCTGAGTTGTATTTGCTGCAGTCTTAAATATGAGTGAAAGACAAAAAGTAAGACTCTATTACAGTCCTCCTTTCTTTTCTAATGTCAGGTATAAATGTTTATCATGTAGCTCAACGCTACCCTATCAGCCAGAAGAGAAAACTAAATAAACCAAAGGAAGATTTTATTAATGTCTCTCTGATCAGAATGTGTTTATGGTAGTAAAAGGACCGAGACACAGGGCCTTGCATGAGCTGAATATAAGTTCTTATGTAAGACAAATGAGAGGAATATTTATACAAATGCAAGTGCAAGGGAAGAAAGATAGAGAGAAGCTCTAGTCTTGACCAGGCATGTGAAGATATGGAGAGAAACAGTTACTGGGAAATACAAGCCTTCCGGGAAAGTAAATTCTTTTATATAATAGGATGGTTCTATTCTTCTAGGCTTTGAAGCAACTTCCTTTTTTTTTCTCTTTGTCAAGGAGGCATGTTTGGCCATTTGAGTGTAGTCTGTAGTTCTAGCTTAAACAAGATGAGTACTTTGCCTTGTGCATTGTGATGCTGTGGTTTGATGGATCCAGATGAGACTCAGGAGATGACAGCATTGCTTTCAGCTCTGTCACTGGCCTGCAGGTTCACCTGGCTAATTCATGTAATCAATCGGGGCCTCATTTACCTGCCTTACAGTGAGACTAGTGGGAATGATCTACCCTTTTTGTAGCTTGTATTGGGTCTCCTGGTGAAAATATTGGATTCAAACTTGTGTGGAAAGAACTAGAGATACCTGGCCACTTACATTCAAATACTTATTTTAATGTAACTAAGCCAATAGAGTGACTCTTCTTTGTCCTGATCACTTGAAGGAGCATTTAAGAATAATCCTGTAGATTATAGAATTGCTTGAAAAGGATCACTCCTATGGTGCCTTCGGTGGGTCTCAGTGTTTGCTGCCCTGCTCTGTTGAGGTTAGGTGGATTGCAAGCATGTGGCTGTACCTTTGACAAGGCAACAACAAAACATCAAAACCACCATGGAGCACAGCATAGTGTACCTCAGAAGTGCCCATACTGGCTCTGACACTCACTCCAATAGAGTTCTATTTGACCTAATTTTCCCTGCCTTTTTAACATGAGCACAGCTAATGCCCCTGAAATTTTTCCAATACTTGCACTCAGAGATTTTGTGCAGTGCCTTTGGCATTTCCCAAGCACACCAGATGCTCTGCAGCTCTGAATGGTTATATTTACATTGTATTTTCATCCTAAACTTGAGCCCTGGGCTTTGGCTTCACACAGTCTGCTATTTTGCCCAAACTGATCTCAGCTGTCAGGAAGGGGTTCAGATCATCCTGCTTGAGTGTGGCAGGAGCCTCACCTTGTACCCTCCCTTCCCTCTCCACCCCATGCTCACCCTCATTTGCTGAAGCAGGGTTGGCCTGAGAGGGTTAGGCTGCCTGTGCAAGAGACAGGACGCTCAAGCCTAAACTGAGGCTGGGAGTAGGAGACAAATCTGAGTTCTGATCACATCTTGCACTGAATGGCTCTTTTTGGCAGCTGCTACACAGAACAAGAACAGGGCCTATTCCAGGCAGACTTGCTCCCATAAGGACATTAGCCCTGGAAACATAAACAAAAGACAGAAGAATGTCTTGGGATTATGTTTTCCTTATACCATGTGCTTCTACTTCTCTCTCTCTCCCTCCCTCTCAGGTGACTGTTATTTCTCTCTGCAATGCCATGCAAGAACAGCCCACATGCTGGGCATCAAATGAAGGTACCAATCTGGCTTTTAATACCTCAGGTACTACTAAATTTGAAGTGACTCTGAGGAATAGCTACACAGAATCATGAAGCTTTTTACATAGCCTCAGTTTCAATATAGATGGATGTTTTTATTTCTTTATTCCTCCCCGTAAAAATGGTAAAATATGTAGGTGGACACCTAGTCAGACTTTTGGGAAGTCTGTCTGAGATCGCTCCCATTCCTCAAAGGCTTGGCACCTGCAGAGAAGTAAATGCAGTTTGGTATGGATTTTGTATGCTTGAAGCTATTGGGCAAACAAAAGAAAATTCAAGACTACATGTGACCAAACTTGATATTCATTTTAGCTGGTGTTATTATGAGAAGTCCAGAGCCAAACACTTCAGTTTTAATGTTAGAAGCAGCATTTAATCACCTCATTTGTGCAGTCATCAGCCAAACACATATTCCCAATCTTAAAAACTCTTCAAAAGGGGAAGGTGTGACAACGGTGTGATTTGCTGGAGACAAAAACTAAGTAACAAAACTAAATTTCAGAGCTAGTAAAAGATGGTGGCACCAAAGCTATGTTCATTTGGTGTCTGAACCACCTATCTAGACATGGACATAAAGTGCCTTGTACAGGCAGCTGCTCTCCCACTGCTGCAACGGAGGCCCAGCCAGGGCACAAAGGGAAACTGAAATTTCACTACCCTTGTTTGACAGTCTGTAGCTAATGCCTTTAAACAGTCCTAAATCCTGTCATATAAGAATACTCTTTAAAAGTGTGCTTGAGAGTGTGAGAAAACTAAAACTTTGTGGGCTTTTTATGATTTTATTTTTTTCCTAGCTCTTTCCCAGTGGTAGTTATAGGCACTGAGTGTGTATGCAGGCACAAAGTTGCATGCTTTCCCCTTAAAATGAGGAAATAAAAAGTGTGTGAAGGTCTCCTGGTGCATGAAAACTGAAAAAGTAAAACAATGTTAAAAAAAAAAGACCAGAAACGAAAACACTTTTAATAACAGTAGGGCTGGGTTCTCTTCATTGCTTACAGCTTGGACTCCAGTGCAACAGGGATTGAAATAACTGCTAAAGAATCAGGCACAATTTTTTGTGTTTTGCTACTAGGTCATTTTTAAGGTGCAGATGGATGGGACAGGGCGTGGCCTATCCTGATCACAGATCTCTGGATTTCCTCTGCTGAAAAAGATTAGTTTCCAGTCCTGGAATGCTGTCTGGACCTGGAACACTGGAGGAGATAGATGTCTCCCTAGCTGTTACCAGGATGGCTTTTCTTGTTGTGACTGTTTCCAAACAGATAACTCTTCACATTTTGGGTATGGATTGAAGCCTGACCTGAAGAAGGATGGGTTTAGGTGTGTGCTGAGGGCTTTCCCTAGTTAGAGCTGGAACAACTAGCAGATCACACTCTGTAAAGCACCAATATCTGAAAAAGGCGCCACCTCCTAGATTCTTAATTATTGGTGCTCCCGTGGGAACTTCTTTTATTTTGGCTGAGTTTTCTGACCTGAGAGACTTTTTACAGGGGCATGTGTGATAGGACCAAGGGGAAGGGTTCCAAACTGAAAAAGAGTAGGTTTAAATCAGTTATTAGGAACAAAGTCCTTGCTGTGAGGGTGGTGAGGCACTGGAACAGGTTGCCCAGAAAAGTTGTGGATGCTCCGTCTCTGGTAGTGTTCAAGGCCAGGCTGGCCAGGGCTTTGAGCAACCTGGTCTGGTGGAAGGTGTCCCTGTCCATGGTGGCAGGTTGGAACTCAATGGTCCCTTCCAACCCAAACCATTCTCTGATTCCATGATAACTAGTCAGCAGATATCTATGAGCAATTAGACCCTCTTGAATACTTTCCTGAGCCCTTTACACAGAGCTAGCAGTGGACCACATCCACTGCTTGCTCAGAGATTTTACGCATTTTCCCCATGGCCACAGCAGAATGGCTTCAGCTGCACAGCTGCTACAGCAAAGCTGCCTCAACTTGAGGCACTTTAATGGATGACCAAAGTTGTGTGAGGCTTCTCTCTTTACCAAAGGACAGAGCTAGGCATCTCCAGCTCATGGTTTGGTTATATGCAGACTGGACTGCAGAGGGAAATAGGCGCAAGCAGGGCTCCTGATTGCAGAACCCAGCAGCTCTGCTTCTGCACCTGCTGACAGATGAATTTTGGGAGGACAAATCCAGCCCCAACAGTAGATTAGCTCTGAGTCGTGGGCATATTATAATTCTGTGAGGGCACTGTTGTGTAGATTTCCTTTCCTGAGGCTATTTAATAGAGGCTTCATTATGGAAGGAGATGATACAGGGCCATGTAATTTCAAAGGAGAACAAAGCTTACTGTAGAGGTGTGAGCAGAATCCTGGAAGCTGTCTGGAGTCAGGCTGATTAGATAATATTTCCCAGAGAGTTTTCATTAGAGAAGAAGTCTTTGTATTAAGTTCATTTTTAGTTTTTGCAAAACCATATGAAGTTCTGTGGAATTCCCGCAGGAGAAAACATTTTTAAAACAAAAATGGATTTAGGATACCATTTCAAAATTTCAGTTTGAAACAGGAGAATTGTATCAGTACAACTTTTCTATGCACTTTTCATATTTCTGTTTTGTGTATGCCTTCTTTCATGAGATCACTTTTGAAATGTTCTCATTTTAAGTTTTGCACAATAAAGCAATCTCTTGGATATTAATGAAACTAGGATTTAATCCAATTCACAAAAAGGGCTGACACTAATTAGCTCAATGTGATTGCTCTTAATAATTGAATGCATACAAATACGAGGATATTTCAATGACCACTTGCATTCATACTTTGATGTACCATCAGCAGTTGGAACAAATGTTATATGGTCTTAATATAAAATAATTTTTAAAAACCCACGTAAAATTCAGAATTATTTTTGAAAGCCAGGTTAAGAAATATTGGAAGATTAAAAAAAAATCTTTTTGAAAGTCTGATTTTTTAATCTTTTTTCCTGGAATTCTACTTCCATATTTGAAATTGAGCTTTCTAGTGAGTAACCTACAGTAACTTTAGCTGTAATGGTTTAAAATGATGCTATCCCAGCTGTATTGCTTCTACTGGTTGAGATAACCAGCCTCACAGTAAGGTTCAATGAACTTAGTGCAACCCCCCTATTACTTTCTCCAAATGGGAGGTGTAACTAAAGGTCCCAGGCTTGAAAAAGCAGGGGCTGGAACAGGGTCTCACTTTCCATCCTGTCCTTCAGTCTTGTCTCAGAAGCAGCGACCTCCAGCAGGGTAAAATGGCAAATAGGTCCTGGATGCTTGCCTGTCCCTGCCTGGTAGTTGGCATCCCATGGCATCTGCAGACAGATCTCATCCTGCCTTTGTCTTAATTCCCTCTTCTGTAAAAAATGTAAGTAATAGCGCAACTACCTACCTCAAAGCAGTGCAGGAATTAATTACTGTTAGTAAAGTCCTTTGAAGATAAGATCTAAGTATTATTATTAATAATTTACCTGCAATTTGCTCTGTGCCTTAAAAGACAGAAATAATTTACCATGAAATTATGTGATACTACCTAGGGCTAAATTAAAGTCTTGAATGGATGTGAAGGGCTTATATTACTGTTAATGTAAACTACTATGTAGAGGTGCCAAAAGGCAGAACTGGGCTTTATGTAAATACCCAGCCAGGACCTCATTATATTGCACAGAATTAGTATTTATAGGATACCAAGGTCTTATGAATTATAAGTTACCCATTTCCTGGGATATACACAGAGGTGCAGATCTTCAAAGACAGCCTTTTTAAGAAAGGTAAAAATTACTTTGTAGCATGCATTTAAAGATAATAACAAAAAAGACTTGAAGATTTATTAGTCTAAGAGGCAACATATGAAGTTTTCCTTGGTTTCTTCAGGCTGACACAATAACCCTCTTTGCATAATTTATCTCCCATTGTTTACCTCATTCATTATCCTAATGAGATACTTAAGCATAATCTCCATCGGAAATGCTTGCTTTGCCATAGGAGTGAAGGTTTAAGCTTCAGGAGAACAAGATTCAGTGCTGAAAAGCCACGAGACCCATGAACAGAAGTGGAGAGACCAAGAGACCCATGACAGCTCCTCCTGTCAGAGGAAGCAGAGGGCAGAGAGCCACTTGATCCCCTTGCATCCTTGGTATTTAGGAGAGAAAACGAGGCAGCTGTGGCAATGTTCCAGTCCTTCCAGCAGCTCGAGAGCAGAGGGATGCTTGCAAGAAGAGCTGTGCATTACTCATGTACCCCTGCTCAGCTACGACCCACCCTGCAATAACTCGCCACAGAGTCAACTTTCCTCTGTGTGATAAATGACGATAAGCCACCAGCAACACTTCATGAATCTCTCCTTTAAACCTTTTCCAGGGATCAAGACACATTTTGCTTCTATAGTTTATGAAGACATATTCAGAGGTATCAAAGGGGAGAGAAATATACCCATTTGAATAGCGGATTCTTGGCAGCCTCCACAGCCATGAGACAAAACAGGTTGACTCTGGTGTTGGTAGAGAGTATCTTCTCTCCCAGTCTGAGGGCCAGGCTCTGGGCAAATTTTATGCCCAGAGCATAGCAAGCAACATGAGGACTTAATATTTTGTAATAGATTATAAGCTTTGTCCAAGTTTTCATCATATCTGTGAGATAACACCTTCCTGAAGCCTTACCAAATTTATATCTCCAAGGTTAACAAAAGGTAATGCTAATGGGAAGGAAATGGCAGGGATGATGAACTCTAGCTGCTGAAGAGGTGAGAATACAAATAATTTGCCTGTGAGCAAGTCTTTACAGTGACAAGTGGTGGTGTTGGTATAACAGCACTAAAATTAGGAGCTGGAATGGATATCCTAAAGGTACCATGATGCAAACCAAGTATCTCCAGTACTTGGTGATAACGGGGTCCTGATTTTTTCCTGTCCAGACACAGAGTTATCCTCTCTCATTCTTTGCTTAACAAGCCAAAGCAGTGGAAAAACCTTCTCTGTTTGTAGTCTGTATCTGAGCAACTGAATCAGGATGGAGAATTTAGGTCAAGCTAAGCAGATTTAGCTTAAGGACCTGACCACAGCTTTTAAAATGCATCTGCTCCAGTATTTGGATGTGAGTGGTTACATGAGTCCCTCTCACAGCAATACAGCTTATGCGATAGGAGACAACGGAAAAGTTTCATGCCCTCTCTTAAAATAAGAATACTCTTACAGCTGTTTCTCAGAGTCATTAGCTACTATTTACAGGGATTATGAAGCAAGTTTTCTACTAAAAAAATTAAAATTGTCATTAATACTATGTTTTGCAGAGCTTTCATAGCTCACCTTTGGGACATGCACAGACCAAAATGCTCAGCAGAAAGTTAATTTACAATTAACAATACTTTGTTTGTACATGTTATTTGTGCAGTTCCAGTTTTAACCAGGAGAAAGCAGTGGTGCTTAAAGCAATCCATGACTTCTTTGTCTGCCTCTCTGAAAATATTCGGAGAATATATCTAGAATTTCCCCCAGAACACCAACAATCAAGTCTTCTATTTTCACCAATTCAAAGTATGGATGTGAAACTGGACTAACCCAGGAAAATACCCAGCTAATGACAGTAGGAAATCAGTCCCTGCTCTTTTTTTGTGTTCTACTTTGTGTAGATATTAAAAATTCAAGAAGAAAAGTGAGTTGGAGCCTTGCCCATAAAAGATTATTAAATATCAAAGATGGACATTTTGTTTCCTCATCTGCATCAGGATGAAACTACTGGATTTTGGCTCTGTTTCTGGCTGTGACCTAAAGTCCTATCCTGGGCTTAGGAAACTTTCCTGACAAAAATTTCATAGAGATGCTGAAGTTTTTACAATGAAAACTTCTGTTTGAACAAACAAGTATTTTTCTGTTAATCCTCACTTTTCTACAAAACAGGTAGTTTGAGATAGCTCCAAGTGTAAACTTGATGCAGAATATGATCCAGCCTCATTTCATTGTCATCAGTGGTCCTCATTCCTCATCTTTATTTAATGGTTACCGGCCTTTCTGATTTTGCCAAGATGGTGCATCTCTCAGTTTCTAGAACCATACTCAGAGCTCAGAGATACCCCAGCTGTCAATTGCCTTTGTTGCTTCTCAAATTCACATGCAGCCACTTGGTGATCGCACAGGACAGACTTAGGTGCTACCAGGTTGCAGGTATTTTTTCAACCATTAACACTTTATGACTACACTACCACCCAGGCCGAGTGTTAAATGTATCTTTCAAACAGTCCTTTGCATGTTGGCTCCAGTAAGACAGGCACTAGTTAATATAAGAGACATTTTTGTTGTATTTGTAGCAAATTACAGTAGCAGGTGTCACAGGAATTGAACGCACACACCCAAGGCTTACCAGTTCAGCTGATACTGTAGGCATATTTTTAGATGGCTCTTGTACTAAACTGACCTATACTGACATTTGTGATTTGTTTTCAGTAATACCTGCCTGGGTAGCAGAATCTGTCTGGTCCTTATGTTCAGTGAACCATGGGCTCAGTCATTCACAATTTCATTACATTGCACTGGATCTCAGCCACCTCATATGTCGAGTTCTTAGCTACAGAGGCTGCTGTCAGCCCCTCAGATTGGCCTCCACCCTTTCCAGCGAGTTTCCAGAGTCAATTGAATCAACCATCTTCTGGTATTATCTTCAGTGTAATGGACCCTGGATGCCTAACACATATCAGACAAAGGAATACAGAAATATCTGTCTTAGCAGAGGGCAATAAGTCTCTACATGGTAGTATGGGGCCTACTATTCAAATACTAAAGTTGATATGGAGTGAAAACCAAAGCTCAGAAAGATATGACAAAAAGAAGAATTAAGGCAGCAGAATGAAAAACCTGTTACTCAGACCCACGGTGCAAAGTCTGAAGGGAGAGAAAATGTTCTTCACAAGAGGAAGTGACAGCAAAGTAAAACTGTTCTCATACCCAGATGAAGGACTTTTTGAGGCTTCTCTGTTCCTACTGTACTAACATTTCTGATATGTTGAATCTGATTTGCAATTTACTTCCATTATAAACTTTTACTGTCAGCCCTGTGTCCAAACTCAGTCTTCTCAAATGTTTCATTATGTCTCAGTCTTTGTTATATTGAAACATTTGCTGTCAGGGACATAACTTGGTTTGTCACTACATGATTGGTATTCATGGCAGCCATCTCTGAAGTTGTCTTGAGCAATCAGCCTCATGCAAGCAGTGATATTGGCGAAGCTGGAATTCTCTTGTTGTCCATGGATGCAGGTGGCTTAGGGGCTACTGGCATGGGATAGAATAGAAATAACAAAGCCTTTCTTGTTCCAGCTGTTTTGCTTGGTGTGGTTGGGCTTGTATATTGATTTGATTACATTTTATAGGTGCAGATATTTCCTCTGGATACATAAAAGAATTGAAAATGGACTTTCCATTACAGAAGAAACATGGTCTGCATAATACAGATGATACCATGACATCTTCAAGTAAGGTGGCCCTTTGGGGAGCATTCATCTTCATATGTTTAGCTCTGATTCTCTTGATTTATATATAAGGGTAGCTTATATATATCTTATATTTTTATATAAGGGTAGATTTTTATATAAAGGTAGTATCAATTAGGGTAAAATACTCTCTAGACACATCTGAGCTTTCTGCTATTGTTAACTGAATAAGTGGAGAGGAGCTTTACTTATGCTGTAATAACACTATATTTAACAGCACAGTGACAGAAAAGAAAAAGAAATCAGGATAAAATAAAATATCCCCATAAGTAATTGCAAAGCCTGTGATTTCCTTCATAAGTTGTGCAATTGCAATAAATAGTATTGTGCTGTGACAAAAATGAATGCAAAATAATATCCTTGCAGGACCCACAATGAGTCATTTATTGGGAAAATAACTGTTGGTTCTGAAAGGAATTCTATGTCTTCTTTAAACAGATGAGTATGACTATTTTTATAATGTAATGCTCCTAAAAGCTGTGACTGACGTGTTGGAGACTTCTACCCAAGAGAGGATCTGGGAGTTTGTGTTTTGTAGTGTTTATTTAGAAAGGACACTAGTAGGTGTCCTTTCTACACAGAAGTTTTATGCCAGGGTTTGGCTGCTATTTTCATTTTAAACCTAGAAATCAAAAGTTTTCAAATTCATGCGGTAAGTGAGAATAATTCCACTTCTACTGAAATCTAACTTCTGCTGTAGAGGAGAAACAAGAAATTATTCATAGCATCTGCTGAATAAGGAGCTTCCAGGTTCCCAGTTCCTTGTCAGCTCCACTTCTCAGCTGCAATCCAGCATCTCTAAAGCCCAGGAGCAATGAAAGCCTGAGTGCCTTGTGACAGGCAGGAGGTGGGGACCTGGGGACTTTGAAGCTTGTAAAGTCAGTATCCCACAGGGTCTGGGCTTTCCATCTCTCATCAGCCTGCCAGGAGAGTGAACTGACAAGCAGAGGGGAGTCCAAAAAATGGGGTTTTCTTGTCCTTCAGCTAGTAGGAGGCCAGGTGATGTTTCCAGTCAGGTTTGGAAGCCTGTCAGTGGTTTCACAGCAACTTCATTGCAACTAAACTGTCTCAAAGAAGAATTTTGTTTTTGATGAATAAGCAGTTCTTCTGCAGGAAGGAAAAAGTAAACTAAGCAGGGAATTCCCAATTAGCTACAATAATAGGCCTGTTGCTCACTGAGTGTGGCACTTGAAGGAAATATATTCCAGAAAGCAGAGTCATGGGGGGGAGAAGAGAAGTCTGTCTATTGGTAGGTAAAAAGAAAACAAGAAGTTACTGGTGGCTGCCTTTTGGCACTGATGGTACTTTGGTACCAGTGCAGCCGGGGATTGTAATGAAGATGTAGTAGGCAAAAATGCCTGTGCTGACTGTATGGCATCTGCTGAAGTGATTGTCCTGCTCATCCCTGCCCATCCTCCACCCTTGTGCCCTCTCCATCTCTTCTCTAAGCCATCAGCAACCTGATAAAGCTGAAAAAAATGACAGAAGTGTTGTTACTCTCTTTTTTTCCTCAATGTATTTTCTTCCATCATTATAATAGCCTCAGAATTGGAAGCTGGAGTAAGGGAGAAAGGGAAAAGGAGGAAAAGAGGAAAGCAGGATCTGTTTTCTAGTTCCCTTTCCCAGGGCCAGAAAGCCCTCTGAGCCATATCCCTTATGGCCAGTCATGCATAGACAGATCAGACTGTCTGTGCACACAAATGTGCAGTCTGTGCTTCAACACAAATTTCTAAACATGTCTTCAAGTTCCTTCTTTAAAATTAATCTCTCCTTGCCAGTTCTTCTCAATATACTGTACTTGTTATGATTGTTCTCATAATTCTCAGAAAATCTGTAGGACAATTCTGTAATGTGGAGGTTACAGGCGGGTCCTATCTTCACATGCCTTGGTCCTACCTGAGCATTCTTTTGGGTACTGTTGTTGACTCTGGTAGAGTTAGAAAATTATAGAAGGCAGATGAATGGCACACAAAAGTGATATCCTATGGCAGTCTGCTGACAGCAATGAGAGGTTTGTCCATAGAAAACCAATGGACTTTCTGTAAGACCTCTGACACAGGAAACACATGGATTATAGAAATTTTCTCATTAGTCTCATTTTCTAGGACCCAGATAATTTAGTCTATCTCAGCTCAGATGGCAAGATTCTATTTCCCACCGCTACCATAAAACTTGAGCAAACCTGGCTTATTCTTTGACAGCAAAATAAAGGAACAAAAATGTCACATTATTTTTCTCTTTAAAAATCTTAGGGTGTTTTTAATCAAATCAAAGATTTTGGAGCTTCCCAAGACTTCAAGATTTCTTGAATTTGGCAGTACCTACTTCATAACAATGTGGGAAACATTTTGCTTGACAGAATATGAAATCATACCTGAAGTCTCACTCTCACCCAAACTCCTTAAAAAGATTTTCCATATGGCAGGAATATTATGACTCCAAGCACTAGGAACCAATTTGGGTTATTTCACCAGATGCTTCACCAAGAGAATGGTGACCACCTCAAAAACCTATAATGACTATTTATTTGGAGTCAGCAAGGGATTTTGTACTAATTCCTAAAGTTTCAGGAGAACAGTGAATTTTATGCTAAATTTATTCATAGACTAGATGTACCTTTTTATAAAGTGCATAATAATTCTGATTTGTGTGTTCAGATAATACCATCTGCTCAGACTTGCAAAGGAAAAGGCAGGCTCTACTCCTATATCTCTAGGAAGGACCTCTGCCTCCTGCATTTTTTTTAAATTTAATTCATTTGAGAGGAGAGGGAATATGGAGAAAAGAGGTTATCAATTTGTATAGCACTTCCAAAACATTGAAGAAAATTCAGCTGCCTTTTGCTTGATGCAGTTATAAGGCAGTACAGTTAAAAAAAAAAAAAAAAGCACACCTACAATAAAAAAAAAATTAAGCCAAAACTGATGGGGAACATTTGTCTCCTGAAGAGACTGTGAAATCCAGTGTAAAAATTTTAATTTTTTTTAATTGCCACAGACATTCCCAAGCTTTGGCAGTAAGAGAGGCCATTTTGCAGTGACATGATGTGTAATACTGACAAAATCGAATGCCCAGCATCCCAGAATACTGGCCTGCTTCTCACGCTGGGTCACTCATGGAATAAAACAGCATTTCATGTCCTGGAAGTTCATATTTTGCTATAGCATGTCTGTCACATAAACTAGCAAGACTGGAAGACAGGTTTTTAGAGCTCCTTGTACCTTCAAATTTCAAGGCACTTTGCAGGGACAGGGCTTAAATGGCAAACATGAGAGGACTCATTAGTGCCGCATGCTCTTCCTGCACCTCTGCTGCTTCTGCTGCAAAATGCATTTGGTGCTGATTTCCTTTGTAATGCACCTTGGGGAAAAGGGAAACTCATAGTCTGAGTGGGATATTATTCTGATAGAAATAACTGCAAGGAGAAAAGTTCTGCCCCACAGTGTCTCTAGCCTCAGGCTCCACTCAGACAATGCATTCAGCATGCAGTGCACTTTGTGCTATGTGAGCAGTTCAGCTGACTTCAGCGCTGCCTGAAGTGCACCTTCACAGTGCCTAAAGTTAAACACATACAGGCAAGACTTTGACAAGTCATAGGCCAAGTGCTGCAGCCTTGTGAAATTCCCTTTGCCACGGATCTCTGTATCTGTGGAGAGCTCCCCTGAAACAAATACCAGTTCTGATTCCAAGCTCTACTTGAGAAGAAAAAGGCAGAGATGAAGAAAAAGAATACATTGGAGAGAGAAGTAAGGAGTAAGGCACATGGGAACATGGTTTTCAGGAAAGGAAGGGATGTGGGATGGCTGAAAGAGCATAGGCATCCTGGGCACCTTTGTGTACATAGACGTGGAGAGGCTGAGCTGGCCATGCCCAAAGGTGTGAGTGTAGTCTAGCTCCAGTTTAGAAACCACTGGTTGTAATAATGAGGCTTGGGTTTGACTTGATCTCATCCTGAACACACACTTAGACCTATCTCTGCAGACTTAGCCTGCACACAACTGTTAGCTGAGATATGGGCAGCCAGCCAAGTGCAGTGGTAGATATGTGGGTGCCAAATCCTCTTTCCAATCCATCCTTTATGGGAGGCAATTCACTTGCAGATTGCTAAGCATCTTTCATTCACACTGGGTCTTGTCCAGCAGGGCTTTGTTCCTACTTCTTGCTTGTGATTCAAAGAAACAGAAACCAGGAAATTACTGTTTTCAGATGTGAGATCTCTTTTTTTTAGGGTAATCTCATGGTTTTGGGGGAGTGGCCTGATTTATCTGGATGTTTTGGACTGGCAGTGTTACATCTAGATTAGCCTTTCCTATTGTGAAGTTCCTAGTCGAAAGTCCTAAGGACCTCAATCCAGATCCACATTTACCCAGATAGATAAACTGAATGCTGTGCAATTTTAATGCATGTGAGTATTCCAGAGAAAACTTCAGCAGGAAACAGATTCTCCTTCTAAATCTTTCTTCTCACATGCATCTGACTTTTGAGCTTAATTAAATCCCACAGATGGTTGGCATTATGGCAGGAACAAACAATATCTATTGAAAATCCCTCTTAAAGAGAAACCCTTTTGCTTGGCCCACTTCTGCATGGGGGACTGCATGATGTGAGCTACTGACTTCCCAAAATCAGCCGTAGTGGTGTGATCCAAATGGCTTTAGGCACAAGGCTTGGCACATCATATTAATATCTCCTTGCTGCATGGAAAAATATATTCGTATCGTCAGGAGCACTCCTGACATGGCGATGGGAGAAGACACTAACCAGCAAAGAAGTATAACTTTTGAAGAGTTTTTCCACCATTTTCACTATGAAGCTAAAAGGAAAAGATAAATAACAGTAGATATGGAAAGGAGTAGGTAAGGGAGAGAGAAAAAGGAACAGAACCAGATGGAGAAAGGAGAAAGAAGATAAAAAGGAGGAAAATGAGAAGAAAAAGGAAAAAACTTGAAACATAGGTACCCAAAGAGGATTTGGGTCTTTCTAGAAAGGTGGTTTTTTTCTCTGCAAAATGTGTGTTGTCTGTAGGATGTTTCACAGGCATTAAAAGAAAGATGTAAAGGAAATGCATATTAAATTAATTTCTGAAGTTGTTTGTATATCTACTTGACCTGATAGGTATCCATAAGCCAAATAGTTGAAAACTGCTACTCTAGATATTGGACATGAAAACATTTCTTTTGCTATCCATGCAACGGTAGAAGTGATAAATGAGAGATGGAAAGAAACAGGCAGTTCCATAAGAATGCAGATTATCTCTGACAGGGAAAAGACAATGTACTGGCAATTCAGTGGTAGCTGAAGCAAATGACAGATAGAAACAAAGAGAGAAAATAGGTCTTAAAGGAGGCAAAAATAACTCAGCACAATAATTTTTCTTGATCTGTGGCTTTCATAATGGTGCAGTAGGCAACTCAGCCATCTCTGAGCACCTAGAAAGAGAGTTCAATAATGAGGCAGCCCTGGCCCCAGCAGCAGCCAGCAGCTGGGGATGGCAGTGATCATTTGTTGGCACCTGAAGCCCAGATCAATGCATCCCACACAGAGTGAGCTACGGCGGAATGGAGGGACCGGAATCTTAATTGAAGCTCATGACAGAGTGAAATACCCTGGCTAGAGTTACAAGTTTTTCCCATTACTGTTAAAACCTTGAACAGTAAAAAATCATGTTCCCTCCTCTGTCTCTACCTGTGGAAGAAGAGGGACCATCCACAGAAAGTCCCTCAGCCCCTCCTGTTGCTTCCTGAGCACAAGCCCTTAGCATGGGTTTCCACTGGTGCAGTTAAGTGTCTCCTGAGTATTTATTTCTGCTGCTGCTTAGTTGAAAGTTAAATACAAGTCTTCTTTTTCAGACTCCTGAACTAACACACTCCTGTCTTACCCCCAGAACTGAAAGAGCAATTTAAAAGACTTAACTACATGTTATTATCATTTCTGTTTTGATGTGTTATTGCTAATTTGCATCCTCATTCCCTTACCTTCAAATTTAATAGAAGACAAGAGCTGTTCCCTTTTATCCCATTTTCTTTTATTTCTACTCTTTTTTTTTTTTTTAATAAGGAGAAAGACATAAAGAAAGCAAAAAAATAAATACAAATACTGAAACAGCTCCAGATGAAAGGCAGTAAAATGACTGCCTGCTGCTCCCTCTTGAACTGACTGGCAGCAACTCAGAGTTTCTCCTGTTGGAAACTGTGGGACTCCTCTCTCTGCACTGCTGTATCCTTTTAACTCCATCAGGTCTGGCCAGGAGACATGGCTGCAGCAGCAGCAGGTTTCCCAAGATATTTGGAGACTGAACAAGATGAGAAAGGGGTGTTCCTTGAACTTTTCCAGGAGTATAATAAGTCCAACCCAGCTGCTGTCTCACCCTCCCTGACTTGAAAGGACTGTAGCTGCCATGCAAGGACTGAGGGGGTCTCATTTATTTTTTCCTCATCACCTTCCTGGTCTGTTCCTTCAATCCTTTTCCAGGAAATCTGAGCCAGAATGAGCTGACCTTTGAAAGATGGTACCAAGGAAAAGTAGCAGCAAAATTGAGGATAGAATAGAAAAGGTACACTTCACATCTCCTGAAGTGTCCTGACACATGCGGTACATCTTGTAGGTGCTTGTGCCTAGAGTCTTCCTTCTTGGAAAAGTACAACCTGTGCGAGATGTGAGCTATGAGACCCTGTAACAGGGGCAAATGTTCACATGGCTCCCAGGAAAGCTCTCAGCATCTGGGTCTTGAATCTCCCTGCTCATTCCTCCTCCAGCCATGTCTTTCCTGTCTCTGCATGGCAGTGTGAGTGCAGCGAGAAAAGAGCTGAAGGCTGAGCACACTTGCCCAGGGTTTAGTAATGTCTCTTGTACACCCGCAGGGTGTTTACAAGCCAGGAGGAAGTTCACTCTAGTGAGGGCTGCTGCTTCAGCATGTAAAACCAACCATAGCTCAGGTTGGACTTGTGGGAGAGCAGAAAGGTTTCTGAGGAGCTGTCTCTCCCATTAGTGTGGTCTGGTCTCATGGGGTGCAAAAACAAGGGAGTAGCTGCACATCCCCTGCTCTGCTCTCTTGACAGACCTGTTTCTGAGCTGACACCGGTGGTAGCCACATCAGAAATGTCTCCACTTAAACTGCGATGGCCTTTCCCTCCCCTGCATTTGGATTTGACCCTCCTGCTGCCTGGGCTGGCTGTGCCACTCTCCATGCACCACAGGAGGGACATGTGATTTCCAATGCACGACGTGTGCCTCCACCCCAGAGAGCTTTGGAGGCCAGTGAGACAAGCGCTCCGTAACCTCGTTAATGTCAGTGGGGTGAAAATTAAACCAAGCAAAGCTACTCTTTTCTGAGCTCTAACTCTCTGGGGTGCAGGACTAGTATATGGGGGAGAGAAGAGACAGCAACTCCAGGCCACAGCACTGCATGCAGGTTAAGCCGGGCACAAATCAGAGAGGGAGTGAGAGACACCTCTGCCTTTGAATCAAATCCTCCCTGCCTATGCCATCCCTCCATGCAGAGTCCAGCTTTCACGCTGATGAAACAGAGCCCTGTTTAAAAACGCAGCTGCAGCCATCACTGGGGTTTTTCCATGAGCACAAATATTCCTTTGACAGTATGCCTGTATCGAGTTAACTGGCAACAGAACTGCTGTTCTCTCCGGTTTAAGTGAAACATGTGAGTCCCCTCATTGAGGACTTTGAGCCATAGAAGCAGCCCTGCTCCCCCAAGGGTTCCAGTCTGCATTCCCACCCCCAGGTCTTGCCATTCCATTTCCCTTTTGCCCCCATGTGGGCAGAGTCTGCCTTCCCTCCCCTCTTCTTCTCTCCCCTCCCCTTCTCTTCCTTCCCATCTCTTCTCCCCTTTCCCCCTCTCCCCTTCCCAAAACCTCTGAATTTTTCCCCTCTCTCACATTTTCCCAGGTCAATCCCTGTGCCCTTGCACAGCATCATCCCTTGTCCTTTTTCTTTGTGGCTAATAAAGGAGATTTGAATGAGTGCCTTAGCTACCTATTGAAAACCATGTATTATTGTTACAATGAGTTTTATCTTTTTTTTTTTTTTTAATTGACCTAATGGAAAAGAGAAAAAACCAAAACATTCATTTGCTCACTGAGAACTCAGGAAATCTAAACCTCAGGGATCCTTAAAGCACCAGGAGATGAGATATAAATTAAACAAATTACCCCAAACTCTTTCCTGACACAGCTTTAGGAAGTCTGATGCGCACAAGGGAGGGAAATTGAAGGATGAGAGCATCTGTATTTTCTTTGCCTTGTATAACCACTGTTGAAAGCAGAAAGGATGTTCCAGCAGAAACTTCCTCAACAAAGAAACAACTCCAATGTATTCAACGCCCCACACTGTTCGCCAGCCATCTCTATTTTTTTCCTTAAGAAGGGGCAAAGAGGAAGGTGTCATCCAAGAAAGAAGACACACTGGTGTCTGGGACAAAACGAAACTCCCAGACTTGCCTCTGCTGGCCTTCTACAAGTTCTTGCTTGTTTGAAAAATTGAGCTGTGTTTATTGCCTGGTGGGCCTTGGGAACATTTCCTGAGCTAACTCTAGAGCCACTTAAAGACCCACAATAGAAAAGTTCTTGTGTCCCACCAGTGGTGGAAGGGGTCAGTGAAAACAGAGTTCCAAGCCCCAGGAATCCAGCTGGCAGCAGCCAGCTTAGGAGATGTGGGAGATGGCTTGGAAGAGCAGGTGGGAGTTGTTTTATCTCTTGAAGCCAGTGAAAGACCTAGGTGGCTCCAGGAAACCAACTGCTCCTTTCATGATGCCTCCTTTCCTTTCAGGTTGTGGTTGTCACACCAGGTATCTTTGTTTGAGTTGTTGGTCATGGTGTGCCTGAGTGTTTGCTAATGAGCTCAGAGGCCTTGTCCTATCATTTTCCTCTACGTGACATTGTTCTACTCAAAGGCATTTTTCTGAATCGGGGATGCAAACACTGGATGAAGGCACAGAATGCCAGCCCTCAGTTAGGCAGAAAGTCTGCTCTACATGGTGTGCAAGAGCTGCCTTCCTTGCCGACACTAACCAAGCAATGTTGGGTCATTGTCCCTCCCATCCTCTGGGGAGCGAGAGACTGGGAACAGTAACTGCACTGTTGCTCCCTCCTGGCAATGCAGCGTGCTGAAACCTTGACCACCACTTGCTTAGGGGATGCTTTCTACTCTGTGTTCTGTCATTAATTATTCGTCATGTCATGTAATGACTGTCTTGATCATTATGAATTCATCTGGGGCTAATGTGCATGTCATATCCACTATGACAGGAGACAGTAAAGCAAAGCAAACCAACCAGCTGACCAATTTCTTTCTCTCTTTACTTTATCTATTTGTATGTAATTGATTTGCAGTTGGTTGATTTTTCAATTTGTTTTTTTGAGATTGGTTTGCAATTACTAATTTCTTTCTTTCGCATTTTATTTCTTTTTTTAAAAAAGGGATTCTCATTTACATTTGTCTGCAGCTCCCTGCTGGGGAATCATCAGACAAATAAACGTTCTCCTTCCTTTTTTTTTTTTTTTTTTTGTTTTTTTTTTTTTGTTTTTAGTATAGTTATTTCCAAGAGCCAGAATCAAAGACTCAAAGGACTAAATCTTTAGGACAAGATTTCTTCCAAAGCAGGTTATCTTCCAATTGAAGTACTAAACAAACAGCCAGAACTTCACAACATTGCAGTACACAGATGCCCAGACTCCTCTGGAAATGTGCTCTCTTGGCAGTCATATGCTGGTGAAGATATCAGACTAATTGCTGTGTCCGTAGAGTACTTTCTATTATGCAGCACAAGAATCCTTTTGTCAGCACTCCCCAGCAATATCTGATTGATTGGACCATTTCTCAGAATGAGAGGCTACAGAAACAACTTCCTTTTGATGGGAGCTCCACAGAAATGCAATCTATATTAGAGTGTTTTGTCATAAGGTTGCCTTTCCACTATGAGTTTGACCAGGGCAATGTAAACCAGTGTTTAACTGGCACTGTCTCCTAGTCTTTGTAGCATTTAGCTACTTAAAAATGGTAATAAACCAAAACTAAGTGAAGGTAAAGGGTTTGGCATTATATAGCAACTCCCCGATTTATTATCTGTCTCTGTTTATTCTTATATATGGGGAAAGAACCTTCCAGAACATTTCATTGAGTAAGTGCTGCTAGTTAAACTGAATTGAGGCAAGGTGTTTGATAGCTGGTGTAGTCTGCTTCTATAATTTTCTGAAGCATTTATGCCACAT
Organism: Coloeus monedula; assembly: GCF_965178545.1. Classification (NCBI taxonomy): domain Eukaryota; kingdom Metazoa; phylum Chordata; class Aves; order Passeriformes; family Corvidae; genus Coloeus; species Coloeus monedula. The sequence goes on from NC_138784.1 coordinate 23,405,229, forward strand.
TTTCCCAATGGGAATGGAACTCTGTTCCATTCTCTTTTTCAGCCCCTTTCCTTCTCACTGTGGAAGTGGTTGTTGGCTGCATGTGCTGAGTGGCTAGACCTGTGAATGAACATCTCCCAGTGATGAGTGAGTGGAAGATAAAAGCTGTGTCTCTGAGCCCATAGTTTTAGAGGGAAATGGAAACAGAAGCACATGGAGCCTCAGCACTGACAAGGGCAGAGCTCGGACTTAATCCTGTGCTTAGGTTGTGCCATCCAGCCACAGCAGGCAGCTGACCCATCGTTCAGCTGTATTGAACATTACCTGGTGATGGGTGTTGTGGGTTTGGGTGCCAGGAATGATTCTGCCTGGGCCTGAGGCAAGTGCAGACCTTTGCAGTGAGTCACTCTTCCAGGAGCTTGATCTTCTGTGCTGCAAAAGCCAGACCATGCAGGGCAAAATGGTTACCAGCCAGTGGGTAACCCTGAGAGTCACAGCATTAGACTTGAATGTCACAACCACCCAACAGGTCAGTGCCTTATGTATACATTTTCTTCTTTCCCTTGTGAAACTGGAAGTGAATGAGTGGGAGCTCTGCCTTAAGCAAAGCAAAGAAGGACTCTCCACAGTTATTTGTCATTTTGGGTTGGGTTGTTTCCTCAATGGTCCTTTCTGCTCAAAATTCCATCTTGGCAGGGATTATGAGTCATTGCCAAGAAATCCACTCCCATTTAACACCCATAAGGTCCCCAAAATACAACCTCCAGTCTGAAGAGAGCAAGCAGAAACAAGGATAAAAGATAAAAGCTCCATAGCATTGAACTGCTTTTTGCATTGTGTGGGTGTAAGGAAATCCCCAAGGAGTAGCTGAAATTTTTGCAAAAATACTCTTAGCAATACATTGCTGGTAAAGAGCTTTCTGTGATATATAGGGTATGAGAAGCTGCAGCACAGTGGACATAACTCACTACTTCTGCTTGAAAATAAATCCTACTCCAAGTGGCATGAAATGAAGGTAGGAAAAGGCAGGGAGAGTGGAGATATTTCAAGGGATAATTGCATTTCAGGTCTGATTTTGTCTTAATTCAGCTTATATTTTACAGACTCAGACAGTCCTTCAGCGGCCCTGTTGGGTCAGAAGGTGTTAGATTTCTTGCAGACAAGATGAAGGAGATATTGCGAAGGTACCCTACAAAAGGGGAGTCTGGACTGTGTATCTGTTGTCTGTATTCTGAAGATGTGGATTTGTGGTGGTTTTTTTCTGCAGCAGATCCCTTGTGTAAGTTTGGGCAAGACATGTTGCTTTTTTCCCCCCATCCTTTCAGGCTAGGGACTATTTCTCATTAGCTTTGTGCAGAGCTCCTGGCACACAGAGGCTCTGATTTTGGTGAAGGTTCTTAACTGCAGAACAAGAGGTGTGAGAGGAGCATACAGATAGTAAAAGTCATTGTTCTGAGTGAGTGCATGTGATCATAGATATTGACCATGTGGATTAAAAAACTGTCTAAAAGCTTGTCAGCTACACATAAGGGAAGAGACCAAACTTTAGATTTCATCTTGGGATAAATAGATCAAATATAGTTTTCTTTCCATTTTGTCACCCATGTCATTATATCTCTTTCTAACTAGAGTGCCTCTCTTGGATTTTGTAAGTAATTTTTTTTTTTTTAATTTGCTTTTACCTTCAAGACCTGCTTTGAGTTAAGTATGACTTCAGGGTAATGCATAGTGTGGTCTGCTCCAAGAGATGGTGTGAGTCATGCAGACCAGTTCCTTGCCCAGCCTCAGAGTACCCAGTACCCCAGTGGAAAGCCCTGCGCATAAGAGAGAATTCCCTGCAGCATGACAAGAAAGAGAGAGAGAAAAAAAAGAAACCATGGAGCCAGAATCTCTCTCCTTGTGGCTTTTTCATACCTGTGAGGCATTATTTGCAGCTTTGAAAACCTATACAAATATTTCCCAATAACAATTAATAATCTGTAGAGTTAGTTTATTGCCAAACAAGGTCATCAAACCAAATGCAGCCAGTGGATTTAAAAATGAATGAATGATTCTAGGGCCGTTGAAAACATTTATAGTTTTATTAACCCAATAAAAGGAAGTTGAATTTCACTGGCAGAGGGTCAGGAAGAGTTCTGGCCTTTCATACACACAAAAATACAACAGTCCAAATGCATTAGATTGCTTCCAGGACCATGAGACTGAAGCTATTGGGTCACAGTGAAAATCAGTGTATCCCCATAACATTACACAGCTGTGCTTTTTCAGTGATAAAAATAAGATAAATTCCTTCTTGCATTGCATGTGGATGAGCAGAATTCAAAAGAACTGACTTCTGTTTTTCTTGTGGTGGCAAAGAGACAGTGACTGTAATGAATTGCAGTTTAAGTATTTGTTTGATCCCTTAAACAAAGACCTTAACTCCAGAGCTTTTAACCTTTCTTAGCTGTTAATGAAAGACATGCTTTTCAGTTGGGTAACTACTATGTGTGAATCATCCCAGGGTAAAATATGACACAGACTGGATGTTTCAGTTAACTGCTTATATGAATTCATTTGTAGGCACACAGTCTGAAGCATGAGATACAACACTATGCAAATGAGAAAATATCACAAGTAAATAATTTTGTATGATGATGAATTCAGCCACATTCTTAGAAATTCCACCCTAAAATGTAGTCTTTTGGCATGTGAGAAAATCATGGAGAGACGGACCATGTCTCACATCCCATTCTAATCTTTGCATAATAATATTCCTGCACTTTCCTGAAAATAAGATCCATTTGAACTGTCAAATTTTAAACAATTTCAGTTATTTTTATTCCTGAAATATTACTTGGTAGGGAAGAGCACCACAGTAGTTACATTCCTTTTTTTTTCCCCCAGGATTTTAGAAAAGAAATGCTCTGGGTGTGTATCTGGTGTTCCACATATCACTGTGGTTAGTTTATGAAGATTTAAAGCTACCCTGTGTATGGAATTACTCGAAAAACCCTATTCCACAGTTTCCGAATAGCTCTGCATTTGGACATTTGTGATGGGATTAAGGTTTCTTACCTTTGCCTTCTAAACAGTAAATGATTTCTGCAGCCTGCTTGCCTAGATTTGCTCTCCAGCCGATAGTGACTCTTAGATGCTGTCTTTGAAGAGGATGAATTGCCTTCTGGCATGGTTATATCTCTCCACCACTTTTATAGGCTATAGAAGAAACTTAAGTTTCCAGACGCCTGGCTGAACTGCCTGGTTTTACCTGAAAGACTGATTTAGGTACAGACCCACTCAAGAGTACCATCGTGCCACTTCACTTTAATGTGGTCTGCTTGGACAGTGAATTTAGTGGAATGAAAGCAAAGCACTGAGTAAGCATGCCCACATACAGATTATGGGGAAAATTACTAATTTTCATATCATCAGATGATGCTTCATATTAAGCCTCATTACCTTACAAGCAGCAAGTGCACAAACCACCCCCCTGGAGTTTTAGTGTGACCATAAGTCAAGAGTTTGTTAAAATACCAGAGATTACTGGTGGTGGATCACGTGCTTTTATTCACAGATTTATTCCAGAATATTTCCTACACTTCAAATGTACATTCTAGTTGAATGTGATTTAATTTTCAGCTGGAGATAAGTCCATAATGCTAGAGTGACATTTTCACATGTGCTTGCTTAGAGCTAGAGTTCATATTCTCAAAGGTATTTCCATTCAAATGACCAGAAGCTCCAGGACTGAATACCTTTGAGGATCTGGAGTTAAGTCCCATGTTCAAAATAACAGGCCCTTAAGAGATTAAGCTTTATTGAGAGTAAGTGGAACAGAGGTTCCTGAATTCTCTTGATAAAGATATCTGGATTATAAAGTTTGTGCTGGCATGCTGAAATAATTTTTTAAAATTTGTTTTAGCTGATTCTCAAAGCATAAACTCAGGGAGTGAAGAAGACATGCACCTCTTTTCTCTACCTTTAAATATCTTGTTCTATGTAATTACAAGTCATCTGGAGGTAACAATGACTCATTCTAGAAATAAGTACAGAGTTAGTCTTCTCAAAATACCATCTAAGAATATGGAGCTTATGTCTGACATTACACTCTTCCATAAAGTACCTGTACCCCTAATTCCAGTTATATATGTGTACACACATACATATATACATATATATGCCTTTTTAGTTCTTAACACCTTTCAAGCTAGATCTCTGCCACTTGAGCTAACTACTATGAATGCAAATAGTAAAATTACTATGACCACAAACTTTACTTTGTTTAAGCTCACCTCCATCAGCAAAAAATTCACGAAAGATTAATTCTGGCTCTAGCCAAAGAAAGGTGGGATAACCAACTTTACTCCTATTCCTACTGCTGTTTGCTGCTTTTTATGAAAGACGTATCAACAGGGTTAAAAAAAATCAGTTTGACACTTTTACTGCCAAATTTCAGATGGGATACTGTAAACCACTCCAACCTTCACCGCAGAATGAAATAACTGTCTTAGTGGGATTTATCTGATGATCATGTGGGTAGTTATTGTCATCCAAGTTTAAAAACAAATTAACCTTATCAAGACTTATGAGAAAAGCCTTACATTTCTTTCTGATTTCTATCTCTCTTATCCCACTCAGATATTCAGGTCTCATGGATTATAAGGCCATTAGGAATCATCAGGACATATTGTCTTACCTTCTGTGTAAGCAATTTACTTCCTCCACAAAAGTTCAGCAACATGTTTTTTTTTTTTCATTGTTCTGCTCATGTTTTGTATATTTTGCTCTAATGGAGGCAAAATTTGTACCTAAGCCTGATGGGAATACTCATGGAGTAAGACCTACTCTGTGTAAAGTAACAGCAATAATCACAAATTAGAGTAAAAAAATAAGATGCCCCATAAATCTCATCTTCGGGTGCCTGATCAACTTCTGCTGGCCTACTGAATTGTGAGATTTCTGTGACTCTCTGTGTGCCTTTCCATACCCTATATAAAAAGCAACACCATTGCAGAGCTCAGTCTACTTTCACTGCATTAGCCAGAGTTTAAGTGTGCAAGTGTGGACCATCCACCACACCACAATATTTTTACACTGCTTAAATGTGACCATTTTCATGAACCCTCAATGTGTTTTGCTGGAAAGAAATGTGCTGTATTTTTCCATGAAGCAGTTTGATGTATGCTTGCCCCTGCAAGAAAGGTGATCTGAAGGTCTGGCTGCATCTCTCCACAGTTAGTGATGCATTGCACACTTTCCTTCAGAACTCTGTTCCAAATAATGCTATTTCACATCCCCCTGATGCTCCCTGGTTTAAATTTAATTTGTATGCGGTTTGCGTCACTTAGGAACAAGGGGAAAGAAATAGCACAGTTGTAGTACATGATAATAATGCTTTTCTCCCACTTTTTTTCTGTCTTGACTAACTGAACTAGAAATACTCTGGGAAAAGTAATGATTCTTAGCATGTCTATTCACACTGGTCAATACCCTACAAGACACAGGTTCTGGGACTACCAGAAAATATTCTGTGAAAAGCCGGGAAAAGGAAGAATTGCTGTCTAGTCTCTACTGGCTACATTGACTAGGTCTCATTTAGCTACAAAGGGAAGCCAAGGTCATTAATTCAGATATATTCAACAGCATTTTAGCCACTGCTCTTTAGTCAAATGGAAGATGGTGAGATGAATCCATCCAGAATGTCTCCTTCCCCAGTATTTAGATATAAACCAGCAGATTTTGTGCTTGGCTGGTCTTTCAAATTTGCAGTGGGAACTTTTTCTCTCTAAACCTATTCACCGTGTCTTGTGGTGGAAACTGACAGCTCATCTCGATCCTGTGTGGAATTAGAAGTAGCATGACATTCCCCAAGGTTATAACAAAGCCTCTATGAAAACACAAACACATCATCAGGGCTGGCACAAAACTAAGGCCTTATTTGATCCTTTTGTGTAATTTCTGCTTTGTCTGTGAATCTAGCTGTTTCTGGGCAGCCATGCTTGTGGATGTGCCACAAAATGTCAGACAGAGGACATGGAGACCTGGGCCATAATAGTGGGGAAAATATACTAAACTCCTGAGTCCACTGATGCTATTGTTCCTCAGAAATGCTATTTTTCTATCTAACTATGCAGTTAACCAAGTCTCACTTTTTCTTCTCTTCTGACCTGTGATTGTATAGGTACGACCTTTTGCCTTTTTTGATAAGTAGTCATCTCTGGTGAGGAAGTGAAAGAGCTGAGCTGGTGAAGTGCCATTCAGCAGATAATTTGCTTTTTCACTTCACTTTAAACCTTGTCCTGTTTGCCTTGTTGAATATTTTATGATGTTCCCAATCTCTTTTTAAAAGGAGATTTGCTGCTTTATTTATTTGCATGTGACTGATCAGTGCTCAGTTTTGTAAAACTTCACTTACCTCAAAAAATCTCCTTCAAGAGCAGGTTCTTGATACAGATACTGTAGCTGTTCATCCCAAGATACTGGACTTCAAGCTTCCTTTGTGTCCCCTGTGTCAGACTGGCAGTTCTGTACTAAATCTTGTTTGTGCCCATCACAGAATTAAAGTACTTGAAGCAAAACAGAGCAACATTTTCCATGAAAAGTCCTGTGAGTGACCAGCTGTGACTGCATTTTGCACATTCTTGTGTGACATGCTGGACACTAATACTAAGTCTAGTTCAAGCGTCAGGCAAACAACAGTATTAAATTAATTTTATGGAAGTTTCCTGGATGATGCTTCTCAGCTTGGAAGAGATCATCTCCACTTTCAGTCTTCTGCAGACAAATCTGCTCTATCAACCCACACTCTGTGATCAGGTGTATTTTCTCTATTTTACCCATGGACCATATTCTTCTGATGAATAAAGGGATGTGGAATTCACTAGGAAGAAAGTCTGCTTTATGGCTTCCTAAATCAGGTCCATTTCACATAGCATTTTTCCTATCCACAGCAATTTAAAGAGCTTTCAAACAAGATTAAGATTAGCAAAAATGCTTCTGTAAATTTTAGAGTGAACATCTGTATGCTCCTCCACAGTCAGATTGCCAAAGGAAGGAGGGACAAGGAATGAATACCATCAAGCAAATTCTGAGCAAGCAACTGAGACCATAATCAGTCAGTGACCAGCACTTCACTTCCTTTTCTGTGTCTGCAACTGTGCCTGATGGCTCTGATGATGCATTTCCTTTCTGACCTGGGAAACCATCTGCAATTGTACCAGTTTAGGTCTATTTGAAAAACAGCTTTCTTCATACATCACCTGCAAAGATCTTTGAGAATCTTTATTTCATTTTATTTTTAGTCAAAGCCATAATTCTTGTAAAATCGCAAGTGAAGTATTGAGATAACTCTTGCCTCTACCTGCTGAATGTTTTCATACCAGATATGAAGAGCAATAAAGGAAAAGTTTTGATCCAGTAAAATCCATTTGTTGAGGCAAATGCAGACAAACATCACCTGGCACAATTTGCCAAACACGAAGATACTGTGTAAAAAATAATAAAAAGGTAAAAAAACTACCACTTTCACTTGGTAATTGATTAACCTCTCTAGGTCATTCCAGGTTATTCAGCAAAGTGTGGCAGCAGAGAAGCCTCTGCAATAGCTATAGCTTTGTAGGAATCAGATCAGCAATTCCAGGGTGGACGCTTTAGACTCTCAAGTCTGTCTGTGGAAAAAGGAGTGCACAGCAAAGCAGAGTATAAACTTAGAGCAGGTGATATACTTTGTGCTGACACTTATAGGAAAATTGTCCATACAGTAATATTCATAAAAAAATAATTTCTTTTAAAGCCCATTTGACTCCATTCAAACCTCGTGATGTATGCTTCCCCAGAACAAATGTAGCTTTTATTCAGTTCAGTTTATTTCCATTTTCCAGAAGCTGTGCAAGGGTTTAATGCAGTTTATCCAATCCATTATAAATGCACTTGGTTGTTAAAGCTGGATTTAACCTTCCTCAATGTCACTGTGTCAATAAATGCTCCAGTCACAGGGGTATTTACAAGAATAATGATAATACGGGGCAGGCCAGCCTCACTTTACAGCTTGTGGAGAGATAATGGTTACATATGTAATGTTAAATGCCATGAGTTGGCCTGCTTAGAAGAGCTCTCTCACTTCATTGACTATGGAAAAAGACTTAGCAGACTGATTTCCTTTATTTTTACCTAAATAAGCCTTTAGGAGTACCCTGCAGTCTGCATGCTAATATCTTAATGTACACACATAGGTTACTTCGTACTGAAAGTAAATAGTCTCTCTATGGATCTGTTGGCACTAGTATAATAAAATAAAACAACTCACAACTGCATTGAATGAAAGAGTATAACTACTGAAGAGATAAACAAATTATTCTGTGCTCTCTGGAAATGTAATAGCTCTCAGGACTCCAGCTGAAAACCTTTTAAGATGTTTGGCAACAATATTTTCTGCTCCTATTTACCCTAGGCCCATTAGCTGCATTAATAATGAAAGAGGAGAAAATAGAAACTAAGACAGTCTTTGCCTTCCTGAAGACATTGATTGTAATTCTGTAACAGTTGATGCTTGACCTTATACAAACTTGTCCTGTCCTGAGGGATGGAATCTGAAGATTAGGGAAGGTTGACATTTCTGTGCCAAATATCAGCTAGTTCAGTCTTCACTGATCTGGAGAAGAAAGGATGATCTGATTCCCATCACTCTGGGCAGTGGGTGACTGTTAGAGGTAGAGAACATCTTCCTTGGCTCACCAGCTGGGTTTGTTTTAACTTTATAATTACATTTCTATGCCTGTGACTGCTTAGGAGCATATGGACACCTCTCCGAGACTTTGTGGATTTCTGCCCAGAGTTACAGTGGAAAACCATTTCCATCGCTGGTTAGGAAACGTACAAAGAAGTATACAAAGAAATATGTTATTGGGACACACTACCAATCAGTGGTGATTATTGCAAAATATTTCTCTGAGTAACTTCAACTGTTTTTCTCCTGCAGTGTTGCTGAATTCCCATAATTTCTATTTTCTGACTCCTGTTTTCTCAGTCACACACTTAGATACTGAGTAAGAAGTTCATGCTTATTATAACCATTAGGATCTTACTGCATTGATATCATCACTGCAGGGACTTGTCCTTGCCTTTTGCCATCATATAATCTGAGATTTTAACTCCCATCCAAGAATAGCAAACACAAAACAGCTATATGCATATTCTTGAGAATCTGAGCTATGAAGCTAAAATATATATAAAAATTGGACAAGAGAAGAAATATTTTTTCCAGACAAGATCTAAATTTTTCCTTCCAAAAACACTGTAGTTCATAAGCTAAATGACACCAAGAAATCCATATATTGCTGGACCTTAGACACTTTTCTGACATATTGCTTTCTAGCTCCTCAAAAGCTTCAGTTCAACGGCCTCTGCTCTTCCCTCTCATCTTGCATCTGGCTGACTTTCTTGTCTAGCTTGCAAAAGACCTCTCAGATCCTGCCAGACACAATATTTGGCCAGGTCTTGCACCAGAGCTTTGAAAAGGGGGCATGACTTTTTTTCCCCTCACAGAATGAGACTAGCCCAACATGGAATAGAGGTGGTGATGAGGTCTACTGGCTAAAGCTTCCCTCATATTTCAGCAAGTAGATATTTTCTAACTACTGATATAACCCGCTTGTCAGTGAGATATGACAGACTTTACTATCATGTCAAGACTTTAAAGACTATGTCTCCCTCAAGAGAAACTGGACATGTCTGTGCCTTCAGTGATGATGCTTTGTGGGGTCTGTGGGGTCCTGATGCCGTGAGGGACTCTGGGGTGTCAGATGTGATGTCCCTGGGAGCTGAAAGTAGCAGGACCCAGATGCACCTCTCCAGGGCTGGCAGATGGGAGTGCTCAGAGAGTAGGGGTGACCACAGTCAACCTGTGTCCCTGGTGCATGTGAGATTCCAACACCGCATTTACAGAGTCCTTCTCCCCAGGGCCTTTGATGATGGCTGTGAGAATACACCAGAGAGATCACTGATAGCAACTGCCTTCTTGGCCACTGGTCCCCTCCCCTGCCCACTCAGGACCTTCCAGTGCCTTGTCCACTTGGTCTCTGATGACTTCCACATTTCAGTGCACCCCTGGGACAGACCAGCACAACCCAGTGCCTCTACTTGGAGCAAACATTTTCTGGGGGCTTTCTCAGACTTCTCACTCTGTCCAATGTCCTCACAGTCCATAGGATGTACCAAGCTGCCCTCAAACCTTGGTGACTGGGAGACAGGCTGGTGGTTTTGGTGCTGTCCATGGTTCTCCTACCTCCTTATCTGGGAGTGTGCACTCTGCAGCAGGTTACTCACAGCACAGCTTCATTAACATGGCAGGGAACTCTCTGGTACAATGTCCTGAGAGATTTTAAGTGCCAGGGAGTCTAATACCTGCAAATATATTTATCTTCCTTTGAATATTTCATCAACTTGGAATTCATGAACTGGATCTTTTACATGGGAGTTTTATGAATTATGTACCAGAATCGATGAGTTCCTACTTTGCCCATATTTTACTTTGTGTCAAAGCCACAGTGGGGATCACAGCCCATCAAAGCTGCTGCAGCAATTAGAGATCAAATGGCATTGAAGCAGGCAGGCATGCAAGGCCCTGAGTATTCCTCCAATTTGTGGGCCAGGAAAAACCCCTTCTTAGTTGTAGTTGCCTTTCTCATTTTGCTGTACTTCAGCCTCCTTCTCCTGTCTTCCTTGCTGGCGTGGTGAACAGAGGGTCGCTGGGAGCTGACTCGCCACTACTACTCATCAAACTCACCTACCTGGCTTTTACCTCTCACCCATGACACTGACAGGCATGGGTATGCCTGCTGTTCCTGTTGGGAAATGGTTCCTGTATCTTCCCTGCTGGCATTAACTATGCTGGCAGCTTTCTATAGGTTTGTTTTCAGTTTTTTTCAAGGAAGAAATAAGTGCTCTGTGTGAAGAACGCTTACGTTACACTACACTGGGCTATGGTATATCATATTATATTACGTTGCCAGAGTGCTTCTGGCTTAGCCATTAACAACCCACCAGCTTCAGTATCAGGTACTGAAGATCCATAAACTTCTAGTTCTGCATATAAAGTGCTTATCTGAAACCACAATCCCCCTGTGCACAGTGGAGGATGAAGGGAAGAGAAAGAGGCACAGTTACAAGATGCTGATTGTGCAGCTTCTTGTGCTAGTGGAAGGCATCCTGGTACTGTGCTAATGAGAGCACCATAAGAACAGCCCAGACAGAAGTGAGACTTCCATCACTCTCCTGCTCCTCACCTCTCACCTGAATCACTTTTTCAGGCTGCATTGCCTCCTATGAGAGAACCACTGAGACAGAGTTTTGAGTGGAGTTTAATTAAAACTGAGGTCAGAGGCATGAGAGGCTCTTGCAGGCTGGCATATAAAGAAGATTGTGCAAAGTGATTTGTAGCAAAGTAAAATAAAGCCTTCCTTCTAGATATTTGTTTTGCAGCCCAGGTTTTGCTGTTGGGAACTCAGATGTTCTTTCCATATACCCCCAATTATCCAAGTCAAACAAACTGAAATCCAGATTGCAGTTAAAGTGGGTTCCTTATAAATATTTCTTCCCATATTCTTTTTGCTTCCCAGAGCTATGCCAAACTCATTGAATCCCATTCAACTCATGGGGAGCTTGCTGACTTCTTCAGCTCCCTTTCTCACAGGGAGCAGCTCTTTATATCCCAAGGATTCCTTTCTCCTCCAAACCCTAAGGTGGAATTCTGACTTCTACAGTGCTTCCCAGCTCTTATGGGAAGGCAACTTCACTGCAGCTTCAGACCAATCAGTTTTGCAAGGAAGTGGACCTTTCTGGATGTTGTGCTGCCTCACAGTTCTGAAAATCAGCTTGAGCAAGAGGATGCACACCTGGAGGCTCTGGTCCTGAGCCATAATATCTCACTGGGGCTTCAGACTGTCAGCAGAGACTTCCGTGCTTTTAGGATTGAGTTGTGGATCTCAGCATGGATTTAGTATTTCTGCAAATGCTGCACTATTACTAGTATGGCCCAGCCACCTAACTGCTGTTTTCTGGCTACTGACTTGGCTACAGTAAAGGAGAGATGATAATCACAAATGAAGGTGGGTTGCTTTTTTTCTTAAAATGCAACCCTTTTTCTTCCTAGAACAAGTCCTTAAACAAAGAATGACAAAAGTGCAATCCATCTGCGGTTACAATACTAATGAGTCTTGTAGGGATTGGTTCTTACATGGCCAAAGTCAAGCCACCTTAGAGAAATAATTGACTTTAAATAGATGAAAGTGCCTCTTAAGTTGAGTCCAATAGCAATAATATGATATTGAATTTCTCCCCTAGGCAATGATGCAGCAAACAGATGAGTTAGAGCCTCCAAGCTTCTGCTTGGCTACTGCAGTGAACACCCACACTGAAGAATATCAGAGCCTCATGGCAGAGCACTTTACTTTGACAGCTTTTCAGATGAGCCTCAAGTTAGGGTGTGGTTCAGGCAAAATGGAATTGACCACCTGTCCCCAGACACTGGACAGTTTTTTGCAAATGTAACTTAAATTACTGGTGTGGCACTGATTGTGTTGCAAAGGTTTTCCTCTGACTATTTTATATGTGCTTTTTGCATTGAGCTTGGAGTGTCTGCTTGTCAGGCAGCCTCCTGTTGTGCTGTTCTGTGCCATGGGCAAATACATGCAGAGCATGTACCTCCAGAACATTATTTTCTTGTAGGTCTATGCTACCACCCAAACCAAGTTCCTAAAATTTAATGGATGAGGCTATGTGAACACGTAGTTCCCGGCTCCCCAGTTCTTCCACAGACAGCTTTATGTCATAGTCCATGTACGTCTTGTGCTGCAGAAAGCCCTGAGCAGCAAGATGAACAGCAGTTTTAAATGCACAGGAGCAATATAAGCAAAATAAAAAATAATAGCATAAAACCTCGTCTTAATAAAATGCAACCAAGCAACTGACAGTAAGCTAGTCAGAAAGATGAGGAATGTAAAGTCTCTGTCATTGCAGGACAAGTGCCACTTTCTGTCTCAAATCTGGTGGCTCCAGAACTCTATCAGCAACACTAGTGCGAAAGAGACCTTCCAAGCTGCTAATAAACAGACAGATATCTACCCTTCTTTTTACTGTTATTATGAGAAAAGAGTGAATATAAATTTCAGCTGGTGTATATAATAAAGGAACCTGAGTGCCAACACTGAGAAACACCAGAGAAAGAGAACAGCCAATAAGAAACAGCTGTAAAGATAAAACCAACCAGAAGGCAAATAAACACCAGACTTAAAGACTGGAGTTCACAATGCTTTGTCTAAGACTTCTTATACTCAGAAGAACGAAGTTATGTACCAAAGAAGGGGAGGGAAAAAAAACCCCAATGTAAAAATATATTACCTGATTCTGAGATAGTGAGAAGCAAGGTGAGAGTACTGGTAATGGGATCTTTGTGAAAAGGCAAAAGGAAAGTGTTCAAAAGGGAAGAAGGAAGAAAGTATAATGAATCCTGAAAAACAACATTGTGGAAGAAAAACAGCAGCTCTGGGGATTGTTAGCAATGAGTTATCATAAGGTTTCTTGCAGACTCAGCCTTGTGTCTCTTTCTGCAGCTCTGCATGTGGTCAGAGCTGGAGTAGCAAACAATTCTTGTCCTTTCATCAATTTAGAGATCATAAAATTACACTTATGACTAAATAATAAACTTCCTTTCTTTATACCTAAGGCATATGCTGAATGTGCTAAACTGCTGATAACACAGGACTAGGTGGCTTAAAAGGCAAGCATCCAGAACACAGACAACTCATCTTCTTGCTCCCTGTGAGGAAAGGATTTTGTTCAATACCTTACAGAGGGTCTCTCCTCTGGACCACAGCAACCTTGAGAAACCCTTCCTCCCAGCCACATACTGCTCCCATATTTTCTGGCAATTGCACTTGTTGCCACTGTTTCAGTATTTTAGGGTAACATTTCCTGCTGCAGGTGGGCAAGGTAAAGGTCCAGAGCTGGATCTCCTTTTTACGCTTTGCAAGAGCACATTATTTACCTGCCCCTCTACATACTGCTCCAATAATCTTGAAGTTCAACACTGGCCAACATACTAGAAGGACATGCTTAACACAGACAGTGGAGAATGCCAGTAGTTTGTTTGTATCACAAAGCATGTTCCTTCTTGAACAAGTGGAATTCACTAAATAGCACCACAACAGGCAAAAAGGTAGAAAGGTTTCTGCACAGAATGAGCTCAGATTTTTTTTTCTGTTTGAAGGTTTTTCTTCCCTAGGGACTATGCCCTATCTAGAGCTTTGCAAGGCACAAAGGGACATCTAATGGTTTGTTAATACATTGCAAGCAAGCCCAGTGCTAGAATGGATGTCATGTGATGAATTTTTCCAGGCCTCTGCTTGCCAGGTACTTACTTACATCTTTTCAATAGGGCTTTCAGTCTGTCAGCTCATTTATTTTGGCTTCCCATTCCTGAGAAGAAAAGAAATTTGTATCTTAGAGTTTTAGGTATCTACCCCTTTCTCAAAACAGGGTTATAAAGTGAGAGACACTGAAGTTTGGTGCTGCTGTGATAGAGACAAACAAACTGGATCTTCATTCCTCAGCCCAGAAGTATCAGACCATTCTACCCTCAAGCCCTAGATTCCTACTTTGGTCAGGAAAGATCATGTAGTCAGCTGGACTTGTGTCTGATTTCCAATCCTCTTATTACAAGGAAAGGAAGCAGTAATTAAACCTATTCCCACTGTTGTCTCAGAACAATATTTTAGATTTTGTTCAAAGGTGATTAAGAGGAGTTCTATAAGGGCAAAATATCTTTTCATTAGTGCCTCTAGTCGCACTATCACCTAATGGATATTGTGTCACATGCAGGTTATTGCACTCTGAACAGTTGTGGATGGTTACAGCACATGCCTGATCATCAGATCAATCACTTCATGGTAGAGCTGTCCTACATGCAAAGGAACTGTGGGTGTTTCAGCTCTGTTGGAGAAATGCATGGTTGTGAGTGCTCAGCACCTCTCCACACATGGTCTTTGCTCCCAATTCAAACACAACTTTCATAAAGGCCCTTCTAAGACCCATTAGTCTTCATAACCATCCTGCTCTTGTGAAGTGTGTTGTGGATTCACCCATGTGATGAGAGATGGATCAGATGCTAGAGAGCAGGGGCTTTATCGGGCATCCAGCGTGAGTTTGCACCTCCCGGGAACAGAAGGTGTTGGCTGAAAGCACCGGATAATGTGTGTTTGATTTGTCCTTTCTCAAGGTCACACCTGGCTAACTGCCTCTGCAAGAATCCTGGGTATCGGTAATTTACCACATCCCCCTCTTCTCTGCAGATGAATTTTTGTTCTTCCTTTGAAAGTTCTCTTGTCTGATATGAACTATATGGAGAGAAAGTGAGTGAAGGGGCCTCATTATTTTAAATGGGGCTTGACAGAACCTAACAAAGAGCATAAAACAGAGCAACTCTCACAAAAAATAGCACCAAGGCACTTAAAGCAAGGCTGAGAACTCAATTACGGCCCATTACTGTCGGAGCTGTCTCCCTTGCTCTTTCCCTGTCCATTGGTTTCTGCAAGATGAACTCGCTATTGGCAAAGGTCAATCTCTTCAGCTGTAGTGTTTTGGCTAGTGGTTCCTATTAGCACAGGTCAGTGCTGATTCCAGTGGTCTCACAAATATCAGGAGAAAAAAACTGAAGGAAAATTGTTTTTTCCTCTTTGATAATACTGTAAAATAGCAAAAGTCAGTCAACTACAAGGTAAAAAACAGTATGTTGTTCAGCTTTGTTCTTGCAAAAGGTTATGACATGAGCTTGTAATACATTTTGAATACAGGCACACATACACATCTCCAAACAATGCATGCACATAGACTGCTTGCACTTTTTCCCAACCTTTTTTTTTACTGCTATTCAGACTTTTTGCCATTCATCAGACTTTTTGCTGTTTATCCAAGGTCTCACATGGACGATACAGATGATTTTATAATGTTTTCATAATTCTTCTGTTGAAGAACCAGTGAGAACTAGATTCAAATCACAGCATTGGCCACAGTGGCTCAAAACCTGCTTGATTTCTTCCTGCCCATGAACAGCTCCACATGGTCATCATGACACACTGCCATATGTGTCAGTGTAAGTGAGGCACTGGGATGGCAAGGCTCCTGGAGATAGGACTGCAGTAGAATGAAAAACAGCTCACTGGATGCAACAGATCAGCATTGGACAGCCTGCCAACAGGCACTCCAGGGTGTGAGAAACAGACTCTTTTAAAAGTTGTTTTGGAAAAAAAAATATATTGAAAGATAGTTAAGGTCGAAATGACAATTAAGTTAAGAGATAGCAGATTTTAGGTGAGTTGCACAACATAATCAACCTTTCCTGTATATGTCCATTATTGCTACACTTTCGTCCATCATCCTGTACAAAGGTGGCAGCTGAATTTGGAATAAAGCTGAGCCATCCAGCTTTTGAAGCAGAGAACATCCCTTCTGTTCTGGCCAGCTCCTCTCTCATCCATTACTCACTCTGTGTGTTGAACAAGAATCCTGGACTAGAGAACAATGTATGCTTGTTGAGTACAATTCTGACATTTCCTCAGCTTCACAATTTGCCTTTTCAAACTTTTAATATTGGCATTCCAGCTTATTTTTTCATTGGACCTCCACCTTGACTTTTCCACCAAAACTGTCTCATGTGGAACAAGTCCCTTTCCTTCCCTGGGGAGGCTGGGTACCCACATGAACTCCTGTTTTTTCAGCTAACAAAGTAAGTGATATCACCAGTAGACCTTTGTTGTCTATGTGATCCAAGTACAGGAGTGGAAGCTAACACACATTTTACTGCTGTGGCCTAAAACTATTTGTTGGAAGGGCCAGGTCTCTGTGCTGGGGGATTCCAGACCCCTGGATGCTCCTTCATATTTCTGACAGGAGGGAAGGCTTAGTGTTATGAAAGTCAAAAAACACAGAAGAGGTGGTTTAGGGGAGTCTAGAAACATGCACAATACATAGGGAAAATGTAAACTGAGTTTGGTAGCTATGGAGACTTTTTAACAACTGTAAAAATTCTGACTTACAAAATGTACTAAATTTTGTCAGTCATACCAAAGAACTTTTCTTTATTTCCCAGCTCCCCCAGCAAGCAAATGTCATGTCTATGCTTGGCATTAGAAAATTTGTTTTTAAAGAAATAAAAATGGAACTAACTCATTAATGAAAAACAAAGGAGTACAGTATTTTCCCTTATCACCTTCCCTAAAAGGGTTGAAACACCTTTTGCTGCAACTAGAGAAAATATGTAATTGTCACTGAGCATATTAATTTACGTGGATAAATTCTTAGACAAAAAAGAAAACCAAAGGCAGATTTAGCATAGTAACTGGTACTCAGTGTATAGCAACGAGCACTACTCCTCTCTCTGGCTGTTATATAAAGATAATACTGTTACTCCAAGGGTATTAGTACCTACATTGTATACCACTTTCCCTGCTACTAATTAAACCTTAGAATCAGCAGTTATTTGCTTTTTCACTCTTGTCCTCATTGTCTTTCTTAGAGATTCTAACAGATACATTAAAAAAGCCTGCCAGAGTTTTCTGGGCAAATAAGAGTTTTCCTGCAGCTTTTCAGATAAATGTGTTTGCATATGAGGGCTAAATGTTCCTGGAAAAATGCTTAAAAATTCCAGTGAGCAAGAATAATGCTCATTTTTCAAAAAGTCAACAGAGTGGAGCTGAACTCTGACCAACTGCCTGGAAAGAGCAATGTGCTATGTATGATGTGGTCCTCACATGGCTGCTGGCAGATGCTTGGTCGTTCCTCCTGCCTTTACCCAAGGCTGGACTCCAGTGGCATAAAGCCTCTCCTCCAGCAGCTGCACACATAAGCCCAGGGTATGGTATATCAGAAGCCAATATCCCAAGGAGCAGGGGGACAAAAAGCTCAAGGAATTTGTTTCAGAATCTTTTTCATTGTGCTTGTTCAAAGAGGCTTGGTTTTGACTTTGTCACGCTGGCATATCCCACAATGGCCAGCACACATCCCCTGGACTAACCTGATTTCATTTCTTAGATAGTTGCTGATGCCTGAAAATACTTTACACTTCTGCAGTTAAGTTTTGCTATGCTGGGTCCCAGCAACCAGAAGATTTCTTGTGCCATTGAACATGTTGAAAGTTATTTTCAGTAAGGACAACTTTTCCCCTTGTCTTTTGATGCTGTTGAAAGATGTCTTTCAGGACTTGGATATTGTTGAAACCTATGTGGGTTGGACTAAGAAGCTGTACAGTTCTCTTTTATGATATTCATCCCTTGTAACACGTTTTGTTGCTACCAGCATTTTCAGACCTCTGACAGTAAATCTGGCTCCCCTGTTTCATGCAGGATTTGTTTATTTTTACACTCCCAGGATAACGGCTACATTTTTGTGATGCTTGAAATACTGGCGTGTAGAAGGGTACACAAACAAAATGGGAACCTCCAGGCCATGCCACAGTGTAACAAATGTCAGTATTTTTCTTGCTGCTTTTTTCTCCTTCTGCTCTATTATTTTTTCCCTCTGCATGACCTCTCTCTCTTCTCTATTTACTCTAGAACAATGTTTCATATCTGTTTCCTGTGAAGGCAGGAGAATAGTGAGCTGAGGGGAACTGATGAGGAACCATCCAGCACACCTCTGTCCTTCCTGTTCTTGTCTTTTCAACACAGTTTCTGTTGTCCACAAAGGCTGAGGAAATGGGGAGTTTCCACCAAATCTGCGGCCCCTGTTTCATCTTAGATGCTCCCTGCTCTGCAGACAGCTACTGAGAGGAAAGAAAGAGAACAAATGAGGATGGATGACCTGATATCCTTCATGGTGTTGGATGGCTGGCCCCACTGGTGGGACTCACATGGTAAAACAGATTTTAGTCTTTTCTCCCACCTACGTACCAATAACTTCTTCTCCTGAAACAATATTTTCTGCTTTTAGGCACTCTTCATCTTGTCAAGCTCTAAATTAGATTGCTTTGGGAATCACACATCTGAAAGCCCAAAATCTGACCTTATATTCGTGTAGATGGATGAGAGTAACCAATAATCTCCACTCAAGTTGTGTTTTACCTCTCACTGAAAAGAGTGAGGATCTTTAAGTTTTGTAAGAGCTACAGAAATGTTACATCATGCAAGACTGCATCAGCAAGACAACAAAACGATTTTCTGATACTCAGAACAAAAAGTAACTCAAGGCAAAAAGACATATGCTTCTCTGTCTTTAAACTCAAAGACACAAGACACTATTAATGACTTCTCAGAGAGTTCCAACAAAAAACTGTACTACCAGCTCTCTTTTTCCACCCCTGTTCCCTAGAGCTTTCTATACATTTCTCAGTAATGATGAATACAGGAACTCAGGTTGGTGCATCAGACACAACCACAGTTGTAATAGAAGTAGGATGCATACAATGTCTATGTCAATCTTTTCACTCAGAGAGCATTTTTTCTCTGAGACAATGTATGCTTCAAAAATTTCTCAGCATAAAACCTCTCTGATCATTCAGAGTACATCCATGCATTTTACCAGGACCCTGTATCATCACAGTCTCACCTTGAAGAACATAACAGCATGCAGATTTTAAAGCTGGGCATAATGCAAAATAGTTCATTTATTTCTCACTCACTCGTAGTTTCACCAATTCCCATGGAAAGATATGGGCAGTTATTCTTGAAGGAATAATAATCAAGAAAAATCCTGGTTTAAGAGGTTTATGAAAAGTTGTATGCAGCAGGATGTCTATGTTGTATGAGGATAATTTCTTCCTCTGACCTAAAACCTTAGAATCCTATAGCAATTTTCTTAACAACAATTTATTAACAACCACCTGGCCCATTAGAGTGTCCATGGATTTCACCAACCTCAACTTTCTAATTATCATGGTCAACATTACAAAATAAATGCATTTTGCAACAGTCATGTTCAAAACCCCCAGCACAACCACATTTTCCTCCACAAACCAATCAATTGTAAAGAACACCAAGTGAGTGTGGCAAATAGCATTAAACAGTGCTAAAGAAACAGCCAATTGTGCTAGAGAAACAAATGCAAAAATAATCAGTTTCTTAGATTTGTAGGATTTTCAGGGATCTTGCAGTAGAAATTCTGAAATACATGAATCCCTGCTTTTCTCAGACTGAAATGAAAAGCAGTGGTCTTTAACAAGCACCCCACAGAGCAGCAAATTCCTAGAGCAGACTCAGACCCAGTTATGAATGGAAAGACCTTCCAAAGAATGCAGTCATTCTACCTCTGATCACCCAAAAACTATTTGTGTGCTAACACTCAGAATTCATGGACTCACCAGATGTTCACCAACAACCTTCCTTTCATTTTACCTCTACTGAACTAAATTCAAAATGCAAACTATCTCCTTCCTTCTCTCTCTCTCTCTCTGCTTCCAGACTCGCAGGTCTCCCTTTTCCACATGTTTTCTGAATTTGTTGGAAAGAGCAACATAACTATATCAAATGAAAAGCAATTGTTTCTAGTCTGTACTTCAGCTTGGGCTTCAGTGCTCATCGTGTCTGACAAAAAGGCTGTGACAAAATTTTCTGTGCTTTCCAGCTCTGTACAGAGTGGCAGTATTCTTTATTAGACAGGCTGACAAGCTTCATTAAACTTTCCATTGAATCTTAGCTGGACGTGTCTTAAGACAGCACGTTTACAGTCACACAGATTTTTGTGCTGTAATTCAGTAAGCATTATGTACCATCCAGCTGCATTTAATGGAGTCTCATGGGTGTGAGCAGGTCCATAACCTCTTAATTAAAAACGGTGTAGCACAAAGGGACCCAAAAGACTGCAATAGTACCTGATAGACAATTAAAACAAAGCTCTAATAGCTTTGTTCCTTGCCTCTAGTGATAAAATAGAACAATCAGAAAGCTCAATAAAAATCTATCAGTCTTTGTGGAGAAACATGTTTTTTGTAAGACTGGGAAATGCTGCTCTACTTGTGAGCAGTGTTACAAATACTTTTGTTTCATGTTATGAACCCTTTGGTGGCAGAGCTACTTTAAGTGAACTACATCCTGTCAAAAGTTACTCTGTCACTTCCGTCCATCCTACTACTTGTGTGGGATTGGTTTGAAGATGTGGAAAATCTATTTAACACATGCACACACAAACCTCTGTGGTTTTAACCCAAAAACTCTCTGTAAGAGATTTCTTTCTGCCAAAGAAAACTATACCTATGGATGCAATATGGAGCAAAGCACTGATAAGGCACTGGTAAGCGCGAAGAGTGTTGGAGATGAGAAAGGAAGGAAGGCAGGCAGTGGGCAGAAATATCTTAAGCCATCTTTTGTGCTGAAGGCTGCCACATGGAGTACTGCTCTTGGAATTTCCAGGACATTTTCCTTTACTAAGTGATCTGAAGTATTTATTGAAAACGTCTGGAACCTTTGTACCTCTCTAGAAAAAAAGTCACCTAAAAAGTGTGTTCTGAGTTCTTTTTTCCTCTTTGTTTTGTGATCAAAAGTATATCACCATTTGAAGAGAAAGGTTAGGATTAGCTGTTCTGACTTCCACTAAAACCAGAAGTGACTACATGTCATTACAGACGCTGTTTTCATTCCAAGATAGGTAGATTCCATTGCTGTAGATAACCATAGTAACTTTTAACTGCACAGTCTTCAAATCTTTTAAATATGAGGCTGTCAGGTCTCATCCTACAATCAGACCCTGGCTTTGATCAAGGCAGACGAGCCATTGTGATTGCTACCCAGAAGAGATACTTAGTTTCCACAGAGTATTATTCTTATAGAATCCGTGTCAGATACTGTGCCTGTGTTTCCATCAACTTTGGGGACATTTTGGACAAATTATTTAATGTTTCTTAGTCTTTACCTCTGGCAGAATTTTTAATGTGGAAAAAAAAGAAGCAATTAAGTCCACTTTGTCTTTGCATGTTTTTTCATAGAGCTGTTGAGCTTGGGATACATTTTTAATTGTCTGCCTAGGCCGTTCATCTAAATTATGTAAGAGCTGATTTAATTATCCCTAAAAGCTTTCCTCAAAATGAAATTCCAACTTATCCTTATATACCTCTCAGTATAAAGCATGCCTAGAATTTCTTACTGTCCTTTAAATAGCAAAACCATATTATGAGAATGAGTTACACTGAGGAGAGGCTTCTCACTTTTTTTTCACATCAGGAAGTCAACAAGTACCACAGTCCTGTGAAGTTTTGTACCTGTTATCCATTCCCTTAGGGGTGCAGAGTAATCCCCAGACCAGCTTTCATATCGAGCCTCCTCATTGCTAAAAACTCCTGTGTATTAGCTCGCATTTACTAGACACATTACTGTTTACTAAAGAATTAAGATGAAAACTATTTTTGCTTCCTGAAGTAAGTTGTTAAGCATTTGTGAAAAATGAAATCCCATATATTTTGGTACAAAAAGTTTTTGTCTCGGAGATGCATTAAACAGAGCCATACCACAGTATTATAGAGCTATTTGCCTGTGGTATGCCTCACAGTCCCTTGCAACACTTAAAATGATACATTTTCTCCAGGGAACTTCAAACTAATACAGAGATTTTGAACTTCAAGAAACCAGGCTCTCTGTCCCACAATGCATCTTTATGGTTATTGATGTATGGCAGAACCAAAATTCATTTCTGTTTAGACATAGATGTAGATAGAGATTTATAGATATGTTCTGCTTTAAGGAGCTTTGTTTTTCTACAGAATCAGCATCTTCCAGATCAAAATATTTATGTGCACACATTTGTCAAAGATATTTGTCTTTGAAAAACAGCCCCAATGGAAATTTTTCAAATAGCTGAATTTTGAATCAATACTGACAAATACCTGCCTTTTGCCACCTTCACACGGTACCAAAGGTTTGCTTGTGGGTTCTATTATGTGACACTCATTTCATGAGGCATTCTTAGG
The DNA here is from genome assembly GCF_965178545.1 of Coloeus monedula. Classification (NCBI taxonomy): domain Eukaryota; kingdom Metazoa; phylum Chordata; class Aves; order Passeriformes; family Corvidae; genus Coloeus; species Coloeus monedula. Next base: position 23,428,132 of record NC_138784.1, read on the forward strand.
GTTAAGTGAAGCTTCTTATAAGTTGTGCAAGATGTCCTTAAAACTAACATGCAAATATGTTCCCAAGAGGAAAGAAATTATGGATCAAAACACTCTCTTATCAGCTTTATTATTTTCATTCTTAATGTGCCTGCTATACATACTTCTATTACCTGCTCAGAATTTGCTAAAATAGAGGTGAAATTTGATATCATTTATACCTTTTAAGATACATAATATGTAGAATATTGCAAAAAGTGCGAAGAATGTTGCACCAAGGTTCTCTGAGTAGCAGAGGACAATGCCTCTCTCTTGACTCCCAAATAAGCTATCAACTTGACATTTGTTTCTAAATGTCAGCAAGACCAGAATGGGTGAAATGAGTCACTGAACTTTTCTTGCTGTTGGCTAGGGAGCAAGGATGGCTAGTTTAAAATAAGAGTATGGAAAGGAGAGGGAGGGGAGGGGAGGGGAGGGGAGGCGAGGCGAGGCGAGGCGAGGCGAGGCGAGGCGAGGCGAGGTTGATTTTTCCTGTTGTTGTCTGTCCATAGCAGGTTATGGTCACGAAGCAGCAAACAGTTCACTCTTTACTAGATCAGAGCCAGAATGGATGTTTGTAATCTGACAACTGGTTTATACAGGAAAAACTAGGAATGATGCTCAACCCCTGCAGGTGGTTTGGAAGAAGATAAGAGTAGTGCCTGTGGCTCAAACTCATGGAGGAGTCCTTCATTCAATACTAACTGGCGACAAGCAGAAAATGCAGAATACAGGGCACATGTTTTACATCTGAGAGGAGTGAAAATGATATCAGCAGAAAACTGATAAGGCTTCAGATCTATGCTGTTAGAGCAAGAGCAAGCTTCAATCAAAAACTGCTGCCTGAAATGCTTTAGAACTAGCTCTTGCAGAGCAGAGTCATCAACCAGAACAGCCATTGAATTGCTTTAGGAAGCTGTAGAAATTTCAGAAAGGATCTTCAAGGAGTATGTTTATACAGAATCTCTGGCAGAAGACTTCAATTTGCTAAGAAATTTAAGGAACGCTTCTAGATTTGGGGAATTTCATTCCTCATGGCCTGTTTAATCTGAGATCCCTGACACTGAGGCAGCCTTGGAAACCTGGAGCTTTAGGAGCTTCCATAGCTTCTGGTCCTTCCAGAGTCTTGGCTTTGGAGGGGCTTCCTTGCTGGCAAACACCAACTGGACTTCCTTCCAGTGGCAGGAAGAAAAAACATGGTTTTGCAGCCTTGGACAATTCCAGGCTGTCTCTTTCTCCACCCAGGCTCCACATAGCCTACTTCTCTCTTTGCCCTGCTTTTTCAGATTTCTAAAAATGGTTTTAAGTAGAGGTCTCACCGAATTCTAACTGACAGAATAATTCCAGGACTCTTCTAAGAATTCCGGCAATAGCTCCAAAATTGCTTTCCTTGATCATTTCTCTTTTAAGCTCCCTCTTTTATCCACTTCTTATATCTTCCCTCCAATTTTCATCTTCTTTTTGGCTTCTTCTTTACCATCTCCATGTCTTGTGTTTTTCACTACTGTGTGGTGAGAAATGAACAACATTGACCAAAGAACTCTTACGCTCCCTGGGGAAATAGAGGTATTGAAGAGACACTGTTCTGCTCCATCTTTATTTTTTCTTTCTTTTTCATTCCCCCACCTATCATTCATTTCTATTCCTTTTCTCCTTCCCTTCTCTAGTTCTACTCACCCTCCTTCTTTCTCTGTTTTCTGTTTTTGTGACAGATCTCCTGACAGAGCAACTTGCTGCAGGTCAGTGGAAATTAGGAGAATTTGTTTTTCTTTTATTGCTACAGCTTTGCACAACACAAGTTAATGTAGCATTGCAGTTGTGATGATCTTGAAAAGCTTGAAAATGACATTTCAATTCTAAATCACAGCCATTTATAACTTCCTTGAAAAATATTACCTTTGGGGCTCAAATTTTTCATGCTCAGTCTCAGTCCAAGACTCAATTTGTTTTAGAAACTTTCATAAACATTAATCCAGCTGTTTGTATTTTTTTTCAAAGTTATCCAATCAAGAGGAGGGAAAAGCGATTTTCACCACTTAAGCTATTTTTCATATGCTTTTCATCCCCAGTAACTCAAAACAACTTTGTTTAGAAACTTCACCCTTGAAAATGAATGTACTCCTGAATGATGCACTGCTGTGTTTAGAGAAATTTGGTTTGGAAATTACATACTTATAAACATTAGAACATTGTGTGCTGAGCATGTACAAAACATTATTTCACTTCTTTGATTTAGACCTCTACCCAACAGTGATTAATGTTCCCTGGCATGAATATTTGTTTGCGCACTCACAAAAAATAGAGATGGAAAAGATCTATTGAATCATCTAGTTCATCTTGCCTCCAAAGGCTTAAGGCTGCAGTCTCTATTTGTACTAGTGACAGAAGCCGAGAGTCACAGAAACGTCCTTTCTTGAAAGTTTTCTGCAGAGCTTCAGTGCAACAGGGTCAGTCATTTTAACTCTGAAGCACATTTCTTTCTTTGTACCTTGGTTTTGCCATCTAAAACATTTTCTAGAATTCCCTGATATGAAATTCAAGAAACAGTAAACTGTGTACTCAGAAGGTTGAACTATGGCTCAGTCTAGCCGTAGCTTCACTTCACCTGCTTTGTAATATTGAACAACCTGAAGATCTTGTCAGGAAATTTCCCTTGGTATGACTTGCATTGTCAAGGTCTTCAGGTTATGGCAATAGTCAAGTCATGACCAGTTGCATCACCCTAAACAGTACCCTCCTCTCTTTATTATTTGTTCTTTATTATGAATACACATAGCGTATTATGCCATTGACCATTCATTTTTGTTTAGACAACCTAGTTGTGCCAAGCTTCCTTTATCTTTGTCTGTAAGCCAGTTCATGGAGTCATTCAGTTATCCAATAGACCCTTGGCTCTCATTGCACTCATCCCTAGCTCTCCTATTATCCCAGCATATCTAGTTTCTACTGCACTTATTTGCACTTGTTCATATTTGCCAATAAGTTTTTGATTTTAATTGTAGTGCCTGGAATGGAAAGCAGTCCTCAATGGTACTTAACAGCACCCCATGGCAGATCTACTCTAGGAAAATATTTGGCTGGTTAGGAAACTGTAAATATTAACCCTGAAAAAAAAAAAATCTTAGTTCTTAACTAAACGTGGAATATTTATTTGGCATTAAGGAAAAAAAAAAAAAAAGAAGAAGAAAAAAATCAAGGGAAACAAGAAATAATCCACAAAATGTTTGATGTCACTGAAAAATATTTTGAACTGGGACATTTAAGACTGTCAGCGATGTTTTTAGGGCAGACTAGCTAATACACTTATATAACAGAATTTTAAAACTAGATTTGTATCTGTGCAGGAAAAGGAAAGAGGATATTTCCAATTGTGTTAGCATAGCATAGTTAGTCCATCATTCCTCGGAAGAATTACTGTGACAACATGATACATTTGAAGGAAAATACCAAAAGAGACCAAATATTTCTTCTTAATTCCTTGATGTGCTACTTCTGGAAAGCTTATGCAATTTTAAAAATTGCAGAGTTTTTCAAAACAACTGTTTTAGGGACCTGCATTTTCTGAGACATTGAACTGGAACCTCATTTTGAGAAAGAGCTAAGTACTGCAACTTTGAAAAATGGGCTTTTTTAGTTGTCTCAAATTGGAGGTTGAAAAGGAGATTCCCAGAACCAATATTTCTTTTTGAATACATGTTCTAAATTACATCACTGGAACACAGGCAGTAGCACAGCAGAAACAGCACAACTTATTTTTCTTTGTCTGTTTGAGAAATGCCACGTTTCTTTAAGAAAACCCACATATTTTAATGGAACTAAGATGAAAATTTGGCTATAATTGGCAGATTTGAAGAAGTTATTCTATTCTAACTTATTTATGTAAACCCCAATAAACTGTTCAACATATAATTACTTACGAGACTTCTATGGACAGAATCCAGATTTCATATTTCTTCCAAAAATGAACAGGAAGTAGAATTTTCCTTCTCAAGAGAATTTTAAATAATCTCTAAACCAGGACATGCTATTGAAAGTGTAAGTTGTCATAAAATTGATTTTTTACAATTATATGGTTTCTAAAATGTAATTTGACAATGTTTCTTTAATCCTTTTACATTTTGTTCTCTCTTTCTTGGCTAATTAGAATGATTGGCTCTTGTCATTTTTATCAAATCTCTTAATACATTTAAAGTGCCTTATCATTCCATCCCATGATCTAACTATAATCATCCTGACTCATGGATAAGTAGATAAAACTGTTAAAAACTCACTCAGACACATACATGATGTGTATATCTTCTTAATCTCTGTGTACATAAATAGGAATACACCAATGCACTATAGGGTGAAATTTTGTTTAAAGTCATTTTTTGCAGGACAAAGGAATAAGGCAGAGGAATTTCCATGAAGCAAAGTCCCATGTGACAAACCGAACCTGCGACACTATTGTATTGTGATTTGAAAAACCAGACACACCCCAAATGTTCTTTATTATTTTTTTAATGTGTGAATTTTGTTCCTAGCCTTTCTGTTGTGGTACCTTGAAATTGTATCATTTGGGACCTACTGCAATGATATGATTTTCATGCTGACTCTCTGGACAAAATAACATTTTGGAGTGGAGACATTTGAAGTTGCTTCACTCTTGGCCAAAATCAGGGATACTGCAGGTAGAAGTGGTAGAAAGGTGGGAAGAATGCTGTCTGCTTCCACACATCTCACCATTATATTCTTCCTCAAAAGTAAGGTAGTATTCTTCTGTGGGTAGGACACACTTCACAGGAAATATCAGCAGCTAATGTTCTAATGTGGTGGTTTGGTATGCCAGGCACACCAAGATAGAAATGCTCCTCTGTTGTGCTTATGTCATGGCAAATTTTTCTGATGATTGCAGTTAACTTTCAGCAGAATGAAGTATGTGGCACAATTGCAGAAGCTAGGCTGACCCATGGTAAAGAAGTTTAAATGGAGGATTCTTCTTTCAATCCATACTCATCAGCTTCTCAAATAACTGAATCATAGATACCAGTTCCCAGAGATCCTTTCAACAGAAGCAGGGCTTAAAATGATTGCATTTTTGCTGCATGCAAATGATTGCAACTCTGCTTTGCAAGGTGTTTTTCTGGGAGGTTCCCTACTCCACTTTTTTCAGAGTGCAACTACATGATGGCAGGGCATTGACCTTGTGGTCAACGTAATAATCCTCAGTTGCCCTATCACAGTTATTGCTCTCACATATATTTATATCACAGCTGCTGAAGCTTCAGGATATTGCTGCTGTACCAATAATAAATATTAATATTTCTATAGCAATCAATTACTCTTAATTACTTTCACCCCAGGAGCCAAGTGAAAGAGGAGCCAAGTTCTGAAGAAGAGAGATCCTTATTCAACACCTTATTTCCAGAGTAGAGAAGCAATGCAGAGAGAACTGGAAATCTGCCAGCAAAAGGAGACACCTGAAAGAGGAAAAGATAAATATTTAGCCAGTGAGATCTGTTAAAGTACAAAACATCATCTATAATTCAGATTCAAATTTACTATATTTAAATATTGTCACAACTGTACTACAAATAGGCCTCCTGTGCTGGCAAATTACAAGGTAAGGGTGAGACATGCACCTCAGTCTTAACTTACTTCCTCTCCCCGGAAAGTGAGGCTGTCACTGGAACACTTTTTTGAACTGTTACTATATTTGTACTTTTTTCATGCTATAGTTAGATCTTTATCACAACTGCAAGGCTGAACAGTGGAAAAACTGGACAAAAACATTACTCCAGAATGATTCATCCATTGGAGACCTTGATCCAAATTTTGTGTGGAAAGGTTGAGCACTGAGCATTCAGTGATGAAAGGCAGTAGAGAGAAGCTGCCATGGCCACCCAGCAGAGTGTGATTATGGAGTAGGTGCTGTGCTTATGGAGGCTTTGCCAAGGGGAGCTTCACACCAACCATGCCTGGAGCTTTCAAAACTACCTAGCCTGTACCATGCCAGCATCACCACCTGGTGCCAGAGAATGGAAACCCCCTGGGATTTAAAGACTTTTGTTACTGCAACAGGACTTGGGAGTAACTGGCTGAGGGGCTTGACCCCTTATGAATAGCACAGGGAAAAAACATGGGAAGAGCTGGAACTGAACTTCTCATCCTCTGGCTTCCTACAAAGACTCAGTGACCTGTCACCTGGCTGTTCATTGGGAGTTCAGACAGGGAAAAGTCATCCAGGAGTGCTGTCCTCTGAGAGGAGGAAAGAGGGAAATTCAACAGCACAGGAAAGCAAGACCATCTGGAGTGAACAAGGAAATGAACCTTTAGAGAGAAGGTAGGTCCAGAGAGGGTTTTAAAAGAGTCTTCATTCCCGTGGAGAATCATATCATATAGTATTTGTTTATACATAAAACAGAGTAAATAGTTTTGCAATATTGACAAATCTCCCTCTCTCGAAAAAACTGTACTCCATCTTTCATTGTTCTGATTATTATTCTTGTTCAGCTATCACAGAGCACAACCTTCCTTTTTTTTTCCTTCTTGGGAATGAAATAACTACTTTTTCATGTAGGTGGTGAGAAGAATAGGGAGAAACTGATTTTAATGCTTCCAAAAGAGTCTTCACTGTGTCACTAATTTCTTTATCCAGCAATGGTCTGCAGTCACAGGAAACATAATTTCATTGTATCCCTGCACTGGCAGTGTGGGATGTATCACAGAAGAGCATCTTAGCTTCAGGGCCTAAGAGAGGTCTCTAGGAATGTCCTGTGAAGGCGTGTACACAGAAGAAAAGCAGCTTCCAAAGGATGCAAAGCTTGGCTGTGTTTCCTGAGAGCCTAGAGGTGTTTGTACCTGGACCTTTGATTATTGGTGGAGATAAAGGGCATCTGTGGAAAAGTCTGGTGTTTTGCAGCCAATATTCATCCACTAGAGAGAAAAAGACTGACCAGGGCTACAGAAAGGACTAGGAATGTGCTGAAAGTTCTTAGGTGATACAGAAAAGTTTCAGTTGTGTTCTGGATACAATGCAGGGTTTATGTGAAAGGAAAGACTGCTTTTATAAGTATTTTAGTGTTTAAAAAGGTAGATAAATTCATATCTGCCTGGGAAAGAAAACTTGGTGTGGTATTTGTCTGAGATTGGCAATCATACAAAGGTGAAATATCACCACAGAGAGAGCTTTTGCTTCTCTATCATAATCTTTCAGAATCTTCCAGTCATTGTGGGTGGTTCAGATGATAGTCCTTGTTCAGTCTTTATGAGATAAGAAACACCAGTGAGAATATTTGGATGTTGAATCAGGAGTAGGGGAATATGGAGGGCTCTTACAGGACGTTATGAAAAAGGAAAAGAAACTGAGTTATTGGGTCTCACCAATCTGTCAAAATAAAGTTTCCAAAAAACAAAGCTTCTTTACAGCACTTTGGTAGACGAATGTTGGAGAGCTCAACACGTTGACTGTTGAGGTTTCCGGGCAGCACAACGCCAGGGTCCTCACCCTGAGGCCAGGCTGGTGGATGGGTGGTTTTGCTATGTTTGCTGAAGTCCCCAAATCTTCTGCATTGCTGTGCTCCTTCCGGATGGCACTTTGTCAGCTAAACACAAAAATTTTGTTTGATTATCATCAAGTGTTTGGTTATTAAGAACAAGCTGTCATTCTGGCAGCCTACAAACATAATGTATAATTAAATGTACCCTGTCCTCTGTTTCCAAAACAGTGTTACAATAATGTCAAGATATGACAATCTAGACAAAGGCAGTGGGAAACAGGAGTTGTCAGACATGTAGGATGTTTCTGCGTCTCCAACATGATCATTAATTTGAGGCATTATGGCCTTGCACCCCAGGCTGCCACACTTGCAACATCCACCCCAAGAAAAGGGGCAGTGACAGTGGGGCTGAATAAAAAGCAAGTGTTGAGGCTTATGTGGGAGCAGGTGGAGAGTGGGATGAAGGAGTGCAGGTTTCTCACTTTTCTTTCTGTGGAGTCTGTTTTTCTTACTAACATTGATGGTGTCAGGACTTCATCTCCCTCCTCTTAGTAATGGCAGTGTGAACGTGGAAGAAGATTTCCTTAGGGGAACTGGAGGACTGCATCCATTCCTCACGGCACATCTCAGTGGGGTATGTGCCCCTGCTCACAAGGTGCAACATCTATCTCATGGCAGGGTGCTCTTCTCTTCCCCCCAGTCACACAGATCCCATCAGCAGGACCCCTGGCAGAGGCCAAGTGGTGCTGGGCTTCATCTGCCTGTGGATACTTTCCCAAAGTCACCATCCTGCTGGAGCCACTGGCAGACCTAGAAATGCAGCATTTTTTCCTGGTTGTGTGCTTAAGTTGCTCGTGGGAAGAAAACCACCAAATCATACAGGACTTCCAAAGAGGAAGATTAGAAAGCACTAGTGAACCAAGCACCAGTCCCTGTTTCAGGTGTGATATGATTAAATGGTTATTTACAACTTTTTTTTTAACCATCATAGTTTTGGACTCTCTCTACCCTATTTAAAACATTATTATTTCACTATATACCTTGCTAAGCATTGACAGCCATTTACTTTTATTGCACTGCTGTATCTTTTCCTCTCCTGAGCACTTTAATTGCATTAGGTGCTTTGAACATATCTCTTACTGTTGCATAGCAGAGGAGTGACATCTCTGGATATTTATAAAGTCTCTTGTTATAAATGGCTTGGAAGCAACACATGTCTTTAGAAATTATATCTCAGACTTTCTTTTCAGGACTGCATGCCTAATGCGGGTAAATAGTTACTGCATGTAAGAGAAACCAATGGGAGAAAGGGAAAGAACCATCTCAATTTGCCATTTAGTGCAGAATTTTGGGTTTTATAAAGTGCCTTCTACACCAGGAAACACCTGAAAAAAATTAACAGATCTTTTCAGCCTATCTCCCTTCCCTGTCCCACCTTCAAATTTTCTTCTATGATGAACAAAATTTTTTTTTTTGTTTTGTTTTGTTTTTTGTTTGTCTCACTCTCTCCAATCACCAGTGCAGAGGCCAAGATGAGGAGAATTACTCCTGGTCAGCAAGAGGCTCCCCTTACTCTGATGAGCTAAGGACAGGAGCAGTTTAGCTGAAGACAGTACAAAACCTTTTTCAGCAGTATTAAGAAAAGCATGTGGGCAAGCAGCTGATACAACATATTTTCACTTGGGTTTCCTTTGCCAGCTCTGCAACCTGTTTTACCTTTTCTTGCAGAGCGATTCAGTTTCCTTCTAAAATGCAACAGCTTCAGAACCACCTAAGCATCCTAAAGGGTACATCTAATTGAAAGTCAGTCAAGCTGACACTCCTGAGTGCCTGTGGTACTTCTGAAAGGTTTGACCAGCAGAAGCTAAGGAAGCCCAGAGGAAATGACTTGACTAGTGAAATTTTGAATTTTTCCCCTATGTCAACAGCTCTTGCATGGGGAATACAATACAATACACTACATGCAGTCTCAGAAGTGCCAGGCAGAATGGAATAATGACTTCCTTCTACCTGCTGATTACCCTTTTTCTAAAACATGACAGTGTGTGTTTGGCTGCCTTTGTTACAAGGAAGCACTGTGAAGTCATGTTCAGTTCTCTCAGTCTTTTTGTGCAAAGCTGCATTCCGGCCCGTCAGCCCCTGGCCTGTACTGTTGCGTGGGGTTATTCCACTGCTCGTGGGGGACTTGGCATTTGTCTCTCTAGAATTTCATGATCCTGTCAGTCCATTTTTACAGCCTGTCTATGTCCCTCTGAGTAGCAATCACACCCTCTGTAATGACAGCTGCTCCCCCCAGTTTGGTATCACCTGCAGCCTTGCCAGGAGTGAGCTCTCTCTCATATTATGATTGCTAACAATCATAATAAATTGTATAGTCTCAGTATTAGTTCCTGAGGGTTGCCACTGGTAAGACTGTCAGCTGGGCTTGTTCCTGTGCATTGCTGCTGTCGGAGCCCAGCAAGTTTTCCACCCTCTCACCAACCCAGTCCATAGCTCTCCATTTGTTTATGGAGAATCCACAGCCTCTCTGGTCCCCTATTCAGGTGCTTAACCACTCTCACAGTGAAGATTGTTTTCCTTACATCCAGTCAGATTTACTTTTTCTGAGACTTTTGATCATTGATTTTTTTTTTTTTTTTTTTTGCTGTGTACCTCAGAGATGGGCTCCATCTTCACTATAAATCTACTTTCAGTTGTAGTAGACAGAAATTAAATCCCTTTCCACCATCCCTTCTTCAGCATGAAGAAACACAGTTGCATCCATCTTTCCTTGCAGAGTGTGTTCTCCAGGCATGTATCCATCTTCATAACACTCTGCCAAACTTGATGTCGTTTTCACTCTCTCTTCTGCAACAGGGATCCAGAACCGGACAGAACGCTCTAGATGCAGGCTCGGGACTGCCAAGTAAAGGGGGAGTGAATGCTCGCTTAAACCTCCTGGCTCTGCCCAAGGTGGTCTCTACCTCCAAAGCAGAAGAGGCAATGAAAAGGCTCTGCAGGAGACGGGAACTGTGGTATGTTCTGGAATCCCAGTCTCCCCATCACCTTGCTTGGAGAGCTGGATGATGTGTACCACAGATTTCATTTGGACAGTGTGGGTGCTTTTCCTTTCTGAAGACACTAGGACACAGAGGTAAGGATGCATGTATGCCCCCAAACTTGCTCCTGTGTGGTGTTTGGAGGCATCTGGTGCTGGATATTCTAAAAGAGTTCCTGGGTCCTGCAGGCTGTGTGCGATAGTCTAGAAGACTGCTCAGACTGGAAAGTGGCAATCCCTACCCAGTATAAACAGTACAGGAGAGGTATGGCTGAGGAGACAGAGGGCTCAGAGTCTTGTTTTGACACACACAGCCCATGCCTGTGGGAGTTATACAGTAGTTGTAAATGTGATTCAGCTGTGTATGACAAATCTTATCTGTATACTGTGGTCTTGCTTGAGAACAGAACAGCCCCAGTGGGGCCCAGATTAGATTTGTATGGGAAGCATAGTCAAAACTAAGCATTTTTCCTTTGGGAAAATTTGTGTGCTTTGTGCAGACATCCATGGGAAAGATAAACAAGTAGAATAGCCATTGCGTGTAAAGATAAGAGCTAATTAATCGTACAGGTTTTGCCTGGATAGAGTTAATTTCCTAGTAGCTTGTGTGGTGCTGTATTCTGGATTTGTGCTGAAAACAGTATTGACAACACCCCAATGCTTTAGCTATTGCTGGAGAGTCCTTACACAGCATCATGGCTTTTTCGGCTTCTCACACTGCCCTGCCAGGGAGGAAGCTGGGTGCACAAGAAGGCAGGAGGGGAAACAGCTGGGACAGCTGAACCCAACTGAAAAAATGGAGAATTGATAACATGTGACACATGATATTTTGCTCAGCAATAAAAGCTGTGGGGAAAGGAAGGAAGGGTGAATATTTTCAGTGACAGCAGGGCCAGAAGTTGGGCTTCAATGATCCTTGTGGTCCCTTCCAACTCAGGATATTCCACAACTCTATACTTTGTCTTCCCAAGTCAACACTACACATGATGGAGCCCTGCTTTCCTGGGGGTGGGGGGGGAGAGGGGGCTTAACACCTGCTTGCTGAGGGGAAACAGTGAACAAATACTATACAGCAAATTTTGCTTTATTTAATGTTCAGCTTTTGCTTAACCTATTAAACTGTCTTTATATCAACCCATAACTTTTCACACTCTTGCCCTTCTGATTCTCTTCCCCATTCCACTGAGAGGAGTGAGTGGGGCTGTGGGGCTTAGTTGCCTACTGGGGTTAAACCACAACATAAATATTTGTGAACAGTTCCACAGACAGCATGTGAAGGACTGGTACAAGATACTCAGCCTTTTTTCTTGCCTGAATTAAGTAGCTTGGACTTCGCTTTTCAGTCTCTGGGAGAATTCTAAGAACACTTTTCTTTTAAAAGGATGAAGTCAATAGCTGTTAAAGGAGGGCTGCCAGTGAGCTTGCATACCGCTGAAGCAAGGCATGAAAAACAAGAGCTGAGTTCTAGCAGTAAACATCAGACCAGGAATGGTGATGTTTCTTCAGCAATTTATTGAGTAGTCGCCCCAAGGTACTGGTCCTGCCTGGTTTATTACTTTTAGATTGGTATTTGTACGTGTTTTTAAAAACAGAATTAAGACGAGGATTTTTCTGCTGGTTTAAGGGGGGGGTGAGGGTTCAGATTTCTTCTTTTTGTTTTTCATTATGTACTCTATGTGGTCCCACAGTGATACCTTAATAAAATATTCTTACCTCTCATATAGAAGATTTATAGTTGTTTTTAATTAAGAAATCATCAGCTAGCATTTGACAGGCCATTTTCAGCCTCATTACAAATGTGTTCTTGATTAAATTTCAGGTATATTCAATATCCTGTAAATCAGAGAAGAGTGCTTTCTCTTTTCTACTGTTCTATAGTAAACATGACAGATATGATGTCAATAGCATGTGCTTAGCATAAAGTACAATAATGTTAATGGGGAGTTGAAAACCATGTAAACCTGCCTCCTCAGAGTGCAGCTGAAGTCAGTAGCTTCCACATCTGGAGAACAGTTAGGAAAGTGTTGTCTGGCCCATCTAAAGATTTCTTCTTATACAGAAAGGAAAAAAAGAAGGTTGGAAAACCCTAGTCCGTAGTCTTCTCAGGAAAAGTACTAGAAATCAAAGCTGAGCAGAGTAACTCAGTGCTGCATGCTGTGTGATGGGAGTGTCAGTGCAGAAGAAAAATAGATTAAAAAGGGGTGGGGGGGGAGTAATGTGAGTGTTAGAAACAAAAGGTGAGATGAAGGGAGTATGTAGAGAAGGTAAGAAGCACTCAGAGTTTTGCATGTCTCTAAAAAGTGAAAAGGAAAATCAACACCTAATGGCAGGAAGGATAAAACTCACTAAATGATCTCGCAGGACCTTCCTAAGCAACCCGCCAGATATGTCATAAAAGAAAAAACCCCACCAAAACCAAAAAAATCCTCCCCAAGAATATTCTTCTCTTTTGGAAGATGCTGGGCACCTCTCTTCTCTCCACTAAACTGGGTGTACCTCAGTAGTCTGACCTTCTCACCTATAATCTCTATGGCTGGTTGCTTCCCAGGTGATTCCATGATGTAATCTCCTCTTTCTCCTTTCTTGACAAACCAAGTTTCAGTTAGACTGGCTGGGGTTTGTCTCAATGTAGTTGAAAGATGCCCTGCACCCTGGTTGTCACTAGAAAGAAACTTGTGGCTGCATCTTCTCTCACACCATTATCTGTCTGATAATGTCTGGTAAAGCACCTAAAAGCCAAGGACAAGTACCACGTAGAAGGTGTAAAGGTGACAGTAACTGTCATAGACACCTATTCTTCACTCTGTATTTTTATCTATTTTAGGTCTTACAGAACAATCTGAGGTACCTTGCAAACCGTCTGGTGCTCTTTGTAATAATTCTCCTGGTCTGGTCTGGAGTGACTTCTGAAATATTCATAGTCCTACATAACGGCATTCAGGTGATGCTTCAATGTGTTTACCACCTCCAGGCTACCTTCTCCACCCTTTTTACAGAGCCTAGTACAATTTCTAAGTGGTGAATATTTTAAATAAGGTTCAAGCACCCTGGAATTGATGTTCGTTTTGCTGATGCCTGACGAAAAGGAGCGTACAGGCTGAAAAACACAAAATTGATTTCACATTTGTTTGCAGCAGCATGACATAAAACTGCAGTGGGTTGGAAACAAAAGGAAGTTCTATGTCTAGAAGAAAGAGGCTGAAAGGATGTTTGGAAGTGATGATAATGGAAAAGTTAACTGATGTCAGAAGTGATTACACAGGAGGCTTCCATGCACTATAGCTGCCTCTCTACAACTTTATTCAGCAAAGTTCAGCAATATCCATTGCCTGATGCCCCCAGCAGCCACTGCATTCTTTCACCCTTTTGCAAATGCTGGTTAATATAACATTTTCCTGCTCTACTGCTTAAAGGACACATATCAAAAAGATGGCTTAATTTCCAAAAGGCTCTGATGTAAAATATGGAAATAGTGCCACATGTAAGCTCACCACTAATACTATGTCCAGTGCATTTTGTTTGAACATGCTTTAATCTGACAGCTTTTATTCCTGCTCTGTGCTAGAGTTATGTTTTTCCTTTGATCAAAATGCAAATAATGAGAAATGAAAAGCGCAGGCTTGGTAGAAAAATTAATTTGTATTTTTATTGGGACGCATAATCCTAAAATACATGCTATCCTGTATTGAACCAGAATCCTAAACCACACTGTAAATAGAGGTAAATTGGTAGGGTTATTTTAAATTTTTTCCTACTCCTCCTTCTCTTGCCTGTCTGGCTCATTACTGTCCTTTAATTTCCTCAGCAATATAAAACTGGATACCAGAGGTAGGTAAACATCTTAGTTTCCAAATGACAAAAACTGAACTGTTCACATGAAAATTTAATCAACAGAGCTGAGCAGAAATTTTGTGATCCAACGTTTTCTCATTAGAAAATGCAGATTTGAACATCATCTAATGGGACAGAGGGAAAGACAGGACAAAAAGGCATTTTCATAAGGTAAAACAATTCTATTTAAAAAGACTTAAGCAGTAATATTCCAATACTTCACTTTGAAACAACTTGCAATTTGCTTATTATTTGGGTTAGAAATTTAAGCTGTGATAATGAAAAAACAGCCCTACTCCATTTTATTATTGTATTTTAAACACTGATTATAAGCTTGGTATATTCTTTTACAATCATAGAATCACAGAATGGTTTGTGTTGGTATGGACCTTAAAGATCATCCAGTTCCAACCCTACTGCCCTGGCAGGGAACCTTCCACTAGAACAGGTTGCTCAGAGCCCCATCCAACCTGGTAGCACTTCAAATGTTGTTCAGTTTCCTTAATTTTAAGCAAACAAACAAACACCACAAAAATGTGAAATATCTTGTGGCACATCCAGTTTTATTCTGAGTCAGCATTTTTTATTGGTGAAATTTACCAACAGAGCTTCTTGAAATAAAAAAAATCATTGGAATTACTGGTGGATTAAACAGAATTTACTTTTCCTTTATTGCACAAATACCATGTGATCTCAATGAAAACCTTAATCTTAAGACTTCAAACTTTCATGATCAAAAAAATGTCAATTGTGTAGAATGGAGTTAAATTTTAAAATTTTACTTCTACGAGGAAATTACCCGTTTATGGAAATCAGGCAAAATGGCAGGCAGTAGAACCCGGCTGACTGCAGTCAGAAATCTGAGCCCTTTGAGGAGGGGGCACTTTAATCTCAGTCATTGGCTTTCTTGAATCCCTGGTGTCATTTTTGGGGTCCTGCGCAACCTCCATAGCACAGAACATTCATTGCTGGTAACCTGGGCACTGAGGATATGGACTGCAAGAACCAACTGCTGCACAGCTGGCCAGACTCCTCCTCCCCCAGACCTTCCTTAGCTTGGGGGACATTTGGGAGCATTAAGGGTGATGATAAGGAAGAAGACAGGGAGAATGCAATTTTCTATATGAAAATGTCCTATGTTAGTATAGTTAGATGGAACTTAACTAAGCCTGGGGCTGATTTATATTAATGTGATGCTAACGTGAAATGAGCCCTGGGTCAGGATGTGCAAAGATGGCAGTAAGCAGATCCCAAAATGTAAACTCCAGTCTGCAGCACTGTAACAGATAAAACAAAACATTGCATTAGGGTCCCACACAAAGCACTCTGTTTTAGACCAGGTTGATTAATTGAATTAAACTGGGCTAAACTGTATCTTGAAAACAAATCATTCTTTCACACACTGCGATTTGACTCTTAAAACCAGGACACTGAGCTAATTCTGTGCACAGATTACACTGTACATTTTTACATACCATTAATGGGAATTCAGAGTCCTCAGAGCTTTCTGTATTGAATCTCCATCTGACATTAGCACAACGGGATCTCTCGAACTCTCACAGCAGCAAGGAGGGCCTTGGTCTCAAGGAGACCTGAAGGGACAGAATCTGAAAGAGTAATATCTTTAACCTTAGGGTATCAGAGATGGATCTAATAGCCCTGGTGTTTGTGCTAGCTTCAGACCTTAAATCATCCTTTTCACTTGATATATAAGGCCACATTTTCCAGTGTCCTCTGGCTTCTTTGAGCTGTTACTGTAAGGCAACAAGCCACGAGCTGAAGTTGTCTCACTGATTAAACCAAATTTATAGTTGTTTTTCCACTGCAAGAAAGACGCAGATATCTGAACCATGATTTACAAAGACTGAGAGAAGAATATCACAACATTATCAACCTTTACTGATGATGGAAACGGGAAGCTCTCATAAGAATTTTCCTGAGACATAGAAACAGAAAGATTCAGGTCTAGTGGTTACCCCTCTATGGACTGGGGATCTTGTGAACATAAAATATTTGGCAAAGGTATGGTTCTCTGATACTGCATTTTGTTCACCGCAATGACTAAAACTTGGAGATGGTGGGTGGGGGCAAAACATTTATCTCTTCCTTATCTTCCTGGCATATTCTAAGGAAAGCAGCTCTGCATTTTCAGAGCTATCCTACAAACTTCTGACCAAGACTCCAAACCAATAACAACTCTCAAAAATATTTTTCTCGGACAAGTAACTGAATCATCTCTAAAATATCAGTAACACCAGAGATTGTCCATACAATCAGGTTATACCTGTCAATTCCCTTTTGCTCTGATATAGCATGCACTTATCTTGTCCTTCTGTTTACTTTGGGAAAAGACATGTTCCTGGTGTTGCTTTACATCCTATTTTAAACCGTAGATGAGGTCAAAATGTCAGGCTGCAGGTCTCAGTAATTTCGTTTTTTAGCCAAGAACTTCCATCACACCAGTGACGGACTGTCTCTTGCAGAACAGGTGGCCTTATGCCCACTGTGACATACTTTGAATTCTGGGGGAAATCTGCAGGAGAACAATACAGCTGAGAGACTGGTACTTTAATCAGCTAACTGAGCCAGACTCAGTTGTGCCTGGCATTTCCTAAGGCCATCAAAAGGACTGGTTACACCCTTTTCCCCTTACCCCTGGAACAAGGGTTGCACCATGCTGAGCTTTCACAGCCTTGGCGAGCTTTGGTAGTCGATTGCAAATGAAATAGAAGTTCACCAAGTTAAAAGTGTCCTGAATGCAACATGGAGTGCCTCCATTACATGGCTTCAGAGGCAGCAGAAGATAATGAAAGTTGATCTCTACTGTGTGGCTCTTCTGTGCATAAGGAATCTCTTGTTGGGGGAAACTCAGTAGCCCTTGAAATGCTGCAAAGTACAAAGTACTTCAGAAATGTCCTTTTGGTTAGCATTGCTCACTAAAATCCTACAAACATTGTTTGTTCTTGCATTCCATTTTCCATTGCATGACTTTAAGCAAATTCTCCATCCCTTTGATTGAAATGCAACAGAAATGGCCAAAAATGGCCAAGGAGCACAATGGAATCTCCGGCTCCTCTGAGCACGAAAATAAATCAATGCATCTGGAGACAGCAGGCCACAAGTAAGTCTTCTGCTTAATTTGTAAGGTTTGCCTGTGAGTATTAAGATGCACTCTCTGGTATTTGTATAATGGCTCAATTCTCTTTTTTATCTGATGCATTTTCAAGAAAGGTATTACATGTATTTTAAAAAGAATATTATAGCTCTCCCTCTCTGGAATAAGACATTAGGTTGTAGTACCAATAGGACTTGGTGGGAAGAGGGTGGGAGAATAACATTACGGTTAAACCAAGCATCATAAAATACCTATACTTGCAACTTATGTCTACATTGACTCATCATGAATGAGCTGGAGGATATTTTTCATCTGCAGCATTTGCTTCAATCCATGCAGCTGATGAGGCCAGGTCCTGTTATGAACACGGCGTGTTTACCCACAAGTATTGCTGGTTTCCCTTTGCAAAGCGGGGTGGGCTGGCATTCCTAGTTGTATCTTATTGGCAGAAAAGGCTCCCAGGAGATCAGGGCCAATTAACAAGCCCAGTGTAGCCATGCTTGTTTCGGAAAAACAAAGAGAAGAGTCAAGAATGGCACGTATTGGAGAGAGAAACTAGCAAGCTTTCCCAGTTGAAAACTTTAATGAATTTGGAATGTTGCAGTGCAAAGGAGAAAGCAGTTCAATATGTTTTGTATTTAGAAAGGAGGCTTCAATGATGTGTTCAATGCAGCATCCTCTTTTATCACAAAATTATCTGAATGCTCTCTCTCATGTGAAAGCATTTTTACCTTTAAGTTTCCAGCTCTTTGCATCATTGATACTGCTTCAAAATATTTTTTTTTCCTCAAGGAGCTCCCAGTTCTCAAAAGACAACAACTCTGGAAGATCAGTGAGGAATGAGAGTTGAGGGACTGTGAGAGCTGCGCAGGAATTAATCTTAGTCATGAAAACATATGGACGTGAGGGAGGGTAGACATTATTTTGCCAGTGGCTGGAGAACACAAATGCTGAACAACTGTCCAGCTTTTCAGAATTACCACATATGAATATCCATGAGTGGATATTTATTATAAAACATTGCTATGTTTAGAGTTCCCAGTCCCAGTAGGAAGACTTCAGAAAATGTTGTGGTTTGAAATGATGCTGCTGGTATTTCCTATTCTGTAGCCCAGTGCTCTATCAAGAATAGCTAGCAGATCTTTTGGAGGGTCCTGAAGATGTAAGAGATCAAGGTGCAAACTGGTGTGTGGTGCTCTGTAAATTCACAGTTACTCAATGGTGCCAGAGAATGCACTTTGACTTTCGTGGGAACATGACTGCAGACATCAATCTGCTCAGATTTCAAGTAGTACCGATATTCTGGCAGATATTCTGGATTCTGTGATTCTACCAAAATTTAGAGGAGAGTTTATTTTTAAAGTGTGAGAAGTGTTGCCCTGGCTCTTCCCTGAGTGAAATTAATATTTTCCATTTGATATTATTTTTTATTTGGCATTTTAGTGCCTTATTACAAAAGTCAGGACTAGAGTGGTTTAATTTTCACTGGTTCTTGGCTTGCTGTAAAGTAAAAACAATACCTTTTGTTTTGCATGAAATTTTGAAGGTTAAGTTATTCAGGTTCAGTTATGGGTATTGTAAAATCAGTTTTTTCCTAGGTTTGGTGGCAACAGAATGCTCTGACTTGGAAAAAGTATTCAATGCACAAGAAACATTTCTAGTGAAGAGTCCAACAGGGACTGCAGGAAAAAGAACAAGCTTTGAGTGATGGCTACATATGTCCTTGTGGCAACTTTTGTTATTCCAGTACATGTCTCAACTGGAGTGCAAAAAGCTTCAGGATTCAGGACCCCTTCTGCTTAAGCATTAGTAGTTTACCTTGTATAACAACACTGGTACCTCTGTGTGATATCAGAGTACAAGCCTACATTTACCTGTTGGCCCCATTTGAGGAAGTTTTAATGGTGCTGGCTAGAGAGCTGGGATGATCTCAGGACAAGAATTTTCACTGTGCATGCTGGAAGCAGATGCGTGTTCTGGGTTTGCACAGTCTGCATGCAGCTTGGTCCAGTCATTTTGCAGCAGGAGAAGTCCCTTGTTTGGAAGACAAAGATAGAAAGTGAAGGACAAGTCTGGCAAAAGCAACTATTTTATCTTTGCAGGAAGAGCCCAGGGAGAGGTGAAGAGAGCAAGACAAATCTGATGAGCAGAGCAACCATGAGAGCTGGCAAGGAAAATGAGAGATAGCAGACAGACAGTTTGAGAAGGAGACAAGGTGCAGATAAGGAGCTGTATCTATCTAATAGATATTCTTCCCCTAATTCTAATGGAAATTCTATCTCCCAGAGCCTGTCAGTGGAAACCTAATCCACCTCTAAGGGATACACAGCATTGCTTAAAGCAGAATCCAGATGACGACAAGGTCATTTTCATCTCATCTGCTCTAACGCACAGCCTGGCACTTTCCTTCCCCCTTCTCTTCCCCTTCCTTGCACAAGCTGAGAAAGGAGAGGACAAGTTGAATGACAAGTAACATTTCTACAACACCCAGCATAATTCAGGGATGGCTCTTCTGCTGCTGAGGAGAGTTTAACTCTGTGTTTCTGAAGAGTAGCTACTCTGTTGTTTGTTTGGGGCTCTACAGGTAGGCAAGGAGCTCCACTGAACAAATAGTCGCTGGAAATGCAAAGTTTAAAGAGCTGGCACATGAGCTACCTTTTCCTGTCTTCTGAACAGAAAACAGAGGGTATATTACAACCCAGTCTCAACTCAGTGCTAGCCCTACTTTAAGGATTAACCAGATGACCTTCTGAAGTACCTTCAAATTCAGTAACACTGTGATTTCCTTGGCTACATGAGATAGATAAATAGATATATGCACATATGCATGTAGGCACATAAATATCTGAAGTTCTTTGACTAGAAAAATAGGCCACACATATGAAGACCTAGCACATGAACAAACAATTTCTCTGTGCCTTAACTTTCTTGGCACAGATTAAACCCTAAGAAACAGCGGTCACATTTCCCAGCATGACTGATCAACTTGCAGAATCAGGAAGAAAATCTGTCTTCACTTATTTCATCTGTTTTATAGTATTTAAGTATTTCCCAGATTTGTTGCAAGTTTATTTCTTCTTGTCTCCTTCCACAGGGCTACAATCTTTCAAGAAAAGTCCCCAGATGCTCAGCTGTGCTAAAATAGATGCCTCTACAAAAAGGAGATACTTACTTAGAAGTAAAGAGCGTTTAAGCTCCAGCACATGTTCATGAGAAGCAGGTGGATTCACCTCTAGTTACATCCAAAGTGCAAACACAGTGGCTAATCTTTTCAAGGGGCTTGAGGCTGATACTAACTCTTGTGACACATATCCCAGGTGTCTACCATAGCAGCCTGAAAACTTTCCTGCAACTGGTTTACAGTCAGTTCCAGGAGAACGTGCTTTTTTCTCTTGGGTGTCAGAAGCAAAAGCGATTTCAGCCTGCCACTCCCATCACCAAAGTTCTCACTATGTAGGTTTCACTTCTTTCCTTTCTACCTGAGGGCAAACACTCAGCTTTGTCAGAGCTTTTTCATCCTGTGGCAGGATGAAAAGTGTGCCACTGATGAAGACCAGCAGTTCCAAAGGGAAAAGCATCCTAATCTTGCAAACTGGGACAAGTAAAGGCTCTGCCATTTTCCTTTGCTTCTAGACTCATATTCGTATCTAAATTGTTGTGCTTGTCCTTTCCTTAGCTTTACTCTAAGTACACTTACATGGATCTTCATATCTCTCTAATCCTGACCTTGCTGTGCTGAATTATCTTCTTGGTTTGGCTTTGGACCTGCCTTGTCACTATGATTGCTGAGCTGGAGGCTGATCCTGGTAACCCTCACTAGACTTGCTCTGCTTGCTTTGCTTCAGTTCTGGGGGACCATGATCTTGCTGGGAGGCCACTGTCCCTTGTGCCCTGCTCCCCCCACTCCTAGCTCCCTTTCTCTTCAAGAGCAGCCTGCTCATGCTGGACATGGATTACACTCAAAGTGCAGAGATGGCCTTATCACAAAGACTGACAAATACACAAAATGTGTGTGGTCAGAATGAAGCACATTTGGTCAAGCAGTTTCCAGTGAACAGGACACTGCACTGTAGTTCTACCACACAGTCCTGCCACACCCCAACAAGGGCTTGGACCATCAGACACTGCACTCTGTCTCCTCCTGAAAATCTTTGAACTCATTATTTGTCCAGTGCATGCCTACAACCATTTATTAGACAAATGTGGCCATAGATCATTAATGCACAACCTGATTACATCAGCTGCTTCCCTTCACTAATGACCTCAGGGATCAAGCTCAGCTTGACAGATGCAGAAGTATTAACCACAGTGATGAAAGAGCACTTGGTCCTGGCAATCTGAGTGTGGGGGAGAGGGAGAGGATAGGATGTTGCACTTTTTTTTTAGATTATTAATAAGAAGTCACAGATCTGCAACCATCATGTTAATGGACAGATCCATCTGTCTTGCTAGGGAATCTGCTACTGAGAGAGCTCTTGCCGACAGCTCAGGGATGTGAGTTAGGAATGCTTTGTAGTTTTCTGAGTAATCTTCTAATACCAACCTCGATGTGGGTGCAAGGAAGCACCAACCCCATAGTGTAGTCTGAAGAATAGATGTACCCACTAAAGCATTACAGCCCTAGTATTGTGTGACTAATATGGGTTTGACAAGGACACAGGTGTGCCTCTATTTTTGGATAGTCTAGTAGGAGATGATGCCTTGATGGGGCTACCTGAAAACAGAGGCTAGACAAACTTAAGAGGATAAAAGTGGGTATTTATTTAAGGGCCTTCAAGGTAAACTTTGGGCAGTCATAAGCCTTCAGAGAGATTACACCCAAAACGGACGATGGGTCATGAGTTTTTCACACTTTTATAAGTTTGGTCCATTTGCATATTGGGGGTTAATCCTCCAATTCCAATTCCAGATAATGAAGTCATTACCCCAAGTTTGTTCCCCCCCTTAAACCACTTTGTTGACATATTTTGGGGCCTGAGACAGTAAGGTGTCCTTGAAGTTCAGGCCTAGAGAGGATTTGTTCTGTCTGACCAGAATGAGAGAACAGTAGCTAAAAGGCTACATGGGGTCTTCGAGTTACACACTAAAGCATTACAGGATATGAAAAATATAAAAGCTAAAATCCTAAGGCATCAGAGGCTAAGTAAGTACTAAGTAAGTGCCTGAAAAATACCTATAAATTCACAGGCCCCTAGGGGATGATCTTACTTCTCTAAGTGCTGTCCATGTCAAGAATGGGTTGTTTTTATGGTTCCATTTTATCTAGAGATACCTCATGGGTGGCATTTGGGGTTAATGGTGGGTTTCATCCAGGCATCCTCAAGATGCCCTGTTCTATGACCCTGTGACAGAGCAGCATGCCATGGATGAGTGAAGAGACCAAGGGTGTTCCTGAGGGTAGCTGTGCCACATCTGGCCTCATTGCTAAACAGCTGGAACTGCAGCTGCCTGGGAAACCTGCAGGTGTCAAGGGGAACACTGAAAACTGCTGAAGCAGGGACTGAAGGACTGGTAGGATTCCTGGCTTACCTCAGTCAAAGCCCTACTGGCTTATTGAGTAAGAGCAGAATAGAAATAATGAAGACTTATCCTTTGCAATTTGATAATCACAGAATGCTCCAGCTGGGTTTTTGCAGGGACTCTGGATCTTTCTGATAGGCATGCAGAGAGCTGATAGCCTGTGGTGCCTTATAATCTGCAGTATCCAGGGCAGAGCTCTCTCTAAAGAAGTATGCATGAATAGTGTGGCATCAACCTGACCTAGTCACTCAGAACAGTGATTGCAGTAATTTGCACTTATGACTCTGTGTCAGTGTTAAAAGGCTGAAATTGAAAGTATCAGTACTTCTATCTTTTACTGTTCCTCTCCTCAATGATTATTTTCATGCTCATGCAAACAGTTAGCATGGAGGTCAGAGAGATCATTTCCATATGTCGTTTTTCATACAGCTTTTGCCCTGTATCTTAACTTAAGGCACTCCAGATCACACAATATTCTCCATGAAAAAGTATTGATATTGGCCATAAACCAAAAATCCCTTCTTTCCTTTCATAGTAACTGTCCACACAGTAATAATGAAAGCTACAGTTACGACAGCGTCTTCCTTGCTTCCTACTGTGCTATCCCTCTCTGAGTCCTCTTTTAGGTTAGTGAGTCCTGTAATGTGTCCTTGAGGAATTCACAAGCTCCAAAACAAACAGACTGGATATGGGCTAGGTCCCCATGGAGGCTGGTGCTCACCCCAGTGACAACCTGGTGCTGCTCTCACTCACAGCACTTTGCAGCCAGCACAGCAGCATGTGAGAGCTGGGTGCTCCATTCCAGCTCATCATGACCTCTTTCTCTGAATATTCCTGCCATATAGAAGGAAGATTCAGGGACAGCATCCCATCTGCATGAGGAGACATCGTTCTCTTTTCAAGATGATTTTAGGTCACACCACTATAGTGGGGAAAAAAGCTGGATGCAGAGCCAAGAACTTGCCTGTCAGTCCCCTTTGAAAAGCGAGATAGCAGGCTGGTTGTTCCAGCTCTCTGCTTCGCTCAGGAAAATCTCATATTTCTCTGAGAGTGATCAGCTTAGCTAATAAGAACAGAAACACAACTATAATTAATATAAATCACTGCTTAGAAAAAGGCCCAAAGAGTGAGGCCTGCTGATAGCTTATAACTTAGAAGACTCATCAACACTTAATTAACAATGGAGGCATTGCAAAATTAAGTATGTTTACAGCTGCAAGAGGCAGTGTCACTGCAAAGCTGGACCTATCTGAATTCACTCTTATTCCTAGTAGGAATGTTGGAATGTTTCATAGAGGAGATTTGAATTAAACCAACCCAAAGCTTCATCCAATCCCATACTTTTAATTATACTGCATAAATATACATGAAAGGTGCACTTAAGATACTATGTTCTGTTGTTATGGCAACTGATATTTTAAAAAGTGATGATGGGAAATAAGCAAAGGAAAGCTATATGGAAATAAATGCATCATGTTTTTATAGAAACCTTTTAATTTCAAAGAGGTTGGGAATTACATGCATGGTAAGCACTGCTGGGAACCTGCTCCCAGGTGTGGTTGAGGTGTCTTCAATTGTTTGCCAGAGAAAATCATGTTATATTAAAAACTGTATACTGGCTGAAGTTTAACTCTTGGAATTATAGGGTACATTTTACATAAGACAATCAGCAATTTAAAGCAAAAACAATGGGTTTATCTCAGTCTTGTCAATTTACAGGGTTGCTGTTCTGTGACATTTACAATACTTCCAAACTGGTTTGCTTTCTGTATCAGTATTTTAGAAGCATATTCACATGCAAAATCCACAGGATTTGTCTTAAAATCATGAGATTCCTTGGGAAGAAACATGTAAATATATATCTCTGGAAGGGTTTAAGGCCAGGTTGAATGGAACTCTGAGCAATCTGGTCTAGTGGAAGGTGTCCCTTTCCCATGGCAGGGACATTGCAACTAGAGCATCTTTAAGGTCCCTTCAACCCAAATCATTCTACGAGTCTATGGTTCTATTTCATGTATAGATATATATGCATGCCTGTCTTAATCTTGTTTTAACTACTCCCAAGTGCCGATCAGCTTGTGTCACCTCTTCCCTCATTATTGTCTTACACTTCTCCTGATTGTTTCTTTTTACCCTCCATTCTGCCAGGGTCATACTCAATCTGAGATAACAAGCAATTTTGCACCTGGGAGGGGTGAAGCTAAATTTACAGGAATCTTGAGCTCCAGAGGGCTATTGCACATCTAGTAACAATTTTGGCCTCTTTGCTGATTTCACTCAGGAAACGTGACAAAACAGAATGGGGAAAATGCAGTCCTGAGGGGTGATATTGTGTGAGAATGGAACCAAGGCAGTAATTGCACTTAAATATATAATGAGATTTCAGCCACTGTATACGAGAACACTCTGAAATCACCCCATTAACTACGAAGTGATTAAAAAAAAAGAAGAATCCTTGCAGAGCAGTACTCAGTCACAAGCCACAGGACCAATACTGCAAACAAGAATAACTTCATCATGCTGTAAAGTTGCTATGAGAGAAAAATTAGGGCCCAGTGCCTTCTCTTGCTTCGCACACCTGCTGGGCACAGATGCGTTGGGAGAGAGGGGAGCATGGGGGGCTGTTGCTTCCCATTCGCTCTGCCCAGCTCACCAGCAGTGCTTGTAGAATGCTTATGACCTGGTCACAGTCAAGCAATACCCTCTTTTTTTCTTTGCTTTTCACTGGACAACAGAAGTTTCTGCCTCCTATTGACATAGCAGGAAACTGGTTATTCTTCTTGTGCAAATAGGGGCTTGCCTCAAAGCTGCAGCCTGTCTTCTTGCTCTTGGCAATGGGGCACGATTTTCAACATTCTCAGGGATATGACAGCTCGTGAGGATGCACTGCAGAGCCGGCCCTTCCAGGCTGGTGGGTCACTTGAAGCAGAGGAGGAGCAGGAATATGGCATGCACTGGTTGGGTGTAGCAAGTATAGCACTTAACCTGTCTTCTTTACAAAAAACAGAGTTAATTCTAATTCTGGAAGTCAGCAGAGAAACTTGAGTATTTGTAAATCCAACCTACATGGATGATCAAGGCCCTTCAACACGATGGAACAGGGATGACTACTCATCTGCAGAGGTGGCCAAAAGGCTGTGTCTGTTATGCAGGTGTGTGGTGGAGCTGCTGAGCTGGGGAAGGATCTCTGGGCTCCTGGAGGCTGGGAACGCTGTCAACCACAGAATCACTGAATATGCTGAGTTGGAAGGGACCCACAAGGATCATTGAGTCCAACTGCACAGGGCAACCCCAAGAGTCACACCATGTGCTTAAGAACATTGTCCAAATGCTTCTTGAACTCTGTCAGGCTCAGTGTTGTGATCACTTCCCTGGGGAGCCTGTTCCAGTGCCCAACCACCCTCTGGGTGAAGAACCTTTTTCTAATTTTGAACTTAGAGTGCAACACACAGACTTAGTAAATGCAAGGAGCGCAACACCAGGAGTTAGCAAACAATACAGGTGGGATTTGCTTTAGCAGGGTTTTGCTGTGCAAACGTGTAGTGCAAACTATGTTGAGGCTTCTCAAGAGGACTTTCTTCCCACTTAAAAACTTGTTCACAAATGTGGTAAATCACCTCTGGAGGTTCTTATCTCACTTCAGTAGTGAGAAAATATAGAGAACTAGGAAAGAAACCCTGTTTCTGCGTGTTAATTGGGTAGGAACTAACCCATATATTCTCAATATGGCCTACTAGAGCCTCATTAGAAAGCACTCAGCTTAAGAGAAAGGTTTGCAATGGGAAGATATGCTCCTTGGGTACCAGTATCGTCACTGGGAACTACTGGAATCATATCTTTGCCAGGTTCAGCTCAGCTCAGCTCAGCTCTGAGGCACCTTTTTCTGTGCTGTGGACTTCAGAGGGTCTGTGAAGCTCCTGAAGGCCTGCACAATACCTGTTAGAGCATGAGTGTTGTGCACACCCAGTGCAGGAGCATAGAAAAGATCCTTAGGGCTGTTTGCTAATGCCCAGACTGTGCTTTGGATGTGGACCTCAGGAAAGATTAGGAAGCAACTAGTCCAGCCAAAGGAAGCATAGAGGAAAGGAAAACCCAAATTTTTAATTCATTGTGATCTGTCCCCCTGCCTTGGCTTTTTCTATTAGCACAGGCTCTTCTGTGGAAAAGTTCATTTCTCATCAAATGTAGATGTGGGGGACAGATGCTAGTTCAGTTTTCATTTGTTGTTTGTCAATAGTGACAGCCAACATTTGTTTAAATGTGGTAGGTGGTTCATTTTTTCTTTCAGTTAAAATCTCAAACAATGATCTTTACTCAAGGTTTGTTCATTTTCTACCAGAAAATATATGAGTAAAAAACCAATTTTCCAATCAGCTCTTCTTCTTCCTCCTGTATCTTGATGTCTGTGATTCATTGACTTTCATACAGGCATCTCTTTACATTCAAGACAGCAGTGATTTCACATTTTCCCATTTATTCCCTTCTCCTGTTCATCCTCCCATTTTTCCTGTGTTATCCAACACCTCCTTCAGTGCCCTCACTCACTTGGGTCAGATTCCCATGTTTATACAACTTAAACCCTTCTCAAAATCGGCACAATGCTATCACTTTGCTTATGGAGATACAGAAATACCCATTTTAGTATGTCCATACTTTGTACTAATGGAAATAATCCTACCCCATTTCAGGCTTGCTCCTTCTAGGGACTGTACTGCTGTAGCAACTGCATAAGAAAAAATGACATTCACAACCAAAAATAACTAAATCATTACTGACACTGAATACAGAACTCATCATGAGGTAGGTGGTGGAAATGATCGTTCTATTTTGACCATTTGGTAATCACCTAAAGCAGAAAATGGGGACATAAATGCCCTTACCACACTGAGCCTGGCTCCAAGATTTGGAGAGATTTCACTGGAGAAGAGATGGATTCCTTTTTCCTCTTCCTTCCTCTGCTAAGCCTGAGGACATCCTTGACTGGAAATGTAAGGCTAGCTTAAAGTTTAAATGGTAGGAGCACTGTTCACATTTCTGTTTGTTTACTGAGACCTTGAAATGCCTCTACAGAGCACTCTGCTCTCAGAGCTACTGAATATATTAAATTCCAACACCTCTTCTCTCTAATCAGAACTGAAAGATTGGCTTCAGAAAACAAATGGGATATTATTTTGTCATAATGGTGTTTCATATTTATATCACTAGGCCCGAAAGGAACTGCAACAAAAAAATTAAGGGAAGAAAAAGAAAAAAAAAAATGTCCTAAATGTTTAATGATCCTCAGCAAACAATCTGTCCAAAGAAGGAAAGATTTCTTTGCCAGTCTGACAACTGATCTATAATCTTGTTCTACTTGGTTAGTGTTCCCATCCCCTCCCAGCTCTGCCCTGTAGAGCTTCTAGGAAACTTCATGGAAAGAATTCTCATTCTCACTGCACACCCCTCCTTCCCCAGATATTTTCAAGATAGAGTTGAGCTGAGCACTTCTTGCACAGACTGCTATTACCTTCCAGGAATAAGTATGGCGTTTCCAAAAGGGGCCCAAATAACAGGCCACATACATACTCAGCTAAGTCCAGGACTAGAAAGGGCCTACAAGGGACCTTGGGAAATCCAGTCTATCTTCCCACCCCTATTTAGATCAGTTTTCAGATTTCTGTAATTTGGCCCAGCTTCCGTTTCATCAGCTGCACCACTGACATTTTTAATTCACTCCTGATATGAGCTATTTCTTGAAAGGTCTTCTTTAAAGGTCTTTAAAGGTTTCTCAATTCTTCTGACCTTTTGCATTGCTCCCTGAAGAAGCCTTAGGGCCATAGGACCCACTGCAGAGTTACTGCTCCTGTGAAATATCCATTCCATGCAGTGATGACACCTTTATGAAACAGGCTTCAGGGTGATTGAGTATGGATGAATCAGAACAAATCAGAGGAATGTAGTCCTGTGTGAGTGTTGCTTTCCTCATGCCAAAGTAAAAACATTAGTTTGAAGAAGGCTGAGTGTCATTAATTTGACTTTAGTTTTGCACTGGTTAGATGGTCCCCCAGACATACATAAGAAGATCATCTTCTTCTTAACTGTGTCTGTGTCATCTTCACTGAATTCCTCCTGCCTCTGGAGTAAGGGACTGGCTTTTATTACTGAGGTTGCTGTTTGCCTTTCCCATTCAGCAGAGGGAGAGCTACAGGATCTGTGATGCAGGTGTTCATATACATCTGCCTTGTTTCAGAGAACATCCTGCTAAAAAAAAAAGAAAATGGACAGTCTATTTGATTCAAAGTCCTCCTAATAAGGTAGTTTTGACCTAAGGTAGTGGTAAAAGAAGTACTGACAAGATTTCCTGGTGCTAGTCACAAGTGTGTGTGACTAGACCTGAAAGTCCTGCTGAAAGTGTGTTGTAGTTTAAGCCCAGCTTAAAGTGAAGGACATGAAGTATCATGCAGCTGCTTTCTCAATCTCCCTCTCTCCCCTCAACTCAGTGGAATGGGAAGGGGAATCAAAATAAAACTTGTAAGTTGGGAAAAGAACAATTTAATAGGGAGAACAAAAGCCATAGAAACAAGCAAAGCAAAGCAGGGAATTAATTCACAGCGTCCCATGGGCAGGCAGGTGTTCATCCACCTCCAAGAGAGCAGGGCCCCATCACACATAGCGGTGACTTGGGAAGACAAATGCCGTCATTCCAAATGTCCCCACATCCTGCCTCTTCTCCCCACTTTATATACTGAGCACGATGTCATCTGATCTGGAATGTCCCTTTGGTCAGTTGGGGTCACCTGTCCTGGCTATGTCTCCTCCCAGTGTTCCATGCACCTCCAGTCTCTCCACCAACAGGGCATTAGGAAAGTAAAAAAGACCTTGGCTCTGTGTAAGCCCTGATAAACAATAACAAAAACATCTCTATATCATACCCTGTATTCAGCACAAATTCAAAATATAGCCCCATACCAGCCATTGTGAAGAAATTTAACTCTACCCCACCCAAAACCAGCACAATGGGGATGTGCCAGGCCACAGAGCAAGTCAGACTAGGGAGGGAGTGCTGTGACATTCAGACTGGAACAGCAACGTCACAGAAGCTTATATAAATGTTCTGGGATTAGGGCAAAGCTTCGTGGAATGCAACAAGAGATTTAATCAAAATTGACATTTTCCAGTATAATTGAATGACAATGGAGGCAATTGCTGCTGCCAGCAGTGGAGTGGAACACAAACCAAATGGATGTTTGTGGTGGATTTTAACAGCTGATTATTGGAGTTCCTAAACTTCCTTTCTCTGGAAGAATGAGGGGTATCACAGGAGGACACACCTTCCCTGGGTGTTGTTTCTCATATTCTTTCCTTCCATCACAGAGCAACACTGGAGAGAGGATTCCATGACAGAGAAATCTTTGCTTGGTCTGTTCCAGCACAGCAGTTCTTTTAATTACTGGATTCATCAGCTGTCTCAGAGAGGATTCGTTGCAGTCAGCTTAGAAAATATCATTTAATTGTGATGAAAAAAAAGGTCTGGACTGAAGCTTCAAGACACATGGAGGTGCACAACTGAGTAAAACAAAAAAATCTGTTGAAAAGATTTCATTACTTTTCTCTGGTATCATTTCAGTGGGCAAAGCTCTGTTGCCAATTTTTTTCAACATAGGCTGCAACTGCAACCCAGCTTCCTCCTCCAACACAGAGGTTCTCAGACTGTGTCCCACAGAGCACACAGGACTGACTGCCAACAGCAGCTGCCTCCTCACTTGTTTCTGGCTCCTTCTCTTCACTTCCAACCGTTAGAAGTAGTTACAAATACATTTAAGTGCTCTCGTAATGTTTCTTTCCCATACAGGCAATTACTATCATTGGCACAGGGATGTACTCTGCAGTGAATAGAAAAGGCAGTAGCTATACACTCGCAGATTTTAGTTCTGATGGTCCACAAAAGCTCTGTGGTAAAAAAAAAAGAAAGTCTCAGTATTAATGCAAAGGATCTCTGCTATAAGGACATCATAATTAGCTGGCAATGCTAAATCTTTTCAGGTCACTGGCTCGTATCATGCAAATACCCTTTGGGTTTCTGGATGTCTGACAGACGTAATAAGGGCTCTAGGTTCATTAATTCTCATGTTAATAATGTTTTTAATTTGTTGTATTCATTTCATAACTAATATTTGGCTTTCAAAGGTGCAAGCATAATGTCTCCCTTTAAGGAAAGCAGTCTGGAGAAAAAAAAGCCTGTAATTGCATGATTTGTAGATCAGATTCGCTTACTTAAAAAGAGACCAGAAGAGAGAAATTATTTTTATTTCTTTCAGTGTCACAAACTCAAGAAATAGGGAGTAGAGGCAAACTGCATCATCTTTTTCCCACACTTGGCTATTGGGACTGTACACATTTAACTCTTGGCTCTTCACATCCAGAAGACTTAATGTAAACCATTCCCATCAAGGTCTTCTCCTGACCCACAGACAGCACACCAATACCTGGATTAACACTGAACTTCATTTGGAAGAAATGAAGAACCATCTGAGGAATAAGTTGTCCAAAGGCACAAACATTTTCTCAAATCTTCTCGACCCTGAGATTTATTTGCCTTGACTCCAGCTTCCCTTGAAAAGTCTTGAACAACCTTTCTTACAGCCCACGTCACCTCGCCAGTAGCTCCAACAAATCTGTGTTCAGGACAAGGACTGCTGTGAAGTGGGAATCTCACAGCCACTCCAGTTCCTTTGGCTTTGTCTGTGTTCTCCATGGTGAGGAGGCATGAGAATGCAGGAATGACAGAGCTGACTCTACAGCACTGAGGACTGGAACCACAACATTGAATGCTTGGCAGCAAACACAGGGGATGGTCGGGTTAGCCCAAGGTAAAAGGGCAATGACTTTGAACATCGTTTAATATTTTATTTCTGCTGTAGGGAATAGGAACCGTTAACAAATGCTTATGGCAATTGATTTCAAGTCAGTAAGAGAACAATAATATATAAAATGTCACTTTTCAGCAGCCATGGATTATAGAGTAACTGGATTTCAGGAAAAACAGCCATAGGATGATTTATTCTCTGTTGCTATTGGTCTTCCTGCTGACCTTTACAAATAGAGGTAAAACCTCTTTTTCACTGCAGTCTATGCGACTTTCACAGCTGGGCTGAGTAGAGGTAGTCTGTCATCCGAACTCTCCTCAAGCCCATACCTCACTTCCAAACCCAGTTGTGTGCATAGAAAACCAAAAGGATATGTTACTGATTCTCCTCCAAAAAAGGCGAAAATAAATATGTGAAAAAGCATTAAGAACATTCTCTTTCCTGTCACACCAGGCCTGAGCCTGTCAGCACGGTCTGCAATCAAACCACCAAGGATTATCATCAAGATAATCTCCAAGAGTTATTGTCAACTTGTGCAGCTCTCCAGCCTGAGACTGATGGAATAGATCAAAGAACCCTAGACATTGATCATAACACAGGCTTGCCAAAAGACATGCATTTAGCATGGAGCAGCATCCTTAGCACAGTCCAGATGGCTCTTTGAAGAGCTTTTATTATGCTTTGTTCCACTGCAACAACAGCTCTCAATGGCATTTTTGTTTTGTTTTGTTATCAGGCTCTGGAGAGCAGGAAGCACATGATTCTGCTGTGTTCCTCATATACACAGTTCAACTACCACCCTGTCACCCTCTTGTTCCCAGTGCAATGTGCAAAACATGCTATTAACAGATGGCTGTTACGGGATCAGAGAGAAATAGCTCTGGAGTTCAGCAGCCCTAAGGGGTAGCAAATGGTCCCAGCAGGAAAATGTCAATTGAGCTTTATTTTCCTGGTGTGGCCGAGCTCTTTTCAGCCTGTGAGTGAACTGCAGCCTCAGCAAATGCATGATCTTGTCACAGCAGGGGCCTCCCAGATTTTACTCAAAATCTGGGTTTGCATCATCATGGCTACAAGAAGCAATAACTGGTTATTCTGGCAGTTCTGAACCCACAGATGTGCAAACAAGCTGGGCAATGTTTTAATGCACATTTCCTTTATGCTCTTCTCTACTGGAATTTCTTGGCAAACCTCGAAACAGGCCATGCCTGTACCTACAGATGGATAGAGTAATAAATCTTTACATTTTTTGTTTTCCAAAGTAGCATTCAAGTCAGCAAAAGCTTAGAAATATTTCTATTGCCAGTGTGTAACTCTCAGATGCCTGCAAGAGCATAGGCAACATTTGCTTGATTTGTGCACTAGATTGCCTCTGATCCATTCATTGCAATTTCATGAGCCTGTTGGCCATTCAGAAACTACTTCTCAAATCAAATGCAGGGAAACACACTTCATCTCTAACCCCCACTTCCCTGCCCCATCTTTGCTTGGGCACAGCAGTGCACAACAGAGGAAAACAAAGATGATGACCCAGAACAAATTATTTAGGCCCAAATTAATTAGGGCCAAACTTCGGACTACCATTTTGGGAACATTAATCTAAGATGCAAATCTCTTTCCCAAATACCTGTTGAAGATAGTTGTGAGAGCAGCTTATGGTGTGCTGCTTTACCACTCGTTTGCACATCTGTCAATCTGTTTTCCTGCCATTTGTTGTTTTTTCACAGCACAACTTTATAAATGGGAAAAATTAGGAAGAGTGTGAGACATGAGAAACTTCCTAGTAAAAGAGGAGAACCAGTCTGGGGGATGGCACAAAGAAAAAGATGTACATTATTATGTTCTTTTCTTTGTTAAGCTGAGTAAGAGGTAGCAATTTATTCAGAATTAAAAACAATCTGCCAGTTTGAACAGCAACCAGAAGTATTGCATGCTTATCTGAGAAGTTTACTGTGAATTTTAAGAATGTTTCTCACCCTTTTAAGCTTGTTCTATTCAGGAACTTCTAAAATCCTGTAAAAAGGGTAAAAAACAGGTCTTCAAGCTGTTTTTATAGTGTTTCTCAGTAGCATCTAGCGACTTTTATTTCCAATGAAAAATATATTGTTACGTAGAATACCTGTTTTGCAAGTGAAAAATAGCTTAACATGATGCTTCAAATCCAATATGAGCAATTATACTCTGCCTGAATATTTTTTTCCAAAAGTCTAATTAGATACAACCCTATATCATCAAACTAGCAACACGGAACATGCTGCAGCAGCATAAATTGGCATGAGCTGTGAAGTGTTTAAATGGAGAAAGGTTTGGAATGGTAAAAGCTGGACAGAATATCTGAAGGACAATTGTGAAACTAGAATTCCAACACCAAATAAAAATACCAGCTTCCTAAGAAAAAGAGCAAACTTGAAGAGACCAGTAATGACTGTCGTGTCATCTTTGACACCACTGATGTATTATAAGAACAAAAGGGCAAATTCTACAAATTAAACTCTTAAAATTATGTGATGTCAGCAACATCTAAAATGAGCTTTCGAAATGTGGGTCTGAATAAACACGAGATTTATTTATTCTAAACCTCAAGCCCTAACATGTTTCAGAAATACAGTGCAGCAGATTAATTTGTCCAATATATGTGAGCAGAGATATTCTCAAGCAAAGTAATTGCACAGATACTTGTATTAATAGCTACACAAGCAGACGATCCTGTCCTTTTCCTTCAAAAACTTGCTCCCCAAGACTATTACTCTGATAAAGAATGAAACTGTCTATGGCCACTAACAACATAATTAATAAAAGCCAAATTAGTTTCTCTCCTGAAAAATGAACCATGGACAACATCTTCACCTTATAGATACCATTAACAAAAGTTTTAACCTCCCCCCACTTATCCACAAAATGAAGAAGTTATTTTCCCCTTCACAGACTTTCTTAAATAGGGTCCATCTGGTCCTTCTTTCTGCTAGAAAGTCAAACTAGTGGGCAGAGCTGGGACAGTGTTTGAATGCAATAGTAGGCAACACAAGTAAAATAAAAATGAAAGTCTAAAAGCTTCTTAAAAATTAAGACCAACGTGTAATTTCAACTGAAATCTCTTGCATCTAACTACAAACAACTTGCTAGCTAACCTTGACCAGCTCTTGCCCTAAAACCAAAATTCTGCCATTTGTTCTGGAGTAAAATAACCCATCTGAGAGTTCATCACGTCTCCCTGATGAAAACCGGGATAATTCAGTCCTAGTTTTCAAACTGTACCAAGCTTTTGTCTGTGGTTTTATGAGGAAAACAACCTGTATATTCTGAATTCCCCAGGGAAAACACCAGGAAGTTTCGGTCTAGTGTTAAACTGCTAGGACACTTATGCTTTTGAACTGATTCAGTCTCCTGAGATACTGAATACATTGAAGGAAAAACATGTTTGGGCTCTCCTGGCAAGGGCAGCAGCAGATACTTAGTTTGTGTTAAAGCTCTAGGACAGGACCCTTGCCTGGTACATTGACTCCAAGCATAGCCTAGACAACACTGTGCTTTGTTCTTCGAGATTAGCCCAAATTTTTCATCTTCCAAAGCCACATGCAAAGTCTCTCAAGAATTGTTCTCTGGGGAATCATTGGTCTGTGGTAAGAAGGAGACATTATCTATCACATCCATGACACCATTGTACAGCAGGTCAGAATATCAACACAGCTGAGAAACACACACAATGCCCAGGCATCCAACAAAAATGCAAATCTTTGAGAATGGCTCATTAAACACTGTAAAAGTCTGTAGGATGCCACAGATCCCCACGCAGATTCATGACACCAGCAGACCTCTGTGTGCTATAATATACAAATGTAAGGCATACACTTGCCAGACAGACTCAGTGGTCATAAACTAAAGGTGGAAAATGAGAGGCATAATGCACAGCTAGAACCCAGAGGAGACAAGACATATAAATCGTGGGGGAAAAAAGGGAAGAAGTGATTTTTTTTCACCCAGCAGTATCCAAAATGTGAAAATGCATTAAAGTTTTATTTCCTTGGACTAGGAGAGAATAAGTGAAACATCTCTTACCCAGAATTCACAAACAGTATTTGTTAAACCTCGGGGAAAGCAGGGGGAAAAAAAGTAGAAAGGGCTGTACTAGGCAGCAACATAAAATTACATCTGAAGGGTCAGAAGGATTATGTCCCAGGAGGGCTGCTGACTGCCTGTCTTGGAAGAAACACATACCCCACACCTTTGATAGCTCCCTCAGGATCCTGTCCCTTTTTAGTCTTTAACAAGGCTGTGTGCACACATGAAACCTCTGTT
Organism: Coloeus monedula; assembly: GCF_965178545.1. NCBI lineage: Eukaryota > Metazoa > Chordata > Aves > Passeriformes > Corvidae > Coloeus > Coloeus monedula. The sequence goes on from NC_138784.1 coordinate 23,464,270, forward strand.
TCATCTAACAGCAGTCAGAACAGTAGAGACACAAATGGATCTGGTGGAATTTCAGGCTTGTCTGTATCACTCTTTCACTGTGGCATCTGGCAGTGCTTTGCAATAGTTCACAGGATAGAAGAAATGCCCCATTATTATAAACATATTTTAGTCTGATTTCCAATGGAAATAAGGCTAATGTGATTATTTGGGTAAAAAGAAAAGAAGGAGGAAAGAAATACTTCAGGTTTAAATGGAGATAATAGGGATTCAATTTAAAAAAAAAAAGTAAATCATTCAATGAAAACAAAATCTACTGAAAATTAGCTTCTCTGGTTCCCTTTCTCATGCAGGTTCACGTTATTTTTGTAGACCTGTGCTTGTTCTACTAGTGATATCTTGAGTTTTCTTAGCTTCATGCTGTCTTTTCAGTTAATGCAAAGGAGTCATGTCACCTGCATGACTCATGCAAGCAGAGGTTTTCTCCAAGTAGTCAACAAATATAGATGTCCTTTAACTCATCCAGGAGGGTTGGCAGCAGTACCTTTCTTGGAGACACTACTCAGTGTAAACTCTGAGAAGGTTTGCATTTGTTCCCCTTTCCTCAGTAGCCCTAACAAACAGAGTGAGGTGATCGTAAATCATTTCATTGTCAGTCCTGAGCAAGCTGATTGTCTTGAATTAATTTCTTTGTGGACAGAGGTTTCAGAAATGTCACAATTTCAGTTGCCTCTGTCTGCAGAAAGCAATCAGGACAATGAGAGAGGATGAAAATGCAGAGGTTGCCCCTGCTTGTCCCAGCATATTGCTGCTGGACCAACAAGCTGACCAGCGATAGGTTGTTGACCAGAGCAAGGCATGTGTTTGCATTAACACTGAGCTCACCTGTCAGCTCAAATGGCCACTGGGGAGAGTCACAGATTGCTGTTGTTATTACCTGAAGTCACTGCACTACAAGAGCAGATGACAGGTAGGTTAACATGCCCATTTACAGTCATTTGGCTTTGCCTGCCACCGCTTCTGGACTTCACTGCTGAGGATGGCATTCTCACATGAGATGGGAGTCTGAAAGGAGGGGAAACATGGCCCTTAGACTGACTGGTAATTAGCAAGGAACTCCCACTGTGGCAGAAATTATGAGTACAGTGTCTCGAGAACATTATTCCACAGGACTGTCTGTCTAGGGCCTTTCATCAGAGTTTAAATTCAGCCCATTTTCCTTTTTAAAGTATGGTTACGGTCTGAAAAGTGAGTCTGTAAAAGGAATTCTTAGTTTTACCTATTTATTCCCTCTCAGTGACTTCCATACGAAACATGCTTCATTTAAAACTCAAAAATAAGGCTTTCACCTGCCAGCAAATATAAGTTCAAAGCAATTTCTCACAATCAAGTTATGTTCTTTCTGTTTCACACATCATCACTAACAACAATGATTCTGAGGTCAAAAAGGAGGAGGAGTGTGTGTTTTCATGATGGATGTGGCAACATGGAACAGAACTCACTTTTGCCTGACTACAGTGCTGACAGTACTAAGATTTTATTTGTGTCAGTAAAAATAAGGGCTGCCATTAAGGCAGGTAGACCTAGTGCATGAAATGCTGGTTTTATCACCACTTTCCTCAGCATAACCTCACTTTAAACAAAGCCACAAAACAAGAATGCCTCCACAATGCTGCATCTTGTTTAATTCAGGTTGCCAGAGAGCAAGGAAATTTGTCAGAGACTATGCCTGCATTGTCATGCTGCACTGGTGGCTCATAATTCTGGTGCGGTTTATTCAAAGGTCCTAATTCTTGGCTCATGGGAATGAGTAGACAAAGGCATGGTATGTAAATGTCCTTTTGGCCAGTGCTGACTCACTGCCTGCCTGTGCAGTTCTGAGGCCTCCATCTGAATTTTGAACTTCATGATTTGTAATGTTCCACTTTATTCATAGTACACCAAATGAATTTTGAAATGAGGTCTTTTTGTGTACTAGGTTAAAAAAATAAAAAAGAAAAAAAAAATTAAACATTAGTCCCCATATGTTTAATGGAAGGATTCAGGGACACACATCTGGTCTCGAGAAGTCTAACCTTTACACATCTGACCCTCAGATCCAAAACAGCATGTGCACAGAAAGAGATGGAAGAACTGGTTTGCTGGCCATGATTCCAGTTAAGCACAGGTTTTTCAGACTTAGACTTAGGTCACAGGTAATATTTGAGAACAGGAGCATTCTAAAATTTGCCCTTCTCTTTGCATCTGTTCCACTGCTAGTAACTTTTTCATAACCTTTTCAATCTCATTGGATTCCTTAGAGTGAGGAACTTGATAAGACATGGGAGTTGAACCTTTCTTTCTTGAGAGATTTCTAACCACTGGGCTCTGGACCATTCTAAATTGAGATAGATTGACCACTTCTGCCATTGATGCCAAGTACAGCCTAGAGGTCTGATCCTCACTGCAGCAGGAGGAAGTAATGGAGGAAAAGCAAGTGTGCTAATCCAGTGATTTTGACATGTTTAGGACAGGGGCTGTCCCATACATCGGTCTTTGCTACAGACAGGCACCCCATGTCTTTTTCTTAGCAATTTTCCAAAGTACCCTAGGGTATGGGCTTTTGGGATCTGGCCTTCTGTCATAGATCTGATCCTGCAAATTGTTGCATCCTCATGTGATTCCCCCACTGATTTCACACTCTGGGCAAGTAGGGAAGGTTGCCCTGTCATTGAATACGTGAACAAGCGCCTTCTGAAAATGAGTCTCTAATCCCCTCTTGCCCCTTGCCATGTGAATAATGGCACTGTGCCCATGAGAGAGAATGGAGTGGAGGAGTTGCTGGCATCTCTTCCCCTTTTTTTTTTGGTCCTTAGAGGAAGACCCTACTCCTTCCTCAGGTCTATGGCAGATCAAGCTTACCACTTGTGCCCCCTGGTCATGGAAGCGTGGGAATTAAACCCTGCTTTGGAACTCCTGGCTTGGACAATGCTCCTTAAAAGCAAAGATTTGTCACAGAGTGAAGGCAAGGCACTCTAATGATGAGAAAAGCCCGACTCCCTCATTTTGCTCATAGCCTCCACATTCCTGGGTTTTTTAAATCAGTTTCATGCTGGGAAGTGAATCAGGCCCAAGATAAAAGTGTGCTCACATCTAAGGAAAGTTTATGGGTGTGCATAGGATCGTGCACTGGTGGGCAAGGATTAAAGCGTGAAGGATAAGGAAAAGCCAAAATTGAAGTGTTTTGAATTATCATTCTCTGCTGAAGGAGCTCTCAGCAAATTGCCCTAATAGGTATTGTTAGATTAAATCTCTTGTGTCTGTTCCATTGCAGGTAATCTTTCAGAAAATAAAAAAAAAGTGGTCTTTTATTGATCATAGTAATTATTTCATATTATTTTCAATGGCAACTTTTGTAAGGACAGGAAAAGTCAGCTGTCTGCTTTGGTAAGATTGACCTGCTAGCTATATCTTGAGAGTTTTTGTGGTTTTATTAGTGTACATGAAAAGAGCTCATGGCTTGTCTCTTGCCAGGTCTGAGTGGAAAACACAGTGCAGAAAGTTTTGACATGAGTACGAACAAGTCTGCTTTGTCAAAACATGTAGAGATTTAGTGCTTTGAACTCCAATAAATCAAGACATGAAGTATTTAATTTCAAAATTCAAGTGTTTTCTTTATGATATGTTACTGAAACTGTAGTTCTGGTGCCTGCTGCTGCCTGGTTCTCACTTCACACTGAGTTTCCTGCAGGAATGACATGTCATGATTTCATGCATCTTGTTCTCCAACTTGGTAGAAGCTGGTGGTGCCTCATGCCAGTTGCATCATCCTAGTGGAAAATGGGAACTGGGTATAAGCCCAGCCTAGAGAATTAATGCAGAGTGTGGGCTCCTGAACTACTGTAGTTCAACTCACCACATTGATGTTTTTGGAGGTGAAACGGTCTGTTTTCACTTAAAATCTTCAGAATACCTGAACTTTTGCTTCTATTCAGAAGACACAATGTACAAGATGGTACGCTGGAATTTTGAAACCAAACCTTTCATGGAAACACTGTCAAGAATAGCCCTACATTTCATTCTTTTGAAGTTTTATATTTACTAGCACTACAAATGGTCGTAACAGCCACTTTTGCAGCAGAAAAAGCCAGGAAAAAGAGGAGCTGCCAACTAAACACAAATTCCACAGTAGCCAAACATTACATTTTCAAGCCATCACTAAACATTATAGGTGGACTTGGAAAGATGATTTGGCACAGTAAGGGACAGGCTACCACAGCCTGTTCTGCACTGAGAGGTTTAAGAGAAAGCCTTGGCCTCCACTGCTGTCAGCTTAGTGCTTGTATAATAGCCTAAAAGCACTTCGCATCTTTCTTTAAAGCAGCAGGTAAAAAAAGTGTGAAATGTGGCAGAGATGAGTTATCAGCTCCTTTGAATAACAACTCTCTCCCTTCCAAAATTTAAATCTTTTTTCCTTTACTCCTCCAATTCATTCTCTCAGCCTTTGTATCATTTAAGTTCCCTCTCCGACTCCCAGAAACAGTCATTGACATGAATGATGATCAGGGGAAGGAAAAGTGTGGTAACTTAGCCTTTGCTGCTTGAAGTTGTTGCTTCAGCTTCAGCAGCTTTAAGTTGTCTGCTCCACTGAGATTATGACGGAGAAAGGAGTAACTCCAGAACAGCTCAGTCTTTGCTATGGAGACAGTGATGGGGAGAGTATATCTGATGAAAATCATTCAAAACCAAGTGACAAAGTTTTTTCCCCTGTAGAAAAGCAATTAATTACTGTGAAAGGTAGAGCTAATTTTGTGCTGAAACAATCTGGAACAACATACTGTAATCTGCTCTGTGCCACCTGAGTTAGAGCTTTTCTCCACCAGGAGCATGTATTAGAAATTCAGTGTATTTTTCAATACAGAGTGCTCTCTGGTAAAAGCCATCTTCCAGCTAAAGCACTGAGTCCTTTAAGGAAGAAGCCCTATTTTAGGGAAAATACCTTTTGGAAGTGTTCTTTTGATCTGATGTGCCTCCTGTTTTCCTTGATGCAGAGAAGAAGAGAAACAGGAGGGAGAGAAATGTGAGAGAAAGATCTCTATCATAGAGTATTTGGACCTTAACACTGTGTCATTGAGAGACCCATCACCTGGTATCACGGGCCCCCTGTTAAATAACCCCCTTCATAAGCCTCTCAGGACACATCTTGTTACATGTATGTTTCCTACCCTCTCTAGTCTATTTCCAGTCTCCTTGCTCCTGGTTTCTAATCTACTTCAACTTTCTATGCATTACTTTTCTGTTAAGATAGTTTCCAGAGAACCCAATGGGAAGAAGAAACCAGTTGTTGAATTTGTCTTTTTGTTAGATTGTTAGCAGTACATAACAAAAGATAGACATGTCAGACAACCTTCTTCTAAGGAGCATGATGACCATTTGGCTTGGATACCTGAGCAAGATATAAAATACAGTGGCTTCTTCACTCGTTGCTTTTCACTTTCATGTTAGATTTCTTTCTAAACAGGTGCTCAGGAAAGACAAAATTTTGGCCTATTAGGAACTTGAAGAATCACCAGGTAAAAACATGGGAGTTAATCTTGATTCCATACAATTACTTCATTGTTTTGTCCTTTCCTCTACAATTGTTGGGTTTTTCTCTTTAATATACTGTGCTTACAAATATTGCTTTTTCTTTATTACTTTCTAATTTTTTTGACCCATCCACAATTCAAGATTTATTGCAAGGACAGGAATTCACTCTCCCTGTTCCTCATTATTTAGAAGAGAATTACAACTAGCAGATATCTCAATGTTTTTCGTCCCCTCTTCAAGCTTATTGCTCTCTTCTGATAGCGCTGACTTTCAAGGCTGAGCAAGCTTCTCAGTACTGCTTTAAAATCAGAGCTCTCCTTTTTGAGGGTGGCAGTCCTTGGCACTTCTGGGTGCAACACCTCTAAAATGACCCTTGCTGCTGTGGCACAAATCCTTACGTTGCTCTACAACATCACTGCATGCCTGCAAGATTCACTCATGGAGCATTCAGGTCACTTTGTGTGTGACCATTCACAAACACATTGTAAGAGATGGTGATGCTGCAACTTTTTACACCTTGTCATTGTACTACTTAAAGAAGAGGGCTTGCAAACCAGCCCAAAACACTGCTGTAAGCCATGTCACAGGGTTTCAACAGGAACTTCAGAATCCACCCTGCTGTTCTGCCACCCCACACAAAATAATGCTGTTGTCAGATGTACTGAATTAGAAATTAGACAGAGGATTAGCTTGGCAGGAGAAAAGGCTTTATGCTCTTAACAGTTGTTTCCAACATCAGCAATGAACTGTAATGCTCTGTCTGTCTCAGTTTTCTACTGATATTTCAGAAGCACAGTTTAATTCATCTGAAAAGGAATAGGGTTTTGCGGGTTTTTTTAGTTTTCCAAAGTGATTTTTCTACTGCACTTTCAAAAGGTAGGCTTATAATGATAGCATCATTTTCTCTTACTGCAACATAAAGAGGAGGCAGTGCATTAAAGTGATAAAGTTCACAGTATCACTTGAATGAATAAGTAACTCTCTGGTCAGAAATAAGCAGAGGGAAAGAGGGGCTAATTTTCCTAAGAGGTCCCTTGTTGCAGTTCAGTAGCCCAGCACTCACTCACTGCTTGGAACATGCTAATGCAGAGAGATGAGTCCAGAAGGGGCTGTGGGCAAAAGTGAAATCCAACCGGAAGGGCTGAGTGAGCTCATGCTGTGTGGGATTTGCCAGGCTGAGGAGTCACAACCCAGGGAGGCAGTGTCCCTGCAGAACTGCTTTTTAAGAAGCAGAAGTGCAGCACTCTGCCCTGAGGCAGACACATTACTCTACAGCACCTGTATTTTCTTCTAGCCAAGCCCTGAAATTCATTCTGGAGGAATTGCATCAAGGGAGCCACACAGGAAAAGCCACCTGCAGCGTGTACCTACAATACCCTGACAGCACAGGCACAGAGCCCCCGAGTACCACTATAACTGACACATGGTGGACAAAGATCTGGACAAAGAAGTGCCAGGAGATGGACTTCTAAGTCTTTATTGGGCTCCCAAAATAAATGTCTGCAGTTTTTCAAAAGAGTTCAGCACTGGGGAGATCACATTCAGACTCTCGTTCTTAAGTGTGGTTACCATTAAGCAGGATATGCAGCTCCCATACTGGGAAGCCCAGATTAGTATAACCACATGCAAATTTTCACACAGCACAGAAAAGAACCAATTTCAGAGTATAAAGTTGGGTTTTTAATAACTTTTTTTCATCCTCATATTAAAAAATCAAGTTGGCCCCATGAGCAGTAGGGCTAACAAAGCCTGGATTTTCACCGATTTGGGTCTCATGACTCGATTGACAGTAATTTTAGAAGATGAAACCTCCAGCTGAAGCCTTTGTTGCCCTGGAGGGCACAGACAAGGGCGTGCTTCTTTGCACAGGGCTCACATGGCAGATTTGCTCATAGGCGACACTGAAAAGATCTTTCTGAGCACGTATTTTCATGAAGCTTGAACAATAAAAACATAGCTGAGATCTCTCTTTCAAAGTAAAATGCATTTAGAGAAAACGTCTCTGAATATTTTCTTTGGTATGAATGGACTGACAGAGCAATCAGAGACATCTCTTTTCTTTAAGAAAGCAGGCCAAAGATTGATGCAAGTTTCTTTGCAAGTTAATATTGGATAAATAGGAATAGCAACTGTCAAGTACAAGTGATTGTAATGTATTACTCCATTTAGATTGTCTGTAGAAACATCTCTCTTAATCAGAAGGAAAAATACTTTCTCCTCTACTCCAATCACCAGCCTACATACATTTTTCTCAGTGACCGTATACTGGAAGACTCCTTGTGCAACTTGTGCGGTTAAGAGAGATCACAGATACTGGCATTCTTCATCCAGAAGCATTAAGTTGCATAAAAATTCCAATGTTCTCTTTTTCCTATGTGTTTTCCAACAGAATCTGGGGTTACACATAAAATTTGTCAGGTTCTGTAACCAGCACTGACTGCCTGCTCCCAGCACCCTGGACCACTTGCAACTGTTCCTTTTGCTGCAATGCTCTGACCAATGTTACTGTGACAATTCTTTCACTGACTATCCAGCTTGTTTATGAAATTCTGCTTGGATAACTAAAAACACAGTCCAGAAGTCATGTTAATAGCCTTTCTGAACAGCCACACGTAAAAGCTTCTTCCCCTGTTGACAAATAGCAAACAGGAGTCCAAAGCAGTATTAAGCTTCTGGTGCCCACACTGTAGTTCTGAAAAGTCATTTTTCACAACACCCAGCATGTTCAAAGAACCTTCAATTGCAATATATAGTGCAATAAATAATAGCTTATGTCTACTTATACAAATAAAGAACATAAAGTGAAAACTCCTGAAGTGTTCCGTGTTTACTAATGGAAGTAAATACAGCTGCCTGTTCTGTTCTCTTTTTCCTCACCTTCTTCCCCACTGGCTGCTTGCACCTTGTTAGAAACTTCAACTTTCTGTCTCTGGAACCAGCACTGCCTCTGTGCTGCCTGTTCATACAGGACCTAGAATCACAAGGTATTTATCAGGGCCTCCAGTTGCTGCCTCAATATAAGTAATTTTATCAGCTTAATGTTTTATTTATTTGCACTTAACGTTCCTATTTAAAGGGGAGAGAATGTGGGAATATTAATGGAAAAGTTGGGGGCAGGGAGCTGAAATGAGTTATTAAAAGTTTCACTACTTGAGCTTTTAAGCTTCTCCATCTGAAGCTGCTCAGTTTGATGTGAATGCATGCATATCTCTCATGCAAATTGTCCCAGAGGCTGCTATTTTGGGCAGAGCGTATATTCATTGTGGTGTCACAAAAGGTCGATTAGGTCTGCCGAAATTCCTGGTTGATGCTGATTGACTGTGAGCGACATTTAAGTCTTTCAGACTTCCTTATCTAGCCTGTTCTCTGAAGGGTGAACATGGACGTGCTCCTTATGCAACCTCACAACAGACACCCCCAGCTGCAGATCTAGGAGCTTTTTAATTATCTGCATGTAAGGAGGGAAAGAAACTGTGATGATTTTCTTTTCGTGCTGAGGGGAGTTCTTTTCAACCTGCTGCAGGAAGTGACACAAAACCCAGTGAGATGAGTAAATGGGGCTCGTCTCCCTGAGCACAGAAAATTGAACAGATTTTCCTCAAATGTTCTCACAAAAATACACCTGTCGGTTAACAAAGAAATGGAAAAGCATCTGCACCTGAAAATCCAGCTTGTCATGGAGAGGGCTAACGAAGTGAAAAGAGAGGGGTGAAATGGAAAATCCCTCAAATCCTGAAGTCTGCTATTTGACTTCACATGGACCCTGTAATTTCTACCCAGCACTGCCAGTTACTCTGGTGCCGTGTACCTTTACTTTGCTAATCTACTTTGCAAAACTACCAATTTTCCCTTCATCCTGCTGAAAAGAAGAAATGTAAATTTTGCAAAGTTTTGCAAAGAAAAGTGATGGTCTGCTTGAAAACTGCACATTTTGGAAAATGGGTTCTGAAGAAAATATGAACTCCTGCAGCCCAAGGTGTAGACACAGATGCATACACATATATAGAGAGGTGAAGGAAAAGGAACACAATTTTCTACTCTTCACTTTCTCTGTAGTGTTCTCCAGGTTAAACTCTCAGGCTTGACAGGCTTGCTGGGTCTAGCCACAGAACAATTTGGGTTGATATTTGCTCCTGTGCAGATGCTTGAAGATGCAGATGAAAAGGCTTCCAGCAAGGAACGTAGCAAAAGTGGATGGAAGGACCTCAAATCCTTTCTCCTGGCCTTCCCACACACTTCTCTTGTGTGAAGAATGTGGTCATTTGTGGCTGTGTAATTTCTAATATCTTGAACAATGCGTGGAATGATAAGCACCTATTGGTTGTAGTGATTGGCAAATTTTGGCAGGCATTTAAGAGATTTTTAAAAAACCCTTAATCCCTCGCAGCTGTGACTGAAAGCAGACCGAAAGAATTGGCATTCCCTCTGCATCCTTTGACTTTAAATATAATCACTTGGTGGCAGTGATCGCATACATTGTCTTTAACAGTGGAGGAAATTAGCTTTAATTTTACAAAGTGATTGCATCTTAGCTTTCAGAGATGCCTACTGCAAGCCTGTTCAACACATGGCCCAGTCTCTGGGCACAGAGCAGCACTATAAGCAGCAGAACCATTCCAAGAGCTGCATCTATAACTATCCCCTTGAACAGCTAAAAGGTAGCTGATACCTCTGGCCCGATAGCTCAGGAGATGTTGCGCTTTTGATGGGGTACCCTTCCTTCTCGGACCAGGGTAAAAGAGCAGAGGAGGCTGCTGTTCTGCTAAGTTCTTTATTTCATAGTCTCATAGCTTTCTTGAAGGCAGAATTCGAAGGGGGTTACATGATCAAGCCAAGCAACAGCAGCAACAGCTGCTGCTTCTTCTATATGCTCTATATGCTCCATATATTTTTTCTTACAGAAGTGTGGATTATATTTGTTAATTGACCAATAAGATTAACACACAATTCTAGTTTTTCTTTTCTTAACCTATCCTGGTCTAATTCTAACAGTCATAAGTCTTACACAAGTGTTACATAGGTATCACAGATTTGCGTATGCAGTTTCTATCAGTTCTTATTGTTTATGTGAACACTCCATCTAAAAAATGTGAACAGTATAATTCTATCTATATTTTGTCTAAAGTAAAGAATTCTGTGAAAAGGTAACACTGCTGCAGCAAGAACTGTGTTTAAGGTCTCTGCTACAGCTTTTTAATGTTTAAGGCACTTAGCACATATTTCTATTAAAAGTTTAAAAATCTGTATTTCTATTTCACGTAGGTGTGGCTTCATGCATCTCAGCTTGTCCAAAGGTTTTAATTCAACCCCTGTGCTTTGGCTTCCTTCTGGGCCTGAGTTCAGAGGAGCTTTCACTCCAACAAGGAGACATGGTATTTCTAGCAGTGCTCATCGCTTTGTCCAGCATTACACGTGTGTGAAGCCAGACTCTGACGTGGGGCTTTGTAGTGGAGCGTGCCCTGGAAATGGAATGTTTCACCTGAAGTCTGTCATGTGTCCCCGGTGCTTTATCCCTACTGTCACTACAGACCCTTCCTTTTTCCTCCTGTTTATAAAACTTCCCTGCTTTGGGCTTCTTGAATAAGCATGCATATATTGGCTTTCTTGAGTCAGGGGGCAAAGAGGGTTACCAGAACACCATAGAGACACAAGAACCTTTAGCGGTTACAGAAAGAAGACATTAAATATGATCATTACACAGTCACTTCATTTTCATTTATTTGTAACACCGCAGGGCAATAACTGGTTTGATGGGGCTATTTTAAAATCATTACCCTACTATATTCTGCATTACATCCATTCAATTTTTCACTAAAGATTAAACAACCCACTTGAAGGAAAATATCTTTTTATTAAAGTTACATTTTTAAAAACAGGTACTGAGCTTTTGAGGAATTAAGTATTTACATTCATAAAGAAGAATGGCAATAGAAAGAAGCATCTTTTCTTCCAGGCACTGAAAATACAACTATGATTTAGAGAAAATCCTCTCTCCTGTAAAAGAAACAAGCTCTTTCTCTCCCACATGATTCCTTCTCCTCCCACACACACTGCACTCTTAGCCAGAGACAAGGAGAGATCACAAACATGACTTAGCCAAGTGAGCTTTTCCCTATTAAATTTTACTATTGAATCCGCAAAACAACTAAGTGCAAACATTTGTTGACTAGATAAAAGAAACAAGTCGGCAAATAAAACACATTAAATCATTTTGCATATTCACTATACCAAAATAGGTAGTACAAAGTGCAGTTGATAGAAAAACAACTTGGACTGACTATGCAGAAAGTTGTCCCTGTGGGATTGTGACCTCATCCCATGCCAGAGGGAGCTGCATCTTCACAGCACTCCTGGAGCAGCTTGGTACATAAGGGTACATAGGTGTGCGGCCTCATGGGGGGCTTTTGCACCAGCATTAACAGGTTTTAGGGAGGGATAAGGATACACCTAAACACTCAAGCACTTGTAGCCTCCAAAGGAAAAGGGAAACTTGCATGTCCTTTGTGTGATGAGGGATCCTACAGGCGGATGTATAATTTGGAAATTTGGACTAGTTGTAAAAAGATGTTGTAAAACTGGGTTTGCACAGTAATATTTTTTAAGCGTCTGATCTTATTTATCCATCATATTGCTGATACTGATCCTGAATATATAGCTGGCTGATTGGGAGTTAATTACATGTCATTAAGTAAAACAACAGACTGCCACAGTACCAAGCTACTTTAAACAAGAGGAACTGTGCAGTTTTTCCCTTCAACACCCAATATACAGTAGTCCATTTCTGCAGACAGATGAAAGCTATAACCATGCACTGGATCTCACAGCTGCCTGATGTTCCACCAGAATTAGGCAGACTGGAGATATGGTGGCAGGTTTTGAAGCAGTGACACGAATCCTGGCCATGTTGTGTGGCCCCAACCCCAGCTCCTGCTATACCTGGCAGCTGCCAGCATCTCCAGTGTCTTGTGTCCCATAAGGCCATGGCTGGCTCCTACAGCATTTGAACTCTGTCCAGTGCTTTTGGTCACAGCAGGAAGCTTCTCCAAGGCCTCTTGATTTCTGTGTGAGTGCCACCTCATGACCCTGCACGACATCCCCAGAAGGCTGCCTTTTCATCTCACTTCAGCTGTGAGCAACGTTTGTGCTGGGAACTTGAGTTGTCCCTTAGCTCACTGAGTCTCTGATGTACTTAGGGGTTTCAGCATCTCCAAGTGCTTGCACAAGCTATTTCCATTGCCATCTCTGGATGCTCTGTTGGATGAGGATATGATGTCAAGTCACATTATGTCCAGAGAGATATGAAAAGACAGGTTTTAATATACAATGTCACTTCTTTCTTTATCTTACCCAGTCTTAGCTCTGGCAATTAAAGCTCCAGCTCAGAGATTCAAACTTCCCTTTAGGACCACTGGGAAAAGCACACTTTGGGAACTCTGTGAGAGGGAGCCTTTCCTTTCTCACCTCTGGAGGCCTTCTTTGTACCTTCAAGAGCTCAAAGGAAAGGCAGGACCTCCTAGGACTTTCAACAGTCCTGTCATATCTTTGGAGGCTCTTGCTCCCAAGAAATGCCTCATCTCAACCAGCATCCTGGAAGAGGAAGGGATAGGACATGGCATGCTCCCTGTGGCAAAAATCCCTATGTCAGGAAAATTAATCCACAAACACCAGAGGTTTATGTCCAAAAAGGAGATGGAGGAGTCCTGTTACTTTATTTGAATAAAGGGAGAAGCCATGGGGCATTCCCCTGGGATCTCTCAAATTGTTAGAGGATGCAGCCTCCTCTTTATCCTAATTTCCCGGCCTTGTTTCCCTCTCTCTTTCCTCACTGGCAGAGGTGCTTGAGAAGTAAAGACTCCTTAAATTGCCTAAATCGCAGATTTCCTTCAAATGTATACCCCCCCCTCCCCTTTTTTTATTTTTCTATGGAATTTATGGTTCTTCTCATTGCTTCTTTCATCTTTCAGTATCTAGCCTTTACCTATCAGGAGACACACAGTTTGTTTGTAAAGACAAATCTATCTCATTCCTCTCACCTACATCACAGTTTTCCCACCAAGACCCTTGTGGGGAAATTGGGAATGACAAAGTCTACCTCCCTTGAACAGCAGATAGGCGGTGGCAAAATTTCTTGTTCCTTGAAATGAAAGCAGCACATATTCTACTTGCCACTATGCTCCCAGATCTAAGGGCATCAGTGAGATCAAGAAAATGATTGGGAAAACAGTGTCATAAAAGCTGCTCATAGGTCTGCAGCCAATCATTCCTGAGGCAGGTACTATGTTCAGGATCGCACAGAAGTGACCTACACTCTTTCAGCTAATTTTCCCTGAATTAATATTCTCCTCCCTCCACAGTCCTGAGGAAGTATGACTTTCTTAACAGCCGTGATTTCCCTATTGTTTTTATCTTTTTCAAATTCTTTGACTGTTCTTGGTCCATTAGAAAGGGAAACCTCTTCCTCTGGAGCTCAAGTTGGGACATTTTATTTCCCAGAAATGGTGAGTTGTCACATTTGAAATAGAATTTGGTGCTTGTGTGCAGCAGCTTGTCCGCAGCAGCTTGTCCCCCCACCTGAGGCACCATGTGGGAAGCAGGCAGACTGTCCCTCCTTTACTGCCATACTTGGTGTTCACCACCCTTATCAAGAACTCACTTCATTGCAGGGTTCACAGTCAAGGTCAATGCTTTCACAGGAGATCTCAAGCCCTATTGCAAGCCTTTTTTGTTATTTTAAAGAACACCATTTTGTTTTATCTTGCTGCCTTATGGTAGACATTCTTTTGTCCTTAAAAATACTTAGGCACAAGCTGTGCAAGGATAATAAACAGTAACTACAGTCTCATGGAAAGCCAAAGCCATTTATATGGGAAAGAAAAAACCAACAACCACAAAACAAATGCCAAACCAAATAAAACCACACTGATCTTGCTAGTTCTGGCTGTGAAGGGTCTCACCAGTATGGCTGAGCTATGATGATCTCAGAATTCAAGAGCAGTAGTAAGGGCAATTGTCTTGTCTGTTGCATTTGATGGGCTTTCTACTCAGAGTGTACATTGTCCTGCAAAGTTTTTCTTTGCATCTAGCCTATGCTAAGAGATTTGTTGTTTTATATAACCCACATGTCTATGGGGAATTTCAATCCAAAACGTTTCTACCCTCTGGTCTTACGTTTAGAAGCATCACTGAAATTGATACAACTGCTTAGGTGCAGACCTACTCTTTGGCCTTGGCATTTCAGAGGCCCCAGGCAGAACTGTGCTCTTCTGCACAAAAATTAATAGCCAAGAGAGGCAGAGAATCACAACTCTGATCCTAGGCCTTGCTTGAATGCAGAATAGGGGAAGCAAGTTATAGACAGATCCTTGAAAATATTTTATTGTCACTGGCTTTGCTGGGACTAAAGTGGACATGATACATGGCACAAGAATATTTTATCTGAGGTTGGATCAAATCTCCTAAGATACTTTCTCACCACTAAATTTTTATTCTTCATAGTTAGTCCTAAAAGTGATTTATTCTGAAGGCAAAGGGGGGCTTATCTGCGAAGCAAGAAAATGGCTCCATCTGACACCTCGTTATGCAAACTCAATTGCATAGGAAGCACTTTGATATTGCAGTGAGGGGGCATAATTCCTGCTGGGTGCTGATCATTTATGGCTTTGAAATTCATTTTGGCATGTTTGCCCTTGGGACCACTCATGCACTTGAATTTAACAAAGTGCCCTTAGCACATACCTGGATTGGGACCAAAATTCTTACCATATGTAGGGTGTGAGTTGGTTCATCTTTAAAACTAAATTAAAATGTTGAATTGTGTAACCTTCAGTGTGTCCCTCCAGATGAAAATGACTCAGTGTTACCCCAGCAGATAAATCTCCTTGGAAAGTTCATGCATAAACTGTATTTAAGGAAAATAGCTTCTAATTATGCAAAGATATTAACAACCATCCCATCTGATTGTAATGAGCGTAATTTGCATTATTCCCAAACAAAAAGCTTCACTAGAAGAGAGTTATGGCTGTTATGCATTTTGCTACAGTCCAGCTAATGATCAGAAAACCATTGTCTTGCTTTCTTTACAGAAGTCCTACTGCTCAAAAAAGTCCGAATGGCTGAAGGTGAACAGTCTGCAGTCTACCATCATATGCCCCATCGTCACATAACCCTCCATCATTTACCATCACAGTTTCTTAATTTATTTTTTCTTTTATAAGCTTTCTTCGGCTCTTTGTTTGGTTCTGAGAGAAGTACACTACTGGACTTAGATTGCAGGTTTTTCTCAAGCATGCTGTAGAGGACTCTGAATGGACAATAATCAGAGGATTATTTTGGTTACGTCAGAGGATGGTAAAATCTTGTACCAGTATTATGTGGTGAAGCAACAGAATAACTTATCTATTAGAGTGATCAGTCCATTTGAATTATGAAATGCATAGATGATATGATCTAGGGAGAGTTCATGTATGGAAGTTTGTGTTTAACAACATGGTTTATGAGCCTATGTGGGATGTATGTACACAATGCCTAATAAATAATCTCTGAGTGCCATGAGCTGAAGTTTCAAAGCAGCCTCAGAGAGTCATGCATCTAACTCCCTTATGTCTTTGAAACCCCAGACACAATATTCTAGAAATAGGAAAGGGACTTGAATAGTAATTACAGGAACATTTTGAAACCCAGAGAGGGAAAAAAAAATTGGATTCAGGGCATTGTAAATTGAGGGAGGAGAGAATGATGAACTATGTCTTTTGGAGGTAAAGGACCAATATACTTTTGCAGCCTTGAAAGTTTATATGAATTATCTAGCAATCATCCAGTGTGCTTGTAGCAGTGTTTTCTTTGCAGGAAGCTCTGACTCCTTTCAGGGTTTTATAGTTTATTTCCTTTATGAAAATTAAAACTGGATAGAGGGCAGAGGGAAAAAAATGCAGCTGGTGGGTATGTGGGTTTCTTCTTGTTGTTTTGCATGAACTGAACATTTTCCATTAGGCTGTATCCGTATTAGGAGCTGTGATGAAGGATAATGAGAGACATGGTGAATAAACAAAAGAAGGTAGTTTCTCTGCTAATGTTAATTGGCATCATTAATGAAAATCAGCACAGAACCAGTGGTTTTCACTACCTGAGAATCTCATCCAGAGTGTTTAAATCTCTTCTAGCAAAGTAAACCAAATTAGTGCAAGGTTTGTGCCTGTCACGATCAGGTAGGAGTTGGCTGAAAATTGCAAGCTTTACTGTAAATATTTATAATTAACTTAACTGGAATTAACCAGGAGTGTATCTATACAGGTATGAAGAGAAATACCTGGCCTTGGTTTCATGTTAAGCTACATATTCCTTTATATCTAGCCATTTAAGTGTCAGATACTTCAGAGCTTATTTTACTGTCTACACATCTTGCATTTTTCAGTAGATATATGCTATGGCAGTCCTCAACACAGGTACGTGGGACTTCTTTGAACACTGTCAGTAGTAATCGCATCCAAAAGGTAATTTCTATGTCTGAGGGAGAATTCCTGGGCTACACACTAATTGCAGAGCCCACAACACTGAAAAACTTGGTCCTTCTATCAACATAATTTTGAAAACACAGAGAGGCTACTTGAGCTTTCATTGATGATAACAAAGAAATGAATACTAGAATCATTTTTTTTTTTTATTTGTGTAATGTGCTCAGTTGCAACTTCCAGGGAATATAATTTCTGATTGAAGTGTTGCCTGCGTTTGGGGAACCAATTCATGATGGATTTTGCATGGATTCTCCACTCTCCAGGAAAATGTTGACTTGTCTTGCAGTTTTTCTCACATTTATGACTCTCAAAGTCTCTTCTTCCTAGGCAGCTATTTGCACTAAAAGTTAGGAACTTAATTATCTCCTATGTCTCTTCCCTTTTTATTAAACTGGATTGAAATCAGGAAGCAGGTTCAACAGTCATTGGGGGAAGGGATTCAAAGTCACATAGACAGACTGACTATGTGCATTCTGTGTACATAAGGAAAAAGAGTAAAATAAAGAAGTTCCCAATTTGGCAGCTGAAAACTACAATCATTCTGTGATCCTTCAGCATTCTTTCCACTCGTCTTCACTCCTCATAAATTTGCTGGCCCCTCTCCTCCAATTTTTGTTTCACAGTTGCAACTCTTTCTCCCTGTTCCTACTCCTGCTTTTCTATTGAGAATGTCTTTCTTATCCTTCCCTCCCTGAAGGTTTGTGTCTCAGCAGAGTTGCTTCTGCTCTGGGGTTACAATCTAGAAAACAAAGCAGCAGGAATTTTGCTTTGAAATGAGAAGCTTGCCTAAACACACCCAGTGCATTCAGCAGAAACACTTTGCCCTTCCCCCTTCACCATATACATTTGGTTCTCTTAATCGTTCATCTCTATTCAAAGCAATTTTCTTGGCGCACACATTTTCATTAAATGTAATGAAGGAAGGACAATTTAGCATCCCACCTGTGACAACTCACTGATTCAGATCATGATGACCTATTGTGAATTCTTGCGCTTCAGTCAAGATTTTGATTAGTGAGAAGAAGTTACCTCTGCATAATTAAGATTGTAGCGAGAATTTATTTATTCTGAGCCAGTTTAATTTAAAAGTAAAACTCCATTAATTAGATAATATATGAAGGCACCTCCAAAGCACTCACCGGCAGAATTTCTGAGAATTTACAGTTTGTCTCACTTCATATTCTGAAACGTTTGTCACATGTATAGTCTCCAGAAGGGGGATAATTTATTTGTGGGTACACTGCAAGAAAAGCAGAGAAACAGCTTGTGAAATAGGGAGTTTGAAATTTTTGGTGTCAATCATCTCTGGAACAATTTGAAATAACTCTTGCTCTACTGTCATGCAGTAGCTCATGAATAGTTTGGCCTAGAAACTTCAAATATTTTTTATTCAAAAGGTCTTCATCCCTCCCACTCTGCACAAAAAGAGGAGAGGGTTGGTGAACTTGGAAGCTATCCCCTGGATATTTGGAAACAGCAGAGACACCTGATGGGATCTGAAATAGCTCATTGAGTTTGTCACTGATACTATGGGCTTCTGTAGTCACAAAATACGAGAATAGATAGCAACAGTCTGTATTGCTGTTGGAGAGGGAGCTTGGTTTCCTTGCAGCCAGCTGTTCTTTTAGTCACAAGCCAGCACCAAGTCTGTATTAGTCCCTTAAAACATAGGGACTATTAATAATCACCATGGCGCACAAACTGCAGCATTGCATGGAGCTTCTGATTCTGTGACTCCTCCGCTAACTCCACCATGTTCTGAGACACGCAATCATTTTCTCATCGGTTCTTGTTGGTCTCCCAGTCTCATGTCATCAGGGGAGCACTCAAGAGACATTAAAGAGTGAAGAAAAGGAGTTTTTCATTATGACACATCTTCTACCATCACCATGTTGATGCCATCTGGCTTGAAAAGATCACTGAACAAAGCAAACAGCATAGCAGTGATAATAAGCAACTGTGGCTTTAGCAAGAAGAAATACACAAAAAAATCCAAAAAGTAGCTGTCAGATAATTACAGAGCTTTATGCTGTAGGCTGCACATGTGAATTTCATGAGATGTTTATTAAAAACAAATACATTATGACTGGAAACTTCATTCACTTACTTTTGTGAGCCTACATAGTAAATTTCAAGAGCAAATGTTATACAAAACTATTTTTTAAAATACCTGTGGTTGAGGACAGTGTTAAAGCAAAATTTACTCCCTTCCCACTTAAAAAAAAACCAGTAGAAGAATGTGATACCCATAAAGCTAGGTCTCCACAGAAGTAAACACAAGCTTGTTACGTGTATCCCAGCTCATTAACATTTCAAATTGTCCTTATATCAATTTAAATATGAATAGATACCTGTGTATGAGATGGATGACTCATCTCATTGGCTGAAACCAATGCTCAGAAATTGTATCACAAAATGTTTGACTTTTTTCAGCAGAAATATGGGACCTTAAATTATAAGAATACCCACGTCTGCTTCTGGGAGTATGCCAGGGGTGTGTATGAAATACCTTTAAACTTGTCTTCTCTTGCATTTTGCTTGAGTAGCCTGCTGTGATGTTTCATACTGTAGTTGGTTTCCTTTTGTCATCATCTAATTCACAAAAGAAGTTTTCTCCCACACTTGACAACCACAGACACTAGATAAATGGATGCTAAGAGGTCTGGTCCAAGCAGTGAACTTCCTAAATAGAAGCTGGAGATATCATGGATTTAAACCAATTCTCAGATGACTTGGAAAAAATAGCATTAGTGAATCATATTGTTTGGTTTTGTGCCAAAGTACTTTGGTCTTTGACTTTTATTCCCCCTAAAAAACCCCATGGACTTTTCCCCCCTTGAACTTTTACAAGAAATTCTTTACTCATCCAGAATATAAACAAGCCTCATGAACTTCAGTTAAATGATGAAGAGACGAGAGGCAGAAAGTTTTCCAATGCCTTTCATTTAATGTGAGTTTTGAATAGAAGACAAAACATCAGCAACCTTCACAGAATCACAGAATCACAGAATCACAGAATCACAGAATATGCTGAGTTGGAAGGGACCCACAAGGATCACAGAGTCCAGCTCCTGGCCCTGCCCAGGACAGCCCCAAGAATCACACCATGTGCCTGAGAACCTTATTCAAATGCTTCTTGAACTGTCAGGCTTGGTGCTGTGACCACTTCCCTGGGGAACCTGTTCCAGTGCCCAAACACCCTCTGGGTGAAGAACTTTTTCCTGATATCCAGCCTAAACCTCCCTTGACACAACTTCAGGCAATTGTCTCAGGTTCTGTCACTGGTCATGAGAGTGAAGAGATCAATGTCAGTCCCTCCTCTTTCCCTCATGAGGAAACTGTAACTGCAATGAGGTCTCCTGTCAATCTCCTCCAGGCTGAACAGACCAAGTGACCTCAGCCACCCCTTAGATGGCTTCTCCTCAAGGCCCTTCACCATCTTTGTGGTACTCCTTTGTATGCTCTCTAATAGTTTAATATCTTTCTTGTGGTGCCCAAAACTGCCCCCAGTGCTGAGGTGAGGCTGCCCCAGTGCAGAGCACAGCAGGACAATCCCCTCCCTTGCCCAGCTGGTGATGCTGTGCCTGATGCCCCGCAGGACATGGGTGGCCCTCCTGGCTGCCAGGGCACTGCTGGCTCATATCCAATTTGACATTGACCAGGACCCCCAGGTCCCTCTCTGTGGCGCTGCTTTCCAGCATCTCATTCCCCAGTCTGTCTGTACATCCAGGGTGGTCCCATTCCAGTGCAGAAACTGCTACTTCCCCTTGTTGAACTTCATACAATTGGTGATTCCCCAGCCCTCTGATTTATCAAGGCCTCTCTGCAGGGCCTCCCTGCCTTCAAGGGAGTCAATAGTTCCTCCCAGTTTTGTATCATCTGTGAACTTGCTTAGTATCCCTTCCAGTCCTGCATTTAAGTCATTAATGAAGATGTTGAAGAGCACAGGGCCAAGAATGGAGCCATATGGAACCCCACTAGTGACTGGTCTCCAGTCGGATGTCACCCCACTATAACCTTTTGTTCCTGACCTTTGCACCTTACTCAATTTTACAGCAACCTGTAGCTGTTGAAAACTGCCCTTAAATAAACCAAATCGCAGTTATATTTTTGTAGTCTTCAGTGAGAAAAAGGGACGTAGTTATGCTTTTCTGTCCCACTTAATGATTCCACGAATCTGCTGTTGTGGAGGTGTATTTTGAAAGCCTTGAATTAAACACCAATTGTTAAGTGAAAAGACACGCAATACTGTGTAGAAATCATCAGTAAGTGATATTTGGAGCAGTTAATCACTCATTTTGCATTGATGTTATATATTTTTATCCCACTAAGTGTCAACTGATACAAACCAGCATCCATGGTACTGCATTGGTGAGAAATAACCAGGTAGTGAATTAGTACAAATTCTCTTTACAAGGCAAGTGTTTATTTCTGTTGCTCGTTCAGCTTAAAAAAAAAATGCTGTTAATAGTAGATAAAATCTCACTATGTATGTTTCAGGAAACACTTGAATGCTCAGGAGTGTGTTTTCATTTCTGGAGACTGACATGTCAGATTCTTCTGCTCTAGGCAGTAACTTGCAATTTTCCCATAACAGATTTCTTCTAGGTTTGTACTGAAATAGCTGCTTACTGTGTCTTCTAAATCTACCTTCCATTTCTTGAAAACTTGAAGGCAAGAATTACATAATTTCTCTTTACTCTGCAGACATGTCAGGGAGGAGGTTTAACATTCATTTTTTTCTACAAAGTAGTGATGGTGAATATTACAGAATAACATGTATGTATGTATTTGTGCAGCAGCTCTCAATCTGTAGTCTGTGATGTCTGGCCTATTTTTAGGTGTATAAGCAACTCTTACACTCCCTATACCAGAGACATTAACTATATTTGTTAGGGATCAGAGATCCATGGCTTGAAAACCACAGTGTCCAAGGAAACAAATGTGTAGAAGTTACCATCTGTAGGTCTAAGTAGCTTCATATAAACTGCTTGAGGATGCAACCAAAAATGAGGGGAAATCTCATGCATCCTCCCTTTTCTTCTGCTACACACTAGTTTGCCTCATTCTCTGCTTTCACTCAAGGAGGCCAATAAAACCAAACAATTTATCTTCTCTCTTCTCTTCCAAAGGACCATGCCCTTATCTTTCCTAATTCCCCTCAAAATTTTCATCTTCTGCTATGGGTTATGTTTGAATAGAGAGTTCAGATTTTCTCCTTTCTCTCGATTTTGTACTATCCACCTCCAGGCAGAAATAATACCTCCACTAGGTCTGTAAACAGCCAGGATATGATTAAAGCCATCACAACCAATAAACATGAAATAGCAATGCTCATCAGAGCTGGTGAAAAGAGATCTTCTTCATGCTTTTAGCAACCAGTTTAGTCCTTGCCAGTGGCTTGTTTTCATTTTGTTCCTTCTGTTGACTTGAAGCCTTAAGACTGACCTTGGATTTTAAGGGGCAGATGACATCAGTACCAAAATTAGCTTTTTGCTTGCTTTGTAATTCCCGCAGGCAAAAGATATATGACATATTTTTCACGAAAGGCCTGAACCCAGGTGTCTCCTCAGCACCTTGCTGTGCTGAGTAGTCTTGTCCAACTGGCTCTTTTGCTCCCACCTTCCCATGGATCAGGCAGAAAGGTGGATGTTTCCACTTTTCTTCACTGAGAGACGCTTTCGGGCCCCTGGTGTCCTCAGAGGATGAGTCAGAGACCCTGAAACAGGTTTTCATGAGAACATAAAGCCACTCAGACATCTTGAGGGCCACAGTTGGTCTCTGTAATGAATGTTTGGATATGTTGTATGTGTACCTATGATTTCTGAGACTTCTTGTGTTCTTCATGTTTCTCTTCTCATGGAACTGGGTTGGTTTTACTGATGCATGAAGACAGATAGTGACATACTACTCTTTCCTTACATAAACACACGTACATGGGAAAAGACAGAGTAAATAGAAATAGATAAACAAATTCACAAAAATATTGCAGATGTAGATATGGGAAAAATATATGGCAGGCAGATCTCTAGAGAAACAGATGCGTAGCCCACAGCAATAAGCAGTAGCTGTCTATGAAGGATAGGCCAATGCAGTGGTAAATGACTTGTGACTCTTCAAAATTTAATTTGCCATGAAACCCCATCATGAATGATGCAAGGACAATACAAAGTAGAAAACTACGTTTTCTTCTTAACCTGTGGGATGGAAAGTTATCCGACAGGTTACAATAAGCAAACATGAATGCAAATACGTGGAGATATCTCAGCACTTGACAGTTCTCAAAGTTTATTGTCAAACCAAATTAGCAGAAGTCTGCCACATATGAGCAGGCAGAACAGCAGGCAAGATGCTAAAATGTCTGCAGTGAAATCATTGCCTTCCATGGCATTCTTAACACCATCTCCTTCCCCTTAACCTCCATTCACTAGTTCATAAGATATTAAGGTGTCAGCAGTCAAAAGCAACTGCCGGGGGAGGTTGCAACCACCTTATTTACTACTCAGTATATTTCCTACTTAATTTGCTGGTACCTGTCAGTTGTGATGTGCCTGAGAAAAGGGTAAGGGCCTTTTATTTTCCTTCATAGAACTTAAAGAACATTTTAAAGCACTATTCCCAGACTCTGATAAGCAGAGTGCTGTTAGAGCGGGGATACTGTAACACGCATATATCAAACCAGGAGTCCCGTGGAAAAGAAATATATATGTGGACAGATTCTTGCTAGATGTTTCAGAGATGTTTATTTCTCCAGCCGCATGGCCAGAGCTCTGCCCAGGAACTGTTCCAGTCACCGGACCAAGGGTCCTTTGCCCACGCAGGGGAACACAAACCAACCAATGGGGAACGAGGCTGAGCAGGGGCAGGGAAACTCCGTCCCTGTCCCCTCAGGGCCCCTCTCCCAGGGCTACATGGCAGGGGGAGGAGACCCCAACAGACTGTAGTTGAAGCTGTAACACAACATGTGGAATCGAGATAAAGTAACCACGGAAGTCTGACTTTCATATCCTTGTGGAGTGCCTGTGGGGAAGAGTGATGTAAAGAACTGTGCAGTTACATGTAAGTGCTGGTCTTCAGAGACTTCCTTTCTCTCAGTTTGAAACCGTTGTTCTCTATTCACCTTATTATATGTTAGTTTGCATAGACGGACACCTATAACATGCAAGTTTCCCACAACATGAGATGTGAACTCTTTTGTGCAGAAGGCAACTGAATCCTCCCTCAAGGTGATGTCCCTGATTCAGCTACCAGCTCCTCCCTTGTGGTCCTTCTGCCTTGTATACGTCTAGAGTGTCAGAGCTTTGCTAGATTGTCCCGTTTAAATGTTTTTAAGTTAAATATACATTTCTATGTGCACAGTGCTCAGCCCTTGTTGGTAATATGCAAAAAACTGAGGTCAAGTCACACTTCCAAATGGGAAATCCCACAGCTCTTCAGACACCGTTATCCCTCTTTGTCCTTATTCGACTGCATGCCATCAGGCCAGCTTACAGAGAGCCCCCTCCTCTCAGCATTTAGTCTTGCCTGATGTCCTCAGGGAAGCAAGGAATTAAATGGAATGGATTTTTAAAAGAAAAGCAAGGGAGCCCTCCTGCTGGAGCTGAATAAAGTTGAGACAGCTCTGTCAGCTGCATGTCTTTGCTTTGCAGGAAGCTGTCAGTAAGCTCTTTAAAGTTGGGGAACTTAGGCAGGGAAAACAATTGTGTGTGTCACTTGTAATCTACATGCGCAAATTGCACTATGTTGAAAGCAAGAAAATTCATTTTTATTTATATAAATAGATCTTGTAGATTTCATTAAGATTAGGTCAGACTGTGGAGTTATCACATAGGCTTGTTTGCACTTTTTTGTTAATCTTCATTTGCAAATTCTGATTAGTGCCACAAAACTCTCTTGCTGTTTATTGTAAAAGCCTTCTTCTCTTTTCTTCCTGTCAGGAAGGCTCAGGAGGAGAGAGAGGGGAGGGATGAAGAGAAAGAAGGGGACTTCAAAGCCAGTAGCTACAACCAGAAGGAACATGAAAGTGGATTTATTTGTATCAGGAAAGGAAAGGAGGGCAAGAGAGAGAAACTCTCATGCTGTCTTAACATCCTGGATGGAACAGTCCCAAGCAGGACCTCCTGATAATGAAACAGTGGTGCAAGAACAGTGCAGATCAGTGGATCAAAACACAAGGGACACAGAAATTACTGGAAACTGGGCAAGTGGCACTTCCCCTCTGCTTTCCAGTTCATACAGTTCTTACATCCCTCTGACAGCAATATACAAATCCCTCCTGGTGGCCCATCAGATGAGGTCATCTGCCCATTATCTGCAGTTTGCTCTTCTCCCACCCTCTCCAGGAGCAAATGGTGAATACTGAGTGCGCTATGTTATTCTGAAATATTTCTGTTGGGTCAGTAAATGTTATGCTTTATACAGACTGACATCTACACTGCTGCAATCAGCTAGATTTCAGATTGAAAAAAATGGTTTTTTAATAGATATCACTCTGTAACAGATACTTGCTCATAGTGCTAACTCCTCAGGTAAAACTAGGGCTCCAGGATGAAAAGACAGAGAGATGGAAGGCTGTGTGAAAAAGAGGAAGCAACAGAATGGGAATTCCAACAAAGTGTGAGGGGTATTGAGGGAGGAATATGAGTAGGGCCATGGGGAGGCAGTGAGTGATGCTGGCAGGGGTCAGTACATGTGTATGCATAACAAGTGTTCTCACACCAGGGCCGGAACACAACCCTTGCCCAGACAAACTTACCTATATTTTTCTATTGTTTGTTATTCTAATCTCTGCTGCCAGCCATGATGTATCAGAGTCCCACATGAATCACAAATGCAGAAATCCTCTCTCTCTTTTTTTTTTTTTTTTAAATAAGCCTTTCATACAGATACTCCTTCATATCTTCATTTAAATGCTGACTGCTCTTCAAAATTTTTCCAGCAGGATCTGGCAACTAGGTCAGTTTTTTAGCACCTAATTCTTTTACCAAATACTGAACAAATACATTGGGATATTTAAAGTACAAGAGGGGTGCGGATTTACATAGTCAGCATTCAGGTTCCCCCAAGCCCCATTCTAGAATAATGGCCCTGGATTGCTCTTCAGTGACAGAACCCATTACTGGGTTCTAAATATAAATAAAAATATATAAAAACTGCTTTCCAAAGATCCCAAGGGTGGAGACTATGGAAAGCATGTGCAACATTTTTTCAAAGAATGTATTCACAGCAATTTTTTTTTCTTTTATGAGTAATATGCTAGAAGAAATTGTAAGTAACAATTCAAAATTAAATTTGGTGAATGTGCTGAGGGGTAATCCTTAGAGAAACCTTATCTATCTTGAGTATTCAAACACATCAAATTGCTGGGCATGATGGCAATTACTGCACCGCATATATTCAATTTGCTCTTGTATATACAATATTATCTTCCATAAGGAACGGCAAACTGCAGAACATATTTCAGTAAACATTATTCTGAGTAAACAGAAATGGCTTGAGTGTGCACTTCTGTGCATAATAATGTACCAATGAAATATTGCTCTGACAGAGCTGCTGAGTGTCAGGGAGATCACATCCAGTGAGAACTTCTTCAGTGTTGGGAGGTTCTTCTTTAGAGGCTGAGAGTGACAGTCTCTAGTAGTTCTGGTGTTTCCTAACCTGGGATGAGAATGCAGGTGTTCCCTTTGTTCAGGTAAATTAAAAAAAAAAAATGAAACTAGTTCCATTATTCTAGTAGAGACTATGCTACAAATGCAGAGACAGCCCAACCTGCCCATAAATACCCATACTGAGGCATGTATACATATGCACTTGTGTGTACATATATACACATACATATATGACTAAAATCCTGTATCCCCTTACATTTCAGATGAATGTCCCACCAGGCTGAAGGCTGTGTAAGTCCCCCCTTTTTATGTGACTTATTACAGGAGCACACTGTTAGCCATCAGCCAAATACACCCAGCAAGCTGGATACGATCTGCTCTATTAGCATAGAAGAAGCTGCAGTAAAGAACCAGCATTCAGGCCTGGAGCAGAACAGGAATATTTTGTATAAATTCTTGTCAGAACATGCTGATTCATCAAAATGAAGCTTTTTGCAAAAAAAGGCTAGCTCCTCTGGCATTTTCCTTTGGCATAATATGTCGGCTTCTTTTCAATTAAAATGTTTTATTTAAGAGGTCAACATGACCTTTCTAGTTTAGAGCAGAAAGTAAATTATAGTTTAAAAATGAGAAGAATTAACACATCTATTTAAAAATGCAGTCTTTTGAAAAGTTCAGGAGAGATCCATTCACTCATCCAACTGAACATGTGGAAAACTGAAATACCAGCATCTGTTTCACTTGAGGTGGGGTTCTTTGTAACCACTATTACCAGTTTTCATGATGTTATTAAAATTCTTTTCTTACTCAACTGCACGTGTCTCTCTAGTGACAGCTCTTCTGCCTTTGTTTCTTTCCTCTCAGCAGAAGGTCTGCACTGTATGCAGTGACATTTCCAGCACTAATTCAAGAGAATAAGCATTATGAGCATTATGCTCCCCTTCTAAAAGTTACCCAAGTATTGAGGAAAGAAAACCGCCACAGAATTGCACATACATCTTTGGTTGCACATCTTTTTCTCTTGGCTTCTTCCCCTTGTGCAACTCATGAATGTTATGTTGAAGGTTTTTATAGAAAATTTTCTCCCAATACAAATGAGTTAAACTTCATTGCAATCAAGACATCTGAAGTTCTTTACATCAGTGAAAAATTTGTTCTGGCTTATAATTTTTTTTTAGAGGTGCTTCTTCCTACTGCTGCTATCCAGGCTTCTGGAAGTGAAACCATTCCCCCTGCTCGTTTTGATGCTGCTTCACTGTGGAGGCCAGAAATCCAAGGATTTAGTCATGGAAAAGCCACCAGTTTTAATTTTTACTTGCAGAGCAGGGAACTGAGAACACCTGCAAAGTCAGGGGGTGGAGTGTGGGAGAGGCTCAGTTCCAGCTGAGGTGGAGTGGGGAGGTGAAGTATGACATTTCCAGCAGAGAGGAGGGTAGCCTTCATCTGAAAAGAAAATAACTTCTTGAAACACTCTAACTCAATCACTTATGATTATCTGACTCTACCCTTGAGTAATAAGGATAAAAGGCTCTTTTTAAATTGACTTAAAGTCCACGTAAAAAGGTTGCGTCAGTTCAGTTAATTTAAAACCTGATTATTTAAATCAATGCCACTTTTGTGTGCAGACAAGATCTAAGTATTATGTTTTGTGGATGTAGTGAGTCCTAGAGAAGGAACTGAAATGGCCAGTTTTCCTCACAATCACCCTCTCCTGGGACTGAGAAAAAAGTTATAAAAGATTGAAATTTGGCTTTCTTGAGCACTTTCCTATTCAAGATATTCCAAAGAGCTTTTCAGTAATAAACTGGATGCTTGTGCTGCAAAGAGAGCATAGACAAACACAGAGGTTGCTAATTCAACAGCAATGGCTCCAAAAGAGCTATGAAGGTTAAGGTCTCTATTACTAGAACAGACTGTTGGAAATCTGCCTTAGAAGTCTCTTCTCTAGGACACCCCTGTGGATGGCCTTCATCCTGATGAGCCTGAATTGCCATCTGAAACCAGATGCTATTGCAATATTCATGTCACTCTTCAGGAAGCCGCGCAGCAAACTTACATGCATGGAATGGGTCCTTAGACATTAGGGGAGGATGCTGTGAAGGTGGCCAAGAATAGAGCCCTTCTGGGGAGAAGCAGACAGGGAGACAGAAGCCAAGAGACCAACTAACATTATTGGCAACAAGTGAATACATTATGTTTTTTACCAAATTCAAGCTGCAGTGAAGGACTTTCAAACCTTTTTTCTTGGGCTGCCTTGGTGCCTGGCAGCTAGACAGAGACTGAAGGTTGCTGCTGGGTATATAAACAGTCAGAAACAGCCTGCAGTTGTCACAGACAAACACGAACACCATTGCATCACCTGGAGGCATCCCAATTAAATGGAATTATCATCTTCACCAAGCCAGAGTTATCACTATTAAATGTCATTAGGCTTAAATTAGGTTTGCTCCCAGAGAGGTCCTGAATAAACATATTTCCTGATTAAGTCCAAGTGGCATGTACTTTAATAAACTCTGTTACCACACTCTTGCACTTTTCTTAATTTTATTATTTCCTTGACTAGCTTTCTGGTTGTCACAGCATTCAGCTCATGATTAAACCCTTAAGTGCAAAAGCTGTGCATGTACAAGTCCTTTTATTTTTGCAATGTCGTTTTCAGATTTTATTAAAGGGAAGAGAGCTTGTTTCAAAAATCAGGTCCTTGGTAACATAGGAAAAATGGTATATGCAAAGCTAAAGCTAACACAGTTGATTAGGGAATCAATTGAAGTCTTCTGGAGGCTGCAAACTATTGAAGGGATGAGTGCAGATTGTGTACAATCAATCACAGAAATATGAGGAACTTGTAAGTTTCCTGTCAGAGATCCCGCTTATTCCCTCACAACTAGACTGGGATGAGCTCAGCCTGACTTTTCTCTGTATGGATGTTCAGGGATGCCCCAACGTGGCCTCTCTGCTTCGCTGATCCTTTCCTTTCCCTTCCTCTACATCTGTTTGCAAATTACTGAATGAGAAACTTGAAAACTTCTGGCATCCAACCACTGAAACTTTATGGATTTAAAGTGTTTCAATTGGTGGTTTGAAAACATTAAAGACAAATGTCTTGGTTTGAAAGACAGGTGTCTGCCAAGGAAGGCATAAACCTCCCTTGGAATGGAGAATATGATCCCCTTCCCTCTGAATTATTATAATTTTGAAATTAAGGGGCTTTCAGGCAAAGATATGAGAAACAGGAATAACAGTTCTTTACTAGTATATGTATAACAAGGCAAACAAACAACAACAGCTGTGGCAGTAACAAGCAGCAGAACCAGGAACGCGGTGCCAGCCTTCCCGGCCGCGGGCCCTTTCCCCTCGGGTGCAGTTCCGCTCACAGCCGGCAGGGGCGCTGGCGGCTCCCGGCCGGGCAGGGCCGGTGCGAGGATTCACCGCGCCTGCAGGGGGCGCTGTGGCGAGAGCTAAGCCGCATCTCCCTCACGCGGTAATGGCGTGAGAGGGAGCAGAGCCGAGGCCAGCTCCTCATCACCCAGCCAAACTCGTGCTGTATCTTTGCCCTTCCAAAGAAAAAATGCCTCAGGTGATACAGTAGCCAGCTGCACCCTTCCCCCCTTGGCCATTTCTTTTGTCTCTCTTAAGTACCGGTCGTTATTGTCTCTTAGCAACAGATGGGACAAAATTCCATGAGAGAAAGAAATAAAGGGAAGAAACCTAACCCCCAGCAACAAATACTAAAAAATTAGATCTTTCTAAAAAAGTTGTTTGTGTCAAGAAATTGCAAAACAAAAGCATTTCTCTAACAGTACAAGAGAAGACAGATTGGGAATAAGACTCAGAGCGACACAAGAGCTTCATGGGAAGCAGCCAGATTGAGAGACGGCTTGTTACAGGCCAAGATAAATCATCACAATCTTTTCTCTCACTCTTTTTGTACAGGATAGGCTACTAGCTCCAGAGTACCTCATTGATGAATCCATGAATCTAGTTCTGGTGCCTGATCAGCTCCAACTCTTCTGCCCTGTATACATGTAACATCCCAGTGACAGGACACAGCATGGAAGTACACAAACCTCTGGGGAGGAAGAAAACATTACTTAAGTCCTGATGCTCAAAGATAACTGGCAGTCCTGCCACCCTGAAAAAGTTACCTGAAACTAAGAAAGTGTGCAAGTAGAGCTAAGAAAAAAAAGAGTTAACAATTAGGGTGGTTAAGCACCCTAGGGTTTCTAACTAACACTGGAGGATTTTCTTTTAACTCTGCTCCTGTACTGTTAGAGAAATGTCTAAAAATTGGTGGATCAGGCTCTACAAAAGAGCTGTTTAAAAAATTTAAAACATACAGAGCTTTGCTCAACCTCATCTGTGGTGTTGCCTGTGCCAACCCTCCTTTTTTCCTGATCTAGAATACGTTTTAAAGAGTGATGTGTTCTTTCAACAGTGGCTTGACTTGTGGGAGAGTAAGGAACATCAAAAGTGTGCCGAACTCCCCAATCAATTAGAAAATCAGCCCATTTCTTTGCTGTGCATGCAGGGCCATTATCTGTTCTTATATCTTGAGGTACCTCTAATGAAGCAAATGTTTGCAAAAAATGCTGACAGGTGTGACTGGCTGTCTCACCTGTGTGTACTGAAGCAAAGACTGCACATGAAAAGGTATCCACTGATACATGGATATTTTTAAATTTCTCGAAAGGCGGGTATTTAGTAACATCTGTCTGCCACAACTGCAAGCTTTGCAATCCTCGTGGATTGACTGCTCTCGTTGAGACAGGAGGCTGTACAAGTTGGCAGTCAGGACAGGCACTTATGATTGCTTTTGCCTGATCTTGTGGTTTACTTTAGACAAAATATAGATAGAATTATACTGTTCATATTTTTTACATAAAGTGTTCACATAAACAATAAGAACTGATAGAAACTGCATACGCAAATCTGTGTAATACCTATGTAACACTTGTGTAAGACTTACAACTTATGACAGATTTCCCAGAGAAGCTGTGCAGTCTCCATTCTGGCAAATTTGCAGGCTCTGACCTGCAGTCCCAGACAACCTGCGGCTCTGAGCCGTTATATGAAGGAGCTGCTCACCTGGATCACCTTGGAGCCTGCATTTATACTGCATGAGGCCCAGCCCAGCTCCTCCAAGGATCAGAAGGTGAGTACAGAAAACATCTATCTCTCTTCTCTAAGCAGCCCTGGGAAAGTCCTATGGATGTGCCAGAAAAAGGCTGAATAAGTCAATAGCCTTTTATCTGTACAGCTCAGTAAAGACACTGAACAGCTCTGTTGCTGCTCAAACCTGAGTGGCATTTGAAGAAATAAAGAAAATGAGACTGTCATTATGCATTGCAAAACTGAATATTAAAAACTGCCTCCATCAGAGCTCTGTTTTATAACAGATTTTATTCACAAAGTATTCCCCCTTTCACAGACTGAGAAAGTAAGACATAGAACAGCTTAGCAGTTGTGCACAGCATTACCTAGAGCAAGGAAATGAGTTTCAGTTGCCTCACCCTAACCAGGAAACTGGAAACTCAGAAAAAATTAAAGCTGATGTAAGAAACTTATTTTCTTGACTCCAGCTGCCATAGCAGTTTCTTAGGCTGGCTTAAAGAGAAAGTACATACATTGCCTTTGTCATGGATGCTGAAAATATGCTCCGTGTCACACCTATACATGAGGACTCTTGCCTGGACTGTGCATCTGACTCTCACCAGAGCTGTAAGTCACAAACCGACTGGAAATTACAGCTCATTCTTTGGACTCCTGACACCCACCAAATGTGTTCAAAATAAGCATCCTGTTTATTTTAGATTTTGTACCTAAACCCACAAGCTGAATGCTTCCCTGAATGCCCTTGTAGAACATAAAAGCCTTTCTTGTCCTTGTGATTTTCCACAGCTGCCTCAGGTGTCTGTACTGCTGCAAACAGCAATTAGAGGACAAGAAACCTGTCTGTCAAGCACAGATCCAAAAGACACCATGTTTATCCCTCCCCTTATTTGCTTTCTACCTGGCAGAAAATACTCCATGATCAAGGTATGCACTTTGCCTCAGGACTCCTTTCTCTCTTATGAACATAAATGTTGTTCATACAAAAAATAATTGAGTCCTCCAGCCACTGATTTGAGTGGACAAATATAGATTGAAGGCAGCATTCCTATGTCCTAATATATTCACCCAGGTCTTTCCACTAGTGCTTTGTTTGAGTGCCTTTAGGCTGCTCTCCTCTCAGTGTGTTCCTTAGATCCTCCAGATCACTTCTCAGAGGCAATAAGCCTTTCTCCACGGAGTGGATATAGGAGTTTTGCTCAAAGATGCCCTTCATCCAGGAGCAATGAAAAAAATTGCAAGAGCAGTTCCCTTGTCTAGGAAGACTCAGGCCTGTTTTGCTCTTGAAGTTGTACTAAACTGCAGTATGTGTCGAGCTAGATTACAATGCATTCTCTGTCCAGGGCATTTTACAAAATACTGTGTATCATGACACAAACAATGGGACGTCCAGCTCTGCCTTCAATTAGCTTAACTGAACAAATTATCTTTGGCAGGACAGCTTTCAAAGGAAGGAAAAAGTCTGAGGTACCCACATCATCTTTTAAAAAGTGAGAGTAAAGCTTGCTGTGATTTTTCTTAATTGGTATTACTGCAGTAATGCAGTAGCATTTTCTTTAATATATATTATTGTCATTATGCCCTGAAATACATAACTGCATCATCTCTGCTGCATTGTACAAAGCTCATGGCATGTTTTCGATGGGCAGTATAAGCACATATAGTGTTCCTAAGAAACAACAGCTGAAAGCCTTCTTATACTCACAGCTTCTAATATAATCTGCAATTGGCACAAAAAGCACCAGAGCTTTCTGACTGTATGTTCCATAGCTCAGCTTTACTCTCTGCTTATTTATGTCCACCATGAAAATAAAATGTAGCCAAATCTTCTTCACCAGTATTTCTACATATCAAGAAGACAGAACCAGCCTCTTCACAGTGGTATATGGAAGGAGGAGATAAGATGGACATAAACTGAAAAAAGGGAGATTCATATCAGATATGAGGAAAAACTTCTCATATTGAAGACAGACAGACTATACCGAGGGACTGTGCCTCCAACTTCCTATCCTTGGAGGTTCTGAAGACCTGAATGTGTACAGCCATTGAGAAATCTGTTTTGACCTTGTCTTTCTTTTAGTAAATTAAATATTATTAAGTCAAAGAACATCCAGCTGAGCTATAACATTCTTTAATTGGTAATACGCCGCCGTAATACAAATGGCAAAAGGCACCTAGTGGAGGTGCCAAAGAGGAGTGCAATCCCAACTGCTTTCCCATGACTGTGTAGGGTTTAACAGCTTTGGATAATAAGGAAACTGAACCTTTCCACATTCTATTAAACTTCAAGCTATACTCAGATTCAGATGCTATATTCAGCATCTAAGTTCATCCCTTGCTATCAGAAGAAGAAATGCTGCTGGGTTTTGGTTTGTTTGTTCCCCCCACAACAAGCTCTATCCCCAGACTGTGTTCTGGACCTGCTTTTCTCCTCAATGGCTAACTGCCTGAGCACTGGAGCAGGCTGTGGTAAAGGCTTAACTGCCCAAGCTATCTTCCTTTCTGCTGTCATCACTCAAGTACTAGCAGTGGAAAATGAAAATAGTTATCCCATTCTGGACAAAGTTGCTTCAAAAACAAGCCAGAGGAACAAGGATATTCAATGTAGTTAGTTGATAGGAACATCTCTTAGTCATCATCAGATCACTTATGTACCTAGTACATAAAGGTAACATTAAACTTGGAAGTATTTCCAGCATAGAATACTAAAGGGAAGATCTGATATATATTTCTTGGACTGGGTGCTATAGGATAGCTGGGAATCATCACTATGATGTAATGAAAATTATTTTTCAGAGATGGAATATGAATTGCATGACTGTTCCAAGGGCAAGAAGTATATAGTATTTATACTGAAACAACAAGTTGTCTACTTCCATCCAAAACAGGAGTGGAACACAATTCCTCCAGGGTACTTTTCACACATTCAGTGAACATTGACTTGACAGTAGAAAATAAAAAGTTTGCCTGAACTATCTCTGATCACAGGTCTACCCTGGCTTGGTTGAATCACTCCTGGCTCTAGGAATATAATTTGCATAAAACTACTTCAAGTATTAACTTGTGAGTTTAGTTCCCATTGCCTCAACTTCACCTAGAAATGTCAAGATTTAGCCTACGTGTCTTGAACATAAAAGTGAGCTATGCATTACAGCACTGAATTAAGTTCTGTGGGAAAATGTGTGTGTGCATACAAAGCATGCCTCTGTCTGAACAAGAGCAAGGTAGTGAATAACATATGTGATAATATCTTAAA
This sequence comes from Coloeus monedula, assembly GCF_965178545.1. Taxonomy (NCBI): domain Eukaryota; kingdom Metazoa; phylum Chordata; class Aves; order Passeriformes; family Corvidae; genus Coloeus; species Coloeus monedula. The sequence continues at coordinate 23,499,300 of NC_138784.1, forward strand.
TATGATAATATGTGATAAATGTATCAGCACGTGTGATTTCATGTAGATACATGAGGCAGTTGTATATGTTCATTAAACTCAAATTTCCTTTATGCCCTCCTTAAATAGCATCTTTGTCACTGTTTAATGAATGAATGTAGCAGCTAGGATTGTTGGGAGGATGTTTTTAAATGCTGCATATCTACTTCAATCTCATGTCCTGTGTTTATCTTGTCATCTGCACTGTGGTCATTATCCATGGTTGAATGGCTCTCTGCTTCTGGAGGACCAGAGTCTATCAGTGCTTATCCACCATTCCTTTCAGCAATTTCTATTTCCTTCCAAACTACATGTATTTTGTTGCCTTATGAAGGACATGAAAATACTGTGTGTGCCATGACTGAGATGGGGCACCCGAACAACAGCCTTGACAAAGCCTTTGCCTCCTCTGCCCTCCTCTGGCCTCAAGTGTCCCCACTGGCAAAAGCAAAAAGATGCTGTGTTGATACAATAGCACCAAAGGAGATATGGACCAAGACCATCGGTACTAAGCAAGACAAGTGAACACATACCACTTAATTTTTGTGTAGAGCCATTGGTGCACTTTCTCTTATGGGGATTGCAGACCAATGCAAAAGAAGTGTTCAGAAATTAGAAAAGAGAAATTCAAATCTCTCTCTTACAAAAAAATAAATCCCAATTTTATTCCCTTTCCAGAAAGATGCAGGTCAGATGCAGTTTTTCTCCACAGTGGTATGCCTGCTTTCCCCAGTTCGCTCATGGGGATCTCCAGGAAGCTGAGGACACAGCTGACTTAGCTATGGGCATTTATGAAAGCATTTCAGATAGAAGGGACTGTATAGCAAAAGGCTGGGGGCAGAGCCTTTGCATGGCCTGACTGGACTGTAGGATCTGAGACACGTAAATGGATTTAGCACAGCTGTCTTCCACCCAGGACAAGCCCCAGCTAGAGTTTCTGCCTCTACTGGCACTGAACACAAAGCCCTACTTCTCATCCTCTTCCATCTCCTCCTTGTGCCCTTACCTGGGAGGTTGTGGCCTGTCTTCCTACAGGGAACAATTCAGCATCCCATTGTCATGACTTGATCCTCTGAACCCAAACAGCTTCTGGGCGTAGCATGACCACATCAGTAGGAGACATCTTGATAAATGTTTAACATTACAGAGCTTTTTCTTCCATGAAAATAAATCACGGCTTAAATGTTCAATTCCTTTCTGCTCATTTATGTTTTCTCTAAATGAGGCCACATACCCTAACTCTGTTCCCCCTCCTCCCCTGGAAGCTCCTACTCTCATTATTTTAAGGCATCAAACCTGATTCAGTAAATCTCTTCTTTCAGAACTGTCATGTTTTAGCCTCAGAACACAAAACACAGTATTTGTTCCTAGTGTGCTTCCTTTTTAATGCTTTAAAAGCTGTTACAAATGTCTTGTTTCCTCCCAGCCACAGCTGTATTAGATTATCTGTTCTGGTTTTGGTTGGTTTTTTTCCTAAAAGAAAAAAAAGTAAAACTCCTGATGCAAACTCAGCCCTTTGGAACAGCAACTGATTTATAGCTTTTTACTTCCCAGACCAAAGGTTAACCCTTCTCATCAGTTATTAAAGGTTGTATTGGATGCCAGGAAGGAGCATTTGTCAAGTCAAGATTTCTAGGAGCAAAATTGAGACACACAATTTTCAGAGTGTACCTGAAATAGGCAGCCTGTGGGGATAAAGCAGGTTTGTTAAAATTGCAAAAGGATGAAGAGGGAAGACAAAGGAAAACTGGCTGCAAAGGACAAAATGTTTCTTTTCCCACCACTGCCTAGGGATGTGGTGGGAAAAGAGAGGTGCCCTGTGGTGCCTCTTTTTAGGTGGTAAAAGCAAACCACCAGCAGAAAAGTTATCAGGGAGAGGAATGCAAAAACAAAGAAAAACATTCTTACCAGTTAACCCATGATTCTAAACTGTAATGAATTAACTTAATATAATTTCAAATTCAAACACTGCTGAAGGAACACAAAATTATGTTGGTTTGTGTGCTGATGAAGAGTACTATTTTTAAATAAGCAATTACCTTTCTGAATTCTAGGATAATCAAAAGACAGACAATCTTCAATTTTGGTTTTCTGCTCTTAAAAACAGCTCAATGGGACCCAAGGAATTTTAGGCAGATATGCTTTAATACAGTAGATAACTGCCTAATTATTGAAGCTGAAAAATATAAATATGCCTCAATGAGGACAGCAGGAACAAAGCAATGTGTCTCTGTCACTGTAGATCCATCCTATTTAACTTACTATAGTACTATATAAGAATAAACAATATAATGGATAGTGGTAGGCTGATAAACAGATAGAAACCATTCCTCTGCAAAGGATAAGACTGTTCACAGAAGTTATTCAAGAAGTTAGATCACTACTGTGAAGAGAAAACTCCTGTCATAGATTTAAAGGCTAATGATGAGGATATAAGGTTGGAACAAGTGGACAGCATATCATGTTATTGATGAGACTTCTGTAGTGCCAGTGCCTGACAGGGTATTTTCTAGACCCAAGGCTGGAAAGCTTCCATCTCCAAGAGGTGGGAACTAAAGAACAGTCACACTTTTAGGGCAAGGAGAAGGAGCACAGCATTATGAATACAAATCCAAATGGAATCTTCTGCATCAGGAAAGAAATGTGCTCTGCTGATGTTAAGGAGAGTTCATCACCAAGAGACCTTTTTTCAAAAAAACATGGTCAGCAGCACCTGCACTCTCAAGATAGAGGTGAGGACAGCAGCCTGTTCATTACACTCATTCTTGACTGACAAGATGTGCCACCCTACCTGAGCTGGTTTTTCCCTTCTTTGTGCAGACTCGCTCAGGAAACTGGACAAGCAGAGCCCAGTTTGTCTCAGGACAAACACTGACCATGGGAAGGCTGAGCCCCACCAGCAGGATGAATGGGAGCCGATTTCCTGAGTCTTGCATTAGCTTATCACCAATGCATGCTTATGTCTGAGGCAATGTGGATTGTTTTGCCTTTTTTTTTTCAGCTATATCACCCGCTCAATACAGCTTACAGCACTGTAAGCAGGCATGAGGAAAATCAGGATGTCCTGAGACAAACAGAAACCCAGCATTAACCCTGAGCACAGACTGATCCACTAGCATCACAGTCTAGTGTTTCTCACTGCTGGACTGCTCTGGAGGTTGCTACTGCTGCACTCAGGGGAGTCCAGAGCAAATTACAAGTTGATAAAAAATGGAGAAGCCTTATCATGCTATAAGATACACAGAAGGAAAAGGAGGTGGTCATTATAGATGGATAAACAAAACTGGAGAGTGAAAATCTGCATCTGTCTGCGGCCATAACACTGCAGAGCTATTTCTTATCTGATTTTCATGGCCCACTGGCTTTTGTTTTGGTTTCTGGCTTACACAAAGAGCTGGCATGCCCTCTGCCTCCTGCTAGTGCAGTTTAAAATAAGTACTGTGTGCTTGATGCTAGCCCTAATGTGCATGCTGGGGTCTCTCTTTTCCTCAGTTTGCAGTTTGCACTTGTATTTAGGTCCTCTGCTTGTTTATGATTTATGAAGCTTTCACTCTGTCTATCGCATTTAACAAGCAGTGTGAAGAAAAGAGAAAGCTTTTAGCTCCAAGGCGAAAAGAGAAAAGAAATGGTTTCTCCTATTCCTTTAATGCAATCTAAAGCAGATTGGAAGTTAAAGAAGCCAGAAAGTGAAAGATGGGATGGCAGCGGGAGAACAAAGAAAACCCTAGACACCTTTAATTTTCCCCAGAGGAGAATGTTAGGAAAGACAAATATGCTTTTTCCCCTCCACCCCTGAAACAGAAGTGTTTTTCAGATACACAGATTGGATTTTCAGTTTTCTCAAATCATCCTTGCAAGGTAAAGGTACCTTGTACTATCCTCATCATCTTTTATTATCTCGACTAAACCAAGTCAAGTGTTATTTAATTAAAAGGGACATGTAAGGATAGGTCAGGCAACTCAAGAACAAAGGCAGATACCCAAGACAGCTCCTCAATTTGGCTGAGATGCTACAAAGCTTGGGGACCAGGAAAGAGATACTGCAATAAATCACCTCTGGTTGGACAAGCCACTCTTCCTGGGAAGTGAAGGAAATGGATGGGACATCTGGGATAACCTGGTCTGAGGCTGCAGCTCTGGAGCTGAGCAGAGGCTGTCGAAAAGGCTTGAATATAGACCGCAGTTTTGTTTCACTGACCAGTATTTTCTGAACCCTCTTGGAACTTAAACCATGTGCACCCTCATTAGTTCACTGGCAGATCTCATCCTCCAGATGTACTAAGCCACTTTCTAGATATAGTGAAATGAAGTCAGAGAGCCAGGTCCTTGTGCTGGACAACATCAGATCTCAATGAAAGATAGGATGCCAGCCAATCCTTGCTCCTTGTTTTTGCTGGAGATCTCTCTAAAAATCGAGAATACAAATATGGCTTTGAACTTTTGTTGTGACCTGCAAAGACAGGTGATTTAACCTCTTTCTATTGACACAGAATTCAGGTTAAGCAGTTTATTCATTACATAGGACCTAAGGTTTGCTAAAATCAATAACGACAAAGAAGTGCACAGGATTAAGAGTCGTTGGTTCAAGACCAAAACAATCAAACTTTTGTGGGGATGAAGAAGGGAACCCTTGCAGTCATCCTGCATAAAATTTTCTTTTTGTTCTCTTATAGGTTTGTTATTGTTTAAATGCCTCAAGCTCTAAGAAAAAAATATTTGTATTAAAAAGACAAAAAAGCACAGCACATTTACTATTGAAGACATAGGTTCCTCCTTATCTCTTCAGTCTTCTGAGATGTCTTCCCTAAATACTAGGAGAAATAATGTGATACAGTTTCAGTAATTGTGAAGGTAATAAAGAAAGGTGCAGGAGAAAAATTACCATTTCATATTTTTTTGAAAAGAGGCGGAAGGGCTTCATACACGAATGTTTTCCACACCCAGGTCAGCTTTGATCTCTGCAAACATAAGCTTTAAGCCAAAAGGATTTTATTTTCTAAAGTTTCAAGCATCTGCAAATAAAGGCTTAAGATAAAAGTACCTTCTCAATCGTAAGTCACTATAATTAGCTCATGAAAGTGACCAAATTATTTAAATGAGTTTTGATTATAAATATTGAGCAGATGATTTCAGGAAAGTGAATTGCAACCTTCCGAATTAAGACAGAAATAAAAATCAAGGCAGAATAAAAAAAAACAAAAACAAAAACAAAACTTTAATTGTACTTTGTATTTTTCTTCAAACTGGTTGCAAAGATATACGGGTAGCAGTCATCACACACACACACACACTGAATTTGGGATGTGACACAGCAGGACTTTGGTACCAGCAACCCGTATTATTCAGTCTGGGGACATCAGAGGGCCAGCAAAGTCAAGAGCACAGCTTCTCTAGATTTCCATGGGCTTTGATGTACGGAGAAGGCAGTGATTAAGGAAACCTTTTACATTTTATTCATAATTCTTCCACCTGGCCACTTCCTAATTGTACAGTTTTGATAGTAGGTAGGCTCTTGGTCCTATAAACACTCAGGATTGATGGATTTCTTCATCTTGAGCCTCCCATTAAATCCAAACCTCTGGTTCTTCTAGTGCATTAAAGGTCAGGCTTCAAGCAATTTTCTTGCCTGGATACTTCTTATTCCATCTCAGGTGTTTTGTAATTAGATCATACAACACTGTGATGTACATGAAAGGTGCTTTATAAATCAGTATGTAATAACAACATAACAATATTGCATCCATTTGTTAAAGAAGAGGGAGGATATTCTGACTATCCAAAACATAATTTCCTCAAGGTGAACCTGAGGCAGGACACCAGGCCTAAAGAGCACCATTGCTGGGGGGAATTGCCATCCCTATATGTAAGGAGAGAGTGCTGCAGAGGCTGAAGCAGAGAGACAGGCATTCTCTCACCCCTGTTTTGTGTCTGGAGTTGCCACTTATGTGTGAATAATAAAGTTACCTGGAAGTCAAGAGCCAGACTTTCAAGGGTGCCAAGACGTCTAAATGTAATCAATAGTCATTGGGATTTTCACACCTATCTCCAACTGCAGTGAATGAGAGATGGTGCTTAAGTGCACTTTAGACAACCTAATGCCTCTGAAGACCTGACTTTTCATTTCCCTTTGCTCTTGCTTCTCTGTGCAGCAAAGTTAACACTGTCTGCCTGGCAAAGGACTGACAGTTTTCATCCTGTCACAAACACATTTAATCTGTGTCAGAAAAGTGCTGTTTAAAAAGCAGAAGGTGTTACTGTATTTTTGGGAAGTGCTAATGGCCACCACATGCCAGCCTTTGACATACAGGTGACTACAAACACAGCTACAGCCACATGAAGAACTAAGCCATCCATACTGAGGTAACCATGATGCACAGGAAGCAGAGATACCCAGGCATGCCCTGAAGCAAGTAACCCTGCCACCAGGAGCAGCCCAGTGCCACCAGACTCAGACCTGGAGACTTGTTTTGACCCTGTGTCACACGTGGATTTGGCCCCAACACACTCTGATCAGGCTGGGGAGAAGCCTCCCAGGCCCCTTCAGGCTACGAAGGGGTGGGAGGTTTTTGGGACAGCCTCCCAGATTTGAGCAGAGACAACCCTGGGTGTTCCTCAGCTGTGGCAGCCAACACATACAGAGTGTTTATGTGATCAATTCAATGGGTGGGAGAGCAAGAGAATCAGTAAAATCAGTTCTTGGAAGCCTTGGGAATGGAAGAAAGATGCTTACCATTTCCAGTACCTATATATACATATTTGTTCTCACAACAACATGTTATTCCTGTGTTCAGTCCTGTGCTGCTCCATGCTTTCATCTTCCTGAAAGCAGCAGTTCCAGTGACAGGGTGCTTTGTACCCTCGGGCTGGATGCCAACTGCTGTGTGCTGAGTTACCCATGTAGAGTCAAGCCAGTTTAACTGCCTAAAACTTCAGTCTTAGCTGGGAGATCATCTGCTGATGATGTGTCTGCCAGCTATAAAACCTGCCAGTTTCAATATTCATCTTTCTACCATGGTCTTAAGAGGAAGATGAATTAAGATTTTAATGCCCTTAAAATGGCATATTAAAATACTCCTCATTATACATGCAGTATTCTTTTAGAGATGGAAGAGTGAGGATTTCTTCAGGACTGCAGCTGAGTACATGTTGGGATCCTGGTCCTCACTCTCCCTCCCCACAAGAGACAGACATGCTCACAGCAAGTGGGCTGTGTGCTGCAAATGTTGAGCAGGAGAGAGTGCTTCAATGGCTTATCCCTGCTGAGGAGAGCTGAAGGAAAGACCCATTTTCCCTTCTCTTGCTATCCTGGACTCCAGTTGCATCAGAGGAAGGAGACACACAGGGGTTGGTTTGTGCTACTATTGCTCAGTGTGCTTAGGCTTGCTAAAAACAGCCCCAGGTGCTGCTGTATGACAGCACAGAGTTTAAACATGGTGTAGAAACACATGGGTGGTTATGTAGGAACTGCATTAGTTCCAGCCTGGACCCACATTGCTAAACTCTGCTGTAGGGTGTTCGGTACATGTTAGTCTGGGTTCAGTGCTCTGTCTCGGTGATCCGGTTCCTGGAGCATCTACACAGACACACAAAGCAGGTACTTCATAGGTTGTCCGTCAGTTATTCCCTTTCCCAGCAACTCTGGGAGACAGTCATTTGGCTGGAAGAGGAGGAAACACATCCACTCTGTCTGGGATGTAGTATGGTCCTTCTCTAGAAATTAGAGGAATGTATAACATAGGTCTTGCTCACCATCCTCACCAAGCAGGTAAGGGGACTGCTGGAGGTATGTCCACAAGTCATAAAACCTTCCAATTATAATATTTATATTCCTACCATGTATTTAAAAGAAATAAACTAAAAACAGGTTAATTAAGATTTCAATGCCTTTAAAGTGATATATTTAGGTACAGGAAACTGATCAGGAAGGTCAAGGAGCGCCTCAGACTTCATCAAATGATTAGCAGAAGTACTGTCAGGATGTAGGGATCAACCCTAGTGCCTGAGATGGCATCAGAACAGAGTAGGAAAGTGATTCAAGGCCCATGGCTGTCATATCCCTGCTGTTTGTTTTGGGGACCTGACCAGACCATACCATCGCTCTTTGTAGCTCCTGTGTCTGGGCTTCCTTCTCATAGAAACCAGGAGGATGGGCAGGAGTGGAGTCAGTCCATGGCTGGGGTATCTATCAGGAGATCTTCTGAGCTCCTAGGTAAGTTCAAAATTTCAGACACAGCTTCCATTGCACTAATGCATCACATGTGGGACCCCCAGTCTAATGTGAGCTTTTGAGATGGATCACCTGAATTGTCTTCTGTATCCCATTGCATCCACCCAACTTTAGCAGATTCTGAGAGCTACCAGGCTGACCAGGAATGGTGGTAAAGGCTCTGCAGCTAGCTAGCTCATGCCTGAGCCACACAGTCCCTCTATGGAAACACCACAGATTTAAAGTAATGGTATGAATTTTTGTTTTCTGTTTACTGCTGTCAATATTGCTTCCCTCTGTATTTCTTGGTTTTTTTTCCTATCTAATAAAGTTTCTGAAGTCTTCCTAAAGTGCCATAAAATAACAGTCATATAAGCATATCTTGTTGGTGCAAAGTTTTTGCCAGCACTTAGACAAAAATCCTGGCTTTTCAAGCAGAAAAATTTTCCCCTTTGACTTTTGTCACTTTTGAGCCCTACCCCATCTCCAAAACTTTGATACATTCATTCACTAAGTTACAAAGAGTTTTTATTACTGTTGAACTCTGCAAATAAGTCTGTGTAAAAGCCAGGAGTTCTGCCTTGTGCCTGACAGGCAGTGTTCAAGCATGAGATCAGACATGGTGTGGAGCTGACACTGTCCAGTGTCATCTGTCCAGTACATCTTCTACATGGGCAGCTGAACACTAGCAACAGATTAGGTGTTTTGACAGAGACATGTCACTAAGGAAGTCACAAGGGGGAGGCAATAACTAAATCTCTGAGGAAAGAGGAATTCCTTTGCTAATTTCAGAGCTGTGTTTGGCTACTGGGATAAGTAAAGAGAGGTTAGGAAAGATTACTTTGCATATTTCTCCTGCTTTATCTGTTCTGACCCCAGAAGTCACACTTCTGGGCAGAAGACAGGCTAAACTATTTTGGTACAAGATGCTAAGTACAACATAAGTGGAAATCATGCACTATCTTTTTACTGCTTTCAGCCCATACAGCATTATTTTTACCTAAATGTGCTTGTAAAATATACTTACTTAGAAAAAACAGCTATGTTGTGTGTGAATTCATAGGAAAGTACAAACTCCCTCTGTCTTAGAGTTACTAGTTTCTCAGTGAAGGTCCTCCCTGGCTTGTTTGCGTGAAAAGGCATTGTAGGAACCAACAGGTTTGCATGGGGAAATAATCAGCAGAGGAGAACAGACGGAGGATGGAACAGAGGGAGGAAAAGTGCATCCTGAGAGGTTGTGTCTAAGTCACACAAAAGTTAGGTGTTTGCTCACAACAAATGATGCCTTGAGGTATGCCTGATATGCCTCGAGGAGGAAGAGCAGGGCAGCCTGCACTTCATGAGCTTCCTGAGCAACAGGCAGTTCTTGGAAAGTGCCACCATTTTTATGTTTTGCCCATAGTACTCAGACACCCCCTTATAAATAGCTGCCCCAGTTTGGTAAGTGCCATTTAACGAGAGAGCTCTCCACAGCTGCACCCTGGCAGGTCAGTTTATCCCACCACTGAGGACTGAGGGGAGATGACAACTCATTTGAGGCAGGATGAGAGGTTGAGCCCCTCTTCTTTTTCTCTCATCTTTGTAGTGTGGGGGTGGTTAGCTCGGGATACCACAAAGCTGCCTCTTCCTGACTGCCACCATCTGTTCCTCACATCCCTTCAGAGATGCCAGGGAATAAGCATCACAGAGAAAAGATAGGTTCAATATTTCCAGGGTTCTGCTTGATAATTAAGCTTCCTAAGTGGAATTTTAGAGCCCCTTCTCATCACATTTGCATCATATTAAGATGCTTTATTGCACTGTGAGAACATAAGAAAGGTTCTAGGGAGAAAAGAATACACAGCTCCCATGGCAGGAACCCAGCAACTAAACAGGTGTGCAAGTATAAAGGAAAACCAATTTTCACCCTTCACTCTCTGATAATTCTCTCAGCTGTCCTTCTCTTGTATCACCTTTTTAACAGCTTTCTGCATGCTGGAAGATTTATGCATCTCCCCATCTCTGACTACACCAGCTCATCTCCCCATCTCTGACTACATCAGCTCTACTGTGGAAAGATGTCTGGGGGTAAAATTAGAGGAAACTGAGAAGTTATGTTCACATCCTAACAGAAGTTATAATGGTACAGAAATTATAGGATAAAATACAACTGCTGCTCCCTGGATGGAACACAGCTGGAAGGCTCCACAATGGTTCCTCATACAACAATAAGCACCTGCTAAGGGGGATGGAATCGATCAAATATTTCCTTGCTGTCCTGTTGCCTACCTGGTTACTCCTGGTTTTGTTTTGCCATCCCTTAGCATTCCTTTTCTGTGCCTTTCCTGATTTGCACTTACTGATTTCATACCACCTCTTAAGCTTTTCAGCACCTTTAGCATTGCATCCCTGTTTTTCAGGATACTTCCAGTATCAGTTTGGTGCTAGCTCCAAAACCACTAGGTAGTCCCTTACTGTTGCATTCCAGTGCATCCCAGATGTTACTGAAAATTACAAGTAGAGCCTTGTTGGGGTCTCCCCCCCTGCCATGGAGCCCTGGGAGAGGGGCCCTGGGGGGCAGACACGGGGTTTCCCTGCCCCTGCTCAGCCTCGTTCCCATGGGTTGGTTTGTGTTCCCTGCGCGGGCAGAAGGACCCTCGGGTCCCGTGACCGGGGAGTTCCTGAGCAGAGCCCGGCCATGCGGCTGGAGAAATAAACATCTCTGAAACATCTACCAAGAATCTGTATATATATATATATATATATATATTTCTTTTCCACGGGACTCCTGGTTTGATATATGCGTGTTACAGTAATCCCCGCTGTAACAGAGCCTGAATAGACAACAGTCTTTATAATAATTATATAACTTATAAAATAACAATTTATAACATGTCCAGAAGCTTAGGAGGGGCCTCTAAAAGTCATCTTGCCCTTAGGATTGAAGCAGTTTTTGATGGATGATACCTACTTTGTTTTCAAAACGCCCAGTGCTGATCATCACCTAGCCTCAAAAGGCAGTATCTTCCTACCACTCACTAGCACATTCCTTGCTGTTTTACTGTGAGAAAGTGCTTCCTAATATATAACATATGTCATACTTACTTAAGTTGTCATATTCTGCTTTGAACAATATTTCTAGGTAAAAGAAACCTAGAAATGTTAATGTTGATTATTACCTGTAACAACGTGTGTAGTCACATTTGTGTTCCCTTTAGTTTGTCTGAGAACAAAGCAGGCCTGATTAGAGAGTCATAGAGCCATATTAATGAGGTGCTGCACCCAAGGTTTGAAGATTTCCTAGGAGAAAATGATGTAGCCAGGCCAGAAAGGATTTTTATTTGACTTTTTGCAGTAAACATGCAGCAAGAGTATGCATGCACTAAATGCTGGATGTATCTACACCTAAACATGGCTGTACCTATTGGGACAAGATGGTTTAGTATATGTGCTGCTTGTGACAGTGCCTAGAAGTGGTTATCAGGGAGACTCTAATACAGGCAGCTGTATTTGTACTTTCCCTGGTATTCTTCTAGGTACTAACTCTGTCAAACTCAGGGACTACCCACAGAAATACCTACCACAGAGTGACACCTGACTGAGGTCTTGTCTGTTCTGCTTTCAGCTGGAATAGAGTTAATTTTCTTCTTAGTTGCTAGTACAGACCTACACTTTGACTTTTGAATGGAAAGAACAAACGAAAACCCAACGTCCCTTTTGCTAATCTTGATGCGGGAAGGATTAATAAACTGTGAATTTTCAGGGAACTGTTACTCAATTGAAGTCATGTCACCTTTCGTTTCCTGCCTGTAAAATCCCTGAGGCATGCAGAACTACAAAGTCACACTCAGGCACACTCCAGCAAATTTTGGGGCAGGTTCTCTAAGTGTTTAAAAGGGGAATAATCCTTTTGTATGATTCTGAGACTTCTTATCACTTTGGAACTTTCTTCAGAGGCAGTGGTTTCATTAAAAATTAAGTACCCACTATAGCTTTTATAATTTTAGCTAACATGTTGCCTAACATTCTGCTTTCAGTAACATCAACATATTTATGAAGACCAAAAGTAAAGCCAGACTTCACTGTGGATTTCTACAGTATTTTTTTCTGGCACTCTTATGACTGCAGCATGTTCATATGTATTTTGACCATAGAAAGAATTCAGATCTGTTTCTCCATGGTTCCTCCATCTATTCATATTTCTGTTTCATGAAGTTACCCAGTTCCCTCTGATGGTACATTACAGTGCTTCAGCTTTCTGAATACAGTTCACCCCTGGCTGCACCAGCTGTGGAGAGCACAGGGAAGGATATGGCCTTAAGTAGTGGCAGGTAGTGGTCAGTCTGCTGACTACAGAATGATTGAGACCTGTACTGCATGCCTTTTCAGATGGCTAACAGCGAGATTAATGTCTAGGTATCCCAAATGGTCTCTTTTGTCTCTTTTGTTTCCCAGGACTGCCAAAGCTCATTCCATGGAACTGGAAATTCACAGCATGAACTTCCGAGGGGAGGCTCATATTCCCCTGCCACAGAGACACTGTTGCCTGTGGTTTCTCTCAAGCTGGGGAGGGAGGTTTGTATTTGATGTGATTCAAGCCACCAGAAGAAGCCAGCTGTGCTGCAGAAGCTGTGTGAATGACAATCTGACCCCCTGATGTACTGGGGGTTCATGGTTCCCCCTGGCTTTGTTCCAGCAAACTGCTGATGTGGGATGGCACTGCAGCAGTTCTGGTCTGAGAACACACTTAACTAAGCAGTGTACCTTTTGCTCTTAATCCTTTGCTCTTGGATTGTTCTTCTGCCTGATTTGTTTCATTTTATTACCTAGAAAAAAAGAAAATAAATTACCCAGAGGGCATTGGGACCAAATTGCTGAAGTTCAGTGAAACTTTTCTATTTCTTTTAAGAGAGTGCTTTTCTGTACTTTTTAACTTACCTGAAAGTTTCTCATGTGGATAGGAATGGAGTTCGTAACTCTAACTAAACTCTCAGGACATGAAGAGAAGCTGAAGATGGGCTGTCAGAGACATCAAACTGGTGTCTATAATCCCAGGCAAATGCATAGATTTGTCTCATTACATTTTATTTTATTTTTTTAATGAATCTACTTCCTTTAAGTTTCTCCTGGGAATTCGGTTTTTTAGGGTATCTAGGGTATCTTTTCACACCCGAGGAGGCTGGAATCACCCATCTTTTAGTCTCACAAGTCACTTAAGGCTCGTGGCAGTTATACAGACTCTAAGATCTGCTGAGCATCTCCCAAAGTAAAGTGTGTATTGTCACCATTGTTTTGTTCTTCCAAGCCCAACTGATTTCCTGGAGGAAAAGACATTTTCCTCTGGCTGAAGGGAAAATGGTGTGGCAGATTTTAAGTTTTGAAGTGGGAAGTATGGGTGGAAGAACAGACTATAAGAGGAAGAAACGATCATGAATGTCTCAAAATTCTATGTGTCTGAGTCATTCATGTCACTTATATTTCATACACACTAATCTTATAAAAACAAAAATCCAAACAGATGTCTTGCTAGAAATGAAAAGTCACTTAGTGGTTGCAAAATTCACTTCAGGCTGCTAATTTGTAAACTAATGAACTCTTTTCAATCACAAAATCTACATTAGGCATCTATTAAAGTATTAAGGCAGGAAGGTAACCAAGTCAGAGATGATATTATGTCTTTATTTCCTGTGTACTAGATACTTTATGTGCCTGAAAATGTGGCAGAAGGAACCATGATATTGGTTTATAATGGTATTAGTTTATAATGGAGAGGAAATTAGATACAAAGACATTGCTTGACTTAACAGTCAGAGCAACAACGCCACCAGCTACTAGAAACAGTTCATCTGAGTCTCTTCTGGTCTCCTGAGAAGCTTGAAACAAAGGTGTGCTCTAGGAAGGCAGAGGGCCAGTTCAAGACACTCTCCCCCCAGTTTCTTTCATTTGCTTGCTGGAGTCTGAAATTTCAGTTATGGATCCACATTAGAAAAAACTAACAAATATACAGAACTTTAATTTCAGAGTGTGATTTCAATATCAGTAACTCAGCTTGGCCTCAAAGCCAACAAGTATGGCTCCCTGTAAAACCAATCACATCCATGTCTCCCATAGCCATGATTGTCGAAAATGAAGGAGTGCTGTTGTTCTCCTGCATTCTTTAGGGCTTCCAAGATACACATAATGTTCTGGTACCCTGTTTAAGTGCTGCATTTAGTTTGGACCTGAAGCAAAGTCAGTTGAAAAAGGCTCCCTTGGACAAGCTGCTTCAAATGCCCAGGGAAAGGACTCTCCCTGTATTTCCCTCACTAGAAAAGGGACGCTGCTCATGGCCACGTGCCTCTAAACTGTTGTCTGACGGCTGGAGCACAAAGAGCCCTCAGGCTTGCGCCAAACCAAGCAAAGTTCCAGGGAGCCTTAAATCTAAGGGAAGCCTTGCTTGGTTTGAAAGGCTCAGAGGGCACTTCTGTTTGGACGTTCAGAGGTTTCCTTTTGACTACTGGAGGGTACTTCTCTGCAGCAGTGGAAAGGCCCTTCAGGGTTTTCTGGGAGCTTTTGTTCTTTTTAAATGAGTCTTGTCCCTTCACTTGTTTGTCATTCAGACAGCAGCCTCCAGGGAAATGCCACAGACAGCAACAGGGGATCTGCAGAGAGCAGCAGGGGCAAGAGTTCTCATGGGAAAATGCACTTTCATTCTGCTCTCTGATTTTCCACAGCATCTTGGTCGGGAAATGAGCTTTTTGAAAACGTTATTCTGGCACACATCTTCTGGAAAAACATGTCCAGGGAGAAGAACAGAATAGTCATCTGAGAGGGCTTCAGTGAAATGTTGCCTGGACAGGACAATGGTGAAGAGAAGGGGATATTCCTTTCAATGAAAAGGGGAACAAGCTGTGGAAGAACAAAAAAATGAGTGCAGTTGTGCCACAGGGATGATAAGATGTTACATGAAGATCATGCGAGGAAGATTATCAGGACAGAGCAATCCACTGAGTTAAAGCCCCATGACTACTGTGGGACTCACAAAGTGTTACCATATTACAGTTTTCCTTGGTAAAATCCATAGTGCTTCCTAGGTCACTTGAATGTCAGAGTTTTGAGAGTTTGGAGAGCTCGGCCTGGTCTGAGCACTTTCCCTTCAAAATTCCCAGGGACAGCAGATGCTTGAATCTGCAGTGTTTCATGGGTGGGTGCCCAGAAGAAAAGGAAGTTGACAGGAAACCTGTTTTTCCTCAGACTGTTAGAAAATCAGTACAGTCTCCTGGCACACTCCTTGTTCATTAACTGGCAAAAGGGGAAAACAACCAATCTTCTGATGAAAAACTTCTGGCCAGATTTTCTTGAAGGACATGAGGAATAAGATGTAGATAAGGTCTGTGAAAGGCCACAGGGCGTGGGACTTGACTGCTACTCAGCATGTGCTAAGAAATAGAGAGGAGCTTCTACTGTAAGTAATCAGATCTGCTGCTCAGTATATTGTCTCCTGACTGCAGACAACTGCCCATGAAAGATTACTTCACTGGAGCCAGCCAAAATATTTCTTTTCTCTCTGGGTCTGCCTCTCCAGAAAGGCTGTGCTAAGGTCTGGTTTTCTGCATCCTCGGGGAAGTTGGCACTTCAGAAGAGCCGTTGGAGTATTTAGGACATCGGTTTGCAGCCTGCAGGCTGTGGTCCCCTGGGGCTCACTGCTGTTTCTAAGGGACTTGTGAAAGCTGGCTCAGAATAGAAAGGTCAGTACACTTGAAGCAATTTTTAGTTCTGCTAGCAAACTGCAGGGAGCCAAAAGTTATCACTCTAGAAATAGTCATGGAATTAAAGCATGGGCTTGATTCAAGCACTGATGCTTGTGCATGCGCCTGTGGCCCCAGCAAGTCTCATGTCTGAAGCAGACCAAGTCACTCCTCTCCACCACACACTGGTGCCCAATCCCTTGGAAAGACCTCCACATTTCTCTCCGCCTCTGGCCAGTTGACTAGACAGAGTCTAGGCCTTTCAACGTTCATTATTTGTCTCCTGACAGTTCTCTGCCAGGGCTCAGCAGGCAATGAGACTGCAGTTTTGAATATTGTTTTTCACACATCACTCTGACCAGATGTTCAAAGAGTTCATGTCTGTCTCCTTAGCCAAGTTTTCACCAGACTTCTGCTTGCTGGTGTCAGGTTTTTTGTGTGCTAGCTCAAAGAGAGCCCGGAGGTCTAGCTGCAACCCAGCTGCACTATGGCAGGCACAGACACACACAGAATTGCAGGCAGATGAGGGTGCGCTCCTCACCCGAGGGGGCCATCCCTAAACAGGGTGTGAAGGCACGCAGGCAGAGGCAAAGAAGGGAGAGAGAGGGGGGACTCTCCATGTAATTTCTACGCAGAAGGTTTATTGAAGTGAGACGATGGGGGGAAGAGATGGAGAGCTGAGGATCTGACAAAGGTCCAGGGATTTTATAGTGGGGATAGGAAAGGCGGGGATAAGGGATACAGCAAATGCGATACTTGACAGAAGGCAGCGTTGAGTGTAAGGGAACCAATGGAAATAACACAAAGGAGGGATTTAGGGAAGGAACCAATGGGGCATGGAGGAACAAAGAACTTTCTAGAACTGATACATATTAAACTTGGGAAATGAATATACATAACTTCACACATAAAGCAAGCAGGGAAAAACATTAACCAATCAGGGAAAACATGCAAACAGCAGAACAAAGGAACCAAGGGTTCTCACCATGACTGAAAGTTACATGCTAAACTTGGGTTGCTGACTGCCACAGCTGGTTGTCTGAGTTCTCCTCAGGAGACAGAGCAGCTGGAGCTAACTGCATTGCTGCATGCTGGCATGGTGCATGTGAAAGATCTCAGTGCTGTGTTTGTGCCTTGAGCATGAACCAAGAATTGCTGTAACTGTAGATACAACATCCAGAAAATCATCTTTGGACCTTTAAAACCACAAGTGTCTCACCTGCAATCAGACTAGAGATGACTGAATCATCTGGTGCCCATAATTGGAGGAGGTCTCTCTAAGGGCTTCCACAAAACCAATTAAGTTTTACCACTGATACCAGTGAAAGCAAAATTTAATTCTGAAGGTTCATAGAATCATAGAATCATAGAATCATAGAAACATAGAATCACAGAATCACAGAATCATAGAACAGCTTGGATTGGAAGGGATTGGATTGGACTAAAGATCATCTAGTTCCAACCCCCCTTCCATGGCAGGGACACCTTTCCTTCGACCAGGTTGCTCAGAGCCTCATCCAACCTGACCTTGAACACTTCCAGTGATGGACCACCCACAACTTCTCTCAGCAACCTGGTCCAGTGCCTCACCACCCTCACAGTAAAGAATTTCTTCCTAATATCTAATCTAAACCTACTCTCTCTCAGTTTGGAAGCCATGCTTTTGTAAATAGTCTTGCCATCTTTCTTGGAGGTTCCCTTCAGGTAATGGAAGGCAGCAATTAGGTCGCCCCAAAGCCCTCTTTCCTCCAGGCTGAATAAAACAAATTCTCTCAGCCTTTTCTTGTAGGAGAGGTGCTCCCTCCTTCTAATCATCTTTCTGGCCCTCCTCTGGACTTGCTCCAACAGATCGATGTCATTCCTGTGCTGGGACCCCAGAGCTGGATGCAGCACTGCAGGTGGGGTCTCAGCAGAGCAGAGCAGAGGGGCAGAATCCCCTCCCTTGCCCTGCTGTCCACACTGCTTTTGATGCAGCCCAGGATTCAAGTAGCTCTATGGGCTGTGAGTGCACATTGCCAGGCCATGTCCAGCCTCTCATCCACCAGCACCCCCAAGCCCTTCTGGATAGGGCTGCTCTGAGTCTGTTCATCCCCCAGTCTGTGTTGATACCAGTGGTTGCTCTGCAACCCCTTGCACTTGGTCTTATTAAACTTCATGAGATTCCCATGGGCCCACTTCTCAAGCTTGTCCAGGTCCCTCTGGATGGCATCCCATCTTTCAGGATCTGCTCCTGAGGAGCATAACATGTGACTACTCAGTCTGCACAACATTCAGATCAGTCTTACTGAGACCTGTGATCAGCACTGTTATATAAATATTACATAATAGCACTAAAAAGAAGGGAAAGAATTACTCAAATTGGACAGTAGCAGTAAAACAAGGAGCAATACATTAAAGCTGCAAAAATTAAATTTACATTATTTAATTCTGTAACTGTATGATTTAACTCAGCAAATTGCTTAAGGATCCATTTTGCATTAAAAGTGCTGTAAAAGCTGAGTTTTATTGTCTCACATTTATCTTAAGTGTTAAGAAAAGTTTTAAGAGGCAGCAAGTACAACGAAAGAGAGGAAACTTTGCCTAGTGGAAGAAGTGGAATTCGGACAATGATAAATCCGTGCATCCTCTGTGTAGTGCAGGTGCACTAATGGCTATTTAAGACAATGAACTGAGTGTGACTTCTGCCTTAGGAAGTCTCAACACATTCATGGATGTATGTGGGCATCACAGTGTGCTGGCTGTTTGCTTCATTCTGTGCAGCCCCTCTTGGGCAGATCAGAAAAAGGAGGTTCACTCAGGTTCAGCACTACCCAGAGCCAGCCCGGCTCTTCTTTCATTCCTCTGAGACATTTCTACAAATAGTGTGTTTGATCTCTGAAAAGTTTCTTTCTTAAGGTTTCTACAGTTACCTTGAAGAACAAAATTTGGGTCCTTTAGTGTGGGAATTGATTGAGAACATTTTTGGGAATTAAAAGTATCAGCACTGGTAAAACTGGAAGCTGTAGCTCCAAGTGGGTGGCAGTAGCTGTGGTGCTCATCCCTTCTAGCTACAAAATCACTGGCACAGGTAGATACATAGATACACATTCCTTCACAAACCTTACGTTGTTTTACTCATGCTCTGGGTAATGTATGCACAGACACTTTTATCTCACTTCATTTGGTGAAATCCAGATCTTCAGGTTTCCAAGCACTAGTAGCCTATTTTAAGATTAAATAATCCTGACTTCAGAGAGGTTAAAGACAGGGCTTTTGGTTATTACCCTGTGTATTTCCCAGAAGGACCACTGAGGGGGAATGAAAAAAGGGGGGATGGGGAACAAATACTGCCTTCTTGACTGTGTTTGTCCAGTGCCTAACTAGGTGGAACCCAAATCTCTCAGTTTACTGCAGCTTTGAAGTGTAATAATGTTAATAATAAATAATAATGTGCTCAGCTTGTCTCTCCCTTTTCCCTGCATAGTTTCTGGTCTGTGCTAAATTTGCTTAAAATGAGAGTAAAAAATATTTCTGTCCAGGTGTAAATGATGCTCTGATACACAGAGTGCAGGACTACTGGCACCAAATGATTTTTTTATCCCAGGTAGAATTGGGGCACTCAGAATTGTGCCTAGGGATGTCCACCTGTTCCTGAAAGTTATTGACTGGCCTCTCTCTTTTATAATAATCATGGCCTTGTTTTTTGATCTGCAGGGACTTTGAAATCCTACAGGATCCTATACGTACTTTCAGTATATTATTCTGTCACTACAGGACTGTGTGCAGTCCTGCTCACAAACATCCCTGGTCTGCAAGTGAGACAAAGCTGAACTCAAATTTTCTTCGATCTCTTAGTGTTTTGTATTCCAACAGCTATTTTTAATAGATACCTCCTTTTTAATACAGCCCAATATTTCTATGTTCTTTGTGCTTTCATGAAAGATAGGGAACTCCTTGATTTATTAATATTCAGCAGCAAAAAATATCTCCTGTTTCTGGCTTAGCAGCAATACTTCTCTCTCTCCATTAAAACATACAGGACAAAAGCACAAGCCTGCAGTATGCATGTTAACTTCCATATACCAGAGTCGATATTTGCTTTCAGTATGTTGTTCCTCTGATGAGAAAAGGGTAAAGTACATAAGTATCTTTGAACAGACTACTGTTTTAAAGAAGACTAAATCAATAGAGTCAATACAGAATTAAAAGTAAAACAAACTGTTTTGGTAATAGTTAATAAGCTGACACATTTTAAGTTTTTTTGCACTTCATTATTAGCCCTTTATTTTTATTTCTTTAACATCACTAAGCTTTAAACCAAGACCAGTATCAGTGTATGGCTTTTTTAACTGTTGTGCAGGTTCATGTTTTCCTCAAGTCTCCCTCAATTCTTGATAAAAGATTATTATAATCTCCTGAGTTAAGTCTTCCTCCTTTCTTAATAATGACAACAACAAACACAATAATACTAGCATTGAGCCCAGGTGGCAGGACATTCAGAGACACAGCAGGAGCCAAGGTCTCCCAGCCCCAAGGGTCTCTCCTTGGAGGCACCAACTTGAGCTGTGGCTTTGTTATTGCACCAAGATTTAATTATTTTAAGGATCTGGACATCTCAGACTCTGCTGTGGGCAGCCTGGGATGGAGCTAGTAAGGACACCTGGTGGGACTGTGTGAGTGTGGGGTATGTAGCTGTGAAGGGACCTCGGTCCCAGCTCGGTGGAGTGTGTCAGCCAGAGTGGCTCCTGGATGATGGGACATGAAGCTTCCTTAACAGGTTTAAGACTAGAGAGATGTGCTGCTAAGCTGTGCCTTGCCATAACAGCCCCCTCAGCCCAGAATGCAATAATCATCTTGCTAATCACAGAATATCATCTTTCATTTTAGGAAACTGCTCTCGGCACCTTGGGAAATTTCCTGTGAATGAATCACAAAAAATAATTTCATTTCTAAATTACAAATTAAACAAATGACAATTAATTGAGCAAATAGCTAGCTCTATTACTGCCTCTCTTCTTGCTGCCTGTGGACCTCCTCCAGCTCAGGCTTCCCTGCTTTTCTCACCTTGGGATCCAGCTTGTTCACCACAACCAGCTGCAGCTTCTGTCATTTCCTTTCCTTGCTGGCCCAAACATTTTCTATTCTCTTCACTCAGCAGAAGCTTTTTCTCCGTGCTCTCTTCTCTAGCTGAAAGGGAGCACAGTGATGAGAAAGGGCAAGGGGTCTGCAGAAGTTTTTCTCCAGACCATGGCTCATTAAGTTCCTACAAAAGGTTTTACAGCCACGTGGCTTCCAAGAGGCTACCTAACGCCTGCTACTTGGTGCTACGGAATCAGTTCTCCTAACTTGGCCCCTGCTGTCTGTTTTGCCTCTGACACTGAAGTAGTGCTGAGATCCTCCTTTTTGCCCATTGTCCCAAAACCTGGGTGTTGCCACCTTATCAGTAACAGTGAGGAGCTTTGCAGAGTGGCCTGAGGGAGGCGATGATTAACAGAGTGCAATAAGCAGCAACAGAGATGGTGGGATTGCCTGACAGAAAATTTGAGTGAAAGACAACACCTTAATTATGTTTTTTCAGTTGGAACCATAGGCTTCCTTCAGCCCTTGCTCACTGTTTCAGTATCTTCTGGAGTTTGTGTTATTTTGAAGTTTTTGAGTTTCCAAAAGATGTGTTCCCTCTGAGATTTTCCTTCTCTCAAAATTGATTCCTAGACCTTTCTGCCAAACTTCTCCTGAAGTTTCTAGGACAAGCTGCCTTGAGAATAAGATGCAGTTAAAAAAACCACAAAGCAGTGGGAAAAAAATTCAGGATGCCACATTGGTGAGGTTTACATCTATTTGGAGACCGAACTAAAGGCTGTATCAGATATTAAACCTTCAGTTGCATGGACCACCTTTGATCCCTGGCGAAAATAGTGGTGTTTTGACAATAGCAAATGGTGAACAACAACAAGAAAAAATCTAGTTCATTTTATTTTTGTCAGAGTAGTTATGGACGGAATTCATTCTGAGGAAGGAAAGAAATCTTATTCAGAGGCTTGTGTTAATTCCAAGTGAGCACATAAATCCAGTTTGGGGTTTGTACTTCTCATGGCACTTTTCTCCTGAGATTAGATATTGGTAAATCTTGAACTGAAGCTATGTACCCTACTCAGATAGATTTTTGCAGAAATGTAATTTAAGCCAGAGCACAGACACCCATGTGGGAAAGAAGTAGAATTATAAATATAAAAAATACAAAAGGAGATAACTGATGAGGAAAATGGGGTATTATGGGATTCTGGAATCACAGGAATGCACTAAGTGATGGAACATGCCCCCTGCTCTCGGAATTAGCTGCTTCATTAGCAACGACTGCTCAGCCAGGGAAGTTAATTAAAGGCTGCAGCCGGGCGTGTACAGAGCAAGCAGCCACTGCACAGGAAGGCTGCTGCTGTTTCATGCAGGCTGGCAGAAGAGATTTTGTCCTCGTTCACTTCCATGTTGTCATGGTTTAGCATAGTTTGGGTTTTTAGTTAAAGAAGGCTCCATCAGCCACGGAAGTGATTCTTTGCAAAGAGGTGCTTAAAGCTTCCTCTAGACACAATAGAACCAATCAACTGGCTAGTTTGAATACTGGCAACTTTTTTTAAGCCACTTAAGAAGCTTGACACGCCTCTGTGATCCACATTTAAGAACGAACAAACCCCGGGAAATCTCTCTCTTGCTTCCAGCTTTTGGACAAGTAACTGGGCAGCCCACAGCGCGGCCCGGCCGGGTCGGCTGCGGCACGGCTTGGCTGAGATCTCAGCCGCTTCTGCTCGCTGGACACCCGGCGCAGCCCCCTCAGTGCGGGCCGGGCCGGCCGGGACACAGCCACCCTGGAGCCTCGGAGCCCTGTTCCATCCACGGCCCTGCTCCGTGCGGGCTGGCCCCACAGACCTGCTCCGTGCAGGCGGCTCAGCAGTGCGGCTCTGCCAGGTCGGCCCTCACCCAGTGCGGCCGAAATTCATCTGAGGCCACTGCCCAGCAAAGATCATGTGTCCAACAGCAAAAGGCGAATTCCAGCTGCAAGGCTCAGGTGAGATTAACCCTTTTAGTGTTGTAAGTTTTCTCCAGAACAGATTAAGCCTGCAGACATCAATCCTCTCCTAGTCAAAGGAGAAGGCATGTGAAGAAAACACCATAAAGATACCAAAGTCAGTGAAGAAGGAAGAGCTGAAACCCCAAGAGAGGAGAAAATGCTTCAAACCTCAAAGCTGAAATTCTGTTGTAAAGCTATGGTGATGGACTTATGATACATCAGAGTACCCGTTGTAATTTCATGAAAGCATGAGGGGTGGAGCATTCAAACTGCAATTGTGACCAAAAGTACCTGCGCTGAAATAAGCAAATGTTGAAGTAGCTGTGATTTGATGAGAAGCTTGAACAGAGAGAGATGAAAGTGATGAAGACCCTTGCTCCCAGGGAAGAAGAAGTCCTCTGTTCCTAGAGATGAAGATGCTCCCAGAGACAGGGGAAGAGAACCTTTGTTTCTGAACAGCTCGTCCTTAAAATCGTACCCCATTAGCTCAAGACTGAACCCTCAAAAATAGTTGTGAGGAAAGCTGTAAGACGAGGGAAGGGACTTTCACATGTGAGCAGAGAACCATCTTGGGTGGCTGTCTCGCTGTGACATTGAATCCATGAGAGAACTATTTCTTGCGGAGATGTCTCCATACCATGAGCAAGAGAGACTCCTCTCCCTAAGTGAACTGAAAAAGAGATTATTATAGAGGTAGTAAACTGACTGAAAATCTCAAGGGTTGTCTTTTTACGTTGTCAGTGGGAGAAGGGAGAAAGGTGGGGGGAGGAGAAGTGTTCTGAAGGTTTAGTCTGACTTTTTTTTCTTTTTCTTAGTCTGACTTTTTTTTTTCTTTCTTTTTCTTAATAAACTTCTTTATCTTCTTTTAAGTTTTGTGCCTGCTTTGCTTTCTCCTAATTCTTATCTCACAGAAGGAAAATAAGTAAGTAATGGATATTTCGAACCAAACCCCTATTAATTGGTGTTTCTGCCCGGTTTACGAACTGAACCCGCTACACATGTCTGGGGCAGCCATGTTCCCATACCTCCACCAAGGAGATGGCAATCAGATGGCAATCACTGATTGCCTCAGCCCCGATGGCACCGATGGCATGTGCCGTGCTGTGCATTGTTCCACAGAGGGAGAGTCACTGATACACAGGCACCATGCAAGGGTGAAGCCTTGGGTGCAGTGCCAAGCTCAGAAAGGCACATGATACATGTTTCAATTGTCCACATGGATACCTGTGGCCAACTGCAATGTTGATGCAATTTCCCCAGTTTCAGGGCAATAAGGAAAAAATTAGCCCCAGTTATCCGCATTTTAGGCAAATAGGGTCAAATAAACCTCCACTGCTCACAATGCATTGGGCCAGTGCTTTTCATGAACGTACATGGGCGCATATAGACAAATGGCAAAGTTTGGTTAAAAACCTTGGCTCTAGTTTACTGGTGGATCAATACAATAGCTCTCCCAGCCTTTCCACTCTAGCTCTCTATGGGTCAGCAGAAGACCAGCAGCAGGTGGGACAACTCAACCTGTTGAGTGAATGCCATGAAAAATCCACCATTTTACCTAGACCTCTCTGAGGCTTAGAACCAAAGAACTCTCCAGGTGAAAGGAGTGGAAAAAAAAAAAAAAACAAAAAAATATCCAAAATTATAAAACAACCTCAGAACAACTAAACTGACTTATTGCAGGATTTGTAAAAATAAATAATGTCTTCAGGGCTTTCAAGCTTTGCCACATTTCACTTGAGTGACTTTGCAGAGCTCAACTGCAAAGGAATTTTAAAAAACCAAACCCAAATCCCAAGCCAGCAATGTCTGCTATCTCAAGGGATTGCTCCAAAGCTGTCAGCACTGCACTACACTTGGCAACATGTCCCAGGTCTGGTTTGCTGGCTGTCCCATTGTGCTCACATGTTCCCTCAGCCACAGCAGGGAGCCAGATGCCTCTCCCTTTCTTCCTTGAAGCCTTCCCAAGCATGGGGTCCGGGCAGGCAGAGAAGTGCCACCTGCACCCTTGGGGAGCCCAAAAGCAGCCGTGAAGTGCCTGCAGTGGCTTGGGCCCAGCTGTGGCTGCTCTACAGGGTGCACGGGAGCCAATCATTAAAAAAAAGAAAAGAGGGTGAATGTCTGTTTTGAGTAAATGACTAGGAAAGCACAGTTAATGGGGAGGGGAGACCTCCCAAAGAGGCAGAGAAGATAGCTGGAGGCAGTCTCTGTTTCAGCTATCCAGTGCATGACTTGGAGTCCTGAATTATGGATCTAATGCTGGGTACACAGTGACTTTCAGTTTTTCTCATTCTCTATTATTTCCATTGACAGACGCTTTCAATCTTCAGACCAGCAGTGAGATGAAGGACTGGGCAAAACAACACAGCAGCAGTCCTGGACGAACCCAGCAAGTGCTTTCCATTGAATGCAAGTTTGTTTCCCCAACTGTTGTGTCTGCATTTAAGATCCTTTTGGTGTTTGCTTTCCAGAAATATTGTAGCAAAGCGTCTTTGCCAGAATGAAAGTTCATGAAAAATGAATGTTGAGACAGAATCTGCAAATATTCACTGAGAGTAAATTTCCTGTTGTTCAAGCAATTGTAAAATTCATAATTTGCCTTATATTTTATTATATAAATTACACAATCAGAGCACAGTTACAATATGAAGTGAATTATGTATCTAACCAACATTGCATGCATTCCAAATATCCTCAACAAATTACTGGTGAACAAACTACAGGCTAAGAATTATTTGCTCACAAAATGCATGAATCTTTTCAAATAAGAAACACATTACAGGAAATTCTTGTCTATTGCCAGAAAAATCTGTAAATAGAGAGAGACAGAGTGAAAATTAAGAAAAAAAAGTCCATTGTGCTCAACTCACTCAATCCAACTCTGTAGTTGACCATTCATGTGATTAAAAGCTGTCAGGGACAGGCTCTTGAGGATGGAGTAGCTGGTGGAGCTATCAAACTGTGACAAAATCAGAGACTTCATTTGGACAATCACACGGAGACTAACACACCCAAACTTAATTTTGGTGTGAAGAGCTTCCTGTAGGGTGAAAATCAGAGATCTTAGCAAAGATCTGCAAGGCTTCCTCAAGTTCTGCCTCCTTTTTGGGGAAAGTAAGACACAATTGCATGGAAACCTTTGCAAATAATGCCCTTTGGAATCTCACCTCATCCTGGGTAAACCAGCTTTCATCCTCGCTGAGCCAGGAAGATACTGTTTGAATCTCCAGTTGAGTTGGTGACCCAGCACTGGGGTAAGGGGGCAAGAAGGTCTGGGTGCTGCTTCCCTCTCTACTTTGAAGTGTGTGCAAGTAATTTCACCACTCAGTACTGTTTTGCTAATTTCTCCTGTTTCATTGTTTGCTGCAGAAATTAGAATTCAGATGGGCTAAGGGCTATTTCTTCCTGTGGTGCAAAAGACCACACACCAGGGCTGATTTTCACCTGAGCATCCTTAGACCAAGACACCAAGGCAAGCTTCTTATTTAGTTAATGGACAGAGGCACCTCCAGAAGAAGACTGATCCCACCTTTCTAAAACATGTATCACAGAATGGGCTGGTTTGCTGTTTTGTTTTACACTGAAGAGAGAATCCTTTCAACAAGCACAGCATAGGTGCTTCACTTTTGGATGGCTAAAATCAGCTGAGATGAATTCCTTTCCCCAGATTCATACAGCACCTTGCACAATGCGGCTCGGGTCTGCCTTGAGACCTGTAGACATTAGTACGGATTAGAATCAATGAGAGAAAACTTAATTAAAAATTGCCCATGGGGACTGCCTTCTATTCTAGGTGTTCAAGGCTTTTAAAGAACAGAATGATTGAATCTTCCCATCACATCAGTAATAATCACCCTTAAAATTTCTTCTAGCATGAAAATTCAAGCAGAGAAAGACAGAAAGTGAATAGAAACACAGGTGCTAATTCTGCCTTCACATCCCAACAGGCACACTTAGCAAAGATACAATAAGACTGGATAATAAAATAAGGCAGAGAAATGGCTTGTAAGAGGAAGACAACCTCTTGAAGCAAGTTTGAATATGTATTCAGAAGTGTTGTTCCACAAGAAAGGAAAGGAAACTTGGATTTTTGCTATTGTGCTCACAGACCAGTGCCTCTTGATTTAACTCAGAAAACCCACAAGGAGGTGTGGTCACTTGGTTCCTATTCCTCTGTCTCTGTCCTTTTCTGCACAAGCACTGTGGCTTCTCCCTGAAGTGAGCTCACTGCAGGTGTTGCCATGCAATCCTAAGGGAAGTGTGGAGGTGTTCTGCTTTCTGGGTTCACTGCAAAACAGGGATGCCTCCAAGGGACATAGAGATTCCTGAGTCAGCACTGGACACTGCTGTCAGTGTCCATGGCCCCTTTCCAAACCCTCACTCGAGGTTGCAGCTGCCTGCCAAATTTGGAACCATTATGCAAGAGAGCTCACTATTAGTCAGGCACTTGGATCTGAGCTGATCTTTTCTTCCTCTAAAGAACAGTCCCACATTTCATGTCCTCAGTGCAAAATTATATCTGACATGTAATTTAAAAACCAAGCCTTACTCCAGCAAATGGGATCAAACAGCAGGGCACTTCATTTGACAGAATGGATATTTCTAGTTTTAATATTACATTAACTTTTCCTCTCCATGCCTCTCATGGATTTTTCATTCTTAGGCAGCAGTGCCTGACTTCTAACCAGAGTTGTCAGTCTGACTAGGGGTTCCCCAGGATTTCCACAATTCCCTTGGGTTCAGAGAGGGTTCCTGAAGAGCTGACATCAGCTCCCTGTTATTGTCCATACCATGTTTCACTTGTTCCAGATGACACTCCGATCTTGGAGGGACTGGAATGACCCCATTAGGTAGAAGTGATATAGGATTAAATTGCCAATAACCACAACAGCGTAGAAGGCTGCTGCCCTCCAACTCACACAGCTTTGCAAGAGGCCTGCAATATCACCTCAGGTCTGAGGCCCTGGTAACACACTCCCAGATTGTGAATCATCTTTATCTTGCATCTTCCTAGTTCAGTTTACAGGCAAATGTCAGTGCCTGCCTACACAGCAGGCAGTCTACTATGCAGTAGTCTAAACAAAACCTCACTCCCTTGTTTTCCCCTGTGACTCCTGGAAACTGTGTTGTCACAAGGAGCGTGTCTAGTAGGAACTTCTTGTTAAGTGTTAGCACCACAGGGCTAGCAAATGTGAGTTTTATACTTGCCAGAAGGTGATTAGCTAAAATGTGAATCATACAATACCTATCCTAGACACCCTGGATGACAACTCTGAGTAATTACTCCAGCATGATGCAGTAAAGTGCTCTAGCTAAATGCCTAAGTGCTACATAAAAACAGTTTTTAATTAAAGTAACCAAATATCTTTAATGTTGGGCAAAAGAACTGTAAATTTGAGAATGCTGTAAAACACTTTAAACATCAGATAAAGATTTGTCTTTGGTCAGAGACAAAGGATGAAAAAATTAGCATGACAAGTGAATTTCAGGAATACAATCACACCTGAAACCAGGAAGGTTTTATGGAAACTGCATCAGAAAATTTACAAGCCCCACTGACCAGGAGGACCAGAGTACCTCTGCTAGAGGGACAAACACCCAGAACCTTCCCTACACTGCCAATGCCATGCTATTTGATGTTTCCAGGAGAGAGAAGGGTTAATAAAAAAACAGCTCCATGGTGTATTGACACACATCAGGTAAGTCCTAGCCAACTGATCTCAGATCCCTTAACATGACATATTGTAATAATTTAGTCATATACCAATAAATGTTTTTCTATCAAACCTAGTCTGTATTTCAATGTCTGAAATGGTACAGAATGTTTTCCATAGGATTTTTTTATTTTTGACAAAGACTAATGTCAAGAAAAATGCCTTCTAACTGCTTCTGCCAAAAGAGGGAAAGAGAGCAAGAGAATCAACACCTGCACATGCTGTCTGTGGCTTTAGGGATAAAATTCATGCTTCAGCTGGGTAGTGCAACATGAGAACACTTCCTCTCTCATAAGAAACCCACATGACCTCTCTGTCTTGCCAGAAACTCGCCAACTGATTTGAAATAAATGCCACTTGAAATCATGGCAGGATGTTTCTTCAAATAATGTATCCTGCCTGTGCAAAGCTCATCCACCACATCCTGCCTGCTCTTACACCCCTCTTGAAGAGCTTCATCTGCAGTGACATTTACAGTGAATCAAGTTTTCTTGAGCATGGCTCAAATTTCCTTTTTTGTCTCCTTGCATAATTTCCCTTGGCATCCTTGGACTGTCTGCTTTTTATGGAGGCTGATTTCTCTGCAAATCAAAACTCTGAGCCGGTCCTGTGAAGACCATTAGGCTCACTTTTAAGTAACCACTTTAGGCATCTGAGCAGTAAAGTGTGTTCAGCCACCAGACATTACTCTGGGCTCTGGGTATTCCTGGGTCATGTGTGCTAATGCAGTTGGCTTGTTAACTGTGCCCAACAAGCTGGGTTGTTCAGTGCTTCTGTATTGTCCGTTCACGTTTTGAATGTATTTTTCATACCACGAATCCTACAGAAAATACATTTTTAATCCAAACTAGTAAATCATATCATGTTTAATATCTTTGAATCATAGAATGGTTTGGGTTGGAAGGGACCTTAAAGATCATCTCATTCCAACCTCATGGTTGGAATAAGGGACACCTTTCACTAGACTGACCATGTTGCTTGGAGCCCTGTTCAACCTGACCTTGAGGATTTCCAGAGATGGGAATCTTAAACTGTATTTTTAAATTAAAAAAAAAAAAAAAAAGAGTTAATTGCATTAGTAATTCTTACTCCTTCCAAATCATTGAAGGGAATTGGTCTCTCTACAGCAAAATCACCAGCTGACTTGACATCTAGCATTATTCCAATTTAGTTCTTACTACCATTTCTTCATCCTTTTAGATATGCAGCAGTTCATTTTTATGAACTTCAGAGTTTCCATGAAGGAAAGTCCCCCAGAAAATTAATGTCCCTACTTGTTTTGAAGAAAATGGGCTGTAATTAAGTGAAGTTGCATTACTTACAAAGTTGTCATTTGCAACACCAAATACATAAAAGCAAGGGAAATGCATCATTAGGGACATAAATCTCTCTTCTACCCACCTAATAAATAAACAAACGTATTATGCTTATCAGGTACAAAGTACAGCACACTTCATCAAGCTGCAGAAATGTAAACCCCCACCTGTTCTTTCAACAGCAGCATTACAATGAAGTGCAAAGCTTTGCTTAAAAAAAAGTCCTAGAACTCTGGACTCAGATTCTTACAATGGCATAAATCAGCATAGTTCTTCTGGCTTCAGAGATTGAGTTGTTTAACATTTATTGAAAATGTGACACATTATATCTTTATTCTACTCCATAATTCTCTTTCTCGTTTGGAGCTAATCTTCTCCTTTGACTTCTATGTGCTGTGGGCTGGTAGGATCCTATTTCTAAATCAAAACTGGTGTCTTCCTAAAGATGTATTCTACATCACACCTGAATTAATTCAGGGCAATATTAGATGGCTGATCCGACTCCAAAACCTTACTTGTTCCTTTAAACCTTGCAGTGAGTGAAAGTTTTTGAAGAGCTCATTATGATCAGAGGGACTGTGCTTAGAAGGCTGCAGGTTGAATCAGACTGTCACAGGGTGTAAAGGTTTGGAGAGTTTTGTGGGATTTCTGCAAGTGTGTCTTCTTTCCTACCTGCAGTCCCTAGGTCCTAGTGACATTCATCTACCACTTTTTGCTTCCTCTCCCTTTGTACAAAGGGCCATGTCTTCACTTCTTGACTTTCGGCGGGGGAAGACATGACGACAATCAATGTGATTGATAAAGCAAGCTTCGTTTATTGGCAATACAGAGGCACTTATATAGTATCAGTATATATGCTTGTCAGTTCTTGATTGGTTTAAGCTTATGAAAGCGCATTCTTACTTCTACATAATTGGGTTAGATAAAAGACTACATTTGGCAAGCTTCTATTATGTTTTGACTTGAGAGATCAAAGATCTTCCTCCCTTCTCAAGGTCAGTATATCTTATCAGCACAGGACTGTACCTCCTTAAAACTCCGTTTTGGTTCTCAGGCCTGTTTCTCACACAGGCATTTTCTCATGGAGGCATTTTCTTGTGCAGGCTTTTGCTTGTACAGTTCTGTTACTGATTTGTACCCTTTATCAATAATCCATGTCCCAGATCCTCTAACCATTCTCCAACATTCACTAGTAATCCATGGCTCATCTACCTTCTGGCCTTGCTGCCATTAATAACCTGGCTGAAGTTTGACCTCAAAGCCACTGTGCTTGAGAAACACAAACAACAGGTTTCAGAAACTTACTGGTAAAGTGGATTAGAGAAGATTTTTCTCCTGTGGTCCCAAATTGCTCAGAGATCATAGTTTTGAGGAGACACTCCTGAATTTGCCCCCACCTTGATCTCTGTAGCTTGACCAGAGGACAGGGACAGCTGGTAAACAGACATTGTGGGTGGTGGGTGACCTTGGGAAGAGCTTTGGGCTGCTGCTGGACTGACAGTGATGGCATGTAAAGAGGCACAAGAAGCAAGGCTAATGCAAACACCTGGTCACTGTGGAGCTTAGTGTGATGGATACTTAGGAAAGCAGGGAATGCCTCATTCTGTGCTTTTGTTATCAGCAGCAGTGAGATGATTTGCCTTCCACAGCTGCAGCACAGAGCCAGGCAGACTGACCGAACAATTTGTTCTCATTACTGCTGCTTGCATTCTTTGCATCCTTCCTCTCTTTTGGCTCTGTAAAATCATTTCCCCATGTGCAGTGGTCAGTCCTGGACCCAGATGGATATATCTGCAGATTCTGGGGTTTCTACTTCAGAGGACAGGCAGGTATTGTTGGTACTGGGACAATACTGGGCCCAGGCCTCTCTGCCTAGTTGACTGCCTTCAGAGACCTTTGCTGGCTGAGGACATGACCCTGGCCAGTTGACTGAGAGATTATATAACCACAAAAGAAGCAACATTTCTAAAATAAAATTGATATTCATGCTAAGTTCCCCAGAAATTTCATGGATGTATACCCCACCTTTCCTGTGATGCATACAAATTGCTTGGTGGAGAAACCTTTGGACACAAATAGCAAAATATATCCTCAGTCCAGGCAGCTCACAGCTAAGGAATTCACATAAAAAATTAGAGCAAGTGAAAGAGCATGAAGACATAGTTTAAAAAAAAAAAATCAGTGACTATAATTTTTAATCTCAGTAATAGACAATTACTATATTTCTTAAATCCAACATCATGAAGTTTAGTTACTGGGTAGTCTGAGCCAGAACTCGTAATTGAAACATAACTTTAAAATTCAACAGTTAATCATAGAATATGAGAGGGAAAATCCTGAGAGGAATAGTCTAAGATGTAAATGTCTTTTCTTCTTCCATGCCAGGATGTGGGTCTGTGAACTGGCCAAAGAAGTCCTGTTGGAAAGATTTTGGGGAAACACAGGGTAGCACAAGGCTCTTAAGAGATCTCCTTATAGATATAAAAATTATTTGAGAGACTGAGATTGAACTAATGATTAACTTCTCCTGAGGAATGTGTTACAGGGCTTTGATTAAGATACGCCCAGCAAAATCTCAGGCTACAGCAAATAAGTCAAAGTGTAAGCTGTGCTCTGGACTTGTACACACTGACCGTGTTTCAGCTGGTGGTCTCTAATCAAATCTGCATGCAGTCTGGAAATGGACCTAGCCCTTCACTCCTATATTCCTCTTTGTTTTTCCTGCCTCCTGAAAGCTGTTTGCACACTTTACAAACCAGCTTGACTGTGCTGTTTTTAAATCGGCATCATTTTGGGTTTCAGGCTTCAAGTGAATCAAAAAGCATAGAAATGGTGGACTTGTGCTTAAAAAAGGATTCTTACAGCTCCTGGGGATTAAACCCATGGACATTCAGAGAGGTCTGGAAGCTCATCCTAATGGTGCCTTTTTAATTTTTATACTCACTAAAAAAAAAAAAATGAAAACAAAACAATTGGACAACTGTGTTTGCTAAATGTTGTGGATTTTAATGAGATTTTGAGCAAACAAATTCCACTCCAAAACAGGTGTTAAAGAACAGTAACTGCAAAATCTTATAAAAGAAAGAAAACAACCAGTGTGTCTTCAGATTTCATTTACACATGGGAAAGACAGACTTGCGGAATGTCATTTAATAGGAATTTTGATTATTAATACAATGTGACACTAACAGCATTATTAGAGGAGACCCATGCAGGGTTGAGCTGATTAATGGAGTTGACTAGCCTATTGAGAGCTGAAAGTTGCCTGACAATTCAGCCCATTAATTAGCAAGATACCACATTTCCTCCCACTGGGCGCTGCTCCATTGAACTCACAAAAGCTTGCAGCTCCTTCTGCAGGTTTTTTCAGATTTTCTTCTAGGAAGTTTTCCTTCTTCCTAAGAGCATCCATGTCAAGTCATATCAAGAGCTATATTGCCACTGAAAAGGCACCAGTAGCAGGACTCAAGGGGCTATTGTAACAACCACTTAAGTTCATTTCCTCCGCGTGCTCTCAGTTCACAAGATCTCATTGCTTTCTCAGCCTGTGCAAAATATGAGCATCCATTATTAACTCCCACAAAGAATCCCACTGCTTACTCATCCTTTCTGTGAAGAACCAGCTGCTGCACCCATGTCACTTGCAATTTTCATTTTTTACCCCACAGAAACAGAGGGTGGAAGGCTGCTGTGACTAGGTTAGTCATTTGGAGTTTTAACTTTCCAAGAAGAATATTCCCATCAACAGAATGTCCCAAGAATCAGGAAGCTGCTAATTTGCCATAAAGCTCCCTTTGATTCAGTAGCTACATCAAAGATATAAACCCTTATTTATGAAAGCTGCTTCAGTCATCCAACAGACTAAATCTATCACGGCAAAGCAACTGTGCATTACAATCTTCTACAGGGTGATCCCAAGACATACAGGAAAATTATGATTTCCTCTTAGATTGCATAGGAAAGTTCTATAATGATATATGAATTAAACTTGAAACTGCCAAGCATATTTTCACTGTCTCAACAGAGAAAACTGTCAAAAATAAACAAACAACTCAAAGAGACTGGAAGAGAAATTTAATTTTCTGGAAGAGGTCTGGAAACTGCTTACTTTATTTTCAAAACCAGCACAACACAAAGACTAGAAAATAATACAGAAAGAAAGAAAATTAATTGGGCCCATATACCTTTTTTGTACATGCACAGGATGAAGTTGTCTTGAAATCTTGCTCTACACATATAGAACAATAAGCAATCTTTTCTATTTTGCAAGGCTGATGCATGCTTACACAAGCTGCAAATCAAACCAAAATTCTTCATAAACATGCTATGAATGGACACTGATTTCAGCTGCATAAAGCACTGGAATTTACAAAAACCAGCTTTTCCTTTCTAGAAAGTTCCTAAATGCCACAAAGCAATCTGGTGGATGGAAATGAAAACCAGTGGGAGGGGTGTGGAGAAGTATAAGGGACAAGTCTGTCTGTGAAAAGGCAGCTGAAAAAAAGCCACCCAGTCCAAAGAGCATCCTGTATATGATGCCTTCAAAAGTGCCTAATTGACAAAAGAGATTCAGTGAACCTCCACAGGAGCACGTCCACGCAGAGCTGGAGCAGGATAATTTCCCACAGAATGGGCTTTTCCTATTTGTCTGGCTCTTCTATCCTAAGACTGGGTACAGGCATACAAAGCCCATGCTCCATATTCAGAGGTGTTCAGACCTATGACCACGTTTTCAAGTGTAGCTGGTTTGTCAGCTGCAAACCAAATCTACTGCAAACCCAGTTTGTGACTCCAAACAGTGGCAGTGATCAGCGGAACAGTCCCAAACAATGCAGAGCTGTGAGACCCCTGGATGTGCTACAGGGACAGCAATAGCCCCAGCTGTAACATGAGGGCCTTACAGTAAGAAGTCTGGGTGTAGCCCCTGCCCTACTTCTGTGCCAAGCAAAGACTCAGACATGCAATCTCAATCCATCTTGGACCATTATTTTCACCAGCCTGAATAAGGCTCCCATATTCCTGACAATTTGATGGCATTTAGACTCCAGACTCACTTAATGCTTCATTTCCTAAGCTGTTTAAGGTGCTCACAGGTGAAGGTAGGCACTTGTTTAGGGTTTTGTAAAGCACCTAAAGAGACTAAGGGTGATTGCAGTGGGGTGTAAGCACTTCATTTGCACTTTTGAGAGCACCATTAGGCAGCAGTGTGTATTTTTAGGTACATAAATACTGTGGGAATTTGGGTTTGGAATGCAGTGGAGCACATGGTTGATGGGAGATCATGTCAGCTGTAAGAAATTCACTGCATTTTCCTCTGCCTAGATAACCTGATATACGTCAAAATTTGCTCATAATCCTCACGCAATTGGAAAAGAAATTCAGGTACCTGGCCCCTACCACTTCCACAGACCAATCTACTGTGTATGCCTGATTACTCCTTTGTCTCTTTCTTTCATCATCCAGCAAATGAAATCTACACAAATGGAAGGAATTTCAGCACCTTTTAATTCTTCACATGCCTTTAAACACGGGTCTCTCAGTTTTAAAAACTCCCTTTCCTTCAATAATACCCAGCTTTCTTATGGTAAGTTTCTTCACTAACATTTTCAAAGCTGTTTGTGAGTTGAATAGCTCATTACTATTTCATATATGGGGAAACTGAAGCACAGAGGTGATAGTAATGTGTACCACCTCATTCATCAGACCAAAGCTGAGAAAAATGCTCAGGATTTCCAGTCCAGTGCCCTGGGCTAAATTTTATTTACCTTAATTTCAGTTAATTCATCAGATAGTCTGACAGATGTAGCATATGACACAAGTAAACAGTTTTTTTAAAGGTTTTTTTTTTTTTTTAAGTATTTGTTGCTCAGGTTTCTACCTCACTAAGAGACACTTGTGAGCATACTGAAGACAAAGCCACAGTTTAAAAAAAAGTTGATCACAGTGAGGTAAGGCAGCTTTAAGAGAAAGAGAAGACCTGCTGCAGCATACACAGACTGGGATCCCTGATGAGGTCTCCTGCATCTACAGGTGTCTTCATTCCAAGCCAGGTGAAATTTGAAGGCCAAAGGAATACCAAGACATGCTATAAAAGCAACTGGTGGCGCCTTAAGGGTATTTTGTGGGTAGACTATGTACTTGTGGGGGGATTATGTACTGCATAAAGGATTGCAGGCTATGGATAGCAGAGAGAAAGATATCAGAGAATTTCTTGTTTATTTGGGATTTGTTTCTTTCTTTGTTTATGGCTGGGTATTTTTAAGTTAAGACAACTTTTGAAAGTTAACTGGTAGCTGAAAAGCAGACTGTTGTAGGGAGCCATAAGGATAAATTTTCTTTATGGCGATGATAATTCTCTTGTAGAGCAGGGAAAACCCTCTTAGATTTTAATTGAAAGTGAATGCTAGAATATATCTTATCTCTCAGCTTCTCTAACCCTTCAAAGAGACAATATAAGAGACAATATGAACTTCAAGCTGATGATCCCTTCCTCCTGTGTGAACAGAGAAATGAATGAGAAAACAAATGTGATTTCCATCATTTTTAGTGCACTACAAAGTAATGATTTATAGAGAAGTGGAAGATGAGATGTCTATAGTCTAGATAACTAGAATCCTGAAATAGCTGAGATGAGAGCTAGTGCAGCAATTTTCCACTGATAAGCTAGAGATGCAAAGGAAGGTCTTGAGTTCGGGTCTCTGGGTGGGCTTCAGCTCCTGAATCCTATACAGCTGGTGGACAACCAGAAGCTGGAGAAGGTATTGTAAATAAAAATACCATACTCAGTGTAGATTGAATTGCGGTGTCATAAAGGGGGCAACAAGCAACAACACTGGAAGGTAGGTACTAAAGCCATAGGGTTCTTCTCTTCTTTGGGTTGTTTTTAATCCTGGTTTGCTCTTGGGATAAGACTGAAGGCTCATATTAGGATATGCCTTCAGGTGTGTCCCTACACAATAATTCTGCATACATGTTGCCAGCTGTGACCAGCTTTGGTAAGTCTAGAGGTCACAAAGAACTAGTTTCATACCTGCTTTTGAAAATACACTTGCTTGCAGCAGACCTCGGAAGCTCTTTTCTGCAGGAACACTTGGCAGTCAGGCATAACCTGGCCTCAGCAGTGCTGTGGGACAGACCTAAATGTCCCAAGTGCAAAACTTCAGTTACAGCTCATGGTTTTGTCACTATGAGTTATAAACACAAAGGTAAAAAATAGGTGGTGATAAATTCTGTCCTTGCAGAATGACAGCATTTCCCTTATCCTTGCTAAAGAGGAGGTCTTGCCTAAGAGGGGCCTGTCCAAAGAGGCCTCTTATACTTGCCTGCCTCTCTAATAAAGGCAGAGCTAATAAAGGCAGAGCATCTGTCCTTCTGAGACCTCCTGTCTAGAGTTCTCCAAAACGCTCCAGAGCAAAAAAAACCCTCTCCTTATCAAAGTCAGTAGAAAACAATAAGATAGCAAAACAAATTGCTGTTCCTAACTCACTCCTCAGGGTGTATGGAAGGCTACTCCTTATTTCTAGCCCCTGGCCCTCTCTTATAATGCTTGTGATTACTGATTTATTTGACAGCCTTTTTGGTTTTATATTAATCACAATGGATGCTACAACGACAAGTGTCTGTGGCTTGTTGAAGGATCTGGATATCATTTCTAAAGGGTCAGGAACTGTGGCAATAGTACCTTTAGAAAACACTTGGTAAAGGTCACCAAGCACTGTGCTTATTTGGATGGTATCACTCAAATTGTACTTGTGGCTATTTCCAAGGGTGACTGAATCTGAAAGCCAGCTGAAAGGCTCTATTCAATGTGGCATTTTCTGTGAAAAACAGATTTTTCACTATTCTGTATGAGAGCACACCTTTCAACCCAGTGCTTCCCTGTTTTGGGGAGTGCAGGGGCCCTCTCCACTTAACTCATGCCATTGAGGGAGAGGGAGGAAGCATTCTGTGGCAGTTTTCCTTAAAACTTTCTGTGACCCTCTCCATGGAATACTGAGTGATGAAAATGCTTGCCTCCTCGCACCTTGCTTCCATAACTGTTCTTTCAAGGGGTATTCATCAATTTTTCCTCCCCCTTTCTCTCCTGAGTCACTTTGGGCTTGCAGTTTAGTCTTCTATGGAGAAACACTGAATATTAAAAAAAATAAAGAGATATGCAAGGTGTGCTTGCTGCACAGGCAAATGGTCTGCAACCTTGGCCCAGGAATATTTGACTCCATTGAATACCTTCACCAACAGCAGTGGGGAAAACTGTGATAGAGCAGTTTTAGTGAGTGCCTGGCATTCAGCCAGGGTCAACCCACTACAGCATTGTTAAACCTCTTCTGAAAGGGAGGAGAAAGCTGTGCTGTAGATTTTTCAGGTGAGGTGCAAAGACTTGGATTGCATGACCTCCTGTGGGGAAAGTCCACAGAAAAAAACCTGTAAGAAATCCTCTAGGAAATGCTGAACCACATAATTAATTTGAACCTGGCACCAAAGGTGTGTTCAGCATTTTCCCAGATCTCCGTTGTGTCACTGAGGATTTGCCTTCCCCAGGACAGGCAGTACATCAGAGACAGGATGATTGAACCCTCTCAAAAAGCCTTGTAGATTTTCATTTGAGACAACATATCTCCTTCAATTCCTAGGGAAAAAATACCTAATGTGCACCTTGTCTTCCAAGATGACCATTCCCTTCACAGATCTTTCTTCTTTTTGCTTGCACTGTCACAAGGGACACAATATATACTCACTTCATCACATTCTCTGCAACAGTAATACTGAAACTCGGGGATGGATTACTGTCTACCTTGTGTTGATCCTGCCTACTCTTGAGACACTAATCCTATGGATGAGCATCTCAGTTATCTTTTCTTTAATCAAATAATGCTATTTTTAGCATGGAAACCTTGTAACGAAGGTAATGATAATAGCTTTTTAATTTTTTTTTTTTTGAAACATCACTGGTAGAGGCTTAGAGATTTAAGCTTTATTGCTGATAAAGAGTCAAGTTGTGGTTGTGGTAAGGAAGAAACAAGGGGAAAAATTCAGGGAAGGGCTTATGACTGCAGAGAAAAACAATACAGGAGGAAGAATCCTTAGGGGGTGTGGGGTTGAGTGGTTATTTTTCTGGAGGGGATATTGCTATTTAGACCCTGTAAGATTTGTAATCACTTTTAAGAATAGAACAATGTGAGGGGTTGTGGGGAAAACTAGAAGGAGAAAAAGCAGATGGTTGTTGGAAAGACACTCTAGGAAAGGAGGGAGAAATTAAAAGAGAAAATCAATAATAAAAGTAATAAAGGGACAGTCCTTTTTCTCTAAAATGCATGAAAATATGCATTTTATGCCTCTGTGTGTATGCAAAGGCCTGTGTATGGAGGAACAAAGTGCATGTAAGTTTTCTGACACATCTGGAATACCTTCAATGATCTGGGCCAGTAGTCAAAATAGATAGTATAAGGTTTATTTAAATTAAAGAAAGATGATGCTTGATGAATTAAATATGAAAATAAATAATACACATTGTGCAGTAGCCCTTGAATTTGCTTTGATGTGAAATGCAATTTATTTTGCATCCATTTATTTTTTCCCGTTATAGCTGCAGGTTTTTATTCTTCATAACACAGAACCCATTGCAGAAATTTTCAGGAGATATATCTGAGGCTTTTAACTGAGAAGAAAATTAGGAAACTGTAATCCTGCTATCTCAATCTGTGACTGATTGATACTAGTACCTTAATTCCACTTAAATTTTTCAGCAATCGAATAAACTGAAAGATGGCCATATCAGTGCCACAGTTGAGCTAAATGTTAAGAGGCAATTGATGCTTCTGGACTGTGACATTTGTATCAAAGTCAGCACTTCAGGATGACTGCTGATGGAAGAGGTGACACTGCATTTAGCAATGCATGTCCTTCTCCTCTCATAGTCATCAGGCTGCTTTAGTTCTAGTTGTGCGTGTTATCAGTCTCAGAGCTCTGTTCTGCAAGGTGGACAGATTGCAAGGCAAGGGCAAGAAATTATAGCTGTCATCATCTAAATAAATGTCTGGTGGTAGAATTGCCCATTGGATTTCTGATGCCTAATTTTCTAGTGAAGTGCCTTAGCAAACTGGGGTTCTTACGAATGCACCTGTTTTTTCCCACAGCTCTGAAAATGGGCACATGAGCAGTGAATACTGAAGTGAAACACTCCCTTACATCTTTAACCTGTTATGATCATTCTCTTTCACACAAATCCCAAGAAAAAGTTGTCTGTAAGGCATTGACATCTTGATTTGACATCACCAAAGTGGAGCAGGCAAAGATTTCTATATTCATTTTTCACTTCAATATTCCTTTGACCTCAGACACAGGTCAAAGAGCTCCATTATTTTTTACAGTTCAGAATGTGTCCGTAAAAGAAAAGAAACCCACATGCTGCAGGTTTTCTTCAAGTAAATCAAAAGCACTAGTAATTGCCTTTCATATTTTGTTTCAGAAAAATAGTATATTCATGACTCAGGATGGTGCTGTAGACAAATTAATATTAAGGGAAACATAGAGGAAGCTACAAGAACACTGAGAGAAGAAGACATCTGGGAAGAGCTTTTTCTTTCTCTAATGAAGAGAAAAAGATGGTAATGCCTTTAGATGAGGTTCCTAAACAGATGTGTGCAGAGCTGTACGCAAACTCCTTCAAAGTAGGACACAGATGTTGTCTGAATAATTTTCCCAACACTTTTCAATATACGTGCATGGCGAGCTAGGAATTGCTGTAGTTATCACTGCCAGTGGTGATGCCAGAACTGTTCAGTCTGGAAATTTCTGGCTCCAAACTGAGACTGATATCCAGGAATGAAGGGGAATAATACTACTCTCTTTAAGGTAACATTGTTTATATTGCTTTTTGGTATATCATATATTCATTTAAGGCAATTCCCTAGATACTGGCAAAGCCAGAAGCCTAGGAGAGATTGAGCTGTATCTTCACTCTTAACATGAAGGCTTATCAGAGCAAGTAATTCTAATCAAGTTTGGATTAAATTTCTCTGCATCAGTATTTCAACTATGTACTTTTACAGACATGAACCATCTAGCTGAAAGTTATTTATCCTGTATAAACAGTGTGTCTTCCAAAAGAAGAGACCTGAAGCTTTTATAATGAATTAAGTTTCCCAGTTGCTCCAAGGGATGTATTGTATGGAGTCAGCATGCATGTACATGTAGTGATCACAAAGATGCTTTGAGCAGGATGAGCTGCACAGAACCACAACTTGATGCAAATATCAAGTACGCTTTTTGCCTGCCCTCCCCCAATGTTTCTCTACACATTTCCACCTCATAACTGCAATATTTGCCATTCATGGCTGCAAAAAAGACATCCAAACAAATATTCTTCCCTCAGCAAAGACTCACACAGTACACTAAGTCCATGGAAAAAAAAAAGCAATTTGGGGTATGGAGGAGTCAAGTA
Organism: Coloeus monedula; assembly: GCF_965178545.1. Taxonomy (NCBI): domain Eukaryota; kingdom Metazoa; phylum Chordata; class Aves; order Passeriformes; family Corvidae; genus Coloeus; species Coloeus monedula. The sequence continues at coordinate 23,540,739 of NC_138784.1, forward strand.
CGGTATGGCATTTTTTTCATGCACAGAAAAAGTCTTTGTTCCACCTTGTGAATCTTTGTTCATGGGCACTTTAATTGTCCCCCTGTCACACTGATTTCTCTTGAAATAGATCTTCCTCCCTCAATCATTCAGTCTCTTAAGCACTCAACACATGCACTCACCTGAGCCACTGAATCTCTTTGCACTTAATCCCTCTAATGAACTGGGGAGTCAATCTCTTCTCCCAAGTAGGAAGTGACAGGATAAGAGCAGATGGCCTCAAATTGCACCAGAGAAGGTTTAGATTGGATATTAGGAAAAGTTTGTTACACAAAATGGTTGTCAAGCGTTGGAGCAGGCTGTTCATGGAAGTGGTCAAGTTACCATCACTGGAGGTATTTAGAAGACATGAAGATGTGGTGCTTAGAGACCTGGTTTAGTGATGGATTAGCAGTACTGGGATAACAGTTTGACTTAAAGATCTTAAAGGTCCTTTCTGACCTAAATTATTCTATGATTCTACCTAGAAACTTGTGCATCTGAATCATGAATTCTGGCTGACCAACTCTTGTCTTTAAACCTACATCATCTTAACCACAACAGACAGATTATTCATGCATCCTTCAGTAAATTGTCCCATTGACCACAATGATCTGAAGGTATTCCTGATTTCTAATCTGAATTTTTCTATCTTTAGTCAGTGTCATGGTTTAACCCCAGACAGCAGCCAGGCCCCAAGGAGCTGCTCTGACACTCACCCCAGTGGGATGGTGGAGAGAATCAAAGTGAGAAAACTCATGGGTTGAAATAAAGACTATTTAATAGGTAAAGCAAAAACAGGACATGCAAGTGAAGCAAAGCAAAACAAGGAATTTTCACCACTTCCAATGGGCAGACACATGTTCTGCCACCCCCAGGAAAGCAGGGCTCCAGAATACATAATGGTGACTTGGGAAGACAAACACAAAAATCACTCCAAATGTCCCCTTCTTCCTTCTTCTTTGCCCAGCTCTATATGCTGACCATGATGCCACACAGTATGGCATCCCACACAGCTGGGGTTAGCTGTTCCAGTTGTGTGCAAAGTTCTTGTGCACCCTCAGCCTCTTCACTGGTGGGGGAAAGCAGAAAAGACCTGGACGCTGTGTAAGCACTGCTCAGCAGTAACTAAAACATCCCTGAATTATCAACACCACTTTCAGCACAAATCCAAACCACAGCCCCATAACAGCTACTGTGAAGAAAATGAACTCTAAACCAGCATAAACAGGTATCTGGACATATGACTTTACCCCTTAGTGTCAGAACATTTTCCCATTCTCCCAGTAGGTAGTGTTAGGTCATGATACAGCAACTCTTCTGATGACCCAGGTACAATGAACATATTTAAGTCTTTTACTAGAAGGCAGCATATTCTCTCATTGAAAGAGACTTGCATTTTTTCTTTGAATCTCTTTCAATTTGTCAACAGATACTCACCAGAGTGTTCTCGAATACTGGAAGTGACAGACTGTGATTGCTAACTCTTTGGTTGTGTTGCATGTGCCTGAAGCCTCAGTATGTCTGTTTTGGGAGACAAATTGTTTCATCCTTCGTTTTATCATGCTGATGACTGATAAGAAAGAATGCATTTGGTTTAGTGGCAGCTGTTTGCTCTTTCGATGAGCAAGGCTACTAAATTTAGCACCTTTTGGCACAGTCTGAATTTGTTCTCATCCAGTCTAAGATAAATGCAATAAAACTGGTGATTTCAGTCTTGAATTTCTTTCACCTGCAGGCCTCCCACTACTGCAGTCGTATCTCAAAAGAAGTTAATATATTTTTGGCAAAACGGTAGTACGACCAATTAAGGACAAGTGTCAAGGTTTAATTCTACCACTTCTTTATTGCATTTCACTTAGAAAATGCTAATTCAAAAGAGCAAAAATGAAATCAAGTAAGAAGGTATGCCTTATTTGTTAGTGGAAATAAGGGGTTTAATCTACTGGTTTAAACTCTCAACCTTTTTCACCTCTGAAACAGCAATTGACTAACTCTGCACCCAAGGTTCATGAACACACACACACACAGAGATTGTGTTGCCCAATTTGAAGCATCTCCACCACCTCAGCCAAGAGATAAGATACTCCATCTTCCTAGGAGACTGCTTTCAGCATCCACATCCCTTGCAAAGGATCTGGGTCTAGTCACAGCAACCATGCCTGGAAACTAACAGCACAGGCCAAGGCTTGCCAGGGAATATCCTGCTTGACCATTTATTTTCATAGCCATGCTCCAGATCTTGAAAATTTATGAGTATACTTGAACACTAGATGTAGCCCTAATATAACAGCAACCAGAACTTCTTGAACAAAGTCCAGGTTCAGGCAGAAAAAAATGAAGAGGGAATGTTGACACTTGCACACTGAAGCATGCAATTTCTCCTTTGGGAAGCAGGGCATAAAAGCATTGAGCACCTTCATTCCACTTATGAAAAGTTACTGGGAGACAAAAAGCCATGGTGGGGCAAAGTCCATGTGGCCCATGAAAGGCTTCAAGGTTCTTAGCACATTTTCTTTACACTTTCTTACTCCTGCCATCCAAATGGAATGAATTTAATTGTTGAATGAAGAAACACAACTAATCACAGCTATTAAAAATTGATTGACATAGGCATGCTCTCTTTACAGTGTTAAAAATGGATGGTGCTCTGAAGTCCTCCAGAGCATGAAAATAAAATGTCAAGACTTGAAAGCTTATCTCCATTACAGGAAGGAAGTACCAATATTTCAAGGTGCTTTGCAGAACTTCTGGGTAAAAGGCAAACACCTGACACTTTAATCTTGATGCTTTAATATTATGCTCTTGAAAGAACCAACTCTACCCACAAATCTTCAGAGGGATACTCCCTTTATCCTTCTGACATCTTTGATCAGTCATGAAATACTGAAGAGGAACACCATCAGAATAATTCTTGTTGGATGCCTAATTCCAGGCTCCACCGAAATTAATATAAATTCATGTCTCCCCTCTAACGTGGCTGTCAAGTTTATTGACAAAGACAGATTAAACTTGCATTGATCATCTTTATACTGCATTCTACAGGATAAAGCTTCACACACCCAAACAAGAGATCTGCATTTGGGAAAGAATGGGATGTGTTCCATTCCAAATTACTCCTCTTTAGTGCAAGTCTTGACTTTTATAGAAGGAGAAAAACACTTTGATTTGCTGAGTATATAAAGCACTGTAAGGTATTCTCACAGCTGTTTTGGTTATCCGGTTCCATTTCCTTTCTGTGTAAGATCAAGATAACAACCTTTTTATTTTGTGCAGGCCACTGAGCAATTGTTAAAGAGAAATGGTCTTTTGTTTGTCATCAGACTGACCAAGCTGAGAATCAAAGCTTACAGTGTGAAAACAAAAGGCTTTATGGACACATTGCTATTCAGTTCTCTCCGTATGATGCCAGGAAGCCTTTTAGCTGGATTCCGGAGTGACCAACTCAGTTGATTTTTTGTAATTGTTTTTCCTTTCTCTGTGGGTACATGAGACATGTTTGGTAACATGGTGGTCACATCAGAGTCCTGGGTTCAGATTCAAGTTGTATTTCAAATTTGCTCCGACTTTGGCTCAGGAGGTTTCTTCTCTTTTGTGCTGCTGTTCCTTCTTCTGTAAGTTGGGCAGATAAGGGAGTACTTATCAAAATAAAGAGTATGTAGGGAGAATTAAAGCTAGCTAGTTAGTGCACATTGTTTTGGTATTTCACTTTTTTAGGCTACTGCTATTGGTTTTGCATATCCAGAGCATATTGTGTGTCCAATGTGCCTCATAAAACTGTCACATTTCTGGCCAACAAAACTTTCAAAGAAAAATGAGAAGTGATGACTTTGTTTTCACTAGGTACAAAAAAGGAAAATACTGTAAGACTTGTTGAACAGAAGACAATATGGGAGCTGTCTTCATGCATGCAGAGCATTTTGAAAGTGCTTTTTCACCCTTTCCCTCTCACAGCCATAAAAAATTTTAGGACAGAAGTGGAACATATTTTGAACATGTGACAGTAGTTGTTTTCAACCTTACAACTTAAACGGGGCTATTAGAAGAGATGAGGCTGCACAGATTTATCAAGTTTGTTCTGGGTTTTACATTCCTTTCTTTGGTGGGTCATGGGTGCTGTCAATAACCTCAGTAGCGAAAATGGGTTTTTATCTGGAAAGTGAAATGATTTCAAATATATTCTTTGACCCGATACAATTATTTTATGCTTGACCATCACTCAGTCAATTCCACCTGCATGGAGTTACTGCGATTATGCTTGTCATTGAAGGTGAATAAGCGGAGTAGGGGGAACCATGTCAGAGGGAAAATGGGGCTCTAAGAGGAGAGCGTACAAGCAGATGACACCTTTCCAATATTTAAAAATATCCCCGTCTTATCTGAAAGTTAGAACTAATTTCTCTGCTAGACATATTTGAACGCCGAAACTTGGAAGTGATTTTTATCTCTAGAGTGCATTTTGGAATTACTGGGTCATCATGATTAACTGACAAGGGGTGAAGAAGTGGGGGAGTTGATATGGGAGCTTACCCAGTGAGAAGGAAGGGAAGGCTGAACTGGCTATTTGGTGAGACGGAGGAGTGTGTTTTATAGAGCCAATTTGCAACAATGGATGCATATGAGAGAAGCAGTAAATGTGCTGTTGTTTTTCTACACATATGAGACTTATCCTGCTGTTTTGGAAACAGTTTTGTAGGCAGGAATAAGGCAAAAACACTCTGTACCTTACTTCAGCACATGAAGTTGATTTTTTCCTTGACGACATTGAAAGTTCATTATGAATTCAGCTTTCTACTCTCAGAGCATGCATAATTGAAACGACAAATTCACCACAACCATTGGATATGAGTAAGGTCTGGATAACGCTGTACAGTCCCTCTGGTTGTGCAGTTGGCATAAGAAAAGAGGAACTTCACTGCATGCTACCATTAAAGAAAATTTAACTTCTAAATCCAAGGTTGGCCAGCTAAGATTTTTACCATTTTATCAGCCGTCTTCTTGTTTCTTCTTTGTAGCCCTTGCATGCTGGAAGGTGTCCAAGTAACTACTAGTAGAAAGATGGACCAGTAACCAAATGACTTAGAGTGGAAATGAAATGAAGAAGGCGGTTTTCACTATTTCCTAGCTTCTTTGGACATTTTCTGTGGGAGAAAACCATGAAAGCAGAAGGTAGCTGTAGATTTGAATTTTTAAACAAATGTCTAGAACCTGTACCTCCCGCTTTTTGCATGTATTTTTGCCAAGGATCACTTTTATGATGTGTGGACTATATTTTTACTTTTAAACTCCCAAGTGATGAACTGAATGGTCACAGTCCTAGCCTCTGCCCTCAGTTTTCCAGGTTCCTTGAAATGCTAGAAGACCTATTGTTAGCAGGCAGAGACAAATGCCCTACAAGGACCACAGCAAATGAGCACTGTAGCATACATGGATCATCCGCATAGTAAACACTTGCTGGAGATAAATGACTTAACAGTAGGTTGGAAAACCTACTGCTCAGTATAAACTTACAATCCTTTCAACTTCTTCTACAACTTATAAGGAAAAATGGTCAGTGTTTTAAAGTTATTATTTCAATCTGTGATCAGTAACAGAAGGAGCTGGGAGATGCCAGCATACTGTGAGAGAAATTGTGGTGAAGATTTAAGCCTGGTCCTGTATTGAAAGCTGAAGAGTTAGAACTGATGTTTCCATTGATAATGAGTGAGACCACTTATAAAGCAAAGCCCCCTCTCCATATTACAACCTCCTCTGAATTTAAGCCTCTTTTGAATACTCTTTGTTCTGTAGCTATAGTTGCCATGCTGAACTCTACAGTCCGACTCTGAAAATTTTGGGAGGTTTCTTGCACCCCCTACTGAACTATAAATGAGGTAAAATGTAGGTCAGTCTAATTTAAAATGATGCCTGTATAAAAAGTTGTTGCCTGCTGGATGAAACAACTTAAATGACTGCTTTGGCACACTCCTGGATAGATTCTGAACTGTGCCTCTAATACCACATGTTGTTTGAGGTTTTATGTTAACCTTAATATATTTAGCATGATATCTAATGCTTCCTCCAAGGGTCAGCACTAAAGAACTTGTATGTTTCCAACTCAAATCTTACAGATGAGGATTGATACTTGAAAGAAAACGTTACAGGACCATAATGAAATAACTTGTGGTCTAAAATTCTCTTCTATTTAAGTTTAGATTTATCTGGAAGAAGATATTTGAAAACACTACCTTCCACCAGCCTCCCATAGCCCCAACAGAATAGATCATTCAAACATGCAACAAATAGGAAGAACTAAAAATCTATTATTTTATCAAAGTATCTTTTTTTCCCGTTTCTCTCAGACAACAGTGTTAGAAAGAGATGGCAGAAAGGTAAGGCTGTGTGCTAACCTGAGGCTTTATTTATGCTTATTGCTGTGCCATTTGCCACAGAAATGGTGCCCCAAATTTCAAAAAGCTACATCCCCACTGAGAAAAACAGAATTGACTCCATCATTTGCTTCATGAACAATTTTTGTTAGCAAAAGCATGTTCTTTCTTTTCACTTGTTCACACCCTCTATTCTTTCCCTGGCTCTCCCAAACACAGCTTCTGAAATGCTAACTCATATTCCCCAGTATGAGTCTATCTTTCCTTTCTTACACTGCCTGGAGGTCCTTTGAACTTGTCTGGGCAGGACCTTGAGACACATGATCAAAGATGGCCCTGCTTTAAGTGCGGACTGGAACCAGATGGCCTCTGGAAGTCTCTTAAATGTAAATTATTCCATTATTCCATTAACATTATTAATTAGACTGTGGTTTGGCATTTAGAGTAGCTTAATTAATGGTCACCTATGAGCATTTCAGGAGAACTCTGACCCTAGGTCTCCATGACACAGCCCAGCTTCCACCTTCCAGGCCTGGACCTTACATATAAAATTTGTACCTTTTGAAAAATAAGCCCTTGGACTATCTCCATGAATTCACAAATAAAACATAGCTCTCAAACACCAGTCCTTGCTGGAACTGGTACCAGTTCAGGAAGAGTATCTCCACACCCATTTTCTTCATGTTCTCTTCATCACTGGGCATTGTCAAACACACTTCCGTACTTACAGAGAAGACAGGAAACCTGTGGAAAATGTCTACACTTTTTGAAACTGCTTGTAAAAAGGCCCACACCAGAAAGGTGTTGCTTTATAATGTGAGATGCTTGTTCTGGCTATGCTCCTAACAGCTTTGGAAGCAGGCAGTCCATTGTATAGACTTCAAGTCTGCATGAGAAATCAGAGTGGGCTGTTGGCAATGGGATCCAGACCTGCTTACACTGGTAAGCCACAGGCTGCTCATAAGAAGATGAAAGATGAGTCTGATATGGAAGCATTGGTATTGACTTCCACTCCATGGAGATAAATCATTGCTGGGCCTCCTGCATCTTTCCCACGTGCCATGAAAAGGAGCAGCACACTGGCAAACCACTGTGTTTCCTCATACTTTGGAAGAAGAACACACTTCAAAGTCTGTGCTCTGCTTCACACCTTATTTTCTCTTCTCCTAACTTAGTCACACTCTGTTTTTCTTCCTGCTGTTACCTAAAGGCCCTCCAGCTGTGGCTGGGACTTGGATAGCTGTTCTGTGCATAGCAGGATCTACAAAAAGATGTGAAGAGTGCAAGAAGCCTTCAGAGGTGGTGTCACCATGTAGGTCTGCCTGGAAGAAAAGCAAAGCTGTTCATTAACTGATCCACAAATCAGGTCTGAGAATTTTTCTCTGGTGACTGATACTCACCAGACCAGACAAAGGGAACACAGAACACTCAGGTTAAACAACGGAGAAAGCTTCTTCTCTGAAGCCATGTAACACACAGTGCACAGAGCATTACAGCAGGAGAGGTGGTCACTGAAATGGACCTTTCCAGAGGGAACAAACTGAAGTAGTGTTGCTTTGAACAGCCTACCTGAAAAAGCCTGCAGCTGGTGCCATCCCCTGAAATGTGACCTGTTTTTATGTTACAGTGCTGGCTGGCACAGGTCAAAACCATGTCAACATATATTCTGAATTAAAGCACTGGTAATGATGTGCCAGCATTTGCATTTGTGCCCCAACACCATTAAAGAATAGAGCACACATCTTGTGGTAAATAGAAATAAACATTCTACAGGGCTCTCTGGCCATATCCAAACAAAGAAACAAGTCTGCTGCAGTTAAAATACAATGCTGTGTCTAAAGACTTCTTTTGGCTAAGGTTTTTACCCTCAGAGGTCTAAAAAAGAAGCTTACTCCAGCCAGCTCTAATCTCTCCAGTTCCAGGCAGCTCAACCCTACCTCACAGTTTTTTCCAGAATTACTAATCTTGACAAGATAGCTTTCCTAGGCCTGTTGCGGGACAGCATGGGGCAGCATTTTCTGCATGAATAGCTCATTTGTGCTTGCTGATAAATTTGTTCTGTGTTGCAAAGGGGGTATTGTGAGAAAAGAGAATATCCATAGACATAGACATGAACTATAGTGTTTTCTTGGCTTTAATCCAAATGGATAAGGCTTCTGGAAACCTTCTCTGAATAATCAGTTACCAGATGACTGTCAGTTCCTGCAGCTAGATTACTTTTGGAACAAATTACAGTGGTAAGCGTCCAGCTTGCTGTGTAGAAAGGTACTGAAGACACTTCAGGCTGGTATCTTCTACTCTCAATGGCTGTAAGCACTGGGCACAGGAACGTCACTCTTGCAGTTAAGTAGTGACCCATCTTAAAGGAAAGAAAGGATTTCAAGTCCTTATTTGCAGCTCCAACCTTGATTCTACTGTTTGGATAGTACAGAGTTAAATGACATTTGCTCAGACGTGTGAAGGACTGCTTATCTTGACAGGGTATGTCTGTGATATCCATGAAGGAAAGTGTGTTGATCTGATTTTGCTTTTTAACAGGGTGGAGAAAAAGATAGACAATGGACCATCAAATATATCCTTTGTTTTATTTTGTTTTCTTTCAGGAGAAAATCTTTAGTCCTGAAATGGTGATCCCTGCAAGGCAGAAACAGAAAAAAGTTAGTTCTGTTTGCTTTTCAATAGGCTGTATTGGACTGGAAAAGTTGACAAGTTTTGGGATTTGGTCTGTTGGGTTTCTTTTCTTTTTTTTGAGAAATGTGCTCTGTCACCATAGAGAGAACTGAGCTGCTGAGAAGCAAGTATTTGAAATCAGGGTAATGGGGCATCAGAGTTTTTGCTGTGCTGGTTGAAGCTCTGAAGAAAGGCTAAAAATGAACACCACTTTATGGAGCAATTTCACTTGAGCTCTTTGCTTGAGTACTTTGTGAATTCAGCTCAATTTACTTCAGCCTTAACTATGTTTTATGACATGGATATTTTCCCCTTTCCTATGGCACAAAACAGTTCCCTTCTTACAAGAAGTTAATCGCCTAGGATTAAGTCAGTTGAAAAAAAATTCATCCTGACAACCAGTTGCTTTTCCCTTCTTCTTTTCATGTAAGTTTGGTGAATTTGTGGCAAGTTGTTGCTGTTGCACGGCAACCCTTTCACACACAAAATGGCCACAAACTCCACATAAATATAATGCTAATAAACCAGGAGTGAAGCTAACTAATAGATGACCAAGTTTACTTGGTAGTAGAAGTTGCCTCTCCGGTTGTATTTTGTTGCTGTCTAATTCTTTATCATGCCATGTCAATTACATTTTTAATCCTTTTTATTTTAGTATGGAATGTTATTGTGGATATAACATTGATATTCCCTCCTTAAGGGTGCACAGTAGCACCATCCTGGCACTCCAGCAATCATCTCAGAATGTGTTTTGAATCTTGATTAACATTAGTTGGAAATACCAAGGGCAGTTTGTCTGTGACAGGGGTGGGTGAGCGTCTCATACAGACATTGGGCCATGAGGTCAGTCCATGCATGCCTCTGGTTATGTTTCTGATCACTGCAGAGTACTTGCACACTTGATAAAATTATAAGCAATGTCAGAAGCCATCAGGAGATACTTAAATCCTTTGTCTCCTTCTAGAGGACTAGTGCATTTGGCTGTCTGACAATGACCCGAAGTCAGAACTGTCACAGTCCATCTGCAGTGCACCGGTGGGGGTCAAATAATTTCCTAGCCGCTGATCTTTCATCAGTGACCTTGCATGTCTTCTGCCTAGTAACAGTAGAGCAGCAGTCCCACCCCCTTCCCAAACACGCACTTCTCAGTTCCCTCCTGAGCCTAAGTGTGAGATTAGGCTGCATGCCTGGCATCTGCTACGTCGCTTTCCGCGCTCGGCTTTGCAGCGCCGAAGCACGATGCAGCAACCTTCCAAAAGTGTCTCCTTAGCGAAGCTGCTGGGCAGGATCAGCCACATACTCACACATGCGTGTATGCACAAACGCATGGAGAGCTTCAGACAGCTTCAGACAGCAAAGAGGCAGGAAAGGTCTCTGTATAGAGTTCCACGGACAGAGGTTTATTGCAGCCACGCCCTAAAGGGATCCAGGGACAAGGAGGAACGACAATGCAGGGTCCAGGCTTAAGTACGGGAGCGGGGGCAAACATCAGCGACCAATGATCTGAGGGCATGAGGGCGGTACAAAGGCAGGACTAAGTAAGGGAACCAATAGGGAAAATCTAGGGGACTTTCCCTATTGGGAAAGGGCAAGGGCCAATGGGGAGAACAGGGAGGGGAGAACCTTCTACGGCAGGGACATATAAGGTAATAAAGGGGTGGAGGGGCTACAGGCTAACCAGGTAAGCAGAACTGGGGTAGATTAACATAATAGAACAAAGCATCCTGGGAGAAGCCTTTTCTGTTCAACCTAACCTAGGGAGGATCATTTGGTACTAAGGATCGTCCCACCAGCAGTTTCATTTTGTTCCTTGTTGCCACAGGCCCACCGGGCACCGCACTGCTATGCTTTTATTGATGGCATGGCCTGTTGACCAGAACCTTTATTTATCCTTCCCTTTTTTTCTTTCATGACTTGTTTTCCTCTGATGCTGTGTTTACACCTTCCTCAGAGAATTATGGTCACTACAAAAGCAGTATTTGTCCCTATAATAGGAAAACCCCATAACAAATCTGAGCCATCAGTTCCCAGCCTGTGCTGTCCCATGGGACTGTCATGTTCCAAATGCAGAAAGAAGCATTTTCCCATACTAAACTATAAGGAAATTTCTGTCTGACCATTCCTCCAGTTTATCAAGAATTACGACTCTGTAGTCCAGTGTTTCAAGTTTCTACACAACTTGCCATCATCTGCAAACTCGGCAGATTCATTCTGACCCATTTCTGAGGTCATTAATGAAAATACTACAAAGTATCTGCCCCACTATTGACCCCCATAGCTGGTAATTGACTGTCAGCTAGTTTTGAACAGCTGACACCTAAGCTGAACTCAGCAGTCTGGGTCGTTTCTCACACATTTTTTAAGTCATTCATTCAAACCATATTTCTTTATAAAGACGTAATTTCAAAGTGTGAAATGTCTCACTAAAGTCAAGGTGAGCAACCTGTAGTTCTCTCTCCTCATCCATATTCAAAGAAAGCAACCAGTTTTGTTGGGACAACTTGTCCATGGTAAATCTGTGCTGGCTGTTCCCAGGGACCTTGTGGTTCCTATGTTTGGGCATAGCTTCCAGAATGGTTTACTTCATAATCTTTCTAGAGTCTGAGGACAGACCTGCAATTCCAGATATCTTTTTGCATGCTTTGCTTAAAAAAAAAAATTCTTCTTTCCTTTCTGCAATCCTAAGGAACTTCTTTGATCACTGTGATCTCTCAAAGAGATAGAAAGTAGCCTGCTCAGCAATCTTGGAAGTATCCCATCAGGATCTGCAGGCTGTGTATGTTTACTTTGCTTAAGTGGTTCTTATCTCATTGTTCCTCTGCTGTGGATAACGTTATTCCCCCTCCTTCTTCCCCAGTCTCTGGCCTGGCCAGAATTGTCTGGGAAGTCTCAGGGAAAAATCTGTCAGTAAAATGGGGCTCTCCAGATACAATGATAGTTTCAATTTCAGGCAAGTTTTCCCCATCCTCCATACATGCTGCTCTTCTGTGTTCTTCCTGGATTGTTTGACCCTATTTTTACCTTCTGAATGCTTCCTTTTCTTGTTTGGGCTCAGTCAGAAATTCCCACTGCAGCCAGGCCATCCTCCTGATGCACTTGCTCATTTTCCTGTGAATTGAAATGGACCAGTCTTGGGCTTCAAGGAGCAATCTCGGAAGACCAGCCAGCTGTGCCAGAGCCCTTTGCCTTGGAATGCAGCCTCCCAGGGAATCCTTGTCAATTCCCTGAACAAATTGAACTTTGCCTTCATGTAGAGCAGGTTGGTGATGTTGCTGCTTGCCCTCATCTCTTGGGAACTTGCATTCTACCACCTTGTAATCACAGCAGCTTTCATCATAAAATTGCTTTTGTTTTCCTGATCATTTTTGCACTACCCATCTTTTCGGTTGGTTTGTCCAACATGTCCATGAATAAATTATCCTTACCAGTTCTGGAAATTTCTGGATTTTTTGTGTCCCCTCCAAGCATGTGCTGAGTTGCTCCCTAGCTAGTTAGCCCCTGCCTGCATTGTTCCAAGAGGTTTTTCCTTGCCGGATGCAGGGCTTTGCAATGGTCTCCATTGGCTCATTCCTCCACCCTGCATAGTGCCTTCTGAAAAACAAAATACTTCTGCTTCAGAGGTACATGGAATGCTCTACTAGCCATGACTACTGCCTTCCTTCACACACACACATACCCTGCTGTCACTTTCCTTCCAAAACAGTTGAAATGGAGATAATGGTAAGGCAATTCCATATGTTCTGATTGCATATGACCTCATTGGCACATTTCCTCCTGCAATATAAAAGTCTCTTCAGACAATGAAATCTCGTTCTGGAACAAATAAGTCATTATTTTATAAAAAATCAGTGTAGGGAAGGGGGTTTCATTTTAGGAACTTTTTTATTATTCAGTTTTTCTGAGAGAAAAAGAAAACAGCAAAATGACAAGAAAAATAGAACAAGAAGAACAATTGCAGTATTTCAAAGCCAGTGAAAATTAGACTAAGCCAAATGGAAATCATAATTCTTCTATTTCCCTGGTTGCTCAGACATGGGTAATAGACTTGGCAAAGCGTCAAGAAGAACAGGGCCAAGCTGTGGTGTGTTCAGAAGAATCAAAAGGCTGTTCAGAGGAAAGGCAGATTTCAGCACACCTCAGAGGACAAGAGTCTGAAGTTTGTCTACAGCTCATTCCTTATGAAGAGGATAAAGGAGAGCAAAACACATACAATGCAAAGACACTTTTCAGCTTTGGAAGGGAAACTAAGGCAATAGGGCAGTCTTGCTAGGTACACTTTGTTTCTTTTGATTTCTCACAGTGGGCCTTAATCCAAAAGTACATGGCAAAATTAAAACCGTAAGCAGGATAACAATCTTTAAAAGCTGTAAAATGTGGGCTCAGGCAGGTCACAGTAAAACACGGAACATGTAATAACATCCAAAACAGAAGTCAGAAAACACATTGTGAGTCCAATTCTCTTACAGAAGGTACCTGTCAGAAACTAAATTGGCAGAAATTGTCAGGTCTTTCATAGTGCTTGCATGCTTCAAGCAGAGAAGCTGACAGGCCCAGAAAGTTAACATATTTCATGTTCTTTTTGAGAGAAACCCCAGGCTGACTGCTTTGCTGTCAAGAGGATCTGAGTCCCAGGACCTCATTACTGATGTAGCTTTAGCTGTAGGAATAGGGGGACACTATTTTATTGTCATAGACCATCCTTCCACTATTTCCAAGGTTATTTCACAATGGAATAGCATTGCATTTGTTCACACTTCTCATGAAAGTGTGCTGTAAATATCAAAAGGCACAGAAATGATTCAGTGTCAGGAAAAAACAAACATACACAGTGGGAATCTTAAGGAGGTGAGCAATTGTTTTGCCAGAGAAGGCAAAGATCTAGAAGTAGCTGTCCGCTTGGGAAATCCCTGCGTATCTTGTTGCACAAAACTGAAGCAATATCCTACCAGGGGAAGGATAATGATTTACCCAGTTACTCTGCTCTTTCCTTCACATGCCACAGGATGACAGTGAGTCCCTGTGGGTTAGTCAATGACATGTACCTAGGATCATTGCATAAGGGCATTCATGTATGTAAAGAAGTTCTCATGATGGAGCTAAATAGAAAGTACCCTCTGAAACAGATTAGCTTTGGAGGTTGAAAGTAACCTTGCCATTTTCTAGCAATGAGGTCAGCTAAACATTAAAGTAGCTTACTGGGCAGAAAAGTTGGATTGTCTTTGCTTGGACCCTTTCAAGTCAGATTTGATACATTTCAGAAAGATGTTCTATTTGTTTGGGATTTTTTTCTAACTGACTTTGAGAGGAGAAAATGCATATCTGAGTATTTCAGAGGTTAGAATAATTGGTCAAGGGAGTAGTGCTTCAGTGCTTAGAGGATGGGAATTTAAAGTCCATGACAGCTCACTTAGATTTGTTTGTAAAAGTCAGCTTAGAATAGTTACTATGGGCATAGTCAGGGACTGGTATAGTACAGTCCACACAGTGAAACAGTGTCTTCCAGCTGCTCCTGGACAGAAGATACAGTTTGGGACACCAGATCCACACAGACTGCATCTGTAATGTTCTTTGTCATGCTTATAACACCACATCCTGGACCCCTTTCTGATCTACTGCTCTCTAATGTCTTCTACCATTTCAGTTTTGAGTTCTCCTCTTCTTCTGACCCTGTACACCTGAGAGATTTACACAAACTAATTTGCTTAATTCAAGTCCTTTATGGTTTTTTAAGAAGGCAGCTCCTGACAACTCTTCTGTCAGAGGGGGGAAAAGCCTTCTGTTTCAAATACATCACCATTTGAGTATGAAAAAAACTGTTGCCTTGGTATAGGAAAAATTGCAGGAGTTTGGAAATGAATTGCTGAAAATTTGCAAAGAGGAGAAAGGAGGAGGAAAACATAGATACTGTCTTTCAATTCATGCCTTCCTTCCCTTTCTCTTCTTCCTCCTCTTCTCCCTTTCCCCCTTTTGGATTATTTGGTGTATAAACAGCTTTTATTATGAACTTTGCTGAGAATATTAATATTATTCTTGTACCTTGCTTGACACATAGAAACCTTCCAATAGGAAAGACTACAAAACTCACAGGAAGCTGTAGGGGTAATTTGGGCTTGCCTTTACATTTGAAGTCCTGACCTCTGTTGTTGTAACATGTCACTTCTGGGTACCTTTATTTAATTAGCAGAAAATTCATGTTTGGAAGTGACCTCAGAGGTGAAGTTCCATGCAGAGGGTGTTATGCTGGTCTGTTATCAGCATGTGATAAGGGTACCAGAAACTGCAGCAAGGTCTGCAGTGGAGAGGAAAAGTCACTTGTTCCTTACCAACAGCACAAGAAATTGCTGCTACCTGGGAATCTGATGAGTCTGCTAAACTGCAAATCAAAGTATAAAAAAGCCAGCTGAACACCCTGGAGCAGTTTTCACCATAGCCCCTTCACAAAACTCCATCAGCTAAAAGAAGCTTAATTGAATTGCATCCCTAAAGAAGAAGACATTTGCCAGCACTGGAAGGTCTAATGTGACCCAGCTACTCCTGGCTATGCAATGGCATCCAGAGGATCTACCACTGAATCCTTGGCCATGTGCTTCAGTCATGGGCTGAGCTTATGTGAATTAGCATGTATGTTGCTGAAATTCACTTTTATTCCATTGCCTCTTCACCATGTGAGCTCAGCTTGAGGTGAACAGGAAAACCAGCCTCTTAAATAGAAGAAATCTAAACAGAGAAATCCAGGGTCTGTTGTTCTACAGAAGGTACTATTTCTACCTTACCTGTCTCGTTCCTTAAATGACATCCAGTCTCCAATGGCATTCACTGCAAAGAAGTATTCCTGGAGTAAAGCCAGGGAGTGCAAGGTTTGATGCCACCGAGGGCTGGCTCCAGCTGCTGTGTGCTGGCTGCAGCCACACTGCAGAGCACCTGCATGGAGCCCTTCTGCGTGTGCTGGCACGTGACTGCACCACAGCATTTCAGAGAAGACTCACATTGCACACTTTGTCACCCCTGTGACAAAGCATTATCTACTCCTAATGAATCTACTTTTGGTCCTTCTGACAATGTTCTATTTGCTTTTTGGACCAGGTAGACTTTCCTGTGTTTCTTCTTCTTCTTTGGGGAAAAGCAGACATCACCTGCCCAGTACATCATAGTGGGTATCTGGATAATTTGTCTGCAGACCAGAACAAGACTTCTGTCAGAAATGGGCTACCAGCTCACTGAAATTAGATGACACACAGCCTCATTTCCCACCTCCACCATTCCAGTTTATTCTGAACAGGTAACCTGCAAGAAAACAGACTTTTACAATTGTTCTTGAATTTCATCTCGCTTTTTAATAAGCTGGACTGCAACTCCAACTCCAGACATTCATCCAGTCTTGTCAGCATGGAATATCCTGGCTCAGAGCTGATAATTCTGTCATGAGAGATGAGGTAGAAAAATGCAGAGTGAATCTGAAGGAGGAATAATTCTGGGGAACCAAACTATAATCCCCTATCTGTATTTCTCAGATCCAAATTCTACATGTGTATAATTTGCGTCAAGAGAAGGAAACAGCCAGAGAAAGGCAGAAATAAATAATTTACAGTAATAAACAGCAATCACTGCACATCTTAAATATACTTCCTCGTGCATGCAGTCACAGAGTGGATTTATTCAAAACCAATTCAAGGCCTAGGACAAATTCTTATTTATCACTCTGACGACTTTCCCTGCTTTCCCTCCTCTCCCAGGCTGGAACAAAAGTCTGTGTGGTGGGGAACTGCTGTTTGCATCCAGTCTGTGCTCAGCATCATCCTTTAAGTCCATGCTTACACAAAAGAATCTCCACAGTCTGAAACCCTGAACTCTGTGTTTATCCTAAGCACACACATTCAACTATTTACATGGAGAAATCCTTTGGAAGACAATAGCCACAGGTAATGTTGAGTTTTAGAATGGATGGGCAAGGCAGAAGCTATAGAGTTTAAATGCATGCTGTTTTCTCCTGTAGTTTCTGAGTGCTATAAAAACGTTTGGTGTGTACTTGAATGGAAATGTGCAATGCTGCTCTGTAGTATACCTTGAGCTAGAAGAGCTAGAGGGCCATTAGAGATGGTAACAGAGTGCTGTCTCAGCTGTAGAATTCTCTCCAGCTGAATTTCCCAGTACCTTTTCATAGTATCACCACTTCAGATAAAATGTACAATTTTCATCTAGAGGTTTTCTTCCACTGTTTTTTTTTTCTTCTTTTCTTTGCTTTCCTCCCTTCCCACTCCCTCATGGAAAAAGACACATTTGTCTCTGTCTAAAATTAAGATATTGTCTGTGTGATTCCTTCCTCTCTCCCTGCCTACAATCTGCATTCCCAAATTAGGACTGGCATGATTTAATTAAGACAGACATAAGACAGAGAGAATGCTCCAGAGAAAGGCTATATTAGGAGTAACAGGAGAAGAATTGTGGTTTTTTTTCGTTCCTGCTCAGGCATAATCTTAAAGACATGAAGCAACACACATGCCTACTCAAACAAGTTGTTAGCAAACTAATTGTGCATTACAAGACAGCAGAGCCACACTGTGCTCATTATACTCTGTTTAAAGATGGGTTTAGTGCAGTCAGAAGGCAAATCAAACATGTCTAGACATAAGGTTGGATGGGGAAAATTGCCTCTTTCCTTTTAAGAGGCATAGGAGTAGTCATTTGCTTTAGCATCAGTCTGTATTCATGAAAGACTGGAATACAGAGCCTGAATTGTCTATCTGCACAACTCAAAGGGGCCTTTGAATAAGAACTTTTCTGAGTTCTCAAGAAGAGAAGGGGAAGAAGGACTTACTCAAGCAATCTATTCCTCTGCCGAGATAGACTGGCAGGCAACAAATGGCTAAAGGCAGATGGTCACACTGGTAATGGATATTTGCCAAAAACAAAACCCCAACAACTTTGAGGTGAACAGAAGTAAGAGATTGTTTGAAGAGTGTATCCAGAGACTTCCATAGACTCAACATGTATGGGAACTGCGCTGCCTGTGCATATGGTTAGAACACACGTATGAATATTTATCCTAAGAGACTGAAAGACAGGTGTTTTATCTGAGAAGGCACTTCTGTACTAATACAAATAGCCCACATTTATGAAAGACTCAAACAGATTTGTCCATTAACAGCAGACTTCATGTCCAGCCCTGCTGATAGAGCTATTCTGCTCATTTCAAAACGATAAAATTAATTTTGTAATTTGCATGAGTTCATGCTAAAACTACGTCAGCCATAACAGGCTTTAGAATTTCTTTGAGAAAAAGAAAGTTAAATTCATCATAGCTGTTTTGCAAGCATTTGATACATGAGATCCAGTCTTCTCCATTCTAGGTAGCATAGTGATCCTACATGAAGATGTTCATACTCAAAGACCTCAGCTATAGTCTGTTAAATTCAGCCATGAAAGAACTAGAAATTCCACTATAAAATTTGGTTCCCTTAGATATCTTCCTTCTATACATTCTTTGCTGTATGTGTACAACTTTTGCAGTATACTCGGTGAAGGCTACAAAGATCCCAGTGAGTATTACTGTAAACTGTATTATAAGGTATGATTTGTCCCTTAAATGTAGGCATTTAATTCTGATTTAGCCATTCTATGGCATAAAAAAAATTTTTTTAATCAGATTGTTCTCTTTCCAGCTATCTACATCCTCACAACATTGGAATATATGTAGGATTCTTTTACATAAGGTGCTCCATGCAAACATCTGTGCTTACAAAGGCATTTGCATCCCACTTTCTTTATACATGTGGACAGAGCATGTGCAACAGCTAGACATCTTACACTGTGGTTTTTCTGTCTGTATATGAACTGCTAGGCAGTCCAGGACCATGACTAGTCTAGACAGACCTTGTCAGAAACAGTGAGATGGACAGGGAATAGAATTGCTGGGAAGGGTGTGAGCAGGACCGTGTTCATCGGTGTTCCTTCACAGCCTTCCCTTGGTACCTCAGATGGTCACCCATAAGAGGAATTCCTCTCCTTTGGCCTGATCAATGTAAGACTGGCCATTAAAAACTACATCATGCAGTTCACTGACTGATTTCTTGTGTCTGCTCCAGAGAGGCTCCAAAGTGCCTAAATATGGAAGCCTGCAAGAGACATTGACCTGAACCATTGCTTGTGCAGCTTCCCATGTCACCTGGTGCTCTGTAGAGCTGGGAAGTTCTTATGGCTTCACAGTCTATTATGCAAGTATGAGTAGTCTATCCACAAAGACTGGACTTGCACCTACTGTGTTCTAGTCCACTGAACAGCATTCCCCAGTCTCTGTTGCTGTCACTGTGCATTGACTAGAGTGCCATTAAAGTACTTTATAAGTACTTATATATTTCCTTGGATAACAAAGAGAAACACTGCAGCACTTTGTGTATTATTTGTTCCCTGAGAGCAGGAGGCAAAACCATTTCATAGCAGCCTCCAGAGACAGAGGAGAGTTCATTATAAAAACTTGACAACAGCGTTGCTGCCCCACCTTATTTCCATCCCTCAGCACAAATCTGAGCGTGGACCAAGGGTCAGTCCATTACAATGCTGTTCCTCTGCACAGCCCCTCACGACTGATGGTGGATATCTTACTTGTCAGTACAAATGCTCAGAGAGCCCACATGATTGATGTTTGTGGCCTAAAAAGATTCAGTACATTTGTTTTGTCCATTACATCATTATCTTTCAGAAGTTCCCATCAGATTAACAATTTCAGTCAGAAAATAGGGTATGTCCTGTTCTCTCCTCTTCCCCCCAGATGATTTTCTAGCATAGCCATCTAGCTAAATTGCACTAAACAAAAAAAAAGCAAACAGGAAAAGAAAACAAAAAACCCCCAAAACCAACCAGACAAAAAAACCATCCCCCCAAAAAAGGGACCCAGGCTGTTGTTTAGTCTTGTCTTAGTCTCCTCCTTGCTGGCAGAGAACCATAAGGCTTTCTGTACAGAACAGATTATAGACAAATGTGCAGTGTGAGTAAATATGGAAAGAGCTTGTCATCCTGGTTACCAGCAGTCCTAGAAGTCCTAGCCACCATTAGTATACCAGCACATGGTAAGACTACTTTCCCTCACTTGATGAGACTTGGCTCATTATCACCATGATCCTGTCAACAGAAACCTCACCTGTGTAATTTCACCAGACTCCTTGAGACTGGTGCATGGCTGCTGGTCCAGCTAGAGATGTAATTTTTAGTGATGATCTCTGTGACTTCCAAGGCCTGGATAAAACTGTACTGGCAGCTCACTTACTCTGAACCTGCACATCTCCGGTTCCCTACAGCAGGCTTAAGCCCAGAAGACAATGCTCCCAGTGTCAGATATCTCTATTGCAGTCCCAGGGTATGGTAAGCAAAGCCCAGTTTCATTTCCCATCCCTCATTATTTTCTCTTTCCAGAGAGTGCTGCTCAAAACTTTCCAGCTAGGGTTCTTCACTTTTGTAGAAACAAGTGCACCTGCTCACTTGAGACAGTCATCCTGTATCATTTCAGGCTGGAAGGGTGGCTTGTAGTGCATCCTAGAGATAGCAACCACCATATTCTGGGTACACTGCATATAGCATGATTTGAGGCATCTCTTTGATCTGCAAGCGACAGAAGAGGAGTTTGAGTTACTGTACCTGACATGATATATCTGCTCCAGCAATGTCACAGTGAACCACTGTTCAGCAACGTGCATTTAAAGAGTTTGCACTGAAACACAGTCTTTTCATGGGACTGTGACTCCTGGTTTGGTTTTTTTTCATATGGCACAGTGGTGGAAAAATTTGTCAAAATAGTAGCCTGATGAGAAGGCTGAAAACTAGTCAATATACATTTAAATTTTGGATTACCAAAGTGCACTTCGTACTCTGGGTTATCATGTGCTAGTATCTGATTTCCTAAAATCTAGGCATTACAATTTTGAGACATCTAGCAAATATATCAAAGAGTTCAGAGTCATTAGGTCCTGCAGATACTTTTAATGAGAGACAGGTTATATAGGACAAGAAGCTTAACATAATATGGGAGTCTTCATATAAATATTTCTTAAAAATATTATGTTTATCCACTAAGGGAAACATTTTTCCTGAATGATTGTGAGGAGGGTTGTAACTAGATGAGCTTTAAGGTCCTTTCCAATCCCAACCATTCTATGACACTATGATTAGCTCAGTCAGATAGCCAGAACAAAATGGGTTTGTGTTCTGTGCTACATACCTGAGTGCAGTGGGAATACACACAGATGGGAGAAAATGTGTTTGAAGAGGACATAGGGAAACTCAGCAGCACCTGAAAGAGGGAACAGCGAAAATGCATGTGCATATTCTTCTTGGTGCCTTTTCAAATGCTTCTTTCTTCTCAGGAAAGGAGGAAGCTGGGCAGAATCCTCCATGCTGAGCTGCTAAATGAATTTTTCCTCATGAAAGTTGGGGGGAATGAGGCTGCCACTGACTCCCATCCTCAGCTGTGGAGTGTAATTGTGCCCAGGGCCAGGCAGCTGCTGCCTCCTGCCACTAGATGGAAAGGAAGCAGTGCTTGTATTTTTAAGGAAGATTTTGACTGAAGCAAAATAGAACAGTTGCAAAACATACAAATAGAGTTAAATGAGAAGGCTCCTGATTCTCTTCTTCACGTTGGAAGGACAAGGAAAAGCTGAGAGTCAGCCAGCCAGGTGCAGCTCACTCTTGATTTGAAAAGACTTACTAAGGCAGGAGAAATTGGGATTAGCTGGAGACAGGAAGGTTAAAAAAAATTAACTTGAGAAGACTGGGCACTAATTACCTATCAGGGAAGGGAAGGATCCATGTCCCATTACTTCTAAGTTTCAGCCGTCCACAGGGATTGCCTGTCCCTTTCTTCTCCTCTGAGGTTTGACCAAGTAGTGCCATTAGGATACCATGCTTGTCCTTGCTGACCAGGTTAGCAGTCACCAGGATCAAGTATCTGTCCCTAAAAGTGCCACATAGCTCAGTAATGCTCTAAGCTACTCTTAAAAAATGTGTATATAAACATACTAATATTTTGTAATCTTATTAAATTTCTCTGCTGTGTCTCCTTGTTCTGTGTGTCCATTCTAAAGAGGTTTTGAAGCACTCTGGGAATGGGATATCTGTAACTTATCCAGTGTTTTCTTCACTCCATGACTCATTTGTCATGCCTGGTTCGTCTGCCTCACACTCAGGATGGACTCTGCCCCTTCCTGCTCTCTTCCATTCTTCACGAACACAAACAGGAAAGTGCAATCCTGAGGCCATGGTAAACCATTTTATAACACTGGCCCTAAACCAGGAGTATCCTGAGCAGGTAAAAGACTCTTCATTTAAGAGAATATATGGGGAAATGATGTCTGCTATAGCTTAGTAAAAAGCAAACCAATAAACATTTAATATCGGGCAGCATAAAAGTTCAACTGCACAATCTTCTCTTATTTATCAGCACAATCAGATTTTTCAATGAAGCCATATGCTAAGTTAGCACAATGCAAACTCTTTAGTAAATGCTTTTAAATAAAATATTAATATCTTCTACCAAAATGGACTGCCCTGATAATTACAGAACTTTGCCTATCTGCACATAAACTATTTGCACCAACAGACGTCATTTATTCTTTCAAATCCAAGAAACACAGCCATTCCAAAACAGGAAAACAGTAGAAAAAATAATTGTTCTTGCAAGTTCTTGCATATTATCCAATAATGCTGCAGACTGGTTTGTTATTGTAAGAAACAGTGAAGCAGATTTGGGGTACCTAAACTGTTGTGAAAATTTGTTTTAAATCCTAATATTTCTACAAGTCCCTCTCTTTGTGAGAAAAAAGAAAAGTGAAAATCCTCTGATAATCTTTTAGTACAAGATTGTTTCTTACTGCACTGAAAAATAAATAAATAGAGAGGTCTACGTAGCTTCTTCCCTTTGTACTTTGATATCAGACATTTCCTAAAGGGAAAGGCTATCTCATTTCTGTACTGGAAAAACCAGTATCTCTCCTTCCTTCATGCTTTCATTTCTGAGGCCTTTTGGTTGACCTCTGATTTTCAGGCACAAAGGCTACAAATAACAAAAGGTTGAAACAAATTTCAAGAAGACACCGCTGTGCCCTGCATTTGGGACCAGAGCCTGCAGCTTCTCTGTAACTCCTCTCTCTACAGGCTCCTGGAGGGGCTGCTGGATCAATGCCCTCACTGCCAAGGCCGTGACTTCCTTCTCTATTCTGAGCTTTGAAAGCCCTAAGGGGAATGTGAACAGACTGTGCCAAAATTCCCTACAGAGGCTGGGGCTACACATAAAGTGGCTTCACAGTTTTAGTTCTCTTCCCAGCATGTGCTTTATCCTGATGGATTTGTGACATCCCCTGCCAGACCAACATTCACATTCCTTTTCATTTCCTGGGAACCACCAACCTGTCAGCCTCACCTCTGTGCCTGGGAAGATCACGGAACACATCCACCTAGAAGCTCTGCTAAGGCACATGGAGAACAGGGAGGTGACTCAGAACAGCCAACATGGTTTCTCCAAGGACAAGTCTTGCCTGACCAGTCTAATGGCCTTCAATGATGGAGTGCTGAATCAGTAGGCAAGAGAAGGGCTGCAGATGTCATCCATCTGCACTGCTCTATGGCCTTTTATACAGTCCCCCTTTAATCTGGTCCTTCTGTCTAAATTGGAGAGATATGGATATGATAGATGGACTGTTGGGTGAATAAGGATTTGGTTAGATGATCATATTCAGAGGGAATTGGTCAAGCGTCCTGGCCACCAGAGTTTCCTCCTGCAGTATTCTTCTCTTTCTCCGCATTAGTGTTAGAGATGTGTACCTTGACTTCATATTTTTTCTGCCCAGCAAACAGAGACAACTTCAGGTCACAGGGAGTAGTCTTTTGACTACCATAATCTGCTATATATGTGGCAACACCTTGACTCCTTCTCATAACTTACTGGATAAAAAGAATTTTGTTTTGCCTCCAGCCATCCTGAACACACCAGTCTTTTTGTAGGTGCATTGGCTTTTCAAATTGTCATCACAACACTTACAGAGGAAGCTGCCACAGCCCCTCATTCATTTCTTTATTTGCCTTCTGTGACCTTTTCCCAGTCCAGCTCCTTCAATTTCTCTTCCCTCCTCTTCCTGTTTTTCTCTCCAAATGACACTGGTCATCTCTCTGTGCCTAATTATGCTCAAACTACAACTGTTGCAAAAGCTTTTCCCCCTTGTATCTCCCACCATCTGGAACAGTCCTTTTTTCCTGTTGTTTCTTTCTGCCTCACCGCTTCTCCATCTATTTTCAAATCTCATCTGAAAACATCTCTGCTCCCATGCCTGTGCCTCTTAATTTCTCTCTCCCTCTGCTATTATGTATTATTTAACTTTGGTAAGTACCTTGGGATACCATTTGTATGAAACAAATTTTACTAAATAAAGCTGTAGTCTACAGTCAGCAGAGCTTACCC
Organism: Coloeus monedula; assembly: GCF_965178545.1. Lineage (NCBI taxonomy): Eukaryota > Metazoa > Chordata > Aves > Passeriformes > Corvidae > Coloeus > Coloeus monedula. The sequence continues at coordinate 23,565,234 of NC_138784.1, forward strand.
AAATTATTTGCTTTTTCACTTGGTCTTCAGTAAACAGTAGATCCCCCCATGATGATAGCAAACAGCATTATGCTGATGACCACTCAGTAATTGGAAAGAGGAGAGGTACAGAGCTGTCTGACAGGTTTGTGAAGAACAGAGATGTTGCTCTGAGTCAGAGCCCTTGAGTTGGAGTACAACTCAGCAGGAGGAGTAGGAGCAATCCCTGGGAAACCTGGGGGAAGGCAAGGGAGTAATGCAAAATGTTGTGAGATTGAAAAGTTTATTAGTTATCAAGATTCACTGATTAGCTCTGCTTTCCTTGGATCTCATGTACATGTGTAAATACCCAAGGCAGACACCTGGCACAAAGTGCGGATCTAAGACACAAATGGCTGCAACAAAATTATCTGAGCATTGCTGCAAATCAGCTCAAGGGAAGCCAACTGAGGGTAAAAAGCAGAGCTATGACCTACTCAGCTCAAAAGTGCAGAGCCAGGAGAGGTGCACAAAGGGCAGCTTGATGCAGTTAGGCAGAGGGTGGGGATTATTCCCTTCTGTGTATTGGCTCTCCTCATCTGCTTTCCTTTAGCTGTGAACTATTAAAACAACCACAAACCTAGTAATGATAATAATGTTAACAACAACAACAATATAACAACTTATATTTTGGGGTCCTCAGACACTTTATGAGACAATTGTCATTTGTCAGTGGCTTTCTTGCACCAGTCCTGGATCCTTAAGGAATCTCTCCTGCATCTCTTGTGTTCTGCACCCACTGCGGCTTACTGATTTAGTGAAAAATAGACTACCCAAGGGACCTGCATAGCAAAAGACATTCATAAAAACTGATTAGAAACTACATCTGAATAATAACAACTCCTTTGAGAAAATAATAAAATTGTTCCTTAAAAAATGAAGAGTAAAAGAGGATACATTTATTGATAAATAATTCACTATGAATTATTCTCTCAACTTTAGCGCATAAAGCTATTAAATTAAAATATTCCCCTATTTAACATATAGTGCAAACTAATAATAATTAAAGCAGTGGAGGAATGTTCTCCAGCAGTGGGCTTTGTGGTTTTCTGAACCCTAACCCTAGGCGTAACCCTAACCCTAACCCTAGCTCCAGGCGCAGCCTAAGAAACAGCAGTGGGCTGAGGCCAGCTCCAGTCAATTAATCTGGAAAGCTGCAAGGTTGTTCCAGTGCCGCGCTCCCGTTGGCATGCCTCTCGCATTGTCAGCGTCCCTGGAGCTCTGGGCTTTGTGGTTTTCTGAATCCTAACCCGAGGCATAACCCTAACCCTAACCCTAGCTCCAGGTGGAGCCTAAGAAACAGCAGTGGGCTGAGGCCAGCTCCAATCAGGAAAACATGAAAGCTGCAAGGTTGTTACAGTGCTGCACTCCCCGTGGCATGCCTTTCGCATTGTCAGTGTCCCTGGAGCTCTGGACTTTGTGGTTTTCTGAACCCTAACCTTAGGCGTAACCCTAGACCTAACCCCAGCCGTAGGCACAGCCTAAGAAACAGCAGTGGGCTGAGGTGTGCTCCAATCAGGAAAACAGGAAAGCTGCAAGGTTGGTGCAGTGCTGCACTCCCCATGGCATGCCTTTTGTACCTGCAATGTGTCTGGATCTCTGGGCTTTGTTGTTATCTCAACCCTAAACCAAAGTGTGGTTTGCCTAATTAGGAATGCCTAATTCCATGTAGAGCATCAAAAGCATCTTTTTGCCTCGGTGCACAGCGCAGTGGATGTGCCAAAAAGGAAGGTGCGGAGGGAACAATATTTGTGTAGAGGTCTAAATGCAATGGATCCAAACCTGCCAAAATGATACTGAAATCTCAAAATCAGGCAACAAAATGAAATGTAAAGGCAGGCAAAGAAAGCGATGAACTCTAATGCTGAAAAAAAAATAGAAAATTCAGACGAAATCAAAACTGATAAAATTGTCTGAGATGACACGGAATGCAGGGAAATGGACAAAACCTTGCTGAATTTCTACTCATTATTATCACAATATTTCATTTTCTTTGATGTTCTTTTCATGAAAGGAATGAAATCTTGTGGTTTCAATGAGGATCAGTTTGGCAAACTTCGCTTCATTTCACTTCGGTTCATATCATCCTATTCGCTTTTACTGTTTTCACTTTGCTTACGAATTTTCTCTTTTTACTTTTAGCATTTCATTTCTTCAATTTCTTGTCTTGTCATTTCGTTTACCTTTCTTCCCTGATTTCAGGATTTCAATGGGAACAAATTTTTCAAGTTTCGGTCCTTTTCACTGCACCTCATTTCATCTCCACACATTTCATTGTAGTCACTCCATTTCCAAATTTTCTTTTTTTTTTTCTTTATTGCATTTTATTTTATCATATCTCCTTTCCAGAGTGTTTGTTAGACATCCTTCTCCCATTTTAATATTCTACACCAGCAGAACCCTAACCCCTAACCCTAAATGGCATCATTAGTGGTGGTGCCCAGGGTGTGGTTAGGAGTGTCACTGGGGGCAGCATGTGGAGGTCACCACAGGCCACCAGTGAACACTCGCAGCACTCTACGGGAACGTAGTTCCTAAGAGCCTCAAAATCCTCCTGCCTGAACAAACCCTGGCCCCAGCATGGTGTGCACCCAAACCTTGGAGTAGAACATCGCCTCACACACTGGCTGGGATGGAGGGAAAAAAAAGCCCTGCTGGGGGAAAAAGAAATCCCCCCAACTAGGCTTTTTTTATTCTAAACTTAAAAATTAGTTGAAAAACCTGAAAGGCAGAAAAACTACACACAGAACCAGTCAACACATGCACTCTCACAGGCAGACACAGACCGACACAGTCAGATACACGCAGTCACACACAGACACAAGCCACAAAATTTATTCATTTCATGAAAGGAAATGAAATCTTGCAACTTCAGTGAGTATCAATTCGACAAGGTTTGGTCCATTTCCCTTCATGTAACGCACTTCATGTCAACCCATTCCATTTTATCGTTTTCACTTCGTTTCAGATTTTTTTTTTTTAATTGGATTTCATTTCATCAATTTCTTCCCCTGTCCCTTCACTCCGTTTCCTGACCTCAAAATTTCGATGAGTATAATTTTGGCAACTTTCAGTCCTTTTCACTTCACTTCACTTAATGTCATCCCAATCCACTTCCTTGTATTCACTCAACTTCCAAATTTCCTTTTTTTTTCCAACTGCATTTTATTCGATCATATCTCCTTTCCAGAGACTTTGTAACACTTTGTTCTCTGATTTCAAGATTTCATTTCCTCTAGGAAATGAAATCTTATGATTTCAGTGAGGATCAATTGGGCAAGCTGCAGTCCATTTCACTGCACTTCATGTCTTCCCATTCACTTTTATTGTTTTCACTTCCTTTCAGAATTTAATTTTTTTTTTAGCATTTCATTTCTTCAATTTCTTCTCCTGTCTTTTTCTTTACCTTTCTTCCTTGATTTCAGGATTTCAATGGGAATAATTTTCACAAGTTTCGGTCCTTTGCACTGTACCTCATATCATCTCACTACATTTCATTGTAGTCACTCCATTTCCAAATTTTCTTTTTATTTTCAATCATATTTTATTTTATCATATATCTTTTTTGTGTAACAAACACTCTGGAAAGGAGATATGATAAAATCAAATGCAATTGAAAATAAAAAGAAAATTTGGAATGGGAACGAACACAATTAAATGGATTTGGATTAAATGAGGGTCAGTGTAAAGGACCGAAACTTGCCAAAATTATACTCACTGAAATCCTGAAATCAGGGAATGAAGTGAAACAAATGGACGGGAGAAAAAAGGATGAAATAAAATGTAAAAGAAACAGAGAGAAAATTCTGAAACAAAGTGAAGACAATAAAATGGACTGGGATGACATGAAGTGCAGGGAAACGAACAGAATCATAAGATTTCATTTCCTTTCATGAAGGAAAGGAATTCTTCATTTCATGAAGGAAATGAAATCTTGAAATCAGAGGAAAAAGTGAAACAGTCAGACTACAGTAGATTTACAATGAAACTCAATTCAATTTAAAAAAATAAAAGAATAATCTGAAATGAAGTGATTTGAAGTAAACAAATATAATGAGATGACATGAACTTCTTCCCTGAGCATGCTTTATGTAGTTGCAGTGTGTCTGGACCTCTGGGCTTTGTGATTTTCTCAACCCTAAACCAAAGTGTATGCTTAATCCAAAGCGGAGCAGTAAAAGCAGCTTCTTGCCTAGGTGCAGAGCGCATGGATTGTGCCAAGAAGAAAGGTGTGGAGGGAACAATATTTGGGCAGTGGGGTGTTCTTTTTCTAAATGAAATGGACTGAAACCTCCCAGAATGATACTCACTGAAATGTCAAAATCAGGGAACAAAGTGAAACAAAGAGACAGGCAAAGAAAGTGATTAAATGTAATGCTAAAAAGAAAAATGAGAAAATTCTGAACAAAGTGAAACTAATAAAATGGCATGGGATGACATGAAGCACAGGGAAATGGACCAAACCTTGCCAAATTGGTACTCATTGAAATCATAAGATTTCATTTCCTTTCATGAAATGAAGAATTTGCTTTCATGAAAGGAAATGAAACTCAAAATCAGAGAACAGTATTAATCAAATATCAGTTTGGCAAGGTTTGGTCTACTTACCCGCATTTCATATGATACCATGCCATTTTATTGTTTTCACTTCGTTTCAGAATATTTTTTTTTAATGATGTTTTATTTCATCATTTTCTTCACCTCTCTCTTTATTTCATTTCATTCCCTGATTTTAAGATTTCAATGAATATAATTTTGGCCAGTTTCAGTCCTTTCCATTTCACTTCATTTCATCCCAATCCATGTCTTTGCATTTGCTTAATTTCCAAAGTTTTTATTTTTTCCCCAGTGCATTTGATTTCATCATATCTCCTTTCCAGAGTGTTTGTTAGACCTTTTTCTCCAATTTCAAGATTTCATTTCCTTTCATAAGAGGAATCTATAAATTTAACTATTTATAGGCACCAGCCAATCACAATGCTGCAATTTGCATAGAGATAGCGCAGTTACTTTTCACTGTATTGAAAATTCTATTTATTCTGGTCGTGCATGCTGCCCATGCCAGGCAGGCCACTGTCTGACTTCAATTCACCCAGCCAGGTACACAGAATTAACTTGCTCCTCCATTAAATCAGCAGTGAATCTCCTCCATACTACAGAGGAGCCAACACTTCACCCCAGGTTTCACCTTCAGTCTTAGGTGACAGAAGATGATCTGACCAAAAGGGGCCATGAGACAGATGAAATGTAGACCTTCTAGGCTGAGGCTTTGATGCACTTTTATTGAGCTCTTCTAGTGGCGTTGACTTGTTTCAAAGTAAATTCCGTTCAGCTAGTTTTAAAGCTTTTTTAAAATAGTCTCTCTTTGGGCAGTCAGTGACCATCAGTCCCATCACCTTCTTGACCCCCCCAAGCATGGCAGAAGAGCAGTTGGGTGACCTGAGGGCTGCTCTCCTTTAGTCCAGTTCTATCAGACGAAAAATATTATTGTTCAGAGGGAAAGCCAAAGCAGTTCCTAAATAAAGCTAACTTGACTATCTTTTCTTTCATATGCTGGTATCTGGAAACGGTGTGAGAGTGAGCAGAGCTGTTCTGGAGCAGCCAGGTGATCAGATCTTTGTACACAAACTGTGGTGTTCCCCACTTAACTTGATTTCACTATATCCAGAGCTAAAAAACACCAAGGCTGAAGAAATTTATTCCCTATAAAAATTTCAGAGTCCAGTTCCAAGCTTATTTAGTTCAAGATGCGATAATTACAAGCTCATAAACAGGAAGTATGCCCTCCAGTACACATCTACTTAATAGAAGTTTATTGGATGACAGTGACCATAATGATAACTAAAACAGATATACAGCCCCATTAAATGAGGTTTAGTCCTCGACAGCCATGAATCTATCTAGTAGCTTTAGTCTAAGTTGTATCCCCCCATGCAGTACTTTAGTCTTTTGCTCTTTCCTGTCTCTTCTCCAGATTCTGGTGCTTTCTGTGGTGACATTACAGCACTTTAGCTATCTGAAAAGACAGCACTAATAAAAGCAAACATAAGGTCTCACACCATCATTCTGGTTTCTTGCCTTGATCTCTCTAACCACTTCACATTCCCCTTGCTGGGTATGCTTTTGCTTAGCAATCATTCTTCTCTTCAGAAGCAAATAAAAAATACTTTTCTTGTTGTTAGACACAAAACATTATAGCTATAAAAGTCAGTTTGGACCACTACTCTTAAAAAGAGCAGCAAAGCAATGAAAAGGGAAATAGAGCTTGGGAATAAAGATCAGTTTCTTATTAGTGCAGCTTTGTGTGAAACCAGAGTAACTAGATGCTTAAATAGTTCTGAGGATCACAGCCTTAGTTTCTTTCCACTCAGTTCCTCATTTTTAAAACACAAATTATTTTCCCACTTTCACAAGAGGATTGTGAGGATAAATACATGGCGATCATGAGGTATTCAGATACCACAGTTAAGAGGATCAAGTGACTGCTATGTGTGTTTTCTTATACTGTTTTGGTTTTTTTCCAGTGGCCAATATCATATCTTCAGCCAAGCTATGTAAAAGGAAAATGTATTTCTATTTCTATGAAAGCTTCATACTAATCTTTTGTTGCTGTTTCACAATTTGAAATATATTTTTGGATCCTTTTCAGTGTTCTCACTTTTGTACCTAGGTGTTTTACTAAGTTGCATGGGTAACCACTTCTGTCTTTAATTTCATCAGTTTCTCATTAAAATCCTGTGGCAATGAGATCTGTCAATCAGTTTCTTGTTTTGCAGGAAAAAGATTTGAGGTTTAGCAGTTTTAAATATTTTGCCTTCCATATTTGCAAACTATACTTTTATCTTTGTACACAGACCTAACTTCGTATCTTCTTTAATTGGCATCTTGGTATCTTGTTTAATCTAGTCCAATCCATTCTGTGAAGACAACATTTCCTTTGTTTAACTTATATTTGCTTGGCTAATTTTATTTACAAATATGATGTTGCTGCAACTTTTGAGCAAAGTTCTACTTTTATTCTGCACGCTCTGAGGAACTCCAGCCTTCCACTTGCTTAGAAACATCATTAGTTTCTGAGACAAGAAGTACCTAAGGTCTCAATACATTGTTTTAGACAGAGCTACTAGAACTAAACCACTTACAGCCGGGATACACCATTTGTGCAAAGAGCACTGTAATAGCTCCTGTAATGCTTCCTAGCCCATACTTCACACCCCCTCATGCTCAGCTCAGCTTTTATAAATCACTGCTCTGTGAGGAACAGAATTCTTCACTGGATCATCCACATGGACACTCAAACACTCTCAGTTAGGTGGTTCTGTTTTAATTATCCAGCAGCGTCTTCTGACTGTCTGTGGGTTATCTGGCTCTGATGCTGAGTGAACATATTCTCTCCTCTCTGCAGTTTCCATCTGCATCAGAAGAGGATGAGCAGGAAATCCTTGCTCAGAATGCACATGTGCTCTTTTCTCCCTCTGCAGAATTTTGGCAAGAGGCAGTCACTGCTGGAGATTGTCAGCTGTAGATTCTGGAGCCAGAAAATCAGCTAATTCCATTGTTTGCACTAAGACTACAAAAGGAAAAGAAGCCTAAAACCACCCAACAACACAAACCTGAACCCCTGCTCAAAAGGAACATTAAGAATCAAAAAACAGAGTTCATTAAAGTAATATCCTAGATAAAGCTAATGTACTTTCTCCTGTTCCAATGCACTTCATGAATAATGGATAAACAAAACTTCATCTGCTCTAATTAATCTGGTTTCAAAATTAATTTGACCCAACACAAAATTAGCAGTCAATTTAGAACTTTGGTTAGCGAACAGGTTCAGTTTACATAGAGAGTGTGTTAGCAGAAAGTACTGTAAACAGCAAAGGGCAATATTTTAGTCCCTGAAGTAATAGGCCTGGTTAACTAATACACAGCTAAGGTAGGGAATGCATTTATCTTGCCAAAAGCTAGCTTTACTCTGATGTTTTATTTGCAAATTTAGACTGGCACAGATCTTCTTGCCCGTTCCAGAAAATTCCTGAAATTGCCTTTAATGGGCATCTGTCTTCTTTTGGAGAATTTTGTACTGATGCAGAACTGATGCTGCTGCCTTTTTTTAACACAGTCCCTTCTTCTGTCATCACAGAATGTGGCTTGGATCAGCCTTGGAGCTCTCCTCAGTCTCCACACCACTCAGCAAAATTCTTACAGCTGTCCCTCCCAGCAGCTGAGGGGTCCTCTGGTGGAAAGATGGATCAGCTTTTTCCCCAGCCATGTCCATGGCATGGATGATCTAAGAAGACTGTAAATCCCCTAATTTTTTTTTTTTTCACGTGTTTAAAGGATTCCCCAACCAAAGAAGATTCATAGTTTGCCCTTCGATTAGCTTTGCCCCACTACACATGTATAGAACTGTTTCTGTGGAATAAGATTCTGTGGAATTAGAAAAAATAATTTCTACCTGCTTGTGTCATGTTCCAGTTGTCAGATGTGAAGCTCTGTTTTGCTTTGTGGTTTTATGCAGTGTAACTGCATAAAGCTGTTGCTATGTGGTGGTGTCCTTGAGGTAAAGGGACTGATTGCATCTTTTACATGCCTGCATGCAGTCAATCTCAATCTTTGTTAATAAAGTCTAGAGAAAAGCTGAAATTCACAGAAATTAATTGCTTTAGATTATTGGTGTCTTAAGTAAGCATACATAAATTACTTACTATTGCAGATATAAAAGAAATACATGAAGGTGATGAACCCTTGCTTACTCTGATGCTTTTGGGAAAGAATTTAAATGAGTGAGATAGTATTATACTGGGGCCAATGGACTGCAGTAATAAGTTCATGCTTCTTCAAAATTATTTGAAATTATTTTCTTACAAAGAAACAAAAGTGAAAATTTTCAATTTTTAAGATTAACTGTCACACAGTGGCATATTTTGCACATGACCCTTCTTGCCTCAAGTGCAGCAGGGGACAACAGTGCAGAACGGAGCAACAGCGTTGCAATCTGAAGAGGTGTCTAGCTCCAGTGCTCCTCAAAAATCCCTCTATAATGGGCAATTCCATAAGCCTTACTGTCAACTCAGCTGCACAGCCTCAAACCATTGTCTCATAGATGTGGAGGCTGCACTTATAACTAGATTTTGCTGAAAACAGATCACGAAGAAAAATAAATCACCTGCCAGAAACCTTGTGCTTGGTGAAAACATCCTGAATGCATTTGAAGCAGCGGTTGGGCTTTTTTGAGAGCATTTGAGGCCTTGGTTGGGCTTGCTGGATGAAGAAAACAGCAATAGGACTGGAGGAAAGCTACTAAACTGTGCAAAGTGTCAATGTTCAAGGATCCATTTCCTTATTGATTCATTGCTGCCACCAAAAAATGGGATTGATAGGGAAAGAAAAAACTGATGGTTTCTCCTCCACAGATTTATGGAGCAGAAGATGGTGTTCAACCCTGATGTGTTCCTCTAAACACACGTACACACACACACACACACAGAGAGAGAGGTTTGCTTCTAGTAGAAATGATACTCCATACTATATAATGGTTGCTTGCTGATTTATGTGCTTACTGCTGGTCTCTGCAGATCTTCCTCCTAGAGAGCAGGTCCACCATGTGCATGACTATGGCTGAGGGGCATGGAGCATATTGGGAAGGAAAGAGGAAAAGTTAGAAAGGATTCTTTTCTGAGCATCAGACAGTGTATGGGGAGGGCCAGCTCTTTGTAAGTGTAAATCAAATGAACTGCTCTATCATACTGCAGCAATCAGAAGGCAATTGCAGTAGCCAATGATCAGCAAGGCACAGGGAAACTGTATTCCTGTATCAAATGGAAAGCAGCTTGTTATGAATGGATGATGTGGGTTTAAATAAGTCCCTGCCTTTTGCCCGGGCCTCCAGCAGCAGGCAGTAGCTTTATTGAGGTGGCCAGCACCCCAAGACCCACTCTCATTCACAAGTTCTTTAATAATGGCTGATTCAGTCTCTTATAGAATGAATTATTTATTTAATAGGCACAAACCAAACAGACATAAGACTTTAAATGGACTATTACTACACAGGAATAAGACAAAAAGAGACAACTAGTATTACACACTGGGTTAAAGGTACCATCTTACAGCTAGTGAAGAAATTATATAACTTAGGATCCAATGTTTCTTACCATCCAATTCCTGACAGAGCACACATCGAAATCTTTTCCCTCAATTCCCAGGAAAGTAACTACGGAACCTGCGTTCAGGCTCCAGGAAGAAGTCTCACACGCTTTCAGGGATGTGGGTAGAAGGCTTCTGCCTCCATGATAGTCTGTAGTACTTTTATAGTGTAAAACAGGCCTTTTGGACACCTACTTCTTTTTAATCTCTTCCCACATCTGTTAAGGTGGAAGACCTTTTTGGTGCCAGGAGATGATACCTGCTGATGATAGATGATACTTGCCAGCCTGAGTTATCTCTCTATCTGCACTGTCCACCTGTGGTGGGGAGAGGGGTGATATGCCCTGCTGCACAGCTTCATGCCTCTTATCCCAGACCTGTCCCACAAAAACACCTCCCTTCCCCAGAGCAGAACCAGCATAGCAAATGAAACAATGTAAGTGCTTGGAGGGGCTATTCGGCAATGATGGCCTTAGGCAAAATACTCTTCAACCTTGCTTAGAAAATGTCCAAGATTCACAGGACACCAGTCAGACAGGATTTGACCATATTGAAAGAAAGTGTCCATGTCTTCTCCTAGGAAGGAGAAGGTAATGGTTCATCTAAGGACTCAGCTGACCTTTGATGGTCTCACCAGGCCTGGTTTAAAGAGATCTTCAGGGCCTGCTCAGCCTACCACTATTTAATAATGTAAGTTCTTTAGCCTTTTGATAGAAAGCTGTGGGGCTAATGCCCCATCCTGGACTTGCTTGGAGCTCACAGAGTTCAGTAAGCAATCACCTAAGAAATACTTTCAAAACCTCTACCTTTTCTTGGAGTGAGTGTCAAGGTTAAAGGAATAGATTGTGTTGATCTATTATTTGAGAGGTTTGGAGCAACCTGGAAAAATCAACAACCTTTTTCAAAGACCAAAGTACTTACAAATCTGCGTACTTACAATGAGTTCCCTGTAAACAGCTCAATTTCAAACAGGTAGTTTGGATCCTATTTTGATGATTTATTCAAATCTGCGGCTCACTTGAGACTTTACTGCTGCGACATTCAACTTTTTCACCTGGTCATTATCCCTAAAAAAGTAGTCACTAATGACTATTGACACTTGTCAGATTGCCTTTATTTTTAAGTGCCTCAGTGGAAGCTTTCAGTCTCCTGAACAAGGTAATAACATCAGATGATCCCTTGCCATGGTCTGTGGGCAGGGTTAGCCTGCAGCTAATAAAAGATAAGCTGAGCTTTGCCTCAATATGCAAAGGCTGAGAGATCACACATTAATTCACATTTGCCACAGGGCAGGAATATGCATGAACATTGCCTTGGCTCAGCTAGTGAGCAGCACGGCCACCTTTAAAAATTTCAAAAAGGACCACAGCACACTCAGAAAAGGAGGTTGCTGTAAGCTTCCCCAGATAGATCCCCTTGTCTTGTGTTTCAGACCTTGATCTGTCCTAAATAACTGTCCTAAATCTTTGTTGTTCACTTACCTATGCCTAACTTGCACCTCTGTGTCAGAATCTTCCTCTGGGTTTTTATGCTTTTTGCCAGTCTGTTAAGGGCACTCCCTCTAAACTCATCTGAATGAATTAGAAGCAGTCTTTGGTGGGATTTTTTCAGGATAATCCTTCTCCTAATGGCAAGTGTGGCTTCTCCAAGGCTTATCAAAGTTTTCCTCGCAAATTTTCAATAGCACTGATATGAACACTGTATCTTAGGTAAAACTCACAGGAAGGGAGCAGTCTTAGGGTTTGAGGTTGTATGGGGTTTATCTGGGGACATTTTAGGTACATAAGGAAACAGACAGTGCTGAGGTAAAGGGCTAGGTTTAAAGAACTAGGTCAAGGCTTTTTGGTGCCAAGGGGGAGATGCTACTTTGTGTTTTACGGACAGGGAGGATTATGTTGAGAGAGCCACTCAAGTTGTTCATAAACTTCACAATAGGCTGTAGAAAAAAATTCCCTGATGTCCTATCTACCAAAACTGACAACTTTTGTTACGTTTTTTATTAGCCTATTTAAGCCGAAGAATCCCATGAAAGTAAGGTGGCAAAGCAATACAGGTGCAGAAAAGCTAGGTAAATAGGAAAAATAAAACTAAAATCCATAGAAGGTTAGTGTATTAGATGAAATATTATGTGCCATTTTTACTTACACCACACTTGAGGACATGTCAAATGTTTGTGCGGTTTTGCAGACACATCCAGCTGAACAGTCTGGCAACTTCTCCTTGTCTGGGACAGACAAAGTTTCAAAAGTAGTATGTTCTTGGACTTACGCAACCTTACTCTGATTCCTCCTGGGAGAACAAAGCAGGTGACTGACAAGGTTGATAAGACTTTGATATTAAATTCTTGCAATTTCCAGATTTTTCCTGCTAATACAGCACCAGGTTAGCTCTCCTATTGAGCTTCTACATCAGTCTCTGGGTCTTAACATTGTTACCAACAATTTGCCAGGCTTTTTGAATTTTTTGATGCTATCATTAAGATGAGAGTCACAGAATATTGTATAGTCCTAACTGGTGAAGATGAGGAAAGAACTGTGCATGCTGATACATCAGCAGATCCAGGATATTGTATCTCAGGGCAAGAACCCCCAGCAAATGAAAAGATCTTATGCTCTGCTGAATTATATCAGCAATGCTTTCTTGTTCGTGACCTGAAAATTCCTCCTAGCATAGAAACAAGAACAAAATTAGAATGCCACATGCAGTTATTGTAGTTAATGCAGTTATTATTAATGGACACTTCCTAGGATGTCCTGATATACATCTCTGATTCTGTAGTTTGCTATACTGGTTGGATGTGGTGTTATTTCAGATCCAAGACCTGCAGTCCATATCCTGCAATGAAGTATCACCTACCGTATTCCTCTGGGCCTAGCACTATAATTTTTGGTTTAGGACTGAAGATATTAAGAATTTGTTCCTCACTAGCTCCTATTGACAACTACAGTTTCTGTGGTTCTCTCCTTATTTCCCCTGCTTGGTATTGTCTTATGAATCCATGTGTATTGAGTCTGGCTGGGATGGAGTAAACTTTCTTCATAGCAGGCTGTACAGTGCTGGGTTTTGGATTTGTGATTAAAAAGGTGCTGATAATACACCAGCCTTCAGCTATTTCTGCAGTGTTTGCACAATGTCAAGAATGCATCTTTTTCCCAATCTATCTCCTTTGGAGAGTAGGCTGGGTAGTTAATAAACTGGGAGGGAACACAGGCAGGACATCTGACCAAGACTGACTAAGCAGATACTCCATGCAACATCATGCCATGCTCAGCAATCGAAACTCAAGGAGAGGAGGAGGAAAAGGAAAACACTCTTATGGCACTTGTCATCCAAAATAACCACTAGTGTTCAAAGGCCCTGATCTCCAGGAAGCAACTAAACATCTGGCTGCTGCTGAGAGGGAAGTAGTGAACAAATTCCTCCTTCACTTTGCTTGCATGCACACCATTGTTTCACCTACTAAACTATTTTTATCTTGATCCACAAGTCTCCTCAGCTCCTTTCTATGTTCTTTCCATCCTACAGAAGACAGGAGGGAGGGAGTAGGCTGTAGGAGTTCTTGGCTGCTGGCCATGGTCCACCCACACCACATGCAAATACTAGGCTACCATAGGAATCAGCAAATTTGTTGCTCAAAGGCCACAGTCCATGGCTGTTGATTGCAGTGAGCTGCCGTAAGTGCAAGCTGATAGGGCCCTCTCTTGACCTCCCTTTGTATTTTACAGCTAAGAAGATTTTTCTTTCACATTTATGCGTCCTGCCAGGTACACGAGTCCATGACTAATGAACACAGGGGACAGTTCAAGCTTCTAGAATCATCTAAAAGAAGATTTTTACTTCTGTTAAACCAAGTGTCTACTTATGGGTACAACCTCATTTTGGTAGTCCAAACTATGTACTCCTAAATGTTTCTCATATTTAACTGACACTGACCATGTTAAATGCTTTTAGTCACTGCTGACCAGGTTTTACAGCTATTTCCTGTGAAGCAGTTGATGTAGAACACGTGACAATTCTTCCTGTGGGTCTGTAGAGAGAAATGTTTGAAAAGTGATTCTACTATGCTGATGTTCTTGATGTATTTTCCCAAGTGCTTAGCATGGTAAAATAACCAGCAAAATTCAAATGCAATGATATTTGTTTCTCTAAACTGGCAGGTCCCCCCCACAAATTCAAGCATGGAAATGAATGAATGAATGAATGAATGAATGAATGAATGAATGAATGAATGAATGAATGAATGAAATGCCAGACTGAAGGCTTAGGAATGGAGCTCTTCCTTTTTAATATCAAAGCTGGAATTTAGCAAGCTGATTAAATGCTTCTGTGCCTTTTTGATTTTAAGTATGTACTAACTTGGGCCATTTCCTTGGAGGCCCCTGGAAGTGAGTACATGGGACACTGACTCTCTGTAAATGGCCATGAATCCCTCTCTTAGGGACATTATTTTTCCTGGTGTCTTTGATCAGCTGCAGATACCTCAGGTTTTCTCCATAATTTGATATTTTGACTAAACCAAAAAAGTATGTTTGCAAGTGTCTGTGATAAAAACTACACCACAGTAGACCCAACCACAATTATCCTTGGTCTACTGATGTCCCTCAATTTTTCTGGGGCCATTCTGATTGTTTTTTAACTGTGGGGGTCAATCACCAGTCTTGTGAAAACACACCTTCCCTGTGACCTGGAGAACTCCTCCAGCCTTTGAGGTCAGAGTCCAAGAGAAGCTTTTGTTATTCTAGAGGCAATTCAGTCTCCTAAGCATGAATGGGTGCATGAGGCCTTCCTAGGCTATAGGATTCAAAGCTGTCTTCCCAAGAGAGGCCATGAACATTTTCAGAACTGTTATCTTGGTGCTCACTGATCTAAATGGTTTCTTTGCTTATTTTCAGATACCCTGTTAGTTTGTTTTGTTTCTTTTGTTTTTGTTTTTTTTTTAACTAAGACGAGGAGAGCTTGTTATTCTTCTGTTCACCTGAGAACAACTTACCAAGATTAAGGCTACCTCCTCTTCTGGTATCTACCCCATCATATATATGTGCTTACCTCCATGAGTCTGTCCCTGCCTGCCTGCCTGCCTTCAATGAGTTTAGCACTGCAAACTCTTGGGTGGGAAAGGCCAGTGTTTGTTTCAAACTGCCTGGCACCAACTTCACAGGGCTAGCCTCCAGCTGGCTCTTGCAGTTACCTCCACTCTGTGTTTTGGAACATGAGAGCATCTGTGTCTCGGTTTTTCGGAGACAAAATTTTAGGAGGAAACGCTCTGGAATGAGCACCGCCTCCAGAGGGAAAGGGCCTCCTCCTTTCCTCTGACAATGAGACAAATTGATGACAGCAGGTGAAAATGGAAAAAAAACCTGAGCTGTTTATTAACACAGAACAAAACATGGCGGAACACAAAAAACCCTCCAAATACAACAGATGCCCGGAGAGGGAAAAAACACATGGGCTTGCAACTGGTTGCCCCAGTCTCCAGGAAGAGGAAAGGGAAGGCGAATCCACACACCAGCCTGGAGCAGTGCAGATGACTCCCCAGCACTGGTCCTCCTCCCCACACCAGGTGAAACTGGAGAATAGATGGAAAAAACCTGCTGCCTCTTCGGCGCTGCTCCTTGTCCTCAAAGCAGGCGAAGCTGGCAGACCTCTGCATCCCCTCGCTCAACGGCTTGGCCCTCCTCTGGGTTCAGACCAGCTGGGGCCACCCCGCAGGCTCCCTGGACTGGAGAGAAGGGAAGGAGGGCAGGGAGGCCAGGGGGAGGGAAAAGAAAAAAAGAACCAATAAAACCTTTTTTCCAGTTAGCAAGAACAAAAAACCACCAAGAAGCAGTGCTGCACTGCCAGTGCACTCCCTCTAGAGCACGGCCGAGACCACTGTAGCCAGAGCTGTTGGGCCAAGTTGTTGAACAGACCTGTACCCAGGTCCATCTTAAAGACACAGTGTCTTTGGGCATTAAACAGACGGTTAAGGAATAAAGCGGCCTCATAACATCACCCCAGGACAATCTGACACACTAATTACATCTAAGACAAATAGCCAGAGGCAGTTCTTTCTTATATGGTGTTGGAGAGGATGAAAATTTGGTAAGAAAGTTTCACAGATATGTAGGCTTGGCAGAAAGATCTCTGAATGTAGAAACTGAGGATGAAATAGAAATGAAAGCAAATTTTGATGTAGAGTAAAAGATGTTTTGCTGAAACACTGACTACTGAATAACTGAGAAGGCAAAGGTTGGAGATGAGTTGGAAGGAGATTTTTATGAATAGGACAAAGGTATGTGACTACAAAGACATGTTTTTCACCAAGTATATGAGTCTCAAGAAGAGCACAAGTAAATAGAACACATGTTTTTACCAAAAAGAGAGATAGCGCAGGCAAACAAGAAATGTCAATGTAGCAAGAAGAAGAGAGGTCTGAGAATTTTCCGTTGTAAGCTTAAATTGTAACTTACTCTTGTGATTGGATAATAATGACTATAATATGGTGATGGTAGTAGCTATGATAGGCTATAGGCAAATGTGTATGGTGCTTATTGGTTGTTATGTGTTAAGATACTCAGCAAAGAAAAGTATATAATGCTTTGTAACTTGAACAGAAAGCAGCTTCAGGTGTGCCTACAGCTGGAGCTGGCAGTTGTAGGGCTGGCTCTGGACACCCACTCCCTGAAATGCTGTAACTTCGCCTATGCAATAAACAGCTTTCAAGAGAGCCGCCTGAAGTCCAGACATCCTTTGTGAAACTTTCTCCTATATTCTAGTACTTGAAAGGGACCTAAAAGAAAGATGGGGATAAACTTTTTAGGAAGCCTGTTGTGATGGAACAAGGGGTAATGGTTTTAAACTGAAGGAGAGTTTATTTAGATTAGATCTATGAAAGAAGTGTTTTTAAAATGAGGGTGGTAAAACCCTGTCACAAGTTTCTCAGAGAGGTGAGAGATGCCCCATCTTTGGAAACCTTCAAAGTTAGGCTGGATGGGGCTGAGTAACCTGATCTAGTTGAAAATATTCCTGCTTATTGTAGGGGAGTTGGACTAGATGCCCTTTCAAAAGTTTCTTCCAACTCAAACCATTATATGATTCATGAATTCCCATACCTTTTTGTTTGGGTTTTTTTTTCTACTTGAGTGTTTTCAATTTCTTTCTTGAGAGATATCCACCAAGTTTGGACTATTACATAAACCATCTTCTTAGAACGAGAGAAGACTGTTGTAAGACTCTTACAGATATCCATTTCTCTCTTTAAACTTGTCCTTCAGCAAAGGCATTTTTTTAGATTACTATTATTTTGATTCCAACCCTTGTTTTAGGAATTTTCCCCAAATAAATCTTTGTAGTCCAAGGCTTGTGCTCCTAGTCTGCTCTCTGGAGACTGTTTCCTAGTAACCAACATCTCTGTACTGGGAGCTCTTGCACATTTTTCACTATATCTTGAGAAGGGAAAAAATCAGTTTTATTCAATAAATAGATTCTGACAGCAAAAGTGACCTAGGCATCAAAAAAGCAAGCTAGGAAAAAGTGTGCATGCTATTTCTATAAAGCCAAAACGAGGAGGGTGACATGGGTTAATTTGTTGAAGAAAAACTAAAAGAAATGTCAATTATTTAGTGATAAATATTATAGCACTGTAGTTTTCAAAAACAACAAGATACCAGGAGCCTGGCTTACAAGTGGAACCCTGTTATAGTATTAGTAGAAACATATTGTTAAAGGCAATTTTGAAGGGAAATGTGAAATGTACTTCAGAGGCAGAAGAAAATATTTTCCTAAAGTCTGAGACTTGTTTCTCATCTCCACCCCCTAAATACTTCTGGAAGACAAAAGATGCCAATTTCAAAAGCAATTTTGCATTTGACATTAGACATTGGCTCATGGCTTTCCTTTTTCATCTCTTGGGTATTGTGCCTGTTTTGGTAAGTAGCTAGATATTCTGCTAAGAATTATAGATCATTTCCCTGTTCCTTCTGGTGGAAACAGAGGCATCTGTGTCTAGGTTTCCATGTTGGGACAAGATCTAGGACGATCATGCAAGAATATTAAACTACTGCAGTTACTACAGCTTAAGAGATTTAGCAGGTAATTTTGAGGTATCCCAAATTATTACTATGCCCTCCACCATAGTGTCCTGGTTTCAGCTTGGATAGAGTTAGTTTTCTTTCCAGTAGCTGTCACAGTCCTGTGTTTTGGATTTCAGATGAGAATAATGTTGCTAATGTGCTGATGTTTTAGTTGTTGCTAAGCAATATTTACTCTAACTCAATGACTTTTCAGCTTCTTACACCACCCCAGCAGTGAGTGGGCTGGAGCACACAAGAAGCTGGGAGGTGATACAACCAGTAGAGTTGACCCTAACTGGCCCAAAAGATATTCCATACCCTATGACATCATGCTCTGGATATAAACTAAGGGAAAAGCAGGCCAGGAACTGCTGCTCAGGAACAGTCTGGGCATAGGTTATCAGGAGGTGAACAATTGCATCATACATCACTTTTTTTGTATGTTCTAATAATTTTAAAAATTATTATTATTATTATTATTATTATTATCATCATCCTCCTCACTTCCTTTTCTGTGCTATTAAGCTGCCTTTATTTCAACCCACAAATTTTACTTTTTTTCCCAGTTCTGTCCTTCATTCCACAGAGCTGGAGCAGGGAGTGAGCAAGTGGCCGCATGGTGTTTAGCTGTATGTCAGGTTAAGCCACAATACAGAAAAAGCCACCAAAGTGTAGGTTTTGGAAAGAGAACATCTCCATTGTTTGTTTTTACCATATCTAGTTGGACAGAACTGTAGCCACAACTTGAGCTCTTATATTTATCTCTTATATTTATTGTTATTTATAAACTCTGATAATAACAATGTTATAGCTGTTTATAATTCCTTTGACAGTCTACTTTAAATATGGACCAATAAGTTTTGTTATAAAAGTTATATTTCAAAACATATTTTCCCTCTTAAATAGAAGTGTGACTCTCTGCAATAAATGTACTTTTCAGTTTTTCAGTTGAATTGTTCTTTATTATTGCTTGCACCTATGTTAAAACTATGGTATAAATGTGAGCAGTAAATCTTATACTAAATTCTCTTAACTTTGGAATTGTTTCCTAGCTATAAGGGATGACCCTTGGGAGGAGAAGAAGTTTAACTTAATCTACCTTTGGATAACACTCTACTGCTACATGTAATGCAGATAAATCACAAAAAAAAACCTCTGAGCACTTTATACAGACAAAAAAAATGTTTTGCATCCAATTCAGTTAATTCTACAGCAGGGATTCTCAGTCTGTTTTGTATTATGGTTCCTGTTTTGCAGATGGATGATTGTTTCTGTTACAGTGGGTCCTAATGATTTCCTCCATAGACAGTGTCTCTGTTATAGAGGTGCTACATGAAGCAGATGTATTTTTTTTTTAATGAGCTCTTTGAAGGCAGAGATTGAATTCCAACTTGAATGCAAGCCTCTTCAGTCCACTTACTGTTTTCAGCAAGGTAGGACCAGACCTGCCTTGCAATCTAACTCACACCTGTCTTAAACCAAACCGACTTGCCCTCACTTTCCATTCCAGTTGGCAATATGCAAAATGCAGGGATAATGCCAGTTTCACCTGCTCCCTCCAGGGCTCCCAAATGCTGTACTCTAAGCTCCTCACCTAGATTGACTTCCCGGTTTCTTTGTCACAACGAGTTTAGGTTCATGAGGAGATGAGCTATGCCAAGTATTCTTGCTTGCTATTTGTAAAGTTTGTTATGGTGCTTTTGGAAAGCTCATGCACAGAACTGATTCCAATAGATTTGGAAAAGAGCAATGCTGGAGGTGAATGGAAAGGTTAATGGCAAATGACAATATATTGATTTAAATAGAGTGGCTGTGTTGCACTCTTACATGCCTTCGATTTCCAGCAGTTATGAGGAGGGGAGAGACTATCTTAATTTAGGACAGCATACTCATGAAATATGCACCAGTCTTTGCAACACAAACTCATATCTCATTTGCCAATGTCAGAAAATACCTGTGCAAACACTGGGCAGCACAAATGGAAATGCTCTGTCACAGAACAGAACTGGCAGCCCCCTGTGGAATGCTGCTGAGAGCATAATGGGTATACTGGCTCCTGTTCTGGACATCTTCTTGTGAGGTGCATGCAGACAAGTTGCTTCAGAGTCTGTTTCCATGGTGATGCTCTGGGACTTCCTTATGATGTGAGTTAATCAAAATTATGTAAAGGTATGAATTATAAAGTAGATTAGTTTCATCTGTCTTCAAACTCTCCTCCACTTAAAAAATAACATTCCAAAGACCTGAGGGATATGATAGCCAACTACAAGCTTATTGTGAGTGCTATTTTTACAACTCTCTGCATAATGGGGCTCTAGCCTATAACTGAAGTTGCTACCTAATATAAACAAACAAAAAAATTGCTTTCTCTATATTCACAGCTATTAAATACTAGCATAAGAGGAATTATCTGTCACATTCAAGAAGAGTGTGATTAGGTGAAATGGGGCTGGATTATTTCCAAAATGTCCTAACATAATGATAAGTTCCCTTAGCAGTGAGCTCAATTACTCCTCCCACCCCAAGAAACATGGAAGCAAATGCTGGAGATGGCTGTTGGGATTTTCCAGGAGGTTTTGGAAGTAGGATACACGAACAAATAGAAAACCACAGAGTACATATACAAGCTTTGGCAGCTCTCAAACTTTAGGGCCCTTCAAAGGATAGTGCTTCCTCTAGAGTCACAGGTATGGCTACTCCTGCTGACAATGTATCCCTGGGCTGAATAGTTGTACAGAGGCCATTTTTCCTGCTCACTTATGCCAGATACTATGGATTCACCCAATTGAACGGCCTCCTATGGAGTCCTAGAAAGCAGAAGCCACTGAAACTGTTCTGCTTCCCAGGCACATTTCTAGCTTACAGCAAAGAATGCTCCAGACCTTCAATAGGACACTCAGGTGCTTTAGCAGGTAGCAAAATGCTTTCTACTTGAGGCTCAGAGCAGAGGTAGAGCTGTGTCTTGGTGGCCTGAACGGTCTGCTTTGTTCTGCAGCCAGTTCTGCGTGCAAAGAGCTGTCATGCTTGAGTACAGCCACTGCCATCTGGTGGGTGTGTATGGCCCATTTGCTGGTCTGGTGATCACTGATCACCGATGAGAAGAATTGGCCAGTGCAAGTACTCAAGGGAGAAGGCCAGAAATGCTACACAGGCAGCCTATGTAAGCCTGTGCTTGGAGACAGCACTATGAGACAGGCTGAGATGTCAAAGCAATGAGACTAGGCAGGGCTCCAGGTTATCATCTTAAGTCTTTTTCCTGTATTTCTGAAGGTTGGTGGGCAATGATTGTTACAGCATAACATGTTACGGGTATGTGGTTTGCTGTTGGGTAAAAGGCAAGGAGGAGCAGTGGGAGATTATCTTATATTTTGGCATCAGAAGCAACATTTTTTGCACTTTGCAATTCACTCTTACTTTTCATTACACTCTCTGGCCTTCCTCAGTCTACTGCGTGGACTTTGGATCCACACATTGAACATGGAGGCTCTCTTGTCAGGGGATGAGAAGTAGACTGGCAGATCCACTCAGTCACCTGGAATCTTAGTCGCCAGTGCATGAAGCAATGTGCTAAGCTCTCTGTAGCGGTGGAGGAGAAGAATAAAAGAGAAAATGAGGATGTGAGGATGTCAGTCTCCTGCTGTCACGTATTCTTTCACTGCACGGGTGGAGTGCAGGAGCTCAGACAGTTTAATGTAAAATGTCTAATCCACCTTTGTGCATCAAATGCTGAACATCCCAAAGAGATGGCACTCAGCATTCCAGATCACTTCTAAAAATACCAGCTCTGTAACTTCCCTGTGCCTCAGTTTGCCCAGCTGAGAAAGGGGCAGATGATGTGGCCATGATTAAGTTTCATGTATTCATTTTTTAAGTGCTTGGAGAGCTGCAGAAGAAAGATTTTTTATTCTGTGAAAGTTATGAATGATAAAATTACAGAGAATGTTATTTGATCTCCTAATCTTCTATTTAGCTATGAAATTTCTCTTCACAATTCCTACAGCAGTTTCATAGGTACTTGATTAGCTAGAAGGTACTACTTAGAAAGGCTTTTGCGTGTGATTTAAAATCTGATTTAAGATCATCACAGACTCTACTGTATTTCTTTTATAAATACTTAGGGTTAAGCAGTTAATTAGTTAAGTGGAAAGTGGTTAAGGGTTAATTACATTCATTTCATAATTCCTTAAAAATGTCTTCTTTCCAGTCTGATCTTTATTTCACCTCAGAAGTAAATGATCATGTATTAATTCTCTAAGTTTTTTCTAAAAACTGTGTGGATATCAAAAGAGGCTATTTCTAGGTGACTAGAAATAGATCACTTAAACAGGAAATAAGGGATTTTAATGTGCTAAAGTTCAAACGTACATTATTGTACAGGATAAAAACCCTCTTGCTTATACTAGCTACTATACAACATATTGAAATGCTAAATAGTAAGTTGTCCATACACCTACATAAGCCTACAATACCCTATAATCACCTCATCTCAAGCCACCAAACAGATCAATCATTTTAGTCCTCACCATGAGCAAATTCTTCTGCTTCACCAGTCTTGAACACACTGAGAAAACCTATCACAGTCTGACATGGCTTGAAGTACCCTGGGATGTGTTTCTTTCAAAATATGTTCTACATACTTAATAAACAATGCATAAAGTCAACAGTAGAGATTCAGCAATGCATTTCCATTACAGCACAAAACAAGAAGCAAGGGAAAGGCTTTGTGGGAGGTGTAAATAGTGGTGGAGAATTATACAGTACTAGAAGACTGATCTGAACCTGTTAACTCTTTCAGATTTCTTCATATTTTGTTTTTGTGAGTTTCTTTCTTCTTACAAAGAATGTGTAGCAGCGGTCCTGGGGTTTTTTTTATAAGTTTACCACTTTTTTTAACACCAGTATTTTTTACTTCTTTGGCCTTAACATTTCAGCATCTTTTCTGTGGTGTTTAGCATACACATCTAAATGAACAGCTGGAAACTATTTGCAAGTGGCATACTCTCCTCCATTGCATTGAGCTACGAATTGCTGGCTCCCTCATGAGTAGTTACTGAGCTGAGTTTCACCAATGGTGTAAATGTGTTATTTACCTGTGTGACTGCTTACCAGTGACAGCAAAAGGTTCTGGGTAAGGCTGCTGTAAAGATCAATGAATCAGGGGCACAGTTAATGGAGAATTTAACTTGAGTCCTGGCAGACCAACAAGAAATAATTTAAAAAGCACTGACTTGCTTTTTTCCAGAGTCAAACAATGTTTTTCTTCCTAGAGGCTTGAAACAGACAATCAATAGATCTGATTTTGAGAGAAAGAGGAACAACCTCCAAAGCAACTTCTCCCCAAGTTTCATGCAGAAATCCCAAATTATCTGGGCTGGAAAGCAGCAAGTGGATACAATCATGTTGAAAATAAGATGGTAGTTTGGAAGATTGTGTATAGTTATCAGCTTGGAGCAGTGAACAAGGCTGATGGTCATTTCTTCAGTCAATTTTAAGTAAAGCTCAAATATTTTTCCTCAGTTCAAGCTGGAATTCAAAGTAGTTCCACATCTCTAGTCTGATATCAGACTTAGTGATTCCTAATGGTCTTATATGGATGTGTGACTCATGAACATGTTCTTCACTGGTATTGTCCTGATATTGCTGTCCTCTGTAAAAAAACCACAGGTTTTTATTTTTATTATTTTATTATTATTTATTTTTATTTCAGGTGAAATACAAGTTTATGTTCACCAAAATTAAAGGAGTGATCAGAAAAGGAAATGAAATATATATCATTATTATGCATGACTTCAATAACATTCCCAGACCCATTCAGACAAATCACCTTTGGCTTCACAATTCAATTGCTCTTTACAAAGGAGAAGTGTTCTTGGGTGACCCTTCCAACACATGAAGACAAAAAGGAGCTTTTTGCTGGGATCCTTATGGTGAGCTGTGACCAACCTGACTGAATGAAGGTCTAAAAACAGAAGTGCCAGTAACAGAGTGTACCTTGACTGAGAGTCAGTGGTCATCATCTCATCAGTTTGCACACTGTCCTGCTAGAGCCCTGTGGGAAAGGCTCATCTGCTTTCTGCTTGGAGGTAGTCATTGCTATTTTGCCTTTCACTTCTTTTATTGACACCACTTTGTCCATAATGTCAGTATATGTACTGTGGAGAAAATCATGAATGATACCATTTCGAGATCCCACATAGGAGAAAATGGTGTGATGTGTAGGGCTGGAGTAATAAAAGCAGGAAAAGAAGGAGAAGCAATAGAAGAAAAACATTTCTTTCCTAGCAGTCTAAGTTAATAAAAGCACCAATTTGTCTGGGTTTTGGTGCCATTTAATATCAATATTAAAATTTCCAATGAAATGCTAATATTTCCCTTCCATCTCTTCTTAGCATATCACCCTCAGTAAATCGAGTTTTGTTAAGTGGCAAATGTGATTTGAACAAAAGCTCTCAGAGACAGAATTTATACAGAGTAAAGTTGACTCGATTTCTCAGTAATGGAAATGAAAAAGCACTCCACTGTCTTTTTGAAACACGATAATGATGCTTCCTTGTCTTTCCCCCTGCATAAAAGCATTTCAAGCTATAAATACTGGAAATCTGTAATGGAAACAGCATAAAAAGTTTCTTGAAAGATTTATTTATGGCACACAGGAGAACACAGGGATTTCTTTCTTTTGGGGGGCCTAAGTTCAAATCAACAGGTCATACTTGAAAATGGTGCTTATCACCCACTCAACCTGTGCTTGTTCAGAATAATGAGTACCACAAATGCTACAACTTCCAGCTTTCTCTGAGAAATTCAGTCCTGGTGTAAGGAGGGACTTGCAGGCATCTTAATGGACAAGTTTAGGAGAAGTCATTTGTGTTTCCTTGTGGGAAAGGCCAACCAGCCACTGAACTGCATTAATGTCAAGGGTAGAGATTTTTCCACTCTGTTCAGCACTTGTGAGAGAATAAAGAAAATTCCAACTAGATACTGGGAAAAATAAATTCCTAATGGAATGATAGTGGTCAAATGCAAGGATAGTGGCCTAGAAGACACTGGGGTGGCTGAGCAGCTGTGGAACAGCAGAGACTGTGTTTAATGACACCCCACTAGAAGTTCCTCAGTACAAGTTCCTTTCACCTTGCAGGCTTTCACAGGGTGTAGCTGGGCACATTGTTATCCAAGGCTGAAAAGGCCTGGTAAATTAGTGATGTCATCATAGGGGTTTATTCACACAACTCAAGACTGTGGGACAAGTGGAATCTTGCCTGATGCTCGCCTTCTAGAGGTCTTTTCTTCAGAAGGAACTTTTTTTGATGTACTGCTTTTTGCTTTTCCTTCCTATTTTCCCTCCAAAAATCAATGCTAAGTCTCATGATGTCCCATCAGGAGTAAAGGAAGAATGTAGGAATACTCATGAATCTTTATACAACTAAAATATTTTCTTTTCCACCTTGATGGGCTAAAACCCAGTGAGAAAGGCTGCGGAACCCTCTTTCCTCTTTCCACCTCTTTGTAGGGAAAAGTCAGAACTGGTGCTCACACTGTTTGCCTAGAGATCAGATTTCTTGCCAATTTGCTTGTGATTTCTGCACTGTGCCACCACAGTGAGGGGGGTCTTGGCTTCTATAGGGCTTGCATCCATCTTTATTCCAAGGATCTGCTAAAAGCTGACCCAGAGATGAAATAACCATTAGGATGCCATCGACCCCATTTTAGGAATTCCCTTAATGCTGTGAATAAAGATATAGATTGTATTGTCAGACTGCACAAACAGGGCACTCACTGAGATATTGGAATTGATGCTGGCTGAATCTGAAGTGGCTGGAGAAATAAGAAACGTGGAAAGCATCTGGTGTTTGTTTCAGAGATGTGAGAGGAGACCTTGGTGATAAATCATGTGTTGAAACAAATGAGAGTTAACAAAAGCCAACAAATTGGCTCTGATTTGCCTTCCATGGGAGGATATAGATCTGTGATTCCTAAGGGGCCCAGAGGGTCATTCACTTTATTCCTTATCTCCACCCTAGTAGCTCCCCATTGCTGCTTGTCCTGAGGGACATATTTTACATGGGACAGATACACATAAAAGGAAAGGTGGGGAAACATTGCATGCAGCAAACTAAAAGAATAAAGAGGAGGGTGTTGATAAAAGATAATCTGTTAAAGTTGAAATCATCAAGAAGAAAATGTAAGACATGTCACACACTTCAACTGTTCAGCTGAGGAAAGTCTTGTGAGTGACTGGCAAAAGCAGGCTGTCTGTCCCACCAGTACGAGAGGAACAAACAGCTGTGATCTCAAGATGCATTGAGGCAAGGTTAATACCAAGGAATACAGCTTGGTGGAATGTCCGGTTTTGGCTAGCTGTGATGTAGATGGATTATTTTAAACTTGAATAGCCACAGAAACAGGGAAACTCTGAAGCCTTTTCCTGCATAAGACAGGAATCAAGCCTGGCTTATTTAGCTCTTATTTAGGGCTGATAGAGTATGTGATTGCTGCCTAGCAATACATTATGTGGATAAACATTGTAGGAAGGGAGACTGCTGTCTGCCAAATCTAAAGGATATCAATACAACACCAAATGGATTTAGAGGATGGTCCCTCGTCAACAATGTGATGGAGGAAAGGAAAAAAAACATAATCCCTTGCTTGGTGCTTGATCATTCAATCTATAAAAAGGAATGATGGCCTGCTTGCAAATGATGGATGCAGGGTAGATTGAATAATTCAGATGGCTTTCTGTCCAGCTTCCTCTCTGCGAAGAAAATCAAAGACAAACAGATGAGACTCCCTCTGCTCCTCATGCAACATCAGTTAATTCCTTCATCTCTCCCTACGACAGAGCATACCACATGTGCCCACTGGCTTTCTTCAAGACCCCCGAACTTTGGTGTCTTACAAAAGCCTCTTGTTGACCTTCTGATACAAACTCTTTCATTCTGGAGAGCTGAAGAAGAGCCAAAGATCAAATGAGGTCCCAAAGGTCTAATACAATTCCCTGAGATCAGTGTTCTTTGTTTCAAGGAGTGTGTAGCAGACCCGTATGTGCACCAACTTTAAAAAAAAAGACAGTTGAGTAAGAGTACCATGTAAAGCCAATGTACCATGGTTTGCAGAGCCAACTCACGCATATGTTTGTGAGTACTCCAGTATCTTCCTGACGTGGTTTGACTCAGCTAAGCGTCAAGCACACGAAATCTATTATTTTTCATACGGGGAAAATAAGAAAATATTGAGGAAAACTAGAGAGCTGATAGGCAAAACAGGTTCAAACTTAAACAGTTGCTGTACAAAGAAAAAGTTTATTACTAACAGAATTAAAAGTAAAAAGAAATGACAAGAAATTAAAGCAAGCCTCTCCTCTCTTCCAGCACACCCCTCCTTTTACCCAGCTTGCACAAAGGATAACAGAACATGGGATTTAGTCAGTGTTGTAGTTCTTGAAAGTCTCTTTCTTATGCTTAAGGAAAAAGGGTTTCTTCTGCTTCACATGGTTCCCAAACTGCCACCAGCAACAGACCAGCCCGGAAATCTGCTGCAGTGAAAAAACATCTCTCCCATGAAAAATCTCACAGTTCCTTAACACTGCCAGACATGGGCCATCACATGGCGTTATTAGTCTTTTTAAGGATGAGTTTTTTTGGCCTGAACACAAATGCTTTCGTCTTCACAAGTCTCTAAAAGCCTTTCACTGCTTCTATATAGCCTGGCACAGGCACTCTTCACATCTTTATAAGCCGCACATGAATTCCTCATCTCACATGTACTTTAGAAAAAATGGATTAAAGAGATTTACGGTTTGTGATATTACAGTTTCTTACCACGGCCTGCAAGAAGTAATTTTAAGCTACGCGTGAAAAACACGACGCCGCCCTCTTTTTTCCCATCACCATTTTCAGCTTCCTCTCACATGACTCACTTTCTCTTTCGGACTTTGAAGCTGCCATGTTGAAGAGTGTTCTTGTTCAGACTTTACGGTGGAGAAAGGCTCGCTCCCCTTATGTTGTTGGCTGCATGGTGTCTGCTTCAGTTTAGCACAAAGTGTGCTGGCTGCAGAAAGGAGACTACGCCGGCTCCTGCCGGTCCCAAGAAGCCACGCCAGATAGGTTTAGCTGTGTGGCAGTCTATGGCTGGTTTTAGCTGCCTGCAGCTCTGGGATAGTCACCCCCCCACCCCCTCCCCCAGCAACCCAGGGTTCGTGTCGCGGTGTTGAGAAAAGGGGAAGGGGGCAGGGGCCCCGGCCCAGCAGGGCCTGCAGGCTCAGAGGCCCCCCCACCTTCCAGCAGGCAAGCTGGAACAAAAGGAAATTCCCACCTTTCTGCGTGGTTTAAATATGTAAATTGCGAGATGCATTATTGGTCTAAAAGTCTGTCCATCAACTCGGGTTCAACCCACTGCACTTCCAAAACTGAAGGTATTGGTGAAGGTCAAGAATGCAAGTTCAGCATAGGTATTTCATAGGCAACAAGAAAACATCTTAAAGAAATGCAGCCATCCCAATTTAAAATTATTTAACCATCAATTCCAAGACCAAAGAGAGTCGCACCTTAAAAACTGAGCTACCAGGCCAACAATTGCAAGCCCACCGTCTAATTTAAACCATTTAAGAGGACATTTCTTATACTTTGTCCTTCTCAATACAATAATCTTGTATTGATACTTGATCAATTCTTTAGCTAAAATGCAGATAGCTTTTAAATAACTATTAGGCTGTTTTCTCCTCTTCTTTCTCTCTCGTCCATGTAAATCTAAGCCTGCTGCCATTTTTAATGTAAGTCCTGACTTGGACCAAAAAAAATTACAAAATTTCTAACAGAATACCCCATCTACCTGCAATATTTATTGGTTTTCCTGCCTCTGGATGGGGTGATCTGATGTTTTGATGAATGGATGAAAAAGTAGCCTATTTTCACTACTTCATTGATATTTGCCTCTGGTGAAACTCTGTGAACTAACACTCTATCACTGCACCTGGAAAATCACAACCAAATTTCTGTCTTCAGTGAGATCCAACCTTGAGAAACCAATTTCTCTATCTAGGACAGAAATAGTTTCCTAATGGACTGATTTCCATCAGGACTTTGATTTCCATTCCTATGCTTGTGGCTTGTATAACCAGCAGCATTTGACATACAAGAGTAATGAGGTGATCATGTTGTATAAACATGCCAGAAGAGCATGGTCCCCTGCCTCAAAGGATATGCTGTCAAAGTATGATAAGAAACAACAAGATTTTCACTTTTGAGGCACAGTTAACAGTCTCTTTTCCCTGCTCATTTGTCAAAAGTTAAGTATGGACCATTTGAATTCCAGAAGGAGAGCTTTGAATGCACACTAATGATGAAAGGACAAACATTACGTTTCCCAAAAATGACCCGTGGGCTTTAGGAGCACTATCTAATCTTATCCCAAAACATCTCCAAAATCTTTAGAGTCCCAAGACCTGTGAGTGTCCTGTCCTCTCGTATTACAGTCCAGTTGATATGGATACTCAGGTGAAGAAAAAGCATAACTAATGAATCATTATCCTCAAAGGAACAAGGAACTAAGTGGGTCTCTTTTACTGAAGTCTCCCTTGTCACCCTGTCTAAACATGGAACTTGCTGGACTACACTTCTTGAGTTCTAACTGCTCTTTCCCACGTTAGGGACTGAAACTAGGCTTCATGGCTGGGTACTTCTAAAGAGAGAAGAGTTTAAATGCTCTGCCATTGTAAGAATGCTGAGAAGGAAACCATCTTTTACAGGGATTATTTCAGGTTGATAGCAGCAGAGTGAAGTGCTGTGATTGGGAAGACTAGTTTCTGCAATGTCAATTCAGATAGATTATTACATTTCTGCCATAGTAAAGGGATGTGCTTTGCATAGTGCACGAAGTGTTACCCGAGTGGTTTTCAGCAGAGTAAGAAAAACTGAATTTTGCAGTGGTTGAGGACTTGTGATCTACATTCTTCAGCATAGAGAGGGAAGACAGGAAGGAACATTGCTAAGGAAGAGAGAGCCCTGGAGATCTGGAACTCCTGCTGTCACCAGCACCAGTGACTGCTGCTCAGTTTGCTGGAGCAGAAGGTTCTGCCCACCATTATTAACCCTCCCCAAAATGGCCCACATTGCCCTTGGGGAATCTCTGGAAGAAATCAGCAGGAGTGGAAGAGCTTTTGTCAAATATCAATCAGGTGTGAAAGCAGTAGTGATCTTCAGACATGTTACCTTCCATTATATTTTGTGCAAATGGACAACTGGGCAGAGAAAAGAGCAATGGCTACCAGAAAGCTACGGATCATCCATTGCTGGGACCAAAGCTACCTGCACAAGGAAGAAATGTGAAAGCTGCTGAAATCTGCTACTGAGCCTGATATATGACACAGCTGAGAATCCAAGCAGAATTCCACAGGCTTGTAAGAAACACAGCATCTTTCATTCTGGTGCTGATAGAAGTATTTGGTTTTGTCTTTACCAAGGCAGGTATTCTATCAGACACAGGAGCTGGGCTTTTCAGGAGCACCATTCACTCTTGTAGTATTTGCATTAAAATAGAAAGCACAGATTTAAACTATTCCAGCTCTTCTTTACCTATACAATTCCAGGCAGGCAAAATTGATAAGGCACATCATCTTTTTCTTGGCATAAAACAGCTCTTAAATGAGGTGGTGAAAAAGAAGGAAAGAAAGAAAGGAAAGAAAGGAAAGAAAGGAAGGAAAGGAAAGAAAGGAAAGAAAGGAAAGAAAGGAAAGAAAGGAAAGAAAGGAAAGAAAGGAAAGAAAGGAAAGAAAGGAAGAAAATCACCAAAATTGTGACTGCCCTGCATATCCACACATATGTGCAAGTCAATCTTTTATTCCTCTTCCCACTAGGACCTTCCTTTTCATCCAATGGAGCCCCCAGACACCTTCATTACTCAGAGAGCTTCAATTAATTATGTCTGGGTTTTATTTTAAAAAATTCAAGATGCAAATTCATAAGAAACAGCAATTAAATTAGCTTGTAAAGCCCCAGAAATGCCCAAAGCTTGTAGCATCCTCCAGCAAACATATGATCACTAACTCTCATTTTGTGTCATATTTAAGCTGCACGTCTTCATGCCAGCTCAGGCTCTTCTCACCTCCAGTACAGTGTGCAAAGGCAAATGTACACACAAGCAAGCTGTGCAAACCTTGTCAGCATATGCATCAGTTCTCTCAACCCTCACAGGCACAAGGTGTCCTTTGTATCCTGCTTTCCAAAGCCTCATCATTTATCCTGTAAATATGTCACTGGTGCTTGCTTCAGAACATGCCCCCATCTGTATCCCCTTCTCTGTTAAACACATAGTTTTTAAAGTGTTCACCTTATTCTGGAATGACAATTGGCTTGAACAGAAAATTAAAATTTACTTGCAGATATTTTCCAGGCTTAAAAATAGTACACAGGGATCTACCCATGTCCAGCAATGAGGTTTTGTGGCCTGTTACTGACCCGGAGTTGCTGGTGAGGCATGGATTAGTTATGGAATTTTTGGCAGTAGTGAAATGTTTATCAGTTTTAGCCTAAGGGATTTCTAATAAAAAATTCATGCGTAAGTGGATTGCTGATTTTCTGTCTTTGCATTCTTTTAGGGGGCACATTCAGTGCTTGTTTTTGGAATTCCATATAATATCTTTCCATCATATAGTCATCACTCTTGCCTGTTCACTACCTTTTCCCATTGAGTTCATGCTCTTGCAGCATGCATGACTGGATTTTTCCCTGTATTTGTGCATGAGTGTAGCAGTCATCTTCAGGCTATTGGATTTCGACATTTGAATAATAGTAATTATTTATAAGTTTCAATTAAAAATGAATGCTTTGTGTGCTAGCCTGGATGCTTGCTTACAATCCCAGATATTTGAAATTTGAAATATGTACGTTTGAATTTTCTTAAGTTTCCAAATATGCAGACTGGGTGCTGGGCATGCTGACTTTGACTTAGGGAACATGAATCAGTCTAGTCTGATCTCCCTTTAATAGAAGAATGGAAAGACTTGAAACAGATTTAGACACAATCTCAAATTTTTTAGGACCTTTGAGGAATAGTACCTTGACCAAAGCTGTCATAGGAAGATTGGGAATCTAGGTGTCAATGACTGAATGCAGCACAGAGGTGGGTAGAGCTGGTGTGTGATGAATATTTCCACCAGAAAAAAAAGCCAACCTAAAAAACAGGAAGGAGAGAGAAATGAGAGTTTTCCTAAGAATGAATGACAGTCTTCTGTCATCCTTTGGGGAGCAAGAGCTGGGATTGGGAATTGACAGTGCAAAATTTTTCTGTTCTGTGGGAAGCACTTAAGGAGGGACAGAACTGTTTACAATGTTAAATTGAAATGTTCTCCAAAACCTTGCTCTGTCAGAAGCCTGTGTGGTGCTCAAAGATTTCTTCTTCTCCTGTAAGACACAGAATGTTTTTTGCTCCTCTGAGGTCTTTGTGAAACAGATGGTAAGTCCCAGTGTGCCATGTAAAATTAAAGAGGAAAACTGTCTCTAGAAGAGAATGTACAGAAAAGGGAGAAAGGTCTTTATTAGTGATGTTGTCCTTCTTTTTATTTTAAACCTGTGTAGGCTTCTGGGAAGGACATGGAGTTACACAGCTCTGCATTTCTGATTAGATGGAGGGCAAAGGAGCAGTTTGACTCTGGGATCCAGAAATTCTAAGTTGTACCTAAAGTACTTGTACTGGCTTGGCAAACCAGAGCAGCTCTACTCACACATAAAGCATGGGGCTTTCTGGAGACTGCTGCTAGGGTTGGGTATTTTTGAGGTTTTGCTGACATACGGAGTTGTATGTATGTGACTGTGCATGCGTTGGGAATATCGCCTGGAGAGCACAGCCAGGGCTCCAGGACAGGCCAGTATAGGCACAGCACACGTGATATATCTTC
Source organism: Coloeus monedula (assembly GCF_965178545.1). Lineage (NCBI taxonomy): Eukaryota > Metazoa > Chordata > Aves > Passeriformes > Corvidae > Coloeus > Coloeus monedula. The sequence goes on from NC_138784.1 coordinate 23,598,330, forward strand.
ATGCAAGCACAAAAGCCTCAATCTTCTACTTCCCTTTAAAGCTCTGCATGTAACTAGGCTTTACTCCCTCAAAGCCAACAGCGCATTATTGGCTCGGCCACACAGTCTTTGCTGTCCTCCACAGACTGCCAATGATGCCTTGACTGGCTAAAGCGACCTTAGCTGGACAAATGGCTGTTTTGCTGCTTGGGTTGGTCAGTGTTTGTGCTTAGGCCTTTTGACATGTTCTGGCCAGGATGAAATTACTCTCTGCAGAGATATGGATTTTTTTCTGCTTTATGGGCTATCCTTTCAGAGCAGAAGAGAAAGGCACATACAGCATTATATCTGCAGTGTTTTAAAGAAGCTGCAAGAGAGGGAAATTAGCATCAAGCCTGGTTATAAACAACATATGGAGAATAAATCTCCATTAAGCAAGGTTGAGGAGGAGGGGGAGCTAAGGGGGCAGCTAAGTCAAATAGCAGAAAAGACCTAGTTTTAAATGCTCTTCTGGACAAGCTCATGTAGACTAATTAGCTACCTCATGAGCTGGCTAAAATGCAAGAGCTGGGACTTTTCTGTTAAGCATAATCATAGAAATGTATTTTCCTGCCTCATCTCATGACTTAATACCACAAGTCTGGTTTTACCTCAGGCTATATTCTCCTGCTCCCAGCCTTAAACTTAGTTGAGGGATAAGCATGCCTAAATAATCTCTGTGTGCCAGGCACAATCCTCCACTGGAAATGAAATGCTAAATTCAGAAACCAGCCAGGGGTGTGGAATCACCAGGACATTGCTGGGGGAGGCAGTAAAAGCACCATATCATGCCATATGTATCTGGTAGCTTCTATTATCATGTGCCTTTTTGGCAAGTGACAAGCTGTTGCGAGAAGGAATTCAGGTAGCCACCACGCACTCTCTACAGAGAATAAACCAGACCTGCTAGCATGGAGAAACGGCGTCATTCCTGCACATCCTTGCTGCACAGAGAAAAGCAATTAGCACAGAGAATTTGTCTTATTGCAGTTTCACATTTTAGTGTCCAATTTTGCTCAGGGAGGAGGTGCCTGGGGATTTCCAATACATCTGTTCTAAGAGGGAGGGCAGAGGGAAATTACTTTAATTAAAGTAACAGGAGTACACTTTGAACCTTTACAATCTGATCAAACTGGAACAGAAGGAAGAAAGTGGGGGGAGCTACAATGGAAAGGATTTATAAAATATAAATCATAAAGCAGAGAGGAGAGAACATAACAAATGGCAGGCCAGGTGCATCTTTCCTAAGTGGTGCTGAATTTAGCCCAAATCCCTCTTGCTTTTTTTCCCCTTGGCCATCTGAACAGATGTCTGTAGCCTTCAGACAAATTATAAAATATAGAGGGAGGAATTCTGCTCGGTGCTGTTGCCTTGCAAAAAAAGTCCCTGCTGCTGATTTTTACTGTGTTTACTTCTACTGCTCTGGAACTACAGGGAAAGAATACAGTGAGCAGCTGGGATTTGTAGGGGACAATGGGCTCTTCCATCGACACATTTACTCTTCTTTTGCCTTCCTCTTAATCTCCCAGTGAGCTATCAGCTTTTCTTCCCCTCATGTTGTTTTATATATAGATAGAGAAGGGAAAATAAAATGCTTTTTTTCTTATGAGTATTCATTTTCCTGCTCCCCATGTTTACCATCCTCAGAGGAAAGTTAGACCACAACTCACTAAAACACTTGCAGACAGAGTGAATTTCATGCAACACCTTTGGCTGATGCCTTCTCTAGGCTGCCCCTAGATTAATTCCTGCTCATCACTTTCATTTTAGCCTCTTAAACTTCTCTTCAGTGTGGCCTGCCCTTTCTGAAGGCAAGCCATGGATATTTATATGGAAGCTGGGATTACCAAGGCCATAACCACATAGCCTACCAATGCCATTAAGCATCTAAATCCCTTTGTAAAGCTGAACTTCACTGAGTCTCTTTGTTTCCTTCCTGTCCCTAGTTCCTCATGCCATTGCAACTTCACAGTTTATGGCTGAAGGGACAAAGCCTTCAGGTCCAAGGGGAGTAGGATGATACAGCGTCATCAAGAAGCGAAGGCAGGCTTCACTGTCTGCAGAATGCGTGAGGGATGAACTGTGGCTTTGCAGAGCACTTGGGCACCTTTTACTGACTGAGGGAAGAAAGACCATCACATTCTGCAAGTGCAATTCAGTTCAGATATAAAGGTGTAAACTTAAAAGCTACAGCTTCACTAATCTACACAGGCTCCTAACCTAGTCAAGGGCTCTGCCTAAAAGCAAAATTCTCCTGCACTCCATCCCTGTTCAAAAGCACAGGGAAACCACTGCAACCACCATGCAAGCTGTACAATGACACATTGGTGTTTGCAGCCTTAGAATAGGAAGGACAATATCTGCACCTTTCACTTGCTACAGCAGACTTAGCAGGAGTCTTCAGGATTTGAGAGCCACATCTCATGGCAACACATGCTGGAGCCCTTCCTGCTTATATGTCTGGAAGCCTTTATTTCTTGGTCACCATAATGGCATGCCTCACACACACACACTCAACAGACTCCGTATTTTTGAGTTCTGATTTACAAGAAGTTATAACAATTCTCTCAGCCTGGTATCTGTGTCTGGCAGACCATCTGGAGAGCGGGTTGCATGAAGAATCTTTTCTATATTACTACTTTCTAATTTTTCAAATTAGTTTTTTTCCTCCCTTCACCTTGATGAAAAAATAATCTTGAGCTCTTCAAAATGTTGGTCTCAAATGAACCCTAGTCTATCCATTTCTGCTGTGAAGGATTTATTAAACAGAATATAAAGGGGGAAACATAATAATGAAGCTTTAATTTTCAAACTCCTTACCTTGTTGCCCTCCTGCACCCCAATGAAAACCAAGAGGCAGCTGCTATTAGAAATGCTAATTATTTTATAGATAATTAGATGCAATTAGTCATAAAAGCACCTGATCTCACTTAATAATGGCAAGAGGGGCAGTGGGAGGGTGTGAGGAGAAGAAAGAAGCCTTTTTAAGATGTCGAGATATGCAAAACAATAACAAAATAAACACACAAATTAGAAGATTTGCCAATGTCAGTAGTAGAAAGTAATAAGGCTGCAGAAGAGGCAGCATTCTAGAAAAGTGATGCAATAGTTGAAATTTCAGCTGTTTATGTAGTGAACTAAAAGAGGCTGCATTTTAGTCCATTTTCCTATAAGAAGTTTACATCCTTGTGCTTTGTGAGTATCCTCTCCTCTTCCACTCTCCAACAGAGTGCTGAATTTTAACCCACGCAGTGTGACAGAGGTGACATCAAGTTTCACTGAAATAGGTTGCTTGTACATAAATGAATCTGAGACAGAGACGCTTCTGTGACTGAAAACCCAGGCAATCCACGTGGAGATGAGTCTTCATGGGACACCTGGCAAAAAGTTTCAGGCAGACTTTGTACGTCCTTAAACTCCAAAGTCAGCAACCAAGATAGCTTTACAGGCACGATGCTCAACTTGCACCAGAGTTCCCAGAACACCTCATTCTCTTTTCTCACAATAGCTATCAGTGAGAAAAGAGGCACCAGCCCTCCTCCCTTTGCTCTGGAACATGCAGTGTGACCAGGAGGTGTTGCTGGGTCATCAAAGGCTGTGTTCACCCCTATGGATGCCATAGTGCTGCTGCCAGGGCAGGGCCATGGCAGAAGGCTCATGTGGCAGCAGACAGGAGGCACTTACTCTGTGTGGCTCCCCAGACTTGCCTCAGCTCTGTGACTCTACTGTTACTGGAGCAACTCCCCTTCCACATCTTCTCCCTTCCATATTCGGATGTGGCTTTACAAGGACAGCTCTGCGGCTTTTGTCTTGAGCTTCCCACCCTTCAAAGGAAGACAAAAGAAACTAGAAATTTTAATGGTATCTGGTAACAGGCCATCTCCCAGGGGGGATTGAATTATCAGTGCTATTTCTTACAGTGAGATCAACAAGCTACTCTGTATACACTTTAGACAATACTTTATGACCTTTTAAATCAATGTGCACTCAGATCTCTCTCAGCATCACCTATGGCACAAATTCTTTTTCTCCCATTTTCTGTAAGCAGCCCTAATTAGATGGATTAGGGGAGTAAACAGTCCATCACTGACCCTCTTGAATGTAGTAGATGAAACTCTGCTATACAGCATCACATCCCATTAAAATCCTGCCTCACTGAACACAAGCTATTTCACAGTGACGGAGGTCTTAATAACCATGCCTAAAGGGAAGTTATTATTGGAAAGAAATATCAGGCATATAAGCCATGGCAAATGCATGGATGATGTTAGGGCTGGAAACTCACATCATCAGGTTGTGATCCAGGCCAGCAGGCAGCTGAGCAAATATGCTGTCGCACTGCTGTGCATAATCTCAGAGTTCAGCATGTGTACCCCATGTACACCCCTATGTCCTGCAGACATGCAGAAAGGAACTGAATTTCATTTCTGCCTGTAGTGCCTTTTGCCATGTGCCCTTTTTTATTTATGAGTTTTAACCCACAGCATGCCACACTACCAAAGTCTCTGTATAGTACACAGCACTGCCTTGCAGTCCTTTTTGTTCAATATGCAGTTGCTTTTGACAAGCCTACATCCTAGTTTCTTTTATTTGTAATTTTTTTTTCTTTTTTTTTTTTTTTTTTTTTTTTTTTTGGCTTTCTAACATCAGTGTGAGGCTGTGGTAGTTTAGCAGTTTAGAATACTTGGTTTGTACAGACAGAAGAAAAAAACCCAGCTGCTCTAACCTTCTGTGACCAGCACAGAGCCAAATAGCTGATGGGCAGGTTGCTAGGCCAATTGAACAAGCTGGAAACGCCTTCGTGATGTACATATTTAAGAAAGGAGGAACCGTGAAAACTTCCTTTTTCCTGCTTCCCTGCTGAGGGGTGGTGAGGGGGGAGGCCTCTAGGCCTCCTCCCAGAGTGGGCCTCTGGGGACCCCTGGCACAGCAGCTGGGGCTGGGCCGTGCTGCCAAGAGAACCACCCTGGAGCCACAAGCAGCCATGAACAGCCATGAGCAGCCACGCAGCTGGGATGGCGCAGTGCAGGCCTCTGGGGCCGGTGCAGCGCGTGTGGGGCCAGTGGGCCCTTCCACGCAGCTGGCGCAGCTCTCACCAAACTGGGCGAAAAAACACCACACAGCCAGCAATGAGAGATGTGGCGAGTGTTTCCCCTATGCAGAGCCCAGACAAGATGAAATTCTCAGCTGCAGCTTACAGACACTGACTTTCTTCCAAGTCAGAGAGAAAGAAAAAGTGAGATCACATGAGGAGAAAACATGGTGACACCAAGGTCGGAGGGGGGAAGGGAGATAGCGGAGACGCTCCAAACACCAGAACTGAGATTCTCCTGCAAGCCGTGGTAAAAACTATAATACAACAAACTGTTTCTCTATAATTCATTGAAGTGCATGGGGGGGTGCAGAGATCAATGCGCAGCCCGTGAAAAAGAGTGCCAGAGTGCATAGAGGCTGAGAGGCTTTTAAAGATTGAAGAAGAGCGCCTTTGTTTCCAGGCTGGAACAGCTCATCCTTAAAAGACTAAACCACACGAACCATTATGACCCATGCTGGCAATTGTGGGAAGACTGTGAGACTTGTAGGAGAGATTTTTCACTGCAGCACATTCGGGCAGGACCGTTGTTTGTGAAGTTTGAAACCATGTTAGAGAAATTCGCAGAGAGCTATCTTCCGTGGGACGGATACCACGGCACAGCACAAGAAACTCTTTTCCTTAAACATTAACATAAAGAAAGATTCTTAAGAAATGAAACACTGATCAAAACCCCATGTTTGTTTCTCTTGTGCGGGCTGGTGAAAAGAGGGAGGTACTGGAAGAGGAAGGTGTTCTGAAAGCTTGTTTTAGTTTCTGTACTAGTTTGAAAACAAACCAGTGGGAGGCACCAAGTCAGAATAACAATTTAATAGGGAAATTGAAAAAAAATAAAGGCAGGAAACACTGGTTTAAACTGACAGAGTCAGGATACAACAACAGTCAGGGTGGTGGTAGCAGTCCAATAAAATGGTGGCTGCAGTCCTCCTGAAGTGGTGGATGTGGTTCTGTTTAAGTGGTGATCCTGTAGAAAGGGCCTGCTCTTCCTCCGAAGGTCCAGTGGTGGCTATGTAGCTCTTGTCCTCCAGGAATCCAGTGGAAAGGGTTGTCTGTGGTGGTCAGAATCTCAGATTATATCCAGGATGGAATGCTTGGTTCCTCCTTCTGAGTGGAGCATCTCACAATGGGATGATGAGTCATGTGGCAATGCATTGATGGGCTCCTTAACAGAAGATAGTCTGGAGGGAGGAGGCAAGAAAACACTGCCCCACCTGGTTTCAACAGCTCATAAGGATGGTAATAGAATACACTGCAACCCAGGACAGTTTCTCATTATTCTTTTCACTTTTGGTTCTGTTGGTAATAAATTTTCTTTATACTGTTTAAGTTTGGATCTGTTTTGCCTTTAAATTTTTCCATTTTCCTCAATAATCCTTATTTCACCTCATGAAAATGAAGTTTCAATTTCCCCTTCTCTGCTTAGCTATAGCAGAGGCAAACAAGTGAATAGTTTTCGTGGTGCCTGGTGGCTAACCAGTGTCAAACCGCCACAGAGGCTCAGTTCAATAGCACAGCCATGCAAAATTATCTAATTGCTTCTCTGATGTGGTTGACAGACGAAGCATTCTTTAGAAAGGTGATTTGAGCTGATTGACTTACACCAAGAGAGGTTGCAAAGACAACCCAAAACAAATATGCAAATTCTCTCTGCTCTTATTCATAGGACCCTCCTGTTCAAGTGCTTATTATTTTTACTATTTCAATCACAAAAATACCAAATGTTTTCTGAATGTTAGCATGGATGATTATCTTTTGACTCCCACAATCACACAACAAAATATTTTCTTGCTTCTTCCTTGCAAATACTGACTTGTGGAACTTTTGAGGAAATGTATTGCTTTTGACAAAACTTCCTTTTGGAAATATTTACATCTAGGATTAAAGCTATATTCATCAGGTGGGTGAGACTATCCAAATGCAGATCAGATCAATAATCCCATTAGTTCATCGTTCATTTTTGATGTAACACAGCTACAAAATTCTGGTGAACCAAGATGGACAGGGACCTGAACTCCTCTACAAGAAATGGAGGCTTTAGATAATCCAGAATGTAAATCCCTCCTCCTTCACTTACCCTCTTGTTTCTAACTCACATAAGAAAAAATTTATAAACAGAGGATAAAAATTCTCTATCATTCCCTAAAGATTACTTGCTTTAAAATCCAGAGGATTAAATGATTTCTCTTCTCTTTCAGACAATTTAAAAGCCAGTTTCCCACTCACTGAGCAGGTGCAGGGGAAGTCAGAAGACCACTCAGCTTTATACAATATTTTCCTCTATTTCAAACAGTATGTATAAAACCTCAAGTTCCTTACCTTTTTGCTAAGTTCTTAGAAAAACAGCAAGAGACTCTGTTCCAAAGAGTTCAGCATATTTGGCAAATACCCTGAATCGGCTGTCATGGCCACAAATCTGCAAATACTACAGAATCTGAGTCCCAGCCCTAAACACATAAAATAGAGGTGGGTGTTGCTCCAATGGTTTGACAGGGAGACTGAAACATTGCTGCCCTCAGTGCACTTTTTGCTCAGTATGGCTGACCACGGTCAGCCAACGTTCCACACACTGCTTTGTGATCACAGAATGGTTTGGGTTGGAAGGCACATTAAAGATCATCTTGTTCCAACTCCTGCTCCCAAGGGCAGGGATACCTTCCACTGGGCCACATTGTTCAGACCCCCATCCAACCTAGCCTTGCCCACTTCCAAGGATGGGGAATCTACAACTTCTCTGGGAAACTTTTTTCAGTGCCTCACCACCTTCTTAGTAAAGGTGATGAAAAATTTAGACTCAAAAATGTTGATGCTGTTCATCTACAGTTAATGAATAATAAGCACAGTTCTAGAATAAGGACTAATTTTTGCAAAAACCTGAAGTTCATAACTTCATTTTTCAGCTGAACTATTTATCCACATGAAGCTTTAAAAGAATGTATCTATAAGATGTAGAACTAGACATCCTAGAAATGCAATAGGACCTTCAGGTATCTTAGTGTAAGCACAAAGTAATGGAGTGTCTGAAATATATATTGTCTCCTAGTAATTATAAAAAAATGCTAGAACTTGTAATGAAGCATTTCTAGAAAAATGAGACTTTCCAGAAAGCACTCCAAATTCTGGGCAGCATGAGGTTATGGGCTTCCTATTAATGGCATCTCTGCCTGTCAGTGTGGAGTCTGGATCTACCTTTCTTCTGATTCAAGAGTATGCCTTGAGTTAGCTAAGTCTGGTCAGACAAATAAGCCAAACCACAGCAAAATTCACAAATGCTGTGGCCCAAGACGATGTAAGGCAAAGTAGCATTTAGACATGATGTGCACAAACATGCGTGTTTGGGAAATGGAATGAGGCATGGAATGTGGCACATTCTTTGCATCCTGCACAGCATCTGGGTATAAGCATAGAAATGTCTTCAACTGAGAGGGAAGGAGTGGAGGGAAACATGGAGCTGAGAAGGAAGGTTAGGAGCACTTTTCTCCATGCCACTATTTTCAGTGCTGCTGCAATTAATTTGTGTTTAGATATGAGCAGCTGTCGTCTCTGTGCCTTTTACATCTCCATAGAAGTCAATCATGAGCTGGCATATCCCTCCGCACTCCCCAGGTCTGGCTGCTGCTGGAAAACATTCTTTCAGCCTAAGCATTGCAGTTCTTAGTATGCATGATTTTAATGTGAACACTCAGCAGTAATCTCATATCCTTTGTGTTGGACAGTTTTGCTTTGGCTCATCTAGTTTTGAATGTTGTTGAGTTTTATAGGGATGTTTTCAGTCAGTCTTTAAAATGAATAAAATGAGTCTTTTAAAACACAAGCTTATTTGAGGTTCATCAGGCCAAAATAAACATACAATGACTTGTGAATGGCTGACATGATGCACAAAGAAGCAATTTTAAGTCACACAGATCCCATACCAGAGTGAGCCCATATCCTACAGTAGGCAGAGATAACACCAGTAGAAGAAAAGTGACTGGGCAGCATATCAGAAATTATGAAATCTCAGTGGGAGGAGAGCTTTCAGAACCTCCATGATAATTAGTTTGAGGCTGGAGGGGATATGAAGGTTACAGACTCTTTCCAAGCTTGATTTTACGAAGAGCAACTTGCAGTAGGAAGGAAGGCTGTGAGTGGAGCTCAGCACAACAAAGCAGCAACCAGGAGCCAGGGTCCAGGAAGATGCTGCAGCAGGAGGATCTCATACCATTTGGAGCACTGGCCCTGTGAATCAAGCAGGGCCTGTCATGCTCAGGAAGGTGAAAAAGGGAAGGTGGAGAACTCATGAGACCTCAAGCTTCTCCTCACTCCATCTCTTCCTCTAGATCATCCTTTACTTTTAGCTGTCGTAACTCATTTGCCATTACTTAAACTGCCATTTATCATCTCAAAGGACTGGGCATTCACACTGACTCCAGACAGAGCCCCTTTTCACAAAACATATTAGCAATGCTTTCAATTCATTAAACAGTTCCTTGTACTCTTCAGTATGGAGCCTGCCAGGAGGAAAGCAGGGCAGGAATGTCTGTTTTCTGTGAGCTTGAAGTTCACAGCTTTGCAGACAGTTCAGGAAAGGCTCTGGTGTTTGCCCTGCTTCTCCTCTTGGAGAGCAAAGTGATGGTTTGAAGTGTTCCTCTAACATAAGGGGCAGGAACAAAATGCAGTGGAAGGGAAAACACTGTCATTCCCTTGGGTTGTGCATGCACAGGGGTGTGTGTGTGTGTGTGTGTGTGTCTTCCCTTTCCTGCCCCTCCTCTTCCATCTCATTTCTTAAAAAACAGGCAGGAATTGTAGAGAGATAAAAGGATGTGACTTGTCTTTCTACCCCTCCCCTTTCTGCACTATAAATTCTTAAACAGGCCCAAGAGAGTAAATTGCTTTTTCAACTTTTATCAACAAGAAGCCAGCCCAGAAGAGTTACAGTTCAGTGCTCAAAGATTGAGTTCATGTTTAGCATGAAGCTTCCAGACTGGAAAATAATTATATATATATATGGAGGGGTGACTCCTCCCTGCTGATGGTATAGAACTTGCATTTTGTGGATGTAACTCATCTCCCTGAGGCACTTCCAGTCTCGTCTGAAGTAAACTGCCTTTTGGAGTCAGGGTTATAGTAAGACCTACCCAAATGGGACACAGGAGAGATGTGCTGGACCATGGAAACAGTTCCACTTAGTGCAAACTATTTCACAAGGCATTTTCCAAAAATGTCAAATTGGGGTTTTCAGATACGCAAAACATCACTGAAAAGTAGTTTTTTAAGCCCGCTTTGTGCCATGATTTCCTACTTTAGAAACATCAGATGCTATTTCACAAGTTCTAATTTTCAATTAGTAGCAAAATTGAAAGATGGGGAACACTGAAAAGAGGACAATATGTCCACACACATGTACATGTGCTAGTCTGTGACAGAAAATTAGAGAAAAGGAATGCTGGTAGACAATATCAGAAAAAAACAAGGAAGAGAAACATTTCCTTGAAAAATAAGAACGTATATTTACAACATTAGTTTTTGTCTATTCAATTCAAACCTGTTAGATTTTGAACTATGTTGTTCTTTCAGAAGAACTGACCCTCTTTTCAGAAAGCTCAGGAGAACAAGGAAGGGTCTAATCTGGTGTTGGTTTCAAAAAAGAGCCTTGGGAAGAATTTCAGTCTCCCTGTAAAGCCCCATTTAGGGGGTACAATATGGCAATTTCTGGTTCCTTCTTCTCTATCAAACTGCTTTGCCTCCCCATTAAAGTAATGGAAAAGAACTTAAGAAGTCCAAAGCAAAGCATAACTCATCAGTTCTTTGAAAGAAGAGCTTTTTATCAAAAAAAAAAAAAAAAAAAGAGAGAGCTTGATTTTTTTTGACAAGCAGGTATGCTGTATTACCTGGCACTCTTCCCACAGCTTTTTGTGGAGTGAGATGGTGAGACAGCAGTGCAAGGGGCAGGCTTGTGGGGGTCAGCTCACAACTCTGTGATGCTCCTGACTATACAGTTTGTGACTGAATCCTCTTACTTCCTGCAGCACATCCCCTGAAGCCAAAGGGAACTAACCGGAAGTAATGCTCTCAGGAAGTTAAGATTAATAAAGTTCTCATCATCTGCTCCTGAAGCCACAGGCTTGGAATTACACTCCAAAACTATGCTCAGACTCCCCTATGGGGAATTATAAGACAGAATTAGGTTGTGAGCTGTAAAACCTGCCTGCAAAAGCACAGAGCAGAACAAAAGAGAACATGGCAGCACAGAGAGGCTTGTCTCCCCTGGGCCCTGAGGGGAGGAGGTGTCACGTGGCAGACCCCTAGGAAGTGTGTTGCTGATGTGGCAACACGGGATAGGTCATGCCATAGAAGGAAATACTGTGCCTTAGAAAAGTGTATAAAACCAACTCACTCCTTTGAATAAACATTTCAGATTCCCTCATGGTCTGCGTCCGTCATTCAATCGCCGACAAATGGTGCCCCATGTGAGGAATTTATTATACGCCTATCTGTGTGTCCGTCGGTGAGCCCCATGGGACTTGAACTGCTGGTGCAAGAAGCAGGAAGGCTGGCCAGTGATTAATCCCTACAAATTGTATGTGAGCCATGGGGGATGTAGGGGATGGAGTATCCCAGGAACAGAACATCCCAGAGATGTTAAAACATGGCAGGAAAGTTGAGTCTACAGATTTGAACAGACTCTTGCTCTGGGCAAAAAACTGTGATTCAACTTTAGATAGGACCAATATTTTTAATCCTCGGACATGGGATGCTTCAGATGTTACACATGGTGACAGCGCTGACAGAGCTTTTGTGTCCACGGAGGACAGTGTGCAAGGCACTCGCACAAGAGACCGGACAAAGAAAGATGCTTGTGCCACCGCAGCAGCTGTGCTGACCCCTTCTGCACTGCCAGAGAGCGACCATAAGTCTGTCAGGGCTGTGGGAAGAGAACCAGAAGATGGCCCCTCATCCCCTGACCTGTTTGATCCCGGAGGGAAGCCGGATAGACCATAGAAATGGTACTTTTCTTGTACCATAGAAAAGCTCACGCCACCCCACGCCATGCGGCATCAGCTGGGTCACGGTGGGTGTCTGGAGCCAGGAGAGAGTGTGTTCCCTCTCCGTTTGCCTTCTGCGAGCGTGCAGCAGTGGCGGCAGACGTGGCGAGGGGAGAGCGTGTGGCGCCGCGAGAGTGCAGTGCCGGCAAGTAGCTGAGCCAGTGAGCACATGGCAGAGCTGCGCCATAGTGGCAAGCACATGGCAAAACCATGCCATGACCGTGCCTGGCAGCCGCCCCCACACTGCAGACGGGCAAGATTGGCGGCACTGGAGGCTGGTGGGGCCGTGGCTCTGCTCAGCGCATGGCAGGGGCCGCGGGCGGCTCTCTGCATGTGGGAGGTGAGGAGATGGGCTGGTGGACATGTGCCGGCCGCCAGACCCGCGCGCTTGTGCAGCCGGTGGGGCCCGGTGGGCCGGTGGGGCATGCACGAGCCGGCGGGACCGCACTGTTACAGCCAAGGCTCCCATTCCCTGCAGACTCTCGAGAGCTGATACTGTGCTAGAAAAAAAGACTAAGTGGACCAATAGCCCCTTCCCCAGAGGTGGGGAGGCTGCAGCATACAGCATTTGCACCAGCTTGTGCGGCAATGGCTGCAAGCTAGGTGTTGAAGAATGGTTAGAGGATCAGGGACATGGATCATTGATAAAGCCGAAAGGTACAGATCAATAAAAGAGCTGTACAAGCAAAGGCCTGCATGAGAAAATGCCTGCGTGAGAAACAGGCCTGAGAACCAAAAAGAGGTTTTAAGGAGGTACAGTGCTGTGCTGATAAGATATACTGACCACAAGAAGGGAGGGAGAACTTAGATTTCTCAAGTCAAAACATAAATAATAGAAGCTTGCCAAATGTAGTCTTTTATCTAACCCAATTATGTAGAAGTAAGGATGCGCTTTCACAAGCTAAAACCAATCAAGAACTGACAAGCATGTACACTCATACTATATAAGTGCCTCTGTATTATCAATAAAGGAAGCTTGCTTTATCAATCACACTGATTGTCTGCATGTCTTCCCCTGCCGAAGTCAGCAAGTGCTAGGCATGTCATTCCTGCAGCTAGTCCACAGAACTCTGTTTTCATTATTCAAAATGTTGCCACAATAATTGTCATTTTCCAAAGCCTAGATTTATACCACACACTGTTCTAATTGTTTTTTGTTAGAAATGCTCCTGTAATGATTATAATTAGTAAACTATTTTTTTAAGCAGGAATAAGACTTATTACAAAACCTTTTGAAACCACTTAGAGAGTTAATGTTATTATAATTGTAATTTTCCAAGACCTAGATTTATATATATTCTGTGAAACAATGAAGTATTTAAGCAGTTGAAGATAACCACCTTGCTTATTTTTGATCAGTGAGTGCTTGTTGTTTTATTAGATGTATTATTTTACTGTTCATAGGAAGAAAACTGCCTGTTATGTTACACATTTTCCTGAATTTAGTAAATTGAAAGATGTTCGTGTTACGTATAGCTAAAACAGAAAAGGGGGGAATGCAGAGATGGGGTGTGCCCCCTGCAAAAGACTGTAAAGAAGTTTACATCTTAATTTTTCAATTGCATTCAGAACGATAGTAGTAAAGTTTTTAAGCAATTTTATAAGTATTTTAGAGAAACCTTCTCAGTCACAGCTTGAGGCTCTGGCTAAGTCCCAGCCCTAGCTGACTAGGGAATTATACCATCAGACTCAGGTGTTTCTGCCCTAAAAGAGTAATCAAGTAATTTTGACTTGCTAATTTGATCTTAAAAAACCTGGACTCTCTTTCAAAGTAAACTTTAAAGTCTTCCCTAGGAAAGACTTTCTAAGTCTTCACTATGAAACAGGACCTTACCATCTGAGTGATGGTTAAAGTTTTAGACAACTTTACATTGTTTCTCTAAGCTCTACCTGTTTAATCACGGTCATGATTCTTATTTGTATAAAACAGAAAAGGGGGAATTATGGGGAATTGTAAGACAGAATTAGGTTGTGAGCTGTAAAACCTGCCTGCAAAAGCACAGAGCAGAACAAAAGAGAACATGGCAGCACAGAGAGGCTTGTCTCCCCCGGGCCCTGAGGGGAGGAGGTGTCACGTGGCAGACCCCTAGGAAGTGTGTTGCTGATGTGGCAACACGGGATAGGTCATGCCATAGAAGGAAATACTGTGCCTTAGAAAAGTGTATAAAACCAACTCACTCCTTTGAATAAACATTTCAGATTCCCTCATGGTCTGGGTCCGAGATTCAATCACCGACAGTCCTCTAAGCTGCTGGTTTAGGCTGCTGTCATATTTAGGTTGACTTTACTATGCCAGCTATAATTTCAGTAGAATCATAGAATTATGGAAACTTTTAGGTTGACGAAGACCTTTAAGATTATTGAGTCCAACAATAACACCACCAGGTCTGCCACTATACCATGTCCCTGAGTGCCACCTCTAGACAACTTTTAAATACCTCCAAGGATGGTGATTCAACCACTCCCTAGGCAGCCTGTTCCAATGCTTGACAACCCTTCTGGTGACGAAATTTCCTAGTATCCGATCTAAACCTCCCCTGGTACAACTTCAGGCCATTTCCTCCTGTCCTATCACTCATTATCTGGGAGAAGAGACTGACCCCCACCTGGCTACAGCCTCCTTTTAGCCAGTTGTAGAGAGTGATAAGGTCCCCTGAGCTTCCTTTTCTCCAGGCTAAACCACCCCAGCTCCCTCAGCTACTCCTCATGGGACTTGTACTCCAGATCTTTCACCAGCTTCATTGCCCTTCTTTGGATACACTCCAGCACCTCAGTGTCCTTCTCATTGTGAAGGGCCCCAGAACTGAACATGGGATTTAAGGCACCAGTGCTGACTACAGAGGGACAATCCCTGCCCTGGTTCTGCTGGTCACACTATTTTTGATACAGGCCAGGATGCCATTGGCCTTCTTGGCCACCTGGGCACAGGCCTGCTCATGTTCTGCTGCTGTCGACCAGCACCCCTAGGTCCTTTTCCTCCAGGCATCTTTCCAGCCAGGCTTCTGTGGTGCTCAGCCTGTGTCACTGCATGGGGTCATTGTGACCCAACTGCAGGACCTGGCACTTTGCACTGCTGCCAACAGCGTGTTTATCCCAGTCACACAGGGAAAAAGGCCCTCTGCAGTTCTTTCATTCCTGGAACTAGGAGCATAGGCACAAATCTGTAATCTCTGATGTAAAGATCATTAAATGATAATCCCCCCTTTCAGTATGGGTGAAGCCCATTTTTACCATGCCTTAGTCCCGTCTTAGTTATATCATAGACCCATCAGAAGATCTGTCATTTTTGTCACCGACTACTTATGTCAGTGCATTAATATTGCTATATAAGTGTTTAAAATAATAATTAGAACTCAATGGATAATGAATAAGCTGAATAATTTATTCAAATATATTGCAAAACTTGAACAACTTACTTGATGAATATATTTAATAACTCGCTCTGTCCCCATCTTTGTGAATAATATTTTTAAACTAGATGAGTAATTTGTTTTTAAAAATTTGTAACATTTGTTATATGAATTATCCACTTAATACTATTCAACCAACTCTAAATATTAGTGCATTACCAGCAAGTACATTCTTAAACGGTCACTGGAGGGCCATATAATCATGTCTGAGCATTCTGGGAAGACTTTTTGCTTATAAAATACTTATTGTGATTAAATATGATCTTTCTAGCTCAGGAACTAATTTTTACTTTTTAGTGGAGTAAAAGAAGACCAAGCAGTTAGCAGAAGGGAATAAGGATGTCCATCCTTTTCCTGAAACCATAGCAACACACCCATCTTCATATGGGATGAAAGCTACCAGACATGAAGTAGTACAGGAGGACTGAAGTGTAATTATGCCTGCGCTCCTGTTTCCTCATCTCCAGTGTAACACTGGAGAAAGAAACTCCAGAGACAAAGCACTGAGCTCTGTAGAAGTGATCCTGAAAGAGTGTTGTACTACAGGCTAGAGAGTTTGCAGGGTGTAATTGAAGAGTTAGCATCAATTCAAATCGAGAGAGATTTCCTCAGTTGGGATATGAAGAGGAAGAACTCCAAGACAGAAGTGTCAAATAAGCAACCCTTTCACCCAAGGGTACTTCCACAGTGAGAGTAAATGAACCCATATTATGACCAAGAAAGCAGTAACTGTTCCTGCTGCCTGATGATCACCAAAGGTCATGAGTGAGAGATTTTCTTCTCTATTGATCTAGTGTACTTTCCCCAACCTTGGATGCCTTTGTTCGGCTCTGATAGATTCTCAGACCCAGGACTGAGCTTCCCCAAGGAGCCATGCAGTGTACTTGGTAGCAATCCAGCTTTTGATATTGAAGATAATATTTATTGCTCAGGGAGAAAGAGCTCATATTTTTTCAACTCCTACCTGGACTGACCTAGTTGGGTTTAGCCTTGAAGAAGAAAAATGTAGCAAAGTGCTCTTAAAGATTAAAATTTATTTTACTTTTTACAGCTTTGCTGTAAAGCCTTGGGCTGATGTACAATTTGCAGTTATAATTATACTATTTTAAACACACAGTTCTTACTTGTAGTGATGCTTTTCCTGGTCTTAAAATCAAGAATCTAACACGGTTAGAAGGGAAAAAGGGGTTTTGCCTTGGTATTGATTTTAAGGATCCTTGGGTGCACCCTGTCCAGGTAGAATGCACACCGCAATGCACACCACAATGCACACCCCACAAAAGTTCGGGTATAACATTATAGGTCTTACTAATTAGCATATCTATCAAAGATTCCCCAGTGAGAGGCTTGAGTGAGCCCCCTCCCCAAGGAACCTTCCCCCTTCATGGTCTTATCTTAGTTTACAAAATGTGTTTTGGAGAGGACCTTGGTGTCTGGGGCTTTCTGATCCCTAACTATGAGGCTTCTAAGATGTTTAGTCTCCTAGCTTAACAAAATAAGTCTAAGAATGAAGGCTAAAAAACACTAAGAATACAAAAAGCTATAAAAAGGTATATAAAAGGGGTATAAAAAGGCTAAAAAACACTAAGAATACAAAAGGTATAAAAAGGTATATAAAAGGGATATAAAAGAAAAGGCAAAAAATCATCATGGCTTCAAGAGCCTTTGTGATTCTGGCTCAATACCTCTGGACATGTGACCTTTGGGGTTTTATTCAAGTTTTCTCTCCACAATCATCTCATTAAAAATTGTAACATGTAAAGATGAAGCTCACAGTCCTACTTTTCCCAATTACCTGTAAAGCCTTTTGTACAGATAAACCCAAGGGGCCAAGTACACGGCCTCTCCTAGGACCACTGGGCACTGCCATGTGAAATGAAATTCACAGGTTGTTCTTGTTCTGAGATGGTTCTTCAGCATCCTCTAAGACAGGCTTTATTTGCTTTGGTTGCCCACTTGTGACCACTAGTATAAGTCTTTGACTTTTGAGCATCTATCTGAAGGAAAGTACACAGTGTCTTTTATAAGGTTTGAGAGCTGTGTGAAGCTGAATGTCTCAAGGTACCCAGATCAGTACTGTGTGTGAAGATACAAGGTTGGAGCACAGGAGCACTCTTGAGCTTTGCCTTAATTCTCTTACCTACAGAGCAAGTTGCCACATTCCTGTAAGAAAACATAGTTAACTGAGGAGTTGGGGTTCCAGTGTGTGCCCATGTCTTGAGTTAGATGGAACCTCTACAGTCAATAGGTTAGTTGCCTGAAGATCGTATTTCATTTAACACACTCTGTGTAAGGACTGGAAGCCTCTTTACATATCCCCAGACATACAAGGATTGTCTCTGCAGCAGCTGGGGTTGAAGAAACATTGAGAAGGACTTGGAAAAGGAACAATTTCTGTATCAGGCTCAGCTGGATATTTCATACAGAAAAACAAAGTACATGGATGGAAGAGGCATAAGATGTGTTAATAGCAATGCCTGTGCTGGATTTATAGATATTTCCAGAGGGCTGAACCAGCAATTACAGATGGGAGAATGTGGAACAGCCATGACTCATGTTTTGGGGAAGGTTGAAAGCTTATAGTCAAGTCCTTCCAGTACTGGCAGAATGTCCACACACCACAGACCCTGGAGTTGTGTCTCCTGGTGCAGGATACCAAGGGAATCTCACTGACTTCAGTCACTGCAGTTGTAACCAGTGGCAGGAGAACGGCTTTCCCTGACATGTGCTTCTCTATCTGTGAAACAATTGGTTTAAAACACAGATTCCAATATGAGTTACCTTGTGAGAGTCACTGTTTTAGGACATCCAGACCTTCACCTCCCCATCTCTTATTTTTGTAAGCTCACGATTCCAGCTCCCTCACCTTAACCCATTGCAAATGCTCTTGAAGATATCACTCATATTTCCAAGTACTTTAAAAGGTTTAGTTCAGTCTCATTTGTGTGTATGCCCTACATAACCATCTGTTATTTGAGCACAAGAGGCATAGAACAAATTCATTCCAGGGATCAAAAAATCTCCCAGACTTCCTCCGTTTGTGTGTGTTTCTCCACTTTCGTATGCGTGTACGTGCAGGGACACATTTCTCTGTGGAAACTTTAATTGGACTCTCAGTCCCCTAAAAACAAGTACAGCCAATGGATTTGTTTATGAAACTCAACCACCGAATATTTAGTATTAGAAGAGTCAATTTCAAGCTTTTCACTTGCAAAATCAGGCAATGAACCGTACAGACATCTGCTATCTTGCCTCGATTTATACTGCAATGGGAAGCTCTGTAATGCAAAATGATGTTAAAGTAACTGGTGTAAAGTAGTCCTCAACCTTTAATTGGCAACCTGTAATGCTTACAGCTCAGCTTGGCTGGACTTCCAGGGATTCAGCCTATGAACTAAACCAGTGCAACCTATCAGCTCCTTCTACAATGTTACGTCAATGTTATTTCACCTCATAAGGTAAAATAGGTAAGCAGTCCAATTTCTGCATGTATAGACATGTTTGGGAACTTACTAAATCATATAAATTGTCTGCTTTTATGATATAAAATCATGGCAGCGAGGCATATACAGTGTTGTCATCTCAAGCACCTCTGCAACAGTAAATGTTACATCTATCATTACAGTTGTATTACTGACCTTTTCCATAATTTCAGTGAATACCTGATACACATCAAGGTTGGAAAGACTGCCTCATAAGGTGCTTGTTTGCTTTCTACAGTACATAATCATGTATTGCCAATAAATGACCAGAACTACTCCATGCTTCCTGTGTTTAACAAATCTACATTTTGCTTTTGCTTTTTCACTAGTGTCTCTTCTCTAGGTTGAAGAGTCTGAGTATATGCATCCCCAAGCATCTCATTTTTAGTGCGTCAGAAATATTTGGGTTTTCTGCTATAATTTTGTTGTCTTTGAAGCCTTGAGCTTTCCTTGGCCTTACATAATAATTAGCATCTCTGCTTTTTTGCCATTCACTTTTTGGTCCCTCTTACTGAACTTCAGCTTTTTCAGACAATTGTTCCTTTAGGGTTTGTTTTGGTTTGGTTGTGGTTTGGTTGTTTGGTTGGCTTTTGGTTTTAGTAGGACATAGCTTTGTGGTTTCTTTAATAATTCCTTCTTATTCCTGATAAAGCTCCCTTATGCTTCTGCTAAGCTTGGCCTGTTATCTTTTGGTCTTTCTGAAACATTTATGGATAGGTAGTAAGTGTTTGCTGTGACCATCCACCATGGCATCTTTAAGCATCTTCAGTGCTGTCCAAAAAAAAAGATTTTTAGGTATTGTAACCACTTATTTTAGCTTCTTTATAACAAGACCCCTTATTTTTCTGTAGTTAGGATTTTTTTTTAAATTCATCAGTACAGTAGCAGACCTCTTGGCTCTTGCAGGAGGAATGTGGATGTTGGACATAAATAGAGTATTGCCACCATTCTCAGCAGCTCTGTGACAGCCACGAAGTCCTGCACATTGGTGATGACTTCTCGTTTCTTTTCCTTGTATTGTATTGTATTTCCATAGAAAAATAAATTGTCATTGCCTGAAAGTTCAGCCCACACATCACTCTCCACAGTGAAGTTTATCCAGTAAATGAGGGCAATTATAATCTTCTTTTATTGTTCACTCCTGCCTTCCTGGATCTCCTTCAGTGTGTCAATCTCTATCACCATCTTCATCAGGCAGCCTGTAATAGCCTTAGTGCTGTATTTTGCCTACATGGGACTGAATTTTGATTCATAGGGTTTCTATTTCTTGCTGACAAGGTTTGCTTGATTGTTAATTTGGTTTGACTCAAAGTTTCTTTCAGGCTCTACTATGATCCATTCATCTATAGAGAACATTTTGTCTTTTCCGTATAATTTTTCAGATTAATATTACATTGTCCATCTGCTTCGCCTTCCACCAAATCTCCAGTATATCTTTTATGTATTTATATTCATTTAAATCTAAATTTTCCTATCTCCCTTAGCTGCTAGTATTAAGGTAGATGTACACATAAAATTACTTTTCACTTTCTTCTATCTGTGCCATCATGCATTTGTTTGTAACTTGGCAATTTCTAGGTTTTGTACTTTGAGGATGAAGAGTTCTTATAATGCCAGAATGTGCTCCTCAGCACCTTCCTGTGAGCACCCTCCTGTGCAGTATCAGCAGCTGGAACTGCCCTGGGCACAATCCTTCGCTTCCAGACATCTCTCTAGTCTTGATGGTTTTGATACCTCTTACGTATATAATTTTGGAAATAGCATTACCTGTTCACATCTGCCTGGCCCAGAGTAGATTACCAGGACTATTTCGGGGAAAGCTGCCAAGGAGTTCCTGCTCTTTTATCTCCCCATATTTCACTGAGGATGGTGGTCACTAGCTCCTTTCCCAAAATTTCCCAGAACTCTAGCAAAAACCATTGTGAGCTCTGATGCTTCTCAACTTACAAGAAAACCAGGAAACAACCTTTTCTGGAACCACAAGCCCAAACAGGGACATGTTTAATAAGCAGTACTCACAACACAGCTGCCCACTCCAGTCTCTCATATGCAACAGTTTCTTATAATGTCACCCTCCTCACAAAACTCCTCAAAACCCAACCTACTTCCCCTTCAGGAAGAAGGTTTTCAGACCCACAGGCACACAACCCATAGTAGCAATCACAGACAAATAACAAATAGAGAAGGGAAATGGCAAAGAAACTGTGACAGTCATCACAGTCTCATAGCTGACCACAAACCTATGAGGTGGCAGGATCCCTCAGGGACTGAGGACATTGTACACCATACAAACACCATAGCAATGCACTGTGTTTAAAGAAATGGAAAGGTAGAAGCACATCCTGTCTTGCATGAAATCCTTTCCCAGCTGTTTTTTCAGAGCTGACCAAAACAGGCAGGCACAGATTTTCAACTGGTGCTATTCTGTCTCTCCTCACACTCTTTGAGGAAGGTTTATGGTGGGGCTGCCAAGCTATCCTAGGCCCTTGCACTCCAGCTGGCTTCATGTTCTCTGTTGGACTACTCAAACCAAAACAACTCCAAGACTTTATAAATCGTGGTATAAATTTTCCACCCCTTTCCTTCCCTTCTTTGCCTCCTCTCCTGAGGCACTGAGCAAAAGAGCATTCCCTTTTCAGTTATTTTCTCTGAACTGAGATGGGGGAGAAATGTCAAATTTGGGAATATAAAATCTGGCAAGAATGAGAAAAAAAAGAGACAGGGAGCAGACAATTATCCTGGTTTGGCCAAAAACTTGCTTTAGGGGTAAAATGGTTGTATTGAAAAGGGTTCTGAACTGCTCTGAATTGGGGAATTTTTCACTGGTTTTACAGTTAGGCCCTTGTTGGCAGAAAGACATCAAATGTAGCAGTAAAAATCCTACATTTGTGACTTCTCAGGAACTAGCAGGAGCCTCTCTTTCATCTCAACAGGAGTGTCTCTTCTTTGATTTTACTGTCTGCATTACTGTGTAGTTTTTCCCTTCTTTATAATCTGCTTCTCTCTGTAACAGGGAGATACAGCACATCATTAAGAACAAGTAAACACCATTAAAAAAAATCCACCTCATTGTCACTGCATTGTTTTGAATTGGATTATTGACTGTTGAATAATACCAGGGTTAGAGAGAAGCAGGCAGAAACTAGCTTTGAACCCCTCTGGGTAAAGAGCCTGCTTACAGCATCAAAAGAAATTAGTTTACTCTAACTGCATGCTCTGGGTGGGAGAACCTAAGAGCTTTTCTCACCTGTAGCTCACACTCAGATGGCCCTATTTTGGGCAAGTTGCTGCTGACTAGACAATTTTCCTCAAGCACTCTAAGGAGCATGACATCACAGCACTAGAAGTTTAAGGAAGGGGCTCCCCAGCATCTGTAGGAACATAGTGGGAATTAAAACACCAGTCCTTATTCTGTGACAGATAAAAGATCTCACAAAAATTCAGAGCGCAGCTGATTTGTGACTTTTTGAGACCACTGAATGGCTTCCTTACAAAGGAACAGAGAGATGGGACACTCAGCAATGCTGGGAAGATGTTGTGTGTGAGGGGGAGGGAAAAATCACTTTAGTCAGGTAGATCCTGTAGCTCCATGAGGTAGGGAAAAATACTTTCTCCAAGCTCTGATCTAAGGAGAAGATTCTGTAGTGTTTCCTTGAAATATTTTCCAGCTCAGGGTGAGAGGGAAGATGAGGTCTCTGTCAGACACTGCTACCAGGTTGTCTCAGGAAAGGGAACACAAGGAAGAGTGTGAAGAAACTAATCACCTTTATTTAAAAGGAAAGAAAATAAAAAGTAAGTGAATTGTAAATTTGCTGGTAAAGTAGCGCCCTGTGAGTCTTTTACAGACCAAAGTTGGCATATGAGGTCTCTTCTCACAGCTCATCTGTCCTTGGGCTCAGGATATAATGGGACTTGTTCAAACAGCCATTCCTCTGCTCCTTTTGAATCAGTCTGCTTTCAGTTTTGTGTGTAGAGGCTTTCTTTTTTTTCATATCAAGAAGCACCATGACATCTTTTAAAAATCTGTCTTTGGTATTTTCTAGCACAGACAAGATGGGGTCTCAGTTTCTTGAGAGATGATGTCCTCCTGCTGTTTATTCCCTACTTAATCCTCCAAGTGCGACATCAGTCATCTCCATGCAACTCACTGAGACTTGCCAGGCACAGGATTATCAATGATACAGACTCCAGTGGGGAATGCACAGAAGGAGCGGATGCACGGTAGAGGCAGAGAGACAGAAGCCTGTTTTCATGCAAACTCGAACTCACAATAAAGTGGTTTTTGGACAAGAAAATGTGGAAGCAGCAAATATGCAAAATATAGAAAATGTACCTGATATCCTGAAAAAAAGGAATTGTCAGTGATCCTGGCAATTGCAGTTTCATTAATTTAAATTCTATCCTTGGGGTGAAAATGAAGCAAATATGAGAGACAGGAGGAGGAAAGAGAATCACTAAACAGCTGGAGATAAAATTTCAGTAATGTAATTTCAGTAACATGACAATGGGTCCTCAGCCCAGTTGGATCCTCTAGGCGCCACTAAAGTACAAATAATAAAAGAATAAATCTTCACAAACAGATATAAAAGGGTTTAAAATAATTAAAGTAGTAGTTCCTACTGGAAATTCAGTTGCTACACTGCATTTTGGTTTTCCATAAAGTATTTGATACTGCATCTCCCATGAATGTACTTGAATAATTAATTGAAATTGGCTTCAGTAGGAGTACTGCCATGGGGTCTACAAATTGGAGGAAAGAACATTAGCAAATTGTAATGATAAATGGCAGTGTTTGAGTTTGGGGGAGGAAGCTACTGGGGTGCCACAGGGATTGGTGTTATGTCCTACCTCATTTATCACCCTCATTAATTGGTCTGGAAGAAAAACAAACAGCACATTAATGAAATTCACATTCAATGCTGAACTGAGGGGGAGTTTTAAATCCTTGTAGGGATGAATACAAAGCAAAATAAAAAACATTCAGAAAAAAAGTGAGGTGCAGGGACAGAGAATTTTTTTTTTTTTTTTAAGGAAGTAATGCAAGTGCTAGGTCTTGCTTGGAATATTTAGGGGGGGAAATATCGACAAAAAACTGATTCTTTTAAGAAGCCAGGTATTCTAAAATGTGTGAGAACATGTCCCCTGGAAATGCATCCAGTCTTAATTACAGATCTCAGGTGATGAATTCTACTTGCTTGTTAAAGGTTTGAAAGAAAACCTGGAAAACACCCCAAACCGACCCAGGAGAATCGGTTTATTGACTAACTACAGTACTGAGTGATCAGTCATTAGGCAAAGTATTTTATTACCAGTGTTGTGGCAACTGTCTTGTTCTGGTGTTTTTTCTTCTCTCTCCTCTTTATGTATGTTCAAACCTTAGCAAACCTGAAGGCTCTTTCTATATTTTCCTTTATTTTCTCTCGTTTTGTCATCTTTGTCTTTTGCCTATTTTTGATTCTCTTTTCTTGACGTGATCTGCAATTAGTCAGGAAGAATTAACTTATTGGACAGGCCGATTACTTGATAGATTGCAATGCTTCCAGAGGCCAAATGTATCTGCTGCTCAACAGCCCTAAAAAAAAACTTCTTGAAAAACAGTAGTAGAAGTACAAGGCATTTTTGTACTTTCCTTTTGATTGTTCTTAGTATAATATCAAACACATTTTGATGCTAAACTTAGCACATGCTTGGGTTTTCAGCACTGTGCCTTGGTAATTGAATGCTTTCACTTAAGTATGATTCTCAGGTTCATTTCTTACTAGATTAAGTAGTAAATGTAAATCAGAAAGTATTTCTCAATGTGATTTACTGCTTTAAAAAAGTCAAAATAGTTTTCATTTCCTGCACAGAGATTTGGCATCATCGTCTGTTCAGGATTCCAATGGTGTTGCCACCCAAAGGTTGACCAAAGCAGACAAGAAACAACTAATCCATATTCAATATGATGTCATCAGTACCTTCCCAGAAATAAGCAGCATGTGCTCCTTGAGGGGTATAGTACTGGTTTTTAGGGGGAATCATGGTATAACATATCCAGAGGAACTTTCCATCAGTTTGACAGCTCTCCAGCACTGAAGCCTTCTCTTTCTTGGTGTTTTGGAAGTGTTGCAATAAAAGGTGGTAGAATCACAGAGTCATCAGGGTTGGAAGAGACCTTCAAGATCATCTAGTTCAACCACAAACCCAGCACCACCATAATCACCCCTAAACTATACCCTCAAGTGCCACATCCAGATGCTCCAGATCCTTCTGCAGCTTCATTGTCCTTCTCTGGACACTCTCCAGCACCTCCTTGTTGTCAGGGGCCCAAAACTGACTCAAGGTGTGGCCTCACCAGTGCTGAGTACAGGGGAAAAATCACTGCCCTAGTCCTGCTGGCCACACTTGCTGATTCAGGCCAAGATGGCATTGGCCTTCTTGGCCACTTGGGCACACCTGACTTACGTTCAGCCACTGTCAACCAGCACCCCCTTTCTGCTGAGCAGCTCTCAAGCCACAGGGGAGCGGGGGGCAATCTCGTTTAAGACATTCTGCAGCAGAGCAGATGAACAAAAGAACTTTCTCTACATGACTGCAAATGCAGCTGGCATTTCCCGTGCTGTTTTGAGCGCCATATCACTGGAAAGATACTGAAAAGCTGGAGGGACTTCAGAGAAGAGGCAGAATTATTATTATTACGTAGTGGAAAGGTTTGATTGATATGGAAAGACCAAAAGAGCAAACTATGTACATCTCGGCAAAGCAACAACTAAGAGAAGATATGATAATCACCTCCAAATAAATTCAAGGAAAATCCCAAGAGGAAGGGCCCTTATACAGGCCAAGTACAATAGAGCATTGCATAATAATAGGATGAACTTCAGAAAAGGAAAACTTGAGAAGTTTGAATGTTAAGAAAAACTTCTTCCTTTCTAATAAGGGAAGATGTGGAAGATCTGTGGAGAAATATTTCTGCAGGACTGCTTAGACTATACTGGTCCCAGTGCAAGAGAAGAGTTCAGCAGCCATTCCACACAGATCAAAAGAGGCAACACTCTCCTGAGGTCAGATGGCCTCTTCCTAAAGCCAGAGACCCTAAATAGCTTGCTGCTAGTTTTTGTGAGAGAGCCATCCTCTTGTCTTTAAAGCTGCCATGGCGTATGTTGTTCGGTGAGATTATCACTGCATGCTGCATGCACTGCCAGCCTGCTCACGGCTTCAGCAAGGGGGCTGTATTCTAAGAGAAAGGCTGTCTGTGAGATGTAGTCTGTGGATACAATATGGCTGCTAGCCTGAATTTTTCTTGCTTCTTTCTAGGCTCGTGAGATAATTTTCTCTCTCATGGAAGATATTGCAAAAGTTCTGTAAATTATGAACACCTGCAACCTTGTAGAACTATGTTTATGGTACAGTAGGAAAATATTTTCACAATGGATGTTTATGATTTCTAGCCAATTAACCCAGGGGGTGGCTGATCCTTTGTCCAATTAGACTATGAAGAAAAAAGTCTATAAAAGAGTTTGTAAAATAATTAAATAAATCAATCTTGCTGCACAATTCCTGCCTGCTGGATCTTCTCTCCTCTTCTCCCTACGGCTGCGGGATGCAGTAAAAGTAGACAGTGGATGTCCATTATGAAAGGGTTGAGATACAAGAACATGTAATAAAGAGCAAAGGAAATGGAGGTGGCATTGCCCAGTATATTGCAGTAAAACTATTGAATTATTTGCCAAAGGGAGACCTCGACTGAAATATTGCAGCAAGGATGTTTGAAAAGTATGTGCTGGCTCACAGCCATTATCAGTGCTGGATTAGTAGCTATGCACAGTAAACTGCTGCTTATCAAAGATGTTGATTTGCCAGGAAGGGTCAAGAGGGATGGGCTTTTTTTCATTTATACAAAACATTTCAGATCTGGCTACATACAGGATTGCAAGGTTTCACCCATTGTACCAGGTGCTGATCTCTGCAGGAGAAGAACTTGAAGAGCAGAAAACAGCTTTTCAGTAAAAGAATCTAGGATACATTAAAAAAGACATTACTCACTGGGTCATATGTCCATTTCTTTAGATGCAATGGCAGTAACAGTGAACTCTCCAAGCTGCTCTGCAGAAACTCTCCTAGTTACACTTTTACTCCAAGATAGATGTGAGGTAATTTGCTCAGGGGTGGCCTTACAGGGGAATGGAGGCACCATAGCCAACTCTACTAGATCCTGGCCTAGCTGAACTTAGCAGCCTGAGGATGCCAGTTTCCCTCTGTGCCTGAGCTCTCTCAGATTGCTTCACATTTTTTCAGGGATGAGTGCAGAGGTTACTGGTTACCTCTCTGTCACTTAGTCAATTGTCCATAACCCAGCTAAACAATATATTTTCCTAGAGGAGTTAGATATTTCCATTATCTTTTTGTTCCTTTATTTACCTGAATACTGACTCCCTGTTTCTATTTCTTCACCTTCCCTAGGCCTGTAGAACAACTGTAGTGTTAACAATTATTTATGGGAGAGCTGCTAATGCATGTGACAAGAAATAGTGCTAATGGTGATGTCTGTTAGCCTGTAAAACAGCTCCCCCAAGTAAACTGGTGGAAGTCTCATCACTGGGATGTTTTAAAGCCATCCTGGACAAAGCACTGTAAAATATACTGCAGGGAACAATCTTGGAGTGGCGGCAAGATTAATAATGGCTTACTCTTTCATTCAGCCTAGAAAAAAGACATATGAGAGTATTCAGAATACTCCAGGGATGTGCTGGTTTGGCTTGTCCTTTCAGGGGTCTATAGTGGCAGTGCTTTTCTGCAAACTCTAGGTTAGATTTGTCCTCGGGGAGACAGAGAGCCAGAGGGAAAGGGGAAAGAGCAAATATGAGAGCATGGAATGTTGCATATATTGCCCTGACCATCCTTTTTTTAGGACATTCCCTTTCACTGCCCTGGTGCTAGTCATCACTCTCACACTGCTAGCCTTCCCCCTTATTGAAACATTTCTTTGCTATGACCAGCTTCACATCCACCTTCAGCAGTCCTGAAAATCCCATGCTTTTCATCTTTTAGCTCCACTTCCCTGTGTGTTGTTGCTGGAGTCACTGGTGAACCAGTGGTTGGCTACTGAGAAAAGGCTGATGTGCTCAACCCCCAGTAAACCACCCTGATGGTTTTGTACAGATCTGGCCAAAAATACACATGAAGAGATTAACAGTTCATAAAGTTACACCACAGTGCAAAGAGCTCACTTGAAACTGAGGAGCAGAGAACATAAAAGTCACAGTGATTAGTCTCTGCTATCCTGACAGGGAATGATAGACTTGATAAGTAATGCTATTTTTCCACTCCCTGTTATATAACACACCTTTAAATCAGGTTAATGCTCACCAGACAGGAGCAATCATTGTAAAACATGTTTGGTCAGGCAGTGTCTTGCACTAAAATAGTTTTCTGAGCCAAAAGCAGGGGGTTCATTTAATTTCTACAAGAGGCCAAAGAAGCTGGACTTCTTATCAGGCAAGGCTGATAGGATCTAACTCACCTTGACTACTACTGCTACTACTACTACTACTACTGCACAACAATCCACTGACTACCAAACTGGCTGGAAAGCCAAGCCCAAAGAGTGGAGGTGAGTGGAGCTGAATCCAGTTGACAGCCAGTCACTAGTGGAATTCTCCAGGGCTAAGTATTGGGGTCAGTCTGGTTTAATATCTTTGTCAGTAATTTAGATTGGAAATTAGGAAAAATTTCTTCAGCAAAAGGATTGTCAAGACTTCCCAGGGAAGTAATGGAGTCATCATCCCTGGAGGTATTTAAAAGAAATGTTGATGTGGCACTTAGGGAGATGTTTTAGTGGAGGACTTGGCAGTGCTGGGTAAACAGTTTGATTTGCTGATCTTACAGGTTTTTTTCCAATCTGAATGATTTATGGTTGTATGATACTAAAGAATGTGCCTGGTAAAAGGACAAGAGGCAAAGGTCATCATTTGCAACAACAGAAATTTCAATTTAATATAAGAAAAAATTTTTACTATAGGTGTGGTGAAAGCAACACAAGAGCGGCCCAGAGGATTTGTGCAATCTGGGAAATTTTCAGTGTTCAGGTAGGTAAGATCCTGAGCAACCTCATCCTGTTTGGTAGTTGGCATCCCAGAAACAAACATTCTAATATAAATCATTTAATTACTTTCTGATTTTGCCTTTGAAGATGTGGCTGGCTATTTTGGTGTTCAGATAAAAGCTCCAAAACCCTTCTGAAAGTGTGGGTCAGGCATAGCAGGCAATGCCACTTGCTAAGTTCTGGTTTGCAATCTCTTTTGTGCCTCAGTTCTTCACTTGTTGCACCATACACAAACCTCAGTGCTGTTGTGCTCCCCAAGTACTTGGAAGGGAGGAAATAATTACAAATGCTTTCCATAGAAGTGAAATTCTAGGTAGGAATCACACACACACATACTCTTTAGAAAATTTAATGCAGAATTTATTATTCTATTACTTGGCTTGCTGACTTTTTGCCTGTCAAAATGGGTCTTGTTGATTCCACTGTATCCCTGAAGACAGAAAACAAAGTTGACAAATGCCTGCCAGCCAGGCAGCACTAGCGCTGTCATTTGCATTTTCTCAGTGGAAATCTGGAATTTGTTGTCAAACCTGAAATTTCTCATGACAAAATTTCAGTTATGCAAAAACTGGTTTTAGGCAGGACAGTCCTTATCTGGGTCCTAATAAGAATATATCCTTTTTCGTTTTTTCTTTCTCATCCACTTAGCCTTTAAATGATTACAGCTCTTTTCATAAACTTACCAGACAATGCAACATAATAGCCCTCCTGTCAAGACCAGGACATCTAGGTTTTCCCTTAATAGTATTAATTTAAAATAATGGCTCAAGTGTTCAGTTAAAGCCAAGTGGAAGCTGCTGCTTATTTCAGCAGCAGCCAGAGTTTGCTCTGTGACTTAAGGAAAACTATTTAAAATTGTCATTTGTAAAATGAGAATACCCTTTTCTATCCAGAAGGAGAAGCAACTTCTTAGCCAGGAAGGTCTGAGTAAGGTGCAGTTTGCAGCCCTGGCTGCTTCTGCCCTCTTCCTTCTCCTGCCCTCATTTAATGGGAAGCTCTCACTCAGCTAGGAAAGATAATGCAGAGAGGAAGGTAAGGTTAGATTCTGAGAATTTATTTTGCTGATATTGCTGCTGCAGCCCAACAGCTTGTTGCCTGAGGGTCTTACTCTTTGCTCTGTGGGGTCATTTAAATCTTGCTGAAAAATTTCCTCCTCTCTCTTAGCCCCCATGGAACCCAGCTTCTGTTTTCCTACACCTTGGTCTCTGCTGCTTCATGAGTGATGTTGGTATAGCTGATAGTTGCTTTCTTGCCTGTTGGAAAATGACTAAGACAATGGTCTCCCTCCCGTCACTATATTCAGGAGTAGCGGTATTAATGAAAATTTTCCCCCTGCCACAAAATAGCTCAGGCTGGCCAAATCTGACTTAGTTTCCAAGAATCCATCTCAGCAATGAGCTCCTGTAGACCCCAAGGAAGCTGGTGATGTTCAGCTGATGATACTCAGTCTTTGTAAACTCAACCTTGCTTCTCATCTTGCTAGAGTAAAGCATGGAAATGCTCCCCATGTTTACAGGGAGGTGGTTGGGGAGGTAGGTGTGGGTGTGCTCTCCTTCCAAAGCCATTCTGCAGAGACCTTGTGGTGTTTGTATTTCCCCACACAAATCTGCTTCCTATGGGAGCACCGAATTAGCCACTGAAAGGGAATGGGTCCTGGCACAGTCCTCTTAGACCCACAAACAGAGTAAAAGGCTTCACCTGGAAGATAGGCATAGCTGGCTGAATGACAGTGTTGTCTGATAGCTCAGAGACAAACCTGAGACTGCAATTGAAATGCATTTGATGGCTGGAGTTCATCCTCTATTAGGCAAGAATCCACATTGTAAAGTGAACCAGCTTTGCACCTGTTCTGTCCCTGGCATCTCCTGCCTAAGAAAGGCCCACCACTGTGGTAAAAGGTATAGAAAAATAGTAATAAATCCTATTCAAAAAAGGATTTGATCAAAGAGCTTTCTCATTTTCTTTCCTTGTTTTCTTTTATTTCTCTTTCTTTCCCTTTTCTTCTATTGTCTGATTATTCTAGACAACTGTGTCTGATGGCGTGGGGGAACCAATTGTGGTCCTATAAGTGTCCATGAGGCTGGAGGATGAGACCATATATAAGTCTCAGGTACATAATATGTGACACATAAACATGTAAGCCTCACATGCCCTGGTGCTGGCTCCCAATAAAGAGAGCATCTAAAGTGATTAAGTACAGAATAGCTTTGGCCTGTGTGTCCCCAGTTGCTGATTTTGCTGTGTCTCCTGGAGTCACTTCAAGATACTGACCTGCTCCTGACAGTCCTCTCTCCTGACTCTCATCTCCCTGCTCCCACCCCTCCAGCAGCCCCTGTGTGGGACTTGGATGATCCATGTTCAAGGCCCTCCTTGACCATAAATTTTTGGTATACCATTGTTTGGGGGTTTTGTGCCACTGCCAGCAGTGTGTCAGCTTGCCATCTGTACAGAGAGGGAGTAGTTCTGCTTGCTCTGTGTTCCTGCATGTGATTCCAAGGACAAGGCCCTACCTCCAGCTCTGAGCTGGGCTTTACCTGGCTAAGCCCAGAAATAGATCACCCTCCCCACCTTGCCGCAGGCTGCCATCTCACTGTGCCCCCTCTGTGGGGATGTGCCCTGAGTGACTGGTTATCACACTGACACAAACAATCCCAGCCCCTGAGGGGCTTTATGGCACATATCACATAGGTGATGTACAGCACAGCACAGCTTTTCCTTTTCCTTAAAGTGGAGGTGTCTCCTCTGCCCCTGTATCCAAACTGTTCATCTTGCCCTCCTTCAGAAGCCTGCTCTGTGATCAAGGGAGCTTTGTGTCACGTTTCACTGATGCCCAGTTGAGGCACTCAGGCTGGGATCACTGAAGAGAAAAACCTCCATTTGTTCTAAAGGCATCCCTCCAAGTCTTGTCACAAGCAATCAGACAACCTTGGCAGAAAGAACCCTTCATTTTGTGTTATAAACAGGAAAAAATAGTATATGATCTAAGCTCCTAACCATGCTTAAATCTGTTTATTCTGGTATTTCCCTCAGCATATATCATCAAAAAATATGTTAGTCAGAATATTTTTCTCTCTCTGACTATCTTCCTGACTGCCTGTTTTTAATTATATCAGAATTAAGTGATTGCTGCTGTGGATTATGTTTACCTGAAGAATATGCACAGTGATGACTGTATTCTCATACCTTAGCATAAGCCTTTTGGCTTAGTAAAACATTAGAACTTTGAAATACAATGTTCTAAAGTCAAAATACTCTGAAAAATAATGATACGTCTGCAACAGCAATCTATCTGCACCTAGACACCCTCTATATTTGAAAATAATGTATTAACAAAAGCCTTAAGATGACATCTTATGTGTAACAAATGAATCTGGAATAGAAAACAGTTAATGTGTTCAAACTACAGCGGCTAAATTGTGAATTTATTTTTTCTCTGATGCTTGAGCGACTCCATATCACAGCCTGAAGATTTGATTATGGACACAAACAGAAAGAACTAGCCCTGGTTTGTCAATGAAGCTGTGGACAGTTGACCCTGGCTGGACACGTGGTGCCCACCAAGGCTGTTCTATCACTCAACTCCTCAGCTGGGCAGGGGAGAGAAAACATAATGAAAGGCTTGTGGTTGGAGGTAAGGACAGGGAGAGATCACTCAGCATTTACCATCACAGGCAAAGCAGATTGAACTTGGGAAAATGAATTTATTACCAGTCAAAATCAAAGTAGGATAATGAAAAACAAAACCAACTCTTAAAATACCTCCCCCTCATCACAACTTCTTCCTGGAATCAACTTCACTCCCTATTTTCTCTACCTCCTCCTCCTCAGCTGCACAGGGGGTTGGGGCATGGCATCTGTTGTCAGTTCATCACACGTAGTCTCTGTCACTCCTTCCTCCTCAGGGGCAAGACACCTCACATTCTTCCCGTGCTCCAGCATGGTCCCTCCCACTGGAGACAGTCGTCCATGGGTCCTTCCCATGGACTACAGCTCTTGAACTGCTCCAGTGAAGGTCCCTTCCATGGGTTAGTCCTTCAGGAACAGACTGCACGTGTAGCAAGCCAGGAGGCTTGAAGCAGAACTATATTTGAATGTGGAAGCTCCTGCCTCTCCCTGGGAAGAAACACAGAGCTCAAACCCACTCCAGGTAAGGCAGGCAGCCCCACGCTCCTTGCCGAGTCTTCAAGGCAGCAAGAAACAGGATGCCCTGTGCTGCAGCGATTCCTTGCCTGCTGGCAAGGCAGCAGCTTCTGAGTCAGCTCTGCTCCACATCAACAGGAGCTCAGAAGAAAACAGAGCCCAGCCTGCAGCAGCTAACAGGTGTTATCTGAGTATCTGCAGGAGTTCAGAGTCCAGAGTGTTGCTTGGTGTGTTGGCTTTTGTTTGTGTTTTTAAAAAACAAAACAAAACATGATAGCATATTGTTTAGTATAAAAAAACCCCACTAAAATTAAAAGTTCTGGCATGGTTGGTGACCCACTAAGAACACTGCTGAACAGTGAATCTTGTTCTACCACCTGTTTATTAGAAAGGTACCAGAAAACTAGACAGTAGAGTCACAAGATGCAATTCAAAGACTAGGGGTGGAGAAAAAATGACTGAGCCCACTGCCTTTCAGGGAAAGACTTAAGGAGCCCAATCCGTTTCAGTTAATCAAAAATAAGATTGAGAAGCAGTGTGGCTACAGGGTATAATTACCCACTTGGGAAGAAAATACTGGCTACAAAAGGTATCTTTAATCTAGCAGAGAGAGACATAAAAAGAACTAATTACCCAAAGGTGAAGCCCAGCAAATCTAACATAGTAATGGGGTGCAACTTCTTAAGAGTACAGATGATTAATCACTGGAACAAAATACCCATGGAAACGGTGGGTTTTCCATCTCAGTGGCCAGGTTGAAGGCTGCTCTGTAAGACCTGCTTTCAGCATGAGATGCCAGACTAGGGCCTAAGGACACTCCTAGTGGAAATCTATGGCCTGTTTTGCTCTAGGCCAACACTTCTTTCAACTCACATCTACTTTACCTCAGGATCTCTTCTGCACAAAGACCTTTAATTCCGCATCAGTAATGGTACTTTCTCACCTTAATTTTGCCACTTTTTATGCTGCATCTTCCATGGCAAGTTCTGGCAATAATTCTTGGATGCCCAGACTTTTGTTGCTCCTGACCACCATGCTTCCTCGGCCTGGACATCCGCCTTATTTTCCCCACACCACACTGTGACATCTCGCCACTTTTCTCCTCACAGCCTGCTCTGTTGCTTTGTGTGCATCCCCACAAAAGGTGTCTGTGTTACCAAACAGCTGAAGTAACCAGGGCAAGGAGCCCCAGGACAAAATCTGTCACTCTCTGCTCTCACTTGCCACCTCAGAATGTCCTGCCTAGTGACATCTACACTCTGAAGGACATGAAGATTCAGAAAGGGCTTCCCAGGCAGAGTTCTCCTTGTGCTACCTCACACTTAGCAGACTCTAGCCTTCAGAAAGTGTCTGCTCTGCCTCTCCCTTCCCACCCCAGCAGATGGACCCAAGGCATGGGAGTCAGGATCGTCACCAACCCACACCCACTGCTTCCCTGGCAATGTATTCCCTGCTACAGCCAGAGCGTTTGTAACCTGGAGAGTCCCTGCCACTCTGCAGACAGCAGGTCTCACTGACTTGATACAGTTTTGTGATAAAGTGGCCCACCTTCTGGCATTTCAGAGCCAAACAGGCTTTTGAGGGAGGCTGCATTGGTGAAGCTCATTTGCCAAGAGTGGTGCAAAGCTCCAGTCCCACCAGAATCCCCACTGAAGTACTCTTTTTTTTCATCTTCTGCTTGCAAGGCAACTTTACCTCTTCCTTGCAGGCGTGGACCTGGCTAATGGAATCTTTGCATTTATCAGCATCAGCATGGATTATTAGAAGATACCAAATTTGGGCCTCAGTTTAAGGTTGCCACTCAATTCTGGATGGGTCAAAAAGCTGCTTTCTGTATGGCTGAAGCCTCAGAAGGCATGCAGAGCTTCTGCCCTAGCCCCTTGTAGCTCTTCAATAGCCTCTGACATCAATTCAAAGTCCCATTTCTCAAAGAAGCTGAAAGATTGAATCCCTTCTCCATGAAGGACTAAATTTTAATCTATGGCCCTGGTGGACAGTGCCTCTGAGAATGGACAACAAAAGAGCTCTGATGGAAGGGAAGTAAATCTATGTGGAAATTGTTTAATTGGGAATCAAATGCTCTCCCAAGCCTGGGGATCTCTAAGGGATGTCACTCAGCTTTCCCGGGAGGCAGCTTTATTGCCACCACTGACACTAACAATACAAAAACCTTTATTCTTCACTCATGCCCTCATTCCCTTCAAAGACAACGGCCTTTCATGCAGAGTGCTTGCCCCAAAAGGGAAACTGCGGGAGGACCACTGTGTGGGAATTAATGACTTTTCTTCACATGAAAATTGCTTGGAGACTGCAGTAATGGATGCAATATAAAACTCTACATATAAGCAGGGGAACTTGACCCAGAGTTTCTAGGTCAGCTGTCAATGCAATAGACCTAATTTCTTGCACTCTGGAAATGAGTGCTGAGTAAGGGAATTGCACAGATGACAACTGCAGCTTGTAGAAGAAGGTGAAGTCTAACCCACCTGACTTCAACTTAATTCTAACCTCAAATGCTATTCCAGAGCTCACTCCAAAAGCACTGTCACTGGACCTGCATCACTAACATTGCCCCAGGAAGAGTTGTGTAAGATGTTGCAAATGAAGAGTTTAGGTGGAAGCCTGGGATTCTCCTGTGGCTTTCCTATAATCAAGATTCCTGAGCTTACACTTTTTTTCCCCCCTTCCAGAGTTGGAAGGGCTAGGGGAAGTGACGAAGGAGCAATAATTCAGTACATTAAATATACATGCATGTGTATATATATTTATAAAGAGAGAGAGAGAGAAAAAGAGAGTTAAGAAACTGCAAATCCATGAGCCAATTACAATTGACTTCACCCCCTTCCATCTTTTTTCATTTATAGTGCAAAATAGACCTTAAGCTCCAATCCCAAAGTAATCATTACAGTAATTCCCTCTAGAAGAGAATCACTATTTACTGCTTGCATTCTCACCTCAAATAGAAAATATCAAGCTGCAAACATAGAAGAACAGGGGCTAAAGAAACGTATCCCCATTTTTCTCAGAATGACATACCTGGAATGTATATTGTCATGTAAAAACTGAATTGTGTATTTTCCACTGAATTTTCAGTGGGAAAAATGTCTAGTATTTCTAGAGCCTTTGTTGGTGATACTTATGTCTCCACAGTTACATGGCGTGGAGTAATGCCACAACCCAAAAATTCTATCACACAATCACTGCATGTTGATGCACAGCAAGGGGAGGCTGTGGTGATGAAACACTGAGAGATACCAAAAAAGAACCATCTTTGTAACAGGTGTAACATCATTGGTGATAGCAGCAGCCAAATACTGGTGATAATCTACTGGAAGTTACTAGAAATCAAGTATCAGAAGATGTAAAATTACATTAGGATCACACTTGCAGATGCATTCAGGATAACACAGTGATGTGTTTGCCATGCTAACAACACTAGTCAATTAACAAACCTTCCAGGCCAAACTACAACCAAAAAAAAAGAGATGCTAATCCAGTTTCAGAAGTGCAGCAGTGCACAAAGCGTGGGCTCACTCCATATGTTCTCTCCCTCCTTGCAGAGTAAACCTCAGTGTTGCTTTTGCATGTTTGATGACAGTTTTCTACAACTCGCTGAGCCTAGGAAACATTGGAGGAGCTATGAGTGATTAAATTCAACTGGAGCGAGGCCAGCTCATCTCTCCATTCTTCAAAGTTGGTGGAAAATGTGCACCAGTAAGAGGTGAGGGTAGTTAGTTCTCCAACACTAAAGAAAGCTGCCACCCTGCCTAAAGTTTGCCCTAAAGAGGCTGTCCCTCATGTGGTCATGCCTCAGCCCCTGCCAGTCTACCCAGCCTCAGCCTGATCTCTTTACAATGAGATTGAATGTTTTATACAGTAAATAAATAACCTGAGGCTGTGAATCATGAGCCTATTTTTCCTTCCAGGCTTTCTGTTCTAATCCAGAGCAGAAACCTTCTAATGATGCCATCAGCTGCAAGAAAGGAAGCTTGAGTTATCATAGCCCCTGGATAAAATAGTGTGTGTGCAGTACACAATTGCCTGTTTGTTCAGATAAGCAGGTGGTGTTAACAGTGAGCCCTCTGACTGCCTATAATAAGGCAAAATCGGTTTGATACCTGCCCCCACTGCCTGATGAGAGCCAATGGGCTGTAATGCACCCACTCTTTTCCTTCCACTTACGCACTAAGAGATCGATCACAAATGGCCCTTTGCAAATCATGAAAAATGAGCCTTATTTGTGCCCAGCACAGTCCTATTATGCATTTACTCCATCTTCACAGACCCCCCACTTGTCTCCCTCCCTCCCTTCCTAGAAGATTCTATGTGAGTCAGGAATGTGACAGCTCACACATGGCTCTCCATTCCCAGCTCTGCCGTATGGCTCTACAGGCCAGAACCCAGAGAGATCATAGCAGCTGCAGCACAGAACTTTTGGGCTTGTATACTCAGACTGGTATCCAAAATCTGTGCTAAGGGCCCACAAACACTATGGTGCATGGAAAGAGGGGGCTGGTGTGTCAGAGCAGCCTGAATATGACACTGAGCAATTCAGGGAGCATGTGGATGTGCCAGGTTTAGCACTTGGTACTGTCTTTTGGGAGAGTAAGAGGGCTCTCCCCAGTATTAAAGGAAGAGGTTCCCACTCCCACTTTCCAAGGATGGAGAGTAGAAGGTTTGCCCCTATCCAGTGATGGGTTTGGGGCATTCTCTTCCTCGTGGAAAACCAAGTTTGCTCCTTTGCTTAGTAAAGACAGACTCGTATATCTTTTTCAACATTCATTTGAGTTCTTTAACAACCTGCCAATCTTTTAGGCTTTCCCAACCCTTACCCAAGGGTCAGACAGTAAGGAAGTACTTTTGCGCTGTTGCTCTCTTCTCCATTGATTGGAACATTTTTCCTGGGCCGGAAAAATGTCTGGGTTTAGCACTTTACCCTCAATAGTTATTGAAATGTAAGGTAACAATTTCCCAGGGCTGAGCTTATTAGCTTGGTCACATTAACACGATTTGAATGCTTTCAAACTGGAGCTCGCCTTGCAATGTGCTGCTGCACTGAGGACATAGCCAGATGGCAAATGGCTGGCTCTGATCCCTCAAGGCAAGTCCATCATTATGGGGAATGCCACAGAAGAGCAGAGAGCAGAGCACGTATGGAAATCCCAAGTGAGTGCCAGTGCTCTGGTAGACCATCCCATACATGCTTCTAGAGCTCTTACAAAAAATGAGCACGGATGTTACTCGTAAGCTCTTCAGCTGTGCTCTGCTAAGCAAATCCTTGTTTACTACCTACCTCTCAATGTCTGTTGTTAACATACTGTCTCTTGTCTTCACAACCTTTGGCAGATGCCTGCAAGAGTTGCTCGGAGACTGGAAAGCAATGCCCAGAAGAAAGAGTGTCCCCAACATTTTCCTTCAGCAGGCAGCTTCCCTATCACCCTTAATCGCTGCGGGATCAGACTCCTTTTTGTTTGCCAAAGGCTTACTGTCAGTTTCAGTGTAGGGATTGCAAATGTTCATCTCTTGATTAATTGCCAAATACTTCTTCAGGAAGAAGGAGAGGGATGGCTGCTTATTGACACCAGCCTGCATCCTGAACTAGAGATTTTCAGCTCCCACATTTTAGATTGCACCCTGTTTAGAGTGCAGCAAAGAGAGGCCATAAATTACAGTAACCTATGAAGTCCAATCACATAAGAAAGATCAGAATAAAATTCAGGAATATTTTTCTTCCCTGTCATGTGTATGCTCCCTATAGATCAGTATAGCAGTAGGAGGGAAAAGTGTATACCCTGAGAAGAGTCCTTCTTTTCCTGGGAGTCTGGGTCCTTCCAACATGTTTTAAGTTGTTGAAGTATTTGAAATGTAGCCATGTCATTATGCATTGAGATTAGTTACAGGGTATCTCAGTAATAAAAAGCAGAGGCATGTAAACCTATTTTATAAAGATATGCTCCCCACACAGGCTGTACACATTGTGGTCATTCTGCTGGAACTGCTCAAGGAATGTAAAGTTAAGTATTTCTGTAGGTCTTTCCGAGGTTGGGGTTGTAATGCAAAATTAGGGGGAAGAAGACTTTACATGGTTGGTATATGATTTTCAAACCTTTATATCACTGCTAAAGAAAAATCAATTTCCTTCACAATAAGGCTGGGCACTGTGCAAAAGCACAGCTATTTACATGGCAAATCACAGTTTTCAACTTTCAGCCATTTTGCTCATAATAGTTGTTGAGAAGGGTCACAAGATACAATGGGAGAAATACATTCTGCTTTTCATTCGCACTTAAAAATGGTCTGAATACTTTATATATAAACTTTTCAAAACTATTCACCAAGGCAAATTTTAGTCTAGAAGGCAGATACTTCACAAGCCGCAACTATAGAAAAATATATTTTTTTAATAAATAACAGTTCTCCCTCTTAAATATAGCAATAGTTGTCCCTTACTTTAATACTTGGTACTATGTCTTTCTAAATATAGAAATAACATTTTTCATCTAGTACCTTGAATCTAGGCTTTTAAGATTTCTAGGATGAAAATAGTGGCCAAATAAAAGTGACAAAATAAGAAGGAACTTGAAAAAAAATTCAGGGTTTTGGGGTTTTTTTCTATTCACTTTTGAAGCACAAGAAGCATTAAAGTACTAATGTTTGCAGGTGTTGCAATAAGGCATTGACTTCTGTGGTTTTACAGTGAGATCATTCTGCTCTAATCTTGTAAGGCTTTTAATGTAATTTTTCTCATGGCTTTTCCTACACTAAACAAGAGACCCACACAGCATTTAGTAGGGTTTTTTTGGGTTTTTTTTAATGGAAGATACAGTATGATTCCTTGGGGCAGCAGATCTGCTCCATAGGAAGGGTTGGTCCTTGAAACATGGGATGGGCACTTTCAAAAAATGCACATAAACTCTGGCTTCTGCTAGATACAATTTTTTAACCAGGAACAAAGCAGCAATGGAAAACCAACAGAAATGTCAACAAGCGACATTTCTGATAACCAGTCAGCACACAGTACCAGAGGATGCAATTCTTGGGAGCAATTCTAAATCTGCTCCCAAGAAACACAGCTTGCCATTCGGTTTGTATGTCAAGAGAGAAATGCTGCCTTCTTTGTTGAGATATGTAACTCCACCTGAACTGCCAAAGATTTTCTCTTTTGTTTTTTGATTCCCTGATCCCTCTGAATAAATGTATTCTTTAATATCAAAAAGGATGTCATTCTTGGCCATTTGTACAGCACATGCACTGGCTTGAATTTCAATTTCATGCAGATACATGTGAAATGCATGAGCTGATGCAGTAGAGATGCAGTTCTGCCTAGTCCACTGTCCTACCTCTGACACCAATGGATGCACAGTTACAGTCAAAGAGACAGTCCCAGCTCCACCCTCACCTCAGAACCATCGTACCTTTCTTCCAATGCTGCTCCAAAGCTCCCACAGCCACTGGGGACCCCAGACCCTGCATGTACAAGCACTGCACCCCTCATTTTTGTTATGAAAACCCTGGTCTCCCAGAATCACCACTAGGTGACAGAACGGCAGGGAAAATACCTTTTGAAAGCAGAAGTTCACAACCAAATGAAAAGATGGCACACTGTACCACCTCAGACAGACACCATGGTAGCAGCAGTAGCGGTACTGCTGCCAGTAGCTTTTTCTTCCTTCCTGTTTCTCTCTGTACTGCTCTGGAGTGGCTAAGTTGATACTAACCATGCCTCTGTTGCCATTTGGGCATATGAGTACTTCAGGATGTGGCAGACTTTGCAAGGATGCATTCAAGTCAGATCTCACTCTAGGGCAAAGAAGCAGAAAGTCAATTCAGGCAAAAATTATCGAGTGATTTTAATGCATTTGTTGCTCTTTGTCTTTTGGGTAATAATGAGAAACAGCTTTTGGGACAATTGCACAAAAGGTGCCTGAATTAGGACAAAATATAATTTTGTAGGTGCACACAAAGAAAAAGGATAAGAAGGAATGGGAATTATGAAGTTACATTTATGATTTCTGAAAAATTCTTCATTTTACTGCTAATCATCATGGACTCCTGCTGCTTATAACCTTATTGTAATCAAAGGGTTATATTCATTTCTTGCATATTTATGTGCACATAACTCCGACTGAAGCTGGTAAGCATTTTGTGCTTGCTGTGAGGAGCGAAGAGGTGCCACACAATTAAATCATTTACTCCAGCTGCGTTAGGAACAATGAAGATGGCCTAGAATGTTATAAATGTAGATAACATTGCCCAAGGATGTATAGCATTGTCCCTTTAACCTTTTTCTGGGGGTAAGACAGAAATGGTCATAGGTGTTGGAGGCAATGGGAGGACAGGTTTCTTGAATACAGCAGTCACAGGGCACCTCAGGAAGCAAGGATAATGCAAAAATCAGGGAAAAATAAAACCCAAACAACTGGTTCCAAAGCTGTATTCTTCAGAATTTTTGTGTCATTTTGAGTTTAGACAGTCTGATTTTGAAGAAAAGAAACAGCAGCAGAACCATCCTTCCCCCCAATTCACCTTAGAAATCAGCATCATTGTCTTCTCAAGTGAGATACAGCATTTAATGAAGGAGCTGCTACCAGTAATTAAAGCATCCAGATCTTCAATGCTTGCACAGCACACAGAAGCTCATGAATGTTGCAATCTGGAAATAAGGACAGATATCCAAATTCCTATTTAGTTAACAAAATAAGTAGCACTTGTTCTCAGATGTGCCAGACCCCCCAAGGCTCCAGTCTAATTGCTTTCAGGGGCTGTGGACAAACATCCTCCTTCAGATCCAGCTGTGCTGCTGGGTGTTACCACTGCAGCTGCTCATCTGTGGTGTTCTCCATCCTCTTCCCACCCCTTCCCTCCTCTAGTGTTAAGCATCTTTTTGAACCAGCCCACACAGCAGTTTGTGTCAGCATTCCTTAGTTTGTGCCAAGCAAATTAATTTGGCTCTGTTTAAGTGGTTTAAAAAGGAGGTGGCAGTAGTGATTTTAGCCCTGAGGCACAAACTTTGGGCAGCAAGGCAAGGATAAATGGTGATGTAGCAGCCACCTGGAAGCTGATGAAGAGAACTAATAACCTCAGGTACAGAACAAATGTCAAGTAGCAGTTCAGATCAAATAAACCATTTTTTCATGATGGGTAAGAAAAAGTCCCACGGAATTATCTGCACTGGGTCACTCTCACAAGCTGGACGTATACTGGACCAATAGATCTTGTGCCATCCTGTATATCTGATTTTCCAGCTTCTCCCCTGTTCTGGGATGTCTCATCTGCAGTGAATGGAAATACACTGTTGAAGTATGGCTGCCATCCATCCAGAGTACTTGACTGACATCCTTCGCTCTTCTGCCTGTACATGCTGAAGTATCAGTGACGTTCGAAATCCTTGGGGTTTGGTATTTTTTTAGGGATTGAGACAAATATTTCTGGTCAAGTATCATTGCTTAGCATAATCAATCGAGAAAAACATGAATTTTCTGCCTCCAAGATACACCCTTAGCAGCTGTGATACAACCAGAGAGTGTCTAGCTCCCCATATCTGGTGTGTTCCCATCCAGGAAATGCCAGTCCAAACTGTGACAGGAATACCTGGATGAAACACATAAAGAAGCTTGACTGGTCCCAAAAAACTAGTCGTACTGTATTTGTAGAAGAAGCATTTGCATCTACAACATATGTTCTCTTTTGGTCAGTGGCTCTAAAGAGCAAATCTTGCAGCCTTTCTCATACAAGAGGTGATCCAGGATGACTTTATCATCTCTCCCCTTTGCCCAACTCCAGCTGTTTGAAGATGCTGTCATGCAGTGTTTGCTAATAATATTAATGTGTCAAAATGGTGGCAAGACAAAAAAAGTAGCACCCATGCAAGAGACAGCCCAGTCTCCATATCCCTGCCTTTGGGGAGCTGTGTCCAGTGTTGCATGAGGCATCCCAGCAACTTTCTCATAAAGTGAAACTCAACTGCAGCGAAGTTGGGAATCCCCATCCAAATCAGCAGACCTGGCTGGAGAGCTGGAGTGTGTGACGAAGTACAGTCAGTAAGAAACCAAATCGAGAAAGTATTAACTAAAGTCACCTTGCTCTCAGTGAGGACAGGTAATAATCCTCCCTGAGACCCTCTGGGAACATGAGAGCTTAAATAATGAATCTCGAGGTCTCCTTTGTGAGGCACAGTA
The DNA here is from genome assembly GCF_965178545.1 of Coloeus monedula. Taxonomy (NCBI): domain Eukaryota; kingdom Metazoa; phylum Chordata; class Aves; order Passeriformes; family Corvidae; genus Coloeus; species Coloeus monedula. Next base: position 23,641,756 of record NC_138784.1, read on the forward strand.
ATGTGACACCTCTATCTCTTCTCAGCTCATCCTCTGCAGCTGACTGATTTCCAAGGAATAGCAGTGAACTTTCAGATTCCCCTCCAGTACATAGAGGGGCAGGGAGCATCTGCCGAGGAGCTGTTCTTACATTTTCAGTCGCCTCCTGTCCTGTCCCAGTCAGTTATGCAGTTGTAACAGAGGCTGTTAGAAAGTGACAGTATTCTGCCCCAAGCTTGCTCCATTCAGAGAGGTGAGTGAAATCTGGGTTTCTCTCAGTTTTAGCATCCTCCAGATTAAATTAAAGAGGCCATATTTGTGTTAACTGACCTGATAACCTGAGGAAGGATTTAAACAATCTGAAACCTCAGACAACTGCAGAGAAAGATTCCACAGTTACACCTCATAACCCTGAAGAAGATAGTGCAAAGGCTTATAATAACAAGCAGCCCTTTTATGTATAGAGACGCTGATTCTACATTTACAATGGCATGGGACATTAAGGTGAAAACAAATACTATTTTTGCACAATTTTTCCTTTCTGTTACAACAGGGACAGACTTACAGGGAGGATGTTTGATGGGGCTATAGGTCTGATTACAGCATGTACTGGCTGCCATGTAGTCTCTTAGCCACTGGTTTGGGAGTGGCTGCTCCTTTTTCCCCACTTTCTTAGACTGTGGTCACATTCCACTCAACTCCACACGACTGAAATTTGTTTGAAGACCTTTCTGCAAATGAGAACAAAAGGCCATATACATTTTCTTAGATCAGCCCCTTGTTTGTTTTGTTTCGCAACTGGCGGTGAACAAAATCATTTCTATGGTTCCAGTTGTGTTCCAGAGTTCATTTTGGAAGCTTTCTAGAGAGGGATTAGAAAGTAGAAATTATCATCTTGTGGTCAATAGAACCTGCACGTTCCAGGGTGCCTCAAAGTCTTTTGTCCTCATTATATGAAGTAGTAAGTAGTTCTTTAAGAAGCTCCAATAAATTATGTCCTCAAATAAAGATGTTATGCTGTCTGTGTACAATGTTACTAATTTTCTTTGTACAAGAAGAAAAAACATTAAGCAGTGGTATGAAGGACACCTACAGTATCCCACCTTTATGACTCATGTCTGCCCATCTTCACAACCTTTTATTCTGAACTCACTGTTTGAAGTCTTCTTTGCTCTTCCTTTTCCAGAAAATATTGACACTCTGAATGGCTTGATTTGTTAGGACAAATTCGTCTAATTCACTGCATTTAGGAACATGGTAAACTTCTACTTGTGTACAAAAAAGATGAAAGGTAACAGCTAGCAAGTGATTATTTCTATCACTAGGTTTCTGTATAGAATTTCAGACAAAATATTCCTGCTCTTAATAGCTTGAATGCCTCAAAAGAAATCCATGGTAACTTGATTAACACTGTCTGAATCTTTTCACAGACTGGATGCTTTTCAAGAAATAATATTTGAATCATCTTTCTTAATGAAGAAGAGAAGATCAGTACAGTGTGCCAGTTCTGTTGCTTAGGCACTCAAAGCTGGCACTGGCTTCACATTAGGGTTGTTCACTTAGTGACTGCAGGATGCTGAGGCCCTGATCCAAGAAAGTAATGAAGCACATGGGCCTAAACATAAGCCCGAAGGTAATTTTTCAGACTGTCTTTTGTTCAATGCCATAATCCTGCTCCAAGCACCTTGCAGAAACAATATGGGAAAACCAGAAGGGAAGGGAGGCGGGTGTTATTTGCAAACAGTTTTGACAAACAATTCCCAGTGTGGAACAGCTGACATTACACAGCACCTGGAGTGGTGGTCTCCTGAGCAAATCCAGGGGATGCAAATCATTTACATCGGTCTCCTCAACTGTCTGGAGGATCAGGAGGTGCAAAGCCATTGTACTGAACTGCACTACATTGGACTACTGTAGCTGGCACCTCTGAGCATGATAAGCCCATTGAAGCAGGAATACTGTTACTAGTTCTGCTTTTCTTCCTGTGAGATCTGTGACAATCAGTCTAAAATTACACAGTTAAAATGATCCCTGCATCCACTGAGAGGTGGGGAGTGGGAACTACAGACAGATGTGGAGCATGGGAATTTTCTAAACCCAAGTTCACCCTTTGCCAGAGTCTGGCAGGCTGTTCAGGCACCCATGCAGCAACCCCAGGCATGATGACATCTGTGAGCAGAGAGAGGATTCATCTCCCTCCAGTTTCTCAGGATCAATGGCCAGCAGAATCTGATTTGCTCTGTCTGCAAGTCTTCTGGCGTGAGAAAATAAGAAACTTTGGCCTAAAGGAATGGGTCCTGGCCAGCGAAACCACAGACTGCAAGGTTCCCAGATTGAGAAAATTCTGTGATAATTATCAGGATCTTATGGCTCTGCAGGGACCCAGTAAAGCAGGAGTGTGCCTGTGCAACATCAGTCTGTACAAGAGGGAGGATGCAAGGGTTTGGATGCACTAAGCTAGGCACATCTCATTTGTGGGGACAGTCTTAAAGACGAAATTGTTGCATTTTATTTCAAGTTAATTGTGTGCATATTTCTCATCAGTATCCTATCCAATAGTCTATTGGAAACTTTTTTTTTTCCCTTCAGTTGCATTCGTATTCTTTGCAGAGGCAAAATCCCTCATGAATCTTAAACAGCTTTTGCATGAAATCAGCTCAGCTAATGAAAAAACAGAGAAGATTGCCATAATCTCTTGAATCTAAGGAGTAATATAGAGCACTGATTCTATCAGGATGAGGAAGAAAGAAAGACATGAGAAAGATGGCCAGGTGCATTATGAATTTTTTGCAATACATTTCTTTAAAATATGTGGGGGAGGGAGAAGTGACAGTATTTTTAACAACACCATTATTTTACATCATCCTTCTCCTCATTACTTATGGACAGGCTGATGTTGAGATTTAGCACAGGAAACAGTTTTAGGAATCCATATATTCTTGGCTACAGTTCATGCCCTCAGACTGTGCCAGAACGCCAACTGAATGTTAAATATCTAACCTAGCCATGCATTTTTAATGCAAACTTTACCATCACATTGAAATAACACTAAGCACTAATGGCAAGTCTTTTTCTTTTTTAACAAATACAAGGCAGTATCCAGAAACTATACTGAAACAGTAGGTGTAGTCAAAACCAACATACACTGCAAAAACCTATGATTTCTTCCCAGAGACAATGTGCCATTCGCAGTAAATGGCATGAAATGAGATGTGACCACACCTGTGAATAAGGTTTGCTGGACTGGGAGCTCTTCATTTAGAAGATTTAGGCAGGTCTGCAATTTATTCTGGTGCTGGCCATCCGTATGCCTCAGCTATGCCACTTGAGGTGTGTTTGTCACTGAAGGCAAAATGAGTGATGGCTCTTCTGCCAATGCTCCACAGACCTGCTGTAGATGTAAAGGTGGAAGTCACACCAGCCTGTCCTGGTTTGAGACAAATTCGGAGGAACGTCTGAAATGAACGTCCTCTGATAGAAGGCAGGGTACAGCCAGCGCTCCCCCACCAGATTCGGAAAGAATTTTCCTCGGAGAAAAGTGAAAAAACCCCAACTATTTATTTAACAAGTAAAGTGCACGTGGGCATGGGGGGAAAAAAGAATAATGCTAAATAATAAAACCTCTCACTGTGGAGAGAACCTGGGTAGATTTCAGAGTCCTTTGTGGGTGTGGCTTCCTCCTCGCCAGAGCTGGGGTTCAACGTGGCCCCATCCAGGCCTCGGTGGAAAGGTCTCCCAGTGAAGTTCTGATGTTCTGGTGTTTTGAACAGTTCCAGAAGAAAAGAAGAAGAAGAAAAAGCCAAAGTCCCAGGGCTCCGTACTTTAACAAACGAACAAGAAACTAGTTAAAAAGCAAAAGGAATGTAGCTCTCTTCCCTGCTGCAGAAGCAGAGCAGGAGAAGCCAGAGAGCTTATCTGTGTTTTGAACACAGCACCGAAGGAATTCCACCGGTTGTGCCCCCTCTCTCCTAAAGGTGCAGAAAGGCACAGGATTCAAGTCTGGGCATAGAGCAGGCGATAGGGAATACAGTATCATACAGTCACCCCAAGACACCCTCCCACACCAATCTGGTGGATAAGCACCCCACCAGTGAGGCTTTTTTGGATCCAGGCTTTGTTCTAAGGTCTCTGCACAGCAGTGTCCTGTGGTGTTCTGAGGCACTAACTTGGTCAGAGATCTCTGAGCAAGCACTGCTTTGAGTAAATGTTCCTTTAGAAACTATGAGGATTGTTAAGTGAAATTAAACAGAGAGACATCTCTTTCTTTCCACGGCCTCTCTCATTCAGTTAAGCACTGATGGCTTCAAGGCAGTGATTCTTCCAGTGTTTGTACAGATACAGCACAGGGCACCTTCAATTTTAGTGGCAGCTGCTAAGCACCACTGGAATACACAATAATTAATATGAACTAATTGTGTGTACCAAAGAAATCAGCTGACTGGCAGGTCCTACGTACCCACTTCTGAAAAGATGATTAGCTCTTTATTATTCTCTCTGCTTTTAAATACATGTATAAGTGTATATACGTATTTCTTCTCTATGGAAAAATTTCAGTGATTGACCAGTTTAAAAATAAATTATATGAGGCTTGAGATCTAGCAAGAATGAGAGGGATGTTCCTAAGCCATGAAATTTTCAGGATTTTGAAATGGTGTCTTCTATTTTTAAAATTATTTCTGGAACATACTAGTCTTTCATTACTGCACAAGTCTTTGATTCATTAAGCTTTTCTATTGAAAACAAAACAAAAAAAAACTCAGTGTAGGGGAAGAACTGGAGATCATCTGGCACATAAGCAAATAAAAAAAAAAAAAAAAGGAGAGATAACCTACATCCCTGCAAAAGATTTCACCAAACCTAGTCATCTTCTTCCTGCCTTCCTAAAACATACAGCTTAAAGGACTCTTTCATTGGTTTTGCCTTTTGCAATTTTCTGCTTTGGGTTTGCCTGCTATTAATTTAAAACATGCTTACCCCAGTAATGAAGACCCAGTTCTGAGAAGTGATGCTTCCTCACTGGCAGAAGGTCTTTCTCCAATAGACAGGGCTGAAACCTGCTGGGACAAAGCAGTTACAGCTCTGCAGCAGTTCACTACTGACCTAAAGTGTGATCCCTACTCCATAATCAGGCACTAAACAGAAATATTTCTGTATCTAATGCAAATAATGGGGTTTTCTTGCTCATTCTGTCACTGAGACACCTGAAAAGGATGGGTGCTCTGTTATGTACCAAAAGCAAACAGTATCACTTTTATTTTCCTCGGGGAAATGAGGTTCTCATCTCATGCCTTTACTCCAAGGTGTCCAAACACCATCTTAATTTCCTTTTTCAGATGCTTAAGAGCAAGCAAGGTGACTTGTGCTCCTGATGCCTTAGTTGTTTTTTTCTGGAACATGGTGTGTATTTTGTCTTTGTTCCCTCTGTCAAACTCATGCGATGGACACACTGTGATAGGAAGAAGTACCTCAGCTGCCTAAAGAACCAGCACCTAGTTCTCAACACCAGATAAAGTTAGTTGAAATGAATCCCACTCTTAGTCACTGCTACTTTCTGGGTAGCTCAAAGACACCTGTCATAAGCTGCTCCTGCTGTGCCAGCAGTCCTGCTTCAATCAATGCAACACCTGGCACAGTGAGACATGACCCAGCTAGGGGGAGAACTGATTTTCCTGTTCTCCAAATCAATGAATTCTGCCATTGATTTTCCTTAGGACCAAAATATTTCTTTATCTTCAGGATAATGGTATAAATATGGCCTTGATGGTTAAAAGCAAAGGTCTATGCAGCCCAACAGATAAAAAAAAAAAAAAAAAAAAGCAGAAGCAAGGCTGGGATAGAGTGATTATCCCCATTCCGTTCCAGCAGCTAGAAAGTATGTTATAATCTGAGCTTGTAGGTCTGTCTACATCACTCAGTGCAAACTTTTTTTGACCTAATGCCAACACATTTATTTAATTGTTGTTTTAATTTAGTTTCATTTGGGCTTTCAAAATTTCCTGTGACAATGAGTTCCACAGTGTCATCTCTTGAAAACATATGGTGCTTCTTGTAAACCAAGTGTCTAATAAATTGTTCCCTCCCTCCTGGCATTTAAGGTATGAGCACTGCATTGGTTTGCATGGTAACAAAAAGCATGTTTTTATCATATTATCTATTTCTTTCCTAATAATTTGTAACACCCCATTTGTCTTTTTGACCACTGCTAGCTTTGAGCTGATCGTTTCTGAAGAATTACATGTAATGATTCCCGAATCTGTTTTCTGAGTAGTAATAGCTCATTTAGCATCCATCACTGTGAATGTATAGTTAAGGTTGTTTTCCTCCATGTGCATTACTTTGCATTTATTGGCACTGAATTTAATCTGCCATTTTATTACCAAATCACTCAGTTTCTTGAGCTCCTTCTTTGAGCCTTCACAAACAGTCTTGACAGTTGTAAATAATGTGATGTCAGCAGCTGGATATGCCAATTCACTATTCATCTCTTTTTCAAGGAGAGTATTCAGAGGCATGCTGGGCCTGTGGGACCACACCAACAATATTCCTCTTCTGTGAAGCTGTCCCTACCTTCTAATGCCTACCAACTGAGTCTCCAAACTGCCCAATATCTCGGGAGTACCTAGGCCATGTGACTTTCCCCTGCTCCTTTGCAGAGACTCATGCTCACCCATAACTTCTTTCTATACTAAAACTCCCTTTCCCAAAGCCAGGCCTCCTAGTCCCATCCCATCGCGGGGAGGTGACGCCCACAGCTACACTTTTCATCCCACTCTGCCTCAGCAGAGAAGCTCGTCCTGCCCTCCCGCGGGGGCAGCCCTTGGCGCCCGCCGGCCGCCCGGAGCCCTTGGCCGGCGCAGCCGGTGCGGCGCAGCCCCTCGGGAAACCTCCGGGACGGCCGTGCCCAGGGCTCCCTCTGGCGGCGGCCGGCCGGCACGGTCCCAGAACCCTGCTAAGACCATCAGTCATTCCCTGCTGCACTCGCTGCCAAAGTCCTTCCCAAGCCATGGCACTGTCACAGCCCTCCAGAAATTATGTGAGTCCCAGCAACAGTGGGAGATGAATGCTTTTACAGGGGAAAAAACCCCTAAGAATCCTGTTTACTATTCTGTTCACATCTTCTTCAAAAGGGGGGGGTGAAAAAAGAAAAATTAACTGAAGGCGTTGAAAAGGTATAACTGATGAGCAGGGAGCCCAGGACCCTGCCACGGTAGCACATTTCAGCTGGGAACTTACCTACTGCAACTCAGAGCTCAGTGTTTTTGTTATCATGCTGCTAACTGATGGCAGACTAGCTATGTCTGTACAGTGCAGAGTCAGAAACACTGAGAAAGAAGTAGCTTTCCAGTTAATTCTTCACTTGCTCAGAGAGGGCACTGAGAATGGGGGGTTCATCTCTCTCACTCTGGGCAGCACTGTGTGTCAAAACAAAAGCCAGTGCTGTAGAAAATAATTACCTTCTCATGCTCACACCACAGGACTAAGTCACTTGTTTGGGAGTCTGTGTTAAAAGATAATTCCACAGTAGAAGCAGCATTGTGGTATAGCAAAGTTCAGCATAAGTCTGCCTGGAGAAACTAGCATGTTTGAAGCTACTCTGTAGATGTCTGAACTGCATGGTGCTAACATGCCCTATGCACCTAAAAAAAAAGTTCAGATACAAATATTTAAAGTACAGCCATGGTTTAGCTCATCTCAGTACAGCCCAATTCCACAAAGGGCAGTGGGGAGACATAACACAATTTTTGTAACGTTTTTTTTCCCCATAAGATCACTGCATTAATTGGACACTTCTCATTTTACACAGAGAAGTGTTTCCTTGTTCTATGCTTTTCCAGAACCTAGCACAAGATGGTTCTTAGCTGTTAAAAGAGAGTGAGCTGCAAACTCAGACGAGTGCCTTGATAAGCCCAGCTGGAAGCTACATTTTGGAGCATTGAACAGGCACAGAACACAAAGTCAGTGAATAATATGACTACAGTACCCACAACAACAGAAAATTCCATCAGATTGAAGTATGTTTCTAAGCAAACAGCTTGCACCTTTACTCATGTTTGCATGCTCTGAAAGACATGTGCCTGGGCTGCATGGAAAGGACTGTGCAAATTCTCTCTTTTTCTCCATGTCTTTAAAACACTCTTGCTGTATTTGGTCTTCCAAAATGTCACCAGGAAGACTTAACAACAATTTACTGTGGAGAGGGGGAGGAGAAGCTGACCATTAGCACTAAAAAGCAACTGCAAATGGGACAGGCACAAGCCAGGTTAAGCAACCAGCTTGTGCTCAAGGTTTAAGATGTTGTTTCCCATCTTTCTCCCTGCTGCAGCTGCAAATAGAAGAGATGTGCAAGTTGGATTAATCTTTGTTATAAAAAAAGTGGAGTCTTTAAGGGCCCACATACTAAGGACCCCTGCACTCTCTTTGGATCAAAGTATTCTGGATTTGATTAGCTCAGCTACAGATGGTGAAAAGTTCTTAGTAAAAAGATTTTCATGGAAGACAGAGACTGTCCTTTTTGAGGATGAAGCAGGTGATAAAAAAATTATGCTGCAGCTCTTTTTGATGCTCTGTATGTCCATTATCCATAGGCTGGATATTAACTGTGCGATGCTCCACATGAATCGCTATGCTATTTTCACATCCAAAAAGAACATCAGCATGGTGCTGCAGGGTCCCAAGTGGGACTTTGGTTCTGCTGGACATTAGCTTCAACATGTCTGCACTGACAAGGTCCCTCACCTCATCCTTTTTTCTACTGCATCCTCCCTGCATGTTGTCCACACTATTTCAAACGCATTCAGTGCCAGCTGTCTTACTCCTTTTTGTGAATCGTGTTATGCCATCTGTATCACTATTACCTTGTGTTATCAAGAGAAAAAAGTCCTTGGCTATGTATGACTCTGTTTATGTGTGTGTGTGTGTAATTATTTTACTGCTGTGTAGCTGTGATGTATTAAGGTGGTGCCAACTGAATATTTAGTGATTTAGCTTGTTATGCCTGAAGCAGGTTTTTATTGAAATGTGATATTTCTATTATGAGCTATAAGCCCCAAGTCCAAAATGTGCATCTTCAGAACTCTTCTCAGAATACTCTCAGAAAATTAATATTTCAGATCCCTTTAGTAGTTGTAACACTTCTGTAATAATGTAAAAACATAGACATGCTTCAAGCTTGATCCAACCAGCATTTCAATCAAAGTAACTTTTTATTTGACTTTTATGGCAGTCAAGGTGGGCACATTACTTTTTTAAAATGTTTAAGTGAAACTGGAGGTCTTCAGGTATAAGCAGGAGGATGCTTGAATGCAGCATTCAAATTACTTGGCACTAGACTTTGGTTTATGTAGCACGATTTCTGAATAACCATTGCCAGAACATGAAGTGGGATCTAGAGATAACTTCCCGTGTCACTGGTAGCCAAGTGCTGTTAACTGAGCACTGAACTAAATGTAACAGATTTGGAGATGTAAAAATAATGTGACTTTGTGTAATGAAAACTCCGTTTTCTTCATAGTGCATCAAAGGAGTAATAGAAACTTATTCTTTAAAATAGAAAGTGATAGGTAACAATAAGCTGATTCTTAACCTCATCTCATCCCTACCACCAGTGTACTATCATGTAAAAAAAAATTAGAGAGTATTTACCAAAAAAAACCCTAACAAAGCTGGCAGTGACTGCCTTGTGTACTCACCTAGGCATATCTCCAGTACAGGGATGGCAATTAGTATGTAGTCTGCAGGGAAGATCCAGTGGGTAGAGCACAAGGCTGTACCTGCCTTTGCAGAGCCAGAGGAACAAATCTACATGATGCCCAGGACAGATTAATGCACAGGCACATGCCTGGGGCTCCAGCTGTGCTTTGATGTCAACAACATTTGTGTTTTCCTTATTAAGAAAGGCTTTTAGGCCTCCTGGCCATGAAGGAAAGCTGGAAATTATGACCTGCATGTCATGGATAGAGCAACATCTGCTTGAATCTGCTGTCAGCGTCCAACCGAGAGAAGGGCTGTACCTAAAGCTAAAAGGAAATCACAGGGACTTTTTTTTTTCCTAAATAAATAAAGAAGACAAAGAAGATTTTTCATTTTTAAAAATGCCATTTTCATGGATTCCATAAAAAGAGGACTGACAATCTGAAAATGCCTTCATTTTTCAAAGCCTACCTCCATAATAAGGCAACTAAATGGAATATTTCAGACAATTGGTTTTATTTTTGGCAACCTAAACTGCAAATAAGGTTCAGTGTTCAGCCAGAAAGGAAATGAACTGTCCTGTTACATTACCTATTACATTACTGTTACATTACTATTGTAGGCAGGGGTGGGGGAAGAGACAAACCCTGCACCATCTGCCCCAAACAACCCTCACCAATCTGTGACTAGATTTCTCTGTGGCTGTGCAGGGGGCTCTGCAGTGCCTTGTTTTGGCCATGCAGAACTCAGCTCCTCTGTGCTATGTTGATGTGTGGTAAGGGTAAGTTTTCACTTTTTCCTCAGAATAGGCTGTGGAAATACTTACTGGATCATAAATAACACTACTCTTGTAGTGCTTTTCAGTGTCTCACCAGTGACTAACACCTCATCACCAAAGGAGGCTGAATGAGTCAGGAACAAACCACAGGGAGGCGTGATCTATCAAGCAGCTCCTGTCTTTTGCTTTCTGGGCTGAAAAAATGCCCTTTCATCCCCCTCAGAAGTTGTCTGAACCAGACAATCCTCATCTGCTTCCTCCTCTTCCTCCCCTTTCTCCATCTGTGGAGAAGTGCCGTAGAGTGTGTCAGAGCCACGGTGGTTTTAGAACCTACTGGGATTTGCAGAGGATACAGACAACGGATAAAAACGAGCACAGGGAAGGGGGTTGGGGGCCACAGCTGAGGAAAAAAGAGTTTCATGCAAATGAGTCACTTTTCAGGTAATTCATCAGTCCTGCTTGAGAGACAGATCATCCCACATTCTGCAGGAGTCCGGTCATCTATAAAAGCTTTGAGTATGTCCTAATGCATCTGCCTCTTCATGTATGAGCAGAAGCAATCTCAAGTCTGGTATTGCCTTAGCTTTCCAGTACTTGACTCTGCAGCCTCAGCTAATAATGTTCTTTAGATGAACTTTCCGGTATGTGATTTTATGGATAAAAAGCAGACAGTGCACTTGAAGAGAGGCCAGGTTGGCACAAAGCTACAGAAATGTTACTTTCCTATGACAAACTGCAAGGGGAAAAAGAAAAAAGTCCAACTATATATAGCCCAAACAATTTTCATAGCCTGTGCCAGTGGCACATCAGAAAACACAGAAATATGTTTGAAATGTCTGTGGTTATAAAAACATGAGATGGCTTCTTGCAGGAAATTTATTTGAAGTGCATGAAAGTGGCTATGTTAGATGTCACCCAGAGGAACCAAACTAGGACTTTTCTGGCTCAAAGGCATAGACAGTTTTAGCAGCTGGATCTGAACTTTGGCTCAAGAGTGTGCAGTTCATGGGCTGGACCAAAGAAGGATCCGCAGTCAGCTGCAGGTCAGAAGTGCCCATTTTACTGAAGTCTGAGTTCTGTTGCCACTACGAGTGGAAATACCATGATTCAAAGAGCAACTTCAGGAGAAAAACCACCCAAACAATTGCCCTGCATTTGCCCTGCAATTGGACAATTTACTTTGGTATGCAACTCAATTTCCCAGCAGACCCCTGTGGACCCATCCAAATCCTAACAGTGACGTACTGCTCCCTTCTGAAGATCCTTGAGTCACAAGAGCGTCTTTCTACCTCTGCTTCTGCCACTTCAGCACTCGGCCTTTCTCTGGAAGGATGCAGCAAGGAGGCTCTTAATGGGTCCCCATGGGACATCACAGGGAAGTCCAGGAGTGAGGAAGAACATCAGGCACATAATTCATGATCTGCCTCAGGCAAAAGGGGGCAAACAACAACAGCAGCAACAACAACAAAAAAGCTCTTCCCTCCAGAGTAGATTAATAGGAGTTCCCACTGGAGCCCATTAAACAAAACAAAATGCTGAGAACCTAGGAATACTGTGCACTTCATCATTTTCTCAGGATCCCCAGGGACAGGACAGGGAAAGTTGCAATGTTCTCTAAGTGAAGGGAAGGAGCCTGGGAGGTGTGAGGGCTCTTCCAGGCAAGAGGGACTTGTATCTCCTTGGCAAGTGGAAGAATGTCTCCTTTGTGTGCCTGCAGGTGATATTTTTCCTTCTCTAGTCTGTACATGGATATCTTGTGCTCTTCCAAGATTTCGCAGGGCCTCAGCAGACTGTTTGCTTGTTTTGCCATTTTGCCATCTGGCCAGCCTAACACGACTGTCCCTGGCAGAGGTTGAAATTTTGATGTTTTGTCTAAATTTGGAAGTGACATTTTCCTCACGTTTTGTAATAAGAACTAATGAATCGCTACAGCACAACCTCTTTTACTTTCTCTTGATGGAGTTTGACCTGAATTTTAGCACTGATGAAGGTGATGTGCTGACAGGATAGGTTGCAAGGACAATATCTCCAGTCTACTCTGTGTCATGTTCCTGCCTGGAATCTTCTCCTGTTATCAAGACTTTTTTGTCTAGTGTTCTCATTCCTCTGTCAGCAAAGAGTTTATTCTCTCTTGGGACTACCTTTGTATGGCTCTGAGGACATATCTTCATGCCCTCCTGCTGTTCCTATTCAGGACCTATGGAAAAATTAATACAAACCATCCCAGCTCATCCTGAAATACTTGTCTTGTCATGCAAGAGGATGCAGGACAGTTCACTCTCTGCATTTTGTGGGATAAGTACCGTTTGGGGTATTTGACAGGCAAAATCACGAATTATTTTCATTTTCTCCATTATAAACCTCTTTAAAAATTGCATGTATGGGTGCTGCAGTTTAAAGAAGATGGGAAAACTCTCAACTTCTCTTGTGCTTTCTAGAATAAGCCACCTGAAAACAGGATTTAGCAACCAGCCTTTAACTGATTTTAATTCATTGGCTTTCCTTATAGATACTGGATGCTCTCTGCAGTTTTGTAAGGAGGGGAAGTGGAGAGGAAGGTGCTGATCTCTTCACCCTGGTATCCAGTGCTAGGCTGTGTGGGAATAATTCAAAGCTGAGCCACAGAAGGTTAAGACTGGACATTAGGAAGCATTTTTTCACTGAGAGAGTGGTCAAACACTGGAACAGTCTTCCTAGGGAAGTCTAGTTGATGCTCTGCTGCTTAAGAGGCATTTGGATAACACCCTAAATAACATGCTTTAAGTTGGTCAGCCCTGCATTGGTCAGGCAGTTGGTCTGGATGATCACCGTAGGTCCCTTCCAACCAAAATAGTCTATTCTCTTCTATTCTGTTCTATTCCTATAATTCTTACCCCTCCTGAAAAGCTTATGTGCAAAACCCGAGGTTGTTCTTGGCTTATAAATCATGGGCTTTACTGTATGAAGTAACTGCAGGAGAATCCTTGCATGCAAAGCAGATGGATGACTACCACTTCTCATTCTGTGACATCTTTCCATTATGGGGATGACTCGACTTAAAGTGGAAGATGAGGATGTAAGACGATTTTCGCTTCCCCACCTGCGCTGTCGCAGCCCTGGCATGCTTATCCCACAGGACGCGCTGCCCTCTCCTGGTTGGCTTTGAGAGGCAGAAATAGTTCAAGCAGTGATCCCCTAATACTGGCTCTGTCAGCCTGAACATTGAATTAACTAATGGTAACTAAAGCCCTGTTTCACAATACTGTTTGCAAAGCCTATCATGTGAAAGGTGGTTAAAATCCATGCAGGGTGTCAGAGCCAGTTGGGAACTTTATGACGTGGTAATGCTTTTTCATTGTGGAAATCACAGCAATTTTAGAGAAAGGTAAGGTTGGCAAACCCATACACACTGAAATTGGTGAACATCCCAGACAGATAAAAACCTCCTTACACATGCAGTATAGAATTTCTTTATCTCCACAAAAATTATCTATGCAGTAACTGTTTTCCAGGATACCTCACAGACCGGACTGCTGAATTTAAGAAAAAATACCTACTGAAAAAAGTGGGTTTAACAACATAATGTGATAATTAACTCTGCATCCTGTTAATCAGGACAGACAGCAGCCTTAGGAAAAACATACATACTACAACTTTCCCTAGACGTTTTTTTGCATCTATGAGACCAGGAAACAGGGTCAGCTGCAAAAACATGCATTCGATCTGCACACACAGAGCTCTACACTACCAGGCTGGGGTTGTTTGGATTCACTGTTCATTAAAACAAAATAAATTTTTAAAATTCTTCATGTTCTTGAAATATGTTGTTCCAATAGTCTTTAAAAGGTCATTTTGCCATGTTCAAGATTACTGCTTTATTTAAAAATGAATTGATTATGGTGGAAAAATAATTGAAAGTTCAACAGCAAGACAAAACATTTTAGTATGATCAAAATGAAATGTTTTTATTGAGCTGAGGCTAATGAACTGAAAAAAACCCCAAAACAACAAAGCAAAACAAAAAAAACACCTTCTTTTTTGAGTCTATCAGAGTTTGACTTTTTGTTCTGGTTTGATGTGGGAGCATTCCTTAAAATCTCAAAATATTCGCAGCAGGAGAAGGCTGTTTCCCATGAAACTGTACCCAGGCTGTGAATTACTACTACACCAGGCTTCTCAGGAAAGAGACAACAGATGCCAGCTCCACCCCATTACTGTAACATGAACATTTCCCTCACAGCCAACATGCTGATGGTCAGCTAAACCTCTCTCACTTCTGCCTAAGTGCTTACTCGGTCTGTCCGTGCTTTTTTTTTCATACAAACACTCTGAAAAAAGCACATGTGGTTAAGAACACAGAACAAAAAATCAGTCAGTCTCACACTCTCAATCTGTGCATTGCATGGTCAGTTTGGGAGTGGGGGATGTATGTACTGTACTCCAGGCATCTAACTTTTAGATAATTAATCTAAATTACTTCTTGGGGCTTTTTCTCATGAAAATATAGGGAAAGAAGTGCATCTTGAGGGATGTCAGGTACATTTGTCTCAGACATTTGGCTAAGGATACCTTTAATTGCCCGTTTGGCAGTGCCAGTCTCCTTCTCATTGGCAAATGAGACAGTTTGCCATGGCACTGTTTCAAAGAGTACCTTCTGCTGGGCATCTCCTTAATGGATTATGCAGTGAAATCCTAATCCTTTAATTGCAGGTACCACTGCAGGACAACAGCAGCTCAGCATTGCACCAGTGATTCCTAGGAGCATTCAGTGCCTTCTCCACACCTGGATGATGAAGAATGATTCCAGATCACAGGAAGTTCGTTTCCATGCATCACTACAGACATATATTCACTACCAAGATACAACCAATTTGAAATAATGAGCTACAGGTCATGGACTTTCTGTTTTACTCTGTTATTGATTTCTGGGGGTTTCCCCCCTGCTTTTTTTCCCTGGAGAATTGGTTTTATTTCTGTACATATGGATTCTGTAGCCTTCTTCAGTAGGTGGGGTGAGAATTGTTGTTCTCCCCCATGTTTGTGGGAACGGACCTCATTAAGCATATTCCTTCTTCATTTTTAGCTTTCCATCAGCCAAACAGCAAAAGAATCAAAGCTAGTTTATAGCCATGCTGGACAGTTCTCCATGGCAATTGCTGCTCCATGGCCTGAATTGTTATGAAAAGGACAACCTTTGATCTCTCCAGCCCTTCTCACATATAACACCTCCTGCTCCATTCGAGGTAAAATGCTCCCTATCATGGATTAACTAAAGATTTTTCATAGAAAAACCTCTACAAAGGGCTCAGGGGGCCTGGCAGTGGCGAAGAAGCATTATGAAGTACCAGAATGGATTAAACAAAGGGTGAAGTTGTTAAAAAACACCCCCAAATTATGTAATCAGTGACCCGGGCTCAAACTGTTTGTGTCCTTCCTCTCCTGCAATCCTGCTGTTGCTGTTATGGGTTTTGGCTTGGGAGAAATATTTTTCTGAGTCCATTTCACCTTGATGGATAATGATGCCATTTTAAATGTCAATTGATAATAACTGTGCCATAAAAAAACCATAATAAATGTTATCTGTTTAAACCTACAGTGTCCCTTTTATTAATATTTCTAATTTATGAGCATTTTGAGAAATATTCAGAGACAATGGGTCTAATAAATCTGAGGTGAAAGGGACTCCAGAAGAAGGCTGCGTGAGCTTTATACTAGATCACTGCCAGCTGTTGAACTTTGAGGAGATCAGAGCTGCTCAGATGTCACTGGGGAGATTGGTAGAGTCCAGTAAGGCATAAAGGATGGAAGACAACCTGCAAGGACATGAGGCTCCAGAGGTGATGTGGGCAATTTGCAGCTGTGGGTGCACCGGTCTGTCTCTGGCTGCCTGAGCTCGCTGACCTACTCTGAGCAGCTGACTGAGCACAAGCCCTCGGAGATGAGCTGCTGTGAGCTGCAGCATCCACACTGTGCATAAACACTGGACAGCTCTGGCTCTGAGTCACATTTGTGAATGCAGTTTAAAGGAGATGCTTCAGAGGCATTGGGCGGGATATCATCTCATTACTGCCTTTATCCAGTGGAAGAGACCAGTGGGGCAGGAATGGTCCTGTTTTGTGACTGACAGCATAAATGCAATTCTTTTTCTTCCTTGAGATAGCCAGTATAGGACAAAAAATTCCAAAGTATTGACCCCAGTTGATTTTAAGTCTATGCATCCAGAATTTTTCACTTTCTGATTTTTTTTTTTTTTTATTTTAGAAAGATCAGAGGTTCTGTGGACCTCTAGATTTGCCTGGCACAAAGAGGATGAGTTGAGAAAATCAACATGGCATGATTTTGTTCTAGACAGCTGCCTTCTGCTGTAAAGGGTTGCCTTCAGAGCACAGCAATCCCAGAAGAAGACGTGTTTCTTGCCTCAAGGAATTTATAGACTAAATTAGAAGGGTAGCACAATAATTGTAACAAATCAGAGTCATCTGTATTTCCAGGTCAAGCACAAATATAAAAATATCCCCAAACTACCCTGCAAAACCACCATATTAGAACTTGGCAGAAAAATAACTTCTTCATCATTCTCCGGTAATTTAAAAGTAAATAATTTCTTGTCTTGAACATAAATAATTTGTTACATTTCAGCAACTCAATCATTTGAGAAAGGGAGTCAACTGAACTATTTTAATTTGCAAAATGTTCATTTGCATTTCAAGGGTCTTTTTTTTTCCACTCATCTTTATTTTAACATAATACAAAGCAAAGAAATTCTGAACGAGCAGTCATTCCAAAGACAGTATTTAATCCTTTTTTTTTCGTTAATGAAATTGTATTTACCACTATTTTTCCATTTCTATATTAAAAAAAAGAAAATGTTCAAGTCTTTTGGTACTACTAAAACATTTTGATATCAAACCTACATTTTTTTCTGAAAAACTTTTGTACACAAAACATGGGATTTATGCATCATTACACTGCTGCTTTCTAATCCCCTTTCAAGAGTTGTCACTTGTTTATCCTATTTCCTACTTTAGTGCTTGTTTTGTTTTCCTATATGGAAGAACAAAAATATATTTCTCAGTTGGCATTGCCTTCTGTTTTAATAAAAAAGCACAATACAATAAGGCAGAACAAAAATAAAGCCTTCACAAGGACACTTCCAAGTTGTAAATTTGCATGTAAGCATCTAATTTAAGCACACACAGAAAATCAATTTGTCACTGCAAGCAGCAGGGAGGTTTAAAGTTGCAGACTGAGACAGACTAGTTATACAAACATGCACAATTTGATTTTGTGACATGGGACTACACAATTGTCTCAGCAGGTGCCTGCCCAGAACGAGCTGGTGGCAGTGGAGACAGGCAGTGCAGACACTCTGAGTATGGGGTAATGCTGAATTTGCTCGATTTATGTTGCCAATGTGACCACAGAATAAAAGTATTTCACTGAGATGGAAACTTGGAGTCTGCCTGTCTCAAGTCTCTTTACTTCAGAATTTTTTAAACATGAATGCGCATGTATTTCTGCCAGAAGGCTACATTTCTTTCTTTCAAAACAGTGTGTGTTTAACTCAGCAAAAAAGAAACTGGGGAAAGGAAGAAGGATAGGACAAGTATTTTTTGTCCTGTGAGTCTCTAGGCTAATTTACTCAGCTATTTTACCCAAAAGATATGAGTCCTCTCACGAGGAGTTCTGGGACCTATCAGACTTTCCTGTGAAATCCTCCTCTTTTTCCTCCTCCTCCTGCCCCTGCAGCAAGAAATTAGCCCCTTGAATACCTAGGTTTTGATAACAAACCAAAGCCAGAGATTTCCATTGCAAAGGAAAATGTGGCCTTGCTTCATTTAACAACTGAAGTAGACAAATCCATAGGCATCACTCCTGCACCCATATAAATCATTTGGAAAAATGGACAGCAGGGGAGGCTTAAAAAACAGACATCCCTAGATTTGTTTTTCCTGTGTCTGAAACTTTCAGGTAAAAGGTAGCACAGTAAACATCAGAGAGTTCAGACTCTGTAATATATACTAAATTAATACAGTGGAGGCTGGGTCAAGGACTCTCAACTTGAGGCACCTGGGCAGTAAGATTTGAAGCCATTGCTCTATAGGAAGGCAGAAAGCGAGAAGAGTGGCTCCCTTCTTAGTGCCTCAGGCAAAAGGAGTAGGGAAAGTAGGGTGTCTGTAAAAGAATGTACTAGGTTTCTCCTTGTGCTTTTTCATGGATCCTGAATCAGGAAATCACAAGGATAAAAGGGAAACCCTGTTATTAAATAGGCAGTTTTAATCCAGGGTGTAGATTCAGAGCACCTTTCTTTCCCTTCTCTCTGCATACAGACAGCATGTTCACCTGTTCTCAGCCCATAAATTACCCACTCTCTCATTCTGCCTAAGCAAAGAAGGGGGACACATCCCCATTTGTGTGCCCAGCTGGCATTATAGACTCTGACAGCAAAGCTGGAGAGGACAAAGCTTGACTAGAGAGGCATTCCCCCAGCACAGGGACTGGAACAGGAAGATGTTCCCTGCTTCATGGAGAGGGCCACAAGACCTTTTGCACAACAGCTGCCACCTCATCACACAATCAGGAAGGCACAAGATCCTCCTTTATAGAAACAGCACAGGGATGCAAGGGGAACAAAGGAGAACACTTCCCACTCTACCCCACGTGTGTCATCAGTGTGAAAGACGCTCACTGGTCTATCCTGCCACCTGGGGAGAAGTTTGATTAATAAAATCAGATAATTAAATATTCTTCATCACAACTGGCTGCATCATTTTGAACCTCTTCCATTGTTCTTTTCCCCATCACCCCCACTGTTTTTCCAGTATCTAGAATCTGGAAAAAGCCGAAAGCCTTTCATCTTATCAGGTGTGGTTTATTGCCCCCTGGTTACACAGTAATTTTGGTCTCCACTCCATGAAAAGGTCATATGATGGGATATCAGCTCAAGAATTGTCAGTTCACTGGACAAATAAGGCAGGGACTGCCAATACAATTATAAGAGCCTGATAAGGAAGGCACAGAGAAGAACCAACAGGAGAGGGAGAAAAAAACATAGCAATTTAAAAGGTGAGGGGCAATCCCAGAAGAAGGCAAGAAATGCCCCTGAGGGGAGGGAGAGGGAGGGAACAGGAGTGTATCTAACCACATTCTTCCCAAAATAAAAATTAACAAGAAGATAGAAGTGGCACAGGAGAGGAATCACAGGTATTCACCCTTATTAACCAGAAAATCTCCTGCTGTGATGGATGCCTAATTGGGAGGTGTAAGCAACTGGTGGGATGATAATCAAGCTAGCTTGCCTCATAGCTCAGGATGGAAAGAAAATAATGTCTTCTCTTTAGAAGTATAGGTGGGGGGTAGAGGGCACTAATTCCTATTCCTACATGTGCTGCAAGGGCCATCTCTTTTTCTCTTGTGACTGATAAGATGGGATGATGTTGAAAAGCACCTGCTTGGAAGGTTCAAAGGGTTTTCACAATAGAAGAAAAGAGAATCTGTACCAAAGCTGACAGCTGGGAGGGATGGCTGAAGAATCCCAGATACTGGGAACTGCTGGTGAGGAGGCTTTTCATATGTGACACCTCCTGGTATGCAAGAGAAGTTTACAGGTTGTCCTCTTGCTAGTAAATGGCCTGAGAGACAAGTATTTGTCCTGTCAATTATTTTATTAACTCCATAATGGTACAAATCCAGTGGGCTTTTCGCAGGCTTCAACCTGAAAGCAGAAAAGGAAGATAACTGCCCCACAAACAGGATTTACCGACAAGAGGCAACCTTTCCCAGGGCATTTTTCTCCTGGGTCTACAAGTAGTGCACCTCCTCCTGGAATGGCCATACAATTGTTCAGAGCTCCGTAAATCCAAGAGGCGGGGGGAATGCTCAGCAGTGGGTGGGGTTGGTAAGACTTTCAACCCCCACTTCTAACACTGTTTTCCCCAGACCCAGGGAGCGCAGGTCTTGGTCCCAAGCTGATCAGCAGCCAAGAGCAGGCGTGTGTGCTGAGTTGCGGGTCGCCTTTGTTTCTCCTCCCAGCGCTCCCGCGGGTCACCCGGGCATGGGTGGGGAGACACACGCACCATCCCAGCTGCATGTGCCTCGGGGTGCACCGAGACCCAGGGCAGCACGACAGGACAGGACCCACGGCCACTTTGGCAGGAATATGATGGACCCCCGGGTATGTGCTGGACAGAGGAAGCCCAGCCTGTCCTTTTCCATTGAGGAAATCTTAAAGAAACCCTCTGCCAGCACTGCCCCGAACAGTGAAGCCGGGAACAGAAGTAGCTACGCTGAGAGACCTCTGTCCCTAAAAGCAGGGTCACCAGTGGCCTTTGGTAAGTACCAGTTGTAACACTTAATGAAAATGCTCTTTTCTTTTTGATCCCTAAAGCTGTCAGGTTTAATTATGTAGAATTTTTATTCTTTAACTTTTGTAGGAATCTGGGATTTCCCTTATCATGTACAAATCATTCATTATGTATACAGAAATAATATTTTAAAAATAATTTGCTTTCAACCTCGCAGTAGACGGGACTCTGGGGTTTTGTACATTGCGAAGCCTCAATGTCATTGGAGACGTGAGTGTGGAACCTGAAAAGTTATTTCAGGTAGCTCTCTCCAGTGAGGAGTGCTTATTGTAAAAAATACAGCACCTTTCCCTTTAAAAAACAATATTCTTGTTATCTGGCGGGGGGAAATGAGAAATAAATGCCCGTCATAAGAAGGACAGGTATTGAGATGCAGGAAGTGAGCCTAAGACTGTTGCAACTCTAACAAAATCTTTGGAGTTTCACTTATATCAAGAGTTGACTGTTGTCTGGAATTACAGCCAAACCTCATATCAGCACCCTTTTCTGATAAATTTGACCACTCACCCTCAAGCCGCAGAAATGGTCTGTCAGGGTAATGGTACCTGTAGGAGTGTTAGAACTCAATTGCTGGTATAAGAAAAGAGGAGGTATATATGTTTAATAATTTCTTCTTATCATCATGGACACTAGGTTCTTTCATGAACTAAATAAAAACAGCTAGTAGAAAACTTGCATGGCGTTGATCTTAGCAAACCAGCAAGTGCATTAGACTTTTTGACTTCAGTTTTCACAGTTTAGTTACTCTGGCCTTGACTGGACTTTTACCCTCACAGAAATTGTCTCCTTCTTTCGTGACACAAAGAACAATGTCCAGTGTTTTCTGGATATTGTATTTCTTTTTCTTTTTCAATCTGCATCTTCCATGAAAAAGAGATGCTTTATGTATACAAGCAGATTCACTTAAACAAAAAATTACCTGTAATTTTGACACAAAATTTTCACTCATCTCTCACTCATCTGCTTTCAACAAAGCTTAATGCTACTCTTTATTTTTCGTAATATAGAGAGATCGTTTCATGGATCAGGACCCCGTTTCCCAGGACACTGGATGAACCACCTATCAGTAAGGGAGAGAGTCTTTTTCCAAAAACCTGGCAGTCCAAGAAACCATTGCCTATCTGTGTAGTTTCATCTCTTTTTATGTCCAAACTGGATACCGATCTGGACTGGAAAGCAAACAAGACACAAGTGGTGAGGGAAACTGCTCACTAGTGTAACATTAGTCACTGGGGTTGGACTCAAGGCCCCTAACACTGCCTCTCAGTCATGCTTTGCACAGGATTTGGACTTCTTTTTGTTCATGTGTGACACAGGATAACTTGTCTCCTGACCACTCATCTCACAGCTTTGGGGCTGAATATACCACTGCTGCCTTTGTGCCAGTAACTGCAGCTTTCTGTGGAAACCTGTGTATGGGGGGGAGAGCATTCTGCTGATTTTCCCCACAACCATAGGATGAGGTTTGGGGGGACCTCTCGAGGTCATCTGGAGGTACAGCTTCCTGCTCAAAGAAAAAGCTGTTTCGAAGATAAAACAAGGTTGGTGAAGGCTTTGGCAAGCATTGCTTGCCTGTTTCACCCCTTGTCCTATTGGAGGACTACAGCATTTGGAGGTTTCCTTAAGCTGCTTTTGCAAACTGGAACTGGACAACCAGTCCTGAAAGCAGCAAGAGCTTGGTAGTTTGTAAGGGTGGACAAGGACATGGCTGATTCTGGTGCAGGTGCAGTGGGGCACATGTGCCGAAGGAGCACAGGTGCCAGGATGTGAAGGGGGAGAAATGCTGCTGTGAGCTCTGGCAGTGTTGTTCTGTGAGCTGAAAGTCCTTTCCTGAAGGTCCATGGCAGTCACTTTGTGCCACTGGATCCAAAGTGAGACAAATAACACCACTGAAAATTCAGTTGGTGCTTGTTCATAACATGGGCCTTAGAACTGCATTTTAACAACATGAGAGTCTTCTCTGGGAACAGAGACAGGACTTTTTTATATTGAGTCTTTTTCACAATCAGTATGTTGAAGCCCAGTTTCTCTGTGTATCTTGGCTAAATCTGTCTTGGCCACTGCAAGCACAAGGGTCTGACAAATCTACATGGCAGGACATGGTGGGTTCCTGGGACTGCACTGCTGCACTGCCAGTGCAGCCTCACCCCAAGTTGCTCCACCTGAGCATACAGCCAGTTTTTCATCTTGAATGCAATGCAGGCAGAACCACCAGGCCTTGCCTTTGGCTTTGCTTCACCACCTAGCCAGAGAGAGATTGCAGCTGTAGCAAGAGAATATAGTGATTCTTCTCTCCCCTGCTAGAAAGCAAGGCTGGATTCATAAACTTAAGGCAATGTAAAATATTAACTAATGAAAAGAGTATATACATGTGAAGATTCACTTAACTGTTACTGGAAGTAGGAAAACAGGAAAGCTGTAGAAATCTTCCAGAATGTTGTACGTTGTTTTTGTAATTGATCAAGGATGTTTAAAAAAAGAATGAAAACAAAACTTTTTCACTACTTGTTTCTTACCTAAGAATGTGATACCTAAGTTTATTACCCTTTGCTTTCCGAGCAGAACTGTAATTTATTCAGATAAGTTATATTTATTTCACAAGTGCAGTACCCTGTGCTGTACATCTTGGGATAATTGCTGTATTTCATCTAAGTTGTTCAGCTTCATGCTATATAACACTGGCATTAAAAAAGTTGTGTAAATAATCAGCCACATCTCTTATGGCTCAGTGCTGGCCAAGGTCAGGGAACTGAAATGAGCTAGGGAACTGGCTGGAAATTCCAGAAAACTATACAAATCCGGTTGCTTTTTCATAACAGTTCAGCAGCAAAGAAGGACGTACTACAGGTCAGGGCTTAGTTATATCTTACTATGGATTTTAATAACATTCCCCACAATCCCATAGAGTATGTATCTGAGCAAAGCCATGATTCATATGAGAGTCAGGAAGATCCATGTGGCACCACATACATACTCATGGCTACCGTAAGTTAAATACTGAGGCCAAAAATTATCATCTGATGTAGACAGTCTCAGTACCAAGATCACACTTGTCCTGGAGTTTAAATCTAGTCATTCTGAGCTGAGGAGATGGATAGGACCAGGGGAGCAGAAGATGCAGAATGACAGAAATGGTTGGACTTGGTGGTCTAAAGTTTGGACTGGTTGATTTTAAAGGTCTTTTCCAACCTAGGATTCTGAATGAGAGGTGCAAATCAAGATTCCCAAGAAAACCCATGGGTGCTGGACCAGATGACTTCTAGAAGTTGCTTCTAACAAATTATTCTGAGCCTCTGACAAAAAGGATGTTGTGATGTACAGTGTAAGCCTCTCACAGAAAGCTGGGGCAGGACTTGATCATGTATGGGGAGACCTCTGGGCCTGACTCCGAAGTTCATGTGTTTTTGTGAGTGTAATTCCAGTGGGACTTGGAATAAGGAGTGTGCAGTCTTCTCTGAAGCATTTGGCTTCCCAGTTGCATTGTTAGCCATGGGGGAGTTCACTGCACAAACACAACTGCTAGAGGGCCTGGAGCTGCAGTTGTTGAAGCCTGCTGCAATCTTTGAAAGGCTCTTAGCCAAATTAAAAAACAAATAATGAACAAGGAGGCATTTTAGTTTGCAGTCCGTGCTTTTCCTCTCATCCTTTTGTCACAATGCCTAGAAAGGGTAGCCATGGCCTTTGTAAGGAACACAAACACCCAGTGAGTGCTGATCTCCTCCCTTGTGCCAGCTCTTTCATTTAAAACACAGAAGAATATCAGGTCTATTTCAGAAAAAAAAAAAACCCTTAAATTCCTGGGAGCCTGATTTCAGTGTGCTTGAAATTACATCTGAAATGATTGTTCATTACTCCCCTGGTTTCTGCCAGTGAGGTTTCACCAACAGGAGATCCTTTATCAAGTCAGGGAGAGCTTGGGATGAGAGTGTTACACCTGGGAAATTAATAGTGAGGGCAGTAACAGATATGGTAATTTTGTCATTCTGCCTGTGTTATGTTCATCATGTTAAGGATATGCAAATTAATAGGAATACAACCACCACTTCACACACAAATGTCAATATGGTGATTGTTCACCTTTAGCAACACTCCACCCAGCTTTATCACTAAAGAGGAAACAAACTGAAGGAATCTAACTGAACAGATACCATCTGGCCAGTAAAACCAATTCACCCCACCTATTACAAGGCAAAACAATACACCTAGAAGGCAAAAAAAAAAAAAAAGGAAAGAAAGAAAAATATGTAGAAGAAAGAGAAAAACAACAAAATAGGAAGATGCTTTCATTTCTCAGTGATAGACTCTTCCCTGTTCACAGCCTTAGCAAGACCCTAAAATCATAAACCTTTTGCCTCCACAGGTCTGTATCTCTCCAGTGATTACACAACAAGGCTTAAATGGAACTCAGGTCATCTGAAATAACCTCTTGCTTTCAAAGTGAAACACTGCTATCTTGCCTGAAATTGTCCATCCTTTCCTATGCAACTGAAAGTCAAGACAAAAAGACCATTTTGAGCCACAAGTCAAAGTAATTTCTGTGCATGACAGTAACAATTATCTCATGTTCTGCTAGGCTGAAATGTTGTTGCCTTCCCTGGGGAAAAAAAAAAGAAAAGAAAACTACATTCCCTGGAGGAAGTTTTGCCCCATGCCAGTTCATGGGTATTTTTCAGAGCTCCCTGCTGGAGTCACATGAATGTGTATCAAAAATATTCAAGCTGGCCTAAAGAGCAACCACTTCAGACAGTCTCTTTACTCGGTCAGAACAATAAACACCAGAGAAGGTTGCAATGCAAACAGGACTGGGGCTCATAACTCTCAGCTATGTGCTGTAAACTCAGTATCATCAAGTATTCAATCTTATCCTCCAGAAAAATGTCTTGATTAATTCAGCCTCTCTTTAAGGTTTATATTTCTTTGATCTCAAACAACTAATCCTCCCACTCCTTTTCACCAGTTCACTGAGACACTGGCAGTTTCCCATCTGCCTAGGATCCATTTCCTCCCTGTTCTTTCTACTTAAGTCTGTAATCTGTGCTCATACATAAATTGTGCTCATCACTGAGGTATGTGAGCATCTCAGGGAAAAATTTTGGGGAGGAAAGTTGTATATAAAGGATAAAGACATCTGAAAAGTCTTCTATAATATAGAAAATGCTAATGTCATTCTTAGAAAGCTTTAATCATTCCCCATAAGAGCACCTTGCTTAGGTACCCTTATATTTTTAATTACTGTAGGATATAAGCATCATCACTTCTGTAATATATTAATTTTCACACCATCACATCTAGCAAAGGAGTGCAACTAGTCCTTAATTTAAGGATGGGAGCTGACATAGAAATCCTGGGCTAAGAACCTATGCCAGTACTGATATCCTCTGATCATCTGTTATTGAACCCTGCCTCATGCTAGTGACCATTCCCAGGTCTGTCCTTCTCCTTTATCCCACAAATATTATTCAAAACCTCACCTGTTTTCTCACCAGAAAACTCAAAGTTAGTTGATACTAAAGGAATAAAATGAGTCCCGTTTTGCACAATGTGCCTCAAACGCAGAGGTGGGCCAGGTTTTTAAGGTCCACATGACTGGACACATGTAATTGTGTTTAGAAGGTTACTCAAGGAAAGGTGATAATTTAAATAGGTAACATTTGAACAATTATCCTTTATTGAAATGAGATTTTGGCTAATTTTTGGAGCTCTTATAACTTCGTTTTCTTGATGTAAATGTCAACCCTCTTTAAAATCCCTATTATGTGGGCTCTTAGGGCAGAATCAGAATTGGGTATTTTGTCTTCAGATGTTACAATTATCATTGCTCCAAAGCTGCTTTCAAATAGAACTTGTTTGTTTGAGAAAATAAATCTCTAACAAGTCTAAGAAGTTAGATGTTTTGCCAATGCCAGATGTGACAATGCACGTATATAATATATATATGTATATGTATACATATATATGTGTATATATATATATATATATATGTAAAATGTATATTTAAAAGTGGAGTTTCTTCCAGTACAGCCTGTAGTGGTTCACACCTGCTGCCATTTAGATATGAGAGGGGAGAGGGGAAGCAGCCACAGGTGCAGCAAACCTCAGAGCCTAGATGTGAGAGACTGCTCAGGAGTGCAGTCCATTATTACATTAGGATTTTAATGGTCTTGGGCAGTAATAGCAGACAAACCGGTACTGTCGTATTTGCTCCCGGGTCATGCAAACCATGAAACCTAAATTCCTCAATGGGCTCATTGTGTTTATGTGTTGCCTCTTTCTCTGGCTTTCCAAGCAAAGAAATCCAGGCAGGGAGGAGAACTAGAGCAAATTCTAGGTTTGCCATTAAAGCAGCACAGACACAGATGTCTTGTCTCCGAAGAGTCAGCTGAGCTTTGATTGCACCTACCAAAAGCAGCACATCAAGCATTCAGCATGAGGGTTTATGGCAAGGCTTTAATACAGAAAAGGGAGGTGGAGAGTGGGGGATTTTTTGTCACTCTCTTGGGATGCTAACAGCCAAAGACAGCCCACTGACTTAAACCTTGAGGCCTCCCAGCATGTTATATTTCAGTGCTTGGCTTTGCAAGGTCTGCTTACATTTATAACGAGGAGTAAGAACTCATACTGCATTCCTGAGGGTAGAGAACTCATCTGGAAGACCTTTGTGGTGCCCCTGCTGTACAATGAGGTAATGGTGTTAGTGATAAGGCAACACCATGGCTGAAGAAAGATTGTGGCTTCTGGGGCCAGTTTCCTCAGCACTTGGGGTCAGGTGTCCTAGCACATGTCATCACTGGTTGCTGCTGAGGTTACCTTAGAGATTGTTTATAATGTCCATTCTCAAATCTAAGCTGCACTTAGACAGGCCAACACACGCTTCTCCTGTTAGTCCTGTCAACAAGAGCATGCAGGTGATTTCACCAAGATGAGTTGGCAGTCAGTACCTTCCTAGATATCACCAGCATCACCTGTCACAAAGGCAGATGGGAAATGTTGACAGCCTGGGCAAAGGCTGCCTTTAGAATTGTCCAATGCCTAAATCAGAGCAGCAGGCAGCCCAGATGGAGAAGAAAGGACAGATGGACCTGAAATGGGGAAGACGCTGACCTTTAGCCTATTCATTGGCCCATTTTCCTTTAGGGTAGATGTATACCTACAGGGACATTTAAGAAAGGACCAGACTTTTAAAAGCATTTGGCATCCAGCAAATTCCATGGCGATCTTGCTGACAGATTTTCAGGGCAGCTCAATATCTACTCTGCTTCCGAGTTCTTCAGAAAAGGCAGCCACTAATTTGGATACTGACAGGGAAGCTGAGATTTCTTGATCTTTTGGTTATGCCTCCTTATTTCTACAGTCCTTTTTCAAAAATCTCTCGTAAGGACCATTAAAAGTTTTAAGGTGGAAGGAAGTAGAGAACAGGCTAGATTTGGGGGTCAAATTCACCGAGATCCTGTGTCTGCAACATGGAGTAATCTTGGCATTGAAGTACAGCACAGAAGGATTAGGGCCATTTTAAATATGATCAGGTTTGAATGGTAGAGTATCCAGACCACTTTTTTCACGCCAACTGGAAGGTGTGCTGAATGGTGGTTGCTTTATTCAAAGCTGTCTTGCGCTGTGTCCTTCACAGATTCCAGCAGCAGGAGTCAGTCTGACTGTGACTTACGTTCAGCCAAAATGCTTCTTCCCACTACATGTGCTACACCCGCGGCCAGAGCAAGGAGAGTGCAGGCAGCTCACTGCAGAAGACCTACTGCCAGCCCAGTGTCCCTCCTGGGTGAGGACATGGCACGTGAACATCTGGAAGGCAAAAGAAAACATGAGGAAGACGAAGATCAGCTATGTGGTTTACCAGTGGACCATCCACTTCATGGTGAGTGCCTCTATATCCACACTTTCCCCTTCAATGCCCCAAAACACAACTGCTATCTTACAGTTACGCACATGGCAATACCAAGCAGCAGACATCATGAATGTTTCCACTGGCTGAGTCACAGTAGATGGTCATAGCTCCTGGATGAGTCACAGAGACGGTTCTTCATTCTTGCCATCAAAAGACTGAAGAGCCACTATTTGAGCTAAAGTTCCAGCTCAATCCTACCAACTCTACCAATGTTAGTGCTAGGGACTGCTTTTGAGTGTTTATTGCCCTCCTGCTTGGGCTGTGAGGAGTTACCATCTTCTGAGCCTCACTGCCAACGTTGTGCAATGCTCATTTCCTGGAAAATGTGCATTGCACAACATGGGGAGAGAGGCTGGTGAATAAGCCGAGTCAGCTCAGTGTGTTCTGTACACCTTGGACCCACTGTACAGGTGATGAAGAGGTCATCAGCATGCACACAGGCAAACTGTTGACATGCAGTAGATCTGGCAGGATGTGTCAAGCACAATTTTCAATCCTGACCATGTTGGTGTATCTGCTAATTTAATCAGCTGTGAGCACTGGTAAACAGCGGTCTATCTCTTAGCCAAAGCACAGGACAATACAAATATCCTTTTCCAATATGTTTTACAGAGACTTTAGGCTAAGCAGGATACATGGTACCTGAACAAGACAAGTTCCTAACAGATGGATGGCAATTAATTAGCAGCATGTGACAAAAATTCCTCAAAGTTCTTTGAGTTTGAGGAAGAGTAAATGCAGACATTCATACTACACTCCAGAAAACAGGTTTTCAGCAGCAGCAGAAAGGTGGTTTTTTAACAGTTTGTTATTATTTACTCCAGGAAAAAGAAGGCCTTTCATTTAAGTCCATTGAAAGTGGCAGATGCAGGGTTTCTCAGCTGGCTTTCCTGAGAGCCACACATCATCCTTGCTCCATACTCTGCAAGCTGGCAGGAGAAGCAACTCTTTCTGTGAAATACGTTTGAAAGAAAATCCTTGTTTCTGCCACTGTTGCTATGGTATACATGAATCTTGTGACAAGCTGCTGTCACCTTCTCCTCCTGCACAAGACAGCCATCAGTCTTGATGCAGGGAGAAGCCTTGTAAGATAACTGGAAATTTTAGCCTTCCTTTACCCTGTAAGCTGCACACAGCTCATGACAGCAGGACTAAATCATGTTGCCTCTTCACAGAAGAGCCAGGGCTGTATGTATCTGGCACTTGGAGTTGCCTCTGAGTATAAAAGTAGAATATTCACACATGAGAAAGTCCCCAGCCAGGAGGATCACACCAGAGCTGGGAGGTAGCTGTCCTGACTTGGCACTTAGCCTCATTGACCAGCTCTGTGGTGGGTACCAGCCTCATCAGTAAAGCAGGGGAGGAAGCATGTAATTATCTGCACAAAACTGAGCCAAGATGAACAGCCCCTTTCAATGGCAACGTGTATTTTAAACGCATTTTAAACAAAATCCCTCTGTTCCCTGGTGGCAGTGAGGTTTTGAAGCCAAGCAGAGGTTTAATGATCTGCCATTTTCTAGGCTACTGGTTCCTGCAGTTGCCAAGCCTTTGATACAAACTGGCTGAAGAAGGAGGGAGGATCCTAAAGCATTGGATTGACGTTTTCCCTGTGGTGTGCAAACAATGACGTTTCGGATCCCGTTCATGCACTATGGCATTCCTTGCAGAGAGCTGTAGGCCTGGGTTTAAAATACTTTCCTGTATCTTAAGTTTCAGCCTCCTCCTTCCACTTTGCATTAGGGGGGAAGAGCTGGCAGCTCTTTTTCTCCTTCCTCTGGCAGTGGCAGGTATCACCTTTCCCAGACAAAGTCAGCAGCAGCACCTGCAGGGATGGTAGACTGCAGCATCCCTGGAAGCAGTCTGTAGTCCTTACAGCTCAAGCTGATAGCATATTAACTTGTGTTTACACACCTTTTGACTCTGGGGTGCCCCAGACATGCTTTTGGCATGGCAGCTACAGGTCAGTTACGGGTCCTCTGAGAAGGCAGCTGGGCAGTGCCAAATGCCCCTAGTGTATCCATGGAGGTAACCCCAGGACCTCCCTCACACCAACAATGCCTACAAGCACTCAGAGGAGCAGCACCAGCCTCAGGAGCAGGAGACCTTTCTGATGTGAAAGACATCAGAAGCCCTTGGCAGGGCATTCCCTCATCTCTCTGTCTCAGCACAGCTCTATCGATGTAAAACATGTTCATAATTTCTGACTCATCTAGACATACATATCTGTTTAGTTGTCACAGAACAGAAGAAATCAGGAGTGCTATACAATCACCTTGCAGGCAGGAGGGCTGGGCTTTGGTGCTATTTTGTATAGGTGGAGAAAGGTGAGGAGTAGGCTATGACAACAGCCTCTTTCATGGGCAGGTGGTCTGAGATAGCAAGAGCACCCTGACTGTGACCCTGAGTATGAATTTGGAGCATATTTCCAGGAAACCCTGTAACAATTCCCTAAAATTTTTCTTTTCCTACAAAATGGCTTCTGCCACTAAGCGGTTTAGAAATGCAGTGTCATTGAAGCTAAATAGATTTATGCCCTTATCACAAACCACTTGCAGGAAGCAATGCCTCTTGTACTTTGAACTTAGAGACTGCATTGTAAGCAAAAAAAGGAAGAGCCCTCATATGCTAGAGACATGCTGACACTGGCATTTAGTTTTGCTAAGCCCATATTTGAATTTGGGTGCCTTCATTCTGAATGTTGTGGGCTTTCACCTGTGGCCTTCTGCATGAAAAGCTCAGCAGAACCTTTTCAGAAAACCTGGATTCTTGGGAAAGATCACCTATGGACACTGGTGGATTTCCAGTCTTGTGGGATTTCTTCTCTGGGCAATAATTCAAGGACAGCACAGATTGTGCTGCAATAAACAGAGCTGGCTCCTAATTTCACCAGAAACTGAAAGGTTCAGGCTGTGATCCACAGGTGGTTCATGGGTTCGTGTTATTTCCTGCAGCTCATGTCTTCATTATTCACTGTAGAGGAGGCTGCCCTAATGAGTCAACATCACCCAAGTATTTCCATAGCAGAAATTCTCTGCGCATTGCTGACTGGGAGTTCAGAGACATTTCTATTAATCTAATTGTTTCATTGTTATGATACTATCTGTGATCCCAAAGCATATTGATGAGTTCTGGTGGCAATTATCATAAAGACAACAGAAAGTACAGAGATAATCTCAGTTCTGGAGGAATTCCAGTATAAGTCATGTCCCCTCTGCATGCCAGTTGCAGACATCTTCAGCTTAAGTGTTTATGTTTTCTCTGAAGTCATAAATTCACTTGTACTGTTCATTTGTGAACAATATGGTCAAACCCCTGTGAAACAGCATGGTTTGTGTCTCACAGAACAGTCTTTTCCCTAATATGCTGACTTATCTTAATGCATTTTTGAAACACCCAAGAGACAATGAAGCCCTGTGTAATCACAATCCCAGATAAATATCGGCTGCCCAGAATATGCTAATGGGACTGTGAGAAAGGGCACAAGCATCCCATTGTCCTGCAGAACAAAAGGAAACAATTTTAAATGAAAAGAAAAAGCGGGAGAAAAAAATTAAATGCCTATATATATATAATTTGGCTGCCATTAGCTATCTTACCAGCCTTCTGTTTATCTGTGTGAATAGTCCCCGCAGCCCTGTGTCTCTACGGTGCAGTGTTCCTCTACATACACTTGGAAATGCCCCAGATCATTGACCTTGTTTTGGTGGGTTTACTTGAGGTATTTTTGAAGGCTGATTCTTTTTTTTCCTCCCTCTTTGAAGACTGGCTGTTTATAATGACACCCTGGATATTAAATGAAAGGCACAAAACCTGAATCCTTTACTCTCATCCTTCAGACTCCATTCACATAGAAGTCTCACTGGTACAAGTAAACACTGAATAAAGCAAAGCTGTCAGCAGCTGGGGACTATCATAAATTCCTTTTGTATTGTTTCTTCATGGGTTTCGGGTTTTATTTATTTAAAGCAAATGCTAACATTTAATGCTTTCCTCAAGCAGCCCCTTCTTTCCTGGGAATTTTGGATCCAAAGGGTATATTGCACAGGACCCAGAGGTTAATTTGTTCATGCTCGTCAAATCTGTGTAATGTGACCACTTGTAAAACTGATGGCACATCATGATAAGTTTATTTCAAAGGTCTTAATGAGTATTTATTGGCTTCTCCTAAATTGTCCTAGAACTTTTCATTACATCCCCAGGATATGGTACTGTTAATTAGTGTTCTTTGAAATTGAGGGCAAGTCTTCTACCTGCTGTATTAGCAAGCCCTTTACACTTAAAGGGGAAACAGCAGAGGCAGGGGTGTAAATAAACTTTCCTGTTTGGTGTCTAGATGTTCGCAGGTACAAATAACCACAAAGAGCAGGAATTAAGAAGAAAGCAGGCTATCTGTGCAACCTGCAATAAGCTCAGCTTTCTCCCTGTGGCAAATGGCTGGTTTCTCACAAGGGTGTTGGACCAGAGAGTGTGGGGAGAGTGGTGGGGAACCTGTTTTCTTTGATGAGAACCATTATTGGTTTAGGCTTTTGGCCACTTCTTTTAAGGTAAGGTTTGACTATGGCTAAACATTGACTGAAATGAATGGGTCAAGTGTCAAGTTTGAGATTCAGCTGCATGGGGAGCCTACACAGGCATCTACCCCAAATCCACATTGGTCTGAAGGAGCTTGTGAAGGTGCAGGCCCTTTGGCCTAGGTACAGACCTGATATTTTGCTTCAGCCTTCAGATATTCTGCTGACCACTGGTTGTGCCAGAACTATGCACACCAGCATTTCAGGCAGCAGCATTTGTAAACACTGTCATTACTTTGCAGGCAGACAGGAAAGGTTAAATTCACCAGGGGCTCAGGTTGATGGTGAGCACGATCCTCCACAACAAACTGTCCGCATGAATGATTTCATACCTACCGTCTACTCCTTGCCAGCTCCTCTGACAAGCAGACTAAGAAACTCCCTGACCACCACTGTACAGCCTGCTTAAACATGTTTCTAGCCTGGTATTTTTAGCATTCCTGCTCACACCCCCTGAAGTCTGTACCTCTCTGCATGTCAGTCTTGCTTTCAGGTGATTAGGCACCGCACTCAGTGCCAGGGTGGAATCAACTCTATGTCAAGGAGTTTTGGACTGAAGGGAGGAGGTCAAGACTTTAAAAGTTCAAGTTGTGCTTCTCTGAATTAACTTTGGCAATGCCTGAACAGGCAGCAGCTGGGTGCTAAATGCTGTGTTTCACTAGCAGGAGGCTCTGTCTGAAGCATATTGTACCTATCCAGTTAGGATCAGTCTCTCTGGCTATGCCAGTCCTTCTTAACAAAGGCTGAAAAACCGCTTTAATAAAGATTAGCCGCACTGCAATACTCATGCCTAAATATTGCAGCGCAAGCTCTTTTGAAAGCCATGAGACACCTCTTCAGCTAGGAGAAGGGCAGCCATGGGCACACATCTGTATACAGACGAGCACATTTTGTCCTGATTCCATCAGCACTCTGTAATAACTGGAGGTTTTTGCTATGAGGCTCTCTGCCATGAGCAGAATGTCACCAGAAGAAAACAGCATTCAGAAAAGCCACGAGAAGCAGCTGGCTGGGAGATCCACATATCTGAATTACAGAGAAGAGAGAGGAACTTCTCTGGGAAAGGTGAAAAAGGAGAAAACAGAACCAGATATAATGAAGCTCTATTCAACACACCTGAGTTTCTTTCGTAGCAACAAATGATACAGTCAACTTTGTTACACAGAGAAAAGTGAATTTCTGAGAATATATAGCTAAAACCACTTGTTTGCTTATGTAACTGCTTTCTCCTTGTCAAAGAAGCAGCAGAATCTTTGGATCTGGCTGCCTCATACTGTGAGAAGGTGTCTGTCCAGAAATGACAACGAAGATTGCAGCAAGATAAACTGACCCCACAAATTTTCATCTACCTCGATTACCTACCTCAAGGCCAATAATTTGCTAGGGCTGATTTCCAGCCCTTCTCCTGTGTTTTTAACTCATTGTCCCTCCAGTGTATGGCCCAGCTAGGCTTGATACAGTCCTAGCTGCTACTTACCTAGGGGTAAGTGCAAATGGGGGATGCAGTTGTAGAGATCTCCCTGAGGCAGTATTATTCTAGCTGGTTCAGATATGCAGCTAAGAAACAGCAGTGCAAGTTGTACCATAGGCTATTTGCCTACTACAAAATGTAGTCCAGAAGAAATTTGCCTCAAGTATGGCATTATGGCAGCTGTACAGTTTTACTTAACAAACTGCAAAAGTAACAAACCTTTACAAGCAGTAGTCATCAGTATTGATTTGCTCATACCTCTAATATCTTGAAACTGTGTTATACTGGGCAGTGGAAATAAGCTGCAATATGCTGAGCTAAAATTGTGGATATAAGCAATAGCAAATCAGATGCTTTGAGCTGTGCTTAATGCCTTAAGTTCCCTTACTTTTTAGGGAAGGAATGATGGGGGGGCTTTACTTTATGTGGCTATTTGGAGGTCAGAGATTACATATTAAAAAATAAGTTGTAAGAGGCCTCTGGAGACTGTCTTGTCCAACCCCAAATCTAAGCAGGGCGAGCTTAAATCAGGTGGCTTAGGCTTTTGTCCAGTCAAGTTCAGAGTATCTTCAAGGTCTGAGCCTTCGCAGCCTCTCCTGGCCCACATCAGACTACCCTCATGATGAAAACATTTTTTACTTATTACGTAACCAGAATTTTCCTTGCTGCAACTTTTAGTCATTGATCTCATCCTCCCACTGTGCACCTTCAAGAAGAAACTCTATTTCTACAAAGTTCATACGTTTCAACTTGCTCCAAGTCTGACCTAGTAATAAAGCAGACCTGCAGAGGACAAATGAGTCTGATACTGAATTTAAAGGAGCTATATTGCTTTATCAGCATGGAGAATCTGGCCTTCCCAATGTCAACAGTAAGGCAATGTATAGACAGCTGTATCTCTAAGCATCTGAAAATGATGACATATTTAGCTGCCTTGTATTTTCAGGCTTGGCTTCAGCAGTCAGCTAACCTGCAAATGACTTTCACAAAGCATAAAAGCACACTTGAATATCCCCAGCTTTTACATAAAAAATAGCTCAGGAAACTCAGACAGAGTCTTATTTCCCCAGAGATTCTAGAGCCACATTTGAAAAGCCAAAGTTACACTTCCAACACTTCCTAGTCTTATATCTTCCACCCACATTCTTTATTAGACTGTATTTCTGAATGCTGTTGTTTGCTGTGGCATCTCTAAGCTGAGTCCCAAGGCAAAGGGAACTATCAAAGCTACACTCAGAAAAAGTTTCATCTTGCAAGACAAAATGTTAACACAGACTCACAGATTTTTTGCATTTCTTGATAGTTTTGTAAAAAATTAAAAATAGAATTACTGATTACTTATAGAAAAAGACACACTTTTCTAGATTTCCTGCTGGCAAAAGCCTTGATTTGTTCATAGGAGTCTATTTTGTTAGCAATTTAATTTCATATCTAGTCGAAATCAAAGTTTGTCCTTCAGTCTCTACTGGCCTGTAACTGACCTCACATTACTGTATCTTGTTCAATCTGATGAGTTTCAGCTTTGAAAAGTATGGTTTCAGTAGGATTGATAATTCTGAGCACTGTGCAGACCCTCCCCTTACATAAGAGTCTTGTCAATAAAACAGTTCACCTTTCCAGAAGGAAAAATGTGGACAATTAAGAGTGAACTGATAGGGAGTTTCTTTTGCTCATCACCAAGTTATCTGGGTCATTTTCATACCCAAGAAGCTGGTATGAGATACCAGAAACTCATGTGCCTGTTCTCTCTGAAGCCATGCTCTCTAGTCCTGGACGTTTCTCTGGTGCCAGCAGGACAGAATATAGTAAGCCATAGTAAGTGTGAGGTGAAAATTCCCCAAACAAGAAACAGCATTATGAACTGGGAACCCTATCATATCTACAGGGGATGTAGTGTCCTGAGATTCCTACTGTAAGCACTGATACCTCCCTTTTCTTGCATATAGCAATAAACGCCCCTTACAGTCATCTTTTGAGAAGGTTCAAGAACACGTAATCAGGGCTTCTTAGGAGAAGGTGCCCGTTCCTACCTTCAGCATAAACCCACACAAATATTTCTCATTTCAAATCTCTGCCCCAGTAGTGCCAGTGAGATTCAGTGGAAATAACATTTTTCTCTTGAGTCTGAAGCCAATGCTGCGGTTTAATGAGTAGCACTTTGATAGGCTGGTAGAAAGTCTAATGATACTGATTTAATTGTGTTGGACATCACCTTTATTAGGGTGTTTCTGAGACATGGTAGTATTGACAGTGTTTATGATAAATGGCACTCCTCGGTTATTCTTGCATAACTGCTTTCCTTTCAAAGTCCCCAAAAGGTTTAGAAAAGATGAAATGTTTGCAGTGGTGTCGTGTCCCAGGCTCCTTCCTACCAAGTTGATGAACAGAATATTTTAATCCTTATTTTCTGTGTCAACAGAGTCACAATGAGGTTTTGATTACAGAATGAAAAATGTTATTTTCTGGTTGGCACAGAGCCCAGTTTATATTGGCCTAGGTGTTTAGTTACCTTTTCACTTTTTTAGCCCTCCGAAGGATGCTAATGGCTGAACAATAAAAAGGGGAAAAGGTACCAAGTCTCTTTGAGGGGCTGAGCTAACCTTGTTTGGTTTATTGTTCCCATCAGAAAGAGTATGCCTCTAGTTACGTAGTATGAATTGTTAGTTGTCATCAGACCATGGAAGACCAAAAGCAGCTATTCAGAATAGCAATTTTCTCTAACAACATGGTTTCATTGATGATTACTTCAGGTCATTGAGTAGCAAGCTCATCACAGTCACTAAAATAGTATTAGAATTTTTATGCACCTATCAGATGCAGTTTTCCGAGCTCAATAGAAAAAACCCTGTGACTCACAATGCTTGGGGCATGGCTTCTTGTGCTGGTCATTCAATGTCAGCTGGAAGATACTCCATTTGTGCATCAGAGAAGATTCCAGCTTTGGGACGAGGCTGAGCTCCACATTCTGCAGCTGCTTTTTCTTCCTCCTTGCAAGACCTTCAGCATAATTTCAGAGCAACCAAGACCTTATTCTAACTTGTGCCAAGTGCTATACAGAGTTCATGATCTAATAAAATACCATGGCGTAGAAGGGCATTTTCAAAACACTATAGGAGTGTTGAAGAGGTACTTTTTGTGCTCACACCACAACAGGTGAAGAAATGGAGCAGTCTAGGAGTCTCCTTAGGAATTCACAGCACCTAAAATTTCCCCATGGGCTGCAAGGCCTTATTCTTAAGGTTAAGTTCTTTAGGTTAGGCTTGTTTAGAAAGTTCCCACACCACAATGGTACGGTCAGAAAAATGCCTTCTCTTTTCAACTGTAGAGTTAAACTCCTGGCTATCCCTGCTGCTGTAGGAATGGTATGGGAAGAGAGCAGCAGTCAGTCAGGGGTCACTTTGGTGACAAACTCATTGCAGGGCTAGTGTGGTTAAAATATGTAGGGGGTTGTAGCTGTTGACGTGCAGTGGATCCATGGAATTAGCAGTGCAAATGGACACTTTTGACTCTTTTCTTTGATGATAAAGGAGTTTGTTCACATTCTCTGCTAGGTTAGGACCCAGTCACCTATGATAAGTACATGTCTAGAAGGTGTTGTAGATGCCATCCCAACTGCAGAGCAATTTACAGAAATTGCTGCTTCTCTGAATCTTCTTGTGGTCATGTAGCCTTTTCCTGTAAAAAATAATACATCTTTCTTTGTTTTCACAGCTGAGAGGAAAGGGAAACGAAGAATCCGGACAACATTCACAGCTGAGCAGCTCCAGGAACTGGAGAAAATTTTCCGAGTGACTCACTACCCGGATATCCACATTCGCAATCAACTGGCAGCAAAGATAAACCTCCCAGAAGCCAGAGTTCAGGTACAGTGTGTCTCCAAAAGGCTATCTTCACTGCAATTCATTCATTATTTGGCGTGCATTCTTAATAGTTCATGCCTGGGTGACAATGCTAATGAGATACAT
This sequence comes from Coloeus monedula, assembly GCF_965178545.1. Taxonomy (NCBI): domain Eukaryota; kingdom Metazoa; phylum Chordata; class Aves; order Passeriformes; family Corvidae; genus Coloeus; species Coloeus monedula. Next base: position 23,680,453 of record NC_138784.1, read on the forward strand.
GACCTCTCTCTTACCCTACAGACGAGGCCAGTACAGCAATAGCTTTTACAAATAAGGAAAGAAGTATTTGTCACCCAGCTGTGACTAACCAAATGGAATTAATCAAAGGGTTAACAGGAGCTCTAAACGTACTAAATGCATAGCAAATAGCAGTTACAGATGGTTATGAGCAACCTGTTGGACTCTGTAGTGACAGAGCAGCCATTTACAAAAATATTTATTAATCATTTATCAACTGTTTATAGGCTAATATTCATCCAGTACAAACTGTCATCCACATCCATCTTCCACAGGGTCTCAAAAAAAGTGAAAATAGTTGCCAAAATAGAAGTGCTTCTTAGCAATTCTGTATTTTGATATCACAGGCTATAAATGCCCTGGCTGTAATTTCAGTGCACCAAAACTAATCCAGTTTCCCCCAGTTGTAATGTAATGTTGCTGACTGAGCTAAAAATTGACCCCAAATGATTACTGCATATGAAATCTGCTACATTAAAATATACATACCACTCTCTCATTTGGTGTTGTCTACCAGGCACTGTAGTGATGATTTCTGCATGAGGCAGTTTCTGCACTTGCCTCAATGCTATAGTCATTGTTGTACTTCTTTGCATATATCCCTCACTAACAATCAAAGTTCAACCCAGAGCAGTTTATTAACTCTGACATGCCTGGGACTATTGACTAGCCATGATGATGTTGCTTCATCATTAGGTGACAGGGAGAATTAGACCTGCAACGCCACAATATGCCCACTAGAAATACCAATGCACCAACAATGCATTTCCAATGGCATAAAACACAAGCTGGGATGCCAGTCAGTGTTCTCCACAGAGCAATGAATCGCATCAAAGAACAGGGCATTTTTCTGTTTAAAAAAAATTGTTTATAATCTGTATGGGGAAAAATAAAAATGAGTTGTTATGGGAAACATCAATCTGAGATGTAAATGAAAGAAGTAAAAATAAAAAGTCCCTCATGTATGAAGTGCAGATGGCAAATTCCCAATTCAGACAGTGTTATACATGACACAGGAAATTCTGTGTTTGACCTCATCCTGGCTGATAAAGGGAAATTAGCCACAGAACTAAAAATTAGCAGTAACTTAGGTTCAAGTTACAACTTATAATTTTGACTGACTGCATTTGTCACACATAAATCAAATAGCATGCAGAGAATTTCCATGTGTACTTGCTACTTTGAAATGATAGTTTTGACAAAACGAAAACTTTGTGTAAGTCAAATCACCTCAGAAATAGAGTGTAACTGGGGAAAAAGTAAATGAACAACCGTTGGGGTCACCAAATGAAGCCCTTTATAATTGTGAAAAATCCTGTGTCCTCCAATCAAGAAAAAAAGGTATGATTGCTGTCAAACAGCTTAAGTGGATAGATAAAGTTGTATAACTGCATGTGTTATACAGAAAAAATTACGAAGCCTGGATGAGTAAACATTAAAAACAAGAAATTATAAAAAATGAATGAGCAAAGCAGGAGGATGTGGACCAAAGCTTTGGTCAGAAAAATTAAGGATCAAAAACTCAATAGAAGTCAATTAAGAAAAAAAACAAAACTCAAAGTGATCAATTATATTGATATGTTTCTTTATAGAAACAGTAGGACTGTCAAGGATAATGCATAAATAGCAAAGATGTTCAGTCATAATTTTGGCTTTATGCTTGGAAATAGGTAAGGTGGCAACACCGTCCATAAGGATAATGTTGAACAGCAGCTGCTACAGATAGATATTTTTGAATCTACACATCTCAGTAACTTACCTCCAGTGGTTCTTAAAAAGCTGCTTGAGAAGCAGTTTGGTTCATCAGTGTTGATATTTAATCAGTTCTGGAGCATGAGAGACATGCCATTCCTGGGGCCTTGAAGAAATCTAATGTTGTGTTAATATTTAAAGGGTAAACAGGACAACCAGGTAATGACTGGCCTGTCAGACAAACACTGATTTTTGGCAAAACTGTGAAAAGGAGTATTTACTCTGTTAATGGAGAGTTTTAAAAAAAAGATAACATACTTAATGCTTATTAACACTGGTTTATGAAAATAGACGCTGCCAAACTCATCTTTTTATGGTGAGATTATTAGTGACAGTTTTAAACTGAAAGAAGGTAGATTTACTTTGTGTATAAGAAATTCTTTATGGTGAGAATGGCAAGACACTGGAACAGGTTGCCTGGAGAACTTGTGGGTGTCCCATCATTGGAAGTGTTCAAAGTCAGGTTGAATGGTGCTTTGAGCAACCTGGTCTAGTGAAAGATGTCCCTGCCCACAGCAGAGGGGTTGGAACTAGATCTTCTTCAAAAGATGCATTCCAACCAAGACTAGTCTATGGTTCTATGATTCTATGCATTTGGTTGATAAAGGTATGATATCTGTGGTAGACAGAGCATGGGGAATAGGTTTAAAACACAATAAAAGGAACTCATGGTGGGAATTGAGAAATCATTTTAGATGTAAGGGTGCTGGAGAGCTGGTTGGGCAAAATAGAGCAGTTTGGTCTGAGAAGTGCTAAAATCTTTGTCTTTATTTTAAATAGTATGTCCATGAAGTGAGAACTTTATCCCATGTGCAGATTTTAGGAGCACTTCAGAGACTGAATGCTGGCTTGAGTGCCCCCTTTGCCCTCTATCACTTTGTGAGTGTTACATGGTGCAGTTTCACCATATAACTCCTGCATGATAGAAAGGGAATAGAGAAGTTCATACAGACTAAGCAGTTTCCAAACACATGCAAACCCAGATAAACAAAACTGTCAGTAACCTCAGATACTTCTAACTATCAGCAGTATAGCAAAGGGCTCCTGACATTCCCATTACTTCCTGGGTGAGAGATGCAGAAATAATTGAGCTACTCATTATTTGGCTTAAAATACATACGTATTTACTTCCAGTAGCACCTGGCTTCAATAACTAACACTTTGTGTTCGTGTGAACCACTTGATTACATTCAAACAGCAAGCCCCTTAGCAAGCTAGAAACTACAATTGAAGGCGGCTTTGACTTTTCACAGCGATGCAGCAAGATGCACAACTGCAGCTGCACAATAAATACATTTATGCCTCTGCCAGAAGGCAGATTGGTCAAATCAGCTGACAGATGAAAGGAACTCCCCTGAGAAAATTAGTTGTCTGTTTTCCAGTGCAAAAGAGATGGCAGACAACATACTCAGACTGCTGAGTGATCCCCTTGGATCTTTCACTTAGGTCCCTTATGTGAATTTCCAAGTGCTATCAGCTAAATATAGGCAGAACCCTGTTACTACATCTCCACTGGTGACACACTTTCATTGCAGCCCAGCAAAACATCTAGGTGGATCTTTTCTCAGTGTATTCACTTGGAAACAGGGTGAAAGAGTTCTGTCATGACATGTAACACCTTTTAGGGAAAACAGAATGCTGTGTGCGCTGACCACTGCACAGCTTTGACCACAGAAGGATCTGCTTTCCCCAGAGAGCACTGGAAAACCTTCAGGTTTCACCCTGTCTTCCCTTGAACAGGGTGATCTTATTTCTTCTGTGAGCCACAATAGAAAGCAGGCTGTCATGGTAGTCCAGAGATCCCATATGCTATGCAAAGTGTGCAAAGTGCTCTGTCATACCCAGTGGCTTATTTTAGATTTGGCCCCTGGTTCTGCTGAGCTGGAGGTCAGTGTTTTCTGATGCTCAGAGTTTAGGGAAAGTAGTTGGCTGTGAGAAGTTCCTCCTTCACATTCTGTTAATTTCTGTACCTTTTCTTTCTTACCTTTGTCCAGATCTGGTTCCAAAATCAGCGAGCAAAGTGGAGGAAACATGAAAAATGTGGCAACTTTGGTGGTCTTCAGCATCTGACAGAAGTTGATTTCATTCCTCTTCCCAAGTCAAATATCACAGTGAGTATTGGACACTTTGTATAAAGCCACTGAGGGGGTGACAGCTATCCTTCACCAGGTAATTACTTCACCAGTAATCCCATGGGACTATCACAGAGAAGGAGTTCTGGAAAAGACAGAAATGGCAATATGATGACAAGAAATCCCAGCAAATCTGATCAAATAACACATTTCTTCATAGAATTAAACCTGTTTGTAAGTATTCTGTGAGGTGTCTCCTGTAGAGTGGTCCTTCCCCATTTTGCTTCTAAGTCACTTCCCTGCAAATCATACTTTGATTCAGAATGTCTTTATCATCAGAAATTTCCTGCAAAAAAGACATTTGCAGCCACAAAGCCCTGTTCCTTTACAGACAATATCTCTTTACAACATCCAGATTTGGTTAGGCTGACCAGCACTTTTTGCCCTTGGCCTACACTTTAGCAGTCCAGGCCTGTTATTATTTAGGCTGCCACACAGGCTATTTCCCTGACAAGAGTTTTTTCATGGCTAGAAAAACGGGTATTTTGTTTTGTGTCCTGGGTGACAACACACCACTGGGTTTTAGGAGGTCTGTTTTTCTAAACTTTTCTTCTAAATTACTGAGCACCGGGGAAACAAATAAGGTTGATTGTAAATTTTATGTAAGTAGAAGTCCATATTGATTCACCTGAGACTACACTTTTATTCCTGAAAGGCTCCTAGCTTGATGCCAAGAAAGCTCTCTGTTTCCTTTCCTGCCGTGGGATACTGCTCACCACTGCAAGGACAGCTGACAACTGCCTGGCTGCCCAGCATGCTCTCCTTCGCTCCCCACCACGTGGAGCTGCTGCCCTTCCCAAAACCATACTTGCTCTTCAATGTCCTCCCCTCTTACGTGTCGACACTACCCCCCAAGTTGGAAAGGAGCAGTATGTGCGCCAGCTCCTCATAGAGGAGGACACGGGGCAGTGGGGGGCTTTGGGGGATGCCTTTCTCCCCATGCCCTCCATGGAGGTGTGCAATTCCTCTCCTCGAACAAGCCTGGGATGATGGGTGGCAGTGGTGCAAGATCACCATGCTGGACAAGTGCTGCCAGGAGTTGCTGCAGCCCAGTGGATGTGGGAAGAGCCAAGGATCAGAAAGGACCTCCTCGTCTCCCTGAGGAGCAGCACGCTCCGTGGAAACCCAACCCTTCAACCGAGAGCCTCTCCCCAGCGGGACAGTGCACCAAGCAGCTCTGCAAAAGGACTGGGATTTTACTCAGCCATGAGACGTTGGATGACCCTATTGCATTGATGCCTTGGGGCAAGAAAGATGCCTGGGATAAAGCGTGCACAGGCCTAAGGTCCAGCCAAAAGTGCTTTTCTCTCCAGGTTTGGGTCACTTTCCTCATACATTCTGGTCTTCATGTACTGGCGTGCTGCAAAGAACACAGGTCAAAAATCAAACTTTGAAGATACTTTTTTCCAAGTAGTCACTGGGGGGGTGGAGGGGGTGTTGATTTGCTGTTTGTATTTTTGACTTGAATAAAGGGACACAAACACAATCTGAGCTGAAATACGACAGTCTGAGCTCTGGATTGGTACCACAAGTCTCTGGGGGCAAGAGAATTCTTCAGCTGGTTAATTAAAATGCTTATGAGGAAGCCTCTCATTTTTTGACCTAAATTAAGAAAGCTCCAAAACTCCCTCAGAAACAATAACAAAAAGAGACAGCCTGAGTTTAATCTGCTAGGCCTAATAGGATGATATGACCCCACAGTTTAGTTTAATTGTAGATAAATAATTAAATTGGCCTGCCCATTATACTAAATGTCTCTATTCTTATTATTTACATAATACTCATCCCCTTCCAACATATGGTGCTTTTCTCTTCCCTGCTTATTCAGGGTCCAATCCTGCTTCCACTGATGTCTGCACTGTATGTACCATATCTGTGCTCTTACAGGTCTTCCACAAGACCTTTTTCTCATACCTGCTTGGATCTGAACTCTCTATCATCTTCATCCCTGGCATCTTATCTGAAGGACAGTCAGGTCAGGTACAGCGCTAAACTTCAGCTCCAGCAAAGAGCCTAAACACCTAACTGATTAAAATCAACACAAATTACTCGTGGTGTTCACCTCATGCGACTTGAGATGACTGCATTGTACCCACACACACATATACACACTCTCAAATTAAGGACTTTGAGCTTGCTTTCAAGAAGAAAAAGTGATCACACTTAAGATCTCTGAATTAGGTGCAGTTCATGCATTAGTGCAGTTTCTAGAATGTGAATTGTCCTTAAGCAATGATTATCTGGAATATAGGCATCATAATCATCCAAAGCTTAGGGGGCATGACTCTTTGCACAATAGTCCAGGGATTCAGGCCAGCACCTGCATTGAGACAGCTTATCCTGCAGGAATATTTCTGTAGCCTAGAGGAGAATTCTGGGATGATCACACTGTGACCATTTTCCTTGGTCAGGATATGGACATAAGAAGCTTAGGATGCTACTTTTACATTTTTTCATACTCTGATGTTTCCACATAGTGCCACGTTGGGCACACCAGTCCTTGTGACATCCTCATCTCTGCAGACATATAGGATAGCTCTGGGCAAACATGTCTTAAACCTGACAAAGAGTTGCTTGAGGGAGAAGTCATCCAAGGAAGCTGACCATACAGGACATGAGTATAGAAATGTAATCATAGTTTCATCCTAAGCTTCCTCACCTGATTTCAAGTGACTCAAATGACAGGATTTACAGCCCTGCTGGGGGAGACTCCTGCAGTCTCACAGCTCTCCATGACATTCCACTTCCATTTTCCAGATGAGAGCTTCAACCTTTAATCTTCCCTAAAACCCCTTGTGACCTGAACAATTTCTCCCCCTGGCTTATGGCCCTGATTTCCATTTTCACACTGACTTTTTGGTAAAAGAAAGAAAGAGAACCCAGGGGCCTCTAGAAAGCTTTCCTGTTATGGTTGCTGCTGTTGTTTTGTGGGGGTGGCTAGAAAAGAGGGCTGGGGTTTTGAGGTGGATTCTTTACTTTTAAAGGTTTCTCTTGTTTTTTTTTTTCTCCTATGTTTACCGTGTGTTTTGATCACAGTCAAAAAGAGAGCATGCAGAGAGGGTGATGCCTGCTCTGCAAATCCATGCAGGTGCACACTAGACCTTGGGTCAAAAAAAGCTGTGATTTAAAGCATCCAAACATTTGCTTCTTTGTGATTTTTGACCAAGCTCTACGTCCTCTTCCCACTTGGTGCTTTGACCTGACTTTGCTAAGTGACTGCAAGATGTCCTTTCTCTGTTCCCTCACATTTCCCCTTAGCCTGGACAATGGGTCTTGCCCAAAGGCCTATTTCTGTTTTCTTGCTCTGCTCACATTTTGCCCCTGTGTAGTTTAATTTGGCTTTAGTATGAGAAAACACCGTCACTTCTAGCTCAGGAACCACCAAACGAGCCAATGTCTGTGCATCTCAGGGAGATTAACCCAAAAGACTGGGTGTGAATAAGGACTTAATTCAAAACAAAATGGTCAGTGAATTAATTCAGATGGGCTTTTATCCATCCAGGAGAGTTTGGCTCTTCCCAGAAGGTCTCCTGTGACACTTCCTCCCTGCTTGTATACTGCTCTCTTCCTGGGACAGCTTTACCCCATTTCCAGGACATGTTCTTGCTTTTGCTGAAATCCATCATTTACAGTGTCTATCCAAAGACACTAGCACAGAATGATTTTATTTTCAGTTGGCTAACAATAAAAACTCACCTCCTGACCTCCTGAAGCCCAGCAGAATGGAGAGGGCAGGAAGGGAAAATGCCTTTCATTCCTGCTCTTCAGAGCTGGAGCTTCTGAAAGGACTCTGGAGTCTGATCAAAAATTAACCTGGTGTAAAAGCCACAAGGTGCATTTAGATGAAGTGCTTTAAAAGGAAATGCAAGCAGGTTTTGTTTTCAGTTAAAAAAAAAAATCTGTGTCTCAAAGTAGCAAATGATTCATTATTCCAACAGCTATTAGATATATATTATATTGTCATGGGCATTTCAAGGAGAGGATGTCTCCTCATGGCGTAGCTTGCATTGGCACTGTGACCCTTTCTGGAACCATCATATCAAGCAGTACGTGTTGGCCACGTGAATGGTCTGCAGGCTGTTTAAGAATTGAAGAGTACCAGCCAGCAGCCACGTGCCAGGAATCTGTAGTATTGTCCATGTTTCTGCGTTTCAAAACTCTCGTAGTCATGTTCTTTGCCATTGCATTACTTGCCTTTGTCACATGGCTGATGTTGAGCTTACAGGACAAAAATTCGCTGAATCCTTCATCATTTTTGATGAAGTATAGATGCTGCTCTTTACAGCCTTACAGACCCCAGGCCTTGTCAGCTTTTAATGCTTTCCTGTGCTTCCAATAGCAGAAAAGAGCCACTTTGTCTATCTCTCAGTAATAGGAAAAGCCAATTAACACTTTCCTTCTCTACAGGAAGCATGTTCCTGATTCTAGGATGACCTTTCCTTTGCTTGTGACTACTGAAGCTCAGAAAACGTTTAGGGCTCTCAGCAATACCAGCCTTGTCTGTCACTAATCTTCCACTCTCTGAAGCCTTGCTTTTCCCCGCCTCCTTTCTTTTGTCTCCCACACACATTAACAGGACTAATGCCCCTGCTACTTTTGCTTTATTCCCCCCACTAATCTTCTTTTGCTGCTCTGAACTTAGAGCTGTCCCATACAATGTTGCCAGGATTTCCCAAGTAGGAATAGGTGCACAGTCTTTTGAGGGGCACCTGGCAGAATAAACACTTCCTCACTGCCATGAAAATCCTGCTGGTGTAGTGACATACTCAGAAGGGCCTTTTCCCTTTGTTTTCCCTGAGCAGAAGTAAATAGGTGTCTGGTGTTCAGGGTCTATCATATGAATCCCAAGATTATCTTTCTTGTAGTTACGAAAAAGCAGGTCCCCACCAAGGGGTCTTAAATCTAAGCCTGCATCACAAGTGTTAGTAATCTTTTGTTGATGGCATTTTACAGCACTCCACAGTGCAGTCTGGCTGCTCTCAGACACTTGGAATTTCAACAAATTTTAACTTTCAAATTTTGACATTTCTCTATGTTATCTGTCTGCCTCAGGCCAATGTCTTAAATCTAAGCAATTCAGTCCCTGACACTGGGGAAATTGGGCTTTTTAACTCAGGGTGACAAATTTTTGGTACCCTTTTGAAAACAGCACTTGGAGTAGGAGCTTGAAATCTGGCACAGAGGTGTCCTTTTCTGTTAATTTTGCTCTTTGCCATCATTGTCACCAACTACTGTCATCTGGCCAAAGTATTAGTCTTTGAAAAGTATTGGTTTGCACAGGTTTACTCTGTGTCCTTAAGATTATAGCAATTCCATTCCTTATGGAGTTGATGCTCCCTAGGAGTGCTTTTTCTGACGGCTCAGCACAATTCTCCCCCACAAGTTCAGTTCTTGGCTTGCTATGAACCGTATGTGGCCCAGACTCGAATGAAAGCCAGCAGGGCCCTTTTCCCTTGCTTCCTGAATGCCCCACTGCCTCAATAACACGATCGGGTTGGTGGAGCAATCTCCTCAAGCCTAACAGTGAAACACATGAAACAAATAATTTCCTATGACCACTCACAAAATATGTAGGGTGCTCTGGGGCAAACACTGCCTTCTGATCTTTACATTGAAAAAATTTGCTGTTCAGCTCTCTGAACAGCAACCGGGTGCTAGGAGTGGCTCCAGGAAGGATGGTGAGCCTGGCTGTGGGAGTCTGGTTCAGTCCCTGTTGTTCAGTCTCAGGAAAATGTCCATCTACTTTGGCAGAATCAGAGATTTGTGTGTGCTGGAAAAAAACACCTCTAACGCACGTACTCACTAAAGAAGACTGCAGCCAGAGGCCTGTTGATGTTGCATGGCGAGTTATTCAAATACAGACCAGCATTAGCTTAGCATTCCAGGAGTTAATATCATTCCAGGCAATTTATTGCTCTCCAATATTAAAGCTGCTGTCCTTACAAAAACAACAGCATGTGGTAGCATCTTATGTTTTCTGTGGTTAGCTGAGCTACCTCAGACAAGCTGTTTTAATAAAGTCAAATTTGTACTCGTGTTACAATGAATGATAGTGCTGAAGGAGCTATGAAAATTGGAACCTACTCTTCTGGGAAGCCAAGTCTTCTCAGCTCTTGCAGGATCTGTTGCAGCACACGGCACTAGCCCAGGAAATGTTTTATCACACTGTCATAAAATAACTGGTTCTTAGTGTAAATGTTTACTAGGAACAAAATTAATCTTGTGCCTTCGTTTTCCATGGAGAGGATGTGATCAGGTAGAATAATCCCAGTCCTGCTTCTCCCAGAAGACCTGTAGATCCTGCTTGGGCTCTTTGATACTTGCTCTTCTGGCCCCACATCCTTTGCTTCTTCTCTTCCTAGAAGGCTGTCTTCACCATCCAGCATGGGAAATAAGGGATGCAACACTACATATACTCATTCAGAGTCACAGAACACCTGCTCCTGAACCACGTGTAAAGAAAGAAGGGAAAAAATCTTCTTAAAAAAATTAAAAATCCGATGAGGATAGCTTAATTAAAAGATAAACGCAAATGAAATCACACCAATCAATGGTAGTTCAACTCTAATTCAATTTTATCGTCAGCAGAGCTGCTGGTTTTTTTCCCTTCCTCCCAAAATGAGAAGCTCTGGAAAGGAAATTTCCCTCATCAAATTTCACATTCAGTTGAATTAGTCTGGAAATCTTTTTAATAAAATTTTTTAAAAAGCAACCTTGACAGAAAACTTTAATTCCAGCCAAGGCCCTTAAACCAACCACCCTGTGCCAGACAGTTCAGTGACAGAACTGGAGAGTGTCAGTACTAATCATCTGCCTGTGTTTTCTGAGGGTAAATTTGGCATCTGTCTCCAAGCTGGAGAGAAGAGGCCCTGGAGTCCTCCAAGGAACTGGATTGTAATTCTGATGTGATGGCATCAGCTAATTAGCAGTTCTAACAAACCTCACCTCCAGCCCCTCTCTGGATTTTTCTTCAATTATGGTTAAGAGTGCAGCCTGCAAGGAGGGGAAGTGAGGTGGGGATAGGTGTGCATAGCCACTGAAGGTTACACAGCTGCATAGAATAAAAATGATTGCAGTATTTAATGACACTCCTGTTTAATTCTGACAAAAGGAGCATTAACATCCTGCAAATAGGGACAAATTAACATGGAGGCTACTGAGCAAAACAAGCCCCCAAGCACCTTCTCTGGCCCTTTGCACAGGACTAAATTTTACCAATACCAATGTTAGGAATTTGTCAGCCTTTGACCATGATTACTCCTTCACATATGGGTGTGGCTATAAATATATCATTTCCTTGAGGTTCTGCTTTATTAAAATTCTTAACTGCAGAGGTTTTCTGGCTGCACTCTTTCCTCATATATATATCATACGAAACAGCAAATACTCTTTACCACAAGAAGAATAATCACTTACATGCCAAAGGCAGAAAACACTTTAATTGCTGCTGTCCTCGAAAGAGTTTTCTGTTATGCTCAGAAAGTTTGGCTGTTTTCTTTATCCCTTGGTGGCGTTGGAAAATTCTCCCACTGCAACCAGTGTAGTCCATTTTTCATTGAAATCACAGCATTTCCCAACTGCCATAAAGTGACGTTATTTTAGAAATGCCATAAAATCGCATAGAATTTTACAAACACCGTAAATGTGGCCATGGAAAGAGTGAAAAATGTTCAAAGTGTGGTTCCATCTCTCCCAAATAACTGTGACACTCCTGTCACAGTACAAAGCTTTGGAACAGTTATATTGCCACACATAGCAATGTAAAGCACAGATGATGACACAAACAAATGCTCAGTGCTGACACTTAAAAGAGCATCTATAAAAAACAGCAGTCCATGATAAAAAGCACAGCATCAGCCAGTGACTTTATGCAAAATATTATTTACTGTACAAACATACTGGGCTGCAAAATATAGCTAATAAAATAAGTGATTTCCCTGCCTGCTGCTTCCAAAATCACTCACAGTCTCCAGTAGGCACAGTTCCCTAGGGGTGATGGAAAGAATTTTCTAGCAGTTGACAAGAAGCTCTTGATGAATTTTTTTCTGTTTTGCTGGCAGTGAGGAGCTACCCTTGACAACCTGATTTTAACTCACTAAACTCATTACAAGGTCCCACCGTAAAAAAATTAAAAACAGACACTCAGTTGCTAAATAAGTCAAACCGATTACACCTCCCAGAGACAGAACCTGTTCCTCCAGCTCCAAAGTAGCCAAATGGTGTGCCAACATTTCATGCAGCACAGAGCACTGGCATGGGTAGTGCTAAATGCCACCTCAGAGCAAAGTGATGTTACAGTTGAGGTGTGCTGAGTTTTGACCAGTGCAGAGCAATAACGTGGTGAGACACCAGCCAGGTTCAGCCTGCAAGCTACTTAGGCACACCGGCCCAGGAGCTGCCCCTCAGCAAAGTACCCTGCCCGTGGGGTGGGGCAGATGGAGAATCCCCAGATATCCCACAGGCAGCTCCCTGAGCACTGTGAATGCCTGTGTCACACATACATCCTTCCTTACTCCTGTCTCACATGCACTTGGAATGAACAAAATCTCTCCCTGCATGGACCATCAATTTTGAGACATATGTGCCAAAAAAGATTGCCTCGAAAAAGCTCTGGGGAGATCAGGCAGGCCTCACAATTTCTCTATTGAAAATGATGAGTTTTGCTACCTAAACACAAAACAAGAAGAAAACCTTCTGGTGATGTCCAGACCATGTAAATTCTGAACAGAAATCAAGTCCTTTTCCTTGGCTGATTGCCAAATGATCTTGTTTCTTAACAGGTTTGTATTCACTTTCATGGGACATCATCACCCTGTTCAAGGAAGCCTTTGACCAGAGAGCCAAGCTCCAGACTAGGAGAGGAGGAGGTGCACATGTTAGCAAGAGTTTCCCCCCAGCAGCTCTTTCCTACAGAAAGGCAGTCTGCATTCACCCACTACACAAATTTGGAAGCACTTTACAATTTGGATTCTGAGTTCCTTCCACAGTGATCGCTTTCTGGCACCACTATATGGGCACAGATCCCTAAAAACAGGGGACAGCTTTGGCAAGCACCTGTACTCCCCAGAGATGCATGGCACGTCAGACATGAACTGCAACCCACTCCTTCAACTCAGCTTTTCTCCACAGAGAGCTGCCTCACCTAGGAAAATAATCAAAGGATCATAGCATCATAGAATGGTTTGAGTTGGAAGGGACCTTAAACATCATCCAGTTCCAACTCCCCTGCCATGTGCAGGGACACCTTCCACTGGACCAAATTCCTCAGAGCCCCATCCAACCTGGTCTTGAACATTTCCAAGAACGGATCATCCACAGCTTCTCTGGGCAAGAATCAAAATACCGGAAACACACTGAGGTGCTTCATGGTTTCCTACAAAGGCTCACAGAATTTCCCTGGTTAAATTAACTGTGACATTTCGGGCAGAGTCTCCTGGGAGCACTGAGAAGGTAGCATAGAACAAGGGGACAACAAATCTTGAGAAATCCAAGCAAAAACAAAGCAATATCCTTTCTGGGTATTCTTTCTTACACAAACTCCATTTTGTCCACTTGGGAGTTTCTTTGTTAGTTGCTTTTTGTTTTTTCGCTCTCCTCGGTTTAAAATGCTGACACATTGACAGATGCTTCCCATATATTTCCATCCTATAGTGTATTAAAACTTGATGCTGTAGCAGCTACAAGTCCTTTCAAGGGATTATTTCTTTTCATTGTTACACCTGGGCCATCTGGAAATCTGAGGGGGGAAAGCAACGTTCTCCACTGGCTCTCTGATTAAAATGATTTATCTTGCCACATCTTGCAGCATCACAATGAGCAGAATTCCACCGTCCTGTGTGGTGCAAGCTCCTGCACAAGTCTCTGCTAATGGCTTCTTTTCCCCTATCAGGAATGGCTTCAAAGCCCCAGAGTTTTCTCCTTAGGCTAAAAAAATACCTGAGCAGAACTGAGATGGAAGCAATGCCTTAGGTAGGAACTCTATTAAAAACTCAGAGCAACTTTGTTCTCCATTATTAGCTGGGCAGTGCAAAGGCAGCGCCTGGGTTGATGACAGCAGGAATGTGTTCATTAACCAAAGGCATCACGGTTACCTTCCTGTTGCTGAGCTCTGCAACTCCCACCCACAGTTAATGCTGCTTCAGAAGCAGAGTTTAATCTAAGCTTTGCACCATTTGTCCTAATAAAGACTAAAGATTTATCTTATTCTTTACATTACTTTTTTTTTTTCTTTATGGCAAAATTCAACTGCAAATCCTGATCACTTTAACATTTGCTCTAAGCAAGCCCACCATAATGGCAATGCTCACATGCCGGTCAAAAATGCCATGGAGAAATAAAACAAAACCACAGTGTTCTGAGTGATGACATTTTCCTTTCCAAAAGAAATATATTACCAGGTGTTGCCCCACATCTTGGGGTTTGCTGCCGTGTGAAAGGCCATTCAGTCTGATATTTGCCCCTCACAGTTAGCAGAAATTGCGTGCAATACATCTGTGTCTCCCCACATACCAAGAAACACATGCAAACACAGTCTGGCCCAGAGTCATCCTACTTCTTGACAGATGCTGTTCCTAAGTATCTCCTCTGGAAAGGCACAATGCTTAGAGGGGACTGGCAGTCATCAGGGAAGTTTGGTGCAAGGTCACACACACTGTGAGCATTGCCAGTAACAGCATCAGGTGTGACACACACCCCAGTCTTTGCTTTTAGGTTCCCTGAGCAGCACCACGAAGAAGCTGTGATCCTACCTCAGAGCCTGGCCTCACTCCTGTCCCTTTTTATCATTTCCTTATACTGAAAGAGGTAGCTACACAGGCCAGTGCATGTCTCTGCTTCCTCAGGAGGTGTCTGCTCCTGTAGCTGACATCCTACCCTGCTCTGCCCATTAGGTGAAAAAATGAGGAATAGAAAGCTCATTTCATCAAATTGCTCATAGCATAGGTTTTACTACCTGGGACCAGCTCAGGAGAATCCCAGCTCCCCCTCAGCCCAGCTGGCAGAGAGGGTGCTTATGAGAAAATGCAATTTAGCAATGACCTGCACATACCATACACTCCATGCAGAGCTTCACTTAAAACTCCTCAGCAGCGCTAGGATATCAGGAAATAAAGGTTGCAAAATACAAATATTGTGGATTTACACAGAGGCTGGGGAGCATCGCCAAGCTGGAGGGAGTACCTGGCAACCATGTCCTCCTCATGAAGGAAAGCACCTGCCAAACCCTCTAAGAAGACCCAACCTATTCAAAAGCTCCGGAAAACCACCTAGTCCCATAGGCTGGAAACAGGTATCTGACTGACTGGGCAGGTCAGCAGCCTTTTCATACTTTTTTTAATCAGCCACCTGCTACATGACCCCAGTTCTGCGCTGTACACGTGAGATGGAAGCAGAGAGACCTTCTTGCTGTCTGCCTGAGACAATCAAGTCATTTAGCAGCAATTAGCCTCCCAACCAGCTTAGCTCATTTACAATTATACTGTGGTTCCTGACCACTCTGGAGTTCCAAGACATTGTTTAAAGGAAGGTCATAAACCAGTCTTGGTTTCAGTGGTGCTGAAATGGAGCATGGAGCTAAATAAGGAAAAATTATGTGGCCCATAAAAAGGTTTAACCCTCAAGTGTCACAATGGAGTCCATGATGTGTGGTTTTAGGGACCAATGAGAAACATTACCCTTTCCAAATCAAGTAATACAGCATGAACAGCTAACTGATGTTTCCAACTTCTGTGTCTACACAATAAGAAAAGTTTTCTTGTCTTGCTTAGTAAAGAAAGGGGTAATTTTTTTCATTCCATGAGAAGCAGCACTGTATAGTACATCGTTAGTGTTTGCTATAAGTGTGGTGCTATTTGCATTCATCTCTCTGGTATTTTTAATGCATTGGGATACCGGGACCCCTGCTGGAGCTGTGGCTGGTACTTAACCTCATGTATTAGGTACAAATTCAGGCCCTTTCTATGGGTCAGGCAAAGACATGGGCTCCATTTCATTTGCTCTAAACCACTTCATGCAGAGTCTCTCCTGACTGCAGGGGGAGTTTAATTTTTGTAGGTTAAATTGACCAATTGCAAATCCATCACAAAGAGCCCTGCAGACAAGGGGATTTGGTATCTGCTCTGTGAACCATAATGTTTTCTTGTTTTCCCCTTGCCAGTGTGGTGTCCCCTTTATCTGACATCTGTGAGGCTAGGAATTAAAACCCCACCAAGCCCTAACAACATCAGTAGCCCCAGTTTTCATCACTGATCTCCACCTGCAGGTTCTGATGCCCATGGTGGTATGAGCTACTGCTGGGCTGATAAGGTCTGATCCCTTGTGCTGTCAACAGCTTGCTCACTGACTCATGATGTCCTGGGGGACAGTGGGGATGTGGATAAAATTCTGCAACTAATTGTTAATCTGCTTCAGTCGATGCTAAATTTGTACTATAAACATTTACCCTGAGTGCTTGAGCCATTGCACACATGGTGCTTTTACTTTCCTGTTTGTGAAGCTGGAGGAACTGTTTCATCCAGTTGCCTCATGCAGTAGTGGAGCTGTTCATTTGGGGAAATGAGGCTACCTGGAGATCCCAGAAGGATCCAAACTGTAGATGGTTTTGCTTGTCTTCTTCTCCCAGGGTCCAGTGTCAGGGCATCTGACTGCACTGACAAAGCTTGTAGTCAGTTGCAAGACTTTACCGAAGGAGTAAAGAGATGTATGAAAAGAAGTTGACAAAACCAGAGGTAGATAATTAATGTTAGGAAGCAAGTGATTTTGGGGTTAACCATATCCCTGAAAAATGCAGGGCCGGTCTCTCTGTTGCTTTGCAAGGCCACAGTTCTGTCAGTACCAGCACAGTTCAGTTCGCTTGAACCCTGAAAACTGGGCTCAGGATCTTTTCTCAGTGAACTGTCCTCTCTAGACTTACCCTGCTGTACCAGAAACCCAACTCACTGATCTCTCATCACAGGCAGGCAACAATTCTTGATCTGTTTATCTCTTAGCTGAGGATCCTCTTCAAACAAGGTTCGAAGGTGTTGCAGCCAGGAGCACTGACATTAAGGGAGGACAGCACACAGAGGGAGGCACCAAGCCCCTCCAGGCAGCCAAAATGCTGACCTTCTCTGCCTTCCAGAGAACTGGCCTTGCAAGCCTGCTCGGTGTTCTTTACAGGCAAGACTGCATCAATTCTCAGAAGAGGTCAGCATGGGGCAATCCACAGAGATGCCCTTTTTTCCCAGCCAGTGACCCTTTGCTTACTTTCTGTGACCTGTCCTTGAGGAAAGAGCCGGGCAGTGGAAAGCAAATCACACCGGGAATTAGAACTAAATGAAGAAAGAAACAGCGCTGAGCATAAGAAAGAAAGGGAAAAGACAGAGGGAGCAAAGCAGGTGAAAGTGTAAAACTGCTAATGTGTTAACTGCTACCAGAACCAAAGCTTTCTCTGAATTTTTTTTAAACAAAACCTTGAAAGAACAACCTGGCAACATGAGAAACCAAGCAAAATAGGGATGCCATCCTCACTTTGGCCAGTGATAGGTTTCAGCACTTTTCTAAGCCCCTGTTTTACCCCTGGTAGCCCACCAGAAATCTTCTCTGGGCAGCTGATTCCCTGCTGTGTATTAGTGCAGAGGACAACATGGGAAAGGATGATGCACTTGTATGCACAGAAGGACTCATTGGCTGTTTGCTGGGGAATTCCCCATTTGGCTGCCTGCTTCAGCACACCAGGCATCCCAGAGTGTGGAAATCTCAACACCAAAATGGCAGCCTGTTTCAGTAAGAGCACAGGACATTTAGATACATTTTATGCACATTATTATGACAGGGAATCTCTTAAATTTCCAGGGAAAATATGAGTTTTTTATTGGTCTTGAGGAAGTGGTGATATTTCTTCAGATAGGGCAGTAACGGGCTTGTTTGGGAGCACAGCCTTGAGTCTCTGGAAGTAGTTTAGATTGCCAAGGTTAATTAAGTTAAAAAGTGTCAAAGACCACGAAATGCTAAAGTTCTTGAGTTGCACATATCATAGCTATCACCTTTCTATTAGCTTGATGAAGAAATTGAGTTCTTTTTTATTGAGAGAAGGTACACTCTGTTTAGTACCTCTCACACTGTCTAATAATTTGTTCTTAAAAAAATAATTACGAAATGAAGCATAGGGCAAAGTTATCTTCTTATCCAGTGAGCAACCTTATAACTTATCTGCCCCCATCATTAGGGCAAAGTTCAGATGGGATGTTAAGTAATGCAGAAGCAGAACTAACAACGGCCGTGGGGTTCCTACCTCATTCCTGTCTCAGTGGCTTGGGCTGGCACCACATGGCAGGCGGGACCTGGAGTTTAAAGTCAGCCACCTGATGTGCTTCATGCAACACCTGAGGCCTAGGTTTAGTAGCTTTTATTCTTACACCAATAAACAACAGAGCCACAACAAGATGGGCTCGATCTCTTAAGAACTGAGAGTGTGTTTTATGCTTTGGCACGGTGAAGACATTTTTACAAAGTTTTGCCTTAATTAGAATGGCTACATGAGGTAAGCAGCAGTTCCTAGAAAGCGCTGCTTGCTAGAAATGGCAGAAACTGCATTATAAGCAATATACTTGTAAGCATTTTAATGATAATTAAAAGCCTAAACCATTTTGGTGGAGCACTAGGTACCAATAGAAATAGACCCCAGGCTTGACTGTACCAGGAATTTCCATTTAGGTAGTGCCAGTGGTCTCCATCTGTGATATATCATCTGTATCACGTCTCAAGTAAAAAGTTTATTCACCCTTCACTAGGCTGGATTGGTACCATACAGAAATTTGGATTCCTGTTATCTCTGCAGTGACCTTTTCAGCCAGCCCTCACTATTACCCACTGAATAACTTGACCTGTAGAAAGTGTGCTTCAGAAGTAATAAACCTGAGCAAGCCATGCTCAAAAATACAAGTGGAGCTGCTGAGAGCAGTTCTGCTCTTTCTTTACTGGTATCATGTCAATAGGGGATTTGCTGTTTGTCATAGAAAACTGCCAGGAAACATATTTAGATGCTGAACTTCTGAACTTCTCCTTTCACCTGTGTTTGAACCCTGCTAAATGATTTTACAACTATTATTGCTTTACAACCCATGACTGTAAATTCTTCCACTAGATTTTATTACTTAAGGATAAAAATGTGTGCCTGGGGTTTGTGTTTATATTTAATAATATGTGTATGAGCTCACACACAAAGTGACTGATAGATAAGATAGAAAGGAGAAAACGGCGGTTTGCATCTGAGAGCTGCGGCATCCCTCACTGGGAGCCTGTGACAGGACTGCAGCGGGGAGATCTGAGACACTCAATCCCAAGCCACCTCCCCAAAAGGCTCTTGGAGACCAGGAATGCTTTGTGCTGGAAAAGGAAGAAAATACCAATTTTTCCAGCCTCGAGCAGTAAGAAAATTATTATTATGGCCCTATAAAATCTCTGGAATGTTTAAATGTACCATTTATAACACAAGTCCTTTGGGTTTGTTCCCTTTTCTGAGGCTGTAGGTCTAACAATTTCAAGATTTCCTCCATCTTTTGAAGGGCTATGCTTTCTTTTCGTTTTTTTGACAAACCCTGAGACTATGCTATAATAGCAGGACTCAAAGGGCTTTCTGAGGAAAACAAAGAAATAAACATTGTAAACAACTGAGATAAAAATTATGGGAATTGGTATCATCAAGTTCTCAATGTTTCTTCTACATGCACTCACTGTCTCTCCCATGATGAACTTTGGAGAGACAAAGCTGTTTCCTTCTTTTGGTTTCTTTATTCCAGCTCACTTTTTGTGGGTTGTTTCCAATCAGAAATATCAAGAAAAGGTGCAGTTTTCTAGCAGGCTCTAGCTAGGGAGAACTCAGAGTGCTGGAGAGAGAATTTTTTTCCTCCTGCTCCTTCACTTGTCAGAGGGCCAATCCCTTGCAGGGCACAGAGGGGAGCCCTGGACAGGAAAGCAGAGGCAGCTGCCTGGAGCGTCAGTGTGTTGGAGCCACAGACAAACAATTAGGGAGTGCAGGGAGAGCACAGAGACCCAACAGCCTGAGAGCCAGACACATCACAGGCTAAGCCTTCGCTCTTCTGACAGGGATTTTTCTGCTGCTGGGACTGGGCTAGCTTTGCCTCAGGACAACTTGACATCTTTCAAAGGCCTCCACTTTGCCTCCTTAAAAAGTTGTCTGCGGGGGCTCCAGCCAAAAATACCCACTTCTAGTGACAGAAGACCAAATGTCCTGCAAAGGTCTCAAAGAGCTCACTCAGGAGGGAGGTCTAAAGCACAGAGAAGCTCAGCTCCAGCCTGAGAAATAGGTAGCTGGGAAAGGGGAGGGAGAAGGGCTTCTGCTCTTCCCAGAATAGTTCTCTTATTTCTACCAACACTTCTTTGAGATAAAATCAGGTTGAAAAAAATAAAAGGGTTTTCATACAAGGTTTAAAAGAGAATAGCAACTCTAAGAGAATAGGGCAACTCCACTCCCTGATGGAGAAAAAACACTTAAGAAAGGACAGGAGTCTGGATAGACACTGAAAGTTTGGAGAGTGAATCAGGGTATTTCAAATTCAGCAGCATGGCTCCTGTTTCAGATGATACAGAGCTTGTATTTCACAGTTGTGCTCCCTGTTTCTCCACCTCATCTGTCTCCATTACTCAGTTGTTCCAAGTAAAACTCTAAAGGTTTTGCTCTGCAAAATGAAGAATGGCTTTGGAAGATCCCAAAAGACAAGAAATGTGCATTGATAGCATTTTTAAAATGGTATTATCACTCTGCTCTAACAAAGTTTAAGGCAATTAACTCCCTAAGAGCCTCAGGTGGCTGATTTCCCCGATTACTCAGCCAGAGGGAATGTCATTGCAACTGCAGCAATTAATTAATTAACTCACACCAATTGATTGGAAGAGTCACTCCATTATTAAGCCCTTGCTTCAGTCTCCTGTCACTTTTCTGACACTGCTGGGAGTCTTCTTAAGGATTTCATGGGGTTTTGCTTCAGCTGGAAGGCAGACTCCTTTTAACAGTTACAGTCAAAGCAATATGTCAACTATTTCCTTTTCCAAGGATGAAAAAGCCTGGGCACACATATTAGGTGACCACCAAGTGTGCTCAGATAATGCAACTAAGTCCTTACAAACTGGGAAAAGCCAGCTGTTGTTGGCTGCTTGACCAGCTGGGATTGATCAAACCCACCCATAATTTCTCACCATAGCAGCACAGGGAGCATAGTGATGGCATCATGGCCAGATTCAGCCCTGCTCCTGGAGACATTGCCTCCTGCAGACAGTGGATTTGTCTGAGACAGCAGGGTGGGAAGACAGAGCTCCCCCATCCACTGCCCAAAAGGTTTGGAAAGCGTGAGGAGCCAAGCTGGTCAGACTGGCCAGTCTGGGCGGCAAGGACACGGTTTTCTCTCAAGAGTCAGCAGAAGGATGGGGCCTTTATCTCCAAGCTCTTTGCTCCTCTATGCTGAGCTCTGATTGTGCTTTCTTACTCTGGGAAGTTATCTGAGATGCACAGGCAATCGTCTCCTGCCAAGAAATAGTGGTGACAGGGCTTCCTGCCATAATTTCTTTCTCTCATCCTTTCCCACACTGATGGCGGGTTTCAACTTTTTGGGCTCTTTTCCATTTGCTGTCAGATTTCTTTGGTGTATAAACAGATTTCTTTGGTTTTTCCCTGGCAGAAAAGAACAGCACAGGCAGGAGGGGTGTCCAGTCCTGATGCAAGCACTCTCCCGGGGACATCACGACATTGCCAAGGTGAGACGGCTCTAGGCTGAGCAAGGACTATAGGGAATAAAAATACAGTGCACTTCCACTGGCTTTTGAGTATTTTATTTTTGCAAGCATGCAACCAAAACTGTTTCCCTCTAAATTTTCTCCAGACAGGCATACTCTGTACATGGGTGGCATGACTGGAGAACCTGTCTGGTCCTGTAGCACCTGCTTCTCCTCTTCTGGCAGCTGCAGCCCTCCTCAGGATCAGGCAACACTGCAGGAAGCCTGTCAGACAAACACCACAGACTGTCCTACAGGTCTCACAATGGCTCACAGTGCAAAGGTGATTGCATTCAGACTGCACAAGGCTCACCCACTGCTCCATGAGGTTCTGTTTGGTTCATGTTTCTTCTCACAGCCCCAGCTGTTCATCTCCACAGCCCCTCCCTTACCATCCCTGGTAACTTTGGCAGGGAGGACAGGGGGCCCATCCTCCAGTGTGTGAGCCTTCCTTAAAACTTTTGGAAAGCCATACTGAGAAGGGTCCCTAAAACACCCAGAAATTATGACCCTGCCATTTCAGGAAAATGGCAAAAACTATCTTCCCCAAAGCCAAAGGAAGGTGATAAAGTGGCCTAGACACAAGAGCAGCAATTCTGTGTGAGTTCTGCTCTTGGCACAGCCAGGAGCTGGGAACCACTTTTCTGTGTCCCAAAGCACAGCCAGAGCTGTAATTCTCTGTCCATAAACTAGGACCCTTGCTTTCTCCCTCTGTGCTGGTGCAAAAGGACAGCCATGAGTAGGAAGAACTGTGCCAGTCATAAGAGGAATGCCTCAAGATGATGCCTGATGTCAGCCTGACTTCACACAGGGTTGTTTGTGAGCAGTCTGTATGATGCTACAGCTGTGGTGGTGATGATTCACAGCAGGGTTTAATCCAGGCTTCTTCATTGCCATCCTGTGAAACTGTGTTAAGATACTTGCAGCTTAAGTCTTTCCTTGTAGACAGCACCAGGGACTAATTAGTCCTTTTAAATGTAATATGTCAGTAAGTGCTGAGCTCCTTACTTAATGACTGACTCGGCTCTGATTGATGCATAAAAGTTTCTTCCATGACAACAGCATCAGGCACTAGCCAAAGCTGCACTGACTGCTGCTGGTGATGGTCCCGCTCCAAAAGCTAGCTCAAACTTCCCCAATTCCCTCCTTCTGCAGTTGTCTGCATGGTCACTAAGTCTCCAGATTAGCCAGGCTGCATTGTTGTGTCTGTTCCTAGTAAGAACACCAAGCCTGTGTGAATAAAGCTGACCTGCAATCCAGGAATAGCACGAGCCATAGTCACAAGGAGGCAGTGACAAGAATGACTTAAAATACCGTCAGCCTGGGAATCCCCATCTCTGGCAGTGACCTGTTGTGTATTCTTGGACATACGTATTTCTACTTCTCTTGACATGGTTTCTCTCAAGTTCATGCTGTGTCTCTTTTGGTCTCAAGCTCTTTGGGGTGAGGACTGTCTCTAGCTTTGGGCTTGTAAAGCTCTTAATGCAACTTGATCTTGACCAAATTCTCCAAGCACTCTTAAGTAATAGTAAGGGGCTGTATAAACATCAATCAAATATTCATGGGGCTGTATAAACATCAATCATTTTTTCCACCCTTTACAGAAGAAAGGTCGCCACACAAGGGTTGCACTGCGCTCTTTGAGGTAGGGTTGTATTTCAGGATGCTATCATTATACTTAATTGATCACTCCTTCCACACCAAAAAAAAAGGAGTCCCTGCTCTTATAATCTAACCCACTGTATTTGTCATACTTGCAAACCCTGTTTGGTGCATTGTCAAAAGCTGTATTTAATTTTTATCTTTCTGTATCATAATAGAACTTGCGAACATCCATTACAGAGCAGGACTCCCATGATGTTGCATGAGTACAGAAAAAAAAAGCAGTCTTTGCCCCAGAGAGAGACATAAGTGGTTATAAAACCAGTAATAATTCATTCTTCTAACACTTTTGTCAAGTAAGCAAGTATGATTATCAACCTCATTTTACAGATGGGGGAGTATGTCACAGAAAGGTTAGGTGATTTATCTAATATCATGAAGCATGTCAGTACAAGAAAAAACTAGAACTCTTGATCCCAGACCCAGACACAGTTCTCTAGTCTATAAAGCAGATCTTTAGCAGCAAAACCAGAAATGAGGACCAGAATTACTGAAACAACTGTTTTAAAAATGTTCAGCTATTTTTGAGACAGAAAACTATGAAAGAAGAATTTCCCAACATTACTTTAATGTTTTGTCAGTAATTCAAGTCCCTGAGCTGAGAAATCTTGCGTTTCCTGAATCTGTTCCCAAAAAAAATCACGTCCCCTCGATGCATTGCTTCTTTTTTATTACTCAATTTTCCTCATTTCAAAACATCACCTCTAAAATTACTTACGTAAAGTAGCAAATGTTCAACCAGATTTTTGTTTCTCATTTTTCCTGGATGGACCCAAGCAGCCACTTGTGCTGTAAGAAGCATTTCTGAGATGTGTCCCCACATGGGGCCAGCCAGAGTCAGCCCCCAGGGCAAGTCTGGTCCCTTCCCTGTGCCTGATGTGATTTCCTGCATGGAGGGAGGAGACCCTTTCCCACTGCTGCCACAGATAGCCTGGGAGAGGGACAAGCTGGTGCTGAGCTCTGCACTGCTGCTCCTTTGATGAGACACCTTGAGGGTCCTGTTTGAGGTCTAGGACTTCTGGGCAGTGGGCTCCAGAGCAGCATTCCCACACCTGTTCAGGCACCATGTTCTCTCCAGCTTGGCACTGAGCTGTGCTGCAGCCCCTGTCCTTGCAAGCAGGTTCTGTGTCCTCAGCCTCAGGTGTGCCACCACCACCTGGGAGGGTTATTTGTGCCTTCTTTTTCTATGTAGCTGGCTGTCATCCTAAATTCAGCTGGCAGCGAAGCCACAGACACTCTCCTCCAGCTTCAGGCCACAATGAAATGTTTGTCTGTTTTCTGAAACATGATTAATATTTAACTTGCCCAAAGTAAGATTCCAGTGCAGCTGGCAGATGTGCAGCCTCAGGTGTGGCCATGGCAAGGCACCCCATTCCAGCTGCCCAGCAGAATGAGGGCAGGCACTAGCCCTGAGGTGCCAGTGTGCCTTTCCTGCATGCTCACAGCTCCATTCCAGCTGGAGAAGTTTCTCTGGGAAATGGAGTCCAGAAAAGTCTCCTCTGCCACGTCCCCCAAAGGGCATCAAAGCTGATTCCCTCTTTACCTTTTCACCTCTGTTTGCCCTGTTTGTAATGTGGAGTTTATGATGTAATTATATCTCACACAGCTGAAATTGTCCCCTTATCACCAGACTGATTACACTTAACAAGGCATAAACTCCCTCTCTCCTTCTCTGCCAGGAGTCCAATTTTAAGCTCTAATTGTTTTATAGGCCTTTTGCACTCAGGAGAAAGGAAAAAAAAAAGAAAAAAAAAAAGAAAAATTAGTTGCCATTTACACATGTTGTGTAAGGCACATTTTTCACCCTCCCATCCACACAAATGCCTCTTGGGGACTGCCCAAATGACCAACAGCCCAACAGCTTATATGCCTCAGTGCTCTCCTAATGGTTGCTAGAAGCCTCAGCTTTTCTCTGTCTCAAGTACAAATTGTTTCTTGGAGGTGAGCAGCAAAGGCCCCTTTCCAGGGCAAGAGTTTCTGCTCAGGGTCACCAGCAGCTGCCTGCTGGCACACAGGGTTGGTGACAAGCCAGAGGACACCGAGCTCTGCTCAGACCTCTGCCTGCAAGGGCTCATCAAGGGCACCTTGTCTTGGGCTAAGGGAAGGCATGCAATGAGTTATTGTGGCTCAGCTAGGACAGCCTGAGTGATTTCTGGCTCTCTAGGTGAGTGGCTGTGAGATTTCACAAACAGCAGCCGGGTTCTGCACTGGGCACTCCTTCTCAAAGCATTCTCCTTTTGATGGGAGAATCCTGCTTCCCATTTTCCTCTTTGAGAAAGGACACACACTGTTAACCCACAGACACAAGGCATCATGGTGTTACTGGCATTTACTATCTTGTTCTAAGCAATACAGCCCAACAGATTTGTTGTTTTCAGCAGGAGATTCACCAAAAGAAAAGGGGCAATGTGAAAAGATGGCACCTGAGGAAGGGAGGGAAGAAGGCAGAGGAAGCTGGAGCCCACAGGGTGAACTTTACCGGCATTGAGGACAAGGCTCACTGCCTATCAAGTCGGCCATGCTCTTTCTTAATAGCAGTATTCTGCTCACAGCCTATATCCACTGGTAGCAGGTGGTGTGCAGATTTCTAAGATAAGCTTTTGGTCTTTTTGTACATGTACAGCACCTTGTACAGTAAGAGTCTTGCTACCTGAGGAGAAATCCTGCTGAAATACAAGAGAGTGAGACGTGACCCAATACAAAGAAAAAGAACTTGTATAAGGACTAGGTGGACCTCAAAATAAAGAGGTGAGATACCTCTGCAGGGAGTACAATTAATGGCATTTTCAGAGTACAGAGGTCCATGCTGATGGTCTTCTCTGTCTCATCTGGCTCTTTTCCAGGTCTTTTTGGCTGCTAGAGCTGGCTTATTCCACAGTACCTCTTTTTTTTTGCTTTTTCCTTCTTTATTCCCCAAGCTCACTCGGCCCTAGGGATCTTTAATGCCCTATTTGCAGTCCAGGCAAATGGTCTTTCATAAAATCCCAGCCAGATGTCCAGCTGGTGAACAAATCACATAGCTCAATTGATTTCTGTGGAGCTATAGCAATTTATAGCAGCTGAGGCTCTGGTCCTATAAACTGCAGTGAGCTTGGAAGGGAACTGCGAAGGGCTGCAGACACCACAGGTTGAGGATGTATATTGGTATTTGGGGAACTGGGAAAGGTGTTGGAGGTAAATGTAAAGCAAAGCTGAGGAGCACAAGCAAGGCAAGTGGGCTGCCAAGCGAGGAATACAGGAGCACTGTGGGTTAGGAGCGATGGGAAATGATTGAGCACATCAGGGCACGCTGGCTTGCCTTCCTGACACACTAGCTGAAATTATTATGATGGGAAAAGGAAATGCACCAGATGCAGTTCTGCACACACTGGTGAGGAGGGAATTTTGTAAAGCAACTTGTGAGTTCTTACAGTGGCAGAACAAATTCACGAAGGCATAGATGTGGATGTAAAAGAGCACAAACATTGCCTGCAAGCCATGCCCAGTGGCATGTGCCCAGTAAGGGGAGCATCAGGAGGGGTGTTGCAGCAAGACTCTTACTGTTCAATTGTTTATTCTGGTTTTATTAATACCTTCATTAAAGATGTGGAATAGTTGTGGGGAAAGAGTAGAGAGGATATGAGAGTCTGCTTTCAAAGGCAGCCAAGGAGGAGAAATAACAAACTGGGAGCTGGAGAATTTGAAACAACAGGAAGAAATTGCCCAAACGAAACATTAAGCTTGGAAAAAAAAATGTAATTATCTGAGATCAGGGAGGGAGGAGGAAAATAACCCAAACCACAGGTGCTTAATGGGAAAGATAGCTGCAACACTGGAACACTAAGGGCTATAATAGAGGGCAAATTGCATACGACTTTGGCAAGACAGTGCAAGCCCCTTGTTTGTGCACAGAAGTACTGTATAGATTATGCAGCAGCAAGCCATGCTCCTCTTTCTCTGTGTATGTCACACCTAAACTATTGTTCTCTGTTCTGGGCATTTCAATACCCAAAAGCTATTGACAGAGCAATATATATTGATTACCAGAACAGAGACATCTAATTACAAGAAAAGGTAGAAAGAGCAAAGTTTGTACCAGTTCACTAAGCAGTGACTAAAAGTAAGTAGGATAATTTCTGATAAGTAGGCAGATATAAAAGAGGGACAGCAAAATTACTGTAAGGAAGAGAAACATAAGAAGGGATAAAGAAATGAATTAATTTAGAAAGTCTCAGAAAACTTTACCAGGAAATTACAGTATGCTACTTGGTATAACATGTTTCTCCAAGGGAAGGCAGTGCATCTTTGTGACCTGGGCTATTGTAAGGTGCCGTAAATCACTAGAACGGTTTTGTAGGCAGCAGAGTTTAGGGAAATTGACAGTTGCTTTTGCCAAGTTTTCCTGATGTTTTGCAGACATTTATCTACATTTTTGGGGGTTTTTGCCTGATGCAGACCATCCACACTTCCTTCAAATGCTTCTCAGGAGGTGGCATGAGCTTCTTCTTGTTAGACATTTTCCAAGAGGCATCTTCCAAACCCCAAACCCAGGCTCACCAGGCCTGCCTCTTTCCCATTAGCCTTGAACCTGCTGAACTGCTATTTTTCTCAGAAGCATTACATTTTCCCAACCCATCAATTAGAGGAAGAAAGGCAGGGCATCCCATTTTACTTTCAATTGCACAAGACAGTAGAGGGTTAAACTGAAAGTGGAGTGAAAGAGAGAAGAAATCAGCTTTATTCTTCCCTTCATACTCCCTGCTCTCCTCTTCATTTTGCTATTACAAGAGGCCAGAAGGACAGAAAAGCCTATATATTTCTTCCACTTCAGTTGATATGATCTGTCCCCAAGGGATTCCTCTACTTTGTATTACCACAATTCCCAGGCCCTTCTTCCTCTGAGCTTTCCTTTTCCATTATTCCTCAATTATTGTGTCTGATAAAAAAAAATCAATTATTCCATTCAGTCTTCCCCAGACAGCTCCAATTTCGAAATGGACATGCCTAACCTGTTACCAATGTGCGCTAAGCAGTGCTGCTAAAGAGAAATCTCTTAAACCAACCCAGGAATCCAAAGCCACACACATACACACCCCATTTCACAGGGGATTGCACATTTTTGTAGCAGGTAGATTTATTTTTCCAAATGCAGTGATCTGAACTGTCATGCAGGAAATATGAGCTACATTTCCTTTTCTCTTAGTCTTCACCTCTAATCCCCCCTCTTTTTTTTTTTTTTCATAATTGCCTGGAAATTCAGTAGCAGCTGGGTGCTCAGTTACAGGCAGAGCAGGGAACTCAGCATTAACTCAGCATGAACCCTGGAACTCTGGTAGCTCTGATTTGCTGCCAAGAGAAACAAATTAGGTCCTGTTCTGCTAATGGGACTGTGTGTACAGAACATGATCTAGTAAGCAACAGCATTATCAGAGAAATGGGAGAATCCTCAGGGCCATTTTAAGGATGTGCTGGTGCTTCAGTGGCAGGGTCCTGTCTTTGATGTTGTCTTTGAAGAACACCTGGGATAACAGCAAACATATCTGAAGGCAGAATTGCAAATAAGTAGCAAATAATTAGTGTATACGCACAAAACACAACATGTAGCTCCACCTTGACTCTTTATAAAGCACTAATAACTGCTTTGATTAAATCTTAGTCTCACTTTGCCTTTCTAAAAATGCACAGAAAACTTGGAGCACCACAAGCTGTAACACGTGTTGTCCTGCAGAGGCTCTGTGGCCCAGAACTCTCTTCCCACAAAGCCTGCCCTGCACTCTGTCACTCCCTGAGGCAAGTGGCTTAACGTGACATGAATCCTTGAGGCCACAGAAAAATATCAGGTCACCCAAGTATTGCAGACACCTCTTTACTGTAAATAATGGAAATAGAGGAGCAGAGACCTCTGTTTTCCACCCACAAACTGATGAGTCGTGGAATGCCTCACATATGAGCTCATCATTTTGCACCTGTGTGATTTTGCATGTGTGCTTGCCTGTTGCACACATGGGTATTTATATTGCCAGTGAAGGCCCTTCAGGATACTGAGAGTCCTGCAAGAGGCCACCAGTTAGAAGATAAACTACCTCACCTTACTTCAACACTGGTCTATGAAACTCAGTCCTGTGTATGACACCTGACAATGACTGTGACAATCAATAAGCAGCTCTTCCTGCTTTTCCCACTATGCCACTGGGTTTTAGGCACTGTTCATCTCTTATTCATTAGTCTGTTGACCATGCCACTGGCTTAGAGACATCCTGGTTGCACAGGCAGCTGTACTGTCCCCTCTCCAGAGGACAGTGTCCTGGTTTCAGCTGGGACAGAGTTAATTTCTTCCTAGTAACTGCTGGAGTGCTGTGTTTTGGATTTAGTATGAGAATAATGTTGATTACATACTTATGTTCTAGTTGCTAATAACTAGTGCTTACTCTAAGTAAAAGACTCTTAAATTTCCCATGATCTGCCAGTGAGGAGCTGCAGAAGCTGGAAGGGGGAGCATGGCCAGGACAGCTGATCCAAACTGGCCAAAGGGATATTCCATACCACAGAATCATGCTCAGTACATTAACAGGGGCAAGTTGGCCAGAAGGGGCTGATGATTCCTCAGAGATGGTCTGGGCATCAGTCAGCAGGTGGTGAGCAATTGGGTTGTGCATCACTTATTTCTCTTGTGTTTTTTTCTTCTCCCTCCTTTACATTACGATTATCATTGGTAGTATTAGTATTTATTAGTAGTATTATTATTTTCCCCTCAATTATTAAACTGTTCTTATCTCAACCCACTATGTTTATCTTTTCTTTCCAATTCTCCTCCCTACCTGGGAAGGGGTGAGCAAATTGTTGCATGGTGTCAGCTGGGGTTAAATCACTACACCAGCTGTGTCTCAGGTGTAGTGTCACCTGCCAGGCAGCACAAACAAAACCATCTCAAGGGGCAAGTATGATATTTTTTAGGTTGGCTGGGAGACCTTGGGCCCTGAAGGCACTGGAGGGGGTTTGCTGGTGTTAGCTGGAATGCAGATGAAATGCAAGATCGGAAACTTAGCAGAAGGCTCAGGGACAAACATTTGGATTACGAAATGAATCACTTCAAATTTCCAAGGAGAAAGACTTGAAAGAGCCCCACCTACCCACCACTTTTTATTGGGGGCATGAGTTTCACAAATCAGCAATCATTTGCAACCGTAACCTGCAGGGAATATTTCCTTCAGGTACCGCCATCCATAAAGATTTCACATTAAGAGACGTGGGTATTTGCAAGCGCCATCTAATTTTGAAAGCTGTCAAAACACCAGTGGCAGATGCATTTCATCAGAAAATGAAACTTTCCCACAGCTGCCCAGCATCTCCAGCTCTTGTGCTGGATTTCCCTAAAGATACGGCTCGAACCGTGAAACCTACAGGCCTGACCTTGTAGACTCTCTATGTCCTCTCATAATGGCCTTTAACTAGAAACACATATTTTAATGAAGCAAAACGTTTCACAGAGCTTAAGAGGACAAGCTACAGCTGAGCTGCCCCACAGAAAGAGACATTATTACAACCACATCATCAACAGACCGTGGCAGTAGCTCAGGAGTCAGGGCTGTGCACTGTGCTCATGCTGCCCACTGTACAAAGCCAGCCCCTTAGCCTCATTCCTCTGGCCACGTCTTACTGCTGCCCTGATGATTCTCCCTTAATTATTTGTGTTAGTGCCCTTTAGGTCCTGAAGTGACAGCTGTTGCAAGCAGCAGAAAGGCAGGAGAGAGAAGGAAGACCAACAGACCTGGAGAGACTGCATTCTGGAATGAAAAAGGAATCAGTTCCCCCTTGGATGAATATTGCAAGGGGAATGTGGAAGGGGGAAAAAAAGTGATATGCAACAGATAAGCAAAGGGAGGGAGGAAAACTCATAAAACAGTGAAACTGAAGGAGGCTCGGCAGTGACAGATCATAAATTCATATGCAAGCAGGCCATGAATTATGACAATGACAAAAATCTGGAGGAACCTTGCCTCCTCAGCCAGGCTGTGACTGTTGCAAAGGCAAGGAGTTGCCTTTAAATTAAATGCAAGCTCCTCCTCTTCTCCTGCAGCCTCCCTTCCTGGTGCGAGCAGTGGTACTGGGCTGAGCCCTAGTTCTGGGACAGGCTCTGGTAAAAACTATCTGCAGCAGCAGTGGGAAAGGCAGTTTTGCTCTGTCCATGGAAATCTGCCACAGCTGGACAGAGGAGACCTCTTGGGTGGAGAACACCAGCTAGCCCTGGAGGATGAAGGCAGCTGCCTGGTTTGCAAAGCCGGAGCTGATGACCAGCAGTTTACAGCTCCTGCAGCAGTAGGTCCCTTTCTTCCTGTCCCTGAAGTGCTGCAGGAGGTAATAGCTCTTTCCAGCCAGGCAACACCCAGAGCTGAGGGGTTATATTCTGCTTTCAGCATCCAGCAGACAGAAACATGCCCAAAGTGAACAGAGTTCAGAGGAGAGCAGTAAAACATGATGTAAGGGTCAGAAGAGTTGGGAAAACTAAAGGGAAAAATAAAAGAACATATGTTTAGCTCAGCTCAACAATGACTGTGGGGAGATGACCAGACAGCTGAGAAAGATTTGAAGGATGCAGTCAAAAATAACAGACCTGGGGGTGGAGAGGGAAGGGAAGTGGCTCCGCTTCTTGACCAAGAGGCTTTCATTAGTAGTAGCAGACTGAGAATAACCCAGACTGAGAATGTCCACTAGAGACGACTACAAAGAGAAGGCAACCACTGGCCCTGCCTAACAGAGATGTGCTGGTGTCATCTCCATCAGGTGTGGGCAGGCTGCCACCCTTCCCTGCCCCTACCTCCTCTGAACAAGGGTGCCACCTCCCAACAGAGGAAGAGGGTGTCAATTCACCTCCTCTGAATTGACACTATGGACAATTCCTATAAAAATGCTGACTTCACCAGAACTGAGATTCATCCTGCCTGACAAAAGCAGTTACATAATATTGCAGCAGTAAACAGCATCTCTCTTTAGACTGTGCTGATACTAGCAACCTTTCAGTTGTCATCCCACTGCAGAAATGTTTTGTTGAGATTCCTGGACTTCAGAGGAAATTGCCCAGAACATGTTTCTGGAGGAGCATTCTGGCTTAGCTAGCCCCAGTGCAAGGTGCTACAGCTGATGCTGTATGTCTACGAATCTGCCCTTAGCATATGATAAAGTAGTTTGCCCAGATGTAAGAACAACAATACAAAAGTTGTTCCATGGATTTGCTTACCCTGCTACATATTCAACTGTTGTATATTCCAGAGGACATGGAGATATATTGCACCTTTTCCCAGACCCTTCTATTTCTGGACCTGCTTACTGGCAGTGAAGAGCAATTCAGAATGCATATACTGCTCATTTCAACTTGCTGCTTGTTGGCAAGAGCAAGCAAGCAGGCAAAAGCATGCTGGATACCACTTTGCACAGGTGCTTCTCCATAAGCTGATGCCCAGTGGAGTGTGGAAGTAACTTCTGTAACTCTTCCACCCTCCACTGCTTGACAGTGCTCCCAGATTTCAGTCCAGCTGAACAGCAAACAAAAACATAACAGCAGGAGAGGGCTGGGATACTCACTTTGTACATGCTTTCTAGTCACATCACAGCTCTCATAGAACAGCAGAGGTATTTGTGATTTTGCCCACTGAGTTTTGTATCCTCTCTTCTTTTGGAAAAAATATATGGTTGTTTGAAAACTCTGAGCTGGAAATAGGGGATTATGGATGCTGGGGCCGATATGTAATAGGTAGAGCCCAGGTTATCCCTCACCCATAGCAGGCACCCAGCACCCTGCTCTGCCCCTGCAGACATCCAGCTGTGGATGAGGGAGGACCTTTTGGCAGATCCCTCCAGTTGAACACAGAGACATCTCCAGGCTGCTCTAGCTGGCAGTGTCCTTTCCCAGCCAAAGCAAGGGGGCACCATTCCCTGTTGAGGGAAGCAGAGAAGTTAACCAGAAAAGTGACTTTTGAAGGCACCCAGAACACCATGAGAGGTAAGAGCTCGTGTTTCACTGAAATTATAGTATCTATCTGCCTATGCAAAGGGTTTTAAGATGCAATAACACCTTCATAGGAAATACAGCATGTGCGCAATGTAAAAAACATATGAGAAACTCTGAGGAATACTGGCAGCTCGTTCTTAGCTAGTACTCAGGAAATGTATTAGTACTTATTCACTGCACAGAGGGAGAGAGAAAGAATGAGCATCAAAATATCAGACAAGGTTTTTTCCACATAACGTATGTCCAAAATGCTGTGCGTGAAAGGACTAGGCAAAGTGTCTCTTCTTTGGGTATACAACTGATTCATTCTTCCAGAGCACAGCACAAAATTCAGAGGACATGTACTTCTACAGAACACAAGATCATCACTTCAAAAAACCTCTAGTATCCATCCAGCTCAAGCAGAGTCCAAAAGTATTAACCAAGCATGCCACTTCATGTGCCCTTTATGAATGGCCATGGCATAGAAGATATGTGGGACTGGTCAAAAATCCTTTGAACACCCTGAGACCAAGTATTCCTTGGCTTCTGGGAAATACCTCATTCTGTATCTATGTCATTCCTTGAGCAGATCTGATGTTCAGTCCATCTCTGGACACATTCCCTATCTTAGTGTTGATAACAGCAGGCAAAGTTACAAATTTCACTGAACTTCCTACTCTTTCTCACACCTGTGGGAGCCCAGCATGAAAACTCATTTCTGCACCTCCATTTGGAGGGCTGGAGGAGGCAGGCAAAGGCATCTCCTCCTGCCAGGCTGAGCTCCAGCCAGAGCCCTGGGCAACGTGGAGGTGAGCATCGCTGGTAGCTGGGCCCTGCTGAGCTCAGCTCAGCACAAGTAAATCCCTGTGCCGGGACAGAGTAATGCAGCTGCTCAGAAAAGTCTGTAGACAGCAGGGTTTTGCACAGCATGAGGGAACAAGATTTTAAAATAAGATAGCCAGTGCCTGCCTGTGCCATCAGTGAGCCTGAGCAGGTGTCTCTTACGCCATGCCCCTCACCTGTCTCCCAATCCTAAGCAAAGATGTGCTATGAAACTGAGGTCCTTTAGCCCCTGTACTTTGACCTGCTGCCTCAAGTCCCTGTGTGGGCACCGTGGGGGACTGGAGCCAGATGCCAAAATACTGCCATGCTGTGAGTGTGCCTGCCTCTGTTTCACCTCGTCTCTCCAGGCAGTCCCAGTCCAAATGGGCTTGGCGTGATCACACTGTAAAACAGCCCCATAACCAGGTCAACTCACAGCAGCCACCAAAACCCACTTTGCAGCTCCAAACCCAGCCCACACAGCTCCCTATCCCTCAGCAGCCCTAGTCAAACTGTGTTTTAATCTGATTTGGAGCTTAGGGAGAGTGCTGCAAGGAGAGGGAGCCCTCAGCTGGCACCTCCCTGGGTCGGGGAACCTGAGCGGTTCTGTCTGGAGCAGAGAGCAGGGAGAGAGGATGGGCTGCAGAACATTGTCGCCAACAGTGCCTTCCCTGTTGCCTGACAGGGATCTCACAATGTCCAAAGCAAAGTCAGCGAGGGGACCCACAGCCTTCACCCTGCAATGTCTGCACCGAATTACTGATCCCCAGGTGTGAGAAAACTCAGCAGCATCTGAGTCCCAGGGGAACCAAGAGATGAGCAAGCTTTTGGTGAGTCCCCCTCCTCCCCCAGGTTGGCTCTTCCCCAAGGAAGAGCTGAGCCACTTTGCCAGAGAACTTATATTTCCCTTCCTGTACTGCGCCTACTCACTGGAAACATAAAAATGGTCAAAAGAGGGAAAAGAGGGATCCCACAGCACCAGCCAGACAGAGGGAAAGCTGCTCCCTAAAGCCAAGCAGAAGCTCAGGAATTTGCTCTTTCATTTCTAGCAGAAGAGGAGCATCTGTCTTAGCACCTGTTCCTCTTAAGCATAACTCCTGGATTTCAGTTTCTGAAGCTGTCAGCTTGCTATTAGTTAAAATGCTTTCCCATCACAACTGCACATAATACCCGGCACTTTAAGTCAGCACTGGTTTAAGGGAGTCATTTTAACCACACTGATTTATACCTGGAAGGAAAGCAGTCTGCTTCTAAAACTTACATTTCTTTGGAAGAAAGGCTTTGATAATAAGGAGAATTAAACTGAGGCGAATTCCCAGAGATTGCCTCTGACTGAGGGGTCAGACCAGTTTTGATCACCTGTGAATGCGGCACATCAGATTCTTTTTTTGTTAATATTTTCATAATTTTTATGTGTCAAATACTGGTAAAACAGCATCATGTGTTCAAACAAACTCACGTCTTGCCAGCCTGTCTTTGCATCTTATTAGATCCAGCAGTCATCATGCTAAATTTGTGCCTTCCTGTTTATTTCCACCACACCAGATTGCAAGGAGCTGTCGACTGTGTGTTCTTATAAATAATGAGAGCACTTTGCATTTATATAACCTTCCATCTGTGGATCAAAGAACTCCACAAAGCAAGGTTTGATGTTCACATTTTATTATCATCTTCACTTCTTGCATGGGGAAAGAGGAAGCACAGAGTGAAGAGCTCCCATTCAGAAGCCAGTTTCATTGACTAGGGAGCAGCTCCTTTTCAGTCCCGATTTTATAAGCCCAGGATAATTTTAAAGACCCTAAGGCCACACCTGAAATGAAGGGGAATATGTAGGTACCCAGGACCCTCTTGACTCCCTTACCAAACGCCCAACATGTTGATGTCTGTGTGGGTTATCCTAGCTGGAGAAGACGAGGAAGAGGCTAAATTCCTTCTGTGGGCAGATACTGGGTCATCTGCAGCAAAGCAGGAGCAAGACAAATGTGCTAGCCAGGATGCTGGCTGTAGTGGATATGCTGTCTCTCAGAGACACTTGGTGAGGTGGATAACTGCTTTGTTTTAGTCCACTCAGGTCATGAACCCTCAGAGAATGGAGCAAAACAGCCAGGACAGTAGCTTTACTCCAGGAAGACTTTGAGCCAGAGTAAGCAGTGGAGTCTCTAGAGAATTAGTTGCAGAAGTTAAATACCAAGAACAAGAACAGACAGACAGACACTGCAAAAATGACGCTCCTCAAGGCCCGGGCTGGTGTGGCCACTCAGCCAAGTTCATGTAGAATTTCTGGCTGTCACCTCTGTCCCTGCATGGACAAAATAACTTCTGAGTCAGCAATCACTCCCTATTCCAATGGCCTTTCATCACTGCCTTGTTGTTTCCTCCCTCCAGTACACAGAGCTTAAAGTTGCTATGTCAGGATACAGCACCTCAAGTGCCTGGAAGCTGCTCAAGGTGTTATTTTTTGGTGTCAGTTTATTTTCATGTGCACAAGGGAGGTCCAAGATGGGTGAGAAGGGGGGTGGAGATGTCCTGCAAAATATCAGCAGTGGTTTTTAAGTCTCTGAATGGAATTTCAAGGAGAAAGGAGCAAAGCAGTTGGCAGAGGAAGCTGCTTTTAGTCTAAATACTTGCTTTCATGCTGGTTTCTTTAAGTCCTCTTTAAAAAAATCTTGTGTTGTTCTCTCTCCTTCCACTTTTAGACATCACTTTTCCCTTTGAAAACCTACAACACAAGTGATTCTGAGCAGCTCTTCCTTTATCTACTGGTTGGAGACAAATGCCAAACAAATACTCTGTATTCCCTGATGTATTCTTATCCATCAAAGAACAAGCATGGCTCTAGGGACCACTAAATTGATACCGCATTTAGTATCGTTTCCTCCTTCTTGCCTTCTTGCCACCTGGGCCCTGAGCAGCCCCACTCTTGTACACATACACACTGAGGCACAGACTTTGTCTTCATGGCATGGGGTTACCTCAAAAAAGTCTGAGTTTAAATATGGCTGAGGGAAATGCAGAAATAAAGAGCTTGAAGGCAGCTAATCTGTGCCTAGGACTGCCATGCAATGTCCTTAAATAAGAAGAATGGCACTTCAGGGCAAGGGATATATTAAGTCAAGAATATACTTTTAAGTCACTTTCCCAGAATATGAAAAACCACCAGATATGTTACATGTGTGCCACCATACTGATCCACATTGTCTTCACATGACCCAGCATTCCTATACTCCATATGTGGGATGCCAAATCCAATATGCTCCTAAGCCAGCCAACCCCGGTTTTGAGGGACATTCCCAGTTATTAGTTTTTCAGAATATTCTGGTCCAAAATTTTGAATGTTTTATGTATTTTCTAAAAATTAATTATTCTTGCTGCTCAATGAAAACCAGTCATTAACCCTCTTTTGCCTAACTAAGCCAAAATACATTTGTGACTGTGTTCTTGTGTTCTCCACTTGATGAACAGTCATGTTTTTGTGATCTTTTATAAATGTATTGAAATACTATTCCTCTAAAACAAAGCAAATTTACTTTCTGTGGCTTATCTGGATGTTGCCAGGGTGCAGCATTAGACACACATGCCGGGCTTGTCATGTCTCTGCAGCATTGTATTGCTTTCACTTTTCTGACACCTCTCACACCAGTCACCTCCAAAAGCACATTGGAAGTCTAGGAAAGGGCTAAGGACACCATGTCAGCACAGAGCAAGCTTATTCTCTCTCCTCCCCTTCAAGCATTTCCCCAAAATGCTTCAATCCCACCTGGGAGAGATGCAAAAGAAACAGTGACAGAGCACACACAGCTAGCCCATGTGACAGACCTCAGCATTCTCCAGCATCACAAATCCTTCTTATTAACCATTTGTTACTGATTTTGTTTTTATGAATGGAAACCTTGGCTGGAGAAATGCAGGTGTTAGGTACCATAATAAACAAAAAAGACAAGAAGAACCCTAAAGGCAGTACCTACACTGCTCTTCTAGAGTGGTCATGGGCCTGGCCAGAAGCCATTCCATTCAGGGGGACCTCATAAGTAACACTAGATGTCTGTGGAGGCTGCCCTTCCTTCCACTTCCATGCACCACCATCAGTCCCAGGACATACTCTCTCTGCTTGGAAAATGCCCCTGTCCTAACTCAAGGCAGCAACCAAGACAAGATGCAATGCTGATGGTGATGGAGGCTGGGCACCTCCACACCTCCCTCAGTCAGTAGTGCAAGGCAGCAGCACATCACACCCCCGGCAGCTCAGCCCCCAGTCAGATGCACCTCAGTGAAGGTGACAAAACCATCACGAAGAACAACAAAGAAAAGGCACATGCATGCGAAGAGGGAGAGAAGGAGGAGAGCTGGCAGGCAGCTCCCCGAGGACGGTGTGATTCTGTAAGTCTCAACAACACCAATCAAGAACCGCAGATTTTAATCTTCGCTGTAATTAACTTTATCCAAACGAGCAGCGAGCTGACTGGCTTTCTTTGGGAGTCTTCTGGCAATTTAATGTGTCTTTAAAATGACTTGGCACTCCTAGAGGAAGAGGAGAGGGAGCAGAAGATTGATGCAGTGCCAAGCATTTACTCCCACTAATGAAAAGGGATTGCCAAGGCTGTTTGATTATATATTGTATGCTATTCTCACTAGGTGCTACTCAAATGGGAGCGCTGCTGTAACCATGGCATTCTCAAAACCATCAGCAAAATAACCTACTTTGCAACATGCATGTAGAGTGGAGCACAAAGCGAATGGCACAGGTATTTCCAATTACATCTGCAGCATGTTAAAAGGTAATGCAGTGTGAAATCAGTCTCACTCACACTGAAGCAATGGAAATGTTCACATGTTCCTGGGCAGGTTTTGGCTCTGAGGTTTGTATGCTGCCCTGACCAGCCATGCATGTTGGCACAAGGTGCCCGGTGCAACAAAGGCCTCTGGTCATCCAGCTCTTTTGCTTGAGATGGGGATGTGACTTGCTGAATGACTTGGTGTGACTGCCTTGGCCATCTCAGAGCTCATCTCAGAGCTTGGGGTGGAGCTGAGAGATCTATGACAGGGTGAGAATTGGTGGCAACACTTGGCCAGAGGCATATGAGTTAAATGGTACATGTTTCTTGGCAGTTGGCACTTCATGTTGGCTGGCTCTGACTGTGGTCTTACTCCACAGCTTATTTAAGCCCACAAAATAATTTCTTAGAGGTCTTAACCCTTCCCTATGAATAGCATGGGAACCTTGACGAAATTTAGACCATCCAAAAGTGATAAATTCTCTTAAGTTATTTATAAAAACTGCTTTTCTTTCTGCACGTTTCTTTACTGCTCCAGCAGACTTCATAGGAAAAAGGGCATGATGAATACCTGGAAACCTGCATGTTTATTTATGCTGGGGGATATGCACAGGACTGGCAGGCCAGAGTTAGGTTTCTACTTCTCTCAGCTTTTTGATACCAGCATGTTGTCACGAGGTTTCACATCTCAAGAGTGACATGGGTGGGGTGGGACTGGCAGTTTGGGAGGAGCAGGCATGGTGTGGCCAAGAAGAGCTAAACACCAGTTTCTTGGTACACAATAACATCTTTTCAATACAGTTAAGGTTTGTTTAAGACTCTTGTAACAGCCTTAGAGCTGAAGGATCCATTTCTGTCCATTACGGTCTGATGCATTTCTCCCCTGGAGAATTTCCTAATATCTAATCTAAACTTTCCCTGGCACAACTTCAGGCCATTTCCTCTTGTCCTGTCACTTGTCAACTGGGAGAAAAGACTGACTGGCTACAACCTCCTTTCAGGTAATTGCAGAGAGTGATAAGGTTCTCCCTTGAGCCTCTTCTCCAGGCTAAACCAACCCATCTCCCTCAGCTGCTCCTCATAAGACTTGTGCTCAAGACCCTTCACCAGTTTCACTGCCCTTCTTTGGATACACTCTCTATACCAAGTTCATGGAGCAGCCTGCAGCTGCTTAATGCTCTGTCCAACACTCAGGGAAAGGCAGCTGTATGCAAACTGCCACTGGAGAGGGGTCTGTGAAATGATCCTGTTCCCAAACCATGCCCAGAAATCCCATAGGCAAACATGAGCTGGCACAGGCCAGCAGTATGCCTGAGAATGTCTCCAGCAGGACAGCCAATAATAGCCAACATCCAAGAGCGTTTCTGGGCACTGTTTGGTTCACTACTGTAAGTGTAGTTACTATCTCCCATCCTGCTAAAACTGTATTTCATCATAAATATTTTTAATGATTATTCCACTTTCTCCCAAAGGTTTAGCAATAAACAAGCCAATTCACCACCTGCTATGAGGACTGCTAGACCTGCAAGGATTAACATTTAGAAAATGTAATGGAGTGTGGCTAAGATGAAATACTGCCTTGATCAAAGACACAAGAAAAGCCAGAAGTGAGGATGAGAGAGGAGCTACCAGGACATTAAACCTGCTGTGTACTGGGTGTTACTAGGCATCAATCATGATGTGATTGAGTGGGGGGTGCTGCATTCCCATGTTTCAATGCAAATTGCCCAACAGTAGAAGTGATACTAAGCTCCATCCAGCCAGCTGCCTATAACAGGAGTCTCAACACCTGTGCTGGGCTGCTTCAGCTACTTGGAGAGCGTTTCTAGGATGCTCAAATTGCTTAAACCTGGAAAAATTTTCTTTGAAGCTAGTGGGATCCTTAGGGCTTCAGGTTAAAAAAGCGAATATTCCTTTGGATAGACAACACACTGCTCACTGTCCCTAGATCCACATTCCTCATTCTCAAATACAAGTGGTCAAGGGACACGAGTACTCAGCTGCACCAAGAGCTTCATGGTGGGAAGAGCAGGCCTCTTTATAGTTCAGTAACATCTTATTTAGCAGCAAGCTCTGCTGAGTTCAGGGGCTTTATCCCAGGGTAAATCACTAATTAAAACCAAATGAATATAGGGAAAACTAGCCCCATTGCTCCACTCTGTTTTACAGTTTATTA
The DNA here is from genome assembly GCF_965178545.1 of Coloeus monedula. NCBI lineage: Eukaryota > Metazoa > Chordata > Aves > Passeriformes > Corvidae > Coloeus > Coloeus monedula. The sequence continues at coordinate 23,721,520 of NC_138784.1, forward strand.
ACTTAGCTTTGTTTTGTAGCCAAGTCTAAGGATTAACTCTTTTTGTTTGTCTGCTTTTGGGCGGGGTTGGGTTTCTTTTGCTTAGAAATAGAGCATTTATTGAGAAATCATTGACTGAACATAGCCTTGTGCTCCTGTGAGAATCTGATAACAAGATGAATGCCTGGACTGCTTTGCAATGGACAGATCAATATTACAATATGAAAGTGAGAAAATGATTTAGGATTAGAGGTGGCATGCTTGGTTCTGATCTCACACAGGATGTAAATCAGGCATTATGGCACTAGAGTCAATGCCAGTGCCCTGGGGTAAATCTATTAACACAATCCTGAATCAAACCAAATAATTTTCAGGGTTGTGGAAAGTGAGGAATGATGGTTAAGTGAAATAAAATAGCAAATGAAATAATGTATGGGTCGATTACACACTGTTGAAAGAAAAACTCCAGCTTCTACTTGCTTAAAATGGAGGTGCTCTGGATTTTTGCTGCAAGAAGAGGAGGAGAGGGTGATGGAATGGGTTTGTGCATTTATCCTCAAATGAGCTGAAGTACACCACCACCATAAGTGCATGAAAAACAAGCAAAGTTCCATGGGGAAAAAAGTGTAAGTTCTGTTAAGTAGAAATCCTCCAATTTACCCCAGTGAAAAAATAAAGACCAGGTATCAAAGTCTAGCTATCCTAAAGGAGTACTTTTGATATAACCTGTCTTTGGCCTGAGGAGCTAACCCATATTTAGCAGATTGTCTTGGGCAACACCTTCTGTTGTTTCTAAATATCTCCCTCTATAGCAGCCTTAATTGGTACTTCCAGAAGGAAGAGGTTGGTGATCCCTCAGCATTACCCAAGGCCTGCAAATGTGCCATCTATTGTGGCACCCAGTAACATGCTCCCTGATTGCCAAAGCCCTAGTCCAGTCCATCCTACTTACACTACGATTTTTTTTAATCTCCCTAACACCAGGTTTTCACCCAGCATCACTACCCTCCCTTGCCTATTATCTTTTTACCCTCACCCCGCAGCACACACACCAGTGCTGCTGCATCTTGAAGCCTGTCCGTAAAATCAATGCCCTTCCTTCTGTAGACAAGCAAGAGCTGTGCCAGGATTAAACTGTTCATTTAAGAGCGATCAAGTTTACATGTGTTGTGTTTTCTTTTATTTTACTAAAGGAAACACATGAGCGAGTGATTAAAGCAGACACTTGGGTTGCTGCAATTGAGATTGCTGTTGTTTGCTTTGATGAGATTCCAGTCTGCAGCAAATTTCCTCTCCATGATTAGCTTGGTGTGGAATACACAATGCTTGCTCCCCTGGAATAGGACCTGGGGAGAGCAAAGGCAGCATGTCTATGCACTGATGTGGTTGATTATTTATTGCAGTATCATCTCTGTGGGATAGCACAGGTTAACAGAGGGGCTGCAGCTAATCCATGCCAGAGCTCCTACCCTGTCCTTCATTAGGCATTACAGAACGATCCCTAGCAGGGAAACAATGTTGGTCTTACCCAAACTGATCCCCACTCTGCACCCCACAAACAGCCTGTGGCAATTTTTAACGCTCTTTGATAGACACAGACTCTCACTGGGGAAAACCTACAAGGGATTAACTGTGATGACTGCCCACTATGTTTCTCTCCCTCAGTCAGCATCTTTTGTCTGCTATCACAGTTTCATAACCATGCAGAGCATTTGCTGTGGAGGGAAGGGGAACCAGGGAGAAAGCCCACAGCCCAGGTGAGAGAGAGGACATAGCCTTCCTCTCTGTGTCCCTGTACCTGCAGACTTGGGTGGCATCTCTTTCCCATGCAATCACTGCTTCCCCATTATCTCAGCGCAATGACACAAACTCACCTCCTGACAAGAGATTAGCACAAAGGGTTGTGCTAGTGCTGCACTGTTAGGGATGGACTCAAATTGTCTTAAATGCAGCAAGCTCATGACTTGCATGCTTTCTGCCTGTGCCACGGACTACTTACACAGCTGATGCTCCAGCTGTGTCCAGAGTACATCTGGAGGAGCACCCACAACACTGCTCACTGCTCACACACAGCCTGCAACACAGCCCCACGCATAGCTGGAGGATGCCAGAGCTCAGACACCCTCCCTGCCATGCTGTGCAATAGTGTTAGTGGGAAGCCACACAAAGAGGTCAGCAGAGTTCCTGGAGGGGCATGTGAGGGGGTTTACAGGCTATGGCAAAGGTGCTTAAAGTGGCCCTAAGCATGCCCAGTGCACCCCTCCTGCAGCAAATGTCCTGCTACGGGATTTGCAATGCACCTGGGCTGTCTACAGCCCCATGGGAAGCAGGAACAGAAATGCCCTGATGGCATTTCCTCGTCCCACTGTGTGCCAGGGACAATGTCTGACTGTTGCTGTGGGGGTGGTCACGACACACACAGACAGTGCCTCTTTTGAGGGCCAAAAAGCTGTTTATTAAACAAAGCAGCCTCTTTTATACACTTTTTGTATGTTATCATTCATGTTACAGATTTATTGGCTGCTAAACTACTACAATAGACTCATTGGCTGTTACTAACTACAACATACTACCATTGGCTACCTATAGCATAAGCATTCAAGCATTCAGAAAAATAACAGGTGCCGATATGTTGCTGTTTTCTCCTTCTACTGTTTAACTTTCTTGCTTCTGTTGATACTACATTCTCATGGGTAAAAACTAATTGTTTTTCTTCTCATGGACTTTTCTCACAGTCTTTCTCTAGCCAAAGTAACAGGCCTGAGCCATAATTTTACAAAGGCAACAAGGCCTTCATTTTATAAGGTTTTATTTAAATGCCACATCTGATATGCCTGGCAGGGCAGGCACAGGGGCAGAAGCACAGCCCAGCAATAATGTGCCAATCCAAGCTAGCCCTCTCAGCTGCAGGAACAACCTCCAGAGCAGCACCAGCAGCCTGCTCCAGAAGAGGGACGCTTTTGCAGCTACAGAACTGTGGTCCAGTGGGGCTTCAAAACTGTCAGAAAGAGTCCTGGCATTTCCAGTTGCCTCGTGGACAAAAGGTTACCTCCTTGCCTACAGGTTGTCTGCTGGCCTCTACCTCAGAGAAGCATGCAGAGTGAGGCCACCACAGGGCATGGTGACAGTCCCTCTTAGGCAGTCCTCTCAGATCAGCAGCAGGACCCCATCACAGATCCAGATTAAGAGAAGGAAAATGGGGGGAGGAAGCACCAGCTGCAGCTGCTCTCCCTGGAAGCCTCAGCCAGTTTCCTCTTTGCTGTGGCCACTCTACCTCCTATAAAGCAATGGAACCAATGCCAGTGCTCCAAGAGGTGTGAGATGTTTGCACTTGGCTATCAGGTCACACCAAAGCCAACTCAGACATTAACAGTTATAACTTGGATATTTATGGTTAAAAAAAGTTTAAAAAAAAAAACGCCAGGGCTAACAGGATAACAAAAGCTTTGCCAACACTAATCCACTGCAGAACAGGCATGTCAAAATTCCAAGCTTTTCGTGGACTTTGTTCCTAGATATAAAGAGAGAAATCTTGATTCAGCATCTTGGATAGCACTGCAATCACCTTCACCCCTTTTTATACCTCCTAGGAACATTGCCACTGTGCCTTCATCAGCACAGCAGGAAACCTAACCAAACCTATGGCACGTGGGGATACCCAAGCCCTGAATGGGGTTTGGTCTGCTCCTAGTGTCAGGGCAGCTGCACTACCACAGGCTCCTTTTACTCCCACTCTGTTTCTCTGGAGGTGACTCTGATGCATCTGGACCTCTTCTCCTTTTGCAACAGATCCAATGGGCACTGTCTCCTGCTGCCGTCACCAGCCGTGCCTGGAGTGCCCCAGGGATGGAGGCTGACCACTCACCAGCAGCTGTCAGTACACCCTGCAAAGGAGGGCTGGGCCCCAGGAAGCCATCCAGGGCTTGTCTGCCTGCTTCCCCTGTTTGCTACTTGTCGCCGTTTCTTATCGCTGTTTACCGTTTCTCAGTAAAATCTTCGACTGGGTTTTACACAGCAAATTTTTGGGTCACTTTCTCACCACTTTGTTGCTTCTACTCCCATTTGATGACATGCAGAATCCTCTTCATCTTCCCTTCCAGAGCTTTTCCTGCTATCAACATTCCTGTCATAGACCAAATTAGTCCTGTTGCCTCCTACAAGCACCTGTGTGTGTCCTTATTTCACCTTTGTGGCAAACATTGCCTGATCTGCTGATGTACCTTTTTGCCCATCACAAAACAGCTGCCAGCACAGACTTGTGGGTCTCTAGAAGCTCTGGCAGTGGAAGTCACACTGCCCCTCAGCATCTCAGAAACCCCTTGCTCTCCTGGGAGAACTAAATACTTGAAGCATGGCAGGGACTACCCAGATGGTTTTCTGGGGTCAGGTATTCTCTTCCTTGTGTCCTGTACTGAGCAGAGCCTCCCCTCCTGGCCTTGTGGAGCTGCTTTATTTCAAGAAGCCCCCGGTTTTGCTGCCCTGGTGAGGAGAGCTTGTAGTCCATCTCTGTATTTCACATGCAGGGCACTTCAGAGCAAATACTCCACCCTGGCAACAGCAATTTGGCCCCACCTGCTCTGTGCCAACATAGCAATCCTTGTGTCCTGAGGGGAGCTTCAGAAGAGGTTTATTCCTGGTAAACAAGGCAGGACAGATAAGGAAGGGAAGCATTCCCTTTGGAAAGCAGTTTCATAACCTCTCAGAGTCAAATGTTGTCTTTATGACAGACAGCACATAACATGTAGCAGGCAATAAGAGGGTGATCCAATGTTACAGTCTGTCCTTCCCTCTGATGTACCATGTTCTCTCCCCCTCTCTCACCTTTCTCCCTAGCCTCCACCTGGGGAGCAGCACACAGGAGGGACTCTGCAAACACATGCTGCTTTGGTCACCTCACATGGATGGGCATTGCCACCAGGCCACCCCACACGGCAGCACCTCAGGAGTCTGAGCATCCTGATCCACATTTCCCTGCACGGAACCGCCAGCATCCATCTTTCCAGGGCTTCTGTGAGGCCAAGGAGTGCAGGGCCAGGAGCTGCAGAGGTGTGTGGCAGGTCCTGGAGTGAGGGAGGTCGGATGCCCCACAGGGAGAATTTGAATAGGGAGCCAAGGAGGCTGGGATGGATCTGGCTCTCCTGAATAATCAAACCCTCCTCAGGAGTCAGGGTCAGGGGAACGAGTACCCTTTCCTGTCTGCATCTAGTTGTGGCTCCTTCAGAGAGAAAGCCAGGCTAGACTGGGCTCAGACTGGTGTTGATGTCTCAGAAATTTGGTAAAATATTAGCATTTAAAAGACTCTCTCAAAAAAAATTAACCATCACAGGGTTTGGGATCTGTTCATCTTCTGAACTAATTTGATCACAAGTCCTGACCTTCAGAAAACTCTGCTGTATTCTCCAGTCATACTGGATATAAGGAAGGGGGGAAAAAAGTAACAATGAAACTGTCAATTGTTCTCACTCTTAGATCTATTAGGCTTTTTTCCCCCTATCTTTGTAATTATAGTATTGTACAAAGTGTAAGATAACATTCAATCACTGTAAAATAAGATTTAATTATGTCATGATGAGATTCATTAGTTAATATTTGTATAGCACACTGAACATGTAAAGTGGTTAGCAAGCACTAAGTATTAATCTTGCTGTTTCAGAAAACAAGGGAATTTGCTTTGGGGGAGCAGAAAAAGCAAACTACATACATTCATTTGGGGTGTATCTTCAACAGGAATAAATCAGTGGCTGGGCCATGTGCACCTTTGGCAGGACCGTCCCCTTGGGACAAAGTTTCATCCACAAGGCCCTCAGTGATGGCCTCTGATGAAGCCACTAGAGGAGCCCTACATGTCTCTTTTTTCCTGGACTGTTCCCCACTTACAGCAGGGGCTGCTCTGCTGGTAGCAGTTATCACTTTCTCAGTGACTACAGCACCATGTCAAATAAAACTGACTCTAGGGAAGTATTGCAGGCCACCAATTCTGGTGCACCAGCTCCTTCTTCCTTGGGGACTCTGACACATGTAGAGTGAGAAAAACAAAGGGGTACTTTACTCTGCCATTATGAGCCACACCATGGTGGCCCCAGCAGCAACATCTTGCAACATGGCAAGTGGGAGGTCTGGCACTTCTGTGCTTCAACAGATGGTCTATGGAGAAGCACGGAAGATGGTGTGGAGAGACAGGCACTTCTTTTGTGCAGTGTCCAGCATTGGCCCCTAAGAAGTAATGAATGTGTTGTAAGGACATTGTAAGGACCGTACTATGAAAATGCAAAGAGCATGGGGAAAAATAAATTTCTTGAAAGGGGTATATTAATATGCAGCAATGAGTGTTTCCTAACATGTAAACTGAAGGGGCTAACCTAAGGTTTACTTTGACTTACAGGAGCATGTAGAGAAAAGAAAAAAACACTAATCCAAAATACTACCAGAAAGTGTCACTATTAGCTGGCTAGCCACATCCCAACCCATCACCTCTCTGTTGTATGAAACAGCACAGTACATCAGCTCTGAGAAGAAGCCCAGAGGCTGCAACCTCCTAAAACTGGCTTCCCTGACCTCCTGGCTTAGCTTCAGTGTCTGGGAGGCTGAGACATTGTGGTGACAGGGCCAGCCTCAGTCCCCCAAAAGGCTCTCTTGAAAGAGCTACCCAAAAGGCAATAGCCCTTAAGGCAATAAAAGCAGCGAGGTTGTCCCTGTATGCCACAGGGTAACCTAATAAATTCCTACTTCCATGAGTCCTAAAGGTTCGTGTGGTTGAGACTGCATAGTTTGTCCCCTTAACTCACACTTCTACCTTACAGTTCCAAGAAGAGCGCTATTAAGGGCATTCATTTATTTTCATCATCCCCATCTTCTCTCAAGCATGCAATGATATCCTCTTGCCAGAAACCCGTTGTTTAACTCTCAGCATCCAGTCCTCCACCTTAGTGGGTTGCACGGGAGGATTTACAGAGCTGTCACACTGCAGTATCCATACCTGTGTACACTGAGGTGTTCCACATTCTCCAATGTAATCCCATCCTTTCGGGATTCACTTGTGCCCCCTTTAGGCACAAGCTCACCGTGCTCAGGCGCAGAGAGGCGATGGGGAGAAGCCGTGGCTATGGTGAGTGCCAGGCAGCCAGTGCAGGGCACAGGAAGGCAGCAGCCCTGGGAACCCCTCTGCGTAAGGCAGCTCACGAGGAGGCCGCACACCGAAGTATTTATTGCTGCCGGAGTCCTTTAATTAAGTGGCAACTGTTGGGAGAGTAAACACAAAGGTAAAGCACCAGCTTCCCATGCAGAAACACCTCCATCTACAGGTAAATCTGCCCTCTCTGTCTGTGAAGAAACTCCCGCTGCCCCCCCCCTCCTTCACACTTTAAGAGAAGCAAGAAGCCGCTATCGTTCTCAGCCATCCTGGAGGAAGAAATCTTCATGGCACGCAGGTTTAGCAGCACTCGAGCGTCTGCGGGGACAGCAGCCAAGCTGCCGCACTGCCTGCGAGTGCCCCCCTCTGCGTGCGACAAGCCCCTGTCACTCACACGGGATGGGCAGGCTGTGGCCACATGCTCAGCCTTCCTGTTGAGATCAGTCTCCCTCGAACCACCAAAGGCAGCGTTCACCCCCAGGTTACCCCCTTTCTCTCAGGACGGCTGGCGGTCAGGGAGGTATCACATCTCTGCAGCTCTTCCGATCGCTGTGCCAGCTCTTCTCCAGCCGAGCTGCCAGATCATCGGACAAAAGCTCATTTTTCCCCAGAAGTTTGAGCTCGCAGCAAAATGGGGCATAAGGAGGTACCAGGAGAACTCAGCAGGCCAGAAATGCCACAGGTAGTCCCTAAAACCGAGAGGCTAGGGCTGGTTCCTTTTATATTTTTCAGGCACTTAAAGAAACAGCTGTATTTTTCACTACTGAGCTCAGCAGGAACTCTGCAGAACTGGATTCCTTATTATGGGGCTGCTTCAATCTAGTATTTAGCCTCAATTTAAGTTGTAATTTCTCCTCTCTTTTTTTTTTTTTTTTTTTTTTTGTTGTTGGTGGTGGTTTGGTTTTTTTTTTTTATTCAACAGCAAGTCATAAAACAAGTACCATCAAAATGATGGCGCACCCTCTCCAATGGTGTCTTTCACCAAGTCTGAAGCTGGGCTGCTAGTGCACATGTTCCTAAAGGGGAAACAAGCCAGGATACCCAGGACTTTCTCCTCTTTCGTTTAGCTTGTCATCTCAGCTTGTTGAGCCAACACTTCCACCTAGTGGCCTGCTCCACACATGCTGGGATGATGGATGTCCTTGGTAGTAACGGGCGATCAGAACTTTCTGCAGAGGAAAAACGACAATCTTACGGAATAATCAGATTATTTCTCACTGGCGAGAGGGACTGGATTGTGTCGAGCCACTTAGCTTTCCCCTCCGAAGCATAGGGCTGATTATCATGTAATGCTGTGCAGCTGCTACGAGTAGCACACACATTATAGAAGTAATCAGTAGTAAATTACTTCTGAGACAATACTCGGTTGCATGTAAATGATTACTTTGGGTAGTCATTTGGAATAGATGAGTTTTGAAAAGTTTAAACAATCCTAGTGGGGGATTCTGCTCTCCTTAAGGGGACAAACTGCACTGCTGAACAGCCGGCACAGAGGATGCACGCAGGTCCATCCAAGTGCTGCTCCTGCTCTGCTCCGCATGTGCTCTCTGGGATAAATTGCTTCAGCTATTTTCCTTGCTTTCTCTACCTGAACCATGCAGACAATATTCTGTAGGGAGTCTCTGAGTTATCTGCCATGTTACTGGCTGGTATAAATAATAATACCAGCACAGAATTTCCTTTGTGTTGGCTCCCTGATGTCTCACATGGATCTTGGCATTAAAGGACTTGTAGAGGATATTAAGGGAGAAGGCTGCCATCAGGTATCCTCTGTCTCAAAGCATACATGCATAGGTCTGAGACCACAGCTGGGAGACATTGATTTTTTACCTTTAGAGCTTAGTTTTATTTTTATGACAGCACTGAAATATTATCTTAGAGGCTGATGACAGACAACATCACATGAAAAATGTCTAGAAATATCCACCTCCCAAATGCAGTTACATGTGTTTCCCAGACCCTCTCTTAACCAGTACCAATGTTCCTTTACATCACTATATGGATTTCAACAGCAGTTGAATTCACCACTACCTCCTCTGCAGAGTCAGAAGCAAGAAAATTAAAGCCTCAAAAGAAAGTACACGCCAGACAAATACATCTTGTTCTGCACCACAGGTGTGCAGAGACGTGACAGTGGACACCCACAGCACAGTCAAGGACAGCAGTGAGACTCCTGAAGTTTCTATCCAATGCCTTATTTGTTAGGTTATTCTTTCTCCTTCAAACATCTCATTGTGGGGTAAAACCTTCAGGCAGCTATAAGAAAAAATTTTATTATTATTCTTTCTTTCAGGGCAGAACAGCTCTGCTTAATACATTTTTAAAGACTATATTCATCTAAGAAGACTATTAATAATTAAGAAGAAAACAATATTATTATGGAAATTAAGGCACCTCTGGGTCTGTGAGAACATGGTGTTTCCTGATGACTTACTGGCATCCCTTCTAGCTCCCGGACAAACAGCATGGAGAACAGGAGACATTTGTACCCCAGAGGGACCACTCTGTTTAGTTCAGGTCAATGCACAGGGCTGATGGTCTGTAATTAAAGACAAGCTGTCAAACGATTTTTCACAATTTTTTAGTCATTCTTTGCTGTTTGCATTAAGGCAGCGAGAGAACCTTCCTCCTTCCTTGTCCTGTCGTTACAGGGTCGCTAAAGAGGTGCTGGCTGTGATGGACCAGCAGGAATCACACCTGCTCTCCCATCATGGGGGGCTGCAAGACCTCAACATGCAGGACTACATTGTCAGCCGTAGTTGCAGAAGTGAATATCTTACTGGACTTCATGATTTGAACACACTCTACAAGTGTTAAATGGCCTGTACTGGACCTGAGAAATGGAGGACTGGCCCTTGTCTGTGCGTTTTACAAGAACCACTGGCACAATTAGGGCTACACACAGTCCTGCATGCAGATACTGTGGCATATGCGAATATTCCTTCAACAGCAGTTTCCTGATGGGCCCTATCCATCTGGAGATGTCTGTGCTGCAGGGATTACTGCCTACCAGGCAGACTTTGGCTGGTTTGGACACCAGTAGCTATGTAGTCTTGGCAACATCCGAGTTTCCCGGGGCCTTCTTGGAGAGTGCTTAGAGCTGATTTCCCTTTCATTGAGGGCCAAAGTAGTCCCTGGACATGCTGGGAGGTGCAAGTGACAGAAGAAAGTCATTGCTGCTTTGATGTCCGTAAGTGGAAGTTAAATATAGGGAATGGAGCAATGCCATAGGAGGACATGGCTTACTTCTCTGAAATTCTTAAAATCAGATAATTTTCTTTGGACTGAGCAGTGCTCATCTAATCTGAGAAGGAAAAAGCCTGCTTCCTCTCCCAGTGAAGAACCACTGATGAGCCAGTACCCCACTGCCCACAGGGATTGTGGGTACCAATAAACACTACTTCTTCCCCTCTTTCTTTCACATGTCCTGTTTCCCTCTCCCTTAAAATAGTGGTGGGATGAGCAGTATATCTGCAAGGATGTCTGTGGCAGAGTGGCCACCATAAATGAAATTGCTACTCATCAGCTGAGCTGCCGTAACAGATTGGACTCAGGTGCTCATTGCTCTGTCCAGAAAGGAAATAAAATTTCTTGTCCTAGGTGACCTCCATAAAGTCACTGAGCTACACAGTGAGCTACAGACTAAGCTACAACTCACTTGCCTGTGCTCCCACCATTTGCACAGATAAACTATTTCAGCCTTTTCACCCATCTTTGTACCTACAGAAACTTTTCCTGGAGTCTGCTCTACATGGAGAGATACAAATAAGTTCAACAAGTTTTAAATTAAACTTTACAAGTGGTACCTTCCTCTTTAAGCAATTCAAATAAAGACAGGTGTGTCAGGTGTGCCAAGTTTTAAGACTTTCTTGCCTTCCAATGTCTTCATTAAATACCAGTGCCCTCAGCTCAGGCTGCGACTTAAGTTACAAAGTGACTCCAGTTTCAGCTCAGGCTTGTTCTCCTGTGAGCAAGTAAGAGTTAATGCTACAATACCCCCTTCTCTGCAGTGCATTGTGTGCTTGGGGGGTGTTTTATGGTCAGTGAGTGGCTTCAGCACTACTCTCAGTGCTGCTTCATTTATTTGCTATCAGAAAGACAGAGAAATAAATTGTGTGTCAGTGCCTACCTATTCTTTAGGGTTCATCCTGGAGAGAGAAATCAATGACTCGATCTCTTCTTGAAGCATCTACATTAAAACATGGGGAGTGAAGTCTGACATTTTGCATGTGTGTGTGTGTGTGTGTGTGTACGCATGGTTCAGCATTGCCATTCATCTTCACTCTCCAAATCAACAATTATCTGGAGTCCCCCAGGAGAGAAATGCACTCCTCTCATACGTTTGGAGTAATGACTAGGAAGCAGTGGTGTGTAACAGGATCCCCAGTGCTCAGCTTTCCCTGATAACCACATACACTAATAAAATAACACTAAGTTGGTTCCAGTCCTTAACATTTCCTTATTACTATTCCATGGGGCCTGTGTTGGGAAGAGAAACATCACTTCCCTGCAAACTAATATCCAAATGCAAGTCGTGCTTAGCATCTTATATGGGTCCTCATAAATTTGAGTGAGCTCCCTGTGTCTCTTCCATCTCATTGACCTGACAGGATGATCACTCCCTGCTACTGCACCGGCTGTGTTCCTTGTCAATAGCCCGTGAGGAAATATTCTGCACTGATGTATTTTCTTCCTAATTTCTTGGTCTATAACTATTTTTACCCTTCTTCTTTGCCTAACTCTGACCACTTTTGGAAGCAAAGACCAGTAACTCTTGAGATTTTTCCTATGCATGCCAGATCCATCTTTTTTCAGAAGGTCAGAGAAAAAATCGAAGAAAGTTAACACAAGAAATCCATGAGAACTTTGCAATAAAAATTTCTTGACTTTGGGATGAGATGGTACAGTGCTGAAAACTTACCTAAAAAAGAATCAGCTATCAAAATACGGTTTACATCCAGCCTAGCCTGACATGGGCAGTCCTTCTCCATACCTCCTTGTTCTGTGTGTATGTGCTGACTGATCTTTGTGCTCACATAAATGGAGAGAGCGGGAGCTTGTGTATTTGCTCTATGATATTATTGATATTATTGATTATGAACTGTTCCCTGTGCATAAGTCTGCTTGCCTCCTTACGGAAGTTATAGCTACTGATGCCAATTTTTACTTACATATTAAAAGACGTCTGTCTCTCACCCAGGGGACCTTGACATTGGTTAAAATTGCAGCTCACACACATGAGAACAGCTCCAGAGCATGAAAGACACAGAACTCATCATGTGGTCCAATAGGCTGTGGATTCTCGTGCCAACATACATATGCATTTGTTCTAGCCAGATGCTGCCTGGGTATGATAACAGCAGCAGAAGCCCAGAGAAAGACAAAGGTTAAGAAGCAGGCAGAAGCAGAGAAGAGATCGTGGAGAAGGCAAGGGAAAACAAGGGATAACAGAAAGAAAAAAGAAGACAGAATGTATTCATGTGTACCTCCCTCATGTACAGACCACAAAGCTCCCTGCCAAGAAACAGTCACCCCCATTTTGCCTGCCAGGAGACTCAGCATCCAAGGGGGAACTACTTGTTCAGGGCTGCTCCCCAGGCAGGAGGCAGAGCTGCCAGACACACTGTCACCTCCTGTGTCCCAGCAGCCCAGTGTCCCAGCAGCCCAGTCACCACAATGAGGAAATCCTCAGGTTTTGCCAACCACAGCTGGGATGCACTTCCAAGGAGCATGGCTCTGCCAGAGATCCCAGTTCTGGTCCCAAAAGCCCACACTGTGAGAAACAGGACCATGATATGGCACAGAAGAAAGGCATCGTGTAGCGATGCTGGGAGGAAAGTGAGTCCTGTGCTCAAGAAATGGGGGCAAATAGTCCAAGTCCAACATTCCTGACTGTGTGTAATGGTACCAGGGAGGCTGGGGGACACCTTCTGAGTATGGCAGGTGGCAGGGAGTGAGAGAAGCCAGCCTTGTCCTGCCCTGTGCTGCTTTGGCTATAGCTCTCTGTACTACAAAGGGTAATTTTCCATAACTTCTGGGAATTTCCACAGGACTGACAGAAATCTTGTGTTGAGCTAATATTTTAAAAGGGTAAAGGAGATGACCCAGGTAATTACAGGCCTGTCAAGCTGACATCGATCCCAGGTAAAAAAATGGAACAGCTAATAGGGGAAATATAATTCATGCCCATCAGCAGGGGTTTATGGAAAACAGACCCTGTCAAATGAACTTAATATCTTTCTTTGCTGTGATTACGAGTTTACTTGATGAAGTCAGTGGTGTTGATGGAAAAAAACACACACTAGCTGGATTTAAATCCTAGAACAATACAAAGCCAACAGAGTATGTAGTAAATTAATTAAAGTGACTGATGACTCTGAAAATATGTTGGAAACCAGAAAGCTGTCTTCATGGCAGTTGTCTTATGCTTTGGGTCCCATAAGGTGAGGTGGGTGGTATTTTACTTTCATACCTGTGATCTACTAAAACCTGTAACTAAAACCTGTCGTACTAAGATTGGAAGGCCACAAAATTGTGAGGAGACATCACTGATACAATCAGCTTTGTAATTTCTTCGTGATCTTCGAGGAACAATTATGGTAGAACTATATGTGTTTCAGTTCAGTCCTGTGTGAAGTAAGCATATCTTAGAACAGAAAATGTAGGTGATACCTACAGGACAGGGAACAGACAAGAATGCCTTCAAAAATGGGTTGTGAACCCCAATTAGTCATGCACAAATATCCAGTGTAATACTGTCAACAGAAGGTCTGGTAAAGCACCTGATCGGGGCCACCTCTGAGGCCGGTAAGGAGATAATTTCACCTTTTCTTTGAAACTGCTGCAACCACACCAGGAACCCGGACTGCTCGGTTCAAGAAACAATTTGGTGAGGTGGAGATGCTCCAGAGAAGGTGTAGGACAATATTCCTGGGATTTGCAAACCTGCCTTTCTAGGCATGGCTCCAAGAGCCAAACTACTCAGTTTACCAGGGCGATGGCTGTGGGGGTGATCTCATATCATCTTTTGGCTTCCAACAGAGAGGAAAACATCAATAGCAAAAGTACCATTGATTTTGGTGGGGTAGCTACTTGCTGAGTGATACCTGCTCTGGAGATGGTCCTTGATGAAAACTCTACTCCCAGTATCTATCTCCTGTACTTGTAAGTAAGGAACACTACTTGTCTACTTGTCAGGACATTGCAACAACAACTGAGATAACAGCAGAAAAGCACTGCCTCAGTGCCAGCTCACTGTATACCTCCATACGTTTTATTATTGAGTCTGCTCAGCACTGAGCAGCCTGCAAAGTCTCTCTTTTGCCCCAAATGGCTTCCTTTGCCTCAGAGGCACCAGGAAAGGCTCAAAATAGCCAGAGAGGTTCTCACAAAACCTGCCTGCTGGGAATACCAACATGCACTGTGCACTGCCTAAGTGCACACCCTGTACTGTGGTTTAAGCCATGATACCAACTTGAGCTAGTACAGATGGCTGTGCACTATTAATTGATTGCTAACAGTAATAAATGGCTCCATAGTGTGGACTTATAAATAAAGTCCTTGGCATTTGTATTGACAGTAGGCAGCATGTGGAAATGTTCTTGAGAGAGGTGAGCTCCCCGTCACTGTGGAATGCAAGCTGCCACCCTGAATCTTGGCCAAGCAACGATTTATTTTGTATTTCAATTAGAAAAAAACTCATCAGATCCTTTGGGGAAAAAAAGAAATTAAAAATAAGGCTGACCTCTAAGCCCACTCTGGAGTCTAAATTTTCTTATTTGCTTAACATTTCCCAGGTCCAGAAATAGAAAGGGTGGGTGAGTAATAGACTTAAGATCTCTGAGGTGAAATGATGCTACTGAAGGAAGAATATGCATTAGCTGGAATCAGCACAGCCAGAAAAAAAGGAGAAATCCACTTAGAGCTGCTTCTCCTGTAAGATAAGCCCCAGGTTCACAAAGTGAGATGCCTCCTCCCTGCTGCAGCAGTGAATTAAGTTTGTCATTTGTTATTGTGTCTTGCCAGCGTGCAAAATAGCAGCCCTGGGCTGTAATCTCCACTCATCTGAGTCTGCACAGTAATTGCTGGCAGCCATGGAAACCAAACTTCCCACAGTCATTTATAAACTTGACCCTCCTTGCTTCCTTATTGCTGTATTCAGCCAAGCCCTTGATGGGGGTAAGCGAAGAGAGAGGAAATTGTAAACTGCAAGAAAATCCAAACGTTTGGCGGCGGAGCACAGAGAACTGGCCAAGAGCCCATCACAGGAGTAGGAGCCTTTCCAATGTCCCGCTGGCTCTACAGCAGGCTCCTGGTGAAGAAGGTGGAGCAGGGCCATCTGCTGCGATAAGCTCCAGTTAATGACTAACGGGCCTTTATCTTCATCGCGTGGGATGTGAGGATGTCTCCCCGCCTCCAAATCCCACCACCGGCTTCCCGGGGAGCCTTGGCCATGCCACATGACTTTCCTTCCGCCTGAGACATCCCAGCTGTAAACTGGGGATAGCCTATTTCACAGGATTATGAGGAAGGTGAAATGATGAAGGCCTCTCAGTAGATCAAAGATTTGGACAATAGAAGGCCAAAGAACTCATGCTGCTATTTTCCTCAAGGGTATAACAAAGATTCTAAAAATGTTTCCAGCCCAGCTGAAGATAGAGGACCTTGCCTAGCTGACAATCTGCCAGAAAACTCGATCAACCACCAAATACTCACCTCATGCACAGTCTTTGGATGGCTGAAGCCAGGCAAGATCTCTGGTGCCATTGTTAATTACACAACTTTGTGGCCATCCGAAAACCTGATCATCTTATAATTGCTGTGAAATATCTACTGCAGCAACAAAAAAACAAAGGAAATATTGAGTAGAGTTTTGAAAGTGACTAGATTTTATCTAGTTCAATTATTCAGGGATCCTCAACTGTCACACTTCAGGAACAGCAATGACTGAATACTGACAGGAGTTTCAACACTACTGAAAAACATGTCATTGACCTCTGGGACCATCAGATTACACCACCTGACAAATAGCTACATCTCATTCCTACAATCTGCTTGTAACGGTTTCTTTTCTTTCCCCAGTACTTTTTCTATGTCAATATTATTTGATCTAAAGCCCAGTCCAAAAGGATGACTTTTTCTTCTTGACATGCCACACCAGGTTATGATATCCTGTCAAAACGTGTTAAGCCAGGCTCAGTTAAAAAGTGACACATCTATAACAGCTCTAGCATTCAAAAACAGTCTTTTCTGGCATGGTGAATTAGGAAGTATACCAATTCATTTAATTTTTTTCCTTTGGGAGGAGGGAAGCTAATTAAGATATGCTAAGCTTGGTCAATTTTTTTCTAAAAGACAGAGCTCTGTAATTATTTGGACCTCATTTAAAAGGAAAAGAATATGCTTTGGTGTCATTATTTACCCAAGAGCTGTGTGCTAGCCATGAAGTTTGGCTCTGGAGGTTAAATTTTCTCCTGTTCAGATTTGTTTTGAGCCAATGTTCTCAGATTGAGCCTGATGCAAAGTGTTACACCTCTGAGAAGGATTTAGTCTTTTCTTCCTCTTTAAGTACTCTTGCAACTTGCTTCTCCTGGTCATAGGGAAGAACAGCAGCTGTACAACACTCCCTTTTCCCAAATCCTTGTAGCCATTTCATCTATATCTTCCCACAACATCCTTATTTAAATTTCCCATCCCTCTCCATTGTTAAAAAGACTACATGGAGCTTGTAGGAGATTTGCACCTCTGTGCTGTACATCACAGATGGGAAATGTTGCACGAGAGGAGTTCAAGCAGCAGAATTTGCTGTGCCCAGTTGCATCCACTCAAATTTGGCCTATTAAACCCACTTGAATATCAACTTTGACCATCTATGTTTTCCTCTGTAGCTAGCAGCTGGTTAAAAAACTTAGTGATAAGAAGTGGTGCACAGAGGCATCTGGAAAAAATATCATGTGATTACGATAATCAGTAAGTGCACCATAATGAACTGGCATGAAAGGTTGGGTTTAAGCATGGAGAGAACTCTACTTTATATTTTCAGCATCCAGGGTGTTTGCCTTAAGATGCTGTGTGTATCTTTGGTATGATTTATTTTAAAAAGAGACAAAGATCTAAGTAGGCAAGCCCACTACCCCTAGTTCTCTGGGTAGTTTAGAGTCTGCATGTAAGTTAACCTGCTCTGAAGCTGCACACATGCAAGTCAAACACATGCACCAGAAGTGCTTTCATAGCTGGATGTCTTATGGGAGGCTAACGACACAGCGTATGAGCAAGGTCATCAGGTCAAGAAACATACTAACAGCACCCTTCTCACAGGTTCCAGACCCACCCAAACCCTCCCTGACCAACTCCTTATCTGCAGCACTGCCCACAGCCTGGGTAGGGATCACCACCTGGGATTTGCCCTAACAAATTTACCAGGGCTTCAGGTGCAACATTGAATGAAACAGAATAAAACTACAGCTTTCTCAGCTCCCATTTAATTCAGTTGCTGCAATTTCCGTGTATTTACTTGACCTAAATTATTTAACAAGTGATGTTTATTAGAACATGCAGCACATAGGCTTGCCCTGTTGTTATTCTTCTCCAGGCATCTGTCTATGGCAGCAGTTTTGGGGGGAAGGGGAGGGAGGAAGGGAAAGAAAGCTGCTGCTTTTTGTTTGGGGTTGGTTTTTTTCAGACTGAAAAATTCTCTGGTGACGACAAAAGATATTTTCTGCTTGGGGTGGAAAAAGACCCACTGAAATGTCCCATTTGTAGCAGGGTGTGGGACCTAGGCAGACAGGTTTGACCCACTCTTCTCCCCTTCCCAGCCAGGCCCATGAAGGTGCTGTTCTTCTGCTGGCTTTGCCAGTTCACAGCGTTGTGAGGACGGACAGCTGCACTGGTGCTCTGTGGCACACAGGCTGGATGCAGTGGGAGCGGCTGCTCCGACCAAAAAGCAGAAATATCCTCTACAGACAAGAGGAGAGAAGCTGGGGGTCAGCATCAGTGTCGTAGGGTCTCAGACCCGATGATCTGGAAGAACACTGTCAGCCTCACAGCATCAGGCACATACCCTCACAACCACAGGCAGCAATTAAGAGATATGAAGTCCTGAAATTTGCTTCCAAAACTCTTCTAGTGATACTTCCACACATCCCAAACCACCAATCCCTTCCCCCAGAATCTAGCTATGGCAGGATCCTTGTACACTTGGCATAGCATAGTGTTTGTTAGCTTTACTCTCCTTGGAGGATTAGATACTTTATAGCCAGTCTTTATGCTGTCAGCTGCTCTACCCAAAAGCAGTGCCTGGGATTTGACTTTTAAAAGCTGTTTCTGGGGGTGCACTGCACTCCAGTGACAGTGCCTCCATGAGGTTTTGCACATGTGCTGCTTCTGAAATCCATCTGTTCTCCTCAGAGAAGCTGGGCTCCACTGCTGTTCACCCCAAAGGATCAAGGGAAATGAAGGAAGATGCAACGATTCATCTGGACCCATTCTTCAGCAGGAGGTAGGAAAGATGCAAATGGGAAACTGTTAGGTCTGCCTCCTCCAAAATCTGACTGCACATGGCAAACTGGGCAGGCAGAGCATGAATTTTTACGTTCTGTAGGACAAACAGGATTAACAGCCCTGGTGATAGCCAAACACAGAATTATAAAAACCAAGGATGGAAGGCCTCAAACAACATCTTGTCCACCCCATTTCCACAAGGCACCATCTGCTGTTTGCCTAGTCAGCTCTTAAAAGCCTCCCACGATGGAGATGTCACTGCCTTTCCAGGCAACTTTCTCCGCTGCTTTTTCTGCCATTGCTGTCAGGGAGCTTTGTTCTCACGCCAAACCTAAATCTCTCTTTCTACAATGTAACACTATTCTTCCTTACCCTCACCAAAGCAGGAAGGAAAAAAAAAGTATTCTATTCTCCTTACTGTGGTTTTTGTGTTTTTAGAAACCGTTGTCATCTCTGTCTTCAGACATCTCTTCTCTCAGTTAAGCCTAGTTCTTTCACTCTTTCCCCCCAACATGTTTTCCACCATCTATGCTCTCTATCTGTATGTCACCACTTGGCTCAGAACTGTCTTGAAGTGTGGTGACAGAATGTCCAAAAGAGGACCCAGCAGTCTTCCAACTGGTGGTGTTCCTCCTTAAACCATAAACTATTTTTCAGGGTCACTTTTTTCCATAAGGCATTTCAAATCCTGCTGTCCAGATGTGTGTAGAGCCCTTTCCAGCTCACTCTCCGCTGCAGATTTAATAATTCCCTAGCCCTTCCACCAAGCTGTCTTAATGAAAGTATGGTATTACAGAAGACCCAGAGCACTCACTCAATAAATCTTTAAAGTCTGACAGAAAATTGTTGAAAACTTATGTCTAGATCTGTTTATCCTTTTTCCACTGGACTATTCTCTAGTTTGTGTAGCTCCATGTCTGTGGCAGACTGACATCCTTCTGTTGCCCAGTTTGTACAGTCAAAGCACCAGCAGCATAGTAGCATGAGTTACTCTTTCCAAGGGGGTCACGCTAGGAGCAGCTTCCAAAGAGGTGGATTTTCCCCTTGCAGGAACTCCCAGCACAGCAACATGACTGTAGACGGTTGAGCTCCACTTCTGGTAACTGCAGTAAACGAAAGAGCAGGCTCTGCAGTGTGTTTAGGAAGGGAAAGCTTTCTGGAGTCATTAAGTCACTAACATCCGTGTACTCAGACCTGAAAGAAAGGTGCTGAATTGATGGATGTACTTGTCATATTTATGGTTTGTAGCAGAGTGATGAATGTGCTTTGTGGTTTATAATGCAATGCTCATTTAACTCTCCTTTTTAAGATCTGGCTGATTTATAGAAGCCAGTGTTACTATTGCATTTTAGTGGGGTGACAGAGATGATATTATAGCACAGAGGTTTGTCAATTAGTCTTGTATGACAAAGCCAGGCTCCAAATGGCCGCCTCTGATTGGGAAGATTTAACCCTGGTGAAAAAGGATTCATTTTAAAGACATCTCTGGTGCTGGAGTGACCCACTGATTTATGTCCTTACCCAGCATTTTGTGGAAGCCCTAATTTATGGGGCCAAAGCTCCAGCTGCCTCAGTGAGTCAACTCACAGAGGTGCATTCCAGCACACAGCACATCTCTGGCTGCAGCTGACCAGCACAGCAGATGTCAGGTACCACTGCCCAGCTGTAACAGAACACCCCGGAGCCATCCCTTCCCTACTTTTCCAACAATGGCTAATGGTTCAGAGTACATTTGTTTTTATTGTCCATGGAGAAGCACTTGATTTTCTGGAGTCAGGGGTTCAGCGTGCACCAGAAAGGGTGGGTGTAAGATCTCTAATCACATGAGTCAGTGCAGGCGTATAGTAGTGCTGAGAGCTTTGATTTGTCAGACTTAACACACATCAGTGTCCATGTTTTCAACCTCTGCTCTGCCATGGAATCTCTGCTGGCTTTTTTAGCAAGTCTCTTCCTCCATCCGCCTCATCTTTCCCCCCCTCTTTAAAGCTAATGGAAGTACTTAGCTCACACATGTAATTAGCGCTCGAGCAGCACTCTAAAACCACCAGGCACATATGTGCTTTAAGCTTTTTCACCCCAGGAGGGCAAATGCCCATGTGTAACACAAAATCACATCATACTATTTCTGGTAGGATCTTCCATATTCATTTAGCTCAAAATGCTTTGCAAGGCCACTGGAAATGAAGTTAGTTATCAAGCTAAATATAGCAAAACATCTGATGTGGAGGCAAGAAATTCAGAAAAGTGAAAATGTGTGCAGACACAGAAGCCAAGATCACCCATTTAAATCAGTCGACACACCTAGTTCTTTTACATTTGCTTTCTTGGACCCTCTGAATTTTGTTTACTCCTGCAGAATTTTACGACAGCTGCCCCTTGGGAGTCCATTGTACACTGAATTTTGTCCCTGGGACAGAGACATTTTAAGCATTTGGTGTGAGAAACAAAAAGTTGGGTGCACAGGTGCCCGGTGTTGGACAGGTGTATGGAGGTCAGGACGAGAAGTGGGGACAGCTTCATTTGGGAGGGGAGGAGCAGACCGAGGTAGAGATGCTGTCAGGGATGGGGTGGAGAGGTGTCTGCTGGCAGCGATTCCAGGGGCAGAGTTGGTACAGGGCTGGTAACATAAAGATGTGGTTGGGTTTGGGGAGAAGCCTCACCTGTTGGCTCAAACAAAACCAAACCCTCATGACCTAGGATGCTTTTGAAGGATGCTGAGAGCACCTCAGCTCCAGCACCTCCTGAGATAGCCCTGGAAAAATGCCTCCCTATCAGTGGAAAATGGTCACAGTAAACCCTCTCTTAGCAGTGATGTGTCTGTCAGGCTCTGTCACCAGAAAGGCCACAGACAGCTTATATATTGCTCTGAAGTGGGTCTCCTGCTGGTTAGTTCTCACTGCTATTTTTAGGCTGAGGCACTTTATGCCTTCAACTTTCCCCCCCTTTTTTTTCACCATCAAATGGCCGTGAACTCTCTCACAGTTGACAGAAATTTGTATCCTTCAACAGTAATAGATCCATCAAGACCAGGATGAGGTAACTGAATGCAGAAATGCATATTTGAGATGCTGTTCATTTTAATAAACTACACTGCATGAGTGGAATAGATATTGAATTTAACATATACTGGCATGAAATAATTCTTACTAAGTGTGTCTGGAGTCAGTTTTCAATCCAATTTCCCCTTTGTAGATTTTTTTTTTTGCATAAATAGATTATATAAAGATCAACAAATTAATTTGTTTGGCACGTAGCAGGTTTTCCTTATGATGAAGAGGACAAGTATGGTTAAGCATCCACCTGTACACTTAAGGGACTGAGACTTTTTGTTGGCCCTGATAAGCTGAAACTCATCTGAATGCATCTCATCAGAGAAAAAATTGAATTTTTCAGAGGTCCAGCAGACTTTTGGAAAGCTAAGGCTTGTGTCAAGGTTAATTAGGAGATAACTTTGGAATGGCACCAAGGTAGCTGGCCCAACATGGAAGACAGAGCCATCAGGCTGGCCCTCACCCAGCCCTGTGAGGCTCTGTGAGACTGGATGCAGCCATGCAGCCAGAGAGGCTCCTTCCCATGCCTGGTGGGAGGGATGGCTTTGCTAAGATGAAAGGCAGCTCTCCACAAGGAACCCCTCTCTACACTTCTGCATTTGTCCCCACTGCGTCCTTCAAAATGGGGCTCAGGCTGGAAAGTAAAGTTCCATATAGACATGGTTTCTTTTTCCAGACATCATCATCATCATCATCATTATCATTATTATTATTATTATTTTTGCCATAAATTGTACAGGTGCAAGGCCAAGAGGGACATCATCATTATCCAGTCTGCCTGAGATGGGCAGTGGGAACAGAGGTGGTGTTCATCCTCACCACCAGCCTTCAGAGAGGAGGCCTGTGCACAGATGGACAGGTTTGGTGGATGTTTCCTATTAGAACAAACAGGGGGAGGACAATATAATATATCGCAGTCATTAAAAAGAGAAAGATGTCGATTTCCCCAATGGCTTTAGTACAGGACTTCAGCTCAAAGTAGCTGGCACCTTGTGCCACATGGCCATCATCTGTCATCTGTCATTTCACCCCCTCACTGGAACCAACCTGTCTGAGCAAACTTCTCTTTCTGGCTGCTGCTTTCCCAGCGAAGTCTGAGCCAGCCTTTTGCTCCATGACAACAGGCTGAATCCAGCCCAGCCTCTCAGCAGCCAGAGCTCTTGCCATCTGATAGGCGGTTTGTCTCAGCTCGGTTCCATGCTGGGGGAAAACAAGCACATCTCACCACTGGGCTCCCCAGCTTTTGGCAGACCACCAAAGATGGCCCAGCATGCGGAGCACCCCCTCATCCCCTGCAGATGTACCTCCAGGTCCAAACCACTGCAGGGATGCATCACCCCGCTCACCTCCGTGCAGGGGGCCAAGCACACTCCAGCTCTGCCCACCAGCAGATACCTGAAGCTGACTCTTCCTTTGAAGAATATGGACACACTAGGCTTAATCCACAGTTCATGGGACTTACAGCACACTTAACATTTCAGTCAAGGCATAGCCTTGACAGGTCAGAGCAGGCTCAAGTGAAAAAAGGACTCTGCAATGCTCCAAATTCCTGCAGCTCCAAGCCAACCACATAGCTGTGGTGAGCAGCAGAGACCAGGCTGCAGGCATGTTAGGAAATAACTGCTGTACAGACTGTCTATTGTCCACTTGATGCCAGTCCTGGTCAGCATCAATATCCCAATTTCTCTTGCTACAAACAAAGGTTAAGTGAGTCCAATTACTCTAGTAAGGTAATATCAATAATGCTACTAATTACAGCAATTGCCTTATGGATCATTAGTTAGTGATTATGACTTTGTCAAGTGCTTTGGCAATTTTATGCAAGAATCACTCACAGTGTGTCATGGAAAAGAAATATCTTCTTGGCATTGCTAGGCCCCCCTCTGTATAAATGATCCTAAAAGTTTGTGTGAAGTCTGCCAGAAGCTTCTTAGGAAAAGAGATGTCTGTCTAGCTTTTGCAGATCCACAACACACAATAGGAAGAGGGTAATGGCAAGAGAGGGGTGGAGGGGTCTTACCTTATGCAAATAAAATTTCATTATTTTGAGTCCTGAAAAATTTCAGAAAACAGGATCCTGTGCAAATAAAATGGACCCAGTTTGCGTGAGGTATTGAAATGTTTTTCTAATAAGAGGCATTACTATCCTTACAGCCTCCCTGGAGAGTCTTGACGTGCCTTATTTTATTTGAATAAATAATTAATTTAGTTTAATTAAGACCATCCAACAGCCTGGAGACAGGTTTCACTAATTCAAAATGCATGGGAGGGTCTAAGTATGTAGATGGTATCCACGGAAGCTGATTTTTCTCTTTCAGTTGAGTTGGACGTGGTTGAAAGCTCTCTCTTGTCCTGTAAATTCTCCTTTGCCCGTAGCTCTGCTGTCAGAGCAGTGGTGACCAGAGACAGGATGTTCCAGTGGGAACCCTTCTATGACCCCTTCTTTGACCACAAACAAGTGAGCTCTTAGTGCCTGCATCACACTGAGGATTTTTGCTCATTCACCAGCTTTTCCAGGGCTTTTCCCAAGACCCTCTCCACATGATCATATTCCACATTTTCAACCCCTTGCTTAAGTGAGTATGAAAATCACTGAAACACAACTTTAATTAAAAATAAAAAGGAAATTGAATTTAAAAACAGAAAAGAGATCATTATAGTCCACTAATCTCAGTCATGCACATGACAGACCATAAATTTCACCCTACACTTCTTGCACCAATATGAAGTAGAATTAAAATGCCTGTTCTAGAAAAGGTCCTGGTCTGGAAGACAATAAGCTTCCTAGACTCATCATCTCATTGACAAACTCAAGGACTCTAGCATTTTGAAGGTCTTCTGAAGGTCTGGAAACCTTATGAAGCTAAGGCAAAGAGCTGGAAGTGAGATTCATTCATACACAATCCAGGGGTGCTAGAATATCCCTGGAACTTGTATGCATCTTGTCTTGGTGCTCTGTTGGCCTTTAAGATGCAATACAAGCAATCATATATTTGGACTGCTTCTGTCAGGGTGAGAGCAAACCAATGCAGTAGGTGGGAAAACCAGCTCCTCAGACATGTTGAATATACCACAATGAAAACTGAGAAGACAAGGACTTGACCTCATTTCTCACTGCATAACCCCTCAGACTTAGGAAGATGGCTCAGGCAAGGCTGAAAGCAATATTCAGTCCATAATCATGTGAAATATTTAACACAGAAAGCAGATGCTTAATATGATTTTAAATTAGTCATTAGAGGAAACCTTAAGCAAGAGACAATATACACAAGCACATTAAACAGGACAGCATCATAGTTGTTTCTATTCCCTTTTTAATGTACAAGCAGGCAACTGAAGAGAAAAAATCCCTTAAACTATTGTAATAATGCAGCTCCTGTCCACATCATTGGGATACCAGCTGGAAAAAGACAGATAATTCACCTCCATTTTCATTTGGCAAGATGAGAAGATCAGATGAATTGTGATGGTATGCAGCTTTGGGTCACAAGAGTAAAATCTGCACTGTTTGTTCTCCATGGTCGGCATTGATTTACCCTCACTTGAACTGAGAGGTTATTTAAGCAGTAATTTCACCTTCCTGCAACACAGAAGCAATAAATGGATTCTCTCATGCATTTGAGACATTTTTACTAAGCACATTCATGGGGAGACAACTGTTGATTATCCTCCAAAGGCAACTTTGAAATAATAATTATGATAACAAAATGTCACAGGAAAAGCACACCTGCCACTCGTTTCTCTCTGACACGCTCATAAATATCCACCTTTCTCCTCTCTTTTCTTAGGGCTCCAGGAAGAGAGGTGGCAGGGTGGGGAGAAGGGAGTGAGATGCCAGCAGCAAGGCTGTTTGGGGCATTCCTGCTGACTGAGGTAGCTTGTCATTCATTAGTATGTGTTGAGCAGCTTCATGGCAATGGGAAGTGATGTTGTACAAAAGCATTGGGAGTTCATTTGGTTTTCCTCATGGGAACATTTGGCCTGTCCTGAAGACCCTGCATTGCTTGGTTGTGCCTTAAGCAAACCAAGAAGCCCATTACAGACCTGATTTTGTCACAGTTTTCCCTGCCTACAAGGGCACAGAAGGGACCATAGCCTAGTTTTTTGTGTCAATGCGTGTGTCCATGACAGGTGGCTGGAGACCACTGTTATCCCACCTTTTGCTTTATGGTTTGTACAACCTGATTTTTGCCAGTCCCTCTAGCCAGGGTGCAAGAGGGCTCATTCACCTGGTCCATGAGAGTGCACCAGGGAGACATCAGCACCAACAATTCCCATCCAAGTAGTAAGGGCATGGTTTAGAGGTGGGCTTGGTAGTGTTCGGTTAATAGCTGGACTCAATGACCTTAAGGATCTTTTCCAACCTAAATGTGTCCAAGGCACAAGGAGCAGCCCTTATGCAGGCAGGCACAGACCCTTGCTAACTGGGCTGCACCATTTCCAAGACCTTACCCACTGGAGATGCGCTACATGGATATAGGGAGCTCAATTAAATGCTGCCTCTGAAAGAAGAAAATGGACTCTCTCACTGCTGCTTTCTGTATGCACATCCCATTTCTATTCAGACACAAAACAAGTGTCTGAGCACTGCACAAGTGTAGGATCCCCTTCCACCTACTCCCTCTAGTCCAAAAATGATGCCTTTTACCAGGAAAGTCAAAATGTGCCTCATGTAGCTGATACAGGGCTGTGAAAATTCACAAAGCTGCCACTCCGTCCCCAACATTGGGAGAACGCACCACACAGCTAAAAGAGGAGGTGCTGCTGACTGATTCCTGCTTCTTCAGTGCCTCCATTCCTGAGCAAAGCATCCCTTGCTCATACTGTGCTAGAATTAGTTCCCTGGCTGAATAAAACACTACAGGCTGCAGAGCTGTACTTTTGGCACCGCTCACCAGCACTAAAAACAATTTTGAAAAAGAGAAAACAAAAAAGGAAGAACATATCTGTCAGCTCTTGGCACTAATCAGTGAAAATTATTTCACTTCAGTGGCACCAAATGAACATAAAGGTAATTGAAATGCAATGGCCAGTAAGCTGACCACCTCTAACAGTATAGTCTCTGTGCCAATTTAAGAATTATTTGGATTTTTCTCAGGGGATTTTCATATGTATAATTACATTTGCATATAGGACCCCTGTAATATGCCAAGCCAACAGCCCTGAAGATCGCTGTCCTCTCTTTTTAAACAAAACAGATTCAATCCAGGGAACAGATGCTGCCCTCTCAGGGAGCCTCATCCTGTCCATCAGAGATGCAACTACTCTAAATTGTACCAGCACTGGTACAGGCACTAGAGTAATCCAAACAAAGACATTTATCCCCATGTCTGTACCTCTGACCTTTAATCAGGAGCCACCCGCCTGTGGTTCTTGAGTCAAGACTCCGAAACAATTCAAGTGCAGCTCAAATGTAGAATCTGTCCCATGACAGAGGCCTGCCAGTGCAGGAGCTGCAGGTAGTCCAAATCCCCTTGTTGTGATGGGAAATGGATTAAACCACCATAGTCCCATCCTCACATGTGAGGCAGACCAGCCCCTGTGGCAGTGTAGTGGAGAGAAGGCTCTCAGGTGGGTGCAAGAAGTAGGACACAGTGATTATGTGAATGATTATGATTAGATTTATTGCTAATACAGTATCTAAATATTCCCAGTGCAGTATCTAAACAACGGCTTTATCATCTATTACAATGGATTACAGTATAATCAGGTCATGGTCTCTCCTGTTGAGTCACAGGCTTCAGTGAGACCCCTCTGCTGTCTAGGCTTCTCAGAGAAATCTAGGTGCAGCTAGGTCCACTTAGTGTCAGATTTGGTCAACTGTTTACAGGGTTATAAGCAGATTTGATGAGAAATGTACATATTTACAGGCTTTGGCCCTGCAGAATTACCAATTACAAAACAACAAAGCACCTATCTAGCTATTTTAGGATTTTATCTCTGTATTTGACCAAATATTAGTGCTTTTTAATCATCAGTCCAAAAGTGAGTGTTCCCTGCCTCTGGACTGGATGGATCGTGCAGTCTGCAACTTTGGGAGACCAGTTTACCCAGTTGTCCCAGTCTCCAGCAGTATTTTATGCCCTTCTGTAGGCCAGTGTGCACCAAAGTCAAATGAAAACATCTCAGCTCCCCCACCACTGGAATGTATTAATTATGCAAGCAACCAGACAGTTCCTCCTGCAATACCCACCTGGTTCTCTTATCTTAGGACAAAACACACTGCCCATCAGAGAAAGGTATGTGTGAGGGGGAGAACAAATTCAAAGACCCAGCTAGCTTGTCTGGCAATCACAGTCCCCTCTCACCATGGAGAAGCAGGATTTCTGGCCAGGCTTTGTCAATCCCTGCCTACAAAGATCTCCCAACAATTCTCCCAGGCTTGTCTCCAGGAGCATGTGCTGTCTGCCGACCCTTGGCTGTAGAAAGCTGTTGACATGATTTTTTAGGGTCAGGAAAGCTGGACACATCTATACCATAGGTGGTATTACATGGTCTGAAGTATTCCTAAAGAACAAAGTCCCTGGGAGGCAAGGAACTGCCCAAGCAGCAGCTCTGCCTAGCTCTTGGTCACAGTGTCCAGTCTCTTCCTACATGAGATGCAAGTGTTTCTTCCCATAACTAAAGAGTTAACAAAGCACTGACCCCAAACACAGAGGCTTGTGCATCACAGAGGATTTGCTGGGACTGTGTCCATGTAGCCCAGCCTGTGATGAGGAGCAGTGCCGACCTCACCCATGTCACTGGTTCCTCTCCTTCACACACATCTGGATGTTGCCTTTGAGGATATGAACCAGCACAGCTCACTGGTTCACACCAAGCCAGCCTGGGTCAAGTCATCTCTCCTCAGAACAGAGCTGGATGGAGTATGAATGTTGTGTGTAAAATGAGGAAACAAGGACCCAAGGGCAGACAAGACTGACTACCAACGCCAGTGGCTTCATTTCATAAAACCTTGGTCACCTCCAGTCTCCTCTTAATCCAAGTCAGTTTTGGTTTTCATTCTTAGTTCCTCAGAACCAACTTACCTCTCAGTGAGTCTGCTTTTGAGATTTCTCACTTTGCAGACTGAAAAAACGGGCTTGTTAAAACATTTAGATGGGGAGGGCTAAGAGCATCTCCTCTATCTGTAATTCAGGCACAGAACAGAGGGTGCAAGCACAGGGCACAGCAGAGCACGCTGATTATTCTGTCAGGGGCAGCTTAAGATAGCGAATTTCAAGCTCTTACTTCTGATCATGAAACGCCTGCAAACACATCAAGACTTTTGCACCTGCACTCATTACTCAGAATTATTTGATGAGTGTTATGTGCAAACCTGTTTAACTGCATGTGGATCATCTACAAATCATTTGATGTGACCTTCATTCAAGAGTTCAACATTCACATACTGCCAAGGGACCTGTCAACCACACCGTTCTTTTCAGGCTTGATTTCTTAGGGCTGAAAAAGGGGAACCATTCCCTGGAAGAAGAACCAGAGAAAAAGAGCAGCAGGACACTTTGCTTTTCTGTGAGATAAAATACGAATTCAGACAGTGAAGGCAGGGTTCAAATTTGGAAGTATTTTCATCCTTTCCTGTCTAAAGGATCAAGAAAGGCATAAGCCTGATCAATGGACTGTTTGGAAAACTTCACCTCACATTTTCTCTTCATGGTCTCAAAAAGTAATCGCATTTGCATACATGAGGGTGATCCTCTTTGCAGTGTAATATCTTTTTCCCTGACTTTCACATCTGATAATTGCTTTAGCACTGTGAGACTGGCTAGAGTTATGAAATAGCCTGTAGTGTCATGCAGTCCTCTTTGTAATACAGGTCCCACAGATGCACCCATTCTCCTGCTCTCTATTTGCCTGTTTTAATTTTGCCCTCTTTCTCCTGAAGCCAAAATGGGAGGAAAGAGAAAAGAACCAGTGACAGACACCACTGATATTGCTTGATAAAAGGAGCTCCTACACCACGGTGATGGGTGAGAGGAACCCAGGAAAAATCAAATTTGACTGACAGCCTCAGTGCTGGATCTCTTGCCTGAGGTATTGGCATTATAGTACTAAAGGTCTTCTCTCTAACAA
Organism: Coloeus monedula; assembly: GCF_965178545.1. Lineage (NCBI taxonomy): Eukaryota > Metazoa > Chordata > Aves > Passeriformes > Corvidae > Coloeus > Coloeus monedula. Next base: position 23,751,250 of record NC_138784.1, read on the forward strand.
AATAATATTTCATATACCTGCCAAGCACACTGATTTAAATGTATTCATCTCCCAGTTTCTGTCACCACCTATCATGGTTCATCACAGCCACTGTTGCATTATTAATAATCCTTTCTGTGTGTATATGTGTATGTTTGCAGCCCAGATGGAAAAGAGCTCCACCTGATCAACAGCAATCTCAGTGGAGGGCACCGTCTGGGGACTTGGAAAAAATTCACAAGTCTGCTCTTCTGTGTCAGTTTGAGAAACAGTCCATCACTCGTTAAAGCATCCTCTCCAGCTGGCCATGCAGGATACAGGTGAAGGATGAAGTGACAGGGAAGAGAACAAGGGTTTACTTATTTTAATGGAACTAATCAGGAGGCTATCCTGGTAAGATCAGAATGCAAAGAGTGTGCAGGTAAAGAGGGACTTGACACCAAAACTCTTCAAGAAACCACGAAGATAAGAGCTTTGCCTGGCCAAAGTTGTCACTGGGAGGGCATCATGCAACATTTTAGTAAGCTGACAGCATTGTCAATAGGATTATCCTATTTTAACTGGTGAAGTGGGAAAACTGTGTCTGGTGGCCCAGCAGAGCAATAAAGAACCTCAGCTGTTAGTCATGGCTCTTGTTGGAAAGAAAAAAAAGAAAATCACTGACATGAAAAGGGCCAAGGGGCACTGACATGTAATCCCTACTTCAGAAAATTCTGGGAAAGGGCATTGTGTGTTTCCCTTAACATTGGAAATGTCTGATGGCTCTCCAGGACACAGAGATGTGAGCACTGATATTTCCAGGGAAAAATCTACTAATAAATGCTAAGAAATCCTAATGTGTATTTTGCCAGAGGGCAGATCTCTTTCAAACAAGCATGTGCGTTCCTCACCATCTTCCCTTGAAATCAGAATGGCAAACAAAACTGTATCCCAGGCCCCAAAGTTAACCGCCAGGCCATTATTTCCTCTGTGTGAGCCATCTATGGCACTTTAGAAGGCTCTAATTTTACCTGTAGGGCCCAAGTGGTGAAATGGAGAGTCCTTCATCCCTGGCAGAATCACCCTGGGACTCATGTCACAGCAGATTTGCAGCTTTATCTGTCCTTTGTTCCCTAGTAGATGGAGTTTCATGGCCAATGAATAATGAAACCATCTCTTTCCAAAGTACAAAACGTGATGGTTGGTACCTTCCTTAAGAAAAGACAAGGCCAAATGAGCGTGAGAGTTGAATCTGTCCTTCAGCTCTGAACCCGAATCCCAGTTACTCTGGAGAGCACTCAAGAGCCATGCACTGGGCTTGGCATGTATTTATTTCTTTGACAGAAGGCTCACCTTGTCAGTCTGACAATAATGTTTGATTCTCACAAGTGCTTCTCAAAGCAGCATGTACATCATTAACATCCCTCCCATCCATGCCTTGCGGCGCTTCCCACCCTGCAGTGACTCTTCCACCCTGCCTGACTCCTTGGCTACAGAATTGCTGTTACCCTGCATCTGCAGCCTCCTGCAGCATGAGACTGGCGGGGGTGGATCTGAGACACAAGGTGCACTAATTAATGGCTTACAGCAGCTGAGAAGGTGAATCTTTGTTAAGATCCCATCATGGAAATGAAAGAAGCTGCATTGAGGCTCATGTTCCCTTCAAGTGCTTCCAGATGGAGGCAGAAGCCCCTCACAAAAGAGTGTTGCACAGGGGTGGGCATGTTTAAGCTCACTGCAGCTGCTTGCAGTGCTCTGACAAAGAGATGTCCATCTTGCCTCAGGAGCAGGATTTTTCAGGTTTTGCCCAAAAGCATGTGATTCAATACCGGCCCTTTTTGCCTTGCCTCAGGTACCCACAAGTGTTGTAAAAGGTTGTGAAATTAGTTCAGCCTCTTTAAAATCCGGTCACAGCCTTTGTGTCCATGACCTCGAGGAGAGGGACAATACATTCCATGGATATACTACATGCAGCATTTAAAAAAGAAGAAATTATCAGCTCTAAAGCTTCTGCCCTTTAATTTCAGTGAATGACCCCTTGTTCCCATGTTGCAGGACAGAGTTTAAAGGAAAAAAAAAGAAAAGAAAGGAAGGGGCAATCAATTTCACTTTCCATCTTTAATCATTGTGAATGTCTCAGACAAGACTCCCTCCAACTAGTCATCATTTCTGGCTAAAGAGTCCCTGCAATCTCTCATCATCTGTAAATTCAATGACACTTCTATCTTCACTGACCTTCTCTGGACCTTGCAATATCTCCTACATTTTTCTTCACCTGACAAACAACGATTTCTGACCCCAAATCAGCTTGATCCTTCCTATTGTCCTCTAAAAGGGAGCCTGTTGCATCATTTGGCCAGTCCCTGACTATTGCTTGCTTTCTGCTTATTTAAAGGTAGATACTGCAGTCCCTGTTTTCAAAGCAAAGTGCTTTACTTTAGGCACATTGTCAGTGCAAGAAGAACTCGATGAAATCTTTACACAAACCTCTGAAGAAAGCTTTCAAAGTGAGTTATCCCCTCATTTCTACTCCTAACACACACACAGAGCTGGATATTGCTGTTTACAAGCCTGGAGAGAACAACAGAAGCAGTTTTCATTGCTGTGGCATCGACTTGCTTTGGAAGCTGCTCATAGTTTAGCTCGTTCGGGCTTTTTTGCCCTTAAAATAAGCTGTAGTTTTGGAGTAGGGCTCAGAACGGGTCATGGAAAACATGTACCTGTTGCTAGCAGAAATTGTGAGTGCATTGGTCTGTGTAGTCTCATGCCTCTTTGTCCCTTTCCATAAACAGTCAGTGAAGCTGTTGACCTGCTTTGCAAGAACATCGATGGCTGCTAATGAAGAGCTCTAGGAAAGAGCTGGCTGTTATCCTATTATGAGTAATTTCCCTTAGTTTTGGACTGACCTGTTTGGGCATACAGAAGGTCTCCTCCTCCAGAACATTCCATCTCCCGATCCTCGTGGGACATGAAAGCAAGGACATGTTCTCCCCCAGCCCTACCCACTGCTGTCTTACAGCCCAAAATATTGCCCAGGACACTGGCTTGCCTGAGAAGAACACATGAACCTTTGCAAGGCAGCTTTATCCTTCTTCTCCCCAGGCTTCTTTGGTCAGCACCAAAACACTCCATGTTGAAGACACTGGAAGTGTCAGCGATGGCTGTGAGGAAACAAACCAAAACAAACTGATGCCATTCACACACCACATCCTGCAGCTGTCTGCAAACTTCTTCGGTGCTGCAACACTAGGCCAGTTCTTTCTTTCAAAATTTGCTGCAGAGCCCTGGCAGCCAGGCACTTTTTTTTTTTCCATGAAACCTGAGATGCTGAAAAGCAGCTAGAGGCTTCTGCCAATCCTTCCCTTTAATCTCCTCGCTAAGGCTTCCTGCTTCCCACTATACTATTGCACTCATGCTCAAACTACCCCAGCTTAACTGGTTTCTGCTGTCAGCTCTTCAGAGGGCAAGATAACGCAGGAATGGGATGAGAAGAGAAAGTTTCTTTTCTAGGCTTGGTTTCTTTTCTATGCTTGGTTTCTTTTTCACTTGGAAAAGTGGCTGAAGTGATGATCACCAGGTGTGTGCTAGGAAGGGCTAGAAATCCTGGAAATCCTGTGCCATATCCTTTTCATGCTGTGAATCACTGACCTTGAGTAGAAAATAATGTGCTATTGAGCCACATTACAGTGGAGTACATGCAACGTGGGCACCTCTGCTGATACTTGTCTGTCTTTGTTTTACTATTTATATCTGTAATCATCCTGAAGAGAGAAATTAATTACAGCCTGTCTCCTTATCCAGAGATTTTGTTCATATTACAAACCCCTGAAAGCACAACTCAAGCAGTTTCTGATTACCAGTGAAAGCTTCAAACTGGAATACAAGCTTCTTAATTAATCTCTCCCTCTTTCCCTCTTTTCAAATAATGATTTTATGAGGAAAAAAAAGGAGAAGAAAGTATGAGTTAGAGATTGAGAGTAGAAAACAATTTTCTTTCATGGAGAAGATAATTGCAGGGGAGAAGCTGGAGGTAGATTCTGGCTGAAGATTTCAGGCATCATATGTGGCATTTCTCCTTCTCTAGAACAGTGATGGAAGCTGGACAATAAAAACTGAGCATCCCATTTGCACAGTCCTTCACATCCCCAAGGCTCTCAGGGTCCTCCACTTGCTGAAAAATCAGATATTTTCTACAGAAATGGGATTCAAACAATTATGCTTTGTGCGGATGGGTTAATGCACATATGTCTGTCTGTTCAGTTGTCTGCCTTTCTTTTCCTCACTCCCCTGAGCTCACTGGGAAATTTTAGCCGATTTTAACTGGAATGACAGGCATAAATGAAAGGTTTCATTAAAAAAAAAGGAGGATGTCTGGATAGAGGACATAGTCCCCGTGTTCTAAATTATGGAAAATCTGCAGGCTGAGCTCACAGCTTATTAGACTCAAGACAGTCCACATGGACAGGAAACCTTTTAAATGCCCCAACCACAGAAAAAGTTTCAGCTGGAGTGACTTGACCCAGGTCTCATTAGTTCCACTCATCAGCTATTCACTTCTTTCCTCCTTTCCTCTTGTGCCTCTTACAGACTCCAGCAGGTTTTCAGTACCTTTTGGGCCATCAGCAGTCTCCTCTCCAGGCACTGAATCCCCTCCCTCTTTTTGATTCTTAACAGTGAATAGGGACGGGGAAGAAAAGGATTTCCACCTCTGCTCCTCCAACATCCACTTGTTTTTCTGGATGCTTAGGCAGAACAGAGGCTGTTTTCCCTGCATCTCTTGTAATGATATAAAAGGAAGACACTATCCTTTGCTCTCACCTTCCTCTAAAATGCCCTTGAATGAGAGAATAACTATTTTTCTTTATGCCTATTACCTCCCAGGTGACTTCCCTCTTACTACATTATTACTAATCTGCTAATCTACAGCCACTCACAAGGATGAGACCTTGCCAGGGCCCAAGGACAGTGATGGAGGTCCTCAAGTGCTGTTTATGGATTGCACAGCCAGCATGGGGGCCGGGGATCATCACTACCAAAACTCAAGCACATGCAGCTGGGGATGCTGGCAAAGGCAGCAGTCCTCGAGCCCCACCTGACTGCCAAGCCTGTGGCTGTGAGGCAGCACAGCAAGGACAGGGACTCCCTGTGTCAGAGCAGTGTCAACTGCCTGGGGAACCTGCTTAAGGCTGCTGGGGTGGCTAAGTAGGTTAGCTTAAGCTGTATCACTGTCTCTTGCTGGGGGGCTCACCATTTGGCTGCCTGCTTTGGAAGGGAAGCCTGTGGTGGAGTGCCTCCTAAGGGGTTCCCGTACAAAGCCCTGCTCAGCTCTCAGATAAGCAGCTTGTATCTGAAGGCAGTGTTTATGTCTGAGTTAATTCCTCTCCCTTAGAGGGAGGGATTTGAGCAGTTTGTTCTCAGAAAAAGCAAGGGAGAGTCTCTCCCCATGGTGATACCTGTGGGAACTCTGAAAGAGGCTGGGTGCTTCCTGTCATGCACCTGTCTGACCTCCAAGTCAGAGAAAGCTGCACAGCTACAGCTAAGGAAAATGCATCCTCTGGTTTCAGAAAGGAAAGTCAAGCTCACTGTTAATTAAAGCAGGAAGTGTAATTGTTTCTGTTAAGATAGTGTAGATAGGACCCCACATGAGATCTTGTTCTTGCTGTAGAGTGGATTAGGAAGAAAACAAACAAGCATGTTGGGAAAAGTAAAGATTGCTCATTATTAGCATTTCCTAGAAGACTGTCAGAGCAGATCATGAGGCCCACAGGCATGTCAGAAGAAACCAGATGCATGAATATTTTAAGTCATTTCCTTAGGTAGTGGAAAACTCACTGGATGTGCACTTGTTACCTTGCTTTCCCACAGAAACAAAGCTAATAAAAAAAGTCTAATAAAACTATCAGGTTCCAGTCCTTCTCCCTTCTCATGAGTGGCTTCTGAAGAGGCTGACTGTGAGACCAGCCAGGCTGGACCAAAAGGGTCAGAGACTTTTATGTCCCAACAAGCCAATGAACAAAAGCTGTCTGAGTGGTTAATACTGGAATAGCACAGCTGAAAAAAAGCATCCAAGAGTGAGCTCAGCCCTCACAGAGATTAGAGGACCCATAAGGAAGAGACACCTGAGGATACCCCAACCCTAGGACCTTGAGGTGGAACTTATCACCCCAAAAAAGCACAAGTGCTCTGTTGGTCCTTGCAGCTCACAGTGCCTTTCCTCCTGCCAAGTTCCTTCTGTCCCCTGCCTCCCGGAGAACCCCCCATTGAGAACAGGGCCTAAGTCTCAGCTCATGTCCATCTGTGCCCTCCTGCTGAAACAAGAGGAAAAACTCCACAAAAGGAGAAGAAAGAAAGGAGAAGAGGAAGGGAAGGTGTCAGCTATCTAGGAGAGCTGAAGAAGACCCAAAAGGCCCAGTCAGTAACTACTGAAAAGGAATGAGCATTGCATGGCAGTGAAACTGTGCTCAGCTTTTCTGACAGATGTTTCTGACAGATGTGTTCAATACCCCACGTCCCACTTCATTTGGCTTCCCTCTCATCTGTTAGCCAGGGATGTTGAATCATGCACACACAAGCAGATGTGCACCCTTTGGTGTCTGACGGTGCTTTTTATCCACCCCAGGAGCCTAAGGCTGGACAGACCTTTGGGAACAGTCACCAAAAGAAGGAGGCCATACCACAGCTGATCTATGAGATGCCTTACCTCAAAATGCAACTCAACCTAAATGACGCTGGGCAGGGAAGGTAAAGCTGGCTTCTATAAAAAGTAAATGCTGTGATGAATGCTCCAGCAGCAGAGTTATCAGGTGAGAAAACAAGGGCTGCCCAAACATAGTGGAAAACATGAGATGAAATATTTTGTGTATCACTTATCCTCTTTGAGTTGACATGGAAGGACAATCTATCTTTCTTCTCTGAACCCACCTCAAGCTGAGAAATAGAAGGAAAAAGGCATCTTCCTTGAATAGAAGGAAGCGTCCTTCCATGGCAATGTGCACTTGCAGGCCAAGAAATCCAGCCTTATCCTGGGCCACATCAAGAGCAGCATGGGCAGCAGGGCAAGGGAAGGGATTCTGTCCCTCTGCTCCACTCTGCTGAGATCCCACCTGAAGTGCTGCATCCAGTGTTGGGACACCCAACGTAAGAAGGAACATGCACCTGTTGGAGCAAGTCCAGAGGAGGCCAAAGATGATCAGAGGGATGGGGCATTTCTTCTATGAAGACAGGCTGAGAGACTTGGGGTTGCTCAACCTGGGGAAGAGAAGGATCTGGGGAGACCTTATTGCACCTGTCAGTACTTAAAGGGGGCTACAAGAGAGCTGAAGAGGGACTTTTTACAGGGGCATGTAGTGGTAGGAGAAGGGATAATGGCTTTAAATTGAAAGAGGGTACTGTGAGGGTGGTGAGGAACTGGAACAGGCTGTCCAGATAAGTTGTGGATGCTCCGTCCCTGGAGGGGTTCAAGGCCAGGCTGGATGGGGCTTTGACCAACCTGGTCTAGTGGAAGGTGTCCCTGCCCGTGGCAGGATGGCTGGAACAAAATGAGCTTTAAGGCCCCTTCTAACACAAACCACTAGGATTCTATCTTGACCTTCTTTCAAGCAGCACTTTCAAGGACTAGAACAATGGAATAAACAATGAGCTTTTTAGAGCCTGCTTTTCAGAGCAGGATGGCACTTGAAGGCAAACCTTGGAGTTCTGCAGACCTGACAGTGCAGCTATTCGAATGCAATGTGTGATGTTGTTTTTAACCTGCAGTGTGGCTGAGTAGTGCGGTATGCGTTGCATTTGAATGCATTACATTGCACTGCTAACTGACTCCTAACTTCTTTCTGATGTGTGGTAAAATATGATTTGTAAATGTTTACTATCAAAAATGCTGTCATGAGCAATTCTATATGTTAAGTAAGTTGGGCTGAAGTGGACACAAATCATCCCTATGATCAAAGCTTTTGAAGTTCAAATCTTTATTTAATCATGTTTCCTAGGAAGCTCTTGCTTTCACATCGATAATAAACTGTTAAGCTGAGGCCCTCAAGGAGCAGCAATCAGGCTTGAAATCATAGGCAGTGTTTCTTTTTGTGTTGGTACATCCTGTACAACAAGAAGATTTCAACTTGACACGTGTTGCTTTGCACTTCAACCCTCACTACTTCAGTGTCACTGCTCACCCTCTGTCTAGTTCCCTGTTCCAACAACCAACTTGGCATCCCGTTCCATATGGCAGCATGTCTTAGACCTGTCACCTTTTCCACACACTGACTTTTCCCTTCCTTCCCACAATGCTGCTGCACATGCCACTGTTATTTGCGTGACTGCGTGAATTTGGAAAGACAGTAACAGGTGCTGACGTACACGAAACTTCAAAAAATTTGTCTGTGCTCTTTTAACCCCATTAGGAGGTTTTCAGTGATGTGCAAGATGGCAGATCCTCAAAGTTATTAAACCTCTGACACCGACTGTGGTATTTAAGCAGCTGAAAACCAATAAGGACCAGAAGCATTATCCTTTTGCACTCCTATAAATCTTTTTGTATGCTTACTCATGATGTGGGCTTCCAGACTGTCCTAGACTCTCACCTTTTATAAATCAATTCCCTGCTGGTTTGCAGAACTAAAGACCTGAGTCAATGAATCAACAGCTTGTTTTTCTTCACCTAAAATTTCAGTTAGAATGAGGAGTCTACACAGACCCCTGCCCAAGTATTTTGTAAAGCTTTGAAATATTAAATCAAAAGCCCTTCTAAATTCAGCATTTCCCTTGTCTCCTCTTTTGCCTTTGAGTGGAGCAGGCACACAATACAGCATAGTCCTGCAGCAGGAAGAGTTTGTGCCTGGCAGATGGATAAGCCTCCACTAGCCACAAATTAAGGGGTCCAGGGCCTGAAGCAGAGAGAACAAGTTGGACTTTTGAACAGAATCCAGCTTTGTTTTATCAACAACTATTTGTACAAAGCTCACAACTGAAGCAGCACAGGCATCAACAAAGTAGTTCAACCACTGGTTTGATCCTGAGGCACCGACACACGCAAAGCAGGAGGTAGTAGCCTGAGAGCTTACCTTCAGGACTGGCCTTTTGCACCACCCAAATGGGACTCATGTGGGATACACTCTGTGTTGCCATGATGTCAGGAGTCTGTGCAGAGGCTGTTTGTGAGGCCAAGGGACTCTGCCAGTCCTCCCTCAAGCTGCTCCTGCACAGCAGCACAAACCCCAGAAATTTCCACAGCCGTGGGAGGGGAGGATGTGCTGACAACCTGCAGCTGCTCAGGGGAAAGCATATTGGAGGCCTCCAGATTGTGGGAGACATGGACAGAGCCGGGCTGAGAAACACAATCTATCATGGGAGTCCTTGCAGTTCTGAAGTGATGTCCACATGAGGGCAAACACATCTGTTAATCCTGGAAACACTGGGGATGCCACTGGGAATGCCACTGAGACAGCAGGATGTCTGTGGTGCTGAATGTGATAGGGGCTTCTTTTTTACTCATGACAATGTCCTGAGATGTGAGATTCTTCTGGACCAGCACTCTCTGGAGACAGAAAGCTGACATTGTGCAAACTCCTCACACCCCTCTCCACCCAGAGTCCTTATCAGATGTGCCAGACCTGGCTGTTTCTGCATTACACTTTTCCTTTAGTGGTTTGGCCCATGCAGCTCAGTTCTCAGCTACCTCATCCCCTGTTGTATTCAAACCTGGTAGTATTTGCACAGCAGTGACAGTACTTCTAATTTTGCTCCCATATATTTTAATTCTGAGCACAGGTTGCCACCAACTATGGCCAGTTCTATCCTCCCTTTCCTTTTCCCTGCAAAACCAGGTTATGCTGCAACAGCAAAGCATTCCACCTCAGTTTGAAGATCACCTTCTTGTCATAAAGGGAATAACTGTGGTCGCAAGGCAGCTCCCAAGGCTCCAGTTCAGCAGTTTGTCTCTGATCAGCAAAACATTTAAGCACATGTTTACCTGCAGGCTGATGATTATATCCCTTAGACTTGCCAGAGCCATGCTTTTCTGTCTCTGGTTTATGCACCCCTAGAGACTCATGAACTACTTCTAAGGGGGCCTGAAAGGTACTTAAGAAGAGCAAGCTTCTCACCAAGAGGCTTGTTTGCTACAGAGAAGGTCCAGACTCCTTCTCAGGGAATGAAGAGACCAAGGACCACTGCTTGAGAGCAGGACAGGTCTGACAGTCTCGGGCCATGGGCTTTAACAAAAGGCTGAGATCCCACCACCTCTAGGTATGTCTTCATGGTGTCTTGCAAACCAATGTTAACTTGCTCTGGAGCCAATCTGACAGGATGCAACCAGCTCCAGACCCAACATGGAACAGTGGTGGTGAGCACAGGGCTGAGTCCGAGCTGAGACACTGTGATGAGGGATGGGCATTAGCAAAAGCCTCCAGTTTGGAGCTTGTGTTAGCTGGTTTGGAGCAAAATCAGGACATACATGTGTCTGCTTGAAAAATATCTTACAGATGTTTCCTTAGACTGAAAGCCGTGGAAAGCTTGGTGATTCTTATCTTCTCCACCATCCGGACAGAAATGACATGAACTGCCCATTTTTTCTGGGACAAGGCTGTGTCAGATTCTTTTCTCATAAAGCTGATCATGAGTAGGGACCTGATTTCAGCCTTGGGGGCATTGTGCCTATTTCTGCTCCTGCTTCATCCCCCCATGCAGCCACAGCAAAATAAAGAAGCCTGCAAGTGGTGAATTACCTGGGCCCATCCAATCTTACAAAGTAAATGTCCCATGTCTGCCCTTTATTGATCCATCTGCAAATGTGCATATGAAAGTAGGTAATTCATGCTGAGATTTACTAAAACTATACCTAACTTCACCTTGTGTTTTAACCGGCCATTCAAATTACTTTCAGAAATCTATTATGTGCATTATCATTTTTATTTTCAGCACAAAGGAGATTTTTTTTCCCAGCCAGTCAAGTTACTGTCTACTTTTATACAATAAATTGCTATAAATTAAGTTAGCAGCGGTATAAACAGAGGTAATAGATCCCTGTCTCTGGAGTGGCAGCTGACAGCATTATGGAAATGTAGAATGTCTATTTCTGAGTTTATTCTAATGCTGATGAGTTTGCACCGATGTTTGTCTCACTCATTTCTCATTTTATCACCTCTAATGCAGTGATTTCCCCCCTGCAAGCTTCTTCTTCCTGAGGCTTGATTTAGTCAAGTAAATCCTAAAGGCTATTTTAAAAATGAGCTGTAGGAAAATGCTTACAGTTGGCATAGTGGGTACCACTTAGGCTTTTGTTTGAATAACAAAACTTTGTTTCAAAATAATAAAAGTTGCTGCAATTGAATGCATTCAGCCCAATAAAAATATAATGCATTTTCCCCTTGAAATATGCTCATAATAAAAGAGAGTATGTATTTTTGCTTTACATCCATTTCAAAATTCTAACTCCTGCTGAAGGACAGCATGGAGCAAGTGAAGTAGGAGGGAGAATGAGAAAGTGAAAATTTGTAGCCCAAAATGTGTATTTGGGTGTGCAAATATATAAAATAGTCTCCTTTTCTTTTCTACTTACCTTCCCACAACTCTTGGCCATGTAAAGAAGGCCTTAAAAATGCATGGATTAGCATCAGTTTGGAACATTCTTTCCACCACCAAATTGTAATAGGAACTTGTGGTAATAAGAATTAAGCCCTTAATCTTGTGAGAGTTTTCAGATGCACCAACCCCCAGTATCAATTAAAAAAAAGCCAGTATTCTCATAAATTACAGAGGAGGTGACCTTGGAAGAGTCTCTATCCAGAATTATGGGTTTGATGACCCTCAGTTTTGAAATCCCCATCTGCCTTTTTGCAGAGCACAGCAGCACTATTTTGATTTTCTGAGAGTTTGGTGAAGGTGGTCTTGAAATCTGTGACAAGAGCCAAGAGCCATGTCCTTCCCAGTACATTTGAACACAGTTGCCTTGGTCCATTTCCAGACCTAAAACTCTATTGAAAAGAATTTTTTTATGAGTAATTAAAGTGTGGGTTGTTTTTTGGTTGGGGGAGGGGGGGGAGGGGAAGGAGGATTTGTTTAAAAAAGCAAGTCAGAAGAATTACAATAACCTTTCCTTCTTCCCCCTGCCCTAGAGTTCAGCTTGTCATTGAAGCAGACAGGGAAGGAGCTATTGAACCCACAAAGACCAGATGGTGACCACCAGAGGAAACTTTCTCCTGGTTTTGACACTGACATCTGAAGGGTTCTTGGAGACTGCTTGAGTTTAGTGAGATTTCTTTGGAAAGCAGGCAAAACAACACTGACACCACCAGCCAGGCTGTGCACCCATTCATCACACTGCTAGACCCTCAGAGTCTAATGGTTGTAGCTGGGGAACTGACTGGAATTATTCCTTTTCACAGGAAATTCCTGAATTGGGAAACTTGAGGATTGCTCAAGACCAAAATTACTCTGATTTTTTTAATTCTCCAGTGTATTTCCCTTCTCTTCTCTTAGCACTTTGGTTTTAGCATTTTACTGGGCAAAGCCAACTGCAACAGTGGAACAACAACAAATAGTGCCATTAACAAATTCCTGTTAAGCAGTTTCATACCTGAGCCATGGAGTCAGCCTCTGTTGGCTCCAGGGACAGTCTCTGCTCTCAGCCAAAGCTAAGTTGGTTACCTTGCATTGCCTTGGCAGCATATAATATATCATAACAATACAGTCATTAGCATGTGTACACACCAGCATCTGCAAGCTAAAAATTGGGGCAATTTCAGAGAAAAACAAGGAATCTGAAGAAAAATTAGGGGATCATCCATAAAAAGCCACCCTTTTTGAAGGCACCAAATGGAGAACACAAATCTCTTGCTGAGGAAGAGACAAGTATTTTCTCGGTAGGTATAGCTGCCCTTGCATACTCTGCAAAGCTGGGAACTGGCTCCAAGGAGCATCCCCCGGCACAGAGCTGCGACCGGTTCAGGACAAGAGGAGACCAGGAACGACACTGCTGCCATCTAGTGGTTTTTATAAGCATTCGAGCTGAGGAAAGATGCCGTAAATCCTGGCGGGTAGCACGAGCTTAGCAGTGCAGAATAATACAGCCATAAACCGTGATCTTACCTGCGGTAAAGAGAGGAATACGGTGAAAAATACGTGCTGGATGTCTTCAGCACATAATGAACATAATGCCGTGTAGATCCACATTCAGCCCAAAAGATACTGCCGAGACATTATTGCTAGCAATGACCAGAGCAGGAACATTTAAGAAATGATGCATTTGACATTTATGTGATCATTTGTCTCCCATGAGCATTTCTTGACAGGTTCTCAGAATTCAAATTCGACTTCTGTTCTGGAATATGGAGGGCTCTGCTTTCCAGAATGGAAGAGTATAAATAAAAAATGTATTTGCCATTACAGTAATTACACTAAAACTAGCACAGAAATTTCCACCCTTGTTTAAAACTGAGCTCCTGTACTCCAACAAACACGAAAGCAGGGATTTCCACTGCCTCCTTTTGTCATGGCACAAAGCTTCCTTTTACCAGTCATTTCCCTCCCCACTAAGCTCTCATTTCTCCTTGTTTCACAAAAAATCCTCAGCGATTAGTGGTCATACCTTCTTCTCTACCATACATGGTGTACATTTCCCATCCCTTCTCCATCTTTTCACTGATGCTTCAATCTTTCTTTATATAAGAGTTTTTCCATGCATAGTCTCATCCCAGTGGTCGGACTAAAACACACTTTTCTCCTGCTTTGGAGTAGATCTAAACTGAAAACTCGGGCTGAAGACATAGCATCAATTTGCATAATAGCACTGCAATATCCCACACACCATACTTGGTACATTTTGCTTCTCTTTAACCACTAATTTTGTCCAAGCACAGAACTATTCATTTGTTGAATGTGCTGAAAATATGCAAACACACTTAATAGAAATGGAAGAATGTCTGTTACTTTTCTCCTTGTTAGATCTTAGACACTGCCCTCATCCTCCCACCTATCAGAGCTGGTAATTTACCAGTGCTATTTCCAGGACAAATGTGTCTAAAGAGTCCTAAATTTCAGTTCAGTAATAGGATTGCTAAATCCAAGTATAGAATGATCCAAATAAATATATAGAGGTTTTAGCCCAGCCTCACTCATTTTACTAGAACACTGCTGTGGGGGTGTTTTGAGCTGTGCTAATTTGCAAATTTCTTGGTAATAATCATCTTTTCTTCAGGTTCCTTCAACTGGAAACTAATGCATTTCAAGAAGGAAAATGTGAAGAAAACAGCAACAACTGAAATAGACTCAGTGGGGGAGGTTTTCAGATTTGCTTTTTATCTGGTCATTTATTTCTTCAGAAAAAGCAAGCAGCTCAACTAAATAAAAAAGAAAACTCCTTGCTTATGAAATCTAGCAGACAAAACAATGCTCTCAAGTGATGTGGTAAAAGCTTCCATTACCTGACACATTTAACCCTGAATTGAATCTAGGACCATAAAACATCCCATTCTTTCTGTGCTTCAAGTGCAACACCAATACTCAATAGTCTTTCCTGGCTGATACTGTTAAAAAAAGAAATTAGTTATGACTGGGATATACACTGATATAATCTCTCTACTTCTCTCTATATAAGTACACTGTTATATCCTGCATAGAAACAAACAACAGGTTTTGGGTTGGTTTTTTTTTTACATTCCCCCATTCTGAAATCTAAATCTGAAACTATAACCCACCAAACTCTTCCCTAGGTCTCTCACCAAGATAAATGTGGGGCATGCAGACCCATGTGTCTTATTTGGGACCAGCACTTTTTGGGAGAACAATTTATCCCCCTTGTGTACAAGGGATCAGTACACAGTCCAGGCACATGATAAGGATTTGAGAATCACTGGGAGGCTGGTCAAAATTGCTTCTCAGACTGTCACAGCTTCAGCATCCCCAGAAAAAGTTGAAAACCCTGAACTTCCATCTGGAGAACAATTGATGAAAGAAAAGGAGAATTTTCAAAATGTTGTTGAATGGTGCAGTGAGCGACGAGCTGAAGGAGCTTCCACTCTGATTCATCTTGAAGCACCTTAACTTCTTCTGAAGGTTTCTGATGTGCATTACAAAGAAAATGTTCTCATTTCAAGTTTATCCCACGTTTGTACTTACACTTCAGACCAATACTGAATGTCTTCACACAAAAACATTAAGCTCAGCTTTATGACTCCTCTGCCTTCTTGGTGCAAAGCATAGTTAAAATTCCTTTTATAGAGGCCTTTCATTCCTCCACCTCTCCCAGCATTAGCTCAGTCATAGCCTAGACTGCAGAATTCCCAATTAGATAGTTCTCTTGTACCACGTTGTGATGCCACAGGTCATTATTTTTAGGTCCTCCTGTAACACAGAAAAGTGAGCTTGATTTAATTTTATTTCAGATTGTGGCACAGTGAGAGGTGAGGCTCCTTGAAGCAAGTTTGCAAACAAACAATAGTGCAATCACAAAAAACAGTCACTGTATCCCTGACCAGCTATACTTACCCCCATAGCAAGGACTAACTGCTTTTACGTATTTGGAGAAAGAGGGGTTGATGTCTCAGTGCAGCACAGTTTTTCTTCCCTTTGAGTGACATATTCTATTTGCAAAATGAGAATTAGTGCAGGTAGGATGTCTCCCTATAAATATTTCTGAGCAAAAACAGCAACAAGAGACAATAATTATATTAGCTAAAATAAGATGTTGGCACAAGAACAAATGGATGCAAGCTAACCATGTATACATTTAATCTGGTAATTAGGAGATGGTTCCTTACCATCAGACAAAAGAGACTCTGGAACAGTCTCCCAGTGAGCATTGTGGGGGAATGAGACTTGATTACTTTTAAGATAAAGACTGATCAGTTCACAATAGGGATTGAATGACAGTGGGCCTACAATAGCAGAGAACAGCACTTGATGACCCAGATCATGTTGTCCTTTCCAGTGACCCTGAAAGCACTGAAAATTACCTGTTATGGAAAACACATAAAATGTCCTGCAACACCACCAACTTCTCCCAATACAGACCACTCTGCAATGCATAACTGTTTGTTATTCCTCACCTACTCACCACATCAGTACATCTCCTTGCCTTTACCGTGACTCCAACCTTGGTGAGTCTGGAGCCCTTTCCACATGTCACCTCTTGCCCATACTTTTGCAGCAGCTCCATAGACCATGGCACACCACAGTCACAAGGCTGGCATTACCCCAGCTGGCATCTCAAGAATTTTGCGGGCAGCACTGTCCTGTTGCCAGCCTCTGCAAACTCCACTGCCACTTTCTAGCTGTTCAGGGAACAGTGAAATCTCCTGCTCTTCCCAAAAGTTCTGATCTCCAGCAATGGCATCTCTAGCCAGAAGCAGAGGCAATATGCAGGCTTGGTCTACAGAAATAGCCATGACCCATCTACATTATCTGGAGAGAAATATTAGTAATATGGTAATTTCAGCTACCCAGTACAGGACAGATGTCAATGCTGTGGGTCTGTCATAAACAGAAAACTGCAGGAATGAAGCACCCCAGAGTTACAAGCTTTTTTTCCTAGAGGTGAAGGATCATGCCACAATGTCCAAAAAAAAGAAGAGCGGGTCAGTCTGACCTGTACAGAAGAGGGCTATAATGGAAACAAGGTATGAGAGGAGGAATTTAAACAAATTAACAAATTCAAGGGAAAAGAAGGAAAATGCAAATCAAGAATACAGATAGAGCTGAATATCTGATGTTTCGTGGGACCAGGGTTGTAAGCCTACACCAGCAAGGGCTCCAGGGAGCAGGCATGGAGGGAGACCTCACTGCTGAAAGCAATGCAATAGGCCTTCCATGGCTCAATTAAACTCAGATTAAACCAATTCTACCTCCCTGGCAGGTGGTGAGAAGGGAGACAGCAAAATCAGCGAAAAGAGGCAAATTCAGTGCTGACTGATTGCCTGCATTTAGCCTTTCCTTTATGTGTATCCCCCCAATATAGTCCTTTTGCCTTTGCTTAACCACATCCAGGAGCAGGCTCTTCCCCTCCAGACCCCATAAATCCTACTGTAATTCACTGTACTTCTTCCCTACCAGATGGACACTGACCCCCCATCTCACCTTAGCTCTCTCAGTGTGAATACAGAGGGTGCAGCACGAGGAGCAGGGGGAGGTGCATCCCCACTGTGACAGATGCTGTGGCTCCAGGGAACAATCAGGCTGCTGTATTGACATTACAAATGAATGCATACACCTCTGTGGTTTCATTAATGACTGTAGTGAAAGATGAAGAGGCATGAAAATGAATGCAGCCTGCAAAAAAGCAAAGACAAATGGGAAGTAATTTAACTAAATCCCCAACACCTAAACAACGCACATAACAAATCTTTTGAAGTTTTGATTCTCTAAGGAAGCAAGTCCTTGAATCCAAAGTATCCAAAGAGGAGTCACCAGCATTGCTTATAAATAAGACTAAGGAAATTATATGGGTGAGGCAATTGGCAAGCAAGCAAGCAAGCAAGGTTCATTACACCTAAAATCACTGTGACATCGAGATCACTTCCTCCGCTTTCCTTTTTAAGGGCAGCTTGGTAGCTAGTAACACACAAGTCTTGAGATGTGCAGGGAGAAGAGTAACACTGTCTGTGCAAAACAAGCAACAAGATTAACAAGTGCTACAAGAGTAGCACTATCTGTGTGCTGCTTTTCTTGGACAGGTGGAGAGGTTTTAAACCAGGTCCCATTCCAGTTAATGCCTACTCATCCTGGAATCTAGGGAAAAAATATGAGAAACTGGGACAGGAGTGAAAAGAGATTTATGAGTTGCAAAACTATGACAGGTAAAATTGATAATTGTTCACACAGTTCTGAGTGCTGAATTTAATTCAATACATAACTTGGTTGTAAGCTTGTGCTCATGTTATTATTTATTCTTCTTACATTCATTGCACTTGAGACACCACAGAACTGAGTACTAAAACCCAATGAAACAAAAGACGGCTACTAAATCTAGAAGCTTGGACTGTTGTTCAGTCACGAGAAAATAAGCAGACAAGGTCGCATGGTGGAAATAAAGTGGGGAAAACAAGACCAGATTGGGTGGCTTCATGGGCACTAAGCCCTTAGCACCTAACTAATCTTGCATTAAGCATAGGGAACTATACACACATCCTAAAATGTTCTGCACTGCCAAGAGCATTTTACAGAATATGTATCTCACAGCCAAGGAGATACCTGAGGGAGCATACCATGTACCCTTTTGCAGTTTGTCTCCCAGGGATGTAGGAAAAAGAATGCAAGGTGCTCTGAGCAAAAGGAATAAGCAATATTCTCACAACAGACTAAAGACTGACTGACTGAAGCTGCACTTCAGGTCTTAAAAGCTATAGGGACTGTTTGATTTTCTGATTCCCTCACTATAACCTCTTATATTCAAGAGTATAAAGAAACAATTCTGTCAAGTGTTACGGATTTGAAGGGGTTGTGACTCTTAAATTTGCCATCAGAGTTCTGACATTTTCCCCACCTGACCTGTTTAATCTAGGTGTATATTCTAAAGACGTTCCTGGATTTTCTAGAAAAGAGAAAGGCTAAGTTGTCTGAAAGCACCCAATAAATGCCAATATTTTGTGCTGGCTGATTCCCTTTATGAGCTCTGAAGAATGTGAATGATTGAAATGAATTTTTCTGAACATTTCTTCACTAATGCAAAGTGCAGTAGAAGGGACTACATGTTATTGTTGTTACAATTCCTATTATTATTACTATTATGTTTGTTCTGTGGGAGGAAAGAAACTTGGGTGGATCTCAACAGGGGAAGTCTGAATGACTGGTGCTTCAGTGGCTTTATGTGCAAGTATCCTGCTATATGCTCATTTTTGCAAATTCACCTGCAAATTCATTCTCTCATCCACACAGAGTCCCTGACACAATCTAATACCTATGAGCAATCCAGCACTAAAAACATTAAACTGCAGGGGAGCTCAAACGTTTTCTCTTTCTAGGGTGCAGAATATTAAACATACCATCCCAACACATACCAAAACAACACATCCCAACAAGCTATCATTACCAAATGCTTGCTTTCATCAAATACCAGGCTAATTTAAGCTCTCAATTTTCAAAGCAATCTGAATCCCTGTTCCTTTGGGCTGCACTTAGTCTCTCCCAACCATGCTCATGGCTTCTTCTGACTTGCTCCCATTCTGCCTCCACCTGATCCATAGGCCAGGTGCTCCCAGGACTTAACTATATTTCTGTTATGTCCATAGATGTTTTTGCACAGCCTGTAATACGAGCAAGAAAGCTGAAGACTATAAAAACACAGGAACTGTGATTTTGTTGTGCTGTGCATTGTTGAATGGGGTATGAATCCACCACTGGGACTCCTAGAAACATCACCAACAAGCAGAAGTAAAGGAGCAGGTCATGTCAGGTTCACCTCTGGCAAGATCCTGGTCATAAATTTGCAGAGGGACTTGTCCACCTTGGTGGTTCCTCCCTGGGTTACGGTCTGGAGGGCAAGGAGCGATTTTAGTTTTGCCAGCAGCAGGCACACGTGTACACGCAGGAGAACATCTGCACAGGATTTTTTGTGCTCAGCCTAGGGGCTGGTTAGTTTTTACCCTGATGTGTTACAGCTTCTGCGCTTGCAGACAATGATCTGTGTGTACAGGCTGTACCCCTCACTTTGGATCAAACTACACTTTCACACAGCATAACAGGCATAGGCCTCTATTCTCTTCAAAATCCTCTAGGCCCTTACTGCACTGCAAATAATTACTGTCATCATTCTGTACTTGTTAGGACACAAAAGCATCAGCAGGACCAGAAGGCGGATCTGTAGGGGCTGTGGAATGGCCTGTCTGTGATGGGTCAGGTTTAACCTCAGGCATGGCTGGGAACGGTAGTTTACAGACAGCGTGTGACTGTGAGCAGCCTCTGCCAAAGAGTCACGGGGCTATCTGCCGGCATCTAAATAAAAAGACAACTCGTGCATCAGTGGGGATTATGGGATTTAAGGTAACAGTGAAATGAGGTTTGTTGAACCTCCCAACAAGTCAGAGTGAAGAAGGGCTAACCTAGTGGGAAAAAGGATTCTTTTCTGACTTGGCGGTTTCCTGAGCTTTTTTTTTTAACCTCTGTCTTGATGCCTTTGCAATAATGAATGAGCCATGTAGAAGATGCTGGGGGCAATTTGCCTTTCTCTTGCCTGACGCCTTTGCACAATCGATCAGAATGGGTTCGAGGGTTGGGTGATGCCTTCAGGGGCAGCAGTTCCAAGTGTGCTGTTAAGTCGTGCTTATCTCTGCCTCAACTGGCCCCGAATCCCCACCTGTGCAGTGCACCCATTCAGGTCCTCGCTGATTTAGGCAGTCCTGAGGGAGATGTGCCCATTCACGTGTATGTGTGACTAGTCTCATGGAAGTACTGGCTCCGTAACTGTGTTTCACCCTTTCCCATTGACCCACCGCGGCAGGAACAAGCAGCCAACAATCAACCCGGGCTGCAAGCCCAGCCAGCTCAGTCTCTTAGGGGCTCAAGACGACACGAGAGAGGAAGCTGTGCCGGGACCGCGCAGCACCCGCGCACGCGAAGAGGAGGCTGCGCCACGCCAGGGGAAAGGTGGGCACGCCTCCACTGGTGGTGGCCGGGGTCAGAGCGGGGCCGGGCACAGGTGCCCCTGGCGTGTCCCACCCGTGTGTGGCACAGCTCCGAGGGACACGCTGCTCCCGGGGAGCCGCTCCGCGCCATCGATGCGCTCGGCAAGCCGGCGCCCCGCCCTCTTCCCCCGCCCCGCGGGTGCCGCGTTGGAGGCGCTCGGCGCTCGGCTGGCCGGCGCTAGCGCGGGTCCCTTGTCTGCCTGTCCAAGATGGCGGCCGCGGGCGGCGGCGCGGCGGGAAGCGGCGGGGCCGAGTGAGGCGGCCGCGCCCGTCCCCACCCTACGGCCGCGGCTCAGCGCCGGCGGGCCTTGTCGCCGCTGGGCGGCCCCGCAGTCGGGGCACGCCCGGGCCTGCTGCAGGGGCGGAGCCGCGGGCTGGCGTGAGGCTGGAGCCCGCTCGGGTGAGAGGACGTGCGGGCGGGAGTGGGGCGGGTGAGCCCGCTTTGAACGGAGGCGGCGGCGGGACCCGGGCGCCGGGGGGTGTCGGGGCGCATGCGCAGGACGGGCCGGCCGTGGGTCCGCGCCCGCGGAGGGGCCGGTGCCGGGGTTCGCGCCTTCGGCTGCGCGCGGGATTCCCGGCGGCTCCGTCTGCCCTCACGGCTATGGCTGAGAGCGCCGGCGGACATGGGGCGAGGGAGCCACCCCTTGCGGCCAGTCGGCAGCGGGCCGAGGAGCGGGGTCCGTGCGGAGCCCCGGGACTACAGAAGAGCAAGGCTGGGCCTTGAACCCGCAGGAGCGGGAGACGTGAAGGGAGAGCTTCCCCGCTGAGCCTGTGCCATCACTGCTGAAACACAGGAATGTGAATCAGGGGACCCTAATTGAGGTTTACAGGATGAGAGTAGTTAAGGGTGTGTTTTGTATTTGCCGGATTGGAGGTCTGGGCTGTGAGCGCCTTTGGGCAGTATCTACCAACCTTTGTACTGCCAAGTAGATAAGATTTTAGAAGAGTCTTAAAAGATACGCATGTAGGTACAAAGAAATCTTAGACTCTCCAAGTCAACTATTCGTGAATTACCGTCTTCAGCTTTGTTTTGCATAATCGGGATTAGGCCCTGACCGTCTTGAGGATAATGCTCTGGTATTGTGTGTCTTCCCACTGAAGTCTGTATGACAAGGGAACATTACAAAATGTTGACAAGGTCTGGTTCAAGATCACGAGCCCACAAGTGGCAAGATGCTCTTTTTTATTGCAAAGTGCAGTGCTCTCTGAGTGTACATATGCAGTGCTCTTGTGCGTAGGTAGAATCCTTGTGTTTGCTACCAGCAATGTATAATGGTCAGAATACTGACTTGACAATCTGCAGTGGGTGTTTTCCCAAAAGCTGAAGAAATAACATGTATTCCTATGAATTTAAACAGAAACATCTCCTGTGTACCCACAAGCTTTATTTAGTTGTGACTTTGTTGTATCACTTAAGTAGCCACAATAGGATGAATATGTTGTACATTGTCAGCATCAGCCAGTTGTTTATAAAATTGAGTTGCATGGGGAATGTACAAGCACAAGTTCCCTGCTCCCAGAGTATTTCAATGTAGTGTGGCAAGATTACCGTGACAGCTAGGATGGCGAGCTGCATGGTCTTTGTGGCTGTATGTTTACACAAATATGCACATACACACAAACACACAAAGGCAGCTGGGTGCAATTGATTTAATCCCATAGGAGCAGAAGGTCGATCTTTTCTTGCGAAGCTGGTCACTGGCTGAGGAACAAAAGCTGTTTGCTCTGAGAGAACCAGAGCGTGGCTATTCCATAGCAGCTCTGTCCTGCTGTATGCCC
This sequence comes from Coloeus monedula, assembly GCF_965178545.1. Classification (NCBI taxonomy): domain Eukaryota; kingdom Metazoa; phylum Chordata; class Aves; order Passeriformes; family Corvidae; genus Coloeus; species Coloeus monedula. Next base: position 23,773,593 of record NC_138784.1, read on the forward strand.
ATAGCTGGAGCAGTGACTTGTTTAGAGGAGACCTGCGACCTGGGGGGGCAGAGGTTGGGTTGCTGCAGGCATAGCTAAAAGGAGTGCTCTCTTCCCTCCCCTCTCCCAGGCTGGCTTTCAGAATGGCTGCAGTGGTAGCATTGGGAAACACATCAGAAGGATGCACACCTCTAATACAAAATGTGTGGTCCTCTAGTTTAAAAAAAAAAAAAAATTATTTTGTAATTTAACTCTTTCTGCCTGGTCCCTTCTTTTCCTTCACTTCATCTGAGATTCAAGGGTTTGAAATCTGTTAAAACATCCCACTCTTTGCTACAGTGGCTTCTGACAAAAATGGCTTTGACACAGTTTGGGTACAGTTTTGTGTGTCATAAAAATCAAACTCAGTTGTCTTCTCACCTTCTTTCTATTTTTGTAAATAAATTACTTCCTTGATTTAGGTATTTTCTAAGACAGAGGTGGTAATTTCTATCTTTAAAATAATACAACATCCATTTTGATTTTAAAAAGCCCCAAATCTGTAAAGCCTGAAGAGTGACCACTCCTTTCATTTCCTTTCCCTCTGTCTTCCAGAGAATACTTCTTTGGTTCAGAGAAAGTTTCCCAATTTACATAATGATTCTTCTTTATGGGAGGGTTTTTTTCATTCTCTGTTTCTCAGACCTTTTCCTATAGATGGGAACGGGGGAAGGAGCCCAGACGTGGCAACTCATTCACAGGCTCCTGCAGGACCACCATGGCTTATGATGGCACCAAGAAGAAAGAAGGTATGACTGCTTCATGATCTGAAGGATTTACAAAAAAATTAATTAATTAATTAAAAGAGTGCCCTGTGCAGCCCTTACCAGGCCATGCAGTCAGAGTGGGAAAGGAAGCTAGTGTGCTATGGAGCCCTTAAATTTAACCTGGCCAAGTTAATGGAGGATCCCAAGCCCTTGACTTCCAGGTGTAAAGTACTGGGATTAGAACTTGAGAGAAATGAGTGGTATTTCATAAGGTAGACACCCTGATTGGGAGCCCTGCCACTGCAGCCGTTCTTCTCCCCGCCAGGTCAATGGGACTAGGAACGAGGGATAATGATAGGTTTAGTCATGGTAACATTTCCAGGTCCATTTGTCTTTAGGAAGGAATCTCCAGGCATTAGAAATTAAATCTGGAATGATTGTGTTAGAGCACCGAGCCCCATCCCTCTGGTCAGACTGTACAGACTGTTATCTTTCAGGCCTCTGTGCTTATGGGGTTTTGTGCATCACTCTGTGCCTGCATCCTCTGTTAGCTTATTTTGTGCATGGTCCACTTGTCTATCAGTCCTTAATGTGGTATTTCATTTCTTCCTTTTTTCCCATGTCACATAAATCACAGAATTCCTAGAGAGTCACCGAAGTGTTGACGACGGGCTGGCATCTGGCAGGATACAGCGAGAGAAAAAGCGCTCGTACAAGGATCTTCTGCAAGAGGAAGATGAGATAGCGACTCAGGTAGAAACCCTCAGAGAAAACGTTCAAGGTGTAAGGATATGCATACAGGTTGTGATGGAATGGAATGTGATGGAATGGGTTTCTTGTCCTTTTTTAAAATTGTTTTTACTTAGAAATGCATGTAGAAGACAGCAAGAACAGCTAATCATGTCCTGTGTTGTTCAGTAATTTTCCTGGGGAAAAGGAGGGGATCAATTCTTGATTCTGATTTTTCTGGCCTCAGAAAATAAGCTAGTAGGAGTGTTGTCCTAGTCTTAATGTGGAACCTTGCAAATCGTAAGATGCCTATACGTGAATAACTTCTTACACACATAAAAAAAAATTAGCATTTATGGCTGTATAAATAGCCAGCAAATGATGGATAGAATGTTATTTACATCTTTGGGGCCTTAACTTTTGAAATCACATAGTGGCAACTTAAGTTTCTTCAAAACTTTCCTCTTTGAGTTAAAATTTCTGCTGTTAGCTCAGAGGTGGATATCTAGTGATTTGGGGGTTTTTTCATCTGGAAAGCAAGTTCTAGTGTAAAATTAAAATCAATGTCTTCTACCCCACAGTTGGAATTCTTTAGAGGAGCTTCAGTTTCAGATTGATAAATTGATCAAGACACAGATAATAATTAGGTGACATGGCATATTAAGGACATATTTTTCGTCCATCATTCTAGTTGTCACCTTTCTGTACCTCCTGTCACTTCTTTTTCAGCATAGTAAACATCAACTGCTTGCCTTTGTTTTCAAGGCTTGACAGTCTGTGCATCTTAAGTTATTTCTTAGCTTTCTTAAGAGGTAGATGTCTGTCTTTTGTCAACTTGTCAGCTGATCTCCAAGTGATGGCTTTCACTTTCACACACACACACTGCCCATATCTCAACACTTTCCAAATGTGCTTTTTCAAGTTTTCTTTTATATTGCTCCTCTCACTTGGGGGGCCTCCGTACTGAGATCTGTGTTTCAGTTTCCTTGGATGCCTGTTTTGCTGCAGTGCCTACAGAAAGCTTGAAGTCTATTAGGTGACTGTGCTGAAACCAATCCTGAGTAATACCATTTCTTGTATTCTCACACCTATCTGTAACTTTCTTTATACATACACTGTGCTCTTGGGGACAGAGTAGGTTTCCTTTTAACACCTAGAATGATGATCCTGGTTCTTACCCACGGTTCCTTGATGTTACAGTAAGTATCTTGATACTTCCTACTAATTTTTGTATAATAGTCCATGTGACTGTCATATTCTTTCCCTCCTTTTCGTCAGCAACTTTTTTCTTCTTATTCCAGGACAGTGAGTTTTTTCCAGGGACAGAACCTCACAAAAAGAAGAGAAAGCACTCCTCCGATGAGTTCTGCTACAGAGGTAAGGTAGTAGTCAAGTAGGGGAAGGGGCTAACAAATCATGACTTTAAGGAAAGGATGCTCTTAAGCCAGTGTCAGCAAGCTTTGTGGTTAGCATTTTACAGAAGGAGAGTGCATCAACCTTAGAACAAGTCATCAGAAACCTGACACTGATCAGCACCAGACAGCAGAAGGTTAGGGAGTTACATTTTCAGAGTCTGTCTTAACAAATTGCCATTGTAGGGCACAGAGATCTTCCATCCCCTTTTCATTTACAAGTTGTAGTTTTCTAACCCATGCCTTCCCATTTGACATTTGCTTTTCTTTTTTTCCTATTGCATTACAAACTAATTATACTTACAGGTAGTATAACTTTCTCTGAATTTATAAGAACAGAATGTCTGAGGTTGAAAAATAAATGCTTTTCTGTTCAGTTATTATCACAATTAATAAGTTGACCAGAAAATGACAATTCGGTTCATAAAAGCTTAACACTTTTAGGATTTTTTTTGGCCCAATAGAAGGAGAAAGCCAAGCTGAAATTTCATCTTTCATCAAAATCTGTCTACAGAATGGAAAAGCTCATATTTTCTACTCATTGGTCTCACCTTGGCTAAAAATGGCACGAAAACCTTGCACTTGAGATACAATTTCAGTAAGATTTATTTTCATCAAAATACATTATTTCACAGTAGAATGGAGTTTGACAAAACTTCAAGAACTTTCCTGCTGTCTCTGCCTTCCTTAAATTATTTGACCAGCTCAGGTGTCACAGCTTCTGTGACACTGAATACTTCTGTGAATACTGAATTGTATCAGTAAGGCTGTGCTGAGCTGGCTGCAGTTCTGTTTAAGCCAGGATGTAAATCTGTCACCTGTAATTGTAAGGCTCACAGGATTCTCACTTCCTTTCTTTGCTGTCTTTAAGGGAAGCATCTCAATGTACATTTCTCTTGGTCTCTTTCAGGTGTCTCGCCTTTGGATCTACCATCAAAGAAGAAGAAAAAAGCAGCTTCTAGCCCATCCTCAGCTGATACAACCATGGATTTGCTCAAGGCTATCACCACACCTTTGGCCACAAGCTCAAAGTCTTCAAAGAGGACCTCTGAAAAATCATCTCATTCTTCCTCTGGCCATTCTGAAAGCAGAAAGGAGCATCCCAAGAAGAAGCTGAGTGGGAGCAGTGGGGAGCACTCAGTGGATGACAGCAGCTCCCACAAATCTAAAAAAATGAAACCTCTTTACGTGAACACAGAGACACTTACTCTTCGTGAACCTGATGGCTTGAAGATGAAGCTCATCCTTTCACCAAAAGAGAAAAGTAGTGCAGCAGATGATGATTCTTTATCCTACTCTTCAGCACCAGCAGCTGCAAAGAAATCTTCAAAGAAATCAGCTCGAGATGAGCAAGGCTCATTCCTGCTGGGGCACGATCTGCAGAGCTTCCTGAAGTCATCCCGAAAGAAGCACAAACTGCCTCCGGACTCACATCCACCTTCTGAGAGTTTTGGTGCTGACACCTCCCTTCATTCAGAGGGCCATGCAAGCGAGTACGAGGTTGCAGGTATGGAGGCACCACCAGAATCTGGTTCTTCTTCTGGTGGAGAGTTGGAGGCTGGAGAGCTGGTGATAGATGACTCCTACCGGGAAATCAAGAAAAAAAAGAAGTCAAAAAAAAGTAAGAAAAAAAAGGACAAGGAGAAACACAGAGAGAAGAAGCACTCCAAGTCTAAAAAGAGTTCTGGTCACTCTCCAGTGGCAGTAGCAGAAGTAAGGGTGTCACCACCACCTCCCAGTACCCCCTATGTTGTTCCTCCACCTCCTCCTGCTGTTGTTCACTCAGATGGTCAAGGTGAGAAGAGGAGGAAAAAGGAAGACAAGGAGAAGGACAAGTCTGAGAAATGGGAAAAGGAGAAGGAAAGAGAGAAGGAGAAGGAAAGAGAGAAGGAGAAGGAAAGAGAGAAGGAGAAGGAAAGAGAAAAAGAAAAGGAAAGAGAGAAGGAAAAAGAAAGAGAAAAAGAAAAGGAAAAAGAAAGAGAAAAAGAAAAGGAAAGAGAAAAGGAAAGAGAAAGAGACAAAGTAAGGAAAAATTGGAGGGAAAACAGAAATTGGGTGACGGGTAATAGTGAATTAGGCACTCCATTGCAAAGGCATGTTAAATTGAAACAAAGGATAACTGATACCAATTATCAATGGTTTAAGTGAAGCATGTTTGAAAAACTGTTAGCCACTGTGATTTCTATTTGTGGCGAAACGAATATATGTTGTTCTGGCTTTGTGGCACAGACAGTCTTCAGCCAATGGCAGTCCTCTGGGAAAGTTACACTTAATTTTGCTTGGTACAGGTCATGTACCAAGCACATTTACATCTTTTTCTAATGGGTCTGGCTCTAGCTATTCCCAGGCAGACTTCTGGACTAGTGATCAAAGTTCCTGTAAAAAGGAATCAAGCTGTTACCTGAAAATTGAAGATATTTACCCATTTACGCCTGTATTCAAACAAAATTCTAATTCTTGCAGGCTGCCACATTCCCAGTTTTGTACTTATATATTCAGTTTTCCATGGTTACTGCATAAAGATACGAGTAGCAGAAATGGTAGCTAGCATATGAACAAGGTTACAAATGAGATAACTGTAGCTGTGTGAGTAAATGGGGGAAAGCAGCTTGTACATGTTCAGATAGAGAAATAATGCTTCATATGAGGAAATGGGCAGACAGAGCTCAGATCTGTTCAGCCAGTATCCTATTCTATTCGGGAATTTTTCCCTGATCATAGCTCAGCAATTGCAATACCTTTGCTGTCAGTGTACTACACAGTCTCTTTTCCTGCCAAATGGAAGTACTTTGTAAGGATTCAAGAAATGGAACAAAACATTATCATGAGGACTAAATTGTTTTGACAGATCTATAATAGGTACTGTGAATAGTATAACAGATACAGGGTTTCATTATTTTAAGTTTTAAAACTGAGATACATTAACAAAGTTTTCTGTCGATCCTGAATTTAGAATAGGAGCTTGTTGAGTTTTGCAAGATGAGCCTTGTACTAAGACTGGTTCTGGCTGATTCCTGTGCTTTCATAAAGATTAAATTCAGCCAGAAGATGTAAAGGACTGCTTTTTAAGGTTCCTGATCTAAGTACCATATCTTTCTTTAGGTCTTCAATAAATGCCAAATTCTTATTAAATTGGAGAAGGTCTCATCATAATTAAAAATCTTTGTTTCCTTTCTTCTTCTGACTAGCCAAAGAAGAAAAACATGTCTGCTTATCAAGTGTTCTGTAAGGAATATCGTACAAATATTGTGTCTGAGCACCCTGGAATAGGTAAGAGAATAATCCAGCCTTCTCTTCTCTTGATTATACACCAGTCAGATTAATTAGCAGAACATATTGTCTTTGTTTCAGACCAGCTTCTTAATTTTGACGTAGTGCAAAGAATCTGCCAATACTTAGAATAAGATGTGGCAAAGGAGACAGGAGTGGATTTCAGGACTGTGTTATAATTTTACTTTAACCAAGCTGAATCTAGATAAATTATAATCAAATTTGTTTTAAACATTTTTCTTCTTTCTTTCTGCCAGATTTTGGGGAGCTAAGTAAAAAACTGGCGGAAGTGTGGAAGCAGCTACCTGAGAAGGATAAACTGGTGAGTGTTTGTGTGACATGTTTTTGTAAAATGATTTCTGTGAACTAGGTGCTTAGATCAGAATGTGCTGGCAGCATTGCCACAATGCCATGAAATACGTTTCCTATATCCCTAAAGCATGTAAAGGTGGAAAGTATGGAAATCCTGCCCTTGCAAACATAAAAGCATTCATTTTCTTCTTGTGGTATTGCTTCACCTCCTAGTTTTGTAACATCATTCTGCCTCCAGGTACTGGCATCAGGTAACAGAATTACCTAATGTTATGAATCTTTCTTTTCTTACCATGGTAACTACAGATCTGGAAACAAAAAGCTCAGTATCTCCAACACAAGCAGAATAAAGCAGAGGCCACCACTGTGAAGAGAAAGGCATCATCTTCAGATGGTGCACCAAAAATGAAAGGTAATTGTTGCACTTTATTCACACTCATCTCTTTTCTTGGACAGGGAAGGTAGTGTTGCCTGTGGAATAAAAAACAAAGGTCCTTACCTGCTTCACTTCCCTACCTGCTTTCTCATGAAGCATGACATTTAATTCACAGTCAAATCAACTTTTCTGTGAGAGCAAGAATGATGTCAGCATTTTTCATAAAGATTTCCTTGACTAATTTGTGGAATGGTATTCATTTTAGCAGTTTAGGGATTGAAATGTAAAATAAGAAGAGGCAGAAAGGAAGTTCTAGTGGGATTAGCTTGCTGCTAGAGGGAAGTTGGGTTGTTCTTAGTTTAGTATCTCTGATATCAAATCTCCCCAACTGCATTCAGCTGAGGTAGATGTTCTGTGCATGTGAAAAAAAGTTGCGACTACAAAGACTTTGGGACTGGGGCAACCATTAAGAACCATTTAAGCATCTCATGCCTATGAGATTTGAACTTTAGTAACTAAATGGGCTTCTGAGTAAAAGAGTGAAAGCAAGGAATATGGAATTTTAATTTTTTGTGTTTTCAGCTCTTCCAACAGGAGCGATTTCCCCTCACAAAAAATCCCCCACCAGCACCGTGGTGGTGCCTTCCTCACCAGCCAAAGCCCCTGAGACAGATCCTATTGATGTAGCTGCACATTTACAGTTGCTGGGTGAATCTCTGAGCCTCATTGGACACAGACTGCAGGAAACAGAGGTGAGTCTGTAACCAGCAGAGTCCCAGTGATGTCCTGTAATCTACACAATGCATTGAGGGAGACGATAATTTTATCTTCTTAAAAGTTTAACCGGTGGTTTTCTGTTAGGAAGAGAAACTAGAGGTGGCATGCCCTGTTTCTTTGACACATTGCTCTTTATTTTCAGTGAAGTAAAAAGTCTCAGTAAACAGTGGGCATCAAAGAAAGACAGATGCTTTGCAGCTCTAGGTCCTTGAAAGCAATTTGTAGTTCAGCAAACCCTTCAGTCTTTACTTACCTTGGATTTGGTACTTGCTTGCTATTTTGTCAGTCTCTGGGCAGTTGCTATTATTGTTGTACTTCTTAGAAAACTACCAGCCTTTACCAAGAATTTTTTTGCATGTCTGGTGGTTTTCTGGCAGTATCATATTGCCAGTGCTTTGGATAAGGGGCTACTATTGTTTCAACTTACCTGGTAACATAATGTCACATTTTAATGATTTCCTACTGTTAAATGACAGTGACTCTATGAATGCACACACACACGTGTACACTCTCAGAACTCAGCCCAGCCTCTAAGGAGAAAACATATTTGTCTCAAATAATACCACTGAATTTTATGAGTAGCATGATAATCTCACCCCACTATGCTTGCTTATTTTATCAACAGTGAAATAAATGGTTTTGTGTTTTGTTTTTGGTATGCTTATTGAGATCATGAGAGGAACAACCAGAGTCCAGAAAAGCACACAGACACATTCCCTTTCCTGAAAGTATATCAATGAATAAAGCATTTGTTTATAGGCTTAGCATTCCTTTAACTTCAAAAATAAAACAACTATTGTCATTAGGACTCACGTAGTTAGCAAAATAGATGGTACAAAATGGCACAGAAAATATATTACAAAAATGTGTGGAATCAGTGTTTTATGCAGCTGACAACTTTCTGGTGTTTTCTGTTGATTCCTTACCTTTATCTTGCCCTAGTTCATTGCCTACTGAACACTTCAAATGTTTTGGGCCTGCAGTCTCTCTGTGAAGCACAAGGCACAGTTTTGTCACTGTGTAAATAGTGGAAGTGGACTGGAGGAGCTGAAGATACTGTATCTGCATGAGCATGGATACAGTTGAGAAAGAACCGCAATTTCCACTACTCATCCCTATCCCAATCTTTTGCTTTCCTCACTACCAGGGAATGGTGGCTGTTTCAGGAAGTTTGTCAGTACTCCTAGATTCAATCATCTGTGCTTTGGGCCCGTTAGCATGTCTGACCACACAACTACCTGAGTTGAATGGCTGCCCAAAGCATGTTTTGGTGAGTTCTCTGTGGTTATTTTCTCTCTAGCACTGTTAATTTCAGTAGAGTCTAAATAGAGTTTTTTTGATTAATGAGTGTAATGTAATTATAATTCCAGTGCAATAAGAAAATTTGTCTTGGTCATGCACTTTTATAGAAGAATATTTATTGAAATTGTTACAGATATTACCATTGTACAATACTGTGCAACCTTTTTTTCTCCCACTGGCTACTGACCTAATATTTTTAGCATTGATTGCAGTGTGGGTAGGTCCTGTTTTAGTGATGGAGTCAATCAATCTGAATCAAATACAGGTATACCAGTATTTTTGAAAGTTCTAATTTTCCATAAAAATAAAACCCGTCTTCTAGCTGCTCTGTATCACGCAAGCTGTTTTTCCTTCAGTAGCATAAAAAACAATTTGTGATCTCAGGATTCCTAATGTGATGGTGTAGCACCTTTTACAAGTGGCTGAAGCCTTCTCTGAGGAAAGAAAAATAGTCTCTGTCTTAAGAAGCTGCATAACTACAGTTTCTTTTCCACTTTAAGCTACTCTTAATATTGAGCCCTAATTTAGCAACAGCTTGTGGCATTTATGTAGCTTGATGTGGACATAGATTAAGATGGCAGCAGCCATCAGGAGTCATACTTCCTACAGGAGACATGGATAAAGCAGCAAAGGAGAGGAGCAAAAATCAAAAATACAGAGTCTGAAGAGCTAAGAGACTAAAAGCAGTCTGACAGAGAGGACAAGAGAATTGGGATATCAATTGTCATATCATAATAGGGCAGCCCAAACGTTTATTCATTAAGAGAATGGACTGTCAACAACAGGAGCAAAGTTGACAGTTTAGTCTGTGAACTCCCACAAACTGGTTCTGTGCACAAAAGCTGAGTCAGTGGGGTGTTCCCATCTTAAGCCATGGAAAAACTCGGATGCTTTTTTTCCTTCCTGCTTGCCAAGTTTATTCAGAGCAGTGACGCTACATGACTAGTGGTGTGTTTATTGGGAACTTGATCAGCTTATTGTTCTAAGGAGCAATGGAGCTTTAGGTGAATTATGGCAACTACCCTTCACTTCTGGAAGCTGGTGTTCAGGAGCTGGTAATAAATCTGATTTTCACAGTCAGATGCATAACGACAGTGATGTTTTAAGACATGGATAAACCCCAGCGGTTGTGTTGCAATTTATCTTTCAGACAGTAGGTGGCATTGCTAGATTCTAGAATCACAACTGGTGCAGCTCCAGCTCCTCAGTCTCTCAGATAAAGGTGCTGTTCCTAAGGCCTCCTTCAGCTATCCAGCCACAGGCTTGACCTTACTAAAACATTGCATCTGAAGAACATACAGCTGGGTCTTTTGTCTGATGTGCATGAGAAGGATTCTTACTCTCAGAATTCTGTTACATTTTGCAAGAAAAACTGAAGAGCACTTTTTTTCCCATCTGACACCCTATTAGAGGTGATCAATAGGCAGATTCGGTTGTCTCATCCTATGATAACTTGTAACACAAGTGACTATGCTTAGCACTCTCACCTGTGCCATATTTTAAGGATTATCTGACACTAAAAACCACCGAATTTTTTTTCCCAGTCAAACACGCTAGACAACATTGCCTACATCATGCCTGGACTTTGATGGGAAAGGACCCTGGGATGTACTCAACCTCTGCGTAACTGACTTGTGTACATGCACTACGCTGGCACTCCCGAAGGGCTCCATGTGGAGGCTTTTAAAGTTTTATATATGTATAGTATATACATAGGATTGTAACTATTTGACTTCTATTTTATGAAAAATTGTGAAGTTAAGCTGAGAAAACCCTTTTGTGTTGGTGGGTGAAATGTCCTCCAATCTGAAAGTATTTTGTACGAAGAATTCAGAAAGCTTTTGAGATATTCGCCTTAAATTCAGATTTAGTGGGGGAAGCAGACAGAGAATGGACTTCTCGATATAAAGAAGAAAGCTGTCACCGTGAGAGGGGTCATTGAAACAGGTGGCCCAGAAAGGTTCTTGACTCTCCTTCCTCAGTGATACTCAGAAACTGAATGAGCAGCCTGCTCTAGTTGGACTTGCTTTAAGCAGGGAGATGGGCCAGATGACCTCCTGATATCCCTGCCTAAACTAAAGTATTCTGATATTCTGTGGGCAGGTAGAGATGACGACATATTTTGGACCAATTAATAGAACTGAATTCTTCACCAGCCCTATTTGTAACTCTTTTTCTGTTTAAAATCCCCTTCTTGAGGGGAAAGCTGGATAGCTTTTTGCTTCTTGGTCACTTTTTCCAACCCCTTCTCCTCAGTCAGTAATAACTGAAAGTTATCAGCTGGCTGGTCTGGTAGCTGGCATTTGAAGTGAAGTAGAAGACAACAACAAGATAAATTTTTCCTTGTGGACTCATACTCAAATCATCATTAGCACAATGTTTCAACCCATTGCATTGGCTTGAGAGAATGAACTTCCTGCTGATTCTTCCATGGCATGGTCAGCCTGCTTTGATGGAAAGGAGTAGGGAAGCAGATGGGAAAAACTTGGATTGCTTCTTCCCATCTTGCACCTGTTTTGTGAAATGGCTCATCCCCCATCCCTCTCACCAGCACTATTTCAGGAGCTGTGGTGCTGCTGCAGGGCAGTGACCAGTGGCCAGTGTGAAGCAGTTATGACCGAGTAAGGCACGTGTGGGTTGATTGGACTGGTTTCCCTTCCTTCCAGCCACATACTTGGAGTTTGGTTTTCTGCTCCTCTGGAGGAGGAGCTGCAGGAGAACACTTGATTCCTATTTAGGCTTTTGTCTGTGTGTACGTATGTGTATGTGGTGTTCATATCACATGTATTTAACTTTTACCAATATCTGTAACAGATTTTAATTTATCCTGTATATTTCTCTGTGTGTGTATATATTTATATATATATACATAATTTAAAAGCAAAAATTCCTCCCTCAGCCAACAGTGTGTGGAAAATGTGAATCAAGTTTGCCTCACCTCACTTCCTGCAGGAATCAACTCTGTGTATAGTAGTTAGCATGGGCATTGTGTAAGGAAACACCAGGAAGATTCTAAGTGTTTGTAGAAACAGGCTATCTTGTGAAGGTAGGCAGAACAACTGAAATATCATTTGACTTAGGCCTTATCATCTCTGTAACAGGAAAGTTTTTAAATTACAGAAGAGGCATTTTTTACTTCCAAGTAAGTCAAGCTTCTGTTTTTCAGGACAGTTGAAAGTGAGCTGTCCTTTATTGTGGCTGAGCCCCACATCAGAAGTAAATTGAATCCTGCAGTGTGGAGGAGGGTTTTTCTCCCCATGCCTCTTTGCCACATCTTCCCTAGATGTGCCTGTACAAGGTAGTCTGTCTCTTAAGGATCTTCTCTCAGTGCAGTGAGGGGTTTTCTCAGCAGAGGAGACACTGAAGATTCTCAGACCACCAGACCAGAACACACATTTTAACAACGTAGGACAAATCCTAATGAGCCTGGAATTAGGAAGGGCCCAGGAGGGAGGCAGTCCAATCCTGCTTCAGATCCTGGCCCATATTAAAGCATCTGCTGTTGTGAGCAGCAGAAAATAACCGGCTCTTTCCAGCCCTTCACAGTTGAGAGCATTGTGGTGAAGGCTGCTTTTGGATCTGCTTTTGGAAACAGAAGGGGATCAGCTTTAGCTTTGTCCTCTGTACAACAGAAAACTCTTGAAGAGTGAAACACATGACCCTGGTGTATTGTATTTTTATTAAAATTTGTACACTTTGTATAATCTGTATCTTGTGGTATTTGGTACTATAGGGAAAACTTTGTCAAGACTTAGCAGTTTTTATATTTTTGTTATTTCTTTGCTGTTTGGTCCAGATTACATTACAATTATACACAGACTTTTTTGTACTGTACTTACAATATAATTTTTTTTTTAACTTCTGGAGTATTGTCGTTCATTTCTGGCACATGCTGTTTTCTGCAGCTGTTGTTACTACTCGTATTTAGTGTTTCTCAGCAAAACACATCCAATCCTAACCTTGCTAAATTCACTCAGTTGCCAGGCAAGCTGTACTGTATCCAGCAGCACAGGTCACCCAAATTACCACTCAGGCTCCTGCCTGCTTGGGACCCCCCAGAAGGGAGATGTACCATGGAGCACTGCAGGTAACACCAGGGCATTTGTCTTCCCTGCTGCCTCACCTCAGTTCAGGTTTGTGGCATTCAGGTGACACCAACACACAGGACTCGAGTGTGTTACACGGGCTGTCAGGCGTGGCAGCGTTAGAGCAGGATTTGTGCTGGTTATTAACACGGCCCCATTTTCCGGGTATGGGTGTTGGTTGATTGCAGCCTCAGCTTGGGCAGGGCAGTTGCTTAGGCCGGGAGCACATCTCAGAATGTGCTTTTACCAACCACTCTGTGCAGAGTCATAGGATGGTTTGGGTTGGAAGGGACCTTAAAGATCATTTAGTTCCAACACCTCTGCCACAGGCAGGGACACCTTCCACAAAAAAAGTTTGCTCAAAGTCCCATCCAACCTGGCCTGAAACACTTCCAAGGATGGGGCATCCACAACTCTCGGCAACCTGTCCCAGTGCCTCACCACCCTCACAGTGTAGAATTTCTTCCTAACTCCTACAAGTACCCTCCCACACCGGGCTATGGAAAACTAAAAACCCATCGCCACAGGCTTTCCAGGATTTGGGCACCGCTCAGGCTCGCGAGTCCGGCGTGGCTGCAGAAAGCGGCGGAGGGTCTCGGCAGCGGGAGCCCCTCGGTTCCTGCGGCCGGGGGCTAAGGGCCAGCAGGGTCAGCAGGACCAGGGATCCGCCGGCAGCCACCGCCCCTCCGCGGCCGCTCCGCACCCCACTCAGCCCGTGGCACGGCGGGGCCGGTCCGGGCGGCGGCCGGTGGCGTCACAGCGGGGCCCGGCGGGGCCCGCCCCGGCCGGCGCACGGGTCACGTGAGCGGCGGCGGCGGCGGCGTCAGCTGATCGCGGCGCGGCGGCGGCGACGATGGACTTTCTGCTGGGGAACCCCTTCAGCTCCCCCGTGGGGCAGCGCATCGGTGAGAGCCGCACCCGCGCCCCCCGACCCTCCCCGCGCCCCCTCTCGCCCGTCCGGCCCCGCACCCCCGGGGGCGTCCGCCGGACCCTTCCGTGGGGAAGCGCCGGCCCCCGCCTACGCGGCGGGACCAGCAGCGCCCTAACCAATCACAAGAGCGTTCCGCTCTGACTGACAGGTGTCGCCGACCAATAGTGGGCGCGCAGCCCGAGGCGGCTCCGTCGGGGGCCCCGCCAGCCAATCGGGGCGCGAGGGGGTCTCGGGGTGGCGAGGTGAAGTTTGCTCTCTTAAAGGGGCCGCAGGCCGGTGGTCCGCGCCACGCCCCCCGGCACCGCAGAGCACCGTGATTGGCTCGGGGCCATTCCCGCCCGCGCCTCTTCGGGGGCTTCGGGGAGCTGCTGATTGGCTGGGCTCCAGCCAGGGCAGCCTATCGCGGCCGGGCGGGAGCGGGGCTCGTGTCCCCCGGTGGCGCGAGGCGCGGCCGCGGGACGGCGGGGCTGTGGGACGGGGGCGGCAGGGGCTGCGGGGACAGCGGGGACAGCGGGGCTGTGGGACGGGGGCGGCAGGGGCTGCGGGGACAGCGGGGCTGTGGGACGGGGGCGGCAGGGGCTGCGGGGACAGCGGGGACAGCGGGCTGTGGGACGGGGGCGGCAGGGGCTGCGGGGACAGCGGGGACAGCGGGGCTGTGGGACGGGGGCGGCAGGGGCTGCGGGGACAGCGGGGACAGCGGGCTGTGGGACGGGGGCGGCAGGGGCTGCGGGGACAGCGGGGACAGCGGGCTGTGGGACGGGGGCGGCAGGGGCTGCGGGGACAGCGGGGCTGCGGGGACAGCGGGTGCAGGCTGGGCTGGCTTTGGGGCACGCGGCTCACCCTTTCGGACCCGTGTCCCTTACCCAAAGGACTCATGCGCTGGGCAGCTGGGGGTGTTTGTGTGCCCCGAGCCTCCCTGCATTGAGCTGTGGGACAAGCGGTGCTTGGCAGGGCCATGCACTGGGTCCTGCAGCAGGAGCTGGTTCACGGCATGGAGCACCAGCTTTGACAATGAACACAGCACCCCCTCTGTGACCTGGCAGGCCCACAGGCGCATGGTGTCCCACAGACCCTGTGCTCAGGGCTGCTCAGGGAACATGGGAGAAGGATGTGGTCGGAGAAAGTGGAGCAGAGATGCCGCAGTTAGAGAGAACAAGACCGTCAACAGCCGTGCTGGTGTCAGACAGTGATGCAGTCTTTAAAATGCTTGGAATGAAGACTCTGTTCCCATGTTGTGTTGCCTAAGGGCCTTCAAGTTGTGCTTGAAGGTTGATGCCCATTTAAACTCTCCACTTGTAAGTTTATGTACATGGTCACTTTTGCTGTTCGTCACTTGTCAAACCTTTGCTCTTTGCTGTGAACATGTGGTCCCACATTCAGTCTTTTTCATGTGCTTGCATGAGTGAGCAAGTGGCTGTGTGTGCAGTGGGAAGGGAGCAAGTAGCTGCTTTAAGTAATGCTTTTATTATAATGATTGTAGAGGCTATCCTAACACTGTCCCAAAGTGTGTCAGGGGCACTGTGTTGTGCCACTCTGGTGTTGGGACACATAGGTGAGATGCATTACAGCCAGGTGGGGGAAGGATCATCAGGAAATACTTCCTGTTATCAAAATCCTCCAGATGATCTTTAACATACCCCCAGAAGAACATCACATGTTTGATCACACATTCCAGGAGAAGCCATCTCCTGTCCTTTCCTGAATGAATGCTCTGTGTTCCCTCAATGAGTGTATCAGATATGCCCTTGTGTTTGGGTAGAGGCAATCTGAAGGTTGCCTCACAGATTTTTCTGGTCAGTAGAGTAACCAGATTGTAACCAGGCTGTGCTTCAATTAAGCAAGGGATTCCCAATTAACAAACCAACAGCAAAGAAGAGGAAAAAGAAAAGTTATTTCAAAAGTGTTGTCAGAGAGGGGTTGAGAAGCCTTAGTAGCAGAGGTGTGATAGTAGGGAGATCTTAGTGAATGGGGTTGATTTGGGTTATGGGAGTCCAAAGGAATGGAGGAATTACAGTGTGTGAGAAAGGAACTCTGTGGAGGACTTGAAAGGGCTGGTGACTGAAAATATGAATATTTTCTCCTTTTGAACATTGCCTATCAACATCCTGGGGACATGGATAAATGCTATCTTCCCTGCTTAATTTGGGATGCAAACATGACTTACCCAAACTCGTTTGGTAGGTCCGTGGCAGCTGTGTGTCCAACCCATGAGCCTGATCACCAAACCTGCACAGCGCTGCTGCTCTGGGCTGTCTGCAGAAAGATAATGCTGCGTCCTTGTAAATTATTTGGGCAAAGTCATATATGCTTGATATAGCTTATGAAGTCTAAAATAGCTTTAGATGAAGGCTAAGGAAGAAAAAAAATAAATCCTCTTTGGCATACTCTAGCAACATTCTCAAATTCCTTCATTAATGTTAATCTAGTAAGACCCATTTATTTTGCTGACTAGGAAAGCAATGCCCAGATAATCTCAGTGATCTGTCACAGAATGAGTCAGTTGCAGAGGAGTAGGTTTCCTAGTTTCTTACTCACAGTTCTGAGATTTAGTCACAAAAGTTGCCTCTGTCTGGTTTTTGCACAGGATGGTGTCTCTTCCTGTGATGTCTCTTCCCAAGTAAGAGGAATACAGACTTGCTTGTTTGAGTTTTTTAGTTTTTGTTTCTGTTGTGTGGTGGGCTTTTTTAAAATCCAGTGGGAAAATTTCCAAAGAGTAATAAAGCACCATAGTTCAGATTCTCCCCTCAAAAGGGAAATCCACTGTGCCTCCATGTAGGAGCTAAGAGAAGCTTTTTTCCATTTTCAAAATGGAAAATCTAATTTCAAGGAGGTGAATTCTCTCTTAGTGAGAGGATGGACATGAAACCACCAATGCTCTCTCCTCACCCTGGAAGTCTAAAATAACTAGTAATTATAGCAATACCAAAATGGACAGAGGCAGGTTATTTCAGTGAGTGAGGGCAGGCAAGGCATAGAAGTAACGGTGTAGCACAGAGATGACACAGATTTTTTTATGGATGGGGGTTATTTTAAGCATGAGGACCGGGAAAAGTTAAGACTGTAAAGAGGGAGCAAGTAGGAAAGGCTCCTGGGTGAGGAAGAGAGGCAGATGCAAGACAATATGTCAAAAAAATCCCCACAACCTTTTGGATCCCACCTCGCAGGTGTTCCTGCACCCCTCTGTGGGCTCTGTGGGTCCCTGTGAGGTTGTGCTTCTCAAAAAGGCATTGCCTTGTCTTCTGTGCCTGCTCTGTCTGGAGGAAAAGGGGCAAAGGCAGCAGTTGAAGAGCCACTTGATCCCTGAGAATTTGAGTTGATTCACAGGAAAGGGGCAGGAGTTCAGAGACACAAATACCCACACCACTATGACAGCAAAGGCTGTGTCCATCACCATCCTGGAATTAGGTTTGGAGCTGTATCTCTGGTCTCTCTAGAAAGCACATTGTCCTCTCAGGCTTTGGGGGAAGGATACGTCTAAATGGTGAAATCCTGAAAGAGCTGGTGCTGAAGTTCCCTCAAGGGAAGTAAAAGCATGAGGCTTGTTCAGGATGCTGATTTGGGCCTGTGAGTTTGTGAACTGAAGTTGGGAGAAGGGACTCTTGAATTGCTTTCTGCTGAACCTAAGCTGGCTCATGCAACAAACTGCTGGTGCCCTCAAACGCCTGTTGAAATGAGTGAGAAGGTGCTTGATGCTTTGCTGAGGAACTTAGAGCCAGCAGGAAGCACTGCAGGGAACACCGTTTGAAGGCTTCACTTGGAGGAGGGGCAGAGCATATCACAAGCAAAGGGTTTCTGAGAAGCATCTGGCTGGTTATGGGTACTCCAGGTCTGGAATGGGGAGCAAAGGGGACAGGAGTCTGCACAGTACCTTCTGTCCCTGGCTCCTGTACTTCCCCACAATACTGGCTGCAGTGCTGGTGTGCTGCTGCAGGGACAGCTGAGTGGGATCCCCAGCCCCACAGTGTGCTCTCCCCTGCCACCAGGGCAGAGACAGTAACCTTGAAAAGAAGCAAAGTTGTGAAATGTACTCATAGCACAAAGCAATGTACAGCTCCTTTGCGCCAGTTATGCCAAGCTTGGAGTTCTTCATTATCTGATGGTTCCAAATAACTTTTATCACCTAGCTGCAGTCAGCAGGAGCACATCAAATGCCATGCAGGAAAAGAGCTGATGCTCTGGTTCAACCCGTACCACAGTCTTCCGCAGTTCTGGGTCGACCTGAGGAATTTGTGAGGCAGCAGACTGGAATCAGACAAACCCCAGTGCTGTCACACCCGGGGAGCCGGACTGGCTGCCAAAACAATGTGGCTTTGGAGCGGCCCCGTGAAGGGCCTCCTGTACATTCGGCGGCCAGTTGGTTTGGGGCTTGGAGGGGGACAGCACTCGCAGGCTCGCAGTAACCTCTGCCAGGGGAATTCTCTGCTGCAGGTCAGGCTCAGCTGGCAACACACAGAAGTAGATGCTGCCTGATGAGTCCCACCAGGCAGAGTGCTGGGCGTGTGGCAGTGCCCTGCCTCCTGTGCTCGCTCTTTTTAGGGACTTGTCGCTGTCCCCAGCCATCCCGGGCTCAGATTTCATGCGGAGCAGACAGCTCATGTGCTAATTACAGCTCATGAAATGGGGCCAGCCACTCTGATCCTTCATGTGACTAATGAATTAGACTTTGTTTCCTCCCCTTCTGCAGGCTTTACAAAAGGGTAAAGTTCAGGATTTCAGAGAAAACTCCGTATCTTACTAGGCTTGGACAGTCTGTTACAGCTTGGAAGAGGGCAAGGATGATTAGAAGGGCATTAACTCCAGCTCTCCCAATGCCAGCTAGGCCAGGCCTTAATTTGTACTGGGTAAATTCAAGCGTTTTGTCCTTGGAATTGCCTCAGGGTCACATTCCTGTTTTCCATATGCTCTAATACTACTCTTCCAGCTTTGTATTTTGTGAGCCTGTGTTGAGTTTATGACAGATTTTCTGCTTTACTACAGCTGTCCCTTGATGAGTGTATGAACTGGGGTGACAGTAGCAGGAAGACCACTGTCTTGTGGGGTAGCAGTGGGGTAGGATGTGTCACTTCTGAGGAAGCCCAGTTTTCCCCTAAGTGGCCAGCCAGGTGAAGGAGTACACATGTTTTATTTGCATTCCTCTCTGAAAAGCAAACCCGCTGCTTGACCTTGGCAGGATTGGTGCATTTGGAGGGAAAGCGTGGTGGGGAGCAGGTTACAGCGTGCCACCAAACACTGGGAAGCGAAGGAAGGGTGTTTGCAGATTCAATTCATGTTTGTGTACAATGCAAAGGAAGGTTGGGGAGATCTGAACAGCAAGGATTGATGGTTAAACACAGGTTTTATTTTGTCCTTTGTTTCTTCTGTAGCTCAGTTTCCAAGCAAGCTCAGCCCTGTTCCTGAGTTGTGGGTTTTTCCTTCCATGTGCAGTGAGAAGAGTGGATGTAAACTTCCCTTTCAGCAGAGCAACCCCTGTGTAATGGATTTCTGTGATTTCATTGCCAGTGGCAGTAAACAGTGCAGGGAAATTTCTGGCTTGTTCAAACCATCATGTGTCATGAGCAAGGGATCCCAGGGGAGAGCGCAAGTGAGGGGTGGCTTTGTAACCACATGAGCCAAACCCATCACACTGACCTGACCTGCAACCTGCCTGCCAGCAAGGCTGGTGTCCCAGGGAAGGAGGAAACCTGGAGCTCTGACATTGTACTGAGTACTGATCCCAAAGGAGCCCCAATGGAAAACATTTTCCCTCATGTGTTACCACAGTTTCCCCCATTGACTGGTACATGCCCTGGTGCACCAGACATGCCCATTGCCCTGGCTCTATTCTCCACCACAGCACCCAGTGCAATGCTTCCTCCTGTGCCTTACTGAGGAAGCTTGGATCTGCCCGAGATCAGAATCCCTATGTAAAGTTAATACTCAAAGTGACAAAAGTTTACCTGAATCAAGGAGCTTTAAGGTTATTCCAATAATAGCCAGACCTTCAGAAAAGTGGAAGAGTATCAAGAACATTCTGCCACTCTCCTTCCCTTGTCTGCCCTCTTTCATCTGGCTGTGGCCACAATGTCATCAGCCTAATCACTGTGTAGTCAATACATTCTGTAGCCAACAGAAAAGGTGGTGGCTGGATTGTGATAAAATGCAGATAGCCTCACACTGTGGTGTGCAATCTGTGGGAGGGACACGTGTATAAGAGGCTGCATTGCACAGTGGTGTGAATAGCTCTGTTCCTGACCCTTAACAGGTCATGATGGATGTGCTTACCCAGGCAGGAATTAAAAAATCATGTTCCTGTGTTATGGCCTTATCCCCTTACTGTGTGAATGGGCATTTAATTTCATTCCCACACAGGGATCATTAACTGCTGGGTCAAAGGCAGAAAAAGGCAGCTCTGCAGAGGAAGGACCTCTCAAAAGGGGTAGAGGACCCACAGCAGCAAGGGACAGCCCCAGATTTTGCAGGGACAGCAGTTTTGAAAATGCAGGCACTTCTTAAGTACCTCGCTGGGACTGAGCTCTCCTGAAGAGCACCTGGTAAGTGCTAAACTGGTCTGGCCAGTTTTAATTCTCTTGCCCCAGTGCTAAGTCAAGTGTTTTGTAGGATGAGAGAGCTGGAAAGGATGGGTTTTGTCCTTTGCTTGCCATTTGCTGCATCTCTGTGTTTCCCTGTGGTCTTGGGAGTGCCTGGGTCCTGCTGGCCCCACTGGCAGTTCTCTTTCCCCCAGCTACTGGTGGTGTCCCTGAAGGCATCAGTCGGTGGCATGGCTAGGACTGAGACATGGATGATTACAGGGTGGAGACACTGGTGCTCCCAGTAATAGCTGCTCATTTCCCAAATCTCTGCCTTGAATAAATAACATCAAGGCTGACTGAGGAATTCCTAATTAAAGGGGACACAATCAAAGCTGAAACAATATTGCTTCAACTTCAGCCTGCAGTTTGCTTCTGCCCACACTCCCTAAAGGCCAGAAGTTCAGGGGAGAGGTGTAAATGTTGAACAAGAGAAAGCTCTGCTTATAGTTTTCTATGTTTGCTTGTTTATTTTTATAGAACTGGTGTACAAAAGAAAGTGGAGTTGATTCTTTTGTTTCCTTATGTGGTACAAATCAATAATTGGTGCTACTGGCATTAGATCCATATCAGCGTGAGTGGACCAAACTCACAGTTTCTGGCCTTGCAGTAACAAAGCAAATAAGCCCCCTTTTCCCCAGCTCTGGAGCTGAAGTCATGCTGAGCCCCTTCGCTTCGTGTGCAGAACACCTGAGATCACACAGAGTGTTTGTGCGTCCGTATTGTCGGGTGCCATGGTCACCCACCATCCCAGCCGTGTCCTCTGCCGTGGTGACACCTAGTGGGGAGCACTTGGTGACCTGGAATTTGCATATGGATTAGCTTCCTTGCATGTTGTAGTGGCAGCCAGGGAGAAACAGGCTGGGGTCTGGGGTCTTGTGAGAGGTTAACTTAAGAGTGCCAGGGCTGCTCTTTACCCTGTCTTGGTTTCTGTTTTCCAGAGAGAGCTACCGATGGGTCCCTGCGGAGTGAGGACTGGGCTCTCAACATGGAGATCTGTGACATCATTAATGAGACTGAAGAAGGGTAAGGCAGCTGGCAAGGGTCCATATCCAGTGGCAGGTCCCTGCACTGCCTGTAACACCACATCCCTAGGCTGCAGTGGTAACATGCACTGGTGGAGATAATAAGCTATGCTTCCCAGCAATCCCTGAGACAAGGCTCTGCTAGGAGACCTAGAGACATAGCAAAGCTGTCAGAGCACATATTAGATGCTTGTCTATAATCTTGGTGAGTGCTAGGAGCCATTGAAACAGGCCTTCAGGGTCCCCAGACAACCCTCTGTTCAAGCCAGGCTGCCTCCCAACTCCAAAAGGCAAATTTGCATTTCTTCTACTTTGATTTATTCCCTCTTCCTACCCTTCTCTTTCTCTCCTCTGGGAGTGTAAAGGCTGGTGACTGAGGAGAGGGGAAAATCTCAGGCTGCTATTCAGTCCTCTCACCGTGCCAGTCTTTCTTAGGTTTCTTCTCTGGTATTTTCATGTACAGTCACTCAAACACACACAAAGTGGGTGGGGGGAGCTCTTGTCTCCCTCTCCCTGCAGGGAGATGTTCATCAATCTGCCAGACTTGTTAACTCTGGAGCTGGGGATTTGCCAGTGAATTCAGGGGAGAAAGCTCCTTCTCACAGTGGAGATGTCAAGAGCAGCATGTAAAAAGGAAGGTGCTACATGGAATAAAACACATAGGTCTCACTCCTGCTGTCCTACCCCACAGTGATGTTGACAGAGGATTAGCAAGCCCAGTTTTCAGCTTCACAGTTGTATGGAAACAAAGTCAAACATCTCTACTTACAGATCTGCCACCGCTCCTTTTCCATTATCCCCATGGTGCAAAGACACCTGTTGCTGTTCACAGTTCTCAGGCCTGAGCTTGTTTCAGATTTGGACACCTGATAACACAGCTTGACAGGCTCTCCCATTGCCCTGCTAATCCCCATCCATTGACACCATGCTGCCCCATAGCCCAATACACTCCTGCCCTCCTCACTGCCTCAGTGTCTCCACTCCACTTTTCTCCTCCGGCACTGCTGCTCTTCCAGCTCAGCTTCTCTTCCTGTGCTCTGCTAAAGCATGTTGGTTCATTTGTGCCCTCTTAAAACCACAGTGGTCTGAGACCATGGTGTTTCTCCCCTCTGAGAATGGTTAATGAGGCCCTGCTATGCTGTTGCTCTCATACCCACCTGCAATATAGGCAAGATTTTGCCACTGCATCTCTCCTGCGGCTTTTGAGCCTCCTTGTCTCCAGGGAAATGTTAAACATCTCCTCTTTGAGCAACACAGGAATTGCCACAGCTTGCTTCTCCTTCCTGTTTCTAACCCATGCCAAGCTTTTCTGTGATCTCCTCCTCTTCAGTCTCTCTGCCATGGGATTTTGCTCTATCCCCAGCGAGTGTGTTTCTAGCATTGTTTTTCCTCTCTTCTCTCTTGTGTCCTAAACATCTTGAGCTGTTTCAGATGTCAGCGCAGAGGCCTCCAACTTCAGTAACAGCACTCAGGGACATGGTTTAGTGCTGGACTTTGCAGTGTTAGGTTTATGGTTGGACTTGATGACCTTAGAAGGTCTTTTCCAACCTAAATGGTTCTATGATCAGCCAACCCCACCCCTCTTGCAGAACTACAAGCAGACGCTGCTTTACCAGTCACTGCTTCAAGCCATCCTGAAAACATGGTGAGGGATACCTGCTGAGTATGAGGCATCCAAAACCAGTGGCTGTTTTTCTTTGCCTCAACCTTCTGATGATCTTCCTTCATCTTATTTCTCCTTCAGGCCCAAAGATGCCTTCCGAGCCATTAAGAAGAGAATTGTAGGGAATAAGAACTTCCATGAAGTTATGCTGGCTTTGACGGTGAGTGGTCAGGGCTCTTTCTCTGCTCTGTGATACCCTGCTGTAAAGCTGAGTACTGAACACAAGTACTTTCTAGCACACATGCTGAACAGACACATGTACCTAAAGCCAACAAGTCTAACGTGGGCAGAGAAGGCTACAGCTAATGCTTCATTGCCTTTGAAGGTCCTGGAGACCTGCGTCAAGAACTGCGGCCATCGCTTCCACATCCTTGTGTCCAGCCAAGACTTTGTAGAAGGTGTCCTAGTGAGAACGATCCTGCCAAAGAACAATCCACCTGCCATAGTGCATGACAAGGTGCTGACCCTCATCCAGGTGAGCCAAGAAGTGTGAGCATCTGCACCCATCCAGAGAGTGTGTGTGTTTGGGTGTCTGTACAGAAAGTTGTTGTATGTGGTGATGGGCTGTACTGTCTCCTTCTCCCCAGTCCTGGGCAGATGCCTTCCGCAGCTCTCCGGACTTGACTGGTGTCGTTGCTGTCTATGAAGACCTGAGAAGGAAGGGCCTGGAGTTCCCCATGACTGATCTGGACATGCTGTCACCCATCCACACACCACAGAGGGTATGGGAGTATTGCTGAAGAGAAGAATGTTGGGCAGCTGCCATTCTGGAGCAATGAGGGGATTTCAGGAACTCTGTCTTGCATTTAGAGGGTTTTTGGGTGGTGAGAAGCTCCAGGACAGCCAAGAGCTGTTGAAAGCAGATGGGGAGTTGCCATCAATATTTCTCCTCTAGTTGCACTGCCCTGTCAAGTGTGTCTAACATCTCCTTCTTTCTGTCACCTTCCCCACTTTTGTCTGCAGACTGTGTATAGCTCCAACTCTCAATCTGGACAGAACTCACCCACAGTCAACTCCCCTCAGCAGATGGAGTCCATCCTCCACCCTGTCACCCTGCCCCCCGGGAGAGGCACATCCAGCGACGCGCCCATCACCCCCACACCAGAGCAGGTGAGCTGGACACAAATCCCAGGATGTTGCTGACTCTGCCTGTGTTTGAGGCTATTTCACAAACACTGTTCTGGGACTGCAGTCCTGGTCCTGCCCCGGCCTCTGTCTTCAAGGAGTTGTTCCTCTAAAGCACAGTTCTTCGAGAGCTCCCCAGAGCTCCATTGTGGTCACAGTGATGAACTGGGATACCGCAACCGTAGAGTGGTTATGTTTTCCTAAGACAGGGCTGCTTGCAGGTAGAGAAAAGTTCTCCTGGCTATAGGGAAGTGGGGAGCTGAGACATGATGCCTCTTTATCATCTTTGTTTATCTTGCCTCACTGCTTACTTTATATGAATCAACCCTGTCTGGCTATGTGGTTTCCAAAGGCTAGGGCTTCCTCACTTGTTTCCCCATCCTCTTTTCTCCTTCCTCACCCTGACTTCATATGATACCATGTTCAGCACCAAACCTCCAGCTGTAGGTATTTTGCATTCCCTTCAGAACAGAGAGTAGAAACTGTTCTAAAGAGGCTCATTAGCAGCTTGTAAACCAGACAAATAAAGCTTCAACTGCACACTGAGCTGAGGCTCTCCTGTTGAATGGGAATTAATTTTTTTCCCCTCTCATACACCACTTTGGAAATTAAACTATTTAAATGGCTACCACACGGGGGCTGTTAGCTGAGGAGAGATTTGAATCATAACAGCAGCCTGTGCTGGCTATTAAAAATCAAACGCTAGTGGCCAAAGATCCCAGGTGAGGGCCTGGCATCTGTTACCAGCAAATGAATTTGATGGTAAGTAATGAAGGGGTTTCCTGTTGGGAGCTCCTGAGAGCTAAAATGAATGGTGACAAACAAACTCCCCAGTGGCTGTTCCTCCAGCTCTGTGAACGTGCATACATATGTGGTGCCATTCCCTGCCATTCAGAGCTACTTCAGCTGTGTCCCCCGCCTTCCCTGGTGGAGCTGTCACTTTGCTTTGCTTTTGCAGATCGGGAAGCTGCGCAGAGAACTGGAAGTGGTGAATGGGAACACAAAGGTTATGTCGGAGATGTTGACGGAGCTGGTGCCATCCCAGGCTGAGCCTTCTGACCTGGAGCTGCTGCAAGTAAGGAACACACGGCAGGGGTGGAGGGCTGGCACATGAAGCACAATGACTGGATGGACTGAGGCCCGATGCATGCCAGGGAAAGGACTGGACAGTTTAGTGTGTGGCTTTATCAGGGAGTGAAGGGATAAGGGAGACACAGGGAAAGTAGAGTTTCAATGGTGGATGGAAATTGCACTACCGAGGCTGAAATCATCTCACATGGGAATTTGTAGTTGCCAAGGGCCTTTCTTTCTGGGTGATGTGTTACACTAAAAGCATACAATTATTCCATGTAAAGCTCAGACTCAATTTACCTCTCACACCAATATTTGTTGCTCATCAACAGTTCCTGATAGATCCCTGATAGTAGCCTCTGGGGTCTGTGTTCCAGACAGGCTTCTAGATTTGTGAGTGCTCAGCCATAAGCGTGACCTTTGTGGTAAATTGCCCTGCTTTGAACAGGAGCTGAATCGGACATGCAGAGCCATGCAGCAGCGAGTCCTGGAGCTGATTCCCCGTGTTCTCCACGAGCAACTCACCGAGGAGCTGCTCCTCATCAATGACAACCTCAATAACGTGTTTCTACGCCATGAAAGGTACCTCTCTCCTCCCTTCTCTTCCCTGCTCTCCCTCAAGAGTTCACTGCCCTTGAAGGCTGCCTAGCCCACCCTTTTGATCTGCCCATGAGTATAATACTCGAGACATATCAGTCTGTATCATCCATCCTTGAGAACAAAGCCTGTTCTCAGTTTTTGCTGACTAATTCCTGTCCCTTCAAAACTGCTGTGTAAGTTCCTGACGAGATATAAAGATGTCCCTGTGGCATAACCCAGAAGAAGGAGGCAACTGCATGGAAAGAGCTGGTTTTCTAGCTCTGAGGTAGATGGGGACAGAAAGAAATTGCCCAGGTGGGATCAGCACTCCTTTTTTTTTTTCCTTCTATTTCAACAAACACATCTCTTTGCTAGATTGAAGTCTGGGGAGTTCATCCCCAGATGAACTGTATGGAGAGCTGTTGGTTAGGAGTAACTCTGGAGGATCCTAAGAAGCTTTCTCACACCACCTCTCAGGAGACATCAGCTCTCTGGGTCTTGTTGGGGTGTCTTGAGGGGAAATTGGGCCCTGAGCCATGATTCCCCTTTCCTTGTGGGTAGGAAACGGCAGACTGTGCCAAGTCTTATAAGAAATCTCCTGGGCTGTGGGTGAATGAGCCCACACGACTGAAATGCATCCTGTCATCTTTCTTGCAGGTTTGAGCGACTTCGGACAGGACAGCCTGTTAAGGTAACTCGGAGCAACTGCCCCTCTGTGCAGCTTGGTTTACATCCTGCAGGTCCAGCAGTGCCCTGCTGACTTGGAGGGAGGTTCAGTCTGCCCCACTTAGAAATGGTGGGCTTTGCTGTCCCAGCCAGGCTGCACCAGACCACCTGGTGTGTGGGACACCCCAGTTCCCACTGCAGGCCTCTCCCACCCTGCCCAACGAGCAAGAGCAGAGCAGCAGTTATGTTTATTAGTGAGATTCCAATTCCCATATAAACCTTCTCTGAGCACTACCCTGTCCTCTGAACCAGCATCTACCCTACTTATTGACATCCAGCAGAGCTGGGAGGCTGGCTACCACGGCATATCCTGCCCTGGGACACTATTCCCAGCCAGTTCTCTGGTCACTGTCCCTCTTCTCCCTCTTCGCAGGTGATACCTTTTAATGAGTGCAGAAGGGCTTTCCTCTCCAGTATCAATGAGCTAGGATTGTAGGGTCAGGGTGTCCAAGCTTCAGAAACTCTCCACCATCTTCTTTTTTCTTCCTACAAAGGCACCAAATGAGGCAGAGAACAGCTTGATTGACCTGGCACCCAGTACTCCTTCAGCACTGAAACAGCCTGAAGTCACCAGCAACCTTTCCTCTCAGCTGGCTGGAATGAGTATGTTGCCATGTGGTTTCCCCCTCAGTCTTTCTCCTGTGCTGCTTTGAAAATCCTTTCCTGCCCTTGAATCATCTCCCAAAATTATTTAGTCAGATTCATAGAGTAACCTAGAGAAATGCCCTGTGTTTTCAACTAATAAACTCATGAAGAAGCTTGTATATGCCCCAGGGCACTCAAGCATATGTCTTGGTGTTCTCACCTCACATTGTGCAGGAGGTGGCCATGACTTAAGATGGACCTCAGCATTAGTGTGTGGCTAAGGACCTTGCCTTCCAGAAGGATCGGGGATAAAGTTGCTCTCTCTGCAATGCCTGGCAGCATTGCCTGCTTACCTCTCTTGCTGTGTGGTGTCCGGCTGACCACTGAGGTCTGGGAGAAGCAGAGCAGCTGAAGCTATGCTGCAAAGGCAGCCATGAGCATCTTGGGCTCAGGACCCAGGATTTGACAGGTTGTTTACTCAAGAAGCCTGGGGGATCCTGGGGGTTCTTCAAGATATACCAACAGCCTACATAGCACTGCCTGGATGCAGGTGCAGAAAATTGGCACAAGACTGTTTTTACAGACAAGCCAGCTAAGATATTTTTCAAGTCACCTTTTTTTCAGATGATGCCTGAGTCACAAAATCCGCTCATCTGTCTCAGAGGCATTTGCCCAGAAGCACAGGTTATTTTCTTCCACAGGTTATGGAGCAATTCCCTCCAGAGTTGTCTAAGATGGTCAGGAACATCTAGCCTTCAGCATCAGTAAATTGATGCTGCTGCTGTCTGAAACTGAGCCAAAAGTATCTACTGAGTAGGCAAAGAAACTGCTTCTGTTACTTCACCCACGACACTGCCCACATGAACAGACTGTGCTGCAGCTGAGGAGCAGGATGGAGGAGTGGACCTAGAGCAGTTTAGCCCGTTCTGATGATAGCTTCCCATCCAGCACTCTCCAAGCCTACAGTCCGTTTGCTGCTCTGTGCTGCCTGCTGACTCTGCTCTCTCTCCCACAGACCTAGGCTCAAGCAGTGTAAGTGCAGGGCTGCACTCCCTCGACACTTCTGGCAAGCTGGAAGAAGACTTTGACATGTTTGCCCTGACCCGTGGCAGCTCGCTGGCTGAGCAGCGCAGAGGGTGAGTGGAGCAGCTCCCTCTGTCCTGTCCTGTCCTGCCTTCTTGCAAAGGATGAGGGCTCAGGGTAAATGGGGCCATGACCCCAACCAGCAGCACTTCCTGGGAGACAGGAGGATGCAACAGAAATGTACTCTTCACATGCACAGTGTTTGTAGGATGAGCTCTGTGCTCCCAGTCCTTTTTCCTGCTGCCAACATCTCCCCTTCACAGTGTCCTCCTGGGTATGGGGAGAAGGAATTAGTGAGCATGTGAGCATTGCAGTGCCACATGTTCTGGAAGATTCAGTGTCTGGGGATGAAGGTGTGGAGTGGGACTGTCTCAGTCTTCTTGTCTGCCTCTTAACTCATGTGCCCTGACAGGGGTAATGTTGAATTTGGGAATTGCTGAGTACTGATTCAGCCTAACAGACAGAGTATTGAGCTGGAGTGCAGGAAGAGTGCAGTCAGTTGTGCCTTGCAAGAGGGCACTCTTCTGTGCCTCAGCTTCCCCGTTGGCAAGTGGGACTGATGTTTCTTCGTCCATGGTGTGTTTGAGACCTCCTGGTGTAAAGCACCAAGAGTTGGGTCTCCATAGAACTGGATGAACTGAAGAGGTCTTCTCCACTGCAGAGTGGATTCCTGAACCCTTGTTCTGGAGGAGCTGACAAGAGCTGTGCTGACCAGATCCCCTGGGTTTAGAGACTGTGGCTGATCTCACAGTGCTTTGCCTGTCAGTGCCATTCACTGCTCTCCATTGAGTACCAAGCAGTAGAGCCCAGGGGCACATCACTGCCTCCAGACCTCCAAGACCTGTGCTCCTGCATTCCTGCAGCCACTGGAGTGCCTTGTTCTGCAGCTGGCCAGTAGCAAGTTAAGGTCTCTTACACATGTCAATTTAAGGTCTCTTAACCACATCTCCTTCCATTCCTCTGCCTCAGACTGCTTCTGGTAAACATGGTGGGGAAACCCATGGCCTACACATGACTTCATGTGTTTTGTCCCTGGGTTTCCCCACTGCTTTTACTGTGGGTTGTGCTGCCTGAGGACAGAGGCAGTCCAGCACAAAAACAGTTGTATCAACAGCACCCAATCCGTGGCTGAAACCGGAGTCACTGGTATGTGCTCAGTGCTGGAGATGTGCACAGAGGTGGAATTGTATCCTCTCTGCTGCAGCACAGTCCTTAACAGGCTGAGGCTTATGATCTCTGCACAAGTAACAAGGCATCTTCTATTTATTCCTCACTGCCCTTCATCTGCCTGCACTTGCACTCCTGCCAGGTAACCTCTGGTGGCTCAGGCTTCACATTTCACTCACAAGTGTCTGCTCTCAGTGTCTCCCTGCACTTGAACAGACTCATTGCCCTGCAGCTCCCGAACAGGACGTGCTGGCAGAGCCTCTGGGGTTTGTTCCTGATCCCCCCATGCTTTATGTGTGTCTCGGTGAAGCAGTGCTTGAGGCACTTCAAGCCTTTCCTGCCATTCTTCCTCATCAGTGGCATGATAGCAGCTCTGTACTTCATCCTGGATGCCATTGTCCACAGCGGTCCCTTCACTGATGAGCACTTCTTTGAGAAGTTTGAGCAGCGGTGGCCCAAGCCCCTGGCCTCCAACAAAACCAGCTCCACTTGATGTTCTCCTGGATCTGTGGAAAGGGGCCTGGGAGCAGCTGGAGAGGAAACTTGTGGAGAGTTTCTGTGAAAGGCTTCATTTTCCTAGCATGGACAGCTTTCCCCACTCAGCATGGATCAAATGGTGACGTGTGGCATTGTCATGTGTAGTAGCAGTCTAGAGGGGGCACAGGAATGGGATGAGGGAAATTATGGGTGAGACGTGTCTGTGTGTGGAATGGTGCATTTGGAGGCCTGGAAGCAACATGAGGCTCTTCTGCTCATCCAGTCCCACCTATACAGAATAGGCCAGTGAGCCTCTGCGACCATCATTTCTCAAGTGGTATTAGTTAAAGAGATGTTTTTGAGCTGTTTGTGTCTATGAAGATAGATGAGTATGTAGGAGCTTGTTGCTCAAATCCTTTCTAAAATATCTGTAATATTCCGGTCAGTCTGTGTTAGTTTTCTCTCTTTATAGTCCACCCCAAAGAAGGTAAGTGTTGTGGTTAATGCACCTAGCTGTAAGTCTGTGTCTTAGTTTTCATATGAGTCCTTGTCATTCTTCTGTCAGTGTGCCGGGGCTGACCTGTTGGATCCCACAATGCTGTTCCAGTGAGTAGATTAGTCTGTTTTGTGGTGGGCTATGCCTTTAATAAGGGCTTTGCACACCTTTCTAGATGCTCTTGGGAGCAGAAAGATGAGGCATGAAAAGTTGTGCAGTCAGAAGAACTGAATATTATGTTTAGGAGTTTTCCTGCTCTTCATTCTCAGGCCTCTCATCAGCCTGTGTTTTTTTTCACTTTTTGCTTCCAGGGTAAAGTATGAAGACCCCCAAGCCACCAAAGGCCTCGCTGGTGCCCTGGATGCCCGGCAGCAGAACACAGGAGCGGTAAGTGGCCACAGCTTTTAGTACATCACCAGGAATGGGAGCAACCTCCTGGCTCACCAAGGCAGTAAGTGTGCTGTCTGGAAAAAGTCAAGTAATTCCCACTCTCCACCAACCTGCATTTCCTAGCTGGGCTACATACCTCATTCTTTAAAGCCCTGAGGTGAGGAGCTATGGAAGGTCTGGGGTTGCCTGAAGGATGTCCTTCCCCAGGGAAATTTCCACCTGGAAATGTATGTTTTATTCCTCTTCAGCAAATTTCCAAGTTCAGTTGCCTTCTCTCAGCAATCAGAGAAGTAGGCCACCAGTACTAGTATATTCTTTCCCCCACCCCAAACCCACTGCCTCCCCTCTCCCTCACACTGCAATGCAGACTCTCTCTCATCCAGGGGGAGTCTGGTGCCTCTAGTGATGGAGCCCAGCTGACAAAGTGGATGATGCGTCAAGGAATGGTGAGATCTGAGGTCGTGGAGCACCAGCAGGGAGGAAGGAGGCTGGGGCTCTGGCACAGAAGTGTCACTGGCACAGCACATGAGGATGCACAGCAGACATCAGCAGATACTGCTAACTGAAGTTAAGCAGCCCTGGGCTGGGCCAGTAGTGGAGACCAGGTTTGGGAAGGAAACAGGCAGTGTGTCAGTCCTTCCTCAAGTAAACATTTGTGTAGGAAAAAATCCTAAGAGCTCTGAGGCCAAGAGAGCATGTGCAACTCTGAGCTAGAGGATGGCCTGTTTTGGGATGGGTGCCTGAAGCAGAGGCAATAGGGCAGCTGCTGAGGGCAGCTGCTGCCATTCATTGTCCTTGCGGTCTCTCCTCCTTAGCATGAAGTGCCTCATTTGAAGGAAAACGCATTCCGACTTTACCCTGTTGAAGGCCTCTTCCTATAGCTAGTGACTGAGCTTTCAGGAGGTTGAATTTGGTCTTTTGGCAGCAGGAATTCCTGCAATTGCATTCCCACAGGCACACAGAGGCTTTGACAGCTCCTGGGTCTGAAGCTTATTAGCCTGTCTTCCTGTAATGGGCACTGCCCAGACTGATGTCTGCTCTAGGAAGTTTCCCCACATGCTGTACAGTTGGCTTGAATGCACTTCTACCCCAGAGAGATCCTCTCTGTGTAGGCAAAGCCAGTGTGCTTTGAAACTTCCCTAATCTCACACATCCTCTTCTGTTCCCATTCATCCATCTGCCAGCTGTGATAACTATCTGCGCTTGCTCCCTGGTTTGGGAAAATCTGCCTGTCTTTGGTACAAAGGCGTTGCTCTTTTTCTTGGTCTCAGTGTCTTCCTGAGGGCAAGGGAGCTATATATATTAGAAAACTAATAAATAAGTTCCCACAAATACTGTCTCATGCTTCTGCTTGGGGAGCCTCTAGCAAGGGCTGCTTCTTGCTCAACTTTGTTCAGGAGCTCATGACTGGAAAAAAGGATCTGGGGTTTTGAATCTGATTTTGTTTCTTTCAAGGTTATCTCTGTCCACTAGGAATATGTCTCTTTTCTGTTTAAATTGATCAGGGACATGAATTCTTCTGAGCTAGCCTCATCCCTACTGGAAGTAAAATTTAACTGTAGATGACTTTCTCTTTGATGGGTCTGTTTCAGTAGTTTGAAAGTGTGATGTCAAATCCTGCTGTGGTCCATGATCCTACCAGGGAATCAGTTCTTGGCAGGTGTCTTTCCCCTTTATTGTGCTGCCAGACCTGGCACCTCTAATATCTTCAGCATTTCAGATTTTGACATCAGACTGTCACTGGTTTGTAGAAGGGAGGAGGTGTAGAAAAATGCATGTCTCTTGTTCTCTGGCTGCCTAACACAAGCAGCCAATATCCACCTAGTGGGTCCTCACCAAAAAGCAAAGTCTGGTCCAGTCCTAATACCCCAAAGCCAACCACCAAACCACAGATGCTTTTAATGGCATGAATCCTGGAAACTGTGTGTCTGGGCATGGATGGGGCAGAGGAAGCAGGTAAGCAATGGCACCGGTAGCTGGGAGAGCTTTGCAGTGGCACTGGCTGGATTTGGATGGGCCTGAGCTGACAGAACAGTGGAGTGAGAGGGTGAGCTTGTGAGTTGGGCTCTCTTTTTGCATAGTGGATTTACTGGAACATCCTCTATTTTCTTGACCTCATCACCCCTTTTTTTCTGCCCCAGGTACCAGTTCCTCAAGCCAATTTCATGGAAGACATAGAAAAGTGGCTCTCCACTGACGTGGTAAGTGAGGGGCTGCTTTCCTGGAGCCAGCAGTCCTGCTGGAGTTGTCTGTGGGCTGGATTTCAGGCAGTGTGTAACAGTGCTGGCATTGCTGAATGTGTGGCACAGGCTGCTGGGAGGGATCATGAAAGGAAAAGGCAAGGACACAGGCTTTGGGATACCACAACAGTACAATCAGCCTTCTGGGAGACATAGCTAATGAACTGAGGCTCAGGGTCCCTCTAATGTGTTTGTACTGTGGAAGTGGGGCCAGCACTATCCTGTCTCTCCATGTGCAAAGAATCACATCTGTGAGATGCCTTGACCTACCTTCCTTCTAACCATGCCCTTCTCCTTCTTCTTTAGGGCGAATCAGAGGATGCAAAAGGTGTCACCAGTGAAGGTAAGGTTGGTGCCAACCAACCCTCTTCTTTAACTGTTCCTGGCAGCACCTTAGCTCTTCCACAAACCCCCCTCCTTGCTAATGCTCTGCTCTTCTCTTGCCCTCAGAGTTTGACAAATTTCTGGAAGAGCGAGCGAAAGTTGCGGACCGCCTCCCCACTTTGTCCAGCTCCTCGGCAGGGACGTCTGTGTCCCCTCCTGCTGCCAGCCATCATCGGAAGCAAGCAAAGGAAGATGATGCTATGTTTGCCTTGTGAATGCTATGGACCAGTGTGCTGTGGAGCAAGAGGCTGTGTGTGCTGTTTTGCTTGCCTCCAACCAGGGGCCAGCAGAGGAAGGACTCTGTCCCCTTCCTCCATTCTCTTCCTGTTTCACCTTTGAGTTATTTTTATTTTTAAGCTGCTTTCAGACTTCAGATAATCTTTGTTGTGTTTAGGGATATCATACAATAGACTTCTGAAGGGGGGGTTCAAAGCTGCTAGAGAATGTGGGAGTTCAGTGGGCTTTTTATGGTACAGTGTGGACAAAGCAGAAGCTCCGGAAGAAGCTCCTTCATCCTAGTCTCCAATGAGGTAGTTAGAGATCTTGGCCAAGAAACAGGAGAGGCTGCAGTCTGCTGCTGAAATCATTCCTGCCTGCCTGCCTCTTTCCTCACCCCTCTCCTAGAATGTATCTCCAGCCCTCTGCCTGCCAGTGTTAGACTGGAAAGCACGGGGATGTGAAGCATTACTGGTGGCCAAGGAGGAACACTAACGGTAGAGGAACCCTGTTGCTCTAATCTCTCTTTCACAAGTGCTTGTGGTATGCAACACCTTCCCACTCACAACCCCTTCTCTTCCTCGCCTTCCTTTCCCCATCAGTTTATTCAGAATCCTACCCACAGCTCAGATGTTTCCATTGCATGACAGCCAGTCATCCAAGCCCTTGGCAGCACCCAGGACTGCAAGTGGTACCCCAGGCTGAAGGGACTGTCTCCCACGGGGTAGGATGTGCCTTCAGCAAATTATCTGCAGTTAATTTAATTCTCCATTATCATATTTTTCTCCCAATGTGATCCTACCTCCCTCTCTCACTTCCACTGATGCCTTCCACCACATTGTGCCGTGGTGTGGGAAGTCTCTCTGAGCCAGGCCAATGCTACAGACTCCCTCAGGGTGGCTGTGTGTGCTGGGGTCACAGAACTGCATCCCCTTAAAGCAGGAGGCCCTTCCATCAGCATGTGGGAACGTGCTGTTGCTGTAGAAGCTTGTTCAGCTGATGAGCACAGAGGGGAAGCGAGACATCAGTCATTTCATGCCAGCAAAGCAGCCCTGCAGCAGCCAGAAGCTCCTCTGCACATGGGAAGAAAAACCCTCCTGAGCAAACTGCACACGCTGCCCAGTTGTAAATGAAAGCCAGGGAGAAGGGTGCCAAGCTCAGGGCTCCTGCTCGTGGGATTTCTTGTTGAGCGTGGGAGAGTTGTCTTTTTTTACTGCACATTAAAGGAGCAAAGACTTGAGTCTCCCTTGAAGATACGGTGTGTGCTGTCAGTGCTGGTGTGGGGAGGGGAGGATGCTGTGGGGAGAAGAGGGATGAAACCATGCAGCCACATTTGCTCTCCATGAAAAGGCAAGGGCACTGGTGCTGAGAGGAGAACAGCATGGGGGCTGAGGGTGCTGGGAGTCAAGGGAGGTGCTCCCTGCTTTTTACCACAGTCTTGTGGGGAGGTGATTACAGCCCATCTCAAAACAGCAAGAGGGCAAGCTACCCCCTCTCCTTTCCCTCTCTGCCTTGTGGCCAGATCTGAATACCCACCTTGCAGCCTGTAAGTCATAAAACATGCAAGAAATACAGTTGCTACTAAAGGGCCCTCTGGTATCCACAGGACATCCTCAGTTGTCCCTATGCTACCTCTCCCGTGTCCAGCTGAGTGGGAGCTGTGGGAAGGACTCTTAAAAGGAGTTTAAGTAGATTAGAAAATGTCATCTGAAGAAAGGCAAAAGGGCCAAGTGGCTGAGGTTCCCCTGCTGGAGCACGTGCAGGAGAGGAAGCAAGAGCTGGGTCATGATGGAATACAGGCTAGTTTTGTAACTGTGAGGCTGGAAGGGCTTCCAGAGCAAGCAAGGCCCAAGCCCTCTAGCCAGTGCCTAGCTTCAGGCTGCCTGGCTCAGCTGGGAAGGAAAGGCTTCTGGTGCCCAGTCAGTGTTTCTGCAGGGTACCAGGCTGTTCACACTGGTGATGCTTTAACACTGGTTCATGCCTCAGCTGGCCCTGAAAGCTCTCAGTGCCTCCAGCTACCTCGGAGCACTGCCTGCAACTTTCCCAAAAGGAGAGATGAAGACATCCCTGAATGGATATCCTGAGTATGGGGAGTTCAAACTCCTCCTTACTGCCTCTAGGATGCCCTGAGTCCACCTCAGGATAAAGCCCCCGTCTTCACCCTCACCTTGTTTTTAATTCCCCAGACAGCTGGCCCAGGACCTGGCAAATCTAAGAGGGAACTGTCCCCAAGGAAGACTTGAGTGCAGGAGAAATGAGTTGCTGCTATTTTCGTCAAGGGGCAAACAGATGGAAAGGGTTTTTGGTGTCTGCCAAGTGAGGTCAGTTTGAATCGATGGCCAACAGGTGAAAATTCAGAGTGCTGCTTGCGGCCCCCGGGGTGAGCCTGTCCCCTCCCCACAGTGCTTTTCACTGAGATTTGTCTGACAGGGGAAATGTATCTCTTTTTCAAGTAACTGAAAATATGAAGAATGGGGATGAAGGCATGGAAAGATTCCAAATTAGTACTGTCGTGCTGTTATAGATTATACCAATAATAGCTTGAATAATTTTGCAAGGTTTCTTTTCAGAAGCGAAGGGAAAAAAAACCTGCTAGTTCTGCAAGAGATCATTTCAAATAGAGGTTGGGCACTTTGCATTGGCAAAAACTGCTTCATGATTGCAAAAAAAAAAAAAAAAAGACAGCACTGCAAGGAATTATTTTAAATGTCTTTCCCTTTTTAAAAGTTTTCTGATGTTGTTGTTGAAGAAAGAACAGCGCTGCCTGCTCGCTCTGACCACCAGATGGCTGTGGTCCCTCGCACACCCAGCTCGGGCTTCCCCATTGCAGAGACAGCCCCTCCCTTGGCAGTGACCTGCTTAGCAGGCTCTGCCGCCCCCGGGGACAGAAACAAAACAAAGTTTTTCCTTATTCTAGTATTCCACTGCAACCATCAGCCCTGTGCAGACTCGCACAACTACCACTCCAGAACATGCATCCACGTGTTGTGACTGCACGGAGGATGGGAAGGGGTGCTTGTAATCTGCCTAAGCATCCATTAATAGCCACACTGGGAACAGGATCTTGACCTGGACAGATATTTTGCACGACCCAGAACAGCTGTTGCTATGCCAGATGAAGAAAGACATAACTTCCTTGTACTGGGTCAGAGTTGCTCCACATCTCTAAAAACGAAATATATGCTAAAAGTTAATGAGAATTTCCGTGATGTTTGGGTAGCGTGATACTTGGCGTGCCAGCATCACATTCATAGAGGCAAAAAATTACATGTTTCTCTTTTACCAACCACTAACCTCTAAATAGTACATGAATTTTTCTAAAGGGAGGTAACAAAAATATGTCTTGACTTCCCACAGTATTGTCTCACAAAGTCAGCACAGAAATGTCCAAAGCCAGTACACTGGGAGGGCTGTTCTCCATTCCACAGGACTTTCATATTGCTTTGACATGTCAAAACTTCCTCAAAGCTTATTTTGAATAACCAAATTCTCCCTCCCTTCACAAAATGAGAATAAAGCCACTTCCCCTTTCCTTCAGATTACTGTTGGTAGAGTAGATGGAGATGCTGGGAAGGGTATGGTGGGAACCCAGTGGGCAGCAGAGAGGTGGGTTGTGAGGAAGGACAACATTTCTGTAGGTAACTCATTTTTATCTGTGTAGGTGGCATAAACAAACGGAAGCACAAGAAGAGATGAAGAGGCCAAAAGAAAAAAAAAAGAGGGAGGGAGGATAGGAAAATGTATAAACAAATGAGAAGAAAAGTGCCTGCCCCAGTGCTTAGGATCAAGGGAACAGAGATGGTCATTGACAGGATGGCTCTCCATGAGTGCAAGTTTGCTGCAGTGCTGTCTCCAGCAGCCTTCCTGCAGGGCTGGACGTTGGCCCTTGCCAGGAGTCCTTGGACGGGGTATGCAGGGGTGCTACACTGTGCAACAGTGAGGCTGGGGGCTCAGTCCCGGCAGGGAGGCTGCCAGGGAGAGGGGGGATGCAGCAGGGATTTTCTCGGGGGGATCAGGAATTCCCTCCCAGCGCAGGAAAGCTACATGTGCCTGTATCCAGGCACTTGTTTTCCTAGCCAATCTCGGCAGCAAAGCATGGATCAGGCACGAAGCAAATCTCGCAGCAGGGTGAGGCAAGGACACAGCTTTCCTGTGGTTTTAAGGGGGTCTCTTTCACCAGCACAGAGTGGTAGGAGAACCTGTGTTTAGAAAAGTTGCTGCAAGGCACTTCAGTGGTATTTTTAGCTGCTTGACCCGAAAAAAAAAAGCTTAAATACCAGATCAGTTTCAGAGAGAGAGAGAGGTGCCAATTTCTCTGAGCTGTTTTGCAGCCTGAGTCCAAAAAGGAAAAAAAAATAAAAAAGAAAAGAAAAGAAGAAAAGCCAGTGGGTAATCTGCCAGCAGTGCCCTGCTGCCCCTGGGCAGGGACATGTTTTGTCACACCATGAACCATCAAGTCCAGCAGGGCAGTCAGGTGGTGGCTCGCCCCATACCAGGCACCTTCAGTCTCACCATTCGCCGAGCACCTTTGGTCCCTCTCCGCCTCTGCCAGACCACACCCAGCAGCTGAACACTACAATTCAAATCCCACGTCGCCTTGTTAATGATTATTTAGCCAAAGAGCTGCCGCCACGGCCTTGAAGTCC
The DNA here is from genome assembly GCF_965178545.1 of Coloeus monedula. Taxonomy (NCBI): domain Eukaryota; kingdom Metazoa; phylum Chordata; class Aves; order Passeriformes; family Corvidae; genus Coloeus; species Coloeus monedula. Next base: position 23,811,951 of record NC_138784.1, read on the forward strand.
TGCTGTGCCCAGCACTGCTTAGGAGAAGGGCTGAGCCCAAAGCCCTGAATCGTCGGTGCCTGGGATTCTAGGGAATGCATCCCCAAAAAAGGGGGATGTTCTGGCTCTCTTGCCGTGGGGGCTGCAGTCCGTATGCTCCATCATGCACAGGGCTCTCCAACGCTGAGCCCACTGTGCCATAAACTAAGGACTTTGAAGAAATATCTGCCCTTTCTAACCCTTCTTTGGCTTATTTCTCCTCGTCAGCATGTACCTGTCACCCTCTCAAAAGACAGCAGCTCGGTGGGGTAAATGAGGTCCTGCCTGCTTGCCCTGGAGCGATCTTTGGTAATGAGCGAAGGAGAGGGCACAGGCTATGCCACAGATACTTTACGTGGCCTTGAGTAAGTCACTTAAATTTGGCACATCCTAAGTGCCTGTCTCTAAAATGGCTTCGTTCCCACACATGGTTCCTTAGTTTGCTATTTTCCACCAGCACAAGTGAAAGCTGGGTGCCCATCCGGCCCCTGAGTGTTCCCATGCCTTTACTCCCCCCCGTATGGAGCACGGACTGTCCCGGTCCCAGAGCAGATGGCCACAGCATCCTCCACGTCTCCAGGTCAGAGAGGTGTGCAGCTTCCCCACCTTGGGACACCAGCTTTTCCAACCCTTCCTGCCCTCCCCGGTGTGGCTCTGGGAAGGACAGCTGAAAGGGGAACATTTTGTGGCTGTGAGCGATGCCGCACGTTCCACCAGGGCTCCCCCCCTCTCCCACGAGCCCCAAAACCCGCAGCCGCCTCTCGCTAGTGCTGAGTCAGCCTTTTCCCAGCGTGGGCGTCCTGCTGAGTCAGGGTCAGGCCGGGCGATTGCTGAGTAAAGGCTGCGCGAGGGGCGCTTTGCTGAGTCACGGCGGAGCAGGCTCCGCGGGAGGCTCTTTATGGCAGCGCGGAGATTGCAGCTGCTGCTCCTGGCCCCGCTCCCGCTGCTCCGGACAGCTGGAGAAATCTCCAGAAACAGCCCCTTCCTTCGGCCCAGCATTTCTCCTATAGCCTGGAGCAGGGAACCACGCAGAGGTCGTTTGGAAACCTTGGCGGGGAGGGGGGACTTGGGTCTCGTTTTCTGTGCAAAACTTGGTTTCCAGTTCCTCCTTCTCCTGAGGCGTGAGCAGTGTGGTACAAGGTCCTCCTTGTTGAATACGTGTTGTTTGTCAAATCCAAAGTTTCACGATTTGTTCTGTCTCGCAGTCAGGGCACACTTTGTTTTCCACGGTCGTAGCACTGAAACAAAGGAGGGAGCAGCACCGACTGAAACACTTTCACAAAATGGGATTTTTATTTGCTAACTCTGCCCCACTCCCTCCCACACCTCCATTTGGCTGCCAAAGCAGCTCCTAGCTGGACACAGGATTGATTCCCATGGCTACCAAGACTCTAGGAAATGTGGTGGGCTCTACTCACCCTCGCCCAAAACTTCACCCCAGTGTACCCATAACATGGAGACCCGCTGTGTGCTTTAGGTCGCTGCCTGACTCTGGTCAGGCATTGCTTTTCAGGGTGCTTGCGCTGTTCTCCCTCCTCCCCGCTCTGTTTCCAGACAGCCCAGGCTCTCTCCTTGCCCATAGCTCTGTGCTATATATACCCATACATCTATGAAAATATGTATTGTAATATGCATTTCCTATTTTTGTCATGCTGGTTCATTTATCCTGAGAAATCTGCCTGTGCTTCCATCTCCCACCACACCATTTTCTGGGGTTCCTGTGTGTGGCATTTGCCTAGCACAGCCATGCCTGGCTATCCAACCCTCCAAAGGTACCAGCAGTGCCAGCCCCATGAACAGCTGCAGTGCCTGAGCTCCCAATAGGGATTTCCAGTGCATTGGACTCTTGACCTCCTTTTTTTCCACCCGTATCGTTGATTGAGACTGGGATTTTTGGATGAGCAGTGAGCACAGTCAGTTCTGCCAAGGCAGGGCTGGGAGAGGTAATGTCCCTTTGGTAAACACAGATTAACACAGAGGATATCCCTGTATACTCCAGCATGGACTCCTTCCTAGAGCAAGTTAAGCAGTTATCGTAACTCCTTTTTCCCCTACCATTACACAGCAAATCCTGGTTACTGAGTCATCTTTCCGAGTGCAAACCAGGCAGCTGCATTTTGCTGTGTCATGGTTTGAGAGAGCCCATCATTCCCTCTGAGCTGGCTGAGGCTGGTTTTCCCCATGCAAGCCAAGCCAAGCTGAGCTGAGCTGAGCCTGCCAGAGCCCAGCATGGAACAGTGCTGCCCACAAGGGACTCAGGAGAGCTGACTTTGCATCCCGTGACTGCCTGTGTAACTAGATACTTCTGGCCATAAATCTACTGGCAAAATAGGCTGCTAATGTACAAAGAGGGGAAAATTCCCCACTTTCCTGTTCCACATGGAAACACTGACCCCTCAATAACTTTCTGTTGTTTTTAACCATTCATCTCCCATCTCATGACTAAGCATTTTCTCAGGGGCTGGGATGTGCAGACAGGCTTTTAAGCCCAGCAGGAACTTTTGCAAATATCTTCTTGCCTGAGGCTACTTTATTCATCTTTGCTAGAAGTCCCCTGGGCAGTTTTGCTGGTGTCCTCACAGTGCGTAGCTCTGGCACTACCCAGCCAGAGATCGATGGAAGAGCAGGAGACAACAGGGCCTCTGGCAGGCACGGTGGAGACCACAGCTCTGATACTTCAGTGATATTCAAGCAAAATTTCCTAGTGATCTGGATGCAGCTGGCCTCTGATTTCCCGTGGCCCGCTCTGCTCTGGGAGCCAGTTTGTTCCTTCCACTAAAAGCACACATCTCCTTCCTCGTTCACTGCTCTCAAGTGTCAACTTCCAAAGTTCTCTTTGAGGAAGAGATGGCCCTAACAAATCCCTGCTGGCACATTGGCTCACTCGGTGTCACTGACCTTCCCCCCACCACAAAGCAACAGCACAGCAGAAGCAATTCAAGTCCTTGCTGCAGAACACTGGATGGGACCAGAAATGCTCCAGGCCAGCAACTGCAAAGATGATGACACCCCACTTTCAGTTCTCGTTCCATCTTGCTGCAGGGCATTTGGGCCTTTCCAGAGAGCTAGGCTCAGTCTCACAGCTGGTCCATCCCAAGAAACCCAAATCAGTGGGAGATCAGACAGCATAAATCACTTATGGGGCATGGCTTGCTTGTCTGCACCTTTGCAAATCTCCTGGCAGAGGTGAGCTGCATCTCTTGTGACCTGCCCAGGGGAAGGTAAAGCCCCGGGATCCAGAGGAGATATTGCTCCATGTCCTGGGGCAGTATGGTTACAAGCCAGAAAACCTACCTGGAATGGTAGCAACATGACTAGACTCTCTTTTTCTTCCCCCTAGTCTCATTCAAACCTACCACAATCCTGGATGAAAAGGAGAAGGACTTTGGGATACATCCTTTATATGGCCTCCAAGCATGCAGCTACTTGGAAGAAGGCAGGCAGGCAGGCTGGGGACAAAGTCATTGGCTTGAAAGCACCCAGAAAATCCTTGGGGAAGAACTGGGTGCATTGCCAGGGCTGCAGGTGAAAGGAGGGGCAGGGCTTGAGGATTGGATTCTTTTCATATGATTTCACAAAATGAATAATATACTCTCATAATATAATTCTTATTCTCATGTAATTCTCATATGTTTCCTACTTCACTAGAACTAGAGGTTCAATTTGTGCTCCAGCTTCCCCTGTAAGAATAGGACTCACTGAAAATGACAGAAAATGAGAGCATTAAGGAATTATGCCAGAGGGAAACATTCATTTTGGGGCCATCCCTGTGGCAAACTGGTATCAGTGTTTCCAGGAGGGACTGGCCATGCCACTCGCTGCTCTACACGTGGACTCTGCACTCCCAGGAGATGTTTGGGGCGTTGTCACACTTGCTTTGAAGATTCAGACATCCTGATACATTTATTTTACCTTACAGAAAAGTAAACAAGTTGTCTGCAGTGGCATGGGGGTAAGAATGGAACGTGTCAGCTTTTTGCCAGCATGCACTGTTGCTTTAAAAGACAAAAGCAAGACAGGAAAAGTCTGGCTGAGTCAGGATGGAAACGCTGAGTAATCCTTCCTGAACACTGCAAGCCAGATGTCTGCTGGAGTCAAAAAAGAAGCGAGGAAGCATATTTTTTCCAGAACAGCTTTTTAACCTACAGCCTCCAACCCTGCTGGGGCTGGTGTGGGTGCAGTGACAGGGAGACAGGTGAGGTGCTTGCTTGGATGGCAGCATCCACAGAGGGGACTGGCTGCAGAGGGACAGCAGACGCCACAGTCCTTCTCCTTCTACCCCAGGCTTTGCCTCCTCACCACCCCCTGCACGACTCTGTCAGGGACTTTCTCACACCCGCAGCAGCAGGGGAATGGTGGCTCTAAGTGCCCTGCTCTTTTGGGCTGAGCACAAATGTGGGATTTTCCATAGCACAGCTAGCCAATGAATCATCTATCCCTGCTAGCCCAGCTTCCAGCCCAGCTACAGGTGGGAAAGAAGGGCCCAGCTTCATTTGTTGGCTGCTTCACTGACCACTTCATCAAAAAAAAACCCAGCAGAGCAACAGCTACTGGCAGAAGCACCATGTCCAACTCTTTTCCAACATCAGAGAAATTATGTGCCTTTGAAAGTCTCTGCAGATTCCCTCAGTTTCCCCCAAGTCCCGTATGATATCTTTTCAGCTCCCCCAGCCTTCTGGGTATCTAGGAGATGGAGTGCTATTTTCCTAAATTGCCCTGCACACTGCTGTGATGACAACAGGAGCCAGCTGTCAAACTAATCAGATGCCATTGTTTCCATGAGCAAGAGAGCATGGAATGGATTTCTCTGCACGTCAGCACTGGCACACCTGTGTTGGCTCTGTGCACACCGTCAGGGTTTGCTGCCCAGTGCCAAGGGCAAGGGGGAACTGCTCAAGGGCAGTTCTGGCACCTGCAGGCCAGAGGTGGTGCATGCCTATGCACGGCCATGGGAGATAAGATGCTTTTACCTGAGCTGTGGTAGAGCAGGTGAGGGTGATTGCTGGATTAGCTTTCCAGGGAGTGTGCAGGGGACATAGACTGGGGTGTAGGGAGAGAAGGCTGCTCTCCCTGCTCCAGGCACTAAATCCACTAAATCCCCTGTAAATCCAGCCTCCTTGTCCAACCCCACTGTCTCCAGGACAACGAGCACCTCTTGCAGTACCCGGGCTCTGCCTACCACGGGCAAGGCACTGAAAGGGTTACAGAGCCAGGCACCCTTAAAAGAGAAGTTTCTGGACATCCTCTTGTTTGTGCTTAGTTATCAAGATGCATCAGGTGACTTCCTTCTGGTTCCTTGGGGCTGCAGGCCAGGAGAGGGTGACAGCCAGGCTCGGAAGGGAAGTGCTGTTGTGTTGCAAGAAGTTTGTACTCACACTGAGGTCAGCGGTTCGCTGCTCACGTGGCCTGGCAGTATAAAGCTGGATGTGGGAGCCAGGCTGCCCAGCTCAGAGCTTCACTGTCCTGGGAGCAGAAAGGAAGGAGGAAAGCACGAGCAACAGCAGGGAAGCAGAGGAGTGAAACGACGTGGAGAAACATGGAAACTTCCCCGGCGCACAGCTCCGAAAGGTGAGAGCGGGACGGGAGTGAGAGGGAAGCGCTTTGCCAGGGGAGTGTTGTGTTTCTCCGCTTGCTTTTAGGCATGCTGTTCCTGTTCCTGCTCTGCAGGGAAAGGCATGCTGCTGCTTTCACTTCTGGATGGAGTCTGTCAGTTTTCCTTGCTCGGGACAGTGTTTGGAAAGCTGGTGCTCTCTGACTCCCATCCACAGCTCTCCGGAATGCTCTGCTCCTTTTCCTGCCATCCCAGGCTCCCCCTTTTGTCCTGGAGAGCTAAGATCTATTTTGTCAGATCAGACAGCACTAATACCTGTTTCACTGTTCTTCCCCAGAATGTCCACAGACCTGTCAGAACTGTTGAAAGAAGCTACCAAGGAGGTGCACGAGCGGGCGGAGAATACACCGTTCATGAGGAATTTCCAAAAGGGGCAGGTGTCACTCCAGGAGTTTAAGGTACTTCATAGCAGCATTGCCTGAGGATGGGATTTCCTCACCAGTTAGATCAGATGGGCTGTGAGGGCAGTAAAGGCAGGAGGATGGGGTCAGTCCAAGTAAGGAGGATGGGGACATGATGCTGGTATCAGCATCTCCTATGAAAAAGATTAAAAACATCAAACTCCTGCACCCTGAGGTGTTACTGGCTCCTCTTGCAGAAGGTAGGGAAGGACTCTGCATATCAGGATGGACAGCCAAGCTGAAACAGGAGAAAAAGGACAGAGAGGTTGATGGAACTAATGCTATTGCTTTTCTCTTCCTTCATAAATGTCTGCATGATAATTATTGCCAGTGATGGTTAATGCAGATAGAACTATGTTCAGATACTTGAGTAGCTGGAATGCCCAAAAGAGGGGGAATTCTATATTTACAACACTCTAGGCGGCTGCAGATAGAAATAATGATGGGATGGTGAGAAAGTGAGGATGTGGGATCATTGCTGGCACTGAACTTAGCATTATCACTTGAGTTATACCACAGCTGAGATCATGAACAATAACTCAAAAGCAGACTGAGTTTGAGCAATCCGTGTCTGCTGCTAACAAGCAGGAGCCTGTTGCTTTTTTCAAGATAAAAGAGAAACATTTCCACATATTAGCCTAACCTGGCTAGATACAATTCCTGGGATGTGAGCCACATAACAAAGCCGTGAGCAAAACCAAAGCAAACACCTGGGCCAGAAATTCCTGAGAGACTATAGGATGTGACACATGGACTTGCAAATAACAGCTACCGATTCAACCTGTGGCTTAATTACTTTGTTGTTCAGTTGTTCCTTGGCAAATAAATCCACAAAAGTAGGAAAGAGACTACTTACTTCTGACAGGTGACATTCAGAATACTTAGTCAAGCATAAATTCAATCTCAGATACTGACTTCCTGCTGTTAGAAATATGGCATTGGTTAGGCAGTGAACTTTGAGACAGGCAAGAGTGTAAAAAGACCTTCAGAAATAAAACTTTGTTTCTTAGATGATTTTTATATGCTGTCAGGGGAACAAGATGGGACATGAACTTTAAAAATTAACAAGTTTTAAAAATCCATTCTCATTAAATCACTCCCTGCCTCTGAAAACAATCAGTTAAGTTATATTTTTGCTTAATTTTTAAGGCAATGTTCCCATCTTTTGTTTCTTTTCCAGTAAGCTGGGTAACAGGTTACTGTTTAAAAAACTCTGTTTTTGTTTACTCTCTTGGCAGACCTATATATCTGCCCTGCTATGTGACTCCCCAGATGGTGGATATTTGTTTCCACAACCAGTCACTGCCCATGTGCTTATCAAAGTCCTGTTTGCTGGCACAGTGGGGAAAGGTTGAAACAGGAACTCTTTTCCTGCAGAACTGACTGCTTTGTGAGAAAGGAAACTGCTTTCTCTCCTGTGAGCAGCATAATCCCCCCCTCCCCAAACCTGACTCACCTGTACTGCAACACCTTCATCTTTTACCCTTTGCTGCTCACAAGGGGTCCCAGGGTAAGGAAGGGGTGGTGTAGGTGTAACAGCCTCTGAAAACAGAATGCCTGGAAAAGGAAAGAACACAGCTATATTGTCTCAGACCACGTGGAAAAGCTGGCAGATAGAAGAAAGTATCGCATAAGCTGGGAAAAACAACAATAACAATGGTTTCAAAATAGAGGGGAGAACACAGCCTCACAGCACTCCTTCACAAAGGCATCTTTCAGAGGCAGGCTGTGCTTCCAGCTCCCTTTCATCTTGTCTCCCTGGGGCAAGCAAGGAGGCCACTTGCATGCCTGAGTGAGCAGAGTGGTGGTGCTTCAGTCCCCAGGATGGTGGGATGCTGACAGGATGAATATGTTGAAAAATAACCAGGGTGTGTTAGCATCTCACAAGGCCCCACAAAGGGAAGCCACGTTTTGGAGCATTCAAATTTGAACAATGTACCAGAAAGGATACCTTTGGGAATACCCTATTGACTGAGGGAATGGGAAGAGACCAGGAATGCTTAAGCAGGGCTCCAGTTTACATGACATCAAGCTGCAGGACTTCAACTTGAAGGCAAAGCAGTGACTTAAAGGGCCAGTAAGACCCATACCTGCTGGAAAGGGCTTGATTGCGGCCTCAAGCAGAAGGGGAGGGACTAAACAGTGTCTCCCTGTACCTTGCACTCTGTTTTCCACACTGGAAATCTGCAACATCACAGGTGTGCATGACTCACAGTGGGTGTGCCTTTTTGTTAGTACACTTTTTCCCACAGACTTGAGAAAGACAAACACATGCACCTGTAGCTCATCCTCTTTCTTCCCTTTCAGCTGGTTACGGCATCCCTGTACTTCATCTACTCTGCTCTGGAGGAAGAGATTGAGCGTAACAAGAACAATCCAGTTTATGCCCCAGTGTATTTTCCGGCGGAGCTGCACCGCAAAGCTGCCCTGGAGGAAGACCTCAAGTACTTCTATGGCAGAAACTGGAGGGAAGAGATCCCATGTCCTGAGGCTACTCGGAAATATGTCGAGAGGCTCCACTACGTAGGCAAGAATGAGCCAGAGCTCCTGGTGGCCCATGCCTACACTCGGTATTTGGGAGACCTGTCAGGGGGGCAGGTGCTGAAGAAAATTGCCCAGAAGGCCCTTCAGCTGCCCAGCACTGGGGAAGGGCTGGCTTTCTTCACCTTTGATGGGGTGTCCAATGCCACCAAGTTCAAGCAGCTCTATCGCTCCCGCATGAATGCTCTCGAGATGGACCTTGCCACTAAGAAAAGAGTGATGGAGGAGGCCAAGAAAGCATTCCTGTTAAATATACAGGTGAGTAACAACCAGTCAGCCCTGCCAGCCCACATCCTCTCTCAAACAAGAAAACAGCTGAGGGGAAATAGAAGGCCAGTATTGCTGCTGGGGAGCTTATGAGAAGTTGTGGATCAGGGCGAGCTGGTCAGAGTTGGGTGGCCATGCTTCTCCAACCTGGGAGCCGAATAAAACAGGGGTCTCTGAAAAGCTCTTCTCCCTCCCTTCGTGTTTGAATCTGGTCTCTTCCATGTGCCACTATTCAGATACGAATGAGAGCTCATACCGGAGTGGGGATTACCATCTACTATCTGTCCTGCCTCTGTGGTGAAGTCCCACAGGTCCTCTGTGGACTCTGACTAGGTGACAGGTACCTTGCTTTCCTTCCCATCAGAAGATGGGCAATAGCCTTCTCCTTAGCTGAAAGCTTCAAGGAGAATCTGTAAATTGAACAAGGAGTTTGAGAGACATCCTCCTGACCTCACAGGCAGCTTTTGTTCTGTGCAAAATTTTCCAGGAGACTTGGACGGAAGCCTCATGACTTCCTCCAGTTCCTTAAGTGGCTGGAGAAGGGGCAAGGGGTCCACTGAAAGAACAAGAGGAGGCCACATAATGAGACAGCATTCCTTCTTCTCAGGTGTTCGAGGCACTGCAGGAGCTGGTGTCCAAGGGCCAGGAGAATGGTCACCCTGTGCAGCCAAAAGCAGAGCTTCTTCGCATGAGGAACATCAACAAATCACATGAGCACGGTAAGAGACTTCTAAGGGCAGGTGCTTCACAGTGCTCCTTTGTTTCATTCTCCTTCCTTCCTCTGTCCTTATTTGTAAAAGCCATTGGGAAACAAGCACAAGGTGCTTGCCCCATCTCTTCTCCAGCCATCAGGAGGTAGTGCAAGGAGAGGCACTGCTGTGTGCAAAGCTTCTTCTGGACATGACAGAGCAAGGATAACACATGTGGGCTCTCCAGAAAGAGTGTCAGTGAGGAAGCTTTACAAAAAGAAACTCCTCTCTCCACTTCTAGGGCTTTAACAAATGTAAGGTTCATTCACCACAGGGAAAACTGACCTTGATTTCACAGGAGAAAAGGCATCAATTTTGGGTGCCGCAGATCAGCCGTGGTGCTGTGATGCTGACAGAAGGCTCTTCTGGACACACAGTCCTATCCAGCAGCCTGTCCTTTTGGACTGTATCTCCCTCTGATCATTTTCCTGCCTTTCAGAAGTATTTACTGAAAACACTCCAGAGAGTGTGCTGGGTTTATAGTGAGCACTGCTCTGGATGGTGGAATGTAATCAGCTTGTAAGTCAGGCTTGTACCTGAGTGAGGAGCGAGCTCAGATGTTTACAGAGCAGAGTGGTTTCCATGATGACACGCAATTCAAATAAAAAAAACCCTGCGACCTACACATTCTGAAACTAAAATGGAGATTTTTTTCAGTGCATACTGGATTGAACCACAGTTTTTCCACAGCAAAGAATGAAAAGCAAGCCTTGCCTTAAGCATCTCTAGATAGTGAAGCTTAAGGCAGCTTCTGTGGGAAAGACATTAAAGGTTCTCTGTGAAACTTTGCCATTCCTTTCCCAATAGATGCATACAAGTAAAATTTTCAGAAAAACCTAGTGTTGGATGAGGAATCCCATCCTGTAGCTGTACTGCGAAAATTGGTTGGAGTGCCGAAGACTGTTCAAGGTCATTAGATGCCTAACTAATTAAATCAATGAGAAATAGGAGACAAAATGCCTTTTAAAATTCTGGCTTAAGTATTTATCTGTCTTCTGCACACATCAGGGGTCTGATGGAGCTGGGCAGCGCAGTTACAAGCCTGTAAGGAGACAAGGGAAGAGGCTGGTAGTCATTTACAGGCAGAGGGGTTGTGAGCCTTTGTGGCTCCCAGGTCAAGTCTGCTGCTTCCCTTCTCCACTGGGAGAGCAGAACCTGCTGCCACGGTTTCTCCCAGCTGGGCTCTGGGCTTTCTCCTTCTTCCCTGGATGACTCCAGCAGGGTGTGCTCTGGCAGTGGGGAGAGCAAACGTGGCATGTTAGCAGCTTCTTGCCACAACCTCTTCTCACTTGTCTTTATTTTCTTTTTCTCTCTATTTGATCTAGGTCCAGCAGCTGGAAAAGAAAGTGAGAGGACAAAGATGAGAAATACAGACACAACACCCACCACGTCCCTGGTGCGGTGGATCGTGGCCCTCAGCTTCCTCGCCATGACAGTTGCCGTGGGCTTATTTGCCATGTGAAAAAGCAGGACCTTCATCTTCTCTTTGTGACTTCTCTCAACCTGAACTAATCCACCTTCCCCAGTCCTTGCGAGAGAAATTACCCCTGACTGGGTACTGTGATCTTGGTTCTGCCACTAATACTAGGAGACTTTTCTCCCCAGAAATCAAAGAGGGGTTCTCTTTGTGCTGTAAGGGGGTTCAGGCAAAGTCTCTCCTGTGCTTGGTGTGCGCTCTTCTCAGAGACTAACTTTATCACCAAAAACCAAGGGTAGGAAAGGCTAAGAACAATGGCCAAGAATTGTCGTTGCTTTACAGAGTGCCTACAAAAAGCATACAGGATCAGAAACACAGCTTTGACATCTGTCTTTCCTCAGAAATACAGAGCTCCTCAGAGCTCTTTTTGCTCAGTTTTTTTATACTGCTAGATAATACTGTGATCACTTTCTCTGTAGAGCCACATGGTTCCCATGGGTTACAGACGGTTTTATATGACACTAGTAGGTCTTTGTTAATTCTTTGTCCAATCATTTTTGGTCTTTGAAAAGCAAAAGACAGTTGTTGAAGATACAGTGTCATTCTTTTCTGGTTGTATAATTTATACACATAATAAATTTCAATGTAAAGTCTTCAGGCCTGGTGTTTCCTATTATTAAAGCCTTACCCAGAGAGAGAAGAAGTGTCTTTCTTCCTCCTGGTTTTATGTCTTTTGGAGCTGCTGCCTGCACAGACGTGACAATAGACAGAAGTGGGAGCTATCATCAGAGCCAGACTCTGCTCCCACTCAGTGCTAACAATAACCTGTTATGAGCTGGGGCAGGTTCCTTCAGCTCCTACACACTGCTCTCTATTTCTAGAAACACCATGAAATTCAGTGAGCGTGCAAAGTATCTTTGAGGGGTGGAAGAGGTACGTAAGAACTGGCTGCTGTTCTATCACAAGCAAAAGGGGATGGGACCCTCAGCTGGGGGAAACCAGGACAGCTGTCCCTGAGCTGCCAGCAAAGGGCTGCATTACCAGGCTGCCTTTGCAAGAACTTCGGCGTGAATCAGAACTGCAAGTATGTTTTCACCACCCAAAAGTTAAAGGCATCCTAGGTTTTGGTCGAGGCAGCTGAATGAGGGCATCAAGCACACAACCACACACCCTCACCCGAGTGGCAAACCAATGCCCCTCACTCCCAGGAGTCGGCACGCACGTGCCATCGCTAAAGGCACTCCAAACACACAGCACTGCTGGACCAGGCCATGCACACAGCTTCCTTTCCCTGCCTTTTGCTGGGGCGGGTCTGGAGGGCTGGCTTTGTGTCCAGCCACAGGCCCTGCCTGCTCCAGAAGCTCTCCCAATACAGGAGAGGCTGCGGTTTGGGTATGGCACTGCAGGGACTGACAAAACTGCTGTGTTATCACCCCAGAGTCCTCTCTTTCTACCAGAAAGCCTCTGTGATCAACCTGTCTCCATGATCTGCATGTTCTGGCTGTGACCTTAATCCCAAACACAGGTGTTCCTACTGATCTGTTTTAATGACCAGCACTGAACCTGCTCAAGGAACAAGAATCAGCAGGCAGGTCCTGCTGAGAATGAGCAGTGGGAAAACAGGACTGTCATCATTCTTAGGCTCTTATCTACTACACATCCCTTCCCCAACCCCGTTTAATAGTTCTCTCTTTGGATCCCCCTGCCAGAAAAAATAGTTATTTCTTGAAAAAGACAGTCAAGTGCTTGAGAAGCAGGGATTGATAGCTATTCAAATACAAGAACTTGTTCATTCCGATTTGTATTAAGTTCTACCCATTCAGTGCCTCTAAAGCACCCCAACAAAACCATTTTGTTCATTCAACCATGCTGAGGTTAAGATCCCAAAGTGCCAAACCCGTGTCCATGAGCTCGGAATCACACTGCACCACACTCAGCCCCTCTCCACTGCCCAGAGAGCTCGACCTCAAAGTTGGAAAATACAGGTTCTGGCTGGCATCATACCCTCCCTGCTCACGGCAGGAGAGGTGGTGCTGTGGGTATCTCACAGCCATCGCTATCACACATTGAAGGACCCCAGACCGAGCCTCAAGTCCACAGAGGTGGAGACTAAGGCTTTGTTTGTACATGCTTATGATCTTTATGAATACATCTGGTTTCTCTGCAACGACGACACCGTCTTTATTTCCCACGGCTGCAGCTGAAACCTCCCTTGCCATGCACTCCGCTTCCCAGCTTTCTCTTCACCTAGGGCGCGCATTCCCACCCTCTGGAAGGGCCAAAATGCGCACCCAGCCGCCTGCGAGCCTTCTCCCTAAATTCACTACTAGCCAGGAGGAAGGCATCCCGGAGAACTCGTGTCCTGAAGCCCTGAAGCAGTGACAGGCCCCAGGAGCCTACAGCAGTATTAATTCACGCCACTCCCGCACCTCCCGGGCCGCTCCCCCCGCCCTCAATGGTGTCACCCGCTCCCCCTCCGCGCACCGCCGCAATGGTGCGACCCACCCGCCATTTCGCCTCCCCCTCGCTCTTCGCTCCCAGATTTCGCGCCAAACCGCTCGGGGCGGGCAGGGGGCGGAGCGCCCCGGCCAATCAGCGGCGGCAGCGGGGCCGCGCGCTCCCTCTCTGGGCGGGGCGGGAGGGCGGCCGCGGGCCAATCGGCGGCGGCGCGCGGCGGGCGGGCCAATCGGAGCGCGCGGCGGCGGAGGCGGCGCGCGCGCCCTGCGCCGGTTTGGTTTCCGCCGCGCGCCGCTTTTGCCGCGAAAAAGTTGGCGGCGGATTCCGGCGGGAATCGAGGTGCGGGGCGGGAGGGGATTGGGATTGGGATTGGGATTGGGATTGGGGGTCCCTGGGGCATTGCGGGGAAAGAGCGCGGCCAGTGGGGGTGGGGTGGGGCGGGGTGCGGAGCGGAGCGGCAGGCGAGGGGCGATCCCGCGGAGCACTTGGTGCGGGGCGGGGGAAGGAGGCGGTGGGAGCTGACCGAGCGCTCTCGCCCCCGCAGCGGAGCAGCAGCCGCGATGTCCGGCTTCGACGACCCCGGAATTTACTACAGCGACAGTTTGGGGGGAGATGCGTCCGTGGACGAGGGGCAGGTTCGGAAGTCGCAGCTGCAGAAGCGGTTCAAGGAGTTCCTGCGGCAGTACCGAGTGGGCACGGACCGGACGGGCTTCACTTTCAAATACAGGTGCTGCTCTGGCCCCTTTTCTCCTGCAGTGCACACCCCACATATACAATAGCCACTTATCTCTTCCTGTAAGCCGTAAAAGCTCGGTATTAAGAGATGTTTGTACTTAACCTGATAGAAAAGTGGAGGTCTGGTGTACTCACAAATTTTTAGGCATCCAGACAGTGGCAGAGGTAGCAATAGAGGGATCCACACTGCCAGGCTTGCACTTAGTTCTGAAATTCAAGGTCTGTCCTTGAAGTTGTAGTGCTTTCTGGTCTGGAGTATTGTCTGTATCCATTAAAATCAGTGCAGCACTCTCCACGTGCGCCTTCCAAGTCTATGAAGTTCCTTTGGCCCTCCCTTTGCTTATGCATTTTGGAGACACAACTGAGAAAACATGGAGATACATCATAATCAAGGGCTAGAACAGTCTTTCACCTCTGAATTTCGTGACTCCTGGCATTTTTAAGGAAAATCTTGTCTGTTTTGTTATTACTTCCTTTGTTTTAAATAGCATCTTAGGATTATAACTATCCTACATAGAAATTTTCTCATTGTTTATCTGGTCACGTAACTCTAGTAAATACTTTTCATTGCCACTGCAAGCACTGGTGTCCCTGGTCTTATGTCACCTTTCAAAGTGGGCTTGGGTGAAAGATTGCCCAGGTTCCCCTGCGCTTCTCCTAGCAGTCACCTAATTTTCCCTGTTTGTTTTCCAAACCAAGAACTACCTGCAGAACCTGCCTTTTCTGATCTTTGCTTGTTCTAAGGCCACTGTGGGTGACTGGTGCTTTCTGCCCTGCAAACCTTTGCCGCTTCTGCCTTCCAGGGATGAGCTCAAACGGCACTATAACCTGGGGCAGTACTGGGTGGAGGTGGAGATGGAAGACTTGGCCAGCTTTGATGAAGATCTCGCAGACTATCTGTACAAGCAACCAGCAGAGCACCTGCAGCTGGTAAGAATGGAGGTTGGCAGCCTGGTTGGCAACCTAGAACGCTGTCACATCGCGAGAGCAACCCTGACGTTCTGCTGGGACAGACCATTAAAGCACAGCTATTCCCTCTCTAGTTGGAAGAAGCGGCAAAAGAAGTCGCAGATGAGGTCACTCGTCCTCGTCCCTCAGGGGAGGAGACTCTCCAGGACATCCAAGTGATGCTGAGGTCAGATGCCAACGCAGCCAACATCCGCAGCCTGAAGGTGAGGTGAAGTGAATCGGCTGCCATGCAGAGCGGTGCTTGTGTGGGTGTGATTGCAGGGCAGCTTTTGCTACCTGGTCACATAGCTCACAGACAAATTTACAAGCAGTGATACACTGCAGCTTAAATCTGACTGCAAAGGGCTGTTATTGCTGGTTCCTGCTGCAGGGACGTTATTGCTGTCAGTGATGTTCAGCACAGAGTGTTCTGTCCTTGGCGCTCATGCTCTGTAGTTTCCCTTACATCCTCCATTGATGGCTTTCTCACTGTCCCCTCACCTTTTCCCTTTCAGTCTGACCAGATGTCCCACCTTGTGAAGATCCCCGGGATTGTAATTGCAGCAACCCCTGTGAGAGCCAAAGCCACCAGAATCACCATCCAGTGCCGCAGCTGCCGCAACACCATCAGCAACATCGCGGTGCGCCCAGGCCTGGAGGGCTACGCTCTGCCCAGGAAATGCAACACGTAAGGACTGACACAGGAATGCTCCAGCAGGCTGGAGGGGGAAAGAAGACTGCATTCCTTCCTCCTGCTCCAGCTCTGCATCCCATCCATTGCAGAATCTGCTCCCTATTGTACAAGGCAGCAGCATCTGCACTGCTCTGCCTCCACCCTTCGTGCTGCCCATGTGCCAGTGTGCAGTTGTGGCTGGCAAGTTTTAGCTGTCCATCTGTGGTCATGCTGGTTGTGACCCTGCATGGTCAGTGCTGCATGCAGTGTTGAGTGACCATGTCCAGGGAGTTCTTTTTATTCATAGGGAACTTTGCCTGTTGTATGTAAAGGTCCATTCCTGCCTCCAGCTGTCCCATAATGCTGTGTTAAGCTGCTCTCCTCTTTTCCAAACAAACTCCTTGCTTCCACCTCCTGAGGGGGTTGTTTTGTGTTACCTTCCTTAGGGATGCTTTTCTACTAGCCTTTTTATCCTGCTTTACAGCTCTTGGTGCCTGTGAGAACTGTGAGCATTAGGCTGCCATCATGCTGTAGCTCTCAAGGCAGTGAGTCGTGGTGGGTTGTATCTTTGGCTTATACCTGCCAGTATTTATTTTCTGCACCTGAACTCTTAATGCAACTTGAGAGGGGTTTGGGCTGGGGATTGTTCTTGTGTGTGGTCTGTACAGCACCTCACTCCTGATCCCTGACTGCATGAGTGTATCTGCACTCTTGTGTTGCCTTCCCTGAAAGCCCTGCATGGAGTCAAGCATCAGTCGTGCCATTCTGAGATGGCAGCAGGACGTGGAGCTGCTCTTTGTCTCAGAGAGCTTGTAAGCTAGCAAGGCAGATAAGTCTTGAGAGACTGGGAGGTGGATGTCAGCCTTGTCACATTGCTAATTGCTTTCTCACCAGAAACCACTTAACATTTGCTTCGTGCATGAGGTTATAAAGAAAAATGCCCTGCCGTGTCACTGAGTCTGTACTCTTACCTTCTGTGTAATTAATGAATTACCTTCCTCCCTGCTTACAGCTAGCAGGGGAGGGGAGGGAGGCAGGGAGAGTGCTCAGACAAGTGACACCCTGCCTCTGGCTTGTTCTCATGTACATATTTGGCAGCTGGTGAAGACAAGACAGAGGGCTTGGTGGCCTCCGGTCTGGCCCCGTGTGTCTGCCCTTACCTGCTGATGTGGCACTGCTTGGAAGGGGCAGCTGCTCCTTGCTGTCACTGCTGTCCCCTCTACAGGTGCACTCCAAGGGGTGGCTCCTGAGTGCTAACAGCCTTCCCTGATTAATCTCTCTGCACAGAGAACAAGCTGGTCGCCCAAGGTGCCCTCTAGACCCCTATTTTATCATGCCAGATAAGTGCAAGTGCGTGGATTTCCAGGTCCTGAAACTGCAGGAGTCCCCGGACGCCGTGCCGCACGGGGAGATGCCCCGGCACTTGCAGCTGTACTGTGACAGGTACTGGCACAGCCTTCCCACCCTGACCCTGCTGGCTGTTGCTGGTGCCATCCTTTCCCACTACCATCCTCTGCTTTCCCCTTCTAGGTACCTGTGTGACAAAGTTGTCCCAGGGAACAGAGTCACTATCATGGGGATCTACTCCATCAAGAAGTCCGCGCAGAGCAAGAACAAAGGCCGTTACAATGTGGGCGTGGGCATTCGGAGCGCTTACATCCGCGTGGTGGGCATCCAGGTGGACGTGGAGGGCTCAGGTGAGGGCTGCTTTTGGTGTGCATTTGGTCTGTGTTGGTAGCCTGGTGTTGTGAGACACTCCCCACCCTGTTCCTGAACAAGGTGATCCCTCAGCAAGGACTGTTTGAAATCACAGCCTTGGTCTTTCTCTGGTGTTTATATAGCAGAAGGTTCAAGCCGTTCCAGGGGTCTGATTTGCCCTGAGCTCTCTCTAGTTGTGTCCTGTAGGACTTTTCCTCAGTGATATTAAATGAGGAGGTCTCAGTCTGAGTCCTCCATGGTCTTTAAGTGATTTTGTCTTACTGATCTTAGTGAGAATCTGCTAAGCCATCCCTGAGGATCCCAGCTGAAGTCCACGATTAAAATTGTATTTAAAACATAGTCCTGACTGTAATTCTCCCTCTGGTTCCTGCAGAGCTGCTTTGCCCAAGATCCTTTTCCTTACCAGCCTCTAAGGGCACATCCTGCCTTGCTGGGTTAGCAGATGCTTGCCCTCTCCACCCTTCCCACCTGGTGGCACTTGGCCTGATCTTCAGGAGGGGATTTTGGTTGTCGTGTGTGTGGGGGGAGTGGTATAATTTCCTTTAAAACATCCATTTGTTCACTGTTGCATCATTCCCCTCATCCCTGTACAGGACATAGCTTCACAGGCTCAGTGACACCTCAAGAAGAGGAGGAACTTCGTCGCCTTGCTGCCATGCCCAACATCTACGAGACCATTGCCAAGAGCATCGCTCCCTCCATCTATGGCAGCACTGACATCAAGAAGGCCATCGCCTGCCTCTTATTTGGAGGCTCCCGCAAGAGGTAGGGAAGAGTCAGCTTTTGTTATCAAAGTCAGTGCTTTGTTATCAGAATAAAGGCTCACCATCTCTCTTCCCTCTCTTCTTCCCAACTCGGTCACTCCAGGCTCCCAGATGGCCTGACCCGCAGAGGGGACATCAACTTGCTGATGCTGGGGGACCCTGGCACGGCCAAGTCCCAATTGCTGAAGTTTGTTGAGAAGTGTTCACCCATTGGGGTACGTGGCTTGAGGTGCCCACTTGTAGTGCAGCCCTTTTCTGCCTTCTGCCCCTTGTCTAGCACCAGAGGCATGACAGTGGCCACAGCAGACACCTGCCTGTGCATCCACAGGTGGACTTGGTGGCAGAGGTGTGAACTGCTGCTTGCAGCACTAGCTTAGAAGGGATGGGGGATGAGGGAGGGAAGGGGAAGCAGGTCATGCCTTTTATTATGCTATGAGCCAGGCTGTTTGCAGATGTCCACAGACGTGCCTGGTGCTGCTGTTTATTGTTGAGACTTGATCAGCAGAGGGGCTGGCTGGTCAGGACAAATTAAGTTGACTGCAGCACAAGCACGGACCTCCAGCCTGAGCCAAGGCATAGAATTATGTTTTCAGCAGTGGTTTTTTGTAGTCTCTATTAAACTCGGCCTCTGTCTGTATTGTTCTCTCCAGGGGAAAACAAAGCTAATGCAGCAGCCCACCAAACAATGAATCACTCCCTGTTCTGTACTTAATATCTGTGTTTGTGTGTCTGCGTGCCCTCCGGTGTGTCACAGCTGCTTAGTCCGAGGCTTGGGATGAGGCAATAGTCCTGCTCTTTGCCCAGCACATCTGTTTTTTTACATGTGCTGAGGGCTGTTCCTGAAGGGTTCTTGTGTTTCCCCCTGGGAGCTCCGGGCTTTGCAGAGCCAGGGGTGCTTTATCTCAGCTAGAGCAGTGGGCTCCTGGGTGCTGCAGCAGCTGATGTGCTGTCCCTTCCTTGTCCCACACGCCACTAGGTGTACACCTCGGGAAAAGGCAGCAGCGCTGCCGGCTTGACAGCCTCAGTGATGCGCGACCCTTCCTCCAGGAATTTCTTCATGGAGGGAGGAGCCATGGTGCTGGCAGATGGGGGAGTGGTGTGCATTGATGAGTTCGACAAGGTACCTGTGGGGCTGCCTCTGTGGGAGTGGGAAGGAGAGCCCTTGGGATGCCAGCTTGTCCCAGGAGAGCCCAGAGCTGCAGGAGGAAGGGCAACTCCCTTGAGACTGCCTCACTTCCTTTCAGGGAAGGGTGGGGGGGATGGGGCTGCAAGGGAATTCAGTTACATCCTGCTCTCTTGGGTGGAGGTCCTCACAGAGCTTTATGTTGGGGGTCACTTCAGTAGGTGTGTAGCAGCGGTCTGGCACAGGTGACTGATGGTGACTTTTTCTCCTTGCCTGGTTTCTCTCACCCGGGATGAAAAGATGCGGGAGGATGACCGCGTGGCCATCCATGAAGCGATGGAGCAGCAGACCATTTCCATTGCCAAGGTGAGCTGTGGATTGATGCATGCTGCCCTGAGGTGGGAAACTGAGAGCCCAGCAACCAGTGGTCACACATCTTTTGCCAGAACTGCCCATTTTAGAGTCCAGGCAGTGGTATTGGTGATTGCTGATGTCTCTGGTCTGAGACCAGTCGGCCCTGCCTGGAGGCTTTGGGCAGCCTGAACTTCATGGCTTCTCCTTGCTGGTCACTCTCAGGCTGCTCCTGCAAACCTATGCTTTGTCCCAGAGCTGCCTAGGAGGACTCAGTCCTGGCTGCCTAGTATTTGTCTCAGATCACAAACCTGGGGTGAGGGCTCCTCTGTCTCTGCCTTTGACAAGAGGTTTTAAATGAAATTACTCAGTGCTCAAGTCTCAGCTGAAGCCAGTCCCATTGAGAAGGACATGTGGGTCCAGCTGCACCATTACAGAGCAATTGGGTACCGCTTAAGGGGCTTTGTTTAAATGCAAGTGATTGAGGATGAGTCCTTGAAAACAGCTTTGGACCTTTCACTGAACTAGTGGCCTTCTTGCCCTGCTGTGACATGAAGGTGGTCTTGACACCATCCCTTTTTTTGCCTTCCCCCACAGGCAGGAATCACAACCACACTCAACTCCCGCTGCTCGGTGCTGGCAGCTGCCAACTCTGTCTTTGGGCGCTGGGATGAGACTAAGGGCGAGGAGAACATTGATTTTATGCCCACCATCCTGTCCCGATTTGACATGATCTTCATTGTTAAGGATGAGCACAATGAGGAGCGAGACATGGTGGGTTGAGCTGCGCGGGTGCAGCTGGGACTCACAGTGCCCCTTTCTTTGGGAGGAGGAGGCAGGGGGGTTCCTGCTGTCTGACTGCCTTCTGCTTTCCTAGACACTGGCCAAGCACGTGATGTCCTTACACGTGAGTGCCTTGACGCAGACCCAGGCCGTGGAGGGCGAGATTGAGCTGAACAAGCTGAAGAAGCTCATCTCCTTCTGTCGGACGTGAGTGATGGGAGTGCATTTTTGGCAGCACCCAGGATGTGCGGTGGGAGGCAGTGGTGAGAGGCAAGAGGAGCTCACAGTGGTGCAGCAGCATGGCCCAAGGAAGGGAGTGGTGCCCAGGGGACCCTCCCCAGTGGTGCTGCCTCTAGCTCCTGTCCCCCCTTGCAGGAAGTGCGGCCCTCGGCTGTCGGCAGGGGCGGCGGAGAAGCTGAAGAACCGCTACATCCTGATGCGCAGCGGCACCCGCCAGCACGAGCAGGAGAGCGACCGCCGCTCCAGCATCCCCATCACCATCCGGTGAGTAGCACCC
This sequence comes from Coloeus monedula, assembly GCF_965178545.1. NCBI lineage: Eukaryota > Metazoa > Chordata > Aves > Passeriformes > Corvidae > Coloeus > Coloeus monedula. The sequence continues at coordinate 23,833,025 of NC_138784.1, forward strand.
CCTCCTCGCCCACCAGCACCTCTGGGGCTGGGGCTGCGTTACTCTGGGGTAACCCAGGAAGGGGGTTGGCGCGGTGCTGGGATGTGAGGATGTGGCCCTGAACAGGGAAACACTGAAAGTGCTGTGGGTGGGGACAGGAGGTGCCTGGAGTGGAGTAGGTGGGGATGACAGGAGTCAGGGGGAAGAAAACGCCCTTTTAGCTGCAGTAGAAAGCAGGGAATGTCTCCTGTGGCCACAGGCAGCTGGAGGCCATCGTGCGCATTGCCGAGTCCTTGGCGAAGATGAGGCTTCAGCCCTTTGCCACCGAGGCAGATGTTGAGGAGGCCTTGCGGCTCTTCCAGGTGTCCACGCTCGATGCGGCCATGTCGGGCAGCCTGTCAGGTAAGGAGGAGGTGTTTCGTGCTGGGGGCAGGAGAGACATGCTGGGCCTGGCTGCTCAAGGCAGGGAGAGACGAGCTCCTCTCCCATGACCTGGCTGTCAGGCGCAGGTGCTGGACCTCCTTTCTGAGCAAAGACAAAGCAATGCTTGTGGCAGCAAGGGGCTGCCATGGCTGTGGGGCTGTGCCTCACAGGGAGGGCAATGGCAAATGTCACTGAGGGTCTCCTGTGCTGGTCAGGGGAGGACTGGTCTGGCCCCTTGTGGTCCCAAGGGCAGAGTCTGGTGCTGGAGGTGGTTCCCCAACCTATTAATTCTCTAGTATCTTTCTCTGTGGGGGTGAAGACAATGTTTCCTTGGGCAGCAGCATGGAACAAAGGGTTTGAAGAAAGCTCCAGCAGTCAGGTCCATGTTCAGTTGTGTAGCTGGTGCTCCACAGCCTTTGATGGTGCAGTTGTTCATGGGTTCTCTAGTCTCTAAGCTAAGCTGTGCAGGTATGGTGGGAGACACAGGAGATGAGCACCTTGTCTTGGAGAGTAACATCTGGGGAGTTCACACAGTGTCTCCCTGCAGGGGCAGAAGGCTTCACAACACAGGAGGACCAAGAGATGCTGTCCCGCATTGAGAAGCAGCTCAAGCGCCGCTTTGCCATCGGCTCCCAGGTGTCGGAGCACAGCATCATCCAGGACTTCATGCGGCAGGTGGGTCAGAGACCCCGTGGAGGGCTGGGCTGTGAAACCAGGGACCCCAGGCTGCTGCTGGGGGCACGAAACCCTTTCCCCAAGAGCTGACTGGAGAGCCTTTTGGTCATGCCTTTGAAGTTGTTTGTAGGGAATGGTGTGCAAAGTGATTGCTGAGTTTAAGGGAACTGAGGCAAATTTCTGCAAAAGCTCTGAGGTCTGGGACTGGTTTGGGGTCCTACCCTTGAGACCAGAACCGTTTGATTTGTGACACTGGCTGCAGTCACACCTGAAATAGTGAAAGGGGAAGGGAGCATCAGTATCTTGGACTATTGGGCTCACCCCTTCTAGAGAGTCATAGCCAGGCTTTAGCAGAGGTTGCAGGTTCCTGCTGAACTCCTGTCAGCTATTCTGTGCTGGCTCACCTTCCCCTGCTCTTCCCTTTTGCAGAAGTACCCAGAACATGCCATCTACAAGGTGCTGCAGTTGATGATGCGGCGGGGGGAGATCCAGCACCGCATGCAGCGCAAAGTCCTGTACCGCATCAAGTGACTGCCCTGTCCGAGGCTCCAGGAGGGAGCTGCTGCTGCTGCTTGACACCTGCCCAGGAGCAGGAAGAGTGCCCCAGGGAGCTGGGGACTGCTCCTGAAATAAGCTTTTCCTTGGGGAGCCAAACAGCCCCAGGCCTCCGTCTTGAACCAGGGTTTGGGATGGTTAGGGTTTCCCTTGTGTGCTCTGTTGCTGTGTCATGTCCGTGTTTCTTTGAACTCCAAAAGCTTTTAGTTTGTATTAAAATAAAAACTGATAGTGGTAGCTTGGGATCTTTGGCCCTGAGGGGCAGAGGGGGTGGATCCCCTTCCTCCTTTGGAGGTGGTGCAGGATTTTGGATAGAAAGGTGTCCCTCCTGCCTGCCCTCTGTTACGCACTTGCCCTCAGTCAGGCTCCAGCCTCATGAGAAGCACCAACAGCCCTGAAGGCAGAAACTCATTTCTCACTCGGGGTTTGTCTATTAAGGTATAAAGCCTGTTGGCACAGGCTGTCTAGTTGGGCTCAGCAGGGTGGGAGGCACTTTACCCAGTCCTTGTGTGCAGTCTGCTGCTTGCTTTCCCCTCGGCCAGTGCCAGTGAAGCAAATGACTTTTGTCCTGCTTGTTCCCTGGTCTTTGCTTACCCCTCTTTGCCTTCTCAAAGGGCTTGTAAAAGCAAAGCCCTTTATCCTGCAGTGTTAAAGGGCTGTGTGAAAGCCTTGCTGGAGGCATGGGCACAGTTCCCTGCTTGCTCCAGTGAGGATGTGGATGCAGGATAATCCCCCTGAGCTATGTGCTGTCCTCCAAGTAGTCCCTGCCACCTCCTTCATCTATGCCAATGGCCGTGGGGAGGACTGTCCCACACACCAGGAGCCTCTCCTGGACACTGCCCCAGGGTGCCCTTGTGCAGCCACTCACCCTTCTGCATTTGCTGCACAACCTTGCACTTATAAACTGGCAGGTTTCTGTTATTTCTAGCAAAGTAGTGCTGGCTCTCTTAGGTGTTCTCACAGAGATGAACGGTGCTGGTAGGTCCGTGCCCTCGGCAGCTTGGCTGTGAGAGCACTGGTGGGGACCTTTGAAGACTGCAGTGTTGGGTGAGCACAGCTGCCGCAGGTGGCAGAGAGGCCGGTGCCTGTGTCTACAGGAGAGGTTTCAATAGCAAAAGAAACGTTCAGGACCAGCAGAGGGTACCAGAGTCCCAAGGATGCTGAGCTGTGGGCCTGCTTGTGGCACTGCCTCCTCCTAGAGGGGAAACCAAGGGGTCCCAATGGGCTGTGGTGTGCACCCAGTCTGACAGCTGTCCCACGAGGGCTGGGCCCCACTGCAAAACTTGGGGGTTCAACAGCCTCCCTCTGCTTCTGGGTGTTTTGAGAGGCACACAATCCACTCCTTACATGGTTGTGGAGTTGGAAGTCTGTAGGGGCTGGGGTGGTGGTGGGCCGGGAAACACTGGCTGCAAATTGGGGCAACAGCCTTCTGCTCTTCATTCTCCAATTTTTTGGATGAGGACAGCCTTGTGGAGGGCTGGAAGGAAGAGAAGGCTGGCCCAAAGACTCAGAAGGGATAGGCAGGGATAGGTCTCTCATTCTAGTGATTTTATTGCCCCGTATTTTTGCATGTGCCAAGCACCTCAGACTGCTTCTTGGAGCAAGCAATGCTGGGGCAAAAGAGGGCCCCTTCTTTTCCCCTTAGGAAAAAAAAGACGCCTTCTGTCCTCACAGTGCTCCCTGGATGGAAAAAGAAGATGTTGCTGCTCCAGAGAGGGGATTATCTCCATGGAGGAGGAGGAGTAAGGGAATGTGGGAATAACAGGGCCACATCCTTCCTTAGAAACCGAAGCTCTCCAAACTACCAGTGTCTGGTAGAAAGCATCCTGCCCTCCTCACAAGCTCCTGCACCCCTGATCAAGCACTTGCTCTTGCAGGATCAGGAATGGCTCTTAGAGCAGGGTCAACACAGGCCTGAGGTAGCAGCATGGTGTCGTGGCTTTTTTTCTGCCACGAGCCACAGCCCCTGTGGAGCTGTAGTAATGGGTCCTGCAGGTCTCTCAGCCCCTGCCACCTTCCCACAAGAACCTCTGTCCTTGCTTCGAAGGTGCAGGCAGTACCTGTCTATGGACCTTGTTTCAGAGGTGCAGCAGGAGCAAAGCAAACAGGGAAGTGAGTGTGGGAGTATGGGATCAGTACCCACAGCCTGCTGCCTCCAGAGGAGACTGTGAGTCTCTGTTCCCAGGCTTGGAAAGAACACCCAGTGATGGGGCTGTGTGGGGAGAGAGATGGAAATGGGGTAAGGGAACACAGTGCAAAGGGCTCTATTTCCATTATGTACCTTACTTCCTCCCTTCCCTTCTTGCCTCCTTTCTTCCTTCAGACACCCCCCATCATCATAATTTTTTCTCTGTAGGACATGGCTGGATTTTGGCTGCTGCTGGCTACCAGTGGTGGTCATGTGTCATTCAGAGGTTTTAAATGAGCCATCATCTCCAGGAACATCAAGCTGTGCTGGGCGTTAGCAGGTGTGGAGGTTGGAAATTCTAATTTTTTTATGTTGTTTTTGTGACATGATAGAGAGCTGAGGTATATTTCTGTGATGGGGATCAGAATGATTGATCCCTTCGTGCCAAGAAATGTGTTGATTATATGGTATGAGGTTATATAAGTGTACATGCAACTTGAAACAACATTGTTTAGCAATTAATGCATGCAGTGTTATCACAAGGAGCGGAGCTGGGATGTGTGCAACTGGTATTGTTTGGAACCTGAGATTGCTGATTAGTGCTGACTTGTGTTGAGCATAGCACTGCAGGTGGAAATTTTGTGAGGAACAGCACTTCTCAACTGGGTAGGTGCAAGGTGATACCTACTTGATAAGGGATTGCTGGTCCTGCTGGTGACAATGACCAGATTTTTCCTCAAATGACAACTACTTGATAAAGGACTGTCATCCTCCTGGTGAAGGTGTCTCCTTTTGGTCTCATCTGAAGTTCTGGCATGCTGAGATTTGGGATAAAGTCCCTGTCCAAGTGTCCTTAGATGACCAAAAATACTGTTCTCAAATACAATACTAACAGAGAGAGTAAAAGCAGTCAGGCTTAGCCACTTGTTCCTGAGCAGCACAGCATTTCCTTACCTAGCCTGATGACCTGACCTTGTCCCTTCCTCACCTCAGTGCTGTCACTGGCACAGGAGGCCCCTTCCCCACCCCTGGCTTGTCTCCTTGGGAAGCACAGTTGGATGAATGTAATCACCCTAAACCAAGCAGTCACCAACAATGCTCAGGTGCCTTTGACTCAAAGCTTGGGCTGTTGTAGAAGACACCAACATCTTGCCACAATGAATTAGTACTCAAAGAACTTGCAGATTACATCTAATTCTGCATGAGGTGTGTTAATCTATGTGAGTGGATCACTCCAAAGAGATCCAGTCCACTGAGCTCTTGCCAGCATTTTTGGTTGTCCGAGGACATAGCCTTAAGCTGCACCAGGGAAAGTTTAGATTGGACTTTAGGAAGAAGTTATTCACAGAAAGGGTGATTAGACATTGAGATGGATGACTGGGGAGGTGGTGGAGTCACTGTCCCTGGAGGCATTTAAGAAACGACTGGACGTGGTGCTTAGTGCCATGGTCTAGTTGACATGGTGGTGTTAGGTCATAGGTTAGACTTGATGATCTCAAAGGTCTTTTCCAATCTAGTTGATTTGTGATTCTGTGAAACTCATCAGAATATTTCTGTGAAATGTCAGTGGACCTCCACTACTGTAAAATCCAGCAAAGCTGAGTCATCACATCTGCACCACTCAGATTTCTTCCATCTCTGTGTAGGACGAGAGCTGTTGCAGTGCAGCAACATAACCCCTGAGCGTGTTGTGAGTGTCACTTCCTCCATAAAATAAAACAAAACCGAACTGCACAGTCCTGAGGGCTATTGCTCAAGGATGTGAGATAAACACTGGCGAGTGGGATGTGCTCATATGGGCAATGTGAGAAATAATCTCATCTGGTCCAACAAGTACCAATCTCAGACAAATGAAGCTGGGACTCCTTCCCCCTTTCAGCTGCTGGCTTACTGGACTAGTTGAGCAAGTGACTTTATCTCCTTGCCTATTCTGGATAATAACCTTTTTGGAGCACAGATCACTTCTTACCATGATTTGGTGCGGTCCCTGGCAGAACAAGTAGCCCAATCTCAGTGGCAGAATTTTTACCTGCTGGCTTAAGTAACAGTAACATATTCTAGGGCTTCTCCAGCCCTTGTTAAGATGAGAAATGATCTCCTGCAGGCAAAGAAATTCCTGTGATTTGCTCTGGACAATGCCAGAAAAGATCAAGAAACCATGGGAGACCGTGGTACAGCAATGCTGCACTGCCATGGCACGACCCTGCGGAACAGCACACGTGTCATGGGTCAGGGTGTCTGTGAAGTGCTCTGCTGGGTGGGGGGGTCTCATGCTGAGTCTCACATCCTCTGAGTTTGGTTAACAGCCTGTAATTCTGGGCTAGTTCCTTCTAACCTAATTCTGGTTCCTTCAAAATCCCAAACCACTCATTCTCCCACAGTGGTGACGTACAAATGTCTGCTACTGCTCTTTGCCATGTTTTGCCATCCTTTTGCATCATCCTTTGCTCTTTCCTGGGCACCTCTGTTCCAGGTCTCTCCCAGCAATGCCAGGCAGTCCATTTACTCCTCCTCCCCTCCACTGCATGCCTCATGCCTGCTCTCTCTTCTCATCTGCGTGGTCATCACCTCCTATTTCCCTTCCTGGTCATTGTGGTCTGTCCCATGCCACCTTACAGAGTGCTTAGCAAAAGCCTCCCTGCTTCACAGGCAGGCAGGACATCAGGGTATAACTCTCAGCACTGCCTGTTAGGAACAGGACACCAAGGGACATTCCTAAGAGAATGTCCCTGGACCATCTGCTGCTTCTCGGCCGTTCCTCTCCTCCTTGCCCTTCAGCTTTCACCCAGCCAAGGTGCTCCACCTCCTCTCCCCATTATTTATCTTCACCTTATCTCGGTTCCCTTTTTTATTTTTTCATAAGGCTTTTCTTTTCTTCT